>NW_024881320.1:8510000-9760000 GCF_018691265.1 Tyto alba
GGAAAACAAACACATTATTAACCCTTTCCTTAGGGTTGAATTACTGCTTCTACTGAATAGGAACATGATCTGTAACCTGAGGGGATCAGGACCGAACACCTAGTAAATATGTGTAAAATAAAGCATCATACAGATTTAGTGGTCAGGAACAGGGTAAATGACTGACCCAACACCTGCACTGGTGGAGCACCAGAAATGGTAGGGCTTTTCTTCTTATAGTTCTTCCTCTGAAACAGGGCCTGCGTACAAAGCATGACCCTGTTGTTTTCGTGGCAGTGTAATTGATAGATAAGTTAATACTGTAATAATATGGAACTACTGAAATTAGGTCAAGCTACTGGTTTGTCTGTGATATGGGAGACTTGTATTTGTCCTTTAAAAAGGTATTTATAATGGGATTCTCTGTATGTTTGTGCATATTGAAGGAGAAGGAAATCATGGGCTGCAGGGTTTGATCAAGCTGGGACAGAACAGCGAGTTATAAAAGGCAGTGCTGGCAGAAGCGGTGAAAATTTTATGAATGCACAAGTAACCTCATGTCACACGGGGATTATTCCTTTAATGTGTTTATGCCTTTATCAAGGATGGAATGGCTTTGTTGCCTAGCTATATAGCATTAACTTGCTACTATCTGAGAAATAATACCCATTAGTAAGTTCTGACTTATGTATTTATTTCCCATGTTCCTTATCTAGTGTAAGTTGATATAAATCCTTCTCCTGCCAAATCAGAACATGGATGAGCTTCCTCTGGCAAAAACTGATACTGCAGCTTGTCCTTTAGCTCTCAGGCCTCATGGGTGTAACATCAGTGGTTTGACCTCTTCCCGTTCCGAGGGTAACGTAAGCACTGCTATCTGTAGAGATGCATGATGACAGAGTAACCATACTTGTACTGAAGATTACCGTGCTTTTGGCAGTCACAGATAAATTAATCTTCACAGAGTATAATGACATTATATTACCAGTTTCTATTTAAGAAAAAAAAAAAAAAATGGGGAGGGGGCAATAGCAGAGATAAATGTGTGTAAGGTCAGAGCTAGAGGTAGAACTTGGCTCCGTGCCCTGTACGCTAACCCCAGTGCTGTCCTGTCTGCTGGATGACCGTCTTGTGTTATGCTGGATAAGCAGATGTCCTGGAGAATTAGGGATCACTGTCATGGGCCTGATGGCAAGAGTTCAATCTGCTCTTTGACATAGAGGCTTTGCCTCAGCTATGTCTCCATATGTGTCTTTTCCTGCTGAGGGATTTAATTGAAATGACTGGTAGATGTTGAGATGAGTGAACTTACTCAACGTCACTTTCTTCTGTGGGTAGGTAGCATTACACCGCCACTATTGCAGCTGGTCACTAATTGAGTCTTCATAAAGCTTCATGGCGAAGAACATTAGGTTTACAGAGCTGAGAGTCTTCACCCAGCAGGACCTATACATGCCAGTGAAACTGGAACACAACATAAAGGCATTTAGAAAACACTTTTAAGTACATCTATTCTTTTCTTATATTTAAGTTTGACTACCACACATCACATGTTTTATCTCAGTAGTTTCACAACCACTAAGAAGGTTCACTAAGTTGGGGGAGCTCTGTCCTGTATCTGTTGTACTGACTTAAGTAACACACATAATCAGTTAGAAGGCAAGTAAAGTTTTGACATGTAATCAGCTCTGCACTTCAACAAATAACATTTTGAGACTGCAGCATTCTCAAACATATTTGGAATGATGCAATATAGATCTTAAAATGCATGGGTGATTTAGTTTAAGCTGTGATATTAAAGATGGAGAAAACCAGAAGTAAGCTCTCACTTTCAAGGTCATTATTTCTCAGTTCTAGGTCATTTGATGTATTTGCCAGCATACTGCAGGCTGAGAGCCGAGTAGCTGCTTAACCATGGTAACAGTTTTACTTTACCCCACCCAGTATTGCTGCTGATTGGTGGAGTAAAACATGGCTTTCAACTGCAACATAGGGGCACAGAGACACTTAATGGCAAGACTGGAATCTCTCCTTTCTGTTGAAGCGTGAGATTTGTCAAAGAATGCTGTGGATTTTCACCATACTAGTTCAAAATGGCTCTTTATCACCTGGTTTCTCAATGGGAAATCCATCACAGCACCAAATCACTTAATTTTAAGGCAGTCTGTAGGTCTCCTGAGCAGATGGAAGAAACTTGGATTGAATTAAAACCATATTGCGAAAGGTGGTCATTGTCCTACTCTGTGTGTTTCCTGAATTTACTTGGAAGGATGTTTAGGAGAAGGAAGAGACATGATGTCTCAAGTTGTCATCCTGGGAACATAATCACAGGGGTGCTTCTTTCTTTAAGGGAGCTGTACTCCAGAGTTCATAAAATAATTAAAATTAGTCCTGTAAATGCTGACCATCGCGTAACTATTCCTGTCTCAGCCATGCAAGGAATCTGTCTCCTGTCTTTCAGCCACCACCCCTTCTTCCCTTTCACTTACCCGTCCTATCTGTCATGCTCTGCAGCAGTGTGTCATTAATGAGATCTCAGTATGTTGCTGAGAAGATAAAGGGGTTTTGGAAGACCCAAGGAAAAACGCCCAGGGACGAGAAATGGTATGGCACTTGGTAGGTTACAAGAGTAAGTAGATTACATGATGGGTCATTTGCTGTGAAGTATCTACTGCAGAATCTGTCCCCTACATAGGTCCCTCTTAAGTCTTTACAGTGAGGCTTTTGGAGGTCTTAACCAGTGTGTAAACCTTGTGCTGGTCCTCTGCATGCAGCTGTAGTTAATCCTGAAAGTGTGTTCAAGGTTGTTCTCATCAGAAATGTGGGGAGAAAGCAATTGTGTGGGAAGATGGGAGAAGTGTCTGCATTCCCACGCGTGACAGCAGCCCTGCGATTCCTGGGCAGTGTGGGGAAGGAAGAAGGGTGGTGGCTGGGGGGAGGTTTGGGAGAGCAGCAGCAAAGTTAAATCACTTCAGCTCTGCTGAGGGCCATAGCTAAAACTTTCAGAGATTTGAAGTTCATATGACCAATCCGAGAGACTCCACTGCAAAATTCTGTGATGAAAACCAGAGCAGATGATGGCAAGGCTCTCTTACAGATGTCCCCTGCACAACCACCACTGCTCTTGGATTGATTGTAAGGAATTAAAGCGCTTTCGCAGCAGCTGAGCAGGGGTGTGCGTCTTTCATAGTACCGTGAGCTGCTTACGTGGTTTATGTTTCCATGGTATATCAGGAACAAAGAAGCCCAGGTACAAAGCCTGTTTGAAAATTGATCCTCAGTGAAATGGGAATTTACAAATGTGGCATGTTCTTCTCAAAAATAAAATTGAGCTTTACCCATATTACTATTAAAGTATAAAGCTTTAATTATGCCCTAAATCCACTCCTTTAGCTGGGGGGCTCACATGATTAGCAGAAAGAAAAAAAAAAAGGCATCTGGAGAGGCTGTATGGTGCCGTGTTTTCCCATATGTGAAATTTTATACAGTACAAATTATTAAACACCAAACCTCCGGAGGAAGATTGTAATGAAAAATTTAGCACTCCCCCATCAGGCTGCAACTAATTTGCCTTCTGACTAGATCTGAAAGAAAAGAGGGCTGTGCTGGGGGTAATCCTTGATGAGTAGCTGGCAAGAGGAAACAAGTAGTACTATAGTGCAACAAGAGCAGCAGTGTGACACTTCTGTGGATAGCCTCACTGAGAGACAGTTAAGGTAAAAATAAAGAAAAAATAAATTGCCATTTTCAGTCAGGGCCTGTGGAAACATATCCCATTCTTTCTATTTAGATTTTGGCCTCAAGCTCCCAGTTTTAATCTTGCAACACTTCTTTGAAATAAAGATGTACAGTAGAGAGGAGCTGTGGAACGGGTGCTCTCTGGCTCGTACATCAGGCGGTCCTGTCTCATTTATGCACATGGGCGTCAGTGCATCTTCTCTCACATGGTCTTGCACCTTCCCCCTACCCTTCTGTCACTCACACCTATTTCCCAGCTCAGCGGATGCTGCTCACAGCACACTGCACACCGACCCTGAAACATTCAACCGTGTGTGCTCCGGGGCTTCAGATGGGAGAGCACGAGCAGCTGCTGAGGAACCTGCAGGGCACTAAGCGCTGGCAGAGCTGGGCTGCAGGCTCCCCCCATCCCAGCCTCCTGCACTGAGCGCGGAAACGCGGGAGATGGGGCTGTTCCTGGCATGTGAGAGCTGAATTTTAAGTATCTGCACAGATGGGGTGCTCTTCTGAACTACACCATCAAGCTATGACTGAGAGGCATGTCAGATCCATGCCACTGCTTGTCCTGACTATAGATGCCAGTGATCCAGTCAGTAGTGGCAGGGGCTGTTCCCCAGGAGATTGTGGTGGGATTTACAGAAATACGCAGCAAATGGTGGAATGTCCCCCTACCTGTTCTACATTTTTGTTCATAGAAGAACATCAGTTAGTTTTCTTAAAAATTATGAAGAGTTTCCCCCTTTTTTTCCCTCCTGTTTTTTTGGTTTGGTTTGGTTTTTCTTTTTCCACCCCTCCCCACACACACACTTTTTCTTTAAGTTGCCCCTTCAGAAGCTTGAAGGCATGTTACCAGCCTGATAGGTCAAGCAAAAGGATGCTAAAGCCAGCCTGATGTGACCAGAGGCACCCACTGTGTGATTCTCTGTGATTAAGTGTTGTTACATTGTGCTAGGTGCTTATTACAATTAAATTCTTCCTTGCCAGAGCAGCCTGCGTCATCGCGATTGTCACTGTGGGAGAACTGAGGCTGTTGCAGCAATAGGCTGGGTACTCTGAGGGCATTTGCCTTTTTTTTTTTCCATGTTTCTTGCTAACAAAAGAAAGGCCCCATGTGACCCTATGTGCCACTTGTAATGTCTTGTTATAGCTGGAACATGATTTTAGCAACAGAGAAGTAAACTTGTCACATGCAGTGTATCCCCTGGCTCAGAAAGCCCCTGAATCTCCAATTTCCTGGAAGAACTTCCCCCACCATCCATACGTTCCTATTTGCCCCTAAAAGCCAGGGATCAGGTTTGCCTGGATGCTTCAGAAGGAAAGGGCTGTAGGCACAAAAACCCTTCTCCCCACCGAGTCAATCTAAAATCCAGATTTTACAGTCTAAATCCTGGGAAACTCAGCACCGGCAGATTGCTCTTGGCCCTTGCCTGGCAGGGTGTTGATTAATAATTTGAACCTGCAAATCCTCTTTCAACTTCTGTGAAATCTAAATTGTCCATCTGAGGCTTGCTTCTTTCAAAACAATTCTACTGTGATTTTCACTGCTAGCATAATTCTTTGTAAAATAGATAACCCTGTCAGTGGCAAAGCTGTGCTGCACACCTGGAAGGCAGCACAGCTGCCTGAGTGCTGGCGTACAAATGTGAAGAGCAGGAGATAACTGGAGAAGAACAGAATTTAAACTTAGTTCAGTTCAGATGTATTCAGCAATATTTCACTTCCTTTGTGCTATACCACATATATTTGTCTGTTTCAAGAGACTTATTTTTTTTAAGACTGAAATTTTGAGGGTAGAACATGAGAGATTGAAATCTCAGTACCTTTAGAAGTCCAGGTACCTGAAGCACTTCAGAAAATCTCAGCTTTGGGACTCACCAGAAGTTAATGGTGCAGCCACTTATTCAAGCAAGTCACTGCTTGATCCTGTCTCTGCCGCTGCATTGTCCCTGTGGGCCGAAGGAGCTGTTTTGGGGGGATAAAACAACTTCATGGGCTTTTGCACAGGTGGGCTGTGAGGTGGGAGCATGCTGGTCATGCTAGGTGATTTTTAGGAAGGACAATACCAAGTGTTGACAAATGTGGCATAGTTTGTGAACTTTGTTATGAGATGCTCTCATGTTTCATGCTTAGCTATTCTGTTTCCATTTTGGCTCCTTTATTTATGGTTTCAGGAAAAGGATATAATTTTACTCTTGCATGAGTGCAAATCCACAGTAATTCTATTAATGAAAGAAGAAAAAAGCCCACCACCTGGTTTTAGAAACCGTGAGAAAAAGAATCATCTCTGGTGTTTTTGAAAAACGACCTTGTTTGCGCAGTAATTCAATATTGCTCTATCATCTCAATAATGAGAGTTCAGCTCGTAATGGCAGCACATTACAAAAAAGGCTGTACAATTTAAACATGTTGTAAATCCAACTAATAAGTATAAATTGATTTTTAAGGGGAAAAAATGTGCACAAAACTAGTCTCAACATATGTTTCAACTCTACCAGAAACCTTACTTGGACGGTATTTCAATGTGCTTTACCTATTGTGTTGCAAACTTTTTCAGACTCTGTCAAGTTGTACTAAAGCTTTTAAAATACAGATGGTGGTAAAATCCCCAGTGGAAAACAGACTTCTATTTCAAACTTCAGTTCTGTTTTTTTCTCTTCTAGTTCATAGCAGATTTTGACAGATCAGAAGAAATATTCACAGCTTGATGCAGCTGGATTCTTCTTTGGCATGAGCAGAAACATCTGGCCCCAAAACAGTGCATTTTACCAAAGGGCCGAAATACATGCACATGCATCTGTTGTGCTAATATATTTTCCCGTGAACTCAGACGTTAATTGCTTTGTTTTGCTGAGACAACAGTGTTGGTTCACTGAATAAGATTGTTTCCTTTAGCTCTCTGTTAATGGTTTCCTTTAGTGGTAATATTGTTTTAAATAGGAAACTGTCAGGTACATTGTGAATAGCAGTAAGGTAAAGTGTTTTGAGCAAGGATATTTATAGTGCAATGGTATCTGTAGTGCAATAGTACTGTTATATAGAATTTGCATATTGACCGAGACAACTATTAGCACAAAAGCTCCATGTGAGACCAGTTTTAGATCTTTAGAAGACATGTTCAATTTTTGCATCATGATTTCGGAGGCTTCTGCCATGTTCACTTGTTACTCCTCTTGCTGCTCATCCACAGGCAGCAACAAGCGAACATTAAAGATCTGAATAATTACCTGGCTACCTAGATCTATCCATAGTTCTGCCTTGGTGAGTTTTGTTATTCTGGGCTTTGTTCCTTCTCCCACGCTTGCTCTTACAGAAAGAGCTACAGTTCAGAGAAGTCATTTTGCTGACTTTTGGTCTCTGGATTGAGTTTTCACTTTTGTTCCCCCTGGTTATAGGAGTTCTGGGCCCCACTATTGCTTGTAAAGATCCCATGGTGTGACAAACCTTGGTCATTTCCCAAATTTGTATCCAAGGTACTTCAAAGCCTCCTGTCTTTGGGCAGCACTCAGACACAGGCCTTTCTGCCCAAAATAAAACTCTCATTCCAATGTATCAAGAGCAGTCCTGAATTCCACCGTATCTTCCCAGTAGCAAAGTCATGTTCCCTTACCCCTCTTCCACAAAACTTTACTATCTGATGGCTTCATTTTTCATGCTGTATCTCTGTGTCTCTTTTTACTAAAATATTTCCTGTGAGGGTACAGGGTTTCCATGCATTATCCAAAAAAGCACCGATTTCTTATTTTTGCTTTCTCAGCAATATCTACTCTGTTAACATTATATTTTCTTTCTAAGAAATATTTACTTACACGTCATCCAGGGAGAATGATCTTGTGGTTAAGTTGCAAGATGGTTGATATTAAAAGCTGCAGTGCATTTAGCCATCCAGTTTTCTCTACAGTTGTAGTCCTAGCGGTGTCCCAGGTCCAGTGCTTGACGTTCCCAAAGCTATGTGATCTTTTCATTCTTTCTGAGAAACTGGGACGATAATACCACCCACAGCACATCCTTGCTGTTTAAACTTAATGAGTATTTGCAGAGTATTTGGAGATGCTCTCAGGAAATATTAGTAGGATCATTAATAAATGCATCTTGCTGTTGCTACATTATCCTCTAAGGTGCTGTTTGTGTAACTCTAGACTTTCCCACTGAACAAGTAGAGAAAACAGGTGCTTATTACTGTTTTAAATACCTTCCTGCACCAAGTGTGACAAGGAAGATAAGCATTTCCGGCAGCTAAGACCATTATGAGAGGGACTACAGCAGTCTAAGTCAACTGGGCTGTTACTTTACTTTGCTTTAAAGGCTGATCCAGTTCAAGTTACACTGATTCATAACTTACCTAACCTGAACAAAGTTAAGGTTTGGTTTAAAGCTGGGCAAGTGTGCTGTACACCATTTACAGCAGTTTCAGTCAACTTCAAATCAGGCTTTTAATTAAACAAGTGGACTTGTTTATTGTGGTGCTTGACAAGCTTTTGTGCCCTCTGTGAAATGATGCAGGCGCAATGGCTTGTGTTTCTGTGGGGCTGCCTAGGCAGGTTTCCTCTCCTCTGAACCCAGCTCATCCCCAAGCACAGCCCGACTCATTTCTGAAAGGCCCCAGCGCACCTTTGCTCTCCAGAATCAATGAGGAAAGGATGTCTCACTTCGCAGGAAGCAATTCAGACCAGCTGCATAACCTTCAGTAGATGGTGTGAGCATCTGCCTCTTGGTTATTCTGCAGTTTGCCCTTTCAGCCATATCAGGATGCAGTTTACACATTTGGAGGATCCTGGCCTTCCAGCTGCAGGCAGAGGATTAGTCTTCATCAGGGTGTGCTAGTGTGGTTGGTTGGTTTGTTTGTTTTTCTTCTTTTTTGTCTGTAACCATCACAAGAAGAATAATCAAAGCCAAACAGTTTGGAGTTGATTTTGGAGTCATACAAGTCAGGAAGAGCACTCAGAACAAGGACACTTGAGTTAGCTTCTCTGTCATGATGAAAACACAGTATAAAATCCAGATCCTGTTTTTCACTCAAAGCTACAGGGTTTCAGCCAGTCCTTTTGTGTCTGAGAAATTTAAAAACTATGGTTGTAGGGAAGATATAGTTAGTGCCAAGCCACTCTTGTGCTGCACATCATGGTAGTACAGTATAGGCCAACAAGAAACATTTTCCTCCACCATGAATTGATGCAGTCTATGTTATATAGGAAGAAGGTAGGGCAGGCTCTCAGTTTATCTTTACTGAGCTTTCTGTGCGTTCTTTACTTCCTTGTATCTTTGGGTAATGCCCTGTGTCCCTTGATGATAGCGAGTCAACCAGATACTTCACCGAGCTCTGGGCTTAGCCTAGCAGCAACGCTGCCGTCTAAAGAGCTGCTTCCTGTTCTTCAGCTGTGAATGTTAATCTCAAAGTTCAGTGATCATTAGCTTAAATAATTGTCACCCCTTTTTAGCTATTCAGGGCTGAAAATCACCAAAGGGCTTCACCTTAGCTGCTTCAGCTGTCATTATTCTTAGATTTTTGTTTTCTTCAGGATGTTGAAGAGCAAACAGGATATCCCATGGGCATTTAGAGGAAATTGCTTCTGTGTTTCTTTGTGGAGCTTGCTGTGCTTGCTCTGGTAGTTATAACACTGTTTTCTCAAATCAAAAAACTTGCAGTGGTGGTGTAGGATCTCATGGTCTCAGTGAAAGTTTCCTTGACAACACTAATGTCTTGACTGATCACAACGGGTGATCACAACTAGACAGCAGTGATGTTTCAGATTGCCTCCGCTTCAAGTGCAGAGCCAGGGACCTGCTTTCCAGACCTGCAGAGGTGTAAGGTTTGCTCTGATTTCTGCCAGAGTGGCTTAGTTCATCTGCTAGTGTAGGGAGCCTGAAGAAAATGGCTCTGGTTCTTGTTGGGACTTAACTGAAGCAGCTATGGTAAGCTTTCCATTGCCTGTGGGTGATGAGGGACAGCTGGCTGGGGGATTAAGACCCCTGCCCGGGAAAGGACAGATCCCAGGAAGTCCAGACAGAGTGCAGGTAGGGACTTGGTAGAGTTTGAATTATCAATAAAAGCAAATAGTAGGTCTGCCTAGAACAGGTAGAAGTTGAAATGAAAATATTCATGGTGGTGTGTGTGGGGGGGGTTGCCTCTGCTTTGTTAAATTCACATCATACCGCAGCTCGTGCCAACCATCCATCAGTTCCCTCTACATTGAAGTGGTGGTTCTCTTGTCTCTAATGCCAGCTTTTCACCCAGCTGCTGCTACGCTGGAGCCTTGCTCCTAGGTTTTACGGGATCTCCAGATGTAACAGGGGCGTGATTGTGGGCTGGTTTGCAGAGCAGTTGAAAACATGCGATATTAGGTCTGATCCTGTGTATATGAAAGACTGTCTACCATCTCCTGGGATTTAAACTATGCCACTGTAGCTTAACCTTATGCCAGTGTTGGGCAAAAAATACTGCTTGGGTCTGTGTTTGCCAAATGTTTCTGCTACATGCGAGCTCCCTGTTCAGATGAGCTGGGGCCAGGGTGGGACTGTAATGCTGAGGGTAGGGTATGAGCTCGCGGCTGTGTCTCTGTCTGCTCAGTGCTGTGATCTTTGACAGCAGTTTCTGTAAAATTCATCATTCCCTGGGCAGCCTTTGTATTTATTTATTTACTTTGTTTCTTTTATTTTTTTCACTGTAGTTTATTAATTGCATGTGTGGCTTTATCTGGAAAAAATTGTATGTAATTTATGCATGCCTCCAGTAGCATATGTTTTATATATTGGGTTTATAGGGATGGTACTGATTCCTGAATTAATTTGAACAGCAAATTGTTGTTGTATCTGCACACAGTATGTCTTTTCTTTTTTTTTTAACATGTATTATATGACACACATCTGGTGGTGTTTTAATTGTGTTATTGTGGTGCCTCAGAGTCCTAGTAATGAATTTGAAACCCTACTGTACTAAGCATGGGTTTTTCACATGGGACGCTTGAAGGGTTTGAGTGAATTGTTGAGTGATATTGTGGATGCTTTTGTCCCTCCCTTGAACTACAGACAAGAACCCACAGGGTTTGCAGGCTGCCATTACAAAATCCTCCCTTCACCATCAGTCAGCATCAGGATGGTAGTTTTTGTTCCCAGCTCTAAGGAGAGATCTGCAGTGCATCACACCTGAATACTTGCTGGCAGTTTTTGCTTTTTCTAATGGCAGTTTGACAGATCTCTGTGGTCCGCAGAAGAAGGACCTGGAGCAATTCAGGACAACTACGCAAGTCTGTGCTACAGGTTAGACTCTGGCTGCTGTGGGTTGTCAGTTCAGAAGAGCTTTGCCTTGTTGTCTTACCGGGGAGGCTGTAGACCAAGCCAACCTTACAAAATCATTCCTGTCAATGCTGTATCCAAGAGAAAGTGGCCTCTCTTCCTTGCTCAGGGATTGGATTACTTCCCTTTGGTTGTAGCATGACACTGAAAGATCATGTGGAGGTGCTTGTCCACTGTGACCCTCCCAGCTTTTCCTGAGAAGCTCTGTTTGGCTGCATAGTCTCTCTTCTATAGTAGCTGCAGGCAGCTGTCTTTGTTCCTCATAATCATAGTGCAGCTCTGCTTTGGGATATGTTTTTTCCAATGAGATGTGTGTTTCAAGAAATTTAAACTGCTCACTAAAACTGCCTTCCCCTCCTCTTCCTTATTTATTTCTAAACAGGTATTGTTAGCATCTATGAATCTACATGTATATCTGCAGTGGCTTTGATAATATTTTTCTCAGATATTGATGGAACTATTGAATAACTGCAAGCCTTGTTTAAATCCTTTTACCTTCTGTAGCAAACATGAATGATTGATATTGACGCTACTTTTTGAGAACTTAGCCAATATGTTCCCTGCTTAAAATACGCCTTATTGATATTTATATAGGACTAATTTTTATTAGAAAGTCTTGCAGTATGAGCGCATCAAGAATCCTAAATGTAACACATTTATCCAGTTCCCTTTTCAACCAAACTCATCAAAGAAATGAAACCAGGCTTATGCAAGAAGATTAATTTTCCAGAAAACCTTGTTGACTGAAATAGTTTAGTTCAGTCAGTTGAATCCAGTATTGGGGTTTTTTTCTTCTTCTGTTTAAGACTGGTATCATGGCGACGTGCCTGTAGCTGCCCAGCTAGTCCTGGTTGCTCCTTTGAAATACTTCTCCAATACTTGTCTTTTTCAGCTTTCTCAGTGGCTATACCAAGATCTATTTCAAGTATCTGTATGCACATGATCTCCCATTCTAGGGCTTGTGCAACAGGTCTGGATTTTGTTCTTAGCAAATGTTGTCTAGTATCTTCCTTTTGTTATCAGAGGACTGAGGAATTAGTCTATTTTCTTCCCTATGACAAAGCAGAACAGCATTGAATGTTTTGCCACATCATTAGTAATGTGTTTACCTTGCTTTTTGGGATCTTCTCTTACTAAAATCACTTTTGAAGGTTATCATCACCTTTTGTCTTTGATTCAAACCCCTTGCTTTTGGTGGGTAATATTACTGGAAGAGAAATACCATAGTGTACAGAGAGATTTTTCTTGGTTGAATTTCCTAATATATTTTGAAACATCTACTGCAGCTTTGGATGATTTAATATGTATATTAAACCTACTTCTGCTTTGAATATCACAGCTGTTGATATTAGCCTTTAATAGATGGTATCTGTATGCATAGATGGCAGCAATGTTAAAGCTGTCAATTTTGATTGCTTCCTACATGGTGTTAAAAGCATTGTGTAAACTCAGCCTGATTTAGTCCGTTGGCTCCAGCTGAACACAAGCTCTCCTTGCTAAATGGATGCTTAGTCAATCATATCTCTGTCCTGCTCAGAGTTACTTCCCTTACAGTGATCCTTTCGATATGGTCAGCTGCACTGCCGTTGGTAACACTTAATTCATCTGTTTTAAGAGTCCTGAGCTGGTCTTTAGCGTATCCATTTCTTTCCCATCACACACACACAAAAAAGTGCAAAATCAACTTCTCATTTGATGCATATTGGATGGCATTTTATAACCGAGAACCACAGGTCCGAATCACCTTAATGTGAAACTCGAAGCTACAAATCTTATTTTGCAATTTGCTCAGAGGCTTTCAGCTCTCTCATGGAGTATTTATTGGATGCTATTCTGTTAGAACTGTCACTAAATTAAAGTGTAGTTAGGGCATCCGATTCTGGCTAGGCGTTACAGCTGGTGCAGTAATTATTAGGTGCTGCCTTTTTGTTGATGGTGATTAAGTCTGTCCCTTGTCCAGCTGTGGTTTCATTGTCATCTCCCAGCTTTATAGGCTGCCTCTCTTCAGCCACCAAGTAGTGTGTCTTTTTTTATGCTTACAGGTACCTTCATTTATTTATAAACACAGACTAAGATGCTCCAATATGTTTATTTGATTTCTCAGGGTTTTCTTCACTGAGGGAGTGAAGGGAGTCCTGACTTTCTTTTCTCTGTCAATTGCTTATAGTTTTCCTTTGCAACATGACCTGATAAATCATCGCTGGTGGTGGGCACTATTTTCTCATGTGTTGTGCTGGTTTTGTGCTGTAGCCCATGAATCTCAAAATTGTGTGTTACCCATTTATCGCCTTGCCTGCCTCTCCAAAATGCCTTTCCAGACAGCCCCCAGGACCCTGTTGTGGAAGGCAGGTTTTAGCTAAATTGGTTAGGAATGCTATTTACCCTTCACCAGTCAAAGTCTCACTCCTGCACACACGCTAGCTAGCTGTAACCTAAGCAGGTCTACACTGACACAGTTTATCATTGACGTATGTCAAACCCAGATTTTCCCAGCTGTCTACTACCATCTGCCAAGTACGGCTGGGGGCATGCAGAGTGCAGTTTGCTATGCAGGCCTGATGGCAGCTGTAAAATCGAGCAGTTTTGCCTGCTTAAGCACCAGTTCTTTTCCAAAATAAGCATTAGCTCTCGTATCGCAGTGAGCCTCCCGATCCTCAGAGCGCAGGCCGTCGCAGGGAAGCGGTGCCGGCTCTGCTCCGCAGCCGAGGCCACCTGCCAGCCAAGAAGCTGTGAAAAATCTTAGTGGTGGTTGGTTCCAGCACATCAGTTGAGCTGCAGAAATGCCAACCCCCGTGTTCCTTATGGCCTCTCTGCGCTGGGCACTAATGAAAAAGGCTCCTCCAGTCTCCAAAGGGCACTGGCCCACTCTTTTGGCTGCACCACTCAAAAACTGTGAGTTCAAACGTAGATTCTCTCCGGTTAGGTATTTAGAAAGTCAAAACAAGTCAACCAGCATTCAGCAGAGTCTGCGTGGGCACTGCAGAAAGCTTGGGGCTGCCGTGCACCTCTGTGATCACAGCGTGTGAAATGCTGTGTATCACTAGCGGTACATATGGCAGGGTAAACAGAGATATGAGACCAGACCTGGAGAAGTGTCTTTCAGAGAGCTAAAGATCGGCTCATCATAAGATGGTACCCTGGCTAATCAGAGCACCATATAGGAACTCTTCCGAAAACTGCAGAGGCAATGGACCACACCAAATGAGGTCGGTTTTCATTTGTTTTTAAAAATGTAAGATGACCCTCATGACTACTTGCAAGATTTAATATAAAAAGTTAGGTTATTAATGAGTAGTTAATGTTGCTCAGATAGCTGAGAAACTAACAATAGCTTTTAGGTATTTTGATTTTGTACTAATATTACTTTTTATTACAGTAAGTTGTTGTACTTGCCTTCCTGTATCAGCTGACTCTGACAGCTTCTAAGCGCAGAAATCCATTGCTAACATTAATTCAACCTCTCTGCAACCCAGAGTGGTAAAAATTAACCAACATGTTACAGACTGCTAAATTGCAATATTTAGGTAACTTACACAGAGGAAACAGGTAAGCCGGGATTAGAAACCAGAAGTCTGCATACCAGTCAAATGTATAAACTCATACCACTTTCTGAATGAATAATGAATGTGGTTTGTGTTTTTTTTTTTTAAAGGGTACTAATTTCCTTCTGTATCATAACTTAATAGTGCTGCTGTTTTCCTCTTCATCATACTAAGTAAAAATGGACGTCATATTTAAAACAAGTTATATCTGAGATAGCCGATCACAAAATCCAGAGCAGCACCACCCAATTAGAAAAACTACTCTCATCTAACCTGATGCTACTGTCATTTTTTAAAACGAGTCCTACTTCAATCATAAAATCCTCGGACCATAACATTGCTTTCTAAGCCATATGTCCTTATTTAGAGGAAAAAAAATGATTGCACCCTTAATTCAAAGGGAACGTTTCCCTCTGAGCCAGAACTCAATAAAATGTATCAAAAAAATTGTGGAAAAGGGCAAGCAAAGAAAATCAAATTGCAGCGTGTGAAACGATTTAAGGAGGGACCTGGGGAATACATAATCTCCAAACTGCCAAGTTAGAGCAAGTATAAAATATACAAACAAGCCTGATATTTTTCCCAGTTGATCTCATTATGAGGTATGCTTGGGATAGATAAATTTTGTTAGCATGCATTAAGGCTGGATTTTCAAGGAAACAAGTCAGAAGTAATGTGTTTAGCTGATTCCACCTTGTTTTGATACATGGGTCTTTTCAGGTTTAAAGTAGTACATTTTTAAAGCCAAATGGTTTGTTTTGTTTCAAGCATTAAAACCAGAGGCAACTGGGTGACTTTTTTTTCCCCCCTTCTGGAAAACAGACGTTTATAATTTCAGCATGCTCTTTAATCATTGGAGTAGAGTTCTGTGCAGTATGTTTCACTGCCACTTATTGTTGCCTGCTTAAAATACACTGAACTAGCCTTGAGTGCAATACCTTAACAGACTGCTTCGTCCACAAATAGTACTTTTTCCAAGTCTCCAATATATTTTAATTAAATTGTCCATTTGTATTTATTAAGGCAGTTTACTGTCTCCTGCTGCAGAAAGCTGCTACTGCTGATAGTCTAACCAAGAGAAACATGAGTTTATCTGGGAGTTGGTAATAAAATGCAAACATATGTTAGCAAAAAAGTCTTCTCAAAATATTGTTTAAGCATCATTTTCATGTTTGCTGGGAAGGGGACAGGCCATACAATTAGTTTTGGTAAGTTTTTGGAACAGTTGCACTTAACAGTTCTTGTAGCTGTGGGGAATCATAATCTTTGTTAGTATGAAATGTTAACTGCAGAAAATTTTTCTTGCTTCAATTGACCCTGCAGATACAGTTGAAAAAGGGTCCTTTGGCAGAGCAGATGATAAAGTCATTACACACTGATGAGATGTAAATGGTGTTCAGCAGCATTAGTTTAGATAGATGAGCATGGTAAGGTGGATTCATCCCTATCTCTGGCGATCTGAAAGCTTGGACCTAAACTCTGGGACTTGGATGCCTCTCAGCTGTACCTATTTATCTCCAAGTAGCTTCTGCCAAAATAGATTTGCCATGAAGTCAGTAAAGTCCTAAATCTTAAGGTTGTGCTTGGTCTGTCTCTTCTCTCAAGACAAATGAATGTTGATCTTCCAGAGGTCTAAAAAAGAATTAAACTTTTTTCTTGAGAAGGTAACGTGTTCTTGAAAGGAGGCAACTTGGCTCAGTGCTGCATGGAGCTGTTTGCCCTTCTCATCTGGAAGGGCTTCTTTATTTTCGTGGGACCATTCCCTGCTTCCCAAGTGTAGCACAGAGTAGGTGGATACCATTCCTGCCAGCGCCTGTCCACTGGAGGAGGTGAGAGGATTACTGGATTAACAGACATGTCTGAGCTGCTAGAACAGGCATCTCCAAGATGAGTATTTGAATTATGTCTCTCCTGGAGGGTGCTGCTTTCTGTCTTGCCTTTAGAATAGCGTGGAGGGAGGTTGTTGGGAATTTCTTTTCCAACTGTGTGTGTATGCAGGACCCATTTTGTAAAAAGTAGACACAAACCCAGGCAATGGTGAGAGGTTTAAAATCAGACTGCTGTGACTTTAAGAGCGAGGAAAAAAAACTGTTAAGGAAGGAAAATAAAAATCCCACAGCCTGTTGTAGCAGCTGTAGCTTCAGATCGTGTGGAAAATGAAGGCAGATGATTCAATTTGGCCTGTGCCCCGAGTACATTTCCAAATGCTTCTGTGTGTGCGCAAGATAATGAACAAATATATTGAGATGGCACAAGATCAGTCCGAGTTTGCCGCTGCGCAAGCCGTGGAGCTCCCAGTAGGAGCACACTAGCTGTGCTGGGTTAATGGGGGTGAGGGTCGGGAAGCCCAGCACCTTTCAGAACAACTTAAGAAAAGAATTTGTCTCCTTTTGCCCCAGGCTCCCCGTGGCACTCAAACGGAGCTTGTGATAAATCGAAGTGTATTTATTAATAATGAGCAGGGGCAGCGTGCCCGTGATTTGAAAATAGGTGCGCCAAATAAAAATGTGCTTTCCTCTGACATCGGAAAAGCTTAAGTAAAAGGAGAGCAGGCTGATCTATTATGATTAAAAAGCAGGGGCTGAGCGCCAGCATAGTGGTAATGAAAAAGCCGTTTTAGGGAGGCAAGACCCGTTCAGCCCATTCATATATCCCTCCTCCCCTGCCCCGTAAGAATAAATAGGGAGGGGGAAGTTGGATGGGAAAGATGAAAAGGCAGCAGCAGTCCAGGATAGCAGAACCGGACTTTAATGAGAGCTGGAGTTATTACCGCAATGAGTTATGATATTTAATCATTCTACATGATGTCCAACAGCGCAAGGTTCATAATTCTTGGCTCTGAATGTGGCTTGTGACTGTCCACGAGCACCTGCAGCATGCAAATTGATCACGGCCTTACAAACCCTCTGTACCTTGCCCCCAGTTGTTCCCTGCCAAGCCAGCCCAGTCTGCAGTGCTGGCCTGCTCCCACAGAGCTGGAAATGGTGTCTTTGATAGTCTCAGACACAAATCTGTAGGTTGTGGTAAAAACTGAACCATAGCTATTGCAGATAGCTGGGATTGCCTACCGCCAGCTTTTCTCTGCGGTGTGTGGTGTTGTCAGGTGTGTTATTTATCTTGTGGGAGGCTGTGTTGGTCTGGCTTTAAAGCAGCCTTGGGTTTAATTAATGATTTTGGAGAATTCTGTTAACTTCAGTGATGAAATAGGCTCTGCTTGAGCAAAACTTCGGCACCTATTTAATGTTTCAGTGAATACGTACTGACACAAACATCTTGCTGTTTTAGGATTTGGATGAGGACAGGATTTGGCCTTTGGAAGAGATAAATTACCAAATAACTTCAGTTGTCCCCTTCTGCCATTTTATTTTGTTCCATCTTAGCTGTCCTGAAGTGACACAGTAGTCGACCTAAGTTTAATAAAACATTCCCTCCCACTCCTCCAAACCTCAGGAGATGAGGCTGAGCAGCACCTTTCAAGACTCTCTCTTGCTGACCATTCTGAGACTTTTTGCTTCTCAGATGACTCCTAAAATATTTTGAGCAGCCCTAAAGGCAATGCAATCAAACATACTCAAATTTGGCCCACATATGTTTCTACCTACTGTTTCCTGAGCTTTTGTTTCGCCTCTGTTATGCTGACTGGAAAACGCTGTCTAGCAGGGCCTGGAGAGGGGCCTTCGCTGCCGTCAAAGCAGAAAATAGCAGCGGGCTGTGTGGGTACTTTCAGACAGGCAAAGTCAACAAGCTGGAGAGGTGGTTCCTTCCTAAACACTGCTTGTTAGTGATTTTAATATTTTTCTGTAACAGTAGTAGGGCAGCTTTATACAAGTGAAAAAGTAGCTTCTCTCAGACAAACCTCCCCTTCTCAAGCCTACATTTAGATGGGTTATTTGGTTCCTCTGTCTGAGGTATTTAATAATGGTGATCAGTGTTGCTCTAATGTCTGTGTAAGTCTCTGGCAATGTGTTCTACAGGAGGACATAGTGTATTTTGCATATGAATTTGAGGCGTTGCTTGTTTGTGTCTGTGCCGTGCGGGGGGGGGGGGGGGTGGCGGGAATGGGGGGGTGGCGGGGGGGGGGGGTGGCCATGATGTCCCAGCCTAGGGCTGGGAGCCCATCTTGCCCCAGGCCCCCAGAGCTTTTGCAGACTCTAAACAAGTAATAACCTTTTCAAATGGAGAGGAATACTACCTTCTATAGTAAAGCTCAACCAAGGAGCATGGTCAGGAGGAATTTCTGCAACTCAAGCAAAAACACTCAAAGAAAATGACTTGAAATCAAGCAGCCAAGCCAGAAGGAACTTTGCGAAAGAAGCTTTTGACCAGTTTGCTAATACCCAGGTCTTCAGAGAGTGCCCGTGAAACCAATGCATCCATTTAGCAGAACAACTTGTCCTCCTAGTTGGGTCCTGCATGTGGCTCATTAGGGTAATTACTGATGAATTAAGGCAGCTTGGCTCAGCACTCTGGCTGCGGGTGTGCGGGCTCCCCTGCTGGCAGGCAGCAGGTGTAAATGAACAAGATCTGTCAAAAAGGCTGATGACCCTCTTAATTCACAGCAGCAAACTGGGGACAGAGGTAGTGCAGCAAGTTTAATAATTGATATTTACTTGGAAAGGTTAATGGCAGCAGTGATGCTTCTAATTTGCTTGCCCGTGCAAGACCTTGTCAGGTCAAATTGTCTCAATTTGTTACCATGGGTGTAGGTGTAGTTTTCCTTTAATGAAATTTGGAGAAAAGAAACAGGTGGTGTTGGGAGCGGACTGTAACTCAAGAAAAACAGCAAAAGGTTGGAGTCTGGTTGGGTGAGCCTGTGCTAACTTTAAACAGCTGGCAGTTTAGTCCTTCTGAATAATTTTGGCAAACATTTGCGCTTGGGAAGGTGAAAGGATTTGGAATGGTGTAATTTATTTTTGCTTTAATTTGCGGCTGTCTAGGAGTTGTTTAGGTCAAAAGTGTAATAATTTGGACAGGCTTTGATGTGTTCCTAGGTGGGAGTGCTAGCGTTATGGATCAGAAATCAGAAAGCTGCAGAATTGAATGGGTATTTCTGTTCTGTATTTAGGGAAATTGTAATGCTGCTCTGTAATAGTTAAGTGGATCCCATTTCAGGGAGAAACACAGCACCTGCTGTGTCTGAAAGCTTTGAAATTGTCATGTTGGATACTTTACATCCAAGAGTTTCAGAAGAGCTGGCTGATGACTGGGAACCAGTTGACTTTGGGTTTGAATAAGGGTAGGAAGATCCAGATGACAGGAAAAAGCTGGGTGCCGGTGTTTTCAAAAGCCTGTAATTGATGGTGTATTACCATTTGTCCTATTGGCTTGGCATCAATCCTAGGCAAGATAATGAGATAGCTGAAATCTTAATTGGTTAATAAAGACATAAAAAAAAAAAAAAAAAAGAATAAAATAAGCAAATTACAATCATTTTATGTATTTAAAATAAAATCTTTTCAAATTTACTTAACTATATGTGGGACTAAAAATTTGATGGATAATGGCCACAGTACTGATGTAGTATAGTTAGATTTCCATGCTTGATGCTGTTGGCTTTTTTATTAAGGAAATGGACAATGTGGATTCAACATGATGGATTGCAAGTGGATTATTTCCTGCCTTTATACCAGACACCGATAGTTGTGAATGCAGGCTCACTGTTGGTTGGATATGCTTCTAGCAGATCTCAGCAGGGATTACCTCTTGTTGCGGTGGTGTTCGAAGATGTTGATGTAGGATCAAAGATAAAAGATCAGTCTTGATAAAACTTTGCAGGTGGGCAACATATTGAAAAGGTGGTTTACAGTGAATGAGACAAGACACTGATGCTGAGAGCAGTGGTGGTGTGACAGGTGGCCATGAGCAAATTTGTATTTCTAACACTTTGATATGGCTGAGCCTAAGTCTTATCCTGAGGAAGGAAGTGTATTGATGAGGCGTAAGGTGGCAGAAGGGCATGCAGAGTAAGGACCTCAATCAGAAATGTACTGTTGCTTGAACATAAGCTTGATATTTTCTCTGCCTTCTACCCTACAGAGCTGTGTACTCCAGACTGGATGAGTACTGGAGCTCATTCTCCATATAATATCCTGAATATTGTATTAAAATATTAATAGACTGTGGGGCACTTAGCTGGCAGCAATATCAACCATGCATGGGAGTGCAGTGATCAGTGTGCTCCCAGGGCTCGGGTTGCAGCGCCTGCGCTGTGGCAGCGTGCCCACCAAGCACGCTGCCTTGTGCTGCAGTGGCAGGGCTGCTTGAACACGCTGGGGTTGTGTCAGAGCACCATGAGCAAACCTTGCTACCTATTGAGACTGCAATGAAATAGGACAGAAAGAAACAAGGGGATTTTATTGCCATTAAAAGTACCAATTTGTACAAGCCGACATTTTAAATAGTGTAATTTAAATGGAACCAAACTGATATGAATAGAACCTATTAATAAATTAAACACTTCTTTCTACCCAATATTTCACAAGGGAATTAGCAGAATAATTTGTTAGTAAATGAGCCTAGGAATGAAGCTGTGAGTGACATATCTATCTTATCCTTCTCCTCCCCCTGTAATACTCTCTGCAGATGTAAGCGGAAAGTTGCTGTGATTTCAAACATTGGTGCCTCTCACTTATGTACAAACACAAGCACAACTTGAAGGAAGAACGATGATTTAGTGGTTGGAGAACCAGCCTTGGCTGTAAGAGTTAATCATGTTCTACTTCAAATTCTGTGCGTTACCTCAAGCAAGTTGTTTAAGGCCAGCATCCCTCATGGTGTTTAGACACCTGGCTGTCATGCAGGTATTGACCTCTCAGCGCAGTCACTGGGGATGGACCCAAGGCACGTCTCTGGACTAGAAACCAGTGACCTGACCACTGGGTGAGCAGTGGCCCAGCAGCAAGTGACAGTGCTGAAACACCAACATCACAGTTGAGGTCTGTTGGTAGCAAAGAGTGAAGGAGGTTTGTCTGTCTGCTTCCCTCTCATGTTGGGCCCTATGACTCTGGCGCAGCCTTGCCTGCTTCCAGGAGTGCTAAAAGCATCCCCTTCCCTCACATGTTAGCAAAAGGGAATTGGACACATGTGGCGAAGCACAACTTCAGAGAAGCCCCACGCTTTCAAAAGCATCCTCTCCACAGTGCCGTGGGTATAGGAGTGAAACATTGATTAAACTGCTGTCGACAACCTCGGGAACAGGTGGCAGAGCAGTGCTTGAAAATCTCCTTTTTCCCCCTCCTTCTTCTCCCTCTAGATGAAGGTCCCTACAAGCAGAAGTGGCAGAAATAGCGAGGAAGACAGCATCAGGGAGGCCACAAGCTCTCAGCGGAGCAGCTCAAGGGACCGTCTCAGTGATGTAAGTACCATTCAGGAGAAAGCATCGCTTCATTGCAGCAATTCCCGCTGCTGACATGGCTTTTCATAAATCTTGCTGAACAAATGTTGGCATCCAGAGGTCACTGTGTAATAACTTTTTTTTATGTCATGATTGAGTGTTATGGCATAAGTGGTTGAGCTGCCTTGCAAACACTATAATCATGGTGCAAATAATATGATAAGCGAAAGATCAGAGAGGGGAAAACAAAATGGAATTGTTATTCCTCAGGGAAGAATGGCTTGATGTTTTGTTTTCTCAAAGAAGTTGTGTTAAAAAGCTTTTTACAGTATCTTTGGGTTTAGCTACTGCACATAATCACGTAGTTTGGGTGCAAAGTCAGTTCATCTAATTTTATGCTTCCTGCCTCCAAGTTATGAAAGGTTTTTGGGGGAAAGCTGTCTTTCTTTCAGGAAATTCGATGGTACGTTGAGTGAAATGTTATGATAAAACAAAAGCAAACGGTGCCTTAGTGTGTAAACACACAAATGGGCTTTTGAGTCACCAAGAAATCAATGGCAGTGGTGGGATAATTTTATATGAAGGCTTTTTGTGTTAGCAATTAGCATTTCGCCTTCATTAAAACATGATTTTTTACTAATTAGGACCTTTCCCGTTAGGAGAGATTTAAATGAAGAACAATAATCAAACGCTGGCACAAGCATGTCTGAAATATTAAATTTGCCATTTCAATGGCAAGCCACAGAAATCCCAGAGCGAGTGGTTTTCATGTTGAGTTCTATTAATGTAAAATATGCTTCATAACTAAAACCTGTCACAGAAAACGGCTCACACCAGCTAAATTCAATTGGACAGTTAATTTAGCTTTAAAATTGAAAACACTACCTCCGCTTCAGGATGCAAAAGGAAGAAGGGGGGGAAAGCCTTTGATAAGTATAATGTATTTGCTATTAAGGCTTTCAGAGCCCATTCTACAGGAGGAGAAGGGAGAAAAAGGGGAAAAAATGGCTCCCACAAATGTGTTTAAAAGCTGAAAGTATTTATTAAAAATGTCAGCAGAAAAGTGCTTTTGGCAGATTAAAGCGGGATTCAGCTTGACAGCTCTGACAGGGAAATGTGACGGGGGAAAATTCTCTCTACATGTTTGGAGTGTGAATGGGGCACTGTAAACAGCCGACGCAGTGGGAGGAAGAGAAAAATAACGTGTCCTGTGATCTGCTTCCAGGATTGCGAACCCACGCGCCGCAGTGGGGAAAGTCGGCGAGGGGGGGCCCTGTGGACAAATCCCTTTGCTGCGGGGCGTCTTTGACTGTGTTATTAGGCAATAATGATTGTAATTTTATATATATATACATTTATGCAATTCTCTCCTTCCCCTCCCCTCGGCCGCTCTTGACAGGTATGCGAGCAGGGGCACCTGGTAGCATTGCCGTACCGTAACGTGGGGCTGCAGAAGAGGAATAACATATTCAGACCTAGTGATTAGCTTAGGGCAAAGCATTAAGTGGTCTTGGAGACTTTTCTTGTTAAACCGATGCACTTCCAGTTTTTGCTCCTCCTTTGCCCCCAAAGTTGCAGGCTGAGCCTGCAGGAATTGAGTCTGAGTGCCTAATTCCTGCAAAATCTTCAAAGCTAGTTCAGCAGACAGTGAAATTCAGTAGGAAATAGGCACTCTGCTCTTTTTTGGTCAACAGGGACATTTGGGCAGTGCCTGAAGGCCGGAGCATACTTCAGAGATGAGCTGAAGCTGCTCTCATGACCTGGCGACCCAGTGCAAATGAGAATTTTTCAAATTAGTAATTAAACAGTTTGAAAAGTATGGTTCATGAATCAGAGAATGCTCTTCATTCATTATTTGATGAGTGCAATTTAGCTTTAATTACGTATAACACTTCCTCGTGTACTAGTAAATGTTCTTTAGTCTATTTAGTGACTGTCAGAAAGTCTTAGGAAGTCCCGCGGGTGCAATCAGATGGTTTTCCCCATTTGTGTGCAAAGGAATAAGGTGGCAGACTTTTTCTTTTTGTAGAGGGGGAGCAGGGAACGGGAGAGAAGACAGCGACGTGCTGCTGGGTGTCGATTCCTGCAGGATTTTCTGTCCGGCCGTGCCTGGTCCCTGTAAGGCTCTGATGCTGTACTTCCCGGCATGCTGTTTAAATAGATGGTGTGCAGCTGAACTGATGCAACCCTTGATGTGTGGCACTGAGGATTAAAAAGCCACAGGGCAGTGAGGACGTAAAGGGAAGGCAGGGACAGTTTTTCCTTCAGGTTAGTGGTTACAAATCAAGACGGGGTGGCCACCCGTCCTTGCAGATGGATGCTCTGTGGCAGGAGGCACCTGGGCTGTTTCTCGCTCTCCCCTGAGTAGCTCTCCTGCTGTTTCTTGGTGCATTTGGCCTTCAGGACCGCTTTTCATGCTGCGTTTTCCCTCCCATCTCTTTTCCCATTAACTTGGGTGAACAATGGAGTAAATGAGGCGGGAGGTGGCAGGTTTGGCTGCTGTATGGCATCACACAGCAGGTGTAGTGGGAAATATGTGTATGAAAGTGTCGGCTCTAGCGTTCAGCGTTGCCACCTTAGGAGCACTGGAGTCCTCCCTCCTGCTTCATTGTCAGTCTCCATTTAGAAGGCGCTATTACGAACAGCTTAGCTCCTCTGTGTGATTTGTTTCTTGAGGTGACTTGTTCAATGGGATGCCAGCAAGTTGTTCTTTATTTACATTAATGCATGTCATTAGTCTCTAATGGACCATGAAGTCAAGAGGTGGCCTGGTCTGTCGTGAAATAATTGCACTCTAAAGAAAACTGAAGCAAATGATTGATTATGTCTTGCACACACACACAGAGCCATCGGTCTGTCCACAACAAAACCCAGAGCATTTTGCTGCTTCTTTGCCACAATGAAACTTCTGTGGGGTGAGGTTGCTACAACTTCATAGTAAGGCAGCAATTGTCTGTCTTGTATAGTGCGTCTCTCCAGACATTACACTGAGTGCCATTTATTATGGGTCATTGGGGATAAAAAAATGCTTATTATGATCTAGTGAAATCATCTCTGGCTGCAGAGGTTTGATTTGTTGAGGCTGGTCTCGTCTTTGGAATGATGAAACTTAGGAGCAGAAAAACAGCGAAGTTGTAGCCCAGGTTTGCACGGCAGATGGTGTCATGTGGGGGAGAGGGGATGGGAATTTGCCACTTGTTTATGTTCCCAGTGTTGATTTAAAATTCCCTTAAAATCTACTACAAAGCTGACATCCCTATTACACATGTACTCTCAGGTCTTCTACAACCAACACAGAGTCAACAGCCTTTTTCCAAAATGGGATTTTCCTCTGCTGTCTTTTATAGTGAGGTAATTGGAAGTTGCTAGAGAATTAAGAGCCAGATAAGCCATATTGGTATTTTGCTGTGTTGACCCAAGTAAAAGTGGAAGGCTTGGGCATTTTGTTTTGGTTTTTCCCCATGTTCCATAATTGTCCTAATCTTTTCTGATGTCCTGAACAGTCCAAAAATCCACACAGAGCCTTGTATAATGGCTTGAAAAAAAGGTTTTTATCTTTTTCTTGACCCATCAGCTTAAGAACTGCCTGCTTTTTAATGGATTTTCTCCCTCACTAAATTGAATGGATCGTCCCTCATTATCATTTAAATAGAAGCCTCACTCCCTGTGAACATGGAAAATTTGAATGTGGTAGTAGAGCTGTGATAATTTGAAATATTCGGAAGGTGGGGGCAAGGAGGGGGCGCAGGCGGCAGAGTGCAGAATTGCTGAATGTAATTGTCATGGATTCTCAATTTTGTTGCCACAAGATGGAAAAATAGACTAATAATTGTCTTCCAACCCTAGTAGAATAGTTGCCCTAGTTAGCTGAAGCTAACACTCTAATTGTCATGGGGGCACAGAGATGAATGAGGATGTATGCAGGGCACAGCCAGGGCTAAATTGAGTGATATACTAAGGCAAAGAGCAAATTGGCAATTATTGGCCCAGCTGAAAAGGTTGGCAGGTGTGCTGCTTTCTCACGAGCCCTTAGGGGGAAATTGGAAATATAAAATATCGACCATAAATACTCGCTGATTAGGAAATATGTTGCAAGAGGTGCTGGCCACTTAAGAGTCAAAAGTCTCCTTTTCAAGGGATTGGCTTCAGCTGTGCATAAAACCCACAAGCACTGCTACTAAGTTGTTCAGAGCTTTTTCTTCTCATCCCCCATCCCCCAGGCTATCTTTTCTAATTTTCCATCATCCTATCCTCATATGTTTGTTTGTTTTTCTTTAAACATAATAAACGAAAAGCAGTCTTTTAGGAAATGCAGAGACTTTCCTCTCTCTAAATGTTCTTTGATAAGTGTTTAGCATATTGTATAGACTAGATATAAAATTCTCTTTCTGGTAGATGAATACAAAATAACTTCTGTGATTTCTAAGTCAAACAGTTCACTGTGATCTGCTTTTCTTTGTGTGCCATCACAGGCAGTATCTCCCCCTTCCCTCCTACTTTCTGTAGCACACTTCCCCTCCTGGGGCAAAGGGATTAAAGCAGCAGCAGGGTACAAAGCTGCAGGTCCATTATGTGTGCCTCAGGCTGAAGTACCTTGCCAGAAGCATGATCAAATGAGCCTCTGAAGTGAGAATTGGCCCACAGTCGCACCACAAGTCCATATTTATCTGCTTTGCAAACTTGGGCACATGTGGGACACCCGGTCTTGGCTCTGGGCAGGTTGGCAGTGGGATAGCAGAGCTTGGCGTGTCTCAGGCCAGGGACACCTCAGTGCAATTGATAGTCAGGGATGTTGCTGAGTGCATTGAAGGAGTTTTTTGGAAGGCCTGAGATAGCAACATGTGGACTGCAAAGTCATTGTGTCACATGTTGTCCATTGTTCCCCATTTATAAAACACTGGAACCTGATCCCTCCAGTTTAAAGAGTGGATTAAGACCATCGTAGAGCTTAGCAAAGTAAAGCTTTTAGCAGGACAGTTAACAGGCTTCAAATAGGACAGTTTTAAGACCTCCTCTTCAAACCATGAGTCTTGGGAAACCCGTTTGAATATGCATGCAAGGGTTATGAAACCTTTCAAGTCACATTCTTCTGAAAGCAAAAATTCATGTCCCATCAGCATGCTGTCTACTTTTATCTTTGTGTCATTCGAAATACCAAATGCTTGCATGAAAACTGCTGCAGCAGGAATTGCGAGCAAAGTTGTGATGACTTGCATGAAGCTTCAGGTAGTGAAGCGTAGATGGGAAGAAAGAAAATCCGGAGAAGGTTTCGTGAAGTTGGCCGAGGGGTGATGATCTGAATGGAAGCAGCACTTTTGCATGTTCTGTGCATTTCGGAAATGTAAGGTCTTTTCCTATTGTTCTTGGTGTACTATATGCAGTTCATTCATTCCTGAACAGCAACTGTCTTTCCTTCTGCTCTCTGTGGCCATCAGCTATCTTGGTTGGAAGCTGTTCTGTAGCTTATCAAGCAAGTTACAGATGTTTAGACTTTTTGTAGTTTGATATCTTACTGAACTGGCTTTGCAGTAAGAAGCATAACCCCTTCTGTTTATCCAATATAACAAAATAAGTGAAATAAAGAAGCAGCACATTCAAGTTTCATGTGACATCCAAAATCATTCATCATGTATTGTGGTTATCTTGTCAGGTCCTGGTTTCTAAGATAAGTGAACATCAAATGCACTCTGTGACCTTTGCCAAGTCAATTGAACTCATTGTATTAACAGACAGGAGTGTGACTACGGAAATTAATTGTATTAAGAGTCTGGGATATCTTCTGCCCTTGGCCCTTTTTGCCCTCCTCCCCACTTACTCCTCTCATTCCAGGACATTTGAATTTTATAAGGGACTTGCTTGGAAAGGACACACTAGATTTCTCCAGTAATCAAAGCTGAACCAATATTCTATTGTTGAATGTTCTATAAATGACCAAGTAGATGGCTAAACATGCATGATTCCTTGTGCCTCAGTCCAGTCTGACTGCAGAATTGGGGTAACTGAGAAATAGTGGAAGTCACTTAAAGCTGAGGTGAGTTTTCATCCTGAACAAATGCTATAAAACGTAATTAAAAATTAGTTCTCTCCATATTATTGATTAACTCTGCTGAGTGCTAATCAACCAAATCAGGCTTGTGGCATCAGGCCATATGATAAGTTTTGGCCTGTGATTCGGCAAGGCAAGATTAGGCACTAAAGAGAAGCTGGGAAGTCTGCCTCAGTGCCCTCCTCCGCTGGGAACTCCTGGGGTGACAACGGGCATGTAAGTCTTTCTCTGCCTCGGTTTTCACACTTAACATGGGGGTAGCATTAATAATAGTGCAAGGAGGCTCTTTTAGGGGACTGTCCTGTGCCCACACAGGAATAGCTATTTGCTCAAAAATGGCTATTTCAACAGCTGACTTGTAGGTACTCAATATACTTTTGATTTCAGCCAACAAAAATGGCACATTTCAGAAAAGCTGTAATTAATTCTTGACATTTCTGGAATATGTTAATTTAGGTGCTTTAGCCAGAGGATGGAAATGAATACTAAAAATGAGCTAATTTTGTGGTCATGCTGCCATCACCTGCTTTTGTGGAATCCCCTTACAGTTAGTTCATATATCAAGGATACAAAAGATCCAAGTTGAAACCTGCCTGACCCATTGAGAGTGGGGAGTTGGCTTGAGGTGCCCTATTGCCTTGATTATTACTGGATTTTAAAGCCCTTCTTACTGTCTTTCTAGTCCAATAAATAACCCAATGGCTTTAAGAAATTGAACAGAGAGTGTCTTGATTTCTTTTGCATCATGAGAACAGTGGAAGGCCATGCTTTTATTTATATAAGGGAAATAACTTTTCTATCAGTTTAATAGACGATCTTGGAAAACCTTCTGAAGGTTATTGGTGAGATTTTGTCATGATTTTCTTTTCTAAATTGCAATCACGGTGTTTATCGGGAATAAAGGAAGAAATTTTTTAAATACAATTGCAGATTGCAGTGTAACTCGAACTCTCAAGGACATGGGTGGGGGAATAGTAGAATCTTTCAACATTAAGATTTTGTCTTTGCAGCCAGAAAGGTGTATTTTTTTATATCCAGTGTAATTAACACAAGAGCCATCCCAGGGTAGATATAATTCACTCTGTGACATAACTGAAATGTCTGTGCTGTCTGGTTTTGTTTTTAACCTTGGGCTTAAAAGGAACCAAAAATCCTTAGTTGTAAAAGAGCACATCATCTGCAAAATATTATAAGTCATTTATCTTTATGCACAAATGTCATCTAGCACTGTAGTTCCACTTACGTGTCATTAAATGCACAGACCACACTCATTTTGCCCCTAACTGGGAACAGTCTCCCATAGAAACCCAGGGTATTCCAGGCAGTGCTGAAGGAGGCATGAGAGGTGCAAAAGCTGGTGCTCAAGCCAGGCAGAGAGGGTCTCTGCTCTCCCCAAGAGTCTGCTCAGGATTGCTTCACGTGGCAGCTGCAGCCAACGGCAGCAGCGTCTGCAAGCTCGCCGTGGATGCATCACTGCAGCAGCTTTGCTGGAGGGCTGGCAGAACATGCCCACGGGCCCCCGCCTGCTCTGAGAGGGCAGCACTTGGGTTGCATGGGCACATCGCTCTCCCCATCTTCTCCAGTGTTGGGTTTTGCAGATGTGAAGGCTTTGGGGGGGCATGACGTGGCAGCCGTCTCTGCGTCTGGGTGCAGAGAGTTGGCCAAGTAGGGTCACGATCCTCTGTTTTTGATTTCCGTGTTTGGCTGCATCTTTTCTGCCTGCGGTGCTTTCTGTGGACAGTGTTTGAAGGCCGGAACTGAGCCTGCTTGGGTGCCTGGGTTGAAGTGGTAAGAGCTGGTTTGGGTTTTGGTCTTGGGTGGACCAAAACTACCAGGCAGGTGCTGTGCTGGTCAGTGCAGCACCAGCGTGAATGTGGTTAGCAGGGTAGCGTGGTGGCCATTGTACCCTGATGCCTGAGGTACATTCAGACAAGGAGAAAAGTGATCAAAATAGCAAATAGACTATTTTGAGAATAAGAATTTTATGACAGCCCTCCATGTAAGTGCTCCTATCCTGTAGGTAGGAGCCTCTGTAAGTCATTCCAGCTGAAGATTTGCCCCAGTAACTGCTCGTGCCAGACAAGCACTCATTCACAGTCAAAGGAGGTTTCTTCAACTTTGGGTAGATGCCAAGTTAAACTTCCACTAAGATTTCTTATATTTGCAGCCACGATTGATTACTTTTCTCATTATTTGATCTTGATATAGAGACATATGGACTGAGCTATGTTTATATCAACCCCCAAAGATTTTTTTCTTTAGGAACATCCATCACAGTTGCACGCAGACTGTTCTGCTCTGGCACTCGCAGCTGATATTAGCTGGGGCTTTCAAAGTTTCTACATGTGGCAGTTGGTATGGATCCCCCTAAAGAGCCTGCAGTGTTTCCAGCTAACCAAGAAAGCAATAGCGGTTTGTTAGATGTGCAGAAAAATACATGCAAACAGCTCTGGAGAGAGTGGGACATGGCTGTGCATAAACCTAATTGTTGGAAAGGATTTTACAAGTTGAATCCAAAACATTCACCAGTTACTAACTTTATACATGCACTAAAAATCCTGAAGGGGGTTGGGAAACAACCCCCCTTCCTCCTACACCCTCCAATTTCCAGGAAATGTAATGTTAAAACTTGTAAGGGAGGAATAAGTTCTTAGATGTGAAAAATGTTAGAGTAAATTGCCATTCAGTTTTAATTATTTCTGATGTAACATTTTATTCAGCAACTGTTTTTATTGTTTTCTACTCAGTGGTTTTAAATCTGTGGTCTGCAGATTCCTGGGGCTCTTGGACAGCTTGGGGTGCCTAAAAGTTATCTAAGAGAAGCAGATCTGTTGTTAGCGTGTTTGAGTTTGTTGTCCAAGGGTCTCTGCATCCCAGGAAAATATTTTGAGCATGCACAAGACTCAAAGATTGAAAATAACTGTTAAAGTGAAAATGCTCTGAGAGGTTGTTACCCTAGAGAGAAGCTTCTAATGAAACCTCTTGTTTCTGTTTTTGGTTATTATTTCCAATTTGTTAGACCTTGTCAATCTTTGTTAAATCTGAGTTGATTGGGGGCGGTGGGGAGAGTGAGAACTGCTACCCTTTCTCCTTTCCTTCTCCTGCCTCTCCAAGCAGGTAATTTGCCCTCTCCTCATTTCTATGTGTACTTTAGGTGAACTGCCTGATCAAGCAATGCAAAGTGTCAGAACAGGTAATTATGTTCAGCTGTTCAACATACTTACTTAGATAGCAGGATATTGTTATTAACCTTTCTTCTATACAAGGATGAATTCCATGAGTCATTTGGGGTTTTTCGTAAAAATACAGGGAGGGATAGGTTGGTCTTAGTTTCTCAAAACCAGAGATAAATGCTACTGCCCTTCGTTCTACCAGTCTGTAGCTTTATTTCTGGGCAGTTTACATTAAAGAGTTTTATAAATAACTCTCTGCTTCTTTGTAGTGTTTAAAGGCAGAGTCCAAATCAATGTGCAATATGCAAAAGGCGGAAAGTTAAATGCCGTTAGTGGTTTGTTATTGCTATCTCAGACTCCCCTGTGAAAACTGTCCTTTGCCTTCAGAACAAAGGTTTCCTGAGCTACAGCAGGACAGAGGTGCAGGCATTGTGTGCCACGGGTGGGGATTGGCACCCAGCCACACACTGGCTGCAGACCTGTGTGTAAGACCTGTGCCACAGCTTTTCTTCTGTCTGGCACCCTGGTTCCTGTGCCAGCTGGTGAGAGGATCAATGGGGAGCCCACCTCCCTCCAACAGCACACTCACTTAATTGTAGGGCTTTGCCATTCTCTCTTCTTCACTTTGGAAACTTTATTCCACGAGCACTTGGCTGGCAAGTTGCTTCTGTGGTGTCTTGGGCAGTTGCAAGACAGTGGCACAGAACATGCACGGGCAGATCAACAAAACAATCAAGTCTTCCACTTAGTGCAGCAGTCTGGAAAAGTTTCTGCATCTATCTAGGTATTTTCTGATCAAAAGGTTTGCAAACTGGAGTACAAAGGAACTGTTATCTTACTTGTGGAAAATTACAAGTATTTGCAGTAGCCTGCAATCAGTTTGCATCAATCTCTTTGGGGGTATTGTGCTGTTGTGGTGATTTAGTAACACGATAACTTCTGGTGCTTCTATAGAAAGACAAACAATCCTCAAGATCAGCCTGCAACAATTCAGTATTTTTGTTCAGGCTTTAGTACCCACTAGAACATCAGTCTTCGAAACAGGACTGCTAAGACTCCCTGAATCTTGTTTAATAAAATCACGTAGCGAGGGCATCATGATTATAAATCACACTTGGAAATTGGCCTGCAGAGTACTTGCTGGGTCATGTGGTGTCATATGCCACCACTGTTCCCAGCTTCTTTTTAATTTCCGAAAAGAAGGCATATAGCAGCAGCTGGAGATAGAGGCGGAATTCATTTAGCTGCTTCGAGAAAGCCACTGCCAGTGAAAAACAGCAGCGCGACAGTCTTGGGTTGTAGAGAAGGGAAAGGGATCCAAGTGACTGGAGATGGTGTAATGAAAAGGAAAAGAACCAAATGATTTGGCAGTGTGTGAAAGAGGTAAGGATGTGGTAGAGAAAGAAGCAGGAGGAGCTGAAATGAAGAGAAGGAGTAAACAATGTAATTTCACTTATTCAAAAGGGACAGAATGCTTATTAAAGCTCTGAGACATGATAAATTAGTGCTTTGCTGCTATTGTTGTTTCAGATAGAGTTGTCATATGGTAATACTGCAGCAACGAAGGCTGGAGGCTCGTGAATTCATAGAGGGGAATGGAAAGTGGGATATATGGTTACATGATTGAAAGCTGGAGTTGATGAGGCAAAATGTGCAGCCCTGATTCAGGAGACCATCCTTACACACACGTGCTGTTCCTTAGAAGCTGCCTTTACATGCTCAAGCGGGATGGTTCAAAATGCGTACTCTGCTGTTGTGAAGACGTATCCCACGCTGAGAGCTTTTACATTAGTTGGGAGGTGCTGTCGAAGCCCTGCTCTAGCTTGTGAAACCCTTGGCTGAAATAGCCCCAGAGCCCTCACCTGGAAAAAACCTTTTGCTGTTACTCCTGTGGCAGCACGCAGAATGTCAGATCGTTTGAGGTGCTTTGGTTGTGAAGTTTTCCCCTAAGGAATATTGGGCTGGGGGAGGGAATCGCAAAATGATTCTTATCTTACATTACACAGAATCGCTTGCATTACTTACTGTGGCATATTGTTTCCTCCCACAGAGTTCTGCTCAATCGCTTTCAGGAAGAGGCTACTCCGTAAGTCATTTTACAGCTAATTCTTTCACTTCTGTTGATGTTGATTGCAGAGGTTTACACTACCTATTGCATATCCACTGACATGAAAGAAATGCGGAACATGAAAAATAGGGCTAGAGTACAGGACTGTCACGCACCTGGCAGGGGACAGCCCTGACATGTGAGACCACATTAAGAGGCTGGGGGTTTCTTCAATTTAATTTTATGCTTCTAGGGAGGGGTTTTTCTTATTTTATAATGGATTGCAGCTAGATAGTCACCTCCTGAGAATTAAAAGACATTAGTGGGGAGACTTTTCAACACCAGTGGGAGATGCTTCCCTCCTTTCCTCCCTCCTTCATACAAGTTTTTATTTGTGCATTAAATACAAGAAACAAAGACAAAATTACTCCGTTTTAAGAACTGTGACCCTCACCAGTGTGAACAAAAAAAGTCAATATTCTCTTATTTGCAAGCTCTGATTGATAAAACAAGCTCTCTTGTTTTCAGGGGAGGGTGTTGCTGGTGTTTTCTTCACAGGAGTGCCATAGGTACCAGTGTTCTAGGGCTGGTGTTACAGGGCCAGGACATGTCTGCATGTGTATGCAATGTAACAGTGATGTTTAATTGACCACTTCTGTTCACATGTACCTAATTTGTATGTGCAATAATGACATTTCTTCATGTAGAGGTGGTATAATTGTTTGCTTTACTTTGGGTACCTTTGCTGCTTAGCTGTCCAAAAAGGCAGGCACATAGACCTTATTATATATATTAATAAGGAAATAGGAGAGGGTGTGAGTGGCTTAGCAATGTCAACATGAAAATTCCTGGAATCGCATTATATTTGACCCTCCTAACAAATGTATATTTGTAGATATTTGTTATGATACCCTGGTTGTTCAGCCAGTAGGTCATGTATATCCTTATTGCTAATGCAAAGGTTGTAGATGAAGGCGTATGGTAATCTTGTTTTTAAATACTGAACGAGAATCTCTCAGTCCAGCTAACAATTCCTGTCTACACTTTTTGATAATAATTGCTGTTTCCACGACCTCTGCCGTGATAAACTTTTGCCTTCTAGATGAATGGTCCCAAACTCTGTTTCTTACCAAAAGCTGTAACTGCTGACTTTTCATAGAGCAGAACAAGGATGGATTTCATATACTTCAGGAAGTTGATGTGGAAATCTGGTGTGCATTTTTTTTGCGATAATCGCATGAATAATTTTCTTTCAGTAATTTATGTTGCATGCTTAGAGTTATATGATGGAACCTGTGAGGTCCCACCCAGTGCTGTGCGCACAGAGAAAAAGTCACTAGGCAGTGCAGAATTTATGGTGTGATTTCATAGCGACACTGTCGCATGCAATCATACATATTATCAGAAATTCATAATACAAGAATAAGGACATTTTAATCATAAAGCCATTACAAAATAACATACGACTTGAAAAGTCTTACAGTTTTAATGAAATAATGTCACAAATTTTTAGACAGTAATGACACGTCTTCTAAGTATCCTCCTGTCTAAATCTTTCCAGCATCCCAGGTGAGTAGCATTACTTAATTCATTGAGTGATGAGGAATGCTTGCTCTTGGACTAGTTGAGTGCTGCTTCCCATACACATGAACAGTTGGATTCACCTAAGCTTCTGAAAGCAGATGCTGTATCTTCTATTTGTCTGTAAAATTCCATGCATGCCCATGGCACCACATAAATAATAATGAATCATCTTCACAGATTTTATGACTGAGGGCATGGTTTGGGAATTAAACAATTTCCCACTGGCTATAACATAAGTTGCGAAATCTTAATGGAAGAAGGCCAAAGAATTCTTTTTAGAGTCTCAAGGCCAATAAATCATAGGACTATTTTCCTCCTTTTCTGGCTGTTAAGAAATTTACTTTTGTCTCTCAGATAAATGATTTGGGGAAAATTTCTAGCTCCTTCTCTGTGCATGTGTGGGGACAAGGTTCTTTTATTTAGCCAACCCATAACTTCTCAAGGGAGGTAAGAGCTTTCTGCGTGCCAAGGCAGTATTTTGAGATCGTGAGGAGTGTGAGCTGGGGTTGCTTTTCCTTATGGGTTGTCATTTTCCCTATTAAACTGCCTTCTGCCTCACCATGTACCAGCTGTTGAGGCTGACCGTTTCCCTTAAGATTCCGATGCTGCTCTAAATTGATTTAGCATAAGGCAGAGACTATCACTTCCAGCACTGCCAGACCTTGCTGGCCTAAACCTGCATTGGAAGCCGATTCTCCCAGGTGGCAGAGAGATGTTCAAACCATCAGTTCGAGACAACTGGCCCCAAACCAGGGGTTGTCCATAATATCTTGTAACAGTTTTAATTTTCTCATGAAAGCAGCTGTATATGAAACACTAAGTCAGTATTTTGGCTCTGCCCCTGTTTACATCAAATAGATTGTTTGCCAGACATGGTGAAAGCATGATAAAAAATAGTGCTAGCAGGAGGCATGATGGAGACACCGTTCTTGTGTTGAGTGCTCCTCCTGATATCTGTGCACGGCTTGTGTTGTGGAAGACTGTCACTTGTGGAATGGTGATATATATCATTACTCAGTGAAGTTCTTGTACTGGGTTTCATAAGCAGCTGTTTAAATACCACAAACTATTTTGTGCGTGTTCATTTTTAATTAGCTCATTTTGAATCTGCATGCTTCACTACTCACTTGCTTCAACCATCCTTGCAGAGATGCTTGCTTTCAGAAACATTTGTAGAAAATGAATGTTTTAAGGAAATGTGCATTTGCAAAAAGAGGACTTAAAACCTATAGTAATAATCTTGTATGAAAAATCTCAATCCAAGGTTCATTTTATCCAGTGGGGAAAGCAAGCAAGGCCTGTCTGTGCAGTCAGAGCAGGCTAATGTTGAAAACCTCAGCAAACCACTCGTATATAAGGTACAGACTCTGGAGCTAGAGTGAAGAAGAAAAGTAAATGCAAGTGTCTAAATAATAACTCCTGAGTGTTGCATATTCCAACAGTTTCATTGACTCCAGGCTTCCCATGGAACATTAAGTGCCTAAATAAGGACTGTGCTTGAAATAACTCTCTGAAATTCTGGCCTCATTGAAGTTACCACATAACCTCTGGTTAACTTCAGCTCCACCTAGATTTAAATTGTAGCCTCAAAAATAGTGTTAACAGTGACCTGGCACATAGATTCATAGTCTGTCTGTAGGTATCGCAGACAAAATCTCTTATAAACCTATTTCCCAAAATAAAGTTTTGAAAGGCATTTGCTTTTACTTGGATAACATGAGACATAGCTATGTCTGTACTGTTTCTGCAGCTCCTTATCTCATCAGTAGCATGTGTTTCATATCCTTATCTTGTTAAATGTATACTTCCGCTGTGCTGAGAAATAGAATGCTAGTTTGTTTATGGAGGTGAATATCTTATTCCCTTTATGACTTGATGGTTACATATGTGTGATAAACTACTCTAGCCATTTGTCACACTTCCTGCACACACAAATGAGATTAGTGATTTTAGTCAGAACATTCTGTCTGTCCTCTGAGCAGACAAAACAGATTTTCTTTTTGGTGACAGGATGAGTGTCTTGGCTACCTGGAAATGCACTGATTTGTTAAACAATATGCAGAGAAGTAGAAATTAGCTCTATGTTGAGATTTCTATATATCACTGATATGTATCCATGTTGTGGACCATTTTTCAAATTTATTTCTGATAGTTAAGTCAGTTTAGGACCTTACACAGTTAGAAAGTAGTTCCAATGAACATAAAATCAGTGCATACAGTTTGTTATTAATGGCTAAAAAGTTGCAATTGTTTATAAGGTTGAGCACATTGTATAGACGAACCCAAGCTGCAGTTGAAGTTGAATCAATTCTGTAGGGAGCATGGAAAAAGATAGAACTGGGAATATGTGGTAGCTTAAAAAAATAAACAAAAAACCTCTTCCAATAAATTATGTAGTTTATTTATAGAACATCTGTGCAGCTGTTCCTGTTCTGAAATGGAAAGAGCTAAAATGTGGGAGTGTATAAAGAATAAACTTGAAAGCATATGGTGAATGGATAGCCAGTGAACCAACCTGTCTGAGTGTACCTTGGAACAAAAGTCCAGGAGGATGAGATGTCTTTGTTTGGTTTTATTTGTTCTTGGAAGGTTTTTTTTTTTTTAAAAAAACAAAAACAGTAACATACACTTGGCAACAGCGGCAGCTGATTTTTATTCTGAGCTTCTGTAAAATATCAAAGTCTTTGCAGACTAGTCAAATCCCTGGCAGCTCATCAAATTCTGTTGATTTTACATCTTCCTTGTTGAGTGCCGGAAACCAATGTCTCAGATAACTTAGACTGCAGCTCGTGGATAGAAAGAAACGTGCAAAACGCCATAAGGCTTGCAGAGACATTTGGGTCATCCAGAATCAACTTGGTGCTATCTGCAACCTTCTTTCCTTCTGCTTGGTGACGTAGCCTGAGAGTGATTATCTCTTTACCCAGACAAAGCTGGAACATGAGGTGGTACAGGCAAGCACTGGGTAGGCTTTGAGCACCCTGAGCCCTGCTGCATTGTCTGCCTGTACCCCAGTCTGCTCTTTCCCTCAAATTGTATTGTTGAATTTTGGAACCAACTTTCCAGTTGCTAGTGATGATCTTTACAGCTTTCCAGGACACCTCTCCTGTGCTGCACGCTTGATGTTGCTGTCCAGTGGGCTGTTGCCCAACGCAGCTGCCCGTGACCACCTTACCCCACTCAGATCTTTGTAGTTCATGCCCATGAGCACACTTGCTGGGACAGCAAATACTGAGCTGTAATTCACCTGATTTACAGCGTGGAGGTAGTGTCCAGCACAACAAGCTCAGTGGGGAAGAGGACAGATATGAATAACTGCAAAGTGCTAGGTAATCATCAGCCTAGGAACTGTTGACTCTTTGCAGGTTTAATATACCCTCATATACCCTGTAAAGCTCTTTTCATGGCCTGTTTTAGTTTAGTGGCAGCTCAATGCAGTTCTGTGAAGCCCTGAAACAGATGGTCCCCACTAAGGAGGCTGTTCCCACGCCAGAAATCCTCGGTGCGTGCACAGGCAGGTTCACTGTTTCAGTGTAATGATTACAGAAGCTTGCTGAAGATCGTGCCAGCAGCATTCCCCTGATCCACTCTGTGCTTCAAGGATGCACTTGTGCTCTTAGGCTGGGGACCAAATTGTCAGACTTGGAAAAGCATCTTCAACAGCATCTTTTCTGTACAGAGCTTAAGTCAGTACCACTTCCTGCATGGAGCATGGTTCAAGACCTCGAGTGATGATTATATATATCTTGCCATCTTTGAGACTGCCATGGAGAAACTGGTGTCCCAAGAAGGATAAGTTTCTACATAAAGATCAACAAAATTATTACTGTGAAGCATATAATACTTCTGGCTGGGAATTCTTGAGTGTGCTTCAGCTCATGGGTGTGGAAGCATGCTCAGTGACCAGAGGCCAACTTGAGTTGTAACTAATGGGGCTTCTCCACCTGCCGATCTGTCATACACTAATGAAAAATCTCTTCTCTGTAGGTAGGTAACACTTCTTAGCTGGGCTGGAAAATTCATTGTATTTTAGGACCTCTGATAAATAAGCATTTTTCTTTGCCAAAAATCAATATTGGAAACAGGGCTCTGGTTATGAATCTAAAACTTCTTGAGCTGGAGCCAAAGTTAAATGATAAAAGTGAATTTAATATGTATTTCCTACAATAGTGTGCCTCTAGGCTGGCAACATGAGCAAGACTTTCTGGACAAGATTTATGAATAGGGGAGTAATAATTCCAAAATAAGTATCAATGTAATTTTTTTACCATGATGCCAAATATAAAAGAGGGACTATAATTGTCTTTTTCTTCTGGACAAGAAAAAGAATGGCAGACAGGTCCTTTCAGGTGGAGCAATACTCTGTCTCTTTTAAAGACAGATACTCAGTTAGAAAGAGGAAAGAAAAAGGGATTATATTAAAATGGTGTGGCCTGTAAGAGCAATGACAGAACAAAGGATTAAAAAAAAAAAAAAAAACAGAAAAATAATGATATGTAATAGAAACATAAATAATTTTGAAAGAAGTTCTCCCTCTAAGATATCAGGAATGATAGAGAGCCAGGACTATAATGGTGTCAATCCAAAGCATTTAACTTCTGCTAGTTTTCTTTTCATGTGTTCCTAAAGGGCCTCACTTTACAAGAACTATCCCCATCTTTGAACTTACCTGGATAAGCTGAGTTGTCTGAATAAATAGAGAGTTTGTTTGCTCTGAGTGCTGTGTGGGATGGAGCCAGGTTGCTGTAAGCCAGCTGAGGAGCTGGCCTCGACTCCGGAGACTGTCCCATAACCCATGAGCTCAAATGCTGTTGAGTAATTAGTGCATATATTATTCTAGTTCCGTGGGAGCTCTTGAGGGTTTTTGAAACGTCCCACAAAAAGCGTAAGCAGAAGTACAAACATAAATAAATTACATACTTCAGCTTTACAAATACTGAAGTCCATGAACTTCCTTACAACACATTTTCCTTTAGAAGTTCCCTTTTCTGAAAGTCTGTTTCTTCTTAGTTGACCTCTGCTTTTAATTAGGATGAAAAGTCCCATAAATTTTCACTCATCTCCGCAGCCCTAAGTAAGTACAAAGGGCCCTCTCTGGCTGAATTTCAGTTTGTCTGAACCAGTGGCCTTGGCAGAGGGGCTGCCTAGGAGGCTCCCAGCGCAGCTGGACCGGCAGTGGTGCCCCTTTGTCCCTAGGGCTGGAGCGGGATGGGATGATGCCGATTTCCATAAACCCCCCAGCTGCAGGAGAAGTGCAGCCAGCCAACGCCGCGAGCCCCTTGAGGGATGGGGTATATGACTTCTGTGTGATTTTTGCCCACGTTTTTAATCCCGCCTGCCACTGCCGTCAGCTCCGCTCGAGGCAGTGGGGGGGAACAGATCTTTAATCTGACTAGAAAGACACTATTGTTATACAGACGCATCCCCCGAAATTCCCAGTGCTCCTTGGCTTTTGGGATACGATAACCTTGCTGTCACTGGCCTTGCACACTAAAATGAAGAGTTGTGCTAAATCCATCTTGAATTCACCAGCCTGGAAAGGATTACATCCTGCTGAAGAGGAAAGGCAAAGGATTTTGGGAATATCTGATCTTTATTTCTGGACCTTTTTGATTAAGACTGTCCTGCGGCAGTTGTGTCATATATATACACTGTAGCTTTCTTTGTGTAATAGGGCAAGGTATTTGCTTGTCTGTCTCAGCTGTTTTCACATTGCTATTTGCTCTCATGCCTCTCTTTCCTTACAATCCATTGCATTGTTTTAACTTTCTTTCCTTTTCCTTTACCAAAGCCAGCAAAAAGATTATTAAAACAGACAGATGATTAGAACCAGGGCTTCTTACCTGATGAGCGCAGTGAACAGGGGTTAAGTGTGGGGACTCTTGGGGGTTTTCCTTTTGATTTTTCTTTAATTCTCTGATAGTCTTGTGCAGTGAGATTTGGCAATGCTAGGGTTTTATGACTAAAGAAGAGGTTAAAATAGCCCATTTCCGAGGAGTGCCGGGGCATGCTGGTGTTTTTTGTGCTAGGTGCTGCGGTAGGTTCCTCAGAGGAAATTCATGGCAGGTTCACACTCTCTTGTTTTATCTCACATCTCAATATGCCCTTGCAGAAACCTGCACCCAAAACCACGGAGTGTGAGGGGAGCAGCAGAGGAAGTAACAGCGCCACTAATTCAGAATGCTATTGTAGAAATAAAAGACAAATAACATGTTTTGTAGGCCTTATTAGTAGATGAACAAGAGAGAACAAGGAAAAGGGCTCATGTGCATCAACTCTGTGGGTGTTAAACTGCAATGAAATAAACTAGTCTAGAGAGGGTAAGTTATTTGGATTGGTGATAAAACTAGTCATTGCGCATCTAGACTGTAAGGAAAGTTTCCTGTAGTTGGTGGTCTTTACTCAATTTCATCACTTGCATTTTTCCCTTGTCTCCTTTTTTTTTAACCTGGGATATATTCTTAATGGTTAGAGAGAGATCTTTAATTTCTTCCCTGTACTAACAGAAGACAAAGATGCAACTTTAATTTAACAAAACAACAAAGGCAATCCTAAATCAGATCTCACACCAAAGAAGGCTTTTGGTAACATGATGAAGGTGTGGTGACTCTGCTGTCAAAACTGCAAATGGGGGGGAAATCTGCTGTAGGCTGAGGTTTCTCTTGTTCCCTCTTCGTGTTTCAGCCTGGCTGCAATATAGCTGTCTGCTAAAATATAAATATACTGAGACATGTAGTTGCATCTGCAGTGGAAAGGCAGCACTTCTCCATTCCCAAGGGGTGAGAGAACAGAGAAGTGGTGCCATGCTTGCTTCTGGAAGAAGGTGGCTCAGGGAGGAGCCCAGCACTCCTGGGCTGCCTTTCTAGGAATGGTTAAGCTCCTGCTGCAAGAGTAAGATTGTTGCTGAAGAAAGTGGATTTCTCATCTGCAGTGCTTGCTTTGCTGGAAGAGGAGCAATCAGATGGAAACCCTGACCGGCAATGTGAAATGTTTCTTACACGGAGTCAGTGTTTTCACTTCCCGCTGCATTGGCATTTCAGCATCTCAGTTCCTTGTGGTCGACTCCAGCCCCAGTCACCATGACTTGTTGGTAACATTTTAGTACGGTGTCCTTTCTTCTTCTTATAACAAATAAATAAATGAAACTGTAAAAAGTTCCTCCTTACATGATGTAAAAGGACCAACTGCAATTCTAGAAAGCCAGAGAATGCAGGGCAAAAGCAGAAACATAAAGAATCCTTTGTGCGTAACTTGTGCGTGAGATATGAATCACACAAAGATGGGAGACCTTTGCAATACCATTTGGCAACTGGTAAGGCCAAGTACACTCTGCCTTTTCCTCAGCTCTTTGTTTTATTCAGTGGCTTTAGGAAGGCAGTGGCATAATTCTGAAATTCAGGTATTGCTGTACCCAGAAGTTGGTCATTGTAAGTCTTGTTTTAAAATCCATTGATCAATGACACTAATTTCATGGAGAAATTTTTAACTTCCAGTTCAGAGTACCCAGTGTTTCAGCTTAGTTTTCAAGTGATTGTAGCTGTTCTCTCATTTTTCGGCTCATCACAGGTCAGGAACTCAAAGGCACTGAGGTTGAGTAAAACAACTGTTCATCACTCTGAGCTCTGCTTTGTTTCTGTGGGAATTGTCTGCTTCTGTAGCACCTTGGTTTCATTACTTTTTTTAAAGTTTGGTTTACTAACCTGCTCTTGGAACAGATACAACCACCAAAGCTGCTTTTTAATTAGCCCTGTGGTCCATCCGGTGTGTATGTGCTAACATCTTGGCTGTACAATGTACTTCCAATGAAAGGGAACAGTTTGCCATAGAGTCTTGTAACCTTGAGGTCAGTTTTGAGCTCAAAATTGCTTTTGATTATGGTGTTAGTATGTGTCTCAAAAATAATAAAAAATTGAACAAGCACTAGTGGTCCTTACATGATGCTGCAGTTACACACTCAAATGGTACCACATCTAGATTTTAATGGAATTAACGGTTTTGTTTATAGATTTTTTCCAGATGCATTACTATGCTACTGGTTGTGAATATTCAGAGCTTTGCAACCAGAATGATGGAAAATTGGTGTAGTTACATCACTGTGGATACATCTGTAGTGGTTTCTACAGGAATGTAGCCTGATTCATACCTTTACTGTCTGCATTTCATCTCTGTGCTATATGATGGATAAGACTCTGTGCCTAAACACTTACAGCCTCAATCTGTGGTGTTGTGAGGAATTTTCTTGTCTGATTAATTTACCACATATGTTCTCCAGAAAGCCTTATTGCATTGGCAGTCTTTGAGAAACACGTTAGGACTGTGTAGATGCTAGGTGTTTGAAAACCTCAGTTCAGTTTTTCAGACTGGTACTTTGCTATCTGTAAGCACAAAGAAGTTTTGGGTTTGATTCAGTAGCTGTCGGGTGTGGTTCTCAGGTTTTATGGACTTGGTCATACTAGATATTGGACTGGTTCCTGTTACCCTTGAAATCAGCTAATGGTGGGTTGATTTTTTGACATATTGTAGCAATTAGAGTGCCTTAGATGAAGGATAGTACAGAATGCATAGTGTGTGCTTTTAACTCATGCAGCATCATACTCAGACCAGCTGGTAATTACCAAAGGAAAAGATTGTTACATTGAGGTGGGTAAAACATACACCACTTATAGATTGATGAAACTCGGCTATCAACTGCAATGGTTAGCTGCTTTATTTTGCCTTGTATCACATACACTCTACAGATAGCTAGAGCTGAGCAAGTGACAACATAACTGTTGTCTGTGGGGTTTCACCCTACCTTCAACTGCAGAATATGGTTTAATATTACTTTTCTTTAAAGTTATTATTGGTGAATGGATTTACATATATGACCAGGTCATTGTGACAACTATTAGAGCTCCAGAAGTGATGTCCCATTGTGTGACCAAAGCCATGTGCCCTTCTTACTGTCACCTAGTTAAGGACTCCAAATGGTGTCAGTGGAAGAAATTTCTTACTGACTTCACTAGGATTTTCAGGCTCTGGGCAGCAGCAGCATGAACATCTGAGTAGCTCAACTTCATGGGATATATCTAATGAACCAGATTCAAAATTTGCTCTCAAAATCACTCGTTTAAAAGGCTTTTCTCTGTAAGCATTCTTTGTAGCAAAACACAAACAGGTGTTGACACAAACATGATTTTAAGGCTCATGATCAAAGTTAGATCAAACCTCCTCCTCCAGATCGCAGAACACGTTTTCCCCACTGTATTCATGTTGCTCTTCCAAAGCTGCTTAATAGCATCTAGGCCAAGTAACACACTGGTTTAAGAGAAAAAGAGCTTGAAGTATGAAGAGTAGGATATCACAGTGAAGATGCCTGAGGCCACTAAGCACTGTGTAACTGGCAGACATCAAGTTGTAATGGGTGGAGGGTGGTCACAGAGTTCTTTTAAGCATCTTCCCCTCCCCCTGAGAACTTGCTGTTCTCTGAAGAGCCCTAATTCAGTTCATTTCTAGAGAGCTGGGGAAAAGGGTGGGAGAGAGTAATAAATGATCCCTTGAAAACAAGAGTCAGTAATATATGCCACATGACAACCTAGACAGCCTATTTAACTGCAGCCAGTTTCCTGCTGAAGATTCATTTCTAAGAGATTGTGAGAGCACTCGAACAGGAAGCTGCAACTTCACCAAACGGTTTCGGTATCGGTGTGTTATCTGTGGTCATTCCCCTCTACAGCTTGCGGCTAGCTGCTGGTTAGCAGAGAAAGACACTTTGAGCTGAGCTGGCATCAGTTCCCACCTACTTAATCAGTTAAGTTACGAGCCGTGTGGTTAGCTTGAATCCCTTGCTTGTCTTGTGGATTGCCAGTGACAGGAAGGTGGAGATGCATTGAGTGGTTCAGACAGGAATAGCTTGGTTATCTGATGGTCACCCCAGAGACTGATAAAATTATGTGAGCTCTTTTCTGAGAAGACATCAAAAAAGCAGAAACTGTTGTCTCTAACCACCTGAAGAGTTTACAACGTCAAGGGAAATTTTGCTTATCTTAAAAGCCTCAAAACTGTTAACCCGTCTTCACCGCTGCAGACCACAGCAGTGCCTTAGACTCTCGGTGCACAGAATGAAGCTAACAGACCATTGCATGCAAAGCTGTAAAATCTTACTGAGGAAATGTTATAGTTCAGATCTTCCAAAATTACTTTGGTGCTTTAAATTTGGAGATGAACAACTTAAAACACATGAGAGGAACCAGTCTTTTCCAAGGGAGCATGCTCTATATTTTTAGAAAACTCAGCCTCTTTGAGGCTGTCATATTGTCAGGAGTTTGAGCATGCAAAGTGATGAGTCACTTTTCAAAGCATAGCTGGTTTGATGAGCCTGGACTAATCAGAAGCCAAAATGATGGTGGCTGTGACATGGGCTTGCAGAGGTTGAAACAGGGAATGTGGTCATACCCTTAGGACCGCTAAGGGCACTTGGTTTGTTTTTGTCATGTATTTACTGAGCAAACCTCAGAATTAGAACAGACGAGCTTCAGAGAGAGACCTTGAGCAAATGAGGTTTTAAATTAGTACTTTCAAAGAGGCCTTGGGCAGGTTGCTCAAGTGCCTGAGTTTCTCTAGCATTAAAATGGGGTAGTTGTACTTGTCTCCTTTGTACATTGAGATGTATAGGTGAAGAGTGTTATTACCAAGTATTTACTCAAGGTAGTTCTGAACAGAAAGTCCCACCTAGTTTTTGTGTCTTGTGCCTAGAGTGTAAGGAGCTCTGTGCTGCTTCTCCTGTGTTGTTGTCTGACCATCCTTCTCATCAAACCAGGCCCCTCAGCTTCTGTCCCGTAGCTGCAGCTTGCAGCCCGAGACTGAGCATTAAGCTGAGTCTTACACCCATGGAGGAGAGGCTCCCATGGCCAGTCCAGAGCCCTGGCGCCCGTCAGAGCCATCACGCTAGCACAGCAGGCTCTAGCCTCTTCCTTGATGCCAGTCTTGGAATAAAAGCAAAGGTGGGCTCGGCAGCAGGGCTCCGGCAGCACAGCCTCGCCCTGTACCTGCACATTGTCAGAACTTCATAGTGAATTTGCACAGTCTGATATGTGATTTGTGGCTGTAACGATCATTGTAATGAAATCCTGCTTGTCTGTTGGGTTTGTTCAGGTTTTGAAATAAAGCCTACGTGTTTGTAAGGGCATGTGTCTGCAGAGAAGGCGTGTAAGATGCTTTTGTCTGCTTAGGTTGCTTGGCTCAGCCTCTGTCAATGACAACCATAACAATCAGTGCATTTTTGACTCAAAGCTATTTCCTTTCCTGGTGCAGATTATGTCTGGTATGCATAACGTGTTAATTTAACAAAGCAGTTCTTTTGATACAGCTTTAATTTTTTAACAACAGCTCGGAGGCAATGATGTACAGATTATATAGTGTCAGTTTCCCAATTAAAGTTTTACAGGAAAATACTCTGGTTTAGCTTTAAGCCTGTGTTGAATTCTTCCTTCTGGCACTTGTGCAAATGGAAACTGTGCTATTGCAAAGCATCCATTTGAAACCTTGAAATATTTATTGAGGCTGCATTGAATACTGAAGCAGGAATCTTCCTGTAGGCTTGTTGATGTCTGTCATACGCATATATTTTGTAATTAAATGTCTGGAAGCTTGTGTGTGCGCGTGTGTGGTTGGATTCTTTTGTTTTATTTTTTTACAGGTTTTGTTGTTGTTATGCTGTTTTTCCTGAGAAACATACTTAATGAATCCCTTTTAAGAGTTCCTATGAAATCTTATCCAAGGCAAGACCACATCTTTGATGTACAGCAATGAAGCTCCTACTAATTGTTGTGCAGAACACTGAAGATGTGGCTAAACTGCTGTCGTTCCTAGAATGTCAGACCTTGTGAAGGCCATTCCTGCGGCTCCCACTACTTGGAGGATGTGGGATGGAGAGCACCTCAAGGGAGTAGAAGAAAATATTTCATTCTTAAAACACTACCCACAAACTATAGTGTTTTTTTTTTTTTTTTTCCCTTCTTCTTCCCAACCCTTTGTCTTGGATAATATCAGGTCAGTGGCTTTTCCTGTTGCTTTCACCTGGAAACAACAGGGACTGACCATATCCAAAATTGTCTGCTGGCCTAGGAAAGCCTGCGACCCAGAGTGTGCGCCAAGGGACGTGATTTTTGTGGAGTGTAAGCTGCAACTCAAAGGGCAAAGCAACATAACACTGGCATTAGACAGGACTAGGCGTCAACAGCTTCAGTGACAACAGAACATGCCGCTGCGCAGCTGCAGAACCAAATCTCTGATGGCATCTCCCTTCTGCCTTGGTCTTTGGTGTCCTCGTGACACAGAGTGCTAGCCACTGCTCAGTCTGACCAGGGGCACATCCCAGCTCGGGAGAGTCTCCCCCACCTGGAAGTTGTGCAGTGACTAGAAGAACTGGAGTATCAGTTACCTAATTTAGATTAACCTGCAGCCTGCAGTAGCATTAGTTATTGCCTAGATTTGCAAAGAAGTGTGGTAGTATGAAGATCTCTGCAATTGCATCTAAATCTAGCCATTAGTGGGGAAGGTACAGCTGCTTTTATTGAATAGCGAGCATGATCTCTGAACCTGAGACAACCCAGCAGGCTGTGGCAGGGGCAGGCAGCTTCTCTCCCTTCAGAATGTGCTGAGAGCCTGAAATATTCTCTGCTGCCAAAGTGCCAAGGAAGCCACCTGGCCCACTCTGAAACCAAATGCTGCAGTCTCATGTGTTTATCACTTTCCTTGTTTTCTTTCTTTTTCTATTTCCAACCAATCTCTTTGGATTAGTCCTACTGCTAGATAATTATGACTTGCATATCTTTTTCTCAGTCTTGGCTGCATTATTTTTGGGCAGCTATTTAAGAGTTTCATTATTTTTTAAAAACATATTGTGTCCTTATTTGCATATTTGCATTTAAGAACAAACAAACAGTGATATTTCTCACAGTACCTCATTCTTCAATTATTTTTTCTTAACAGGTAGAACTTTTTCAGGCACACCAGAATCAGCTCCATTATATGAATCCTATTTATGGACCCTGTTTAGAGCATTGGAAGGGAGGGAATTAAAGGGCCTCTTTCCACAAACACTGTATCTGGTGCCATGTGAGAAGGTAGGGTAAGAATTGGCAATGTTTCAAAGAAATTACAATAGTTCCCAAAAGAAGGGCCTTTATTTCTTCACCTTTATTTATTTATTTATTCCCAATATTTCTTCTCAAAATCTCTGTGTTATTTTCTTCATCGGACACCGGAACAGAGACCAAGGACCTCAGCAGAAGGGCAGAAGGCCTGAGGAGCTGGGCTGGGTCTGCAGGAAGAGCGTGGCACCATAGAGAAATCCTTAGTAAACACTAAACAAGACAAACACACAAATATGTTATGTTGCTGTGGTATGATGGGATCTTCATAGGTATATAAAAAAAAAAGGCATTTATGTGGGAAATAAAAGCCAAGGTATTCATTATCAAAATCAAAAGAAGTTGATTCTGCAGCAGTGTTTTATTTTCATGACCTTATTTGTATAATGGCAAATGATTGATGTAGTTAATCGTTTAATATGAAGGAGGTTGGCACAAGCTGACAATTAGTCTCTGCATCACTGATGGGCTTCACTGTGATTTGTGCAGAGAGGACAAGTATTGTGGGTAGCATGGCCTGTCAGGCCCCACTTCATCCACAAACTTGGTAGATTTTAAAGCATCTTGGGGCAAGGAGGAACAGCAAACTAACGCAGGGATTTCGGACAGTGTTTCTCTTGAGTTCCTCAGCTGAATGATGGCGACTGAGCTGTTGGGTTGGCAGGATTGGTGTAATAGTTGCCTTTTGGAGTTGAATGCTGAAATTTGAATAATCTTGCAAATATGAAGGAAATCAGTTCCTCAAAAGCTTCCAGTACTACTGCAGCATTGAATGACATAAATAGTGGAAGTTGGTTTAGGCAGTGTAGTTTAAATGAAGTGTACGTGTTCAAACATGCATGAAGAGCAATGCAAATGAACTTTAGATTAGTGTGGTGTTTAGGAAGGAGTTTGGCATGTTTTTAACTAAAGTGTCCACACGCTACGCATCTTGTTGGCCCAAAGTGCTATGACACAACTGTGCATCAGCGACTTGTGGTTTAAAGTTTCTGTTCAGGTGGTTGGGTCAGCAATCAAAACAGGCTCACTGGGAAGATCAAAGAGGAGGGCAGGTTCTCAAAAGAGAAGGAAAAATTAGAAGGGCAGTTTGCAGTTTCACATTAATTTTCTTCATTGCTCTACTGGAGAGCTGGGGAAAGTGAGTAGAAGATGATTGCATGAAAGGGTTGAGTAATGTTGAAATGTGCAAAACCAAAGCTGCTGCAAGGGGGCTGCCTGGCAGCACTTGGGTGTGGGGCCAGTGGGATGGATCAGAATCTGTGAGGTGGGCAAATGGTTCAGTCTCTGAACGGCACATTTGGCACACCTACTGGTTTTAGCGAGAGTTTTTTAGGGGCGAGGAAGGGAGCTTTGGAGGGTTTTTTGCTTTGTTTTACTTGAAGAACAGAGTGTGAAAGAAAGATCCTCAATAGGACTAGTTTCTGCTTCGCCTCATGGATGTCTAACACCTGATCTGATCAAAGACTTGTCTCTGATCTGTCTTTGCCTTCAGCAAACATCCTTGTGTGTATTCTGTTCAGGTAGCTCTTTACTTCACTGGCCTTAGACAATGAGTGGGAGAACAGTAGGATTTTTTTTCATCTCTGTCAATGACAGCAGTAGGGGGTTGCAGGAATCCTAAGAAAGCCCAATATATAGAGGGAGTGGGTCTTTGTTGGCTAAGCGGGGCCACAGCATGGCTGGGGCTTGTGGCTTTACTGAGCGTGGTGTTTTTCACTCACCAGTACCTTCTCAAGTTGATTGATTTTGTCAGAATTTGCTTTAAAAGAAATAAATTTTTATCAGTGGCTGTGAAACCTAAGGCAAACATGTCATTGAAAATAAGCTCACAATGGTTTGATCAAGATCTCACGTATTGAGGTTTTCAGACATTTAAATGTGTTCAATTGCTGTAAAGCTGGAAATGCAAGTAGGAAGGACTCATAATTAAAGTTGCATTGCGAGAAGCCAGATTCAGAACTTCATGGAGCCTTGCTGTTGGCATTTTCTGATTTCAGACTTGTAGTAATGTGCTTTTACTACTTTGGGGGTTTCAGTTTGGTCAAAGTCCATTGCCCTTTTACCCAAACCTTCTTTATAATGGTAGGTTTCTCTCACCTCACTTAGAATCTTGCTGGTGGCTTTCAACATCTTGCAATTTGCAAACACTTTAAGAGAAACACTACTAAAGTTGCAGAGCCCTATATTTAGAATTTAAAGCCATCTTGACCACAGGCTTACTTTTCTTAGCTACCTTTCTACAGATCATTTAAGAAGTACTCAGCAAAGCTGGAGGTCTGATGTCCCAGGGCTGAAAACCAGCACCTTGCTGCGGTGGGGCCCTCTTTCTGGCTCCTGCCTCTCTGAGCACTGCTGTAGCATGGATACAGACTGTGCAAACCATGTTTTACAGAAATTTCATTCTATAGCAGTGTACCTTCAGCATCAGTGCAGACTCTGTCTACCGCAGCGGGCTTTCTTCCTTCTGACTGGAGTTGGGGTCAGATTTGTTTGGATATTGTGGTGGTCTCTGACGCCTATTTCATTTTGTTGGAGTGGTATTTTTGTGACACCATGGTGCCATGAGAGTTGTAAATGGTTCCGTTACTCAAGTAGACTTTATAATTTGGTTGGAAAAATTGCTTTCCAGTGAAACTCAGCCTGAAAGTTAATATGTTCATTAGTCACTGAAGTGACCTACAGTAGTGCAACTTGCAGATTATTTTACAATATGTACTTTTCTGGTTGCTTGCACAAATGTAATACAAAAGTTGCTTTTATATTAATCTTTAAAGTTGCAGCTTTGAATGCTTATAATTATGGCATCCTGAATGTTAACCAACAAAGGAAGCCTGGTTTTGTGTTCAAAGCCAGGAGGAGGAGACAGGAGGTCTGTGTTGTATTCCCAGCACTCCTGTAATCTTGCTCTGCGATCTCGGGCATGCTGTTTGCTGTGCCTCAGTTAACTCATGTATGGGGCGGGGAGACCTTTGGGGTGCACTGACAGGCCCAGTTGTGCAAAGGCTTTAATAGTCAATGGCATCTGCTGGTGTAAAAATGTCATATTGTTCAGAGTGCAGGAATCTGTGGGTTTAAGAAGTTACCCCAACAGTTAAAAATGGCATTTCTTCCACTTCTGTCTGCGGCTGGCATCTGTCATGAACATCTTCATCTTCAGTATTATTTTCCCCCTGTTATAATTGTATATTTTGCGCACAGGGGCTCAAGGAGACGGCAGATTTCAGAATCAGTACAAGTATAGGTGAAGGTTTACCCTTGAATCCTGCCTGCTCCTCTTGGATATCCCAGTGTGTAAGGTTACCTCTCTCTGAAAAGTTCCTGCAGAAGCCTGGCACGTTGTGTTACAGATGGCCCCTTATTAACTCTGAATTTCCCCAGTTTCTTTGCTTTTCCAGGTTTGAGTTAGATGGCTTGATGTTACTTCAGAGCCGTCCTTTTGATGCCTGGAAATGATAATAGTCTGTGTCATCTGCCCTTTAGATGGAAGGGTTATGCCTTGTCCTTTATTCCTCGGCTTTCCCTACAAAACCCGTCCCACAATGCACCCGAGCCGCTCGCAGGTGTTCCCGTGGATCTGCCCTCTCACATGCACCGCAAATTAGTAACAGAAGCTAATGGCCCAGCATGCGGCCATCAAAGGGCTGACAATTCCAGCCTTTCCAAAGGGCCCTTTATGTCAAAGCCCCCCACGAGACCTGTCCGGCTGAAAAGACTATTTGTCTGTCCCTGTGTGCGGGCCTGCTGCAGCGCCGCGGCCGGCTGCTGGCCTCACGCTGCGCCCCTGACTGTTGCTGCTAGCAACAGATAAAAATCACTGTTAACCACAGCGGGGCCCACAGCACATCAATCATCTGGCCCAGATAAAGGCCTCGGGCCTTTGGCCCTATCCTTCGGTTGTTTCTAAATAATTTCCAGTGGCTGAGCATGCTATGGTGTAGGCTGGGTAATTCAGTCCAGAAAACTTCATTTCACTAAAAATGCTTTGATTCTTTTTCTTTTTTTTTTTTTTTTTTTTTTTTTAAGACTGTTTTTGTTCAAATAGATGTTTGTTTCGAAAGGGGGAATTTAAGTGATGAAAGGGATGCCGTGGAAGTTCAGAGTGAGAATAATAAATAAAACTGTGTGGTTAAATGTAAAGTACAACGAAATGGGCAGCAAAAAGAATTAGCATTTACCAGGAGTAACAAAGCAACTTCTCACTTTAAAGTCTCCTCTCTCTGCTTCAGCATCATTCAGCTTCCTGAATTTATATATATTTAAATAGAGATTAATCTTTATATATGAATAACATAATTTCCACCACACCTTTATTAAAGAGATTTATAGCTGGGTATCAAATTACACGTTTAATACAGCCTACTTGATTTTTTGGTAGCAGCAACTCATATTTGTAACTCCAAATAACTAAACAAATTTGACAGTAGCAAATTTTCTCCTTGACACAGCTAATTCTTCATCCTGTCTTAATGTTCTGCTGTAAAGCCATAAGAAATTGTGATGCTTGGAGCCTGACAGTCATAGGTTTTGTTCTTGCCACTTAGCAATCCTTCAAAGAAGAAGCCGTTGCAATTTAAATTGAGGGACATCACAGGCTCAATAGCAGGGAAATGCTCTCTGTAGATAAGCCCTGTTTTGCAATCTTGCTGGCTTGTGCTGTAAGGATAGGGTAGGTAGGATATAGTGGAATATCGAAGGTAAAATTGAGTGTTAGGTCGCAAATAAAATCTCTGTGGAAACCCTAAAAATTAAATCTCAGTCAGCCTGCCTTCTGCACAAGCATCTTTGCATACTAATTGCATGGGCCTTTGTATTGTTGTAGATACTAATTACCACTAGTTCTCAGTGGGAATTGGACACCTAATTCTCTAATGCTGCTTTTAACCTCACAGCTTACAAACCTTGCATTTCAAGGCACCTCAGTCCTGAGAGTATCTCCCAAGTACAGGCTTGATCCAGCACATGTGCACCGCTGCTGTTTAGGTGATGAAGAATCTTGCAAAATTTTGCAGCATAGGCAACATTTCTTGGTTGGATATGATGATAGATTTCAACAACAGCTGAAAAGGTTGGCTGAACAGCAATTTCTCCACAAGTCTGCTAGAGTCACAGCACAGAAGCTGGTTTACTTTATTGCTTCTTATTGCTCATATGGCTATGTTTAAGACAAAAAGGGACAATTAAAAAGAGTTAAATTCTCACCTGACTGGTATTAATGGGAGACAAGCCTTTCCTTTCAGCTGGACAGGACTTCATCCAGAGTGCTGTAACAAAGCGCTGAGCTTCTGAAATATGATTTGTTGCTTTGTGGAACCTGGTATGTATTTCATGCTTCATTGAATGAATGTGATATATGTGAAGAATTTGAGTTTTCTATAGAAACAGGAGAGACATTAGCCTGACAAAATATACTTGTGCAATATGTCCTTCAGTATCTTCTCTGAAAACAAACCAAATTTTAAGATTGATCCTGATGGTTTTTAAAATAGGTAACAGTAAAATATTTTTCAGCCAGCAAGGTCACTGTAAATGCTGGCATCAGATCTGAATGATGTGCCACTACCCTCTTTCCCCTTCTGTTTTTTTTTTTTTTTTTTTTTGACTCCTATAAAATGCTGCCTAGAGAAATAATGCAGGGAATGACAGAGAAGGGTAGGCTTAAATAATCCTGAGGGTGCTTATCTTCCTTGACATTAACTTCGTATCCACATTCATTATGTGAATGGGCCAGGGAAACTGTTTCTGTGACAAATTGGAGCACAGGGTAGGTTGAACAGACTCAGTTCAATTTTAGGTAATGGTATACAATCATCTATACGACGATGCGCAATGCATGGTGTAGTCCCTCATTTAGAGAAGTTTGAATGCATAAAGCCCTATAAGAAACACTGTGATAACTCAGTTTCTTATTTTTAGGAAGAGTTGCAGTGCATACAATTAGCTTCCCCATTCCCTTCCCTCCCTTCTTTTATTAACACCAGTAGAGCTTTCCTCCATCTCTAATACTGCCTTGTCAGGGTTGAACTTTCAACATAGCTGCAGTTGCAAGGAGGATGGGGAAGCACGTGAGAGGTCCTGAGGCAGGAGATCGACAGGTACATTGACATAGACATTATTATTCCATGGCAGACAAGATGGGTTACTCTTCCATCGCACTGCTGCGTGCATATATCAGACAAAAGACAGTTTCAATTTGAATGGGAAGATGAGTGGAGTTGGTAGTTTTTTGCAAGCCGCGTGATACTTGGGCAGAATGGCCTCCAGAATCTTAACTAACACGTCTGATCCTTGCTATACAGCGTGGCTAGTATTTTGCTGAAAGGTTGCTTGTGGAAAATGTAACAGCACTTGTTGATAAATGTTCTTTATGCTAATTGACCATGGTGTTTGCAGACAGATGCGCTGACCTAGAGCTTCCCACATGCTCGTGCAAATCCCTAAAATGGGCTAATTAACTTCTCTGTCTTTATTTCCATGGCAAAACCCACTAAACAAAGTTATGCAAAACAAGTGAAAGAAAACATTGGTCTGCAAGGAGGATGAGACCCAGGTTGCATATAATTTGTGTGTTAAGAAACAGCCAACACTGGCTATCTTCCTTCAGCAGGAAGACACAAAATTTCCTCTTTAATGGGTAGATAAGAGTACAATAATCAGTAAGTAATGATCAGCAAGTCAAGGCGTTGTTTCCCCTACCAATTTTTAGGTTATGTCCTTTTATGGAATTGAGGCTCTCAATTCTTTAGTAGTAATGGCATTTTTAAAATTGCATTTGCTCTCCATAAACTGTTAGTAATAATTTTAACCTAGACTTAGCATGGAGTCTTGTTTGGGCCAGATCTAGCAGATGTTGATCTTGGAAATAGTTCCTCTGAAGCTGAATAAATCACTCAGGTGAGCAAATGGAGTAAATGTTCACCCGAACTCAGAAAGCTGTCATGCCTTGCTATCTGAAGGAATCCTCCAGTTGCTTGTTGCAGGCCATGCAGGCTCTGCACTTCACAGGGTTGTGGATCACATCTGATGTCCGCAACTGCAAACAGTCATGAGGTGTTGAACAAATGGCATTTCCTGTTCAAGTCTAAGCTAATATGCAAGATAAATACTCTTTGATAGTGGAAAAAAACATATTATCCTTGTGCCTTAATAGGATGCCATTCCTTGGAATGAAAGAAATGCTCTTTTTGTAGAACTTAGAAGATATGAAAGAGTTTCTTGGTTTTTTATGCAAAGTGGCTGTGACTTTTGAACAGCGTTGTGAGTTATGAACAGCAGCTAATATGTGCTGACATAATCTATTACTCAAAGACCTGTTGTAGGTGTCACTCAGAAGTGTGCTCTGACACCTAGCATTGGTTCTTTTTTTTTTTTTTTTTTTTTTTTTTCATATATGGTGGACTGTCAAAAAGGGGGTCTGGAGCCATTTCCCTTCTGGCATCCCTCTGAAAGCCGCATTTATACATCAGCAAAACCAGAAAGCTTCATCCTGATTTTTAAGGATTGTCTGATAGGTACACCATGGGAATAGTTTTAATCACAGTGACCACTGCTAGGCATGGGGAGGTTCACTTTTTTTAATTAGATACAGATCTGGTGGCAAGATTTTCTTCCATTTGTGTTAGATTGATGCCTGACTTGACCTAAGCGGTTCATAACTGTCATAACTTTCCAGCGTTATTGCCGTAGTTTAATGGTGTCCACTGGTTATTGTATGCTGTGCATTACCCTATCAGTTGCCATCCTGCTCAGCGTTTCTAATTACACAAGAGGATGAAGTGATCTTGTTGTACCTGGCATCTTTCCAATCTGGGTGTGCTAACGTTGCAGCCTGTCTCGCCATTTCTTTGAACATGGTGTTGATCCCACCACCTCATGTGTTTAAATTATTGCTAAATTGCAGTGTTTTGAAGCCACAGGAATATTGCTTAAAGAACTCGTCTCATAAAACAGCTCATTAATATGTGTGCTATTCAGGGTTTGCCAAAAGTTTTGTGGTCTGTCTTGCCTCCTCCACTCTTCACTCCTCTCCGCCATCAAAATGTCTGCAGGAAAGTGTGGGCAAAATTCATTCCCCTGTGGCTGTTTCAAACTACACAGTTCGGGCTCATCCTTTGATCCCTCCTCATGACTTTATTTCATTATCCCTTAAGTATAAGGAGGAAAGTTAATGACATCATAAAAACTAGAACTCTATAAAAGATGTTTCTGCTGATTTACTGCCAATGTACTAGCAGCATGTCATATAACTGCCCATTAAAGATGGTGAGTTGCTCTCCTGCCTGCAGCTTTCCTTATCACCGGGCCTTTTATTTATGACCAGATTATAGGGATTGGGTGTGCACAGTAAAACGTAAAACTTATTTTTATCATGCATATAATTAACCCTTTAATTATGGAATTAAGTTGCATCCGTCCTCCTTTTTTATTTAAAAAAAGTATTATTAAATATTCCTGTTTGTCTTCAAAGAGCTTAATGTGTTGCTGAGAGAATGCAGTTCATGGTTATACATTATCTGTCTTTCCCTTTCCAAGCATTGCCTAAACAATTCTGATCAGTGAAGAGGCCAAGAGAGATAATAGAAACTTCCTTACATAGATGAACAAAATCAAAATTTTCCTGCTCAAGGAAGTTGAACTTGGTTTATGGAAACTCTGATGTTCTTGCCTGCCTACTTCTTAAACTTCCAGCTCTTTATACATCCTTTCTCCAGCCCTTTAGGATGCATAGTCAGCTTGGGAAGTAACTATTTGAGACCACATTTCCCATCACAGAATCCATCACCTGTAATGGCCGATTTGTCTGGTCATGCAACTTTATTTGTGCAACATAACGTGTGTGCTTCTGTAAGACCCTACCCATTGGACACAGTGCCTGCTGTTTTCAAAGAAAGCTTGTAAATTTGGCTACCAGTAACGATTGTGAATGCCAAACACACACCCCACACACACCCCCCCTCACAACTCTAGATACTTGAAGATAAGCTTCTTATTCTGACAGCAAGGCTTCTCTTAAAGTATCTCGAGTTGTAGGCAGGGGTGGGGGAAAGGTTGGGTGTTCAAAGTGTTTCATTGTTCCTGAGAACCTTGGCCAGTGAAGTTACTTGTTTAAAATTAATCACGTTCCTTGTGCATCAGGCATCTTCTATTAATGCAATCGTAATGGTTTGTTTGCTAGATACTGGCATTGGAGTCCTGGGAGTGCACTGTGATCTACTTTATACATTATTAAAAGCTGTTTGTCTTTGTGTCTTTTACTCAGTTAGTTGTTCTGATTTCATTTTGCTGATCATGAATTGGTGAGAAAGAATAGACATTCCTCAAGTGAAAAGCAAGAACAAAGCTTTCTGTTCATACTATCTCTATTACCCAGTCTTTATATTAATATCTACATAGTTCTTGAGAACATCTAAGAACAAATGTTCTTCAATAGCTGTTTTCCTGGGGTTTTCCTTGCCTGTAGTATGAATTTAGGATTTCCATGTGCAGTGCTGATAGGCTGTTGTAGGGAGACGATAGTGAGAGGGACTCTGTGCCAGCTGCACATTTGTCACTCGTCTCAACTGGGAAAATCTTTCTGATGGTTTCCATTGTTTTGAGCTGGTTTCCTCCTCCTCCTTCCAGGAAAGAGAGGGAAATGTGATGTATGATTGCATAAGCTTGTTGTTACTCGTGTGAGTGATGGAATAGAAGTTCTAAATGAGGAAGTCATAAAGAAAAATAATAAAGGAAGGAAGCAATGAATTAAACTCCCAGTGCTTTGTTGTATGGCTGTGATTTATAGAGGTATTTATTTATTTCTTACATAAGGAATTCTATCTCTCATAGAGTAAGACAAATATTAATGTTTAAAAATAAAGTATTACTGTGTCCATACTGGACCCTGGCTGCCTGTGATCAGCTCACACTCATTTCATTTAAGATACAGTAGATATCTCTAAGCTGACAATAGCACTGATGCTGAAAGTTTAAGCAATAGCCGATAGTTTTATTTTTGGTATATCACCATTTTATGAAGAGTAAAGTATAGCAATTACCATGCTGTTCTGAGGAACAGGTATTGAGCATGAAATACATTCTTAATTACAAAACTGTTTTAGTTGATCTGATGGCTTTAAATGATGCAGTACAAGGCTGTTGCCTTCAAGGCAAACCTTGGTGCTTGTATAACTCCATAATAGGTGGGTGTTCAAATTTAATGGAGACTTCCCAGATCCCTGGATGTCTAAGCCTGAGATTCAGAACCTGTCAAACAGGCAAAGGTAGCCTTTTGCATGAACCTATCTTTACATACTGGTTTTAAGGGCGATAGTATCTCAGTTTGTTTACTTAATGAGAAAATGCCTTCTGAATCATAAAGGTTAGCTCTTCCAGGTATGCATTGGACCAGGTATTCCAGGAGCTCCCCTCCCCCTTGTCTGGGCTTCCAAAAATCCTGTGCTCATTGAAAGCTTAATTAATTAATGACTAATCAGTTCTCAGCTCTAGGGTATCAATTTGAAGGAAAAATTGATTTTCAAACCCAAATGTCTTAGACTATTTATATTCTGAAACTACTGTGCATGTCATAGTCCTATTTAGAAAAGTGTCCAACTCCACTCAAGGGCAGGCAGCCTGAGGAATAAATTAATTCTTACCCATCAGAGGATGAGTATTACAGAGAAGCTTCGAATATCAGTGTGCTAGTGAGAAGGAAGCTTGTGATTCTCATACCTGAATCAAAATTGGCCAGGTATTTAAAATGCACATTTCATTGCTGCCAGACATTTACCTAGCATGAACAGTAATGGGATGAGAGGGAAAAAAATTAGAGGTTCAACAATAATTCAAAGTTCTCTGTTTATAATGTGAGAAATCATCAATTAATTCCATACCTGGAATAAAACATGCCCTAAGGCCTACCATCTGCCCACATTTAAACTTGACGATAATAGATTTGGAAGAGAAGTTTGTAATTATTTGCTAGGTGGTTCTGATTAATTTACAAGGAAAATTGCTAATACCGATAGTGTGTTACCCTGGGGCCAAGTGGAAATCGCAATATTGCAGAAAGGGATAACATGTAAATGATGGCTTGTGCGTTATCTGTTAGGCTGATTGGACAGTCTGATTATTTTTCTTAAGCCACTAATGGATGCATATAAGATTAGAGGGTGCTTTGGACAACATGGCTATAATTCTCACCTAACAGGCTGTAGAAAATAGGAAGTAAATATACCCCAGTGGCATTCTTAGAAATTAAAAATGCTAAAAACTAGATTATGAAATTATAATAGATTTACACCAGTGTGACTGAGATCAGAATCTTGCCTTGTAGCACTGAAAAATACATTTATGGAGTAATCTATACTGGAAGCCTTGGAAATTATCATATATGGGGATGCATGCGAGCAGCCTACTCTGGGAACTACCTCTGTACGTTAAAGACATGCTGGAAAAAACCTTGCATTAAATTCAAGCTGAAACAGACTTTACTGGACTATATCCCAGTGGCTATGGAAGAAGGTAATTTATCTGGAACGCTAAAATATTTAGTTTTGGCTGCTATTTACTCACACTGGAGAACACTTGTGGACCTTCTGTGCACCATTACAGTTACAGCTGCACAATTAAAGACTGACCTTTAAAAAGAGGGTGAATTCTGTGTTGCCAAGGTACAGCTGGTAGAGCAAAAAACATGTATGATGTATGCAGTCCTACAATAACAGAAGAAAATGTTAAGGTGAGGCAGAAAACCCGCCTTCCACAGCTGCTGGACGGAGTCACCGCCAACAGCTTTGCTGCTTCTCCAGTTTTTTTCTGCTCGTATGTGGTTTACTCACTGGTAGCAAAAGCTTAATGGAGAAGGATCCCTAAAGGATTATAGGTGGATCTTTAAATTTGGGTAAAACTGCCTCATCCCTTTAAAACAGCAACAACCACCCAAACATTACCTCCTTCCTTAGGATAGAGTTCTCTGCCTGTGCGGATGTGCCAAGAACATGTCTCCCTGCAACTCTTCACCCCTGTTGTCTGTGTCCCCTCCACCACCCCCCTAACTACAATTTCGGTACAGCAGCCCATATGAAAAAAAATGAAGAAACTGAAGCAAATCATTATCAGTAAGGTGTTCTTTGGCTGGGAGTGGGGATTATAAGCAGTAGTATTTCAATTTCTTTTCTATGATCTTTCTGCTGGCTCATACTTAAATGCTGGAGGGACCATTAGCCATAGATGTTATCAGTTGATGCTTAACAACTGTATCTCATATTGTTACAGAGACTGTAAATTTTCACTTAATGGAAAAAAGTGCTGCACGTATGTATAACAGAAGATTTGAGGCTTTATGCTGATAGCAAGTAAACAGGTCTGAGGTTCACCTTCATGTGATAGTTGAACCATTTACTTTTCCTCTCCCTCCCTGAAAAGTGATGTAATTCAACGCAGCCAGTGAGACAACCACATTCAGAGTGCAGGATGGCTGGACACTGGTCATGGAAATGGTTGCAAGCCAATTCCAGTCCTCTCCAAATCTCCCTTTAAATGCAGTAATGAGACCTTTACACCATGCTAGGGTGAAATCACAGCTGCCAGATGCACTGTGCATTAGATTTTGAAATTCCTGTTTTGAAAACCTAATGGGTTTTGTTTTCATTTACACAGAATGTTCTTGTATTCTGAAGTGCAACACCTTCATGACCTGCTTTTAGTAAATAACAGCCCTTGTGCAGCAGCTCTTGTCATATTCAAGAGAAATAATATTACCATGAGCAACATTTTTGCTGGATATAGAAATTATCAGCTTTGAAAGAACACAGCAAAAATTTAAGGCCTTGGTGCTCATTCTCAAATTGACATCTCGTCCCATACCATCAAGGTCATATAACATTCAAATAAAATAATAAACATACCCCATGTGTTTTGTTAAAATACAGAATAAATGTTTCCTTCATCAGTGGACCACCTTGCTAATTTTTTATTTTAAGTGATAATTTAAATTCTCATGTTATCCTGGAGGATTCAAGTCTTAATATAAAATACAGGTCTTTCTACATCACTGAGACAATCTCCTGTAGCTGGGTTCAAGCCAGAAAGCAGAGCATGTTGGATCCGTATGTTCAGCAGTTCGTATGCATACCCTTGTGCCTGGCGACTTACACATCATCTCCCTCAATTTTATCAGACCAAATAAGTTATGAGTCTTAAGCTTCTGACAGCCTGCTGCATTTTTAGAGGCAAGAGGTATCAGTCGTAACAGAGGAAACAACAGATTGGAATAGGTTCTTGTTTTCCTCTTCTGTTTCCCCATCTTGTGTTTTCTCTCTCATTGTCGAACTTTCCCTTACCTCATCCCTTCTGCTGCGAGCTCTCCTAGCTGCCACTCATCTTTAAATAGTCTTGATAACTTGCAATATCAGTTTTGTGCTGGTGGATTGTTGCCATACACCAATGTAAGTTGTCAGTGAGCATCTGAAGCCGTCAGTCGATCCACTCTTCCCAAGTCCTGCTGCTGTGTGAGCCAGAAAGCCTGTCCTGATGTCCCTGCCTTGCCCCGGGACAGGGCTTTGCCCCGGCTCGGTGCACTCTTGGGACGTAGCTGGTGGGCAGGGACAACTGTGCTGGTATCAGACCTTGCAGTGATGCTGGCAAGACATTATTTCCGTGGTCCAGTTTAGAGGAGAGCTGGTGGACCAGCGTGCAGAGACAGGCTGGAGGGCGCAGGTTGTCCTGTGCCGTGGGTACGTCCATCAGCTGCCCGGGCTCCCCCTGGCCCAGCGCTCGGCTGCGGCTGCGGCGCAGGGGAATTGCAGCCGCCTGGCAAAACGCTCGGGAGATGAGTGCTGCAAGAGGGCGTCGCGTCTGCCTCATTCTGCATAAACTTTGGCAGTGGGTTCAGTAATGATTTCCCCTGATTTAATTGTTCAGACAACTGTCTATTTACCATCAGTATTTACAGAGCTCTCATTGAAGCTAAGCAGACATATGCTCTTTTCACTGTCATGGTGTCAAGAAAGTTACAGACATTTCATTTCCAACGCTTCCTTCTATTGTCCAAAAATTGTTCTGGAGAAACTGGGAAGGGCTACCTGCCTGTTGCATTGTCTTGCCTGGATCCCCTTAGTTACGCCTCAGCCTTTCCTTTTCAGAGAGTTTTATCTAAGCATAATGTAATTTTTTTTTTCTTCTGGTTACTTTTTAATTAATGTCCTGTAACTACTTCAAACTTGGGAAGAAAGTGTTTTTTGATTTCTCTTTTATTGGTTAATTGTAATTATTCACACCATTGACTTCATTAAGTTAAAACACCATAATATTATGTATGAAACAATGATCTTTGGAACAAGAGAAAAATTATTCCTACCATTTTTGGAAGCAAAATGGCTAAAGCGCCACCAAAGCCAAGCGTCCCTGCCGCAGACAGACAGGTGCTAAGTTACCGGGGCTCTGCTGTGTCCTGACGGGTGATGCCCACAGTCTTCCCTCCTCTGAACTGACCCAGAGGATTAAACACAAATTGACATTACATTAGTTCCTGCTTCTGTTTGTACTTTTTCATTTCTGTTCCATAACTATGAGCCTAAAACAAAGTGTTGATAGGCACAAAAGGGGGGACACTGGAAGCAGTGTGGTGAGTTTGCTGTGTGGTTATTGATGTTCATCATCCCGTGACATCCTGAAGTCCCAGTCAGTGAAAGATCTTTACTTTAGCAAAACACTTTTAGCTTTCAAACTCAGGCATCTCAGTACAGAAAGCTCATGTCTCGGTTATGTCTCAGAGCATCACAAATTAAAATATTCTAACTAGCAGAACTGTTACCTCCTGCCTATTGTTGTGAAATTCACATTGTTGGCAATATTGCAAACGAAAACAGGAAAATGTAGTATGAAAGGGCATTGTTCCAGCAACTTCAGTGCTTCTTCAGTTGGATTTATTTAGACTTTGCCTGTGGATTTGGTTATTTTAAAGTTCCTGTTGGTTTTAGTAATTATGTTTATTGTGGCAAGGTGTAAGGATCACACCTGCATTAAATGCTGAGTCTTGTGGTGGTCAGGACTGTGTTGTCCTATTCAGTTCTGCTTAACTTCAGCCACTGGTCATCCTGTCATTTTTCAAACTGGCTGCCAAAGTCATTAGCACCTTTTAATAATTGTTTGTATAGGTGCTTATCATTATAGAAGTACCAGCATCTACTTTTCTTGTGCCAGTGCAGATGGTGCACAGATGAGATGTTAAAATAAGTGTCGTCCAAGAACCAAATAACCTCTGGTCCATGACAAATCCAGTTCAGAAGCGGTGTCCAGAGCAGTAGTTACGTCCCTCCCAGGTGGATGTGCACCAAGTGGGCAGCTTCATCTCTGCCAGCGGAGGAAGAGCTGAAGCCACTGATCGTGGTCCTGGCTGGCTGTGGGCGAGGTGCGTGGTGGTGGTGGCAGCAGGGGCCCTCTCTGAGCCACGTGCATGATTTCAGAAACGAGCATCTTAGTTTAACGGCATCAGCACTGTACCAGTAGATAGCTGTTCCAACTAGGCAGATTAAAACGTTTTTTAAAAAGTCATGGTGGGAGCTCCTGTCTTCAGTAGATAGGTTTTGTCTTTTGAAATAAAATGAAACTGAGAGCTGCAAATTGCCCATTAGTCATATAACAGGTCTGGTCTGAAGAGCCACTGGGTCCTCTGCCCTGAAATCCTTTATCAATCAGAACAAGAAAATTAGACTTCCAGGCTAATTTGACATTTAAAAATATATATAAACAGGCAAATAAGTATGTCCAAATCAATCCTTGAAAAATGTGCTTTGAACTACAGAACATTCCTATCCTTGCAGAATGACAGTTAAAACATTGCTGTTAAAGCAGTAAACGGAAATTTCAGTTGCTTGTCAAAACAAGCAGCACTTTCCTTCTACAGAGTGTACGATGCTGAACAATAGGCAGCACCTTTCAAAACGGCATCTTCATTATACAGTCAGGTTTCTAATGTAATCTTTTCATCCATGAATAGTGTATTATTTCTCCATAACACTTTATAATAAGTGGACATTAAATTAATGCTACATGACAATGGAATTCCTGCAGAGTTATGTACTACTCTGAGATGAGTGCCAAAGGAATTTGGTACGTTTAAAAGCAGACACTGGAAGTGGAAGGAGGGGGATACTGATGGCTTATTGCAGGCGCCTCAGCTGGGCTGAGAATAACAGGACTGTTCGAGGGTTGCAAGCTTGAGGGAGGGCTGAGAAAATCCACAAGCCCAAACCTGAACTTGAACCATAAATGTTAGGACTTATTTTCTGGCTCAGGTTGTTGGGAAAATTATTAATATTCTTTGTTACATTCTTGTGACTTTGAGCATAAAAATACCTTTGTCTTAATTGTGAGCAAGATGCTTGTGTCAATTTGGCTCCATGGATCGGAGCCGTGGAAAGCTGTAGCCAAGGGGAAAGTTTGGTCCTGTGTGTCATGAGAGGGTCCTGCATCTGTCCCCACCAACCTGCCTGATAGTTTGCTCCTGGACTCTGGTCTGTGGGGCCCTGGCTGGCTCCTTTCCTGAGGTCATCTGGGCCCAGTTGACACGACAGGTGACTTCAGTGCCCGCTCCAGCCCGATAGCACTGGGCCTTGTTCCACCAGGTTTGCTTCCCGCACTATTCCAGTGCACGGCGTCCTGCCCAGCAATCCCACCCCGGGCCCAGTATGGGCTGTGCAGAGCCTTGGCTATGTGTAATGGGAATACCACCTGGCCAGGCTACAACATAGATTGATTTTCATGCACTTTGAATTTAAAAGGACAGGAGAAAATAATAGTTGTCTGATGTCCATAGGGAGATCATATCCATTCCTCAGGAGATCTGTGACGGGGCTACGCCACATGTAAAACCTTCACTGCCATGAGACCTGCATTCTTCCCCTTCCTCCTATCCAAAGTTGCAGCATCTTGATGAAATGTGTTTTTAAGAGGAAGTAAGAGTCAGGCATGAAGAAGAAACAGCAGCAGCATTCACTGTCATCTTTAACATGATGGAGTCCCTTAGGCTTTATGGCTGGAGGGGACAGGAAGAAAAAACTTGGGTTTGTCTCTTCCATACAAAGCTGAATTACAAGTAATGGAGAGTCCTGTGTCTCTCCATTCCTATTGCCCATCCCATTATGCTGCCTCTGAAAGTACCAATTTTAATCCAAGTGAGAACTCATATTCATGAAAAAAAAAATAATAGATGTCTTTCTCATGAGTATTATTAACAGCCAGTGGCAGTCAATAGACGTTTTTCTTGTATGCTACAAAGCAGTAGCAGATAGCAGAGCAAGCATGCTGTATCATCATCCCTGCAGAGAACAGAAGTAGCAGACAGTTTCCTTCCTTCATGGCAAACAGCCTGTAAATGAAATCTTCTCTCTGAAGACATAGCAGAGGCCAGATGGGAGAGGAAACCTAACCTGGAGTGTAAAAGCGGTGTCCTGCTGCTGACTTCTTGGAGGACAACAAACAGTCAGAGGCAGCCTTTGACCAGCTCAGTTGGTGGTAGGTGCTGATGAATAATTGGGCAAAAGGCAGTGAGTGCTGATGTTTCATGCCACCAAGACATATTTCGGTCTGCAGCAGAAGCCATTTTCTTGCTGGTGAGGCAAGAGCTGTGTATTCCAGTGAGTATCCTTGTCTCTCCTGGGACTGCAGTGACACTGGCCCGAGGGGAAGCTGCAAGGCTCATCCTTTCCACTAAAGAAAACAAGATTTGCATAGTTCAGTCCAGGGAACTGCAGCCCTATATGTCTAAAGGGGTGATAATTTCTGTTCCCAGGTCTGATTTACCCCCAGTCCTTACAAGAAGAAGCTGGCATCATACTTCTGTGCAGCCTGAGTACAAGCTGTGGGAGCAGGTGTATAATTGGTTCCCTGTTTTGCTGAGCTGTGACCTTCCAGAAGGAGTCCCTGCATTTGTGCAGCATTTGACAATAGTTCTCAAACTCAATCCCAAACATCTCACTTTGTTTTGGAGCAATCATAAAAACTAGTTTCTTTAGAAATAAATAAATAAAGCTCATCCATGTTAGCAAACACCACCGGAGGCTGTCAAATAGCTGGGCTGACAGGATGTTCTGTTTCCACAAAGCTGTCTGTATTCAGGAGGGTATAATGTGCAATTCACAGGCTTGGCTGCTGCTTTCCACCTTTTCCAAAAAGAACTGTAGTCTCCTCATGAGCAGATGTTACTAAATCAGTCTACCCTGAACCCTTTATAAAGTCTTTTCAGGTTACTCTTCCCTCTCTCTCCTGTTTGATGCTCTGATATACGTTTTTTTTAAAAACTGACATTCATCCAAGAAATACTACAAATAATTTAGATAACATAGAGCTCTTTCTTCTTGGTGCCTTAAAGTTAACAATGCCTGCCAATGGTGTACTCGTGGCAAATAAATATCAAAAATAGGATAGTCTAAAGGATGTCTCAGAAAAGGAAATCGAGATAGACAGAGATACAAAGATAAGTAGGTACAAAGAAACATCACAAGCTAATTATTCTCAGTGTATTATCAGAGATGAATTGCACATACATCATGTACAGTTACCTTCCTGTGAACCAGAAAGTATAGATTAGTAACAGACCTATCTGGCAGGTCTTGACGGTCCGTTGGGCTGATCAATAATGTCAAGTCCTATCTTCCTTTTCTCTAGATTAAAATAAAAATGTCTTGCAGTTTGGTGGGCACTCGAGCTGGTGTGAGAGCAGGGGCAGGGCTCTGGGCCAGCCTCTGTGGGGACTGTTAAACACTTTCCATGACAAGTTTGCCTAACTTCTGTAGCAAAGTATTACTGGACAAATAGTAACAGCAGGAAGCATAACAAACATTACTTGAAAGGGTTTGGATCAGCAGGGTTTTTGTTTTTAACCGCATGGTAGTAAATGCATCATATTGTGAAGGAAAAAGTAGCAGTATTTGATACGTACCTGCTAGCAGATATTTGCTATATAATCTCATAAAAGGACAGTGTGCTTCTGTTTAGGGTTGTAAGAAAAGAAAAGTTCCTTCTTCCCAATGTTTTCCTTAGGAAGTACCTTTGCCTTTCATGCTAAATTATAATATTTTTGTTTCATGGTGAAGTCTGAGCTATGTCCATGGAATTTTCCAAGCCTTCCTCCCTCTCTGTGCAGCTCAGCCCTGAGCCCAGGTGGGCATTAGGGCTGCGTGCGAAGCAAAGCCTAGGGCGGTCTCTGAGCCGTGGGCTTGGGCTGCCCCTCCCCTGCCCACCGGCCGTGTTACCAGCGGTGAAGAAGGCGCCGTTCACATCTTGTGTCTTTTCCATCAAAATGCAGGTGCTTCTCATGCTGGTAGTTGATTTTCTTTCCTCGTACCCACTCTTTCATTTGCTGACATTCCCGTGTCCTGGTTTCCATCGCTCCAACCAAGACTGTTTAGAAGGATGCTTTTATAACTTACAATGCTAAACTGGGGTTAACAGTGCATAGGTTCCACTTCTGGCTGTTCAGTGAAATCTTTTGTTTGATTGTAGACAAGTCAATTAACTTTTCTGGTCTAGATCCACCAGACACGGAGCTGATAAATCCCTCTTGGTTATACTTACTTGTCTACCTACCAAATGGGTTGACCTTCCCTATTTGAACAGGTGACATTGGGATAAATTCTTTGTAGATGCTGAAGACTTTTGAGAAAGGGAATTGTGAAAGGGTAGATACAGGTGAGCTAGGAAATAGGATGGGCCTGGGAATCTGCGGTGTACGTTGTGTTTCTAGCTCTGCTGCTACTTCTCTAAGATGTCTGGGTGACCAGATTTTGTAAAACTGAGCTTTATAAAGGTGAGGTCTTGGAATTAGACTGAGTGATGAACTTTCTATCAGTTGCTGGCATCATTAACACTGAAGTTATACAGGACATTGTACCTATATAGCTCCTAATTTGTTGCACAAACTGCATTACTACATAGCAAATCTGATCCTGGTTTACTAATTCTTCTTCCACCCCTATTAGGAGGTACAGGTAAAATAAACTAAAAGCACAATTTCTTCCCTGTTACCTTATTCTATGCTGTGCTCTCTGGTCTGTGACTTGGGAAGCAAAGGTCAGGATAGTTCATTGCTTCTCTCAATCTTTTTTGCTTGTAAATTTATGCTTTATTCCTCCAATTCTGCTTGAATTTCAAAAACCAATGGGCCAGACCTTTAGCTGGAGTAAATTGGCATAGCTCCATTGATTTCAACTGAGTATGTCAACTTTCACCAGTGAAAAATCTGTCCTGTAAGCTGAAATGATTAACTTAGAAAAACATTTGATTATCACATTTGTAGTTTTCTGTGGTTTTAATGTACTGTGACAGTCTTTAGAAGGATGATAGCTCATGATTGAATTATCTTTTTGTCCATTTTTTAAACTGTATTATTTTTTATTCTCTTAAGGAGGGGAGATCTTTTTCTCTGTGTTCAGAATATTTGTTTCGTAGTGATGATGCTTTGCAAATGCTGGTGAAATCCTAGCTCCATGGGAGTCAAACAGGACCTTCTCCTTTATCACTTGTAAGCTCTACCCAGAAATGATTGGGATATGATTTATACTGTACCTGTGCTTTATCTGCAAGTAGCGAACACTGATGGGGGAACACTTGTGAGTTTTGATTTTTTGTACAGCAGACCAGGTCAGCAGCAGGGATAAATGGGCTACATTTTCTTTATTTCACATCAGTTAAGAATCTGGACTGACCTATAAACATGACTGTGGAAAAATTTTGATGTAACATAATCCTCCCTCTGTGTCAAAAGCAATTGGGCTGATTTGATGAAGACCATTACAAAGCACTGTGTAATGGTAGTGAGTGTGGTGTTAAAGGAGGCTGTGTCTCCTGTCGTACTGTGCCATGTGCAGCTCCAGCCATTTCCCTCAGTAGTTGAGTTTGAGTCAGGAATGACAAAGAAAAATCTGATAATTTTATGCTTGGATTTCTTGCATACAAAGGGAAAAAAAAAAAAAAAAGTTTTACCTGTGCTTAGTACTTGGAGGAAGTAATTATTCTGGTTTTATGCAATACCTTTCCCCACACTGAGCACTGAGTGACACAGGGCATTCGTCATTTGCCGTTTGACCTGGTTTTTATAGAACATACTTAAATGCAGTTTAATTTCATCAAGATTTATTCACAGTAAATTTCCAATTATTACTCATGTCTTAACGGCTTCATCCAGAAAGCTTGAAGCTTTTCCCCAGCATATCATCAGATGTTCTTTAGCACTATAAAATTAGTTAGAAAGTAATTTTCTTAATTTGGTTTCTTGCAACCAAATAAATGAAAACCCATCTCCAGCTGAAGCTGCGGGATTTAGGGTTTTCCTTTATTAAAGAGAAATGATAATCTATAAAGTAGGGATGTGGCTGGGGACGAATATTAACTACTAAAAGGCTTATCTGCCATAATATCTTAGAGATGCTTCGGCAACTAGTGATTCCCCATTGACATTTTTTTATACATTTTGCTTGCAGCAGGAAATAGGACAACTCTTATGTATCCTAAGGAAAAAATGGAAGATTTCGTTAAACACCATCTCTTCTGCTTGACTCGTGATATGATGGAATAAAAACAGCAAGGACCCTGATTTAATAGAAGTTTGACACCAATTCAGGGAAGCATTTAAGCATTTGCTTAAGTACATTCTTGTTCAACAAAGCACTTAAAACATGCTTAGCTTCAGGTGCTTTCTTTAAGTCCTCTTAATTTTAATGAAATTTAAGCATGTGCCTAACTTTAAATAGATACTTAACAGCTTGGCTGAGTGGAGAGTGCATTTTAGATATGTGACACCAGTGTTCTTCTTTTTCTGGTGAAAAGAGAAACAATAATTCCCCATGGATGCAATTACTAAAAGACATTGAGACGTGCCGTGATTGACTGCAGATAGAGGGAGCAAAATGACACACCGCAGGTGTTGCTGACAGAAGTTGAAGTGAAATTAGACTCCACCTTTCAATCTGCTTATGGAGATTGCTTGCTGTTTCATCCTAAGGCAGATAAAATTGTGATAGGTAGATATGATATTAAGCATACACCAAGCATAGAGCTGTGCTGGAAGTGTTTTATCTAAAAATCAGTCAGTGGTCCATCCTTAGATGGACACTCCAAGCCAAGACTTCAGGAAGCCTTTAGCCATGACAGTAAGTAGTCTAAGCTTCTAGGCAAGAAACTAGAGAAACCCCGAGGGTTCCTCCTTATTTTAGACATATGACTTCTGTTTTTACTGGAGGGTGCTTGCTGGTCACTAGGATTACTGCAGCTACAAATGTGTGAGCTCGGTGAAGCCTGACCCCAGATCTGAAATCCCAAGCTCCTCCAAAGCCTTCGTGTCTTGGAATCTGTGTGATCAGGGGTCAGTTTTGAATTCTCAGGTTCTCTCTCAATGTCAGTATTCACAGTGTGAACCCTATTCCTATGGAATAAGGTCCTGTCACACTGCTCCATCATCTGTTTGTCAAATTTTCCATGTTTTGTTGATTGACAACATTATGTAAGCTGACCTCAAGCCATTTCCGTAAGCACAGACGATAATCAGAGCACCCAGCAGCCAACGTTAACCATGCCAGCTCCCTGTCTTCTGCAAAGAAATACATAAAATGTGATAATGAGTAAATGAAGTGTGAAGGCTTTCCTTCCTCTGATTTATGTGCAGAAGTGTTTCTAATTTTCCTGATGTTATCTCCCTTTACAGGATATAATTACCTGATTTACTTGATTGCCTTCTGGGAATATTTTTTATAAATTGACTTAAAATTGTTTATACTGTTGCAAACTGATAATTTCATAAAGTGCCTGCTAATCTGCTTGAGTTGTTTGTTGTATTTTATTTTGTATTTTTCCTCTTTGCCCTTCATTACTTCCATTTGTAGCTATTATGGGAAGCTGATACCATGCTTTGGTCTAATGTGAAAGTAGAGTAGCTTGTCAAGACTTTTCATGTTGTTGCCTCAACATGTTTCTAAGAATAGACTCCCTTACTTCACTTTACCAAACAAAACCAGGGCTTTAACTTTTAATATACATGACAGCACCTCAGGAGGCCTTAAGAAAAGGTCCCTGTGTGAAATGTGTACAAAATCCCTTCTATCATTAGTGTAGTTATATTCAAAGAGATGCTGGGGAGAAGTCCTCTGGCTTCACCTGTCTTGAATTCGTAAAATCTGAAGGCTCGTACTGAGCAGAAAAACATGTTTCCACTGTCCTCAGAGACATTGAGGAAGGGAACCAGGAGCAATTCTCAGGTTTCCTTGAAGTTCATGACTACACAATAATCCTGGGTTTTTTTCTTTCCAGTCATTATGTGGACACAGGGTAGTGACTTATCCTTTGAAATACATAAAGCTGTATTTGGGAACAAACAAACAAGCATATTGAAAGGCATCAAGTATTGGGTTTGTATTTTACGTTTCTTAATGGCTTGTAGATGTAATCTTTGTGAATACCTCAAAGATCTTTGTATTTTTAGAGAGTAATGCATTTTCTGGAGATACTTTATATTCACTTTATTTCGCTGTCGTGAACTCTGTGTTTCTCCTCGGTGGTAGTGATGCTTCCCTGGTACTGTGACAAATTGGTCGTTTGGCCCAGTATTTCATTGTGTCCTGGCTAGCATCTGTTCTGGCTGGTTTCACCTCTTCACCTCTCACACTAAATCTCTGGCTCTAATTTCCATATTTCATCCTGTTTTGTACTGTGCCCATTACCCTGGTGTGAATGCACCTGCACTACAGAGGTGCCAGAAATAGAGATGCTTTCAACTATCTCAGGGCCAAGCTTATGTGAAGATCCCCATGGTGAACAGGTAAACGGACACATCAGAAATCAAATGTTGTTGACTGTGGTGGTGTTTCAGTAGCTTTTAGCGCTTTTACTTTGGGTTTGCGACTTCAGATGTGTTACAGTTAGAGAAGAGCTAACAACTGCTTGGTGTTGTTAAAGAAAGGGATAATTATGATTTTATTTAATAGCTCCTCTAACGTGCTGCTCTATCTTATTACCATAAACTGAGCACTAAGCGAAGTGAAGAAGCCTCTTCGTTATTCCACTCGCTGTGTTTATTGTTATTGTGCACATACCCCGCTGCCGGAGATGCCTTTCGCTTGATAGCTTGCATTTGTTCAATGATACTTTACCTCCAGCACTCCCAAAATGGCATCTGTTGCCCGGAGGCCACATGCTCCTCCCGTATAGGCAATTGTGCGATCTGTAAATAGCTATTAGACTGGCATGGCCTAAATTAACTGCAAATTGACAACTCAATTGTAAAACAAAAAAATGACCTAGTAATTAACAGGATATTTCCATAAAGGAATAATCACCATTTAGCGGGGCACTATTTGTATTTCCCTTTATTCTAATAAACTCTTGCTCCTTTTTTTCACTCTTCTACCACAGAAAATATTATTGTTCCAATCTTTATCAATTTTTCAAGCTGACTTTAGAAAAATAAATGAGGATGAGTGAGTAGTCAGTCTCTGTCTTCCCCTTCCCTCTCCTGTAGGGAAGAGACAAGTTTGTTTGTACTGAACAACCTTTCCTTAGCAGGGGTTTGGTTTCTTTGTTTTAACTTGGCGACAACATCTTAACTCTGCCGGTCAAAGTTAAAGGCCTTCCTCCTTTTGTCACTTACAATCAATGGTGTGTTTGGCTCTCCCAGCAGCTCTTCCCCACCCCCTCGTCCCTTCTCCTCCTCCAGCCCAGGGAAATAATGGCACTGATGAGCTCTTATCTTTTTGTCACATTCCTGCCAGCAGAGGAGACAAATTGATTTATGTATGTGGCATCCTACTCCTGATAGTGCCATAATTTACCACTAAATATTGCTTTGACACAATAGTTTTGTAACAAATACATAATGCATATTGCTCTACTTTCCCTCCACCTCAATCGGTTTTTGAATTAATGGAGTGAGACTCCCTCAATTCAGAGGAATCTCATGTCCAATGCCTGCATGGAGCCTCACAGAATACCAATCTGCTGCCTCTCCTCTTTCTCTGCTTAGTGTCACCTTGAAATGAAGCTGGCTCCCCCATTAGGTTTTTTTCCCCTTCCTTGCACCGTCAAATGAGGCGGTTCTTCACTCCTTCACAAGGAGCGATGCTTTACTCAAAAAGGCCTGACTTGATTTATTAGATAAAGAAATAAATTGTGTAAAAGGCTGGAAGGCTTTGCATGTCCTTGCACAGAGCTGAAGTGTTACATGGGAGCTTGCAATCGCTGGTTTCATTAAACTGGAGCAACACCCTTGGAAATGAAAAACCCTTTTTGAATAAAAAGGACAGGCTCTTTCTGTCTGGTTTGATTGATATACTGTTTCTGCCTCCCATCCTCACTGCCACAGAAGAACATATCCCACAAAGGGGATTCTGCATCCTCAGTAATTATTTGGGCAAGTGAACAGTTCAGCACTGATTTTTTTTTTTTTTTTAAACAATGCCATCTATAATGATTATATCACTAAAATCATCCTCTTGTTTTCTCATCACGTGGTTTAAGAACAATGCAATAGAAGCAAAGGTGAAATTGAGAAGTGGAGGGGTTGGAGCCTTTTCAGAATAGATGATATGAAATGCAGGCTTAAGCTGGAAATGAGACAAACTGGGCCTGGTTGACAAGAAGGAGGGGTATGATGGCTTTACCTCCTTTTCTTTTTTTTACTGCTTTTGCTGATATACATCAAACTTAAGTACAGTTTTCCTCAGTTAGCCTCATGGGTACTTTAATTAAAAAAAAAAAAAAAAAAAGAAGAAGAAGAAGAGAGAGAGAGGGAGATTTCTTTTTCTGTATTATTCTGTAAATAGTTTGAAGTGCAAGGGAGACTGTGCCCCCATGACAACATTTGAAATTATTCCGCATTTGTATGATGAGCAGTCTGCTGAGGCTAATAGAAACCATGTCACTTTGCCCTCCAGAGTGGTCTGTAAGTTGCCATGAATCCCAAAGCCTGCAGACATGATGAAAACACTGGCATTTTTATGTTTGCCTGATTTCTGTGTTGCCGTCTTTCTCTCTTTCTTACTTGCCATTTCTTCTTTACCAGCCATGGGGTAGACAACCTTGAGGTATGGAGAAGTGTGAGGAGCAGCTACTTACCAAATCAATCGGTAACACAGGGCAAGCTTAGCAGGGGCTGAGATGTCATATTTAAAGCTAAACATTTTTGTGTTGGTTACAGAATTCAGGTGTCCTACCTCACCTCCTTCACCACTTCTTGCAGTTCAAAGCAACCATGCACCTGCTTTGTGGCAATTACCCTACACGTATGTGCTACTAATAATGGCTGTTTGCTCCCTGCAGGTCTCATACTAATTTTCAGTCAAGCTACGCTATTGAAAGAGAGGAACTTCTGAAATGATTATGGGTTGTAAACTCTATCTGGCAAATTACTACATATTTCTAGCACAGTTTCAGTTGTCAGAGATACTTCCCAGCCTGTATGCTTCCAAACAGTCCTATCAATTATGTTTCTTTTGACGTTTGAGTGGAGCTACTGTCAGCTTGCTTTGCAGCGGTTTCTCTTGCTTTTGCAGCTTGCTTGTGTAACCAAGTACGAGAATCCCAGGGGAGTCTGAATCCTAAAACAGTCATAAATGAAACGTTCTGTTTTGTATGATATTTTATTTTCTAGCTGTGTGAGAGGTTATTTACAGGCAGGTCAGATTTGAATTTCAAATGATTGTGGAAAATAGAGATGGAAAAGACAGTTTGTCTAAGTTTGTGCCCTTGCAGTTAATCAGGCTGTGCTGTACCATGCATGTACAGCCTGGCTGCCAATGGCCACAGCAGCAGCAGCCATTCTGTGTGTGGCTGGGAGGGTTGCTGAACTCTTGCTGTTGCTCTACATCATCTTTTATTTAATGAACCTGCTTATTTTTCCATTACACACAAGACAATATATCAGCCTTAATATTTCCCCTTTTTAGGTGTCTACATTATTCAGTATATTGTTAATTGTAGCTTTTCTCAGCATTGTTTTAATGACAACATACTTCCACTCCAGCGTTGCATTCTTGCATGGCTATTTCTGTCAAGGCCTTCTTGTTCAATCCATTTTGTCATAAGTCATGAGCAGATTGCTTCAGTTCCTTAATTATTTTTGCTGTTTGATTCTCTCCAGTTGAGTAACATCATTGTAATTCAGGAGGGTCTGTTGCTGACCGCGCTCTTCAAGCAGTTTCAAAGCTGTTAGACACAGAATGATGGATTCTCCTCTTCTCTGTCATGTAGTGCCTGGTCATACGTCACAGTGATACATCATTACTGTAAGTTTTTTAAATCAGTGTATTGACCTGAAAATGTATGACCCAACCATCTAGTCTTAACTAAGACTGATATTAATGCTTTGATTTGGAAACCAAAGACAGCAATATTGCAGCATTGCACATATATGTCAAGCTATTTGTTCTGGTTGAGCAAAGGGACAGAATTCTGTGAGGCTAACGTAGGTGTATGATGAGAATGTGGTACTGAACACAAACCCATTGATGTTTTAACAAGCATTTACTGCTGCACATTTCGTGCTTTTATTGTCTTTTTCTCTTTTGGGGGAAGGTCTATTGCAGCATCTTTGGTTTGTACTATTTTATTACTTGACCCCAGGTATTGTCATGTTGTTGGATGCTCATGCATTTTGGGAGGGATGCTATCAGATTTGATTCCTTCAACAAACTCAAGGGCTAGTAATCTGTCATTACATACAGCCAAGAAATTTTGTTATCTAAGCCCAATAGCATTTATAGGTGTGGGATATTAATATTTCTTTCAACTTCCTCATTTATGAAATGCAGAAAGCAGCGCTGATGACAATTATGTGCAGTATTTAACTGGATTACTGCAGTTTTCTTAAATCTCTTTTCTCCTTGAAAATCATAGCATCGATTGACTATAAACATTGTCTAAGTAACCAACACTGAGCCAACTCCTTCCATTCCTCTCTTGTCTGAGAAATCCCTTCTTAAATTGCGCACTAAAATTATAGCATTTAGGGAGAGGGAAATCGCTCACAGTCATCAACATTATCTCTTCAATCTTAAGAATACCAGTGTCTTACCACTCAGGCAGTTGTTGAGCAATTCATTTCTCTGCCTCTATGCAAGAGGAAACAAAACAGCTGGGTGCCTATGAGAAACATTCATTATAATGCTAGAGTAATTAAGAGGTTCTCTTAAATGATGACTTTTCCAAGCTTTCAGATGTTCCTGAAGTAGAATGCCTGCTAAGGTTGCAATGTACAGGCTACATTGTTGTCAGAGTCGGTTAATTACTGTCCTACAAATCATTAAAGTTTAAAAGAGGAGCAGTACTGGTTGCTACTAGTTTTGTCTGTGTTTAGAAGTACAACATCATGAAAGCGAGCAACAGTGAAGGCAGTGAGCATTTCGTACATTTGGGAGGTTTGATAGGATCGGCACTACTCACAAAAAAACCCGATAAATCTCTTACTCTAAACCCTGTGTTTGTATGTATCTCCTCCTCCAGTTCCCTTTCATGCATTTCACGTCCAAGAACAATGATCAAGATTTGGTTTTGCCACAAAGAGGCAAAGTTGGAAACTGTTGTTTATTAAGTGAGCAATTCTAATTCACAGCATTACTGCGTTTGACTGCAAGAAATCTCCAGTGAAGCTTTTAGCTGAGCTTGTCAACTAGATCCTTAGTAGTCCCCAGAAGAGTAATATGGATCACATTTACCTTTGGCTTCAGAGTTAAGGATAATGCTTTCTCCAGTTTTATCATTTCTTGGTGCTGAAGGGAAGTCTAGAAGATGTTTTCCTGCCCACATGGTTGTGCTAATTTTGTGTGTTAAACTGTAATCCAGATCACAAGAATCTGAATTCTAATAAGCATTTTTTTAAATTAATAGCTTTCTGAAACCAGCCTTTCCCATTCCTCACAGTAAAGATCTCCTTCCTTTGGTATGGGTAAGGTAAATCAGCTTGTTCCTCACAATATTGTCCAGAATTTGGCACATGTTGGGAATCTACTAAGCCTTTGAAGTACAGACAAACAACAGCTAAGGTATTTGTGCTGTGGTTCATGGCCACCTTAATATTTCCAATCAGGGGTACTGACAGTTCAAGTACAATGCAGCCAAGTGCACTGTCTAATAAGGTTGTATAATTTTGATATAACAGCCTAGCTCTGTTGTACTATTAAAGCTTTAAAATATTAATGCTCGTTAATGGTGTCACTCAGCCATTTTATATGATTAGTTTTAAGTCTCTCTTGGGTAGGCAAGAAGGGGAATTTTTAATGAAATGTTCCCTGCTCATCTGACCTGCTGTATTACTGCATGAATGCCATTTTTATGAGGCAGGTTTATGACGTTCATTACTCTGCTCCTTGAGCCACTTCATGGCTGCTGTAATTTTTAAAGAAGAGATAAAAATAAGTCAGTTCTTTCTTTGCAGTCAAGAAGCTCTGCATTCTAGCTTTGACCTTTAAGCTGTCATGCATGGATTAATCACATTTCAACTGGAGATTGTTTTAGACTTAATGCTAGCAGTGGACTGATTAGCTTACTTGCCTTACTGGCTACTTCTTAAGGAGGTTTGTCAATGATTTAGACAAAAATGACATATTCCAAATAGTTCTCTGTTTCTAACCTGCCAGCTTTGTGTATGTATGTGCATCCACATAAGTATACTTGCACATGTCAAATCTACGTGATAATGCATATGTTTTGCATGTAGATATTCTTAGTACTACCGCAACCACAGGTTGTTAGCACAGAAAATAGTGAGTTGAGCAGCACTGGAACAGGAACCAAAATTCCTGACTCCCGCTTCAGAGCTGTAACTAAAGCTTTTTCTTTGGGAAAGAAAAACTAAAACAGTAAAAAAAAAAAAAAATACCCTAAAACATCAGCACTTACACAGCTGTTTCCAGGTGAAATGCTATCATGTTGTTATCTACTCTAAATGGGATCAGAAGTTTAACTGCAGCCAGCAGCTGCATACAGAAATTTGGCAGAACAATAGCATGGAGCTGCTGCTGTTATTTGCAGCAGTGTAAGGTTTATGACCTTTGATAAGCAAATCTGGTGGGAACGCTACAGTGAAGTACCCAGGACTGGCAAAAGCGAGGTATTTCATGATTTGGTGATCATTTAAAGAAAGTTCTTGAAGCAGAAAGAGAAAAAAGTGATGCCTCCTTCAGAATCACATGGTGGAAGAGAGAACTCTGCAGTTGGAAGGTGCAAAGACATAAGGAAAGCCTTGAACATGCTAAGTGAGAAATTTAAAAATGTGAGGAGTCCTTAACTTTTATAACAGAACAGTTGTTTTCTTTTTGGTGTCAGAACATTCCTGTAAGCACTGGAAAGTACACTTGCTTCCTAAACCAGATGTTTTGAGGATGTAGGTGAGAAATCACATTACAAAATCTTCAGTTACATAGTGAGAGCTATGGTGTTACACAGTAAGTAAAGTTTTTAGCCAATATGTAAGGTTTGCATGTGTTTTCTTGTTAAAAAAGATCCTGCACATCGGTGTAACATAGCTCTTTATTAGCCAACTGAGTAAAGCCCATGACTTAGGTCATCAGCAGCTGTTGGGAAACGATGAGAAGGGTGAAGTCACTTGGTGACCCTCCTGCTGCCACTATGCAGAGTATCAAAGAGCAGCTAGTATGACTATGGCAAGTGTTCAGATGGAGAAATACAGAAATTAGAATGACAGAAGAGACTAGAGAGTCACAAAGCTCAGTCTGGGTCTCCTGAACAGAGCAGCAACACAACACCCTTGCGGTGTGTTGTAGTGTGAAATAAATAGAGGCCATACCTTGTCAAACTGCAGAAAAAAGGCTTCCTTTTACTGGGGGTTTTGGGGCGATAACATAAATCATGACAGCAGAGTCAGAGTGGTTTGTGCATTCATCTAGAAGACCCTTGTGATAAAATAAAGCTGCATAATACATATTATGTAGATGTACTTTACTGTTTGATACCTGTATATCAATGAAAGGTGAAGATATTTTACTTCAGCTTCTAAAATTTCTATTTGCAAATGGCTGGATGTGTGTTCTCTGTGATGCCATTGCATTCGCGTGACCTTCCGTGAACTCTTTTCTCTCCCCCAGTGGCCTCCTGCCTCCCTCATATTGCACTGATTTGGAGTGGGCGTTTGAAGAAATACAACTGCAATGTAGTAGCTGCATTTTTCTTAAATATTTAAGAACCCTAGTTTTCGTTTGTGATGACAATTTGAGTAACGGTACAGTGTATCATTGCAGTACGTGGTATTACTTAGCAAAACACACTCTTTTAGAGCCCTGGTTGAGAAACAAAAGTATTATGCATGCATACATCTGCTTTTACTAAAGTGACAGGTACTAACTGTGCTGCTCTCCTCTTCCATTCACCTTTTTAATATGATTATCTGACTGTTTCAACAGAGCATAATTTGAAGAATGGATTATATACTGAGCATTCTTAATAAGACATGATAAAAGAGCAATTCATTTACTCCTCCCCTAAGTTTCACATGACCTGAGTGAAATTTCTGCTGGTGCTTCTTTTGTGGAAAAAACAAAAATCATCAGTGCTCAGAATTGGTCTCAAGCATCCTGGTTTCTTACCTTTATAGGTAATGAGACAGAGCATATTGCAAATATTACTGTATCAATTAGTTTCAAAGGAGGGATAGTAAGATTAATCCTGTGTTATAGACAAACTGAGTTGTTCATACACGTGGTCCATTATGATGAAAGATATAGTTAAAATAAGAAACCTGAAATTCCCTTAGAATGACCCCTTTCCCCTGAGGAAGATGTTGAGTCCAACAGGGACAGCCTTGGTGCAGCTGAGGATGAGGTCAGGAATATGATACTTCTCCACTCAGAGCACAGACCATCCTACCTGTCATTGTCCCTGCATGATAATGTTTAACCACATCAACTCCTGCATTTGAAGCCCTGCTAGCTTAATCCTGACCTTCTTTTTTTTTTTTATGAAAATGATGTTGCAATGATTTCCTCTAACAGTCAGCAGCTGTAGCTTTATCCTTTTCTCACTTTACCTACCATTGAGATCTCAGTAAAAAGCTTTCTCGGGAAGGGTTATGGAAGAGGTTAGGTACCTAGACAATCTTTTATTGGACAAACTGCTGTAGCTGGAGAAAACAGACAAGCCCTCCTTTAGGTCTGGAGCAGAAGTGTCAGACTTCATGCTGAGTGAAGCTTGGGAACAGGTAAATGGGATGACCTTATTGTGTTCTCCAAGCATCTCTAGTCTTCTTTTTTTTTTGTTAAAGTATGGGGAAGCAAAAGGAAATTCAGCTTAATTCATCATGTAGAGGCTCACAATATGGCATGCTTTTCTCTTGCTAGGTGGCTGTATGTTCTCGGAAGGCATTAGGTATTTCATGCAAACACTAGGCAAAACGTGTGCCACATTGTTCAAAGCCCTCTATACTCAGCCTCAATCTGTGAGGGATCAGCTCTTCATGAAAACAGAATAATTATCTTAACATGGACAGAGAAGTGGCTTAGTGTTAAGAGACACACAAAGTACCTGCTTTGCATGCTGAAATACCTCTTTTCCAACAAAAATTCCACACTGCTCCCTGGCTGTGAGAGCTTCTTCCATCCCTTATTAGTAGTGAGGCATCTGTACTGGAGTACTAAACCTGAGGGAGGTAGCACTGCATTACAATGCACTTAAAATTATATAGTTAGATACATAACAGGATATGAATGTACTGGAATTATGAAATCAATAAAGTTAAGTTGGACAGGCAAACTAGTCAAACACCCAGTCCTGCATACATGTGTCTTTATCTACACATTCAGTTCTGTGTTTTCTCTGTTGCAAACATTGTAAAATTTTCTCGGTGTGACCTCAGACAGGGTACTTGCTGTCTGTGCCTGGTTACCTCCTATACAAATGCAAATACTGCCAGTATTTGCAAAATGCTTTTCGATTCCTGTTGGGAGCTTTACAAGGGCAACTTTCTAACAATTTTTTTATGTGATCTATGTGCTTTTATTTGTATGTTGTCCTCTTATCATGGTACGAATGCTCCTAAATACCTTGAGGCACACTATATTACCTCTGCAGGCACCAGAAAAGAAATGTGTGTCTGTTCTGTGTTGTGTATGACCCTCCCAAGAGAGTGAGGCAGTGCGGGGTTTTGCTATGCCATGGACAACACCAGAAAAGAGTGGCAATCCTGCAGCAGCAAAATACATTTTTAGAAAGACAAGTGCTGTATTGCAGTCCCTCTATTGTCTGGATCCTGGAGTCACGCTCTCCAAGGGACCCTTCCTCCACAAATGAGTTGCCTGTATGTATACCTTATGCTTACATATGCTCGTAAAATGATTCTAAAGGCAGACTTTGTTCTCTGTTACTTCCCACTTTCTAAACAGTGCCTATCATCCCTTCCTCCAATAAAATAATCCTGGAAGCCAGGCTAATTGTGGTGGCCTTCCCCTTGAACTGTATATCATACAGCTGTCTCTGAGACAGCTATAAATTCCAGCATTTATGTACCCTGAGCTTCCAAGTATCTTTAACTTTTATTGAAAAAGACAACATTAAATTACAGAGTCTGAGTAGATCTCCTCCTCTCCTCCCATCTGGCAAGAGGCTGCCCTGCATTTCCATGTTGTATGCTGTGGGCGAAGCTTGCACAGGCCTTTGATGAATTCAGTCAGTCTCCTGAGGTTACATTTTTGTCCATTATATTGAGCATTTGTCACCATGTGGGACCTTCATTTACATCTACCTTGTTGCTCTTACAAATGCACCCCATATCAGTACCTTACTTTGAAGGACTGGTAGGAAGCATAATGCTCTCTTGCAGTAGATGAGCTCTTATGCAAAGGCACAGAATGCAGAAGTGTTGTCTTTGTGGTGCCGGCACCTATCAGCACACTGCTAATTAACTCGACGTTATTTATACATCACTTCTTGAAGTCGGGAACACAACCCTTCCATTTTAATTTGAAGCCTAATCTTGAAGCTGAAAGATAAAACCAAAACATTACATTTTCATGTAGATATCTGTTAGGAAACAATTTGAGCAACAATTAAGATACAGTAAGAGGGGGGAAAATTCCAGATGCGGTGTGTCTTTAAGAAAGCACCAGAAGATAATTTTTTTCAAACTTAGAGTAATTTTCTGGGCACTCTGTAGCTGAAACAGCAAGGAGATGTGGCAAGCAGCTAGGGGCTCATTTCATCAGTGTTTTACTGAAGTCTGTACTGCTGTTGTCTTTCATTGCTTTCCTGCTCTGGCCAAGCATTGTATATTTTGGATTAAAAAGGATTTAAACGTCTATTTGGCAGTGTCTAGAAAGAAATTAGCCTCTGTGGACCAAATGGCTGGAAAATTGTGTTCATGCTGCCACCAGTTATCATTCAGTGAGGGCTCCTCATAGTCCACACCTCGGGGTACTGGAAATCTTTACACCAGTTATTGCCAGCAGGCCATTCTCTACTGAATTAATGACAAGAGAGACCTTGGAGACATCTGTATGTGCCTCATAGGACTGTACCTTGTGTAGCACGATGTCTGGGGACTCTCTGCCTTCTGCCCAGTGACCACCCTTGCTGGAGAAAAGCTGTACATAGCAGCAAGCGAAATGGGCTTGATCAGTCCTGGGTTGGTGGTGGTTTTCCTACCTGTGATGGTTTTTCTACCCTTTACTCTGCATCACTGGAGTGTTAATTTGCATTTTATTTGGAATTTTAAATTGTAGACATTTTGAAATATGGGAAGTGCTTTAGAAGAGGGTTTTCCTTGTCTACTTTTTTTTCTGAGCTTTGTTAACATTTTTCTTAGGATTAGTCTTGAATATAATTAACTAAAATTTAAATCAGATAGTTTTTACAAGGAAGTAGCATTAATGTGCTTAACTAGCTACTGGGCAATGTTGTTTGTTATGCAAGGTGAGCTTTTTTTAAGTTACTAAAGAGGCAGAGTTTGTGCATAATGGCAACTTGGACAAATGCTAAGGTTTTGGGAAGGCAGGCAGTTCAAGTGACTTGTAATTGCTGAGAATATGTGCAAATCTGTAATGTAAAAAAGCAATAAGGCGTTGCATTGAGTAAGGCAGTGAACTATGCCAACACACTGGGAATGTAGAGGTGTTTTAATATATAGAAGAACGTTTTTCCCCCACTGGTACCAATGTATGTGACCTCTTAGGAGAAGGAAGAAGGTTAAAACAAGGGGATATACCTAGTTTGTGTTGGTGATAAGACTCTTAATAGTACAATGAGTAAAATGTTACTGAACATTGTCCCCATAAAAGCGATTACCGGCCTGGGATTTCCATCCTGTCAGGGTCAGCTGAGTCTGTCTGCAAATGCCAATTTATACACCCAAAGAGGGATGCGGTTGTAAGCTTGTTCGGTTTCTGTAAGCTATGATCATTGTCCAGGATGTGAGCATTAGTCAGGAGTGTTACAGATGCCCCTTAGCTGGAGGCTGCAAAGGGCATGCTGCTTTCCATCCCTGCCTACAGAGCCTTGACTTTGCTCATTCTGCAACAGTCCTTGCTGTTGGTTGCAAAGATTTCTGCTTTCTTCCCTGGGATATTGGCAAAAAGGACAGCAGGACATTCATAAACAAGATCTAAAATGAACTAAAACAGAGGTGGACATCAGTTCTGCCTGGGGACCTAGCCTGGTGCGTGCCTGTAGAGTGACTTCTTCCTCCTCCCACAGCCATGGGCTCCCAGTATTTCAGGAACTGTCTGCTAGAACCACTGTCATTCCCACAATGTTAAATTGTTGTGTATTCCAATTGTATTGCTAAATCATGTAAAACTTGTTAATTAGCATCCTTGTTGAGCTAGATGTTTATAGGTCAGCTGCACATATTAATAAAGAGGACCAGTTATAATTGTGTCTTATTTTGTGATGTGAAATTCTGTACTCCACATGCAAGCAAAATATTCACTGTAGCTGCTTATTAGTAATTATCATCACTCCATATCCTCTGTTCTCTCTAAGCATTATATCATTGCTTCATAATTATATTTCACCACTCAGAAAAGTGGATGGGCAGAGGAGTCAGAAAATCCTCCTTATCTTCTTTACCAAATTATATTTTAAAACTGAAAATCATAAGTTAAACTGGATCTTTAGCTTACATTGCTGTTCCCCTATCATGTATGCCAAAGATGGATCTTTTATTTAAAGGGGTTATAGACAGGTTAACTGACTTCCGACTTAGTAAAAATGCATATTTCTCTTGGAAGTCCTAGATTCTAAAACTGATTCAATTGTTCTAAATTTGGAGGAATCTGTGCTCTGTTTTCCCTTTAGAGCTCTCCCATATGCTAATGCTTATTTTATATCATAAATATGCAGTGACAGCACTCGTGGGTTTTCTCTTTTTTCACACCATACATTATGTTACATGTTTGAGAGCAGAATTCATAATTTATACTCTGAGTGACTGAAAGGATGCTCAGTGCCATGCACAAGTTGTTTGGGTTGTCCCCGTCAGATACTGGTGGCAAATGCCTGCGTGGGATGGAGGCAAAGGCTGTCTGTGTGGCTCTTGGAGGATCTACTTTTTTTCTAGTTTATGTTTTCTGACTAGATTTTAAATGTACTTCATTGATTACATATTCTACATTTTAAAAGCAGGGGAAAAAAACAACAAAACAATAAACCTAACAATGTGAAATGAGAACTTGGTCTAGAAAGTCACACCAGGAGGCAGGGAGAAGGAGAAGTGGGAATAGCCAATCTGAGCAGTTTTCTGTAGCTTCCCTTTATTTCCAGTACAAGCTGTAGGTCTTCTTTCCAAAGCACTTGTTTAATTACAGCTTCAGGAACATAAAGCCTGTTATTATTTTAATGGAAGGAGCTGAGACTGAAATAAAACTGAGCTGGGCCCATGTCTTTTCCTGGCAACTTGTAATTTCATGGATGGAAAAAACACCTGTTCAGTGGGGAATCCTTATCATTATGTTTTAGATTTCCCCATTAATTTATTTTACAGTCTTTAAGCACATATACAGATGGAAAGCAATCACGTTTAAGGTCTCTCATCACTCTCTCCCTAGGAATTATGGTGGGGATGTCACTTCTTCATTAATTTACCACAGGCAGGCTCAGGATTTACCTGTGCAGCGAGTGCTTGCTCGGGAGCAGGGGAACATGCTCTCCAGGGCACTGAGCATAAGTGATCTCCATCCGTGGGGGTCACCTGCAGCTCAGAGACTGATAGTGCCCTGGGGCCCTGTACCCTCGTCAAGATTAAAAACTTGATCTTCAGCTAGAACTACCTACCCAGAAGTTATAAAACCTGGGATTTTGCTGAAATAGTTCCAAAAAATTAAACCCAGAAAGGGACCTTTGTGTCCTTGTAGGCTGAACTGAGCAGCGTTTGGTTTTATAGGCAGCTGCCTTTAGAGCCAAACCCCAGGGCAGGGTTTGAGGACGCTATGTTCCCCCGTTGCTGGCAGGAGCAGGCAGACAGTGGCAGCCACAGCAAAAAGGTGAGCTCTGCCCCTGCGGCTGCACAGAGTGTGAGACTTGGAGCGTAAACAAGAGAATTTCCTGGAGCTAGCAGTTGGAGTCACAGCCATTAGGCTGGATTTGAATGAAAGCAGCGAATCTATGAAGTGCTGAAAATGGTGGTTTGGTTCTTTGGTCTTTTTTCTATAGAGGAATATATGATTGTGGTTTTTATGCTGTAGCAGAATAAGGCAAGAACACTGAACTGGAGTGACCCTTTGCAGGACCAAAGACAGCATCTGGAGATGAAGGCTGAACCCGTTTTGGCTTGGAGTGATTAGCCTGTATTACAAATCACAAAATGAGATAAGGTGATCATGGGGTCTCCCCAGCTTAGGGAACTGCTGAGGGGATACAGAGATTTTCCCTTTCACTGGCCAGCTCAGATCAGTATCAGTTAAAAATTGTAGTTACCTGCTGGCTGTTGAACACTCCAAATGCAATGCAGTGGGGGATAGCACACCGCGTCCCAGCAGCTGGGTGGTGGTTGTTACCCAGAAACTTCAGGAGTGGGGCTGGGCCCACAGAGCCTGGGCTCTGCTCTTGCTCTGAAGCATGCATCTTCTCTTTGGCTAGAGCATGGAGAGCATTGGCAAAGAGCTGCTGAGGTAGTCCCGAGCTAGCTGGCATGGACGTGACCACGCAGCAGCAAGGGAGCAAGGGCCTCCCATGTGTGAAGCAAATTTTGTGCCCCTTCTCCAAGTAAAGGCAATTGCAAGCTCAAAGGTACCACGTGGGCAACAGATTGTGGTGCAGTAGCACTGGTGGTACCCTTCCTCGGGCAGGGTTTGGTAAGGCAGAGGATGGTGCTTGTTGTAGGATAAACTGGAGTGCTGCTATTCCAGCAATTTGTTGTTAATAAATATGCATAAAAATTAAAACAAGGGAGTATTAATGCTACCTGATGATCATTTGACTCTGCATAAAATCCCTGACAAGGAGGAAGGTAATCTGTTGCGGGGGGAGAGCAGGGAGGCTTCTCTTATTTCACCCTACCCTCCTTCATTCCTCTTTTAATAAAGAAAATCACTTTTCTTTGTCACCATTTTAATGATTCCCAGGGCGCTTCACAGCACAGACATAAATCTGGAAATCAGCTCTCAGAAAGAATGAGAGATTTCTCTTCTCTAAATCACAAAAGTATGCTGAGCTCTTTGTAAATCCCCACAACAATGTAATTGCGGTTCTCCCATCATTATGTGGAATGTTTTTGGTGGCTTGTTTACAAGCTAAATAAATAGCTGCGCAAAACATCTGGAACCACAGCATGTCTTGAAAGGCTGCTTTTAGCAGAGCTTAGAATCTCAGTTATTACTTGGTCTTGAGTCTTTCTGATCTGATTGGGACATATTAATAGACTGTACGGAAATATTTGCCTGAAATATGATTAATGCTCTTAATTATTCATAGAGTTAGAATGATTAGTGCTTTATGAAAAAAACTGCATTGATCTTTCTGTATACTAAAAAAACCCCACACAAAACCAAGGCATAGCTTCCTTGTGCCTGGATGGTTCCACTGTCCAGTGAATGTCAACTACCTACAAGTCCAGGGGGTTGGGGTGGAACCAGGAGTATGAGATGTATAGGAACATTTGTTAAAATCTTAGGAGGTGCCTGCAACCAATACTCTTGGGATCGCAGTGATTTTTCCTGATAAGCTTTGTACTGTGGAGCAGTGGGTTTGGGGTTTTTTTAGCCCTGGAGATACATTTATGAAGAAGAGAAGCTAGAATTTTTAAAATTCAAGCTAATACATTGAAGTTTAGCAAATCAGATTTTGTAATAGTAAATAGCAATAATAGGCTATGGCAGGCAGCTTAGTCTCTCCTGAGGTCTTGGCTGAAGCCTCATGACTAACCCTCAGCTGCATCCATCAGCTCACAATAATTGAATGTTTCTCAGCTACAGAATCGTCAGTACTGATTTTGAATTTTGCACATTTATGGTTTTGAACCCAGTGTTTCACATCCCTTTGTTTCTGCGAGCCTAGCAGAGCAATCCCATTTCAGCAAAATTTTTAAGATAGTTGGGAGAGCATGTAACTAGGTAAACATCTTCCTTTGTCGCAGGAGGAACATGCTAATTTTTCTCAGTCCGTGATTCACGCGATTACCTTTGTATGGTCCTATGTCTTCCATGCTGTTGGGTGGGTGTTTTGGCTCGGTAGGAGATAGGGTCTGGAGTGGAGTGGCTTCTACAGCCATGTCTTTGTTCCAGCTCAGCTGGAGACCTGGCCCTGCCCTGGGGATGCCCCTGGGCTCTGAGTAGATCAAAACAATTATAATTTGAGTTCTGTAACATCCGGTGTAAGTTTTAGTTCCAGCGCTCATGTAAGGACTTAGTAAATCAATGTGAAATGTATGATACTTACTGTACTGGTAAATCATGTTGCCTGGGTCACTGCCCACATTAGCCTAACATAGTAGCTCTTGTGATTTTTATGGGGTTGTCAGTGCAGTGCTGTGTCTGGTACAGGTCTGTGTGTTGTTTTCGGACCCAAAAAGAAATCACAAATAGGCTGTCCCAGAGCAAAAATTCTCCCCTGTGTTTTGAGAATGGTTGTATTCATCTAAAAAAACTGTTGAAACCCAGAGGCAAACCAGAGCGCAAAGCTACATGAAGACACTATGAAAAACTTTCCAGAGGTAATGGCAGCAAGGTGCTGGGATAGACCGCTGTTGTCCCAGCAAAGAGCAGGTAGTAGTTGATCCCACTAAGAGGAAGGAGGGACTAGATGGTCCCTTCCAGTGCTGTGATGATGTGAACACTGCGGGGTGATGAAGTTCTTCCCAAAAATCCCAGGTCAAAAGCCAAAGCTAGGTAGCAGGTCCTGGAGGCTGCTGCTTCTCAATGAGTGTTTGTCTTGTTTTACTAATTTGCTGGGACTTCAGGAAATAGCTGGGATTCTCATCTAAGGTTGAACAGTTCTCTACTGTAAAAAAAAAAAAAAAAAAGTTTTTTGTCATTGCAGCTGTTTGGGGATTTCTTTTTTCCCTGATGCACAAGGGGATGATGGCCTCTGAGAGCAAGTGCTACAACAGCCAGGAACCTTTGAGATGATAGACCAATTTTCAGAAGGCTTTGTATAACTGTGGACCATTTGCTGGGGTTACCAAAATGTTGAGAGGGGAAAATTGGCAGATTCCTGTCCTTGTCACATGCAATGAAAAAGAATCCCAGAAACGTTAAGTACTTTTCCCTACCAGGTATCTGGGAACTGTTGTAGTCTGCTCAGGGCCCTGTGAAAAAAAATTAATAAACTGAATAAATACAAAACAACTGAGATTAATATGTGATTAAAACAAGCTTTTCTAGGCTTAGCGATAGTTCTTGTGCTGGTTTTTGAATACAATGAAAATTGCACCGTAAATTTTACATGCAACATTGAGAAAATAATACTAACAGTATGTTTGATGGTCTTTTACACTGCAATTAACAGGGAAAGATTGCTTTGGGGAAGGGTTTTCCCTTTTAAATACAACATTTCAGGATGGAATAATACTTTGTTTACTAGTCTGGTATTGAAATGATTACTTTTAAAGCGTGACTTGAGCAATCATGATTGCCTCCTGCAATGAAGGGAGAGAGAATGTAATTCCCATTTCTAGCAGAGGAAAGTCTCTTTTCTTGTGTTGCTTGAAAGATCTGTTGTGCTCAGCCACATTAATTGAGTCCTACTGATTTTGAAAGTTTTGCTTTTCCAACTTGAAAAGAGCTGCACCAGTTGTAAATTTTATGAGGAAAAATATGTTATAGAATAAGCCTAAAAGAAAAAAGAAAACATATCTGTCCAGGCTGACCAACTGGCACAGGCCTTCGTAGTAGTAAAATGGGTAATTTTCAGCCACATGGGCCAGGGAAGATCCAGAGCTGGGATTTTTTCCTTCCTTCTTTCAGAAGACTTTGGAGACTTCTAAAATAAGCCACAGTTCAGTCCAAGAAAATAGCCACTCAAAAGTCATTTCCATCCGTGGCCAGGGGTATGTCATACTCAAGTTTACTGGAGCTCTGTGGAAAGCCTATGCACTTGTCAAAAAAAAACAAAAAAAAAAAAAAAAAAGGAGAGGGGGGGGAATCTACCTCGTCTCCTATTTCTTCAAACCACCCCTTCTTTCATGCGCCTTCCCAAATCTGTCATAAAAGGTATCCCAAGGTGGTTGTTAGTGAGCTCCCCTCATGAGAAATGATTAAAGCCAGATGAGACAGAGCCCCGAAACACAGTCCCTTTGTTAGAGAAAACAAAGGCCTTGGTAATTGGATTCACATTGAGTGAGGCACTTAAAACAGCAAAGTAACAAGAAAAATCTGCCGGGTTATGTCATAACTGCCAGGGTGGGTGTTTTGTTATTTTAAAAGAGCATGACCGTCTCATTTTTTTACTAGCTTAGTCTGGTATATTGAAGTGGAAGATTAAAAAAAAAAAAATATCCCCAATTGTAACATATTTTATACAACAGACAGAGAGATTTTGGGACATGGAAAGCAATGGAATACGAAGCAGGTCACCATACTGGTGCAATAGCTATAAAGTAAGGAGCTATTTTTATCTGTTTGCCAACGTTGCGATGCATCGCACAGGATATGCCCTCTGCGAGCCTTCAGCAGGGGCAAAGAGTCAATCCCAGCATATCAGTCATCCTCAAACCTCATTTGTTTGGCTCATGTATAAACTATTCAGCTTCCAGTTGGCCTATAGAGTCGTTTTCCATAGCTCGGGAGCAGGCATGTACAGATGGGAACTAGTTGTCACCATCTTTTGCTGTGTTTGGGGAAAAAACTAATAAATACCAAATTGAAGGGAGACCTGAGCTGTCTTACGGATTTACTGCAGAAGTGCGTGTCTTCCAGACCTTTTATCATCGATTTTGCTCTGAGCGCTAATGGTACAAGGAACAGCTGAATGTGCCAGGTTATTGGGTCTCCAAAAAACCAGGTTGGTGTTACTTATGGAGGTGCTAGTGAGATCTTGCAGGAAGGATGTGAAGTGGCTTTCAAGAATTGCTTTTCACTGTGTCATGGCAAACAATTTTAGATTTAATATGCAAATGTCTGCCAAAGAAAAGTATCTGGTTTGGCAAAGACTGATTTATTCCATCATAGGCTCCAGAGTAAAAATAAAAACAACTACAGAAAAAAAATCTGCTCTGAAGATCCCAGCGCCTATAAAAGATTACTCTTAAGAAGAGTTAGCAGAGTGTTGAAAAATGTCGTGTCTTGTTTTCCATTGAAATTTGGCTGGCAGTCTTGGACAGAAAACCCAGAATCACATAGTCTAACACCCACAAAGCTCAGCACTTTTCAGCTCAGATTAAAACACTTGTAGTCATCTGCTTTCTTGTAGCAAAGGTGTGATACACACAGCTCCTGGGAAGAGTGAACATTTGACTACCAGGTTGGTCATTAGGTAAGGGGTAATACACATTCCTCACTTCAGAGATGGTGGGGATCTTTTTTATTAAAAGTTTTCAAAGCCCTCTGGGGATTAAGGCACCCAGTTTCCATTCATTTGAATTACACATCTAGATCCCACTGGTAGCTTTGGAAAAGCACAGCTTTCCTGCCTCACAGTTAATGTACCTGTAGTACAGAAGTTTTGCTCTGCATCCCAACATCCCCAGCATGAGTTGTAGCTCCCAAGCCGGGGAGGAGATGTTCAATGTGAGGCCACAACAGGTTTTGCAAATGTAGTCACACTCATTTCCTTTCTCAGGCCACCAAGATGATGGATAGCGGAAGGATAGGGGGTTCTTCTTTTTTTTCCCTTTTTTCTTTGGGTGAGGTTACTCTCCCCTGAAGTAGCTGAATGAGCTGCAGCTTTTGTGCTTCACAGTGTGTCTGTCTTTCTCTCCTCAGCAGCATGGTCACTTGTCTGAGCTCTTGGTTCTTCGCAGTTATCTATGTTCAGACCTGAGTTCTTCTGGAGGTCTATCAGCAGCAGCCTTTCCCTGTGCTGGCCTCTCTTGGTTCTCATTCAACCCCTGAGTTTAAGCTCCCAGGAAAAGAAAAAGAAGATACCTTTGTAAGACTGAAGAATTCCCACTTCATTTTTCACCTAGATGGGAAAGGACCATAGGGATTTAATTCTTCTCTCTTTGCCCTTGCTGACTCTGAGAATGGAGGGAAAAAACTACCAAAGCTGCTGTTTGGCTGAGTTGTTCCAGGATTTAGAACCTAAAGCCATGTCTCATTTCTGTAAGGCCCTCATGCTCTGTTGATAATCTCTGAACTGTTTCTTCAGGGATGAACAAACTTCAGTCACTGAGTGTGAACTGAAAAAAAGGTATTAGACTGGTGCTGATTTTGCTGGAGCTGTGAACGGAGGCTCATGTATTCCACAGGGTATAGAGATATTTCCCTCCTACACGTGTGTTGTTACGTCTCTGCTCTTGGTCCAGCACAAGCATAATTTCCCAAGACTCTTGTGGAGGGAACAACTGTGAATACAACCCTGAAGTCCTAACTGAGCCCTTATATCTTAGGTGTTGATAGGGTTAGTATGATACAAATTAAGCCTAACCTGTAAATCAGTTTGACAATTGCTCAAAATTGTCTGGGGATAGCAGTTGAAACCCACTTCTCCAACGGCTGCAGATGATGGAGTTTCAGAAGCTCGTTCATTTGGGGAGCATCCAGGGGAGAGCAGGGACATCAGTGGACTCTCATCTGAGAGAGACAAATGGAAGAGCAGAACCAAGTGCCAGAGCCTTTGGAGAGTCTTCCCAGCCTCATCCTCCATGATTCAGGTGTATCAGGCAACCCCTTGGTATGTTGAAAGCAGAGAAGACATAACACACTTCAATACCAGCCCTAATTAGAAATGCCAATAGAAGGATAATAAACAGTTCAGCATCTAGAATTGTTCTGGGGAGGAGGGAGCCACAGCACTTCTCATTGCTGCAATCCCATTCCACATTTGTCTCCAGTTAGGCTTATTGCTTGCAGAAACCTGAACTGCCTGTAATGCACCAGATGTGCAAAAAGAGCAGCCGTTCCTCTTGCTATCATAGGCAGCCACACTTACAACAACAGCGACTTGTGCTTTGATTGCTTGTCTAAAACTAAAATTCAATTATGCAGTGCAGGCAGGCTTTGCTGTGACACAGAGGGTTAGAAATTAATGTTAACACTGTTTCTGGTTAAGACTTTTTGTGTTGATAAATAATTCATAAGGCAGTTAGCTCTTTGAGTCTGACAACACAAGAATATATTAATACAGTAGACTCAGCTAAAGGTCAGCCCTGAACAGTGAAGCATCTGAGCCATCTTTTATTCATTTTCTGACACAGACTCATTAATTATTACCGTATTTGAAGGTCTGCACGGGAAAAGTGCTAATGAGAAAAAGGATATTGGGTTTGATATCTGACGCTCACTCTTTGAAATGACTTTAGATTAAAAAAAAAGAGAGCAGAGAGAACAATACAAAACAGGCCAGGTAAGACCTTTTCTTTAATAAAACTAAAATTAAAAAAATGAAAGACTAAAGATAGAGTTGGGAGACATTATTCAATCAAAAATGGATGCTGCTGGGTTGCAAGTTTGAGTGGCTGATAGATGATGAAGTTTCTAAGAAAGCATTAATATAGACATGATTAAAAGATGTCCCTTTTTAGGTGAGATGTAGTTGCTGTGAATCTTGTTTGTTGCCTTCTGGTTTGTTTTCCACATTTTTCATCTTGACTGACCATTCACCTTCCTACACTGTTTATGATCTCCAAACGAGCATTGCTCTGGCTTTCTGCTATTGTTGCTTGATGTTTTTCCATACCTTTTCCATGCCGTGCTGTTTTTAAATACCTTACAAAACTTACCTTGATGCACACATCCATACAGCTGTCTACCCCAAAAGATTGTTACTTTCCTCCTTTAGCCTGATTTCCTAAGAAAACTAGATTTATGCAATCACGTGATCTTGTGTGTTTGTCTGTGCTTCCCCCCATTCTAATCATTTTTCTAAGCCATTCAGCGAGTTGGTCCATCAAATTTGATGGAACAATAAAAATCTCAAAACCAGTAAATTTTTGCAGTGTTTGTGGGGGGAAAAAAAAAAGTAAACAACTCATCTTCAGTGTTCCCACTAGGGGAAATGTTGAAGCTTAAGCTTATGCCTTATTAGATATCAGAGAATTTGCACAAGAAAAAACTCTAAACACAGGCCAAAAGCAACGGGGCTTCATTAGCAATTCTGCTTGGGGAAGTGTCCGTAAGGTACAGGGTATGAGCAGAACTCTGTCTATCCATAAGACAAATGAAATAGCATCATGCTTTTGAATTCATTAACACAGGTGTGTCTTTATATTTATTAACAAATGTGCAGGAACCCGATCTTCAGTGACTGCTATAAATCAGTGCAGTTTATGGAAGTCAGTGGGACTGTGGTGATGCCGTCTTGAGGGTTTGATGTGTGTATGCAACTTGAAAAAATATATACTTCCAGCTTCTGGACTTCCAAATAATGGCTTATCTGTAACATCAGGTTAAAGTCAGGCCACCAATATACCAAATAATCTTTACTGCTTACTGCTCGTTTCCATGGAGTTACTTGGGAAATACAGCAGCCTTGCAGAACTGCACTGCTTACATTATTTTGGTCTATGAAACATTTCTTATTTACATAGTGCAGCCTGTGTTTTGAGGTGATACTGTGCCTGGGAAAGAGGTAATCCAAGGTTTTATGTGTGCTAGTATAGAAATGGAAACCTGTCCTGCATGGGCAGAAATAAATGATCTATCTATTTTGAGTTTCAATTAGTGTTGCTCAGAAAAAATACATTTTCTTTAACTAAGATGAAATGGATGCTTTAAAAATAAAGATTTTCTCCATGCAATCAAAATTTCACTAAAAGATACACCCATTATTGATGTGAAAATTGAACTATACTCAAATACAGTCATAATACTGTGGGTTTGATGTAATCATTGACGAGAAGAAAGCACAGGAGTTGACACCAAAACTCTGCCTTTAGCTTTCATGCTACTGTGCCTTGGTACTGCTCGGTGAGTAGGAGGGGAGAGCCCACTTCTAATACTGGACCCATAATACAGGGGTGTCATGCTTTGTCACAGGTAATCCTGACTGCCTAGAGTTGTTTACAAAAATATCTTGTCACTTCACACAGTAAAACATCCTCACCTTCACAACCTGATTGCAAACCTAAAACTTCCAGTAAGATGTCACCTGCAAATAAGTACATTTATCTGTTTAAAATGATCAGACTGTGATCTCTTCCTAAATTAAGGCAAAATTTAAAAGTTTTAAGGTAAATTTTACTCACCTTGGTTAAAAGTGATCTGATTTTTAAGGAGGTTTTGAAACACAGAGCCTCACTTCTCTTCTACTTGTGGGTAATAGCTGCTGGTAAAATGTGAGAAACCTTCCCTTTGTCAGACCTCCGCTGAGTAAACTGGCAAACTCTATTCACTAAACCAGTGAATGATGTTTCAAGGCTGTGAAAATATTAGCATGTAATGTAACATCTCTGGAAATGTAATGTTTGCTACAGCTGTGTATAAATTTGTTTAATGGGTCTCTAACTCACCATCAGACTCATAAAGGCAGCCACTGTACAGGCTATTAGGCTGCAGTAACTTAATTGCTCGTTAATTGGGTAATTAGTGCTTTGTTTTGCTTTAAAGCCTAAACACTCATAAAAAGTGAATTAGCTGAGTAAACAAGAATGGAATTTTCATGATATGCTGTCCCAGTTATTGCACATAATTAATCAACCTTTTATTATCATTCTTTTTTTTTTTTTTTTTTTTCCCTCCTCCTGGTGCCTGCCTCAGGTAGGTTGGGTAAACACCCCGCTTCAAACCCCAAGGAAAGCACCCCAAGTTTATCTCATTAAGCTGAGGCTAGTACCTGTATTCCACAGTAACGGGCAGTTTGTGTGCAGCCCCAGCCCACTGAGCTGCTGTGCTGACCCCAGCCCCACTCTCGCCTCTCTCCCCCCGGAGGGAGCGAGGTTCATGGACGACTCAAGTGACTGGGGCCTGGTGGAGCTGGGTGGCTCTTAGGTGGGAATTTGTACAAGAAAGGTCTTATTTACCTCTTCCTATTTCCTGGCATGCATGGTGTTCTGTTCCATAGCTCAGACTAATCTACCAGAAATGTAAATGAAAACCTAGCAGCCTGGAAAACTGGTTTATTTAACCAAGATGTGCATTAACATGAAACTATTGCTGTACTACTTTAGGTATTTGGGCAAGAGATGGGCCTGCAAATGAATGTGCTTAGCAGAAAATGTTCCTCCCAGGTTTAACACAGGTAGTTAAACTAAATATTGGATGTGGAAAAAGTTAATGGAAAGCCTGTTTGCATCCAACTATTAGAGGCTTTATTTGTGCTCCCAAACAGGATTGCAGCCCCCTCATCCCTGCCAGGGGCACACTGAGTCTTGAATGCCAAAAGGATTGCAACTGCTTTCACTGCTTAAACAGTGAGTGTCCTTAATTGGGATTGCGGCCTTTGCTCTAAAGGGTGATTGCAGTAGTGCTGTAGGTGCTCCATGGTGCTCTTTCTTACATTGCTGGGCCTGACTGTTTAATGATGTCTTAATTGGCTTTGAGAACTCCTCAAGAGGAGGAGAGCAGGAGAGAAAGGAACTGGTGCATGAGTTTTTTATATTTATTCTTGCTTCGGAGAAAAATTTAAAAGGAGGACAACTGACGTAGAGTATTACTCTTGCAGTGTAATATTTAATGTAGAATTTTACATACGAAAGACCTGTTGGTTCCAATTTAAAGCAATGGAAGTTAATACTAGATTTCCACATTGAAGGGAGGTTAAGTATTTACTGGTAGAAGCTAATGTTAGTTGCCTGAGCATGCATTGAGTAAGGCTAAAGGATTTGGCTCACCAAGAGAGCACAAAGCGCAATTAAAGTGAGTCCCAGTAACTTTTATATTTGGCACTCATGGTCAGATGTTGATACTAAATATAAGCAGATCTTTACTGTAAAAATTAGACTTCTTTTATTGCAGAGCAATTGAGGTTTTACAAAGAATGGCACCAATCCATGGAGACTTTTTCCTAGTGAGCTGATAAAGGGAACAGCTGCAAAATTTGACGCCTAGAAAGTTTAAGTTAGAAATCTTTGATCTGTTGGATATATGAAGTTAACCACTTCTTTCATGCAGCACATTTTGCAGATTCAACACTGTCTGTGGTTGCTTTCTTGGCTGCACTCTGCACAGTCATCAGTTAACGAAGGGAGAAATGGTCTGTGAACAAGAGCACCAGGCTGTTCCCTCCAACGTCGTAGGTCGGCTGTGGATGGCCTCCTGGGAGCAGAGTTTCTTAGAGATGTGGTTTGGTGTGTGCTTTCATTTAAAACCCATCTGTCAATAACGTGCAGAAGTTTGCCACGTAGATATTGCTGTATTATAAGAGATTAGAGCGTGGTAGTGGTTAGCTGGTGGTGTGACTGTGGTTTTCTAGCATTCAAAATGCCGGTTGAATATGGCAGAGTTGTTTCATTGATCATGAGTATGACTGAAGCAAAAGGAAGGATTGGCCAAATTTAGGAACTTGGCACCTGGAGTTACGATAACTGGATGAATCCTGGTGTTGGTTGTCTCTTCAGACCTGGCATTTTTTGAAGGCACTAATTAAGGAATAAATACTCTTTTTTTTTGACTGCAGTAAGTCCACTAGAACATCACTTAATGTTTTTGCTTCTTGAGACATTTGACCATACAAAACCTATAAAAACTTGGGAAAGAGACTGGCTGCTGTTATGAAAAGAATTAGAGGAAAACTGAATGAGTGACCTTAATGAAAAAAAATGAGTCTATTTGAAATACCTTGTCTCTCTGCTGCACTTTTGTTATATATGCTGCAGAATTCCCTACAAAAATGCCGACTTTTAAAAACATGTGTGAAAGGTGTGTAATTTTTTCCATGTAATCTTATACCCTTACCATTATTTTTTTAAGTAGCATTCCAGATAAGTTTTAGAGAATTACAGAAAATGTATTCTGTAATTTGTACTATTCATGTACTTTGAGGGTTATTTTTCCCTTTTGCAGAGATTTTTCCAGGCTACAATGAAATATTGGCTCCTCCAAAACTGTACTGGAATTTTAGAAATTGGCTGAAGGTGTAAATGCCTGGAATTAACAAGTTTCAGCTTTTTTAATGAACATATATTAAGCTATGTGTAAAATATATATTTCTACCAAATAGTGATTTATCATGCAGGCTGCAGTGTCTGGCATGTGCCTCAAGGAGTAAACAGCAGGTTTCCCATTAACCGCTGCTTGCCTCTGAGCATGAAATACATACATCCACATTCATCCCAAACAGGGTGCAAATTTGTAAAGCAGACTACTGCCGAAGTGAGGCCAACTTGATTTATTGTTTCACAGTTGCGTAAGTTCTGCTTGTGTTTTGGACACTTCACTTGCTCAGTAGCTATTGAGAAGGAGACAAGGAAAGGAGGAGACAACTTGGTAAGCACCGGTGCTCAGCAGGTTGTGTGCTTTCTGTCTCTCTTGAAGTGATAGTCTATTAGTATCAGTCAACATCCAAATTGGAACCCCTCCAGTGAAGACAGTCTTTGAAACTGAAGCTTCTCGTGTTTTGTGCTTTTGATGAAGCATGCAAATACACATGCTCACACACATAACTAACCAAGTGAAAGGTAGGTTTCAGGTTTAACTTGTAATCCATTGGTCAAATGAAAAAGCCTCTCGCTTTTGCTCAGGAGCTTTATTGCTACTCCATTTTCTCTGTTTTTCAGGATTGTATTTTCCCTTTTTCATTTGTGAATCACCTTCCTTGAAAGCGGTTTGTCATGGAAAAACTTTCTAGCTGGTTTCCACGTGTTCCTTACCAAAATTGAGCTGGAGGAAAAAAGTGAGCATTGATAGAGATGAGGGGGTGGCCCTGGGATTGTTACCTGGAAGCTGGCATTAACTTTTTGTCAACTAACTGCTCTAATGGAGATCAGTGAAGTTCCTGGCAGGCTTGTTATTTGATGGGTCCAGCTAATAACAAAACCAGAGAGATCACAGTGGGGCACAGCGTTACCATGGAAGAGTTACTGTCAGAGAATCACCCAGATGTCACGTAAATGATGGGGTAGGATTCTTGTTTTTCAAGAATCATCCCCTCAACCCTTTGGACCAAACTGAGGAAGCCAAAAAAGACAAGCATACAGACATTTCCTTTCCCTCCCAGCATTTCTGGTGTGTTAGAGTGGTTTGGCTTGATGTTATCGTGTTTATTATTGCTAGTATAATAATAAGAGTGGCAATCTTGGCATGGTGGGGTGCAGCCCTCTGCAGAGAGTCCCACCCTTGGAAGGCTGTGACATTGTTTGGCATCTGTCTCGATCTCTCTGTTTCAGGGCGTTTTCAGAAAGGCTATAAGCAATGATAAAGGCTGACGGAGGAGTTCAGGCTGATAAATAGTCGGAAAATTTTCACATACAAAACCCAGCCAATCTGAAAACAGAGCCACAGCAACAGAGAGATTTATGTATTATGTATTGAAAAATACAAGCATGGCATGCTTTGTAAATGCTGGATCGCCAGCTCTCCTGAGCTAGGGTTTACAGTCTATTAAATTACTCTGGGCCACAATCTGTTAGAATAAATCGTTTGCATAGCACCTTTGGAGCTCACTGCCAAGCAGAAAAAAAAGAGATGACTTTTCCTCTGAAAAGCTTGCAGCCTGACCAACGAAGAGTCGCAAATGGGTCAGTGGTTCAGGAGAGAGGAGGCAGAAAAATTATTAGAAAGGGGAATGGCAAAGGAAACTTTCCTGGGAGGGTTGTTTTGTGTAGTGGCTGTGGTAAAGGGCAAGGGTTGGGGCTGTTGGGGTAACTGAAAGATGAGGAGGCAAGTTGCTGCTGGAACTTATTAAGAAAAAAAAGATAAGAGAACAGGAGGGGATTTCTATCTTTTAGAATACATGGGATCAGATGCATTACTACTCTGAATAATGCTCTCGTTTAGCTCAGTTGTGTGATGGATTTGAAGCTTCAAAACATAAATGAAACTAAGGGCCTAGATAGCCTAATGCTGTTATAAATTTTGAAGACCTAGTTTCAAATATGATTCAGGGGCCATCCTGAAATGCATTTGGGGATCTCGGCTCCATCCCTGTTGGGTAATTGGGCACATCACAGAAACATCACATCCTGGCATGACACTGGTGCTCTGCCAAATAGAGGCTCCAAGGCTACAATAGCAAGGGCAGCTGCAAGTTGTGATTTAGGAATGTTGGCTGGGAGATGTGGAGGCAGAGTCTGCAAAGTTTCTGCCTAGAAAGCATTTTAAAAAAGGAAAGGAAAAAAAGTCTACAAGTTAATTCTCTCTTATGGCAAAAAGCACGTTAGAAAAGAGGCAAGTATTTTGTGAAATTGCCCCATTTTCCTGAGTTATAAGACTTCTGGCAAATACATCAGCTGTATTCCCCTCCCCTTTCAGATTACACGTAGTGTGTTTGAAATATTTTTTAAACATTCTCCAAATGACAACATTAAAAAGGAGGGAAAAAGTCTGAATAAAATCTACTAGGTCAAAGACAAAATGCTGGCCTAATGTTTAGCAAAAGTAGCTGCATCCATTAATGCTGCTATTCTAAAACTCATGGTCACTCTCTGATTGTGTCCACCACTTGGGATTACTGACACTTTTATCTGTCATCCAAAAATATAGAAAAACTTAGGCTGCAAACATCCTCAACTCTGTTTGAGTAGCTCTAATTTACATGACTTAGGTAGGCGTAAAAGATGAGAAATGACCTTTTCAACATGACTTCAGATATTAAAACGATCTTACAATCTTATTATCATGAGAACATTTCGCAGAGTATTAAGCTCAATAAATTACCTTTTCCCCAAGCTGCTAACCCTCGATCCCTCAGGGGCAGCTGCAGCAATGATGTTGGTTCACGGCCTTCTTATTTTAGCTGAATTGCTTAATTGGTATGTGTTCTACATCCCCGATTGAGTATTTGGAGCACAAATGAAGGTTAGAACCTTTGCGCTAGTTATCGACTGGAAGAAAATTGATTCACGCTCAGGAGTGCAGTTGGGAGGCGATTCACGATCCTCCCTAGGAAGGAAAGATCCTGCTCTTTTCTTTTTCCCTAGATTTCTTGCAAAGGTCACTTCAGCTGAGCGCTGTCATATTTTTGGTTTGGTGGTTGCTTTTTTTTGACACAACAAATCACTGTTCGAGAACCTGAGTTTTAGTTTCCCAGTCATATTTGTAGCTGAAGTTGAAATTGTGGTACTGGAGATGCTGTCCTTCCCTTTCTGCCTCCCCCCTAGTCTTTGCACCTGCATTTGTTGTTCTCTAGGAGACCCAGCTGTGTGGGACATCTATGGAAAAGCAAGTTATAATTCCCCAAGTGTTCTCCATCTTCATTGGATCTGAGAGGGGAGGAAAGGGTTATGGAAGAACATCACTGTTTCAGCTCCAACCTCAAGATGTATCCCATAAGGTGACTTTCCAAGGACATGTTTCAATTGTGTTGAACATCTATAGTTCAGTGAGTGGAAATAAATCCTTAAGTAAAGGTCATTGAAGAGGAAGTTCAGGAATGCCAGAAAGTGACAGCAAAATTTACCAAATTGCCATGTTGAACAAATTTAAACTAAATGCACGTGCCTTGTATTGCCTAATAATTGCTCTTGTCTTTGCAATATGATCAAGCCCTTCTGTGCATCAACTGCTACAAATACCTTTGTTTTTCTGTGATCTTTGTAGCAGGAACCTGAGCTTTCTTGTGGCTTGTATTAATAGAAACATCAAAATGGCATAGATTCTGCTTTCTTTTTAATGTTCATTAAAGGGCAAACATGTGACTTAGCCAGCCTCAGCAAGATTCCCTCCGGCTCCCTGATCATGCCAAAAAGAGAGACAAGGCAGCCAAAGCAAGAGGCATTCCTGGACTACAGTGCATGTTACACATAATCCAGAAGGGAAATAGAAAGAAAAAGCTTAAAAGTCAGACAGACATGGAGGGGGCAGCAGGATGTCAGCTCAGCATGTTGACATGCCACAATCTGTTAGCTCAGTCTCATTAATACGGAGGCCAGTGAGAAAGGAGATAGACAGGATTGGAGGAAGAAATTTGGCAGCATCAAATAAACCCAGATACAGGCACTGAGATACCGTGAGATGCTTCGTCTGAGGAATGTTGTAAAATTGGAATAGAGCTCAACTCCTGAATTCATCCATGAGGAGTGTGCAACCTTGAGTGTTTTCTTCAGTGGGTGGTAACTAATCTGAGAATTGTTAGATTTTCCCCATTACACCAAGGAACAAAAATACAGTAGAAATCGTGATTTTTATATAATACGTGACCAGGTACTATGGGAGAGCACATTTTCTGTGACAGGTCTTGCTTCCATAATCTGTTCAACCCATAGGCTCTGCAAAGTTTGCATGGGCTTTTGGATATCATCCAAGAGTCGGTAGCTTTCCCTGGCACTGCAAAGGTTGAATGTTTGTAGAGGCTTGAGCAAGTGAGACTGCTGATACCGTAAAGGTGACTTCAGTGTTGGCCGTTGTCTGAAGATATGTAATTGCCATAGTCTGAAGGAGCATATGGAGAGTCTGGAAGTTTTTTTATTTGGCCACTTGCCTTTATTTCTTATATCTTGGAGCACCCTTTGCTTTGATTGAAAGCCTTTTCATGTCACTGAGAGTCTTAAACTTTTGATAAGCACCATGATAGTTTAAATATATAAATAAATATAAATACAGGAATTCAGATTTCTTTTTCTTCTGGTAAAAGAATAAGTATTTTAGGTACTTGCATAAAAATTCCTGTGGAAATCTAATAGAAAATAATCCACTGTGTAGAATGTAATACAGGAAGATATCGCTGTCCTAGAAATCTGTAAGGTAAAAATATAAAAAATTAACTACAAGTTTCTGTCAGCATTTAGAGGTGGCAGGAGTCTGTAGTTCTATTCAGATCCTGTGGACGTCTCAGTTTGCCTGTGGATTTATCCTGAGCAAGTTGTGTATTATCTTTATTTTAACACAGCTGAGATTTCAGCCAAAGTCAAATATCAGCATGATCAGTGACTGACCACAAAAATAAGTAAATGGAACGCTCCCCTGATTTCTGGCACTTCTGAAATGTTTTTCTTGATATTGTTTGGAAGAGTCTCTTGGGAGCTTCAGAATGAAAATATTTCCTTATATTTTCTCTTCAATTAAGTCTGGTGCTGAACTGGAGGGTTACTCTTAACTGTCAAACTGTTAGTGTTTGAGGTTTTTTTGTTTTGGTGTCTTTTTGAGAAAAGAAAAAAGCTTTAAATAATTTATTTTAAATCCTCTTGCATCCCACACACATACAGTTAAAACAAGACTGGAGACAGATCATGGCGTAAGCAAAAAAAGCAGTATTTCCTTCATATGTTGCAATACTTAACCAACCTTGGCTTGAGCTGATAGAAACAGCACATAGTTAAGCAAATGCTTTCTTTCTAATATCATCACATGTGGGGATACAAAGTGCCCACATGTCTGGTTTAGGTCAGTCCAGATCGCCTGTGCTTGCAGGAGGTGCAGATTTCACCTTTCTCTATGGAGGAGACATCCCTCACAGGTGACAGTAAGCACAAGGGGCAGCTATGCTTCCCAGGGTTTTCCCCAAGGAAATCCTTCAAGCATGAGTATGTTAGGAAGCACAGGAGAGGTGCAGTTGTCTCATGCTGGAAGCAGACACAGTGAACTGTCCCAACCCCAGAACAAGACCCTCCGGATCAACCACACTCTCTCCTGTGTTGGCTGGTGATGGGAAAGAAAACTCAACTATGATCTTAGGCCTTGGAAACTTATTGTCAGATTTGTCTCCTTCCAAAAGAAAAAATACACACAGACATGGATTTTCTGTGGTCTAAACATATTTATAACTCTTCTAATAACCCACAGGGTTATCCTGACTGGGTCTGTGCTACGACATGGCTGCGGTTCATTTTGCCATTCTGACAAAAGCAGTATAGTCCTTAAACCACTTGAGATCTCTCTTCCCAGAAAAGAAATATGTTTGTTATTAGGCTGTGTAGGGGAACATAAATAATTGTATTGGGAGTGAGATAATATTTGTAGCTTTTATTTATATTGTGAATGCTTGCAGCAAAAGGTCTAAGGAGCAAACGAGCAAAATCATCTTTTTCTAGTATCTGTATCATGCACAATGTCTGCAAATAACAGACATCGATTCTATAACTTACAAGTTATAGGAAAGCTAACTGTAAATATGTCAACGTTTTCTTTGTCATCCCAGAACACTCAATAATCTCTTAGATAACTTGGATGTAAGCCAGGGAGTGCCTTAGCAATAAGGTCCAAGGCTTTGAACTTGATTCAAAATTATATGGAAACTTAGTGTCAAACATGAAGATTTTGATGTTCTTGCAGTAAGTTCTCTTGCCAAGGGGACAAATTCCAATATTTAATATTACTTGGGGTTTTTTGAGTGCTGAACACCTCATGCCTAATATGCCATCAATTCTGTGACCTACACAACAGCAGTACAACTGCAGCTCACTTTACCTTCTCTCCTGCCTGCCTCAGTTCCACTCCAGATTTTTACCTTTTGTACATAGACTTTCATATGAAGAGAAAGCCATTCATGTATGAAGTTGCCGAGCTTTCTGTGTCAGCAAAAACACCAATGTGGTGGCAACCTGAAGGTCAAGTGATGGAGGCATGTAACACTTGGGGGACTTTTGGGTTTATTTCTACCTTCTTGAAAGCTCATTCAGTGGCAACGAGTTTTCAACTGCCTCTTCAGGACAAGAGCCATCATCAACTTAAATGTATTAGTGCAGGGATGAAAATGTGTCCCATCTTTCCTGAACACATTTTTCCCTTGTGCCTCACGATCTGTGTGCTGCTGCCATTGAAAGGAATAGCCAAATTCCTAAAACGTAGGAGTCCTGGTTGTTCCCCAAGAGCAGTGGGGAAGCAGAGACACCACAAATTCTCAGCACTTTTGCAGCAGTGCCCAGGCCAATCTGGGGGCACGAGTTCCATGAGGAGACGGGAACGGAAGCATCAAATTTTCACCCCACCAGCTCCAGGCTGGCAAACCTCCCTGCTGGCAGCCAAGCCACTGGGGGCAGCCTCTGATTGAATTTCCCAGCCTGGAAAATCTTCTAAGAAAGGAAAAAGAGTTAAAACAAAAATAGGGAAAAAACATGCCAAATGGCAGCCAGGAAGCAGAGTGCAGCTTCTAGGCCAGAGGCCAGCCAAGTCTGAGCACAGCAGAACCTGACACACAGCAATTAGTCATCACAGGGAAGGAGCCCACTACCTTGCAGAGGCACAGGAGACATCAACCAGTATTGGTGGCAGCGGGGTTTTTCAAAAGGAAAGAGCTCTCCAAGTCTACTTGTAGAAAAAGCATGCTCGCAGGGCAGAAGGAACAACTTTTTTGGAAAAACAAGACAAGCCAACAAGCGCATAATTCTGGTTCCTCAAGCCATTTTGTCATTTCTAATGATTTCTTTTTATCATTCTTTCATGTCCTGATTTCTCAAAAAAAATGTTTAAATTTCAGGATGAAAGTGGTCCTTGTGACACAGAGAGCAGCCCTGGAGGGGTGAAATGAGAGGCACATGGGCATGAGAGCAGGCTGAGCACAGCGAGTGCGCTTGGATGAGCAATGCCAGGCAGCCACCTTCCAGTCAGACTGCAGGTGATCAAATACATGTGGCTAAAAGCTTCAGGGAGTTTTAAGCCAACACAGCAAAGTACAGAATATTCTTGCAAAAAAAGTAGGTTTTGGGACCAGGTGGAACCGGTTCCTTCAGCCACACCTTATGTATAAACACAAGAGAGGTAATTTTATTCTTTCAGTCTTGTAGCGAGCTCTGTAGCTTGTGCTTGACCAATTCACACCATCCATCACGTCACCTAGTCTGGGTCAGAAGACTTTGATGCAGTGATGTACCATAGCAGCTAGGCCAGTAGTTGGGACAGGGAGTGCTCAGAGTGATACCTCTGGGGGAATAGCTAGGCAGATACCTCTTGGCCTCATTTCCTACACATACTGGGTATTGCAGCTGCATCCAGCCTCTCTTCAGGACGGTGCAAATCCAACGTTTTTCTTTCTCCTTTTTTTGTATTTAGTCCACAGCAGCGACTCAACAATGTCTTGCACCAGATTTCTAAATTTGTCCAGCTTTACCACCCCACCATTTCTTCTTGTTACTTTCTTTGTTCATGACTAGGAATAAAAACAATTAATATTACCAATAAATCCCTTCAAACCCAGTGAAGGACATTTTGAAGCAACAGACACTAGCTTATAATTGTTGTGGCTCTCCTTAAAGCAAAGAAGCCTTTGGGTCCAGCATATGAAAAGATACATAATTCTAGTTTCTGGAGCTCCTGAATCATCCATAGGAATTCCACCAAAATTTGGATGGCAAGTATGAATTCGGAAACTGTGGGATTCTTGGATCTCTCTTTTCCTGGGAAAGGTGGGAGCAAAAAGAAAGCACAGAATGTTCTCTTAAGATTCCCCAGGGAAAATGATACAGTAACATTGAGAAAATACACACGTGGAAGGAATGTACTTTTACAATCAAGGCACTAGAGAGTGAACTCTTGTGTGCAAGATGCATTTTTCCAAAGATTTTTATTTGGTGCACTTGTGAAAAAAGGGGAATGATTATGAGCAAGGCATGCTTATGTCTTCACTGCTGTACTCTCCCGGTGCACCTTTTTTGTTGGGTTCCTCAGCTCAGGCCTTCACTCCAGCATTAGAAGGCATGTTGTGCTTTGAAACTGCTTGGTTTACATCATCACTGAGGCTTCTGCAGGGTGGTTGTGTCACCATGTTTCCCATGAAGCTACAGTTATGCAAAAGCCATTTCTTTTCAGTGAGTTGAGCAAGTTTCCTCCTCCTGTTTCTTAGAAGGATAACAAGAAGCAGACAATCAGGTTGAAGCAGGAACGGAGAAATGTTTATTAATATTTGCTTTGAATGTGTTTTACTGTGAAGAAGCTAAAGAATCAATATATATTTTAATTGCTACTAAGGAGGAAAGAGTGACTCACTGACAAAACTCCACTGTCTGTGTTGGGTGGAGTTTTGGGGGTTTATGTTTGTTGATATTAATATCTTTCAAATTGCCAATTTTAATTAAACAATCTGCTGCTAGTCAGAAATTTTCTTTCTTTAATGCAAAAGAAGACAAATTTTGAAAAACGGTCTTACCCATTAAGATCAGGATGTAAGTTTATCAGATTAAAAGAAATGCACACTTTTCTTTGTTCCTAAATGGAGGCTTGGTTGTTTTGAGCATGTAGCCATCCCAGGTCACTCAACCGCAGAAGTCTGTTCAAAGGTATTTAAATTGACAACAGAACCTAATGCAAAGAACTTGCTTTTGTTTCTGTTTTCGTGACAAAGAATTACATTAAATGGGGGAAGTTATCAGGCTGAATCTTTGTTATCCTAAACTTCTGTTTGGAATAGAATAAATTACAGGATCGGGTTCTTCTCTACTCATTGCTGAATTTGGTGATTGTGTAACTGAATATGAAATTATGACCTAGTTTTTTGGAAGTGGTAGAATACACAAATACAACCAAAGATTTCTTTGATGTGGTCCTTTTTTGCAGTCATAGTTTTTAAACACACAACCAAGCTTTTGCTGAAAACCTGTGAGACAAAGGTGAGGATTACGAACCAAAGTACTTGCCTGTGAGAGAATATGAGACCCAAATTTGCTTGCGCTGAGGAGATTTGGAAAAAGGGAAATACTTGGTGATAGCCTTTGCTTCTTGTGAAGCACATACCTGAATGGCAAAAGATGCCACATTCATATAGTGTAAATTAGATGTAAAGAAGGGGCTGTAGTCTTCATTACAGCTGTGGTCTCATTCCTCTCTGACTCCATGGTTTTTAAATAGTTGCATTGATTTCTCATGTTTGGGGTGTTATTTGATACCTGAATGATAAGAATTTGGGGGTGTGAGGACTGTTTTTACTCTAGAGGAGCTTAAAATGTCCAAGAAAGAGAAGAGAGTAAACAGTTAACATGTTCAGGAAACAGACTTCAAAGTTTGTTGTGAGAGTAACATTCTTCCTCCAGGAAAGTTCAAAATGGCAGAGTCTAAAAGCCACTCAGTACTTCAAAAGCAAATGTATCACAGTAATGCATAACCTTCTAGATAAGGTGTCTCCTGCCAGAAGGAAAAAAGAGTAAAAGCAAGAGTGTGTGTGTGTGAGAGAGAGATGGACAGAAAGATGCAGGGTGCGGTGGGCAGGATCTGGGTTACAGCTGCAGAGATGGTTTTCCTCAGTGAAATCCTGAAGCAGGGCTGGAAGGGAGCTGAGAGCTCCCAGGCAGCAGTTGACTTCACCCCATCTCCGTATTCCTTGGGGCGGGAGATTTGACAGAGTGGGAAGCTGTTACACCCCACGACACGGCTGCTCCTGGTCAGTCCAGCAGCATGAAAATTGTTCTTAGCTACATCAGAGACAGTACGTGCTCTGTGTCTTCCACATTTCTCAGTATTTCCAGTCCTGTTTCACAAAACTGTGTCTGCAGCAGTTTCAGGATGCTCACTAAGAGCAAACAAGGAGCATTTGGCAAGTGTATTGCTGCATGCAGATTTTTTTGAAAAACAAGTCAAAGTGGGAGTAATCACATTCATGAATCATTGTGGTAATAGAGAAATTTTCTTCTTTATTGACCTGTGTAGCATGGCACTGGTATCAATCAGTACTCTGTGCGGCTGTGGGAAGCCTTATGAACATCATTCATTCAAGCAATAAACACCAAAAAAATCACCTAGGCTGCATTTTGTTCTAGTTGCAGCCTTCTTGGCAAAGGACTGTCTCTAATCCACTGCGGGTGTTTAAAGTTTCATACATATATTCATTATTATTATTCCCTAATCACTGCAAAGACATTTCAACTATTATTTTCCCTATTAAAAACATTATTCTCCTACAAAGAGAGTAAAGGATGTTACCAACAACTGGCTGATGGTCAACCAGTAGCTGTGTGACAGCTAACCCTATGCACTGGTGGGTATACATCTCAGAGAGAGATCTTTGCTGCAGGACCGAAGGCAGTTTTGCCTCTGAAGCTGCTTTCCATCCAGATGCCCAATACAGAGGGTTAAGCTCCCTTCCGCCCCTCTCTAGTTGGTTGCCTGGTCCCATAGAGAACAAACAGCTGCCGCGCAAGCATGAGCCGTGGGCACCAAGTGGTGGTGGGTCTGTCAGAAGAGCAGGACTCAGCCTTCGGCTCCACTTCCAAAGCTGCTGCGACCCTGAGCAGGGCAATTCCCTGCTGCTTCTTTAGCTCTGAAGCAGCAAAAGTCTTTTATGATATGTTGGTACGGCACCTAGACAAAGCTTGGGGAAGGGAAAATGACAGACAATTCTTTTTTCCTGCTGTATTATCAGATAGATAGGTGGATAAGAATGCAACTAAAAATATTTTCTCTGTTTCAAGCTGTAGCAATTAGACTGCCCTTCCCCACTGATGTGTATCAGATAGATGCATAAAACCATACAGCTGCTTTTTTCCTCAAAGGCCCCTGTACGCTTGAATATTTTGTACTGTTTTCAATAGCAATACAGCTGCACCAGGGCTAGCAAAAATCAAATGTTCACCTATTTTATCAGTGCACTCGCAGGTTTTTTTTCATGACATTGTAGTAAAAACACCTGAGCCCTGTCTATTTTCAGATCCATGGCTGTTGAAAAATGAGTATGTTTTGTAGTGTACCAGAGACCGCAGAGACCAAGCTTCTTGGTCTATAACAAATACCGCTGGAGAACATTAAGCAGCAATTTGCTGTTTCATTGGCAGGAAATAGGATGTTTTTGAAGTGTGACAACATGTCTGTTTAAATTTTTACGAGACGCAGGTTCACAAAAGGTAATAAGGGTTTGTTAACTGTCCTGGAGTGCTTGCTGCAAAGGCAGGTGTCTGTTTTCAGCATGAGCTGATGGGAAAGGACGTTGGTCGGCCGGTACTGCGACACATTGCTCATTCATTGTGTCTGTTCCCCACGTATTAAGTAGAGGGACAGAAAAGTGTCACTGGCTGCTGAGCATTTCTCATGGCTGACCATTACCTCAAAAATAACCTATTCAAATCTGCTTGAAGTTATGAGCTGGAAAGAGCCCTTAATTAAAACTCACTTGGAATTAGAGCCTAATATGGGCCAGGTAGCTGAAACAGCACTGCAGGGATGGGAGACTTCTGATATTTTATATGTTAATTTGTTATAAATGCTGTAGGGCAGGCCCTGTCCTTTCCTAGCTGCCGGGGCAGATGCTGTTACGATCCAGCGTGGGCTTTCTGTGGACTAATTACCACCTCCCTTTGTAAGGCCACTGTCCTGGTGTTCAAATGGTCCCTCTGGAGCAGATCTGTGCTTCAAGAGCACTGTGGGATTGTTGGAGTCTTGCTGGGTCATCTCATGCTCTTATTTTCACAAGGCAGAAAGTGAGTTAATAAGGTAGCTTCATTTCAGAGCCTAGGTGTCTTTATCCACTTCTTGTCTTCTGCTGGGAACTGTTAGCAACATTTACCTTCTTCTTTCTCAGATGTCTGAGATGTACTTTGGACGGTTCCACATTTTTTGTTTGTGTAAAGTACAGTAAAAACTGCAAACAGGAAGGATGTATGTGATTGCCTGTCGGTTATGAAAGCTCCCGTAAGCGCCAGCTTGGAACAAAGGAAGCACTGAAAAAGGCAACTGTAAAGAAGCAAAGGATTAATTTTAATGCAGTTTAGAAATTCCAGCAACTTTTTTCTGAGTGTAGAATAAACATTTTAGTGAATCGAGTGAAACAATCTGGAGGAAACAGGGATTTGTGTTCTTCTTGATGGAGTTGATCCAATTTTTAGTGGAAATTATCCTTCAAAGCTTTACTGAGGCCCAGATTCGAAAAAAGCAGCCCTTCATATCAAGCCTGTTCGGATGACTCATTGTTCATTATTTGTGTTATACATTAATGCCTAGTTGCTTCAATCAATATAGATGTTCTGCCATATGCGAGTACATATTAGAGACAGTCTTTGCCAAGAGCCTTCTAGATGAAGGCTGAAGTGGAGAAGGAGTATGGGAGAGGAGGAGGAAGGGAGGTTGGATGACAAACTGAGAAGCAGCAGAGAATGTGATTTCCAAAAAAAAACCCACTGAAATCCGCAGCAGAGCCAGCGTAAAACCAAGGTTGCCTCCCCACACATCTTCCTCTAACAGCCCATCATCCATGGACTCCCAAGACATTTGATTGCACCTACCTCTTCCTTGTATGTATTTCCTTAGCTGGGAAATCACGCTGTCTCTGAGCATGATTTATTAAGGCTCAAATTGAAATGACATAAATAATGGGATCTGAGTTGGTAGAGCTGTGCTGCTGTCCAAAGCACCAGCATAACGAAGGTCACAGGACATGCAGAAGAGTGTCACCTTCACAGCTCAGTTTCTTAGCCATTATTCCTGGATTTAGCAGTAGCCTTAGGAGGAGAACTAATAAAACCATCATGGCAGTAGTGGGTATACAGCAGCCCAAATGCGCCATGTCTTCATTTGATTCAGCATCAGATACAGTCTACAATTTTTATCTCTATCTCCTCAAAGCAAAAAAAAAAAAAAAAAAAAAAATACAGATTTTCCCACCTGTTATGGATTACTATACTTATCCTGTGCAATTGAATCAAAAAGAGATGAAAAGAGGGTTAATTACCATATGTCAGTGTTTCAGATTCCACAGATTCTGGGAATTATGACACTATTCAAAAATTGCCAAAGACTCAGAGGTAAATATTTTGCTTCTCATCAACAAGAAGGTTCACTGTCTGGAAACGTCCCATCCCTCCAGCAAATGAGATCCTGTGTGGAATCAGTGGCTGTACATTGCACCATATTCTTGGGTGGGAAAGAAAGCGTTTGAAAACAGTCATTCCTGTAGGCGTATTCCACTGCATAAATTCAGTGGGCCAAGCTCATCCCTGGATGTTTTGCAATTAAGGAAATAAGACAGCAGAGGTTTTGGCCCATATCTTCAGAAGTAAGAACCATTTATCATGACTCGCATTGCCCGGTTCCTAATGTGCGCCAGGGGGGTCTGCACTCAGCCAAACATGAAGGTGTGTAGGAGCAATAGGGATAGTTTATCTTTCCCTAAAACATCCGATCTTGATTTTCAAGTGTTTGAAGGTATTTTGATGTTAGTGATGGACTTATTCAGACACTAACCTTCTCAGTTTGGGATGAGGATACTTCTGCCACATCATCTACTTTCTACTTCTTTTTACTCATATTAACAATTTAACATACTCCCTGATTTCTGTAGATAGCTGTAAATAACTGTGTGGGTTTTGTCTCCATTTTTGCTAGTTATAATTATATGGTACAGTGACTATATTGTTGTTTTTTATAACTTTAGGAAGACAAAAAACACTGAAATAGTAAATAGTAGCTTTTATTTCTGTAGTATTTTCATTCCACTTTCGGAAAACACAACAGTGTTGAATGAACTGAAGCTCCCTCACCCCATGAAGAGGGAAACTGAGGCACGTCTGAAGTAGGTGATTTGCTCAAGACCCAGGTGCTCTGTGGCTCAAGGAGGAGCAGAGATCTCGCCTCTGGACCTCATGATCTCTCAGACAAGATGGGAAGCGTAGGTACTGTGGGCCTCCTCAGACGTTTTTAAATCTTCTTTTTACCTTTCTTTTCTCTGAAGAAAAGTGTAAAATAGGATTGCTTTCACAAGATGTGCATAAAGAAGGCAGCTGTTACCAAGCTCTGAATAGACCTGATTAATCAGATGTATCCACACCGGGATGTTGTGTGCCTTGTGTGTAATTTGGAGTTGTATGTTTTTAACTCTAGCATACCTTAAAAACCTCTCTGGATAATTCTCTGTAAGTCTTCTCTATCGATCATATGGAATTTTTCAGCTGAAATCTGCTTTCCATTTACTTTTCACCTTCAAATTGCGGTTCCCCAAGGTCCTTTATAGAGAACTATAAATTGTAGATAGATGTTTTTGATTCTTTTTATTCAAGCTTAATATCTTGCTCAGTTAGTGAACCCTTAGGAATTGCCGTGTGGCCCCTTATAACCGGGGTGGTAATAAAGTGGCGGATTTGCAGAAACCCTATAAAAATGTGTGCAACGGTAAATTGTATTTAGGCTACTACTGGGGAGAGAGGCATGAATGTACAATTATGAGAAGGATGTCCCTGAAGAGAGATTTCAATCCGTTGCCATAGTCTAAATCCTCTATCTTGTGGTGCACAAGGTAATTCAGGCATAGAGCAGAGGATTTTTTTTTTTCTAAAGAGATTATATTACCCATCTCCTCTGTTGATGGATTTTATTGCACAGGTTCACTGAGAGTTTTATTATTGCATTACTTAATCTGTTTTTGAGGTTCCTGAAACATTTTAAATATAATAATGAGTTCAGCTGTATGCCTGTGCTTGGCTCCTCTCAATCTGTTACCGAGGCAGAGCCTGTGACCCGGGGTGAGCCGGCCAGCCTGGGACCCTGCGACGGCAGCGCTGAGCAAAGCCAACTGCTGCAGCGGATCCCGCAGCGCGAACTCCCCAGGGAGCAGCGCGAATGTTAAACAGACTTGTCGGATATCGCCTGAATAACAGATTCCAGTCCTTTGCCTTCTTCCAAAATAGGGCAAAGGCGAGTTATGACAAAGATGGAGAGACGGCTGCGGGACGTACCCATGATTGGCAGCCTGCTTCTGCCTCTGAAGTTTCTTGTGCCACATCTCATTTTAAAAGCCAGCTGCTCAGATAACGAAGTGTCATTAAGAGGCATGACACTTGTCATACCATTTTAAAGAAGTGTTGTGGTGCTATTTAAAAAAAAAAAAAAAAAAAAAAAAAGCATTCCCATGTGGAAATCATGGCATATCATCCTTCTTAATAGTGTGATAATGTAGAGGACAGTCCATTCTTCTTTCTCTTCAGATAAATAAGAACTAATTGCTATTTTCCTAACTGACAAGAGTTTTTATAGTGTGTTGATAGACTTGATTTTTAGATGGGACTTAATCCAGACCCTTTAAAAATACATGTTTTTAAATGAGACGGGTTTTTTTCATATAGAAAACATAGGATTTTGCCTGCCCAACTGCATAATTTTTTGTTGTTGTTGTTGTTCTCAGAAGAGCAGGAATGGTAGATATATCTGTTGTAATAGTTGAGCATTAACACATTCTGTTTGCTAAACCAATCTGAAAGCAGCGTGGGAATATAGATCACTATTACAGTGAATTCCCGTACTGCTAACGTCAGAAATGATACAGTGTTTTAGTAAAAGAGCTACTTACACTACCAGCAGTTGCAGGTTTGTGATGCCAATTAGAAGACAAAAATGAACAAAACCCCCCCTTCATTTTGAATTTCAGTTCATAGTTCAGACATGGCTGCTTTTCCCAGTGAACTTTCCTCTTCACAAGATCAAGGTAGATTGCATTTATCTGATAGATATGTGTGTGTGTGTGTATATAAATAAATTTATTTAATAGAAGCTGAATAGAAAGATTTGGGGTTTGAAATATGTCAGAAAGTTTGAAAATTGCATGAGTTCAGTGAGCTCCTGAGGCTCTGCTGCATGGCAGCATTCAGCAGTTACAGACACTTTGCACAGGCAGAGAACCTGGGAGGAGGCACCACGCCTCGAGCTTTGGAGAGCTCTTTGTTACCACCAGGCTCTGCCAGTGCTTTAGGTTCGTGCCTCGCAGTGGCACCCGGTGTCGGTGCCTCTGGTCATCCACCGACAATGCCCATTTCTCTCTGTGGGGTTTGTCCCTCTAACTGCAGCCTCCAAACTGCACTTTGGTTGGATGCTTACACTAGCAGCATGATGTCTACTCTGATAGGAGCATGACGAGGTGCTGGTCTTCATCAGATCTCTGCCTGTCACTGTTATCTGCTGGAAACAGTAAATATCTCTGTGTGAGAACAGCTGCGGGCGAGTGTGAGGAGGAGGAGACTGTTGCAAGAGTGAGAGGAGGCAATTGTAGCCTGGTGTCCTCTGCTGGGGATAACACTTTAGTATGGTGGTTTGAGAACTTTGCTGAAATGCTTAGAGAAGCCTAGGTGAGTACGTTTTTACTTTGAGCTGCAGAAGATAGTCTTTTTTAAATCAAGAGCTTGTGAAAGTTACCGATCAAAAGCCCTGATGGCAAAGACCCATCCAAGGCAGCACAGGCAGTGGTTAACCCCAGTGCTTTACCAGTGGGTCTCAGTTAATCTGACTATCTCTCGAAAGAGGTGATAACTCCTCAGGCTTCTACCTGTTTCTCAGTTTTGACTGAAACTGATATTCAACATACCAGTTATGAAGATGTTTATCAACTCCTAACATCTCTGCATTAGGAAGCAGTTGCGACCCTTGATTCATTGCAGGTAGGCAGGTTACCCATCAAACTATAAAAACATCCCTGAGTTGGTGCTTGGACCACTGCCGTAGGAGTGACTGAACCATCCCAGGTGGTCTCACGGGGTTTTCCTTGGGCAGTGCCAGGCTGTGGACTGTGGGACAAATGCTGCAGAGCACTGTGATGGCTGAGACAAGCATTTGAGCAATCCTGTTGGATTTCTTCTTTGGCTTAATTTTGTTTTCCCAAATGGATACATGGTTACCTGCAGCAGGGCAAAATTCTCTCATCAAGAAGAGTGTTCTGCACACTACAGGGCATAATGAATCCAATTTGCAGCCATTTTTTCAATAATGGAAGCCTGTAGTAGGTAAGTAGAATGCATGCAAGTACAGACTTTTAACAGCTTCCTTTATTTTGAAGTAAACCCTCAAATTAGTTTGCTTGAAAGTTTGTATTCGAGGTTTACAAAGTAATACTTAACATGAGTAAGGCAGTAATACTGGATAGTGTCTCCAATTTAAGTCTTCCTGTCTTTTCCTGTGGTGTTAACATAAGGAATGACCTTGATCTAGGGTTTAGGATCTAGCATCTGAATGTGGGGGTGAACTGAAGCCATTTATCCTACTATGAAGATAATCTAGCAGCTGGATTTTAAAGGAACTGTGTCTCTAAACTCTCTGAAGTTGTTTTATTTTGCAGTACACTGAGAACAAATCTGCTTTGTTTTTAATCTTTTTTCTTTTCTCTTACTACCAAGGTACAGCTTCTTTTTTGTGTTACCAGTGCCTTGCAATGTTTCTGATGCTGGTGAAATAGCAAGTATCAGACTTATATGTTTGAAAATTCCTTAGGGATTACATTCAGTACAGCCAAGGCAGCCTGCCTCTGTCTAGTAATCTCTGTACTATAAGCCACATCCATGAATGAAAAAACCCCTGGATAGCCAGCTGGAGACAAGGGAAATGTTCTACTGTTGCATGGCTGAGGACAGTTAATCTGGCAGTCTTCGTTAGTCGATGCTTAGCTGATAATGAGTCTCAGCAAATGGCCTGCATTCAATATAAACTCCTCTGTGTGTTTGAATGTTTCACCAGTCCACAATATAGTTTAAACTTTATGCTTCTAATTTTACTCAATGGAAACCAGATGAAATCAAAACAGGAATAGTCAAAAGAAAACACTGTGTTTGAAATATAGGCCTGTGAGCAAGGAAAAACCCTGAATTTTTTCTAAACCCAGATGAGTCACTAACCCACTGTAAGACATGCCTAAATCACTTGAGTACTCTCCATCTTTTATTAAGCTCCACCGGAAAAGAGTTTAAGCCATGATAAAACTGGTCCTGCAGCTGCATTATTTTCGTGGATAAATAAGCATCGGACAGAGGACACTATGATTTCAAGATCCAAATGGTGGAGATTTGCCATGGGACCGTTTCTCACAGCGGGTTAGTCGCTGTTCTGGTGGCTTTGCCTGGGTTATATTCCCCTCCGCTTAACCATCAGCCACGATCAATTTGGCTGTATCTCTATAGAGTTTCCTCTTTGTGGTGGATGTGTAGGAGGTTGAATTCTGGTTCTCATGAAAGCGAGAGAGTGAACGGTAGCCAAGCATGGTGCGTGCAGGTGCTGCGCGAGCCGTCCAGTCATAACCCTGCTCTGCGCCTCAATTCGGACCTGAAACTGCCCCTGCTATTTAAGATCTAACTGCACCCACCGTGGCTTCAGTGGTACTAAGTTGTCTCATGTTATGGGGGTATTGACATGCTTCCACAGAAATGAATCTGTGATTATGAATATTGTTTGCATTGCAAGTCGAGACAGATCATTTTTTAAACCGAGATCTTTAAAATGTCAGGATTAGGTATTAGCGCAGTTTAAACATATTAGCAAATAATAAACTGAAATAAACCTCCTAAGGGAGTAAATTCTGGGAACAGATATGCTTTAGCTCTTCTCTTCTTTGGTGAAGGATTTTTCCTTCCTGAGTTCTAGCTCTTCATTCAGACTTTATCTTGTAGACTGGACCCAAACCTGAAAAATAAATACACTGGGTAATCATACAAAAATACACAAGCAAAAGGAGGTGTCTCAGGGCATAAGGGTATAAGTCTCTGCAGTTTGGTAGCATGTAAGTTTTCCAATTATACCTAAGGTAAATGTACCTTTTAAGTGGCAAACGATATACCAGCTTTAAGTTCCCTGTTTACTTTTTGATAGTGGGAGATTTTATTTTTTTGCAAAGCGATTTCCAGCACTCCTTCAGGCCAAACTCTGCAATTCCATGACTATTTGGGAAAGACAGGAGACAGCCACTGCCTGAATATGTAAGTTATGCATAGTCATTAGCCCTATCCTTCTCCCTTAGAGGTTTAGTTACAGGATTCCTGGTAAAGTGGAAACCAAATTGGTCATACTGGTAGTACTGGTGACTCACATATAGATGCTCTCATACTTAAAACTGGAGCAAAGTGGTGCAGTTTGCTGTGTCTGCAGCTCCAGCATGATAAATGTTTTGGGCCAGGAACAATGGACAAAACCTGCCCTGATTTACCCCATAATGTTCTCAGTGAAGAGCTCCAGGACACAAACCAAACTACAAATTGGTCAACCTGAGATACTGAAGTAGGAATTTACAGGGCACTTTTCTTTAGTCAAAACTTCTCCTTTGTTGCATTAGCTGCTCTGTGGTCTAACAGATTTCACCTGCAACTTTGCAGGGATCTGTAATGAAAGACAGCGCTTCCTACTATGGCAGGAACAAAAAGGATTGCAAGGGAAGAGCAAGCAGGGGAAGAGACAGCTTTGTTTGATTTAAAACAAACAAAAGAAATAAGGCACTTGGCAGGAGTGAAAACTTTATAAAAAATGGTTTACGAAGGATTCTTGCTAGCTGATACTGAAAGCAAGTGGTGGAGTGCAGACACTCATTTCAGAAGGAAGCTGGTCAGGATCTCAGTAACCCCAGTGGGAGTCTGTACCAGTGAGAAGAAACTCAACATCATTGTAGGACTGACTCTTGAACTCTGTTCTGTTCCCAAATGCAGAGTCAGAAATTATTTCAGAGGTTTTTTGTTTTTTTTTTTTTTTTTCATATCGGGGTCACTGTGGTGTTGCATGATGAAGAGATGCAAGCTAAGGTCACAGGAGCAGCAAATGACTTCTGACTTCTTGTGGGTTTTTTATCAGAACAGGTGTTTTCTTAGGAATCACAATGTGTTGTTCTGCTTGGGTCATGCTGGAAATAGGCTCAGGCTGGAATCAGAAATCTGACTTCCAAAATGCTCCACAGTCAGTGCTGAATTCTCTGACAGGTCCACCAAGCACTGAAACAGCCATATGTGGATGGGCTTTGCCAGTGTAGTCTGTCCAGAAAATACAATGAGCACAGTGTCGGCCTTAGGAAAGTAAAATTAGTAATTTTACATCAGCTATCTAGCCCCACTCACTGCTCCCAGCAGATTCAGAGTGCAGCTGAGAATCCATCCTCACAATTTTGCTGGTAAAGTAGCTCTCTGAAAGATATTTCCTGCAAGAAAAATATGTGTCCCAAGTATGAGAAGATTGTTTGCTCAGAGAAGTGCAGCCAGGGAACAAAGTGTGGAAAAGAACAGCTGGGAAAAGCAATATTGTGCCTTGTTGCACCCTGAAGAGCTGAGGGGCTGGCTGAGACAGCGGCATTAGAAGGCTGCGTGCCTCGGTGTTGTGCTGTGAGAGCTGAGTGTGGTTAGCTGAGAGCGTATGGCGGTCACGAGCACACAGAATAGTGTGGGTACTTGGGAGAAACATGTTGAGGTTAAATGCAGTACATCTTTATCACCAGCCTAAGATACAGAGTTGATGAAACCAGTGTGCTTATTTACTTCTCCTTTGACATTTTGTCTCTTGTTTACCATGTTTCCTCTAAACATCAGCAGATATCTCTCCAAGACCAGGATGGTATTCATCAGCAACAGCTTATAAAAGAAGAGAAAGATGCTGCTAGCATCCTTTCCTGTCATTCGATTGTAAAACAAATACTTAATATTCTTAATAACTTTTTTCTCTTAGAGTAGAAGTTGAATCCCATTGCTTTTCTAAGCAGGGAAGTGGTGACAACAGTTGAGTGAAATCTCAGCAGATGTGAAGGAGAAAGTGTTTTGACTGGAGGTTTTGCTGCTTGTAACGGTCTGTAGTTGTTGGGAACTTATTGCTTCTTGACTTTGGTGGCAAATAATTTGGGTAAAAAGAGCCCTAGTTACATATTTATCTATGTTGCTCATCTGAGAGTGATGTGAGTGTTGAGAGTCTTCTGCTTTAACTGATGGGCTGCATCCTTACTCCTAAAGGCTTAGTACTGAGAAGCATAATCAAACATTGCTGTCCAGTGTCCTTATTAGAAAATACTGGTAAGTACCTCTGTGACTGTCAAAACCCTTTTGGGTTTAGTGGTACTAACACTAGCAAGAGAAATACCTCCCAGGTTCTGGAGTCACAAGCAGCAATGTGGTGCTACATATGAAACTAAGCTATATGAGTCAAACACAGGTATAGGAAACACCTGCAAACCATTCAAAGTAGGAAATTTTGGTTCTAAAGAAGAATCTAATTACAAAAGAGTACTTTGGGAGAAAAACATGTACCAGTGTGAACTTTTGGCTCCACTTAGGTCTTGAACGCAGAAATGATCATGAGAGTTTTTTTTCTTGTTTGTTAATATTTTTAGCTGAAGGTTCTTGCCTAACTTCAGAAACTTAAGCATATGTTAAATCTGCCTGCTTGCCAAAAAGGCTTTCTGGGAAGAGAGATTAATTCAAAAATTGCCTTGAATTCACAATTCATGCTTCTGATCTTGCAGCATGTTCTGTGCTACTTGAGTACTGAGTTGTGTTTGTGTGAAGATCAGTGCAGAGAGAGCACACAGACTATGCATGCAACTATTATCTTGTCTTTGTCTGATAGTTTGTATTCTAGAAGAAGCGATATGCTGAGAATTTTGATGCAGAATAATTTTAAAAAGCATGGGGCCATGGATTAGGGAAGTTTTTGATTTGAAGAATGTTTCTTAGTGACTCACCTGAGGGATTTCTCTTTATTAAACTAACAAGGAAAGAAAACATTGAGCAGTTCAGACTTTGAAGACCTCATCAAATTCCTGCTTCTGCTATGGTGAATTTGATTAGGTAAGGGAAGGAGTTTCACATGATCCCAAAAGCTTTTGTGTTATACTTGTTCCTTGTTAGTCCACTAAACGGCCTTATTCTCCTCACACTTGATCTATGCCTGACCTACATGTCAGCAAACAGCAACTCCTTTTTGTAACCTTTAAAAAAAAAAAACCTCAACTGAGTTTTAATAAAGGTACAGCTAGGTTGCAAAACATCCGCATGTCTAAAGCCAGTTACTTGAAAAGAGATTTTAGATCTTCTTAGAAGCCATGTCAAACATAGTGGGATCTTTCTTCCCAGTTAAAAGGGTGACATTTTGGACTGCACAGAGTCCTGTTAAAATTTCTGTGACTCCCAAAGTTTCCCTGGAGCCCAGTGTCTGATTGTCAGCACAGAGGTATATTTGGACTGTTTTCGGAGTTATGTGCAGACATCAGCATTTCTTGACATTAGATGAAGCATCTTAGTTCCTATGATGTGGACAGATTGGTGTTGCGAGAACTCTGTCCTTAGGAGGACAGGCATTTTAGTGTTCAGGTTTTATTGTAAACTGGGTGAATGATGCTGGAAGACACTGTTGGCCAGTGAAAATACGTTGACAAGGTCACATGTAGCCTATAAAATTCCTGTTGCTTTTAGATCCAGCTGACAGGCATCCTTTAGACTTGAATATTGCTGTGTAACCTTCCCAAGGACCTCCAGAGCTGAAATATTTGACAAGAAAACTGAAGCTCAACACCAAGGTCTTCCCTGCTCATGAATTTTTCATGTCTTTGTTTGAAAAATGCTAGGCAGTAAAACCCTCTCGTTATCTGTGCTGTAAGGCACAGTAATTAACATTCACACTGGAAAAAAAATAAAAAAACAGACCAAAACAAAACAAAAAGAACTGTCTTGTTTCTGTTGAAGCTTAATTGCTCTGTCGATTTTATCTTTTGGGTTTGGGTGTGTTAGTGAATTTCCCCCACTGACGTTCTCTTCTTTCTTTTCCTTCTTCTTCGCTCACCCTTTCTGTTACAGATCCCAACATCAGCCTCGTGAAGGTCAACAAAATGTAGACCATTGGCTATGGTCAGGTCAGGATTCAGCCTTGAATCCTACATCTTCTCATGAAGCAGGATCAGTTAATTAACCCTGCAGGTAGTCGGCATTATTAATGCTCTCCTTTGCATTTAGGTGCTGATTAACTATTTTGTCATGATGGGCTTAATAACAGCAATGATATCTCACTCTTGGCAGTAAAGACTGAAACTATCCTGTACAGCAATGACTCCATCCTGCTGTTCTCTCCCATCCTGAGTTTGTATTAAATTGATACCCTGTGTCACAGTTCTGTGACAATCTTCATACTTGATGTTACAGTCAGAACAAATCTTGACTCAGAGAAGGGTCGAATAGATTGATACGCACTGGCACATATCCAGACATGCCTAGATCTCACACTGGTATCCCAATAAAATATTGCCAGTCTGAAAATATATCTTGGGGAATTGTCTAAAGTTTGTCTAAAAGCCCTTAAAATATGCAAGGGTATTCCCTGTTCTTAAAGGGAATCACCGTTGTCTGATGTGAGCCCTGGCGTGTTCCAGGTGTCAGTTTTCTCAGGAAACGAGACCTAATGCTTACCAAGGCTGCACTTTCCATTTTCTTCTCTGATCTATACTCATTAATAAATATGACCAGGAAAAAAAAAAAAAAAACATGTGAGATCTGTATTCCTCACTCCTTCTACAGTAGCTGAAATGAACTTTTTTTCTTGTTAACGTTCCTCATAGCCTGTGACAGTGGATTTGAGTCACTATTGCAAGTTTTGGTAGTGGATTACGGAGAACAAAACCTGTGCAACTGTTGTACACTCCTGCCAAACTCACCGTCTCTTGATATTGAGCAAGAGAGCTATCACAGTCTGAAAGAAAATAACAGATGAATAAGCTTCTTTGCATTGTTTATTATTACATAGTTACTATGACTCTTACTGTAGAGAGGGGTGTGCAGATCAGCGCATAACAGTAGTTCTAGACTATTACCCAAAAGTTACACTCAGTTTCCCTGCTCACTGATGGGTCTTAGTTGCTTGGGCAGTGAGGAAATGTGCATGAAACAGCTCTTCAAAGTCCTAAAGCTGGCAGAGACCAGGAACCCACCCTGCCATCCTCATCCCCATTGACCCAGAACCATTCTCATCCCACACTAATTTAATTGCTCACACTAGAACTCAGTTTCTCAACAAGTTTTTAAACTTCTCAGTGCTGGGAGTTGGTTTTCAAATGCACCATAAAAATTGCAGTGACTCAGGTGAATTTGACCCTGAGACACCACCTCTCCCCTGATGAACTGGGGCAGTGCATGCTGTATAGACACGCTCATGCCGATCTCTGGGTGTTTTGGCAGTACCCTTGTTGTGCACTGTGGGCAAATGTGTGATTACAAGTGTTAGTGGAAAGATAGCTGTATAGCTTGACTTGGCTTTTTTGGTGCAAAAAGCTATGTATTGTGTACAAATGACAAATTATTGTTCATTGTAAAGTAACACAATGGCTTTAACATACCCGTCGATATGATAGCAGGAGTGTAAGAAGGGATTAACCACTATTCAGCTCTCTGGGAAACTTTCCTAACCCCTAATTATTAGCTGCTTTATCAATGAATATCTGCGCGCCTTTTTTTTTTTTTTCTTAATATAAAATTCTGACTTTAGTCCTTATTGTTGCTGAAAGGGAAGTGAGTATGCTGATTACCTACATACCAGTTGCTCCATCAATTCAATATAGGAAAACAATTATGGTTTGGAAAATTTACAGTTCATTTGCATTAAGAGAAAAAAAAATCTTTATTCAAAGATAATTATTGCTTAAGAACTTGCTACAAAAATACCAATGGATTTTTCTTTTAAAATATTGTTTAATATTCATAATATGTTACACCAAAGAAAAGTACATATATCTACCTATCTGTCAAAGGTAGGACTCGTGAACAATAGGTACTGTTCTACATGGTAAATGCAAAAAGCTTTAGCTAGGATAAGGGTCATTATCATCATTAGTATTATCATTTTATTCCTCCTTAAACTCTGAAATAAATTGAACTAAGGCTTTTCAACAGTTAAGAACCTGAGGGAGTTTAATTAACCCGTTACAGAAAATTCCACTACAGAGTTTAAGACTGATGAGGAAAAATTTAACTTAATGTATTTTAGTTGATCAAAGCACAATCCATGGAACAAAAGCTTCTGAACATAATTTTTTTAGCCTCCCCTAGATGTTGAAGAGCATTAAGCCTATAAAAATTATCATTAATGTATGTCAACTCCCCCAGTTTCATTTTCTAGTGACTTTGAGCAGATGTAGTTCACATTTATAACCAGCATGATCTTCACCATCTGAACATTCATGATTTTATGAAATAAGACCCTTGAGACATAATGTTTTATTCCCTCAGGGTGAGATGTACCCATGAAGTGACTCAGATGGAAAGCTTGTATCTGTTACACTGACTAAACTTTCTCTCTGTGGTGGCACCAAGACTGTCAAATCAGTGGGCGGCGTGGTTTGATTGGCAGTACCGTTTTGAAGGTCGTTTTGCTCAATGTATTCAAAGTGAGACAGATGTGGCTTTTTTTTTTCAGTTCTTACTCTGATTAATTGCCTCATTCAATTTCAACTCTATTGCAGTTAAACATTAATTCAGTAGGACTTAATAATGTATTCATTTATGATCTTGCTTGTGCATTAATGACAATGATTTGCTGTTTTTTTAATTATAGGGATCCATGCAATGCGTATTTTACATCCACTTACAGGAAAATGCTATACACTCTTGTTCTTTTATGTCAGATAAATTAAACACTCAAAGAAGTGCTGAAGTACTTTATGAAATATTTCATTCTAAATATTTGCTGCAAAATATGTATTGCTACAGACGCTAGCTTTAAAAACACTTGGAAAAGATTTGCGTATACCTAGGGATTACATCCTTTTGTACATTATGTGAGTGATAGTCCTAGACCTCTACAAGAGCACACTACAGAAAAATGTGCATTCTGCTTAATAAGAAAGTGCCTTTGTTTCATTTTAACACTAATTAGGAGGTTTGCTTTGTTTGGGCTTTCTTCTGTTTCAGTACTTTCCAGTAATTCAGGCATCTGAGGATGCGGGGTTTAATGTGGTTTCAGCAACATGACACTATGCCTTCTAACCACTGGACATCTCCAGCAGACCCCTCTTTCCCTGTCCCCGAAATACTGTTTTTGAAGTCAGCTCACAAAGAATTTTCTAAGCTTGAAGTGCAACTGCATTGCATCTGTAGTGGCTTTAAGTCTACATGTTTTTTGTATTACTGCAACTTTCTCTGGTCACGTTTCTTATTCCATAAAACATACCTCAGTACAAACCCCATTTTTGTTCTCTAGGCCTCCACGTCCATTTCTGCATCTTAATGGAGATCAAAAGTAAATATACATGCGCTGAGTATTTCATTGGTTTGTGCCTACCCTTTTGGTACATTTCATCTTTATTTTATTTCAAACTGAAGGGTAAATAACCATTACATGCAGTCTCTGCTCCCACAGATATGGACATCCAATCTTACTAGTACTTGTACAGAATTAGAGCCACATGTCTTCTCTGGGTGGCACTGGGCACAGCTACCTGCTGGGACTTTTGTCTCGATTCGGGCATGGCTGGAGCCAAAAGTACTAGTTTGCCTGGTAATCCTTAGCTGGTTACCAGATTGTGCATTAACAGTTTTCCTATGGTCGCATTAATACTACACATGGTTCCTGCTAGCATAATTACTTAGTGTAGCTCGAAAGGTCTGATCACCTACAGCTAAAATGACACTTTAATGGGGATTACAGTTTTCCAGCTCAAGTGTTCAGTAGCTTTAATTAAGCAGGAAAAGGCCAGATCAGTAGCAGAGTCAACATCTCTCTGTTGGATGGCATTCTGTTTTGATCCCGAGCTCTTTATTGGTCCCATGCGAGCAATGTCTTGGTATGGCCTTTTTGCTGTAAATGATTTTACATATTCTGCTCTCTAAAAAAAAAAAATTCAGATGCTGTGAGCCACATATTGTTCATCCTCTACAAATTTCATTCTTTCTCCCCATACTGAAGTCCAGTTTCAAAGTTTATGATGAAAGCTAGATAGGAATTTCCTCTTCTCTTTTTCCATTCTCCAGTCTGAGGCTACATCTTTTTTTTTCCCTTGCACATGTCAAACTAAATATTGTTTTCATTGCCATTACTGCAGAATGTCTCTTGGGAAGATATTTTTTTTGTTCCACTAAGGTCATTAGAATTTAAAGTTTTGGTTCAGCAAATATTTACAGGTTTCTGAGCTGAGATACCTCTGTATCTCATGTGCTGATGGGAGTATTTCTGGAGATGGTAGAGGGAGGTGAACCATTGTTTTTCAGACAATTACCAGCTATATCTTTCTGTCTTAAATATCTTCATCTATCTGTCTTCAATATCTTCGCTGGGACATTGAATTCTCCTTCTCTCTCTCTTTTATACATTTGTTTATCCACTTGAAATTTAAAGCATTTCTTAGTGTCTCATGGGTTCTTCAGTCTTTGGGCAGTTAGTTTAAACTTCTGCACAGTTTTTTATTTACTGATCTGGATTGCATTGGGGCATCAACCAGCCTAATCCAGAAATTCTAATTAGCGCTTCACATCTTCAAAGCATTTTACAAACGTGAACTAATCATATATTAATCATGCTGAATTTTATGTTGGCTTATGTATTCTCTCTCATGTGCTGGGCATTACAACCTGTCATATTATGAGCTGTAATATTTGAGAGATGAATCCCAGCTCTTCAGCTTTGTGTTCTTTAGAAGAAAGGCAATTGTCTAAAAATAACTCTTATTCCTTTTCTTTATTGTCTTTAAACATTTGGTACTACCATTAGTCATTTGAAAAATGACTATCCTTATTTCTATGGATTGTCCAGTGATGATTGCCCTAATCTGTTTACTCTGATTTCTGCTTATTCTGACTGCTGATTCACTTAGCTGTTTTCTGTCATTATGTGGGTTCTGGAGTTGCTAAATAGCATGTAGTGTTGATTTAATTTAAAAAAATGTGTAGTGTTTGTGCCAAAATTGATTATTCTTCTCGCTAAGCCCATTTAATTAATTTGGAATCTCCCTCTCTCTCCTTGCTATTTGTTTCTAAATAAAATAGTAGGAAGTTGTTAGGATACCAATAGTAGGTCATTTAATGAGTGCATCAGTGCTATGCTAGGGCTGTCTTACAAATGCAACCCTGTTGCTAGTGCAGGGGTTCTGATTCACATCTTGTCAGGGTGTGACTTAACTACAGGATCTACTAGAATTAAAACCACAGTAGGTTTATTTTTAATAATCACTCCTTGAGGAAAATAAGCACATTTATTTGTGAGGAAAATTAGCAAGAGAGCATCTGATAAAGTGTCTTGCTCCACACTGCGGGTGAAGATTTAGAACCTGGCCCTATGGGATGTGAGTTCGATCATTTCCCACCATCTAAAGCTCATTGCAAAAGCTGTGCCCGGCTGATTTCCAAACTTCAGACAGATCCTCATGGCGCAGCGTTAAACACAATGGGTCGGTAATGAGCAGTAGAGCATCTGAGGTGCCGGGGTGTTTGGCAGGTGCTTCAGGATCCTGTAGGTTTTCAGGTTACTGAGCAGTGTAGAAACCTGTAATTCATGCTGGCTGTGCTCAGAGGATTATTTCTGATCTGAACCTCTATTAAGTCTAGCATGATGTAATTTGCTTAGACATTACCATGCTAATTACATGTTAACTTTCCGTACTTACCATGTGCTATACCTCCCAGAGGAAAATAGTGAATTAGAACAAAAAAGATTTAGAGTTCACACGCTTAAAAGAATGCATAAAACTTTGGCAGGAACAGAATATTAAAGTGATACATCTTCCTAATAACCAAAATAAGCAGTATTGTGTTGTTGCTGTAGGAATGTTTCAGTCAACCGTGGTTAGTTATTGGAAATATGTTAGGATGATGGTTCCCACTCAGATATTTCATTTGTTTGTCATCTTTTTCAGAATGGAAAACTTCTGAGAACAGATTGTGCTGAAAACTTTTGTGAACTAATTGCAGAAAGTACAACTTCTGTGTGGAATAAAGTTAGAAATATACTCTCACTTTAGAGCAAAATATACTTTTTGGTGGCATTTTATGGCTTAGTTTTGCATTTCTTGACATTACATTAGATCAGATCAATACAGTAAATGAGGAAATACGCCACACTGCATTTATCATGCACGTCATTGTCCTTAGAGGTCATCAGATAAGCAAATAAGAAAGTGATTTCTCATTTCTTATTTTCAATGAGCAATTACTAGTAATGTTGAAGTATATTATGCATCATTACTTGTTCAGTGTCCTTTATTAAAAAAGGAGAAATGTAGAGGTTTAATGAAAGGGTTTTACTTAACCAGAAGCAATAGAGGGAACTCATTTCAAGCGATTTTCTTATGAAAAGTGAATATTATTACACATTTTCTTCATCAGTTCTTAGCAGTGCGTTCTCAAAACAGGACTGTGTGATAAAAGATGCATCATTACTCTCCTTCAAGAGTCAAGAAAGTCAAAGCACAGACTCACACAGCAAATTGTTGTTCAAGTAAGGAAGTAGACTCAGTCCTTGCTTGCACTCTTGTCTTCCAGCCACTTCACTGCTTTCAAAAACTCCATTATATGAACAGCAGAGAGAAAGAAGAAGTGAATGTTGCCACTAGCATTTGTAATAAAATTAATAGGAACTATTTTATTAACTTCCAGTGTGGTACAGAAATACCTTTATACCATCGCTGGTGGAGGAACACTCAGGGTAAAGAAGCAAACATCTAGCAAAGGTGGCTTATGTGCAGAGCAATGTCTCTCATTCTGCTTCGCTAATGGTAGCTATGGCAACCTCAGGACATTAACTTATGCAGTGATTGCAAGCCATGAGCATCAAAGCAAGTAATTAGGGAGACAAATGGAAAGTCTTGATGGATTCTTCCATCAAGATCAAAGCTTTATATAAGTTTTTCATTAATTTGGGAACAAGCACTGAGATGATTTGTATGTTCTATTAGGCTATCAGTGAAAACTGGGACCACAGTTAGATTGTTTTTTAATTTTTCAAGGAACAGCCACTTAACCCAGTCAAAAACCTTTTTAATAGCAGTGATAGTAAATCAGGAATGCACTAGTTGAATCAGGCCATTGGAGTATTCAGCACACTCCTAGATGTTTTCAGCAGAAATATAATTGTGCTAAACTTAGGTTGTCCTCATCATTACCAGAAGTGTTAACTGTAACTCCAGAATTTTAAGAATGCAATATTTAATCTATGACATGTGCTTCTAAGGATTCGTAGGATTAGGGGATTCACTCTCATCAAGAATGGAGGAGAATTACTGGTTGAAAATTATTGACCTGTTCTATATAGATGCTCTGAACTTACAGCCTGTGGTCCCTTCTGGCTTTATACTCTAACCTGTCTTTGTTAATGAAGGAGACTGAGCAGCGTAAACCCTGTGGACAGCATGAAGTCATCAAATGGGAGATGACAACTTGTCTGAAGCAACAATGAGTAGTTCTAATGTAGATTTTTATGCAAACCTTTGGATGGGCAAGTTGTCTTTATATAGGGAGTTTAGAGTTAATTTGCAAATACCATATTTCATATTTTCCCCTAACTGCAAGTATTTCAATAGCCATAGGCTATATTTCCCTATTTCCAAGATTTGCTTTTCTGAAAGGTAACTTATCTAAATTGGGCAGGAGTTTTCCAAATCACTGAAACTTCCACAGCACTTCATTAAGTATAGAGCTTCATGTAGGATGCAGCAATAGTCCCTAGAGCATCAATAACTTCATTTTTGGGGGATTTTGAGGCAGGCATTAATATTTGGGTTGGGCTTTCATTTTTAATTGATGAGGGAAAAAACTATCTGCCTTTCTTTCCTTCTTGATAACGCAAGCTTCTCTTTAGTAACTTCAAACACCCCAATTCTTCAGTTAAAGGCGAATTAAGTTTTCCTGTATTTCAAATTAGCTCTCTGAGGGTGGCATCAGCTCTGTTTCTTTTATGTTTAAGTCCCAGTTCTTTAATCTGTTTCTAATACATTCTGTTCAGCAATTTTGCATTTCTGTTTTAGTGGAAGCAATGCTGATTAATTCCTCCTTATGACATCTGTGGCTGCATCCTAGATTAAACCTACTCTAATACAGAGCCTATCATTAAGTGTTAAATATTCTTGCAAGGCTACTTAAATTAGATTCAACATCAGTGGATCATTTAGTAGAGAGTCGTTAATTCTCCATCTTACGGCAAGGCCACATTCTGGTGATGCTTTTAATCACAAGATTATTGAGGTATGATTTGAAAGGGATATGCTGCCCATATTTTGCCTTTGGGCAAATTATGAAAGGTCAAGTTGCCAAGGAAACAAAACTAAGATAACATTACTAATTCCTGAGTCCAAGAGTTGTCTTTCCTGATCATATAATTTTCTCAACATACATGCTTAGAAAAGATACCAGCTAACAATATCTCTGCCGATTAGTTCAACAGAAAATAACTTTATAATTCTGACTCTTCTAGATAGTGTTCATAGCAATGACAAAGCTCACCAGAGTACTTTGTCTCTATAGAACTCACAGATTGGTTGTTTTAATGGTTTATGGATATGGTAAACATTATTCCTGATATATAGAAGGGAATGGTTAAGATTTAAATATTGAAAGGTAGCTGCAAACTTGAGATTTTACCAGTTTTGACAGTCTAATTTATAGCTCTTTAGGCAATCCTGATGTTCATAAAGTGAAGAGCACTTGATAACACAACTTCATTAAGGTACCTCAAGTTAAACATTCAGAATAACAAAGCCCTGAAATTTTTCTTCAGATCACAAGTTAGGCCAGTGGCAGAGCCAGAAAGAGCTCTCCAGTATTTGTTGCTTTCCAGACTGTCATACTTCCTCTTTTTATTTTTATTTTCTTTTTTCATTTCCTATTCCAGGTGGGAAGCAGTAGCATAGGATTGGCTCCAGTACAGGAAAACCTGTATGGAGTAGCAGCATGCCATGATGAGTCTCTTCCTGCCCCTTTCTCCCTTCTGTCCCTATATGTGTGTGTGTATAGTATGTCTGTGTGTGTCCAATTCCTTGTCCTTCCTTTGGACAACTCATGAAAAAAGAGTCATTCTATCCTCTGAAGTATCACCATCTGAGATTGTGGTAGAGTCTGTCCCTAAATTTCCATTCTGAACTGAGCTGTGTCGTAGGGCACTGCATAATGAATACGACCCTGCCAATCAAGACACTCTGTTTTATATCACTTATTACTAAATTGAAAATGGTGTTTTACTACAGCAATAAAGGGCTGGTACAGCATGAGGTACATTTTTATACAACTCTATGAACTTTGTCATTGAAAACATTATAGCCTTGAATTTGAGAGCACAGTGGAAGGCAATATAATTTGATTACCTATATTAATCAAGTAGAGTACAACATATAAAACCAGTAATGCATAAGTCTGACTGGAGCCAGATAACCCTCTTGTGCATCTTAGAAAGATTTATTTTCAGTAATATAATTCATTTGACATGAAAGTATCATAATTGCAGTTGCTAGGAAGGATTTCTTTCTTTCCTTTTTTAGGGGAAAAAAAAGAAGCTATAATGCTTTCAAGCGCAGCTTGTTCTTTTAAAGCTCTGCTTACTGAAAATTGAAAACAAAGATTTGTTTTTGTAATTGTGGCAATTTTTCATTAGCCAGCTGAGCTAACAAAGTGGTTTGTTTTTGAATGCTATTCTGCTTCGTAAATGAAAGTGTTAGGTGTGAATTTAAAAGAATTTTTTGTTTTAATGTACATTGATTAGAATGAGACTCTGTCATTCTTGACCTGTGCTGCTAAAAGCTGGCCAGAAGCTCTTGAGCTTTCAGTTTTCTGTGCAAGTACTTTGCAAAAATGCTGAGGAGAACCTTCCTACACTCTAGCTCCATGAAAAGGCTTTAAAGCATATTTAAAGACACCTAAATCTGCAGTCCATGAAAACCGCTGTTGTTAATATATGTGCAGTAGTTACACATACTAATAATAGCATTATCATGAGTTGCTTTTTATGTATTTTATTGCTACGTGTGACTGCCAACCACACATGAATTGGTTGGTATATCACAGCTGATACAGCAAAAATCACAAGTGCTAAAAGAACTACTGGCTGTGCCGCACCTCCTGTTAGAGTGGGAAGACCTGTCTACTTCATAGTGCCAGTGCACACAAACTGAGAGGAGTTAAAACATCACGGTCAAGGTATTTTCCAGTTTTTCAAACGGATTTCACATTCACCTTTGTTCATAATATCCTGTTGGAAAATGAAAAGTTTCTATAATTCAGTGTACTCTCAGTGACAACTATGTAATAGTTGTTCCATCTAATTATTAGCAGTTTTATTGTCATGCTAATAATAATACTTACTGGTTAAAGGTGATAGAATTTATTTCCAAACAGGCATTGTTTGTAGTCCCATCTCATTTTTCGTCCACAGTGCAACAAGTAAGTTGTCTTTTCTGTTCTTGCTCTTCAGTCTTACATTCTTTTTTTCTTATTTCCCCTCCTGTTGAGATGTTTCCTCTTTCTTTTATTCTCTAATCACTTCAGTCTGGATTAGTCCTATAAGGGGCTGTCACTACTGAGGAAAGACTTTGACATGTTGGAGCTTCTATTCATAAATGATACCTACCCACACAACTGAGCATTTCCACACCAGTCCTGGAAGAAAAAGACAAACAAAAAAAAATCTGTAGTGACAACAGAAAGGATAAATGTCCTCAAGCCTGTTCAGAAAGTTTCAGGATAGTTTAGCTAAGGATACTTGCATTCCCATCTTTCAACATGTACTACCAGCCCTTGACTTGATCTCTGAGGTCAGTGCTGGTCAAACTACCTTTGCAGTCTGAAAGCAGAACGGTGAGGTAGGAGACTCCATCTTGTAAATCATTTGATTTACATCAGTCATTGACATTTTGGGGGCTGACAAAAACAAATGAGTATTGAGGGGGGACGGAAGAGAAAAGCAGCTATACTAAGGTAGTGGAGAGCCTTTACAATTTCACCTGAAGCAGCAAATACCTTCTTTGAAAATTGAGTAATATTTAAAGGTTTGTCATTTAGTGGTCCAAAGAAGTATTTTCCAGGTAATGGCATAGGCCTTGAAGCTTTTCTGTGTACCCTAGTCAAGGCATAATTCTGTAAGAGCAAATAACCAACTATGTTATTTTCTTATCAAATTAACTTGCAGCCTCTGCTATATTCCTTAGATTATATTGAAGACACCCAAATGTCTGCCCTAGGCAATGCTTGTCCTTCACTTCCAAGACTTACCGACTTTAATATTTTTAAGATCTAAATGGAACAAACAGCAAAAAGAAAAAAAAAATTAATTTGCATTGTTTTAATGTTAATGACTACTGCTGGAGATTTTCAGGTGGAGGGAGGTATGTTTTTACTTTTCATATTTTAAATCTTTTTTATTTCTATGTTGGTGAATTTCTTTGTTCCAGAGTAGCTTGCCTGTGGCGAGTGAGGCATCCATCCCTCAAGGTTTATTTTAAAAGAAGTGGTTGAATCTGCAAGCATGTGCTCTGAGAGATTCCTTGGAGGAATAGGTCTTCTGTAGATGTCTCAATTCTTGTGCTAAATCTTTTACTAGATTTGAATGTTAATGTTCAGTAATGCAAACATTAAAGGCAGCTATTGTAAGCTTTATGTTTGTCAGCCACAACAACATAAACCTTGCTATGAGTTAAATATCAGTGGAATTAAATAATATTATTATATTCATTATATATTTAAGTATTGTAAATCTTGACAACAGGGGCATCCCTTGTTAGTGGCTAAAGGCATTCAACAAAATAAGCAGCTGCTTCACGTGACCCTCCTATATGCATTAACTGTACTTCATTTTTACTGAATTAATGTATGTTGAGATCACAGTAGGTGCTTTAGATTGTTTTCCAAGTCCAAAGTTCCTAACTGAATACTGTGCTAAAATATTACATACAGCATCGTAGTGGTATGTTTCGAGGTGTGTAGCCTGCCACCCCAGCTTCACCCCAACTGAATTCAAATTGGCTTCACTCATCCTGCCTGGCCCAGAATAAATGGTCACAAGGCACAGCAGAGATTTGCCTTCATACCTCAGTGATGCCAGCTCTGATTCTGAAATTAATCCCCACTTCTGAGTGTTCATGTTAGAAATTTTTGGGTGTCCATCTTGCATTTGAATGGAAAAATCTGTGATATAGTTGGGGGGGGAACTTTAGAGTCATGAGGTGGATGTCTTCATTCATAGCCTGGTATGTTCTTTTGTAGCTGCACCACTTGGATTTACAGGGAGAAGTAAGGAAGGAGGAAGTTGCTAGCATGAGGAAAAGTGTGTGTGTGATATATATATAAGAAACTGAAATGTATAAATGAAATAAAATGAACATTCATGTGAATAAGCTGTAACAAGCCACAGCTAGTTTCATAACCAGAAATCCATCACCTTCATTCTGGAGAGTGACTGTTATTAAGCAGGATACTAAGATACTAAGAAGTGCCTTTCCTTCAGAGTTCCGTGCTGAAATCCCCTCTAACAGCTTCCTGCAGCTAGAAATGGTTCTGCACCGAGGGAAGACAGCCATGCATGTTCTCCGCTAAATAAATATGTAAATGAAACTTCCAAACAGAGTCACATACCATGCAGTCAGAGAGCTGAGAATAACTAAATGCTTTCCATTAGAGTGGGGCTACTTTAACAAATCCAGTTGTTTTGTAGTGGCTGTGTACTTTTTGGTGTCTCCATAATGACATGGACATGGCATAGTAACGGACTAGATTTGCAGTCCAAACAGAAGAAGAAAACTGATGTTTATAGTAAGTGGGGAATTACTAGACAGGTCATTGTGGTTAAAGTGGTTTTCAGCTATATCCATATTAAGTCCTAAACTCCTCCTTAATTTTAAAGAAACCTTACAACCTCCCCTCCAAGCTGCAGCAGCCTCTCGTTGTAAATAATGGCTTTAAGCCACTTTTCTGCTGTTGGACATACCCTCTCTAGGCATCCTTGCATTAAACAAAACTAGAGTTGCTCTGTGCAGTGAGTCACTGCAAATCCTCTCTTGGTCCCTGGAGAGTGTGAGGGACCAAAGCAGCTGTGGCAGAGGAGTTCAGGTAACTCCAAACCAGGAGACTCGTGGTAGAGGGAAGGCAGCAAGGCAAGATTTCTCTTGCAAGCAAATGGCATTAGTCGTAGCTTAAAACTGTAAAATAGTAGTAATGGATGCTTCTCTGGTTCCTTAGTGAAAACCTCTATACAGCACTGAAGCTGTAATGTCTCCAAGAGTGTCCGTCTAATGAAAAGAAAATGAATGACAGGTGACACAATGCCCAAGCGAGGGGAGAATGAAAAGAACTTGTGAGCACTACAGAAGAGAAGGAAACTGCATCTCTTTTCTTGTTAGAGTCTCCTCCATTTCGTAAATTGATGAAATGCAGTGTCAGCCATTCAACTTTGCGTGCACTGTCCTTTCAATTACCCAAGCATGGCTGTAGAATCACACCACCAGAGCCCTGTGGAAATGAGTTGAAATAGGAAAGAGGTGAAAAAGCTTCAGTTCATTATTTGTGTGGTCTTTGCAAATGCTGGGCTAAATTTGGCCTGTAATTCACATTACTCCTTGGTATAATCATAGGCACTATAAGTGGAAATGACCTTCTGCATTGTCCAATCTCTCATTCTTGACAAATATGGGCTGAAATTAAGCATAAGATTCTATGTATGCAGCTGGCTGTCTTTAGGTTTCCCAAAGCACCTGTCCCAAGGATACCAAGATTCTGCAACCATGGATGTGATGTTTCAGTCACAATCAGTAAATTTACTTTGAGGCAGCTATATTAACCTACCATTAAATACTTAGAATGAGTCCAAATAGTGAGGGAGAGGAAGAGAGATTATATATTGAAAGAGATATGTGGAGAGAGAGATCGATCGATTGATCGATCAATCTACTTTTTTGTAATCATAGAATAGAATAGATTGATTCTGGATAAGACATCATTAGATCATCCAAAAATTATGGAAAAGCATTATACTGGTATATTAAGGCCTAAAGTAGGAGGTGGAATATGGTAAACCAGCTAGAAAGCCTCTTGAATGTGGTGCAAACATAGCTGTGTAGATCACATTGGATGCTGACTTTTTTATTTTTAATGAATGTGTCTTTATTAAACACTTATGTAGCAACATTCATCTGTGTAGACTCCAGTAAAAGACTGCATTACAGAAAGATATTTCTACCTTTCCTACATGGGGGAAGGGCAGGGATGTGGGAAACCAAGATAAATCTGGTGGCTTTTACAGCTTTTTCAAGATGGGTTGGTCACTCTCTCCTGTGAACTCAGTAATCTTTAGACTTGGCTTAGAATTAGGCAGCTGTAGATCTCACTTTGTAGATCTCAAGGAATAATTTGTGATTATCCCTTTTTTTCCAAAAGTGCATTGCTGTATATAGGTGTAATAATAAAGAAACTGCCTGCCTGTGTATAGGTGTAGTAATAAAGAAACCATTTTCAGCATAAAAGATGTGCTTGTCAAACCACAGCAATGATTTTCCAGTTGCTGGCTTTTTTAGTTGTGAAGCCTTCTAATATTTCTGCTTGAATTCTTTCAAGACAGAAGCAAATGAAAATTACACCGTGGTTTTTAGGTCTCTGTTCCCTGATTTTTGCTTGTCATGTCATGAACTTCTTCGAAGCAGTGAAATGGCAGCCCATCTCCCTGAGAGCTCCAGACAGATTTCTAAAGTTGTCTTGTTAACAGCTTGTCAGAAACCTACATTTCAGTCTCGCTGAGTTTATATCATGGAAAAAAAAAAAAAAAAAAGTTGCTGGAAATTATGATTTTTACAGGTTCTGACATTTTTCTAAAGAACTGAAATGCTCAAGGCTGCTGTCTCCCTTAACAGACTGTGCTGTTTTGGGTAATATTCTGCGTTGCATCAACTGAACATCAGAGCAACATTCAGTTTCTTCCCTTTAACATGTTCTTTGAATTATTTAAGGTGTTTTGATGTTGGCTAGAATTTGTAACAAAGTCCTCAAGCTTTTATCCTAAAATATCAAAAAGGTTGAGATTTTTTCCTTTCCCCCCTCGTTTTTCTCCCTCTTCTTTAACCCTTCCTCCCTCCCTCTTCCTGCTTTTAATAGATACTTGCATGGATCATCAGGGGACTTTCTTTTATGTTGTACAGCATGAAATGACTTAGTCAGGGTCTTCCTGATTAATTTATGAGTGCTAAGGAAAAGGGAAGGGGGGAAAAAACAGTCCTTGAGGGATTGACCCTAAGCTGCAGCAGATCAACTCAATTTTATGGAATGAAAAGAGACTTAAACAGTATTTTTAGCGTTGGTTCCTTGACCCGCAGAGGTAGGGAAGCTCCCTGCATCTGACAGACTGAAGCAGGGCGAGAGGTACCTATGTCTCCAGGTGACTGATGGAGTGGAGTTCAGCGCTTCAGAGGCACCAAGCACTTTCAGAGTTAAAGCTGTGGCAGGTTGGTGGATTAATGTGCTCTGCCTCCAAGGGACAAATGCGCTTTCCCCCCCCCCCTCTTTTTCCCTTCCCCTTGCTTCCTCCTTCCTTACTCTGGGGTTGCAGATGACAGCTGTTGGTCACTTAACAAAATGTCCTCTTGATTGCTGCTTCACAACAGGGGCCCCCTCAGACCAAACAGCACATAGCCTGTACAATGCATCACTGCCCCTCAAAATTAGTTATAGTGCTCAGGGCTATTCTCGGCTGCCATAGCTAATACTCTCTTGCTGTTCTTCTCTCTCCCTCTCGCCCTCCCCCTCCACAGACAAAGGCTCAGCCTATACATCTGTAGTGCTCATAACCTCCCCCTTCCCCCAGCCAAATGCTGAGGAGAGAAAGGGAAAAAAAAAAAAAAAATTGCTGCCCTGAGGCTCAATCTGTTTCTTACAGCTCTACCCCGGCACTTGGAAGCCTGAGCTGGTCTAGCCATAGGGAGGCCCTGACTCATTTCATCAAACTGTCAAGGAGGCAGTGGAGCTAAGAGGACTCTGCTGCCTGGGGCAAGTTCAAGTCAACATTCGATTTCCGTCCTCCCCCCGGCCCCCGCCTTTCGCTTGGACACTTTCTGTGCTCTGGATCTAAACTTCTCCCCGAGCTGCAGCAGCTCACAGCTTCTTGCCAGGAGGAAGGACTTGTGGGACCTTATAAAGGACACAGTGGCAAAATTGCTGCAATAAATCAGTGGCCCTCTGACACTTGGCGGTAGCTTAATGTTTTGGCACTTTCTTTCCTGTGTATGCCTCAAGTCCCATTAGCAGGCTTTTCTGTCAGTCTGGCTCATGATAAAACTCTCTCTTCCTATCATCTTAAGCAAGACCCTGCAGACATGAATCCGATGCCAGACTTAATAGGAAACAACACCCTCCCCCTGCACACACAAGCGCGCATCCATACACGCTGCTGCTGCTGCGAGCTGCTCCCGGGAAGTTAGCTCAGAGGACAGGGAGAGGGGGAGGGCTCTTAAAAATAGGCTTGATTTTACTTCTTCCTTTAAAAGAAACATTAACAAACCGGGATTTAAGCCTAATGCTTCCCCAAGCCTCGCCATTAAAAGAAAATTCAGTAACTAAATATGGTTGGAAATAATAAGGTAGCAGTAACATGGCTATCCTCTGGGACTGTATGAGTGATTTTTCAAGCTCCATAGGTGTCTGCACTGTTCATATATTCTATGCAACTTTTTACATATATATTCTACTCTGCCAGCTTGCACTGTAATATTATAGACTGTATGTTTCATATTTTTGCTTCCTCTTCTCTCAGCCTTACATTTCCCCAGACAATTTTAGTTTCAGGCAGATTGGTTAGATTACATGTCCCTCTGGGCTGGGATCTGTTTTTTCACACAGCTAGTTTAGATGTCTATCACCCTCTGCTTAATCATAATATAAATAATATCTGTAGATATGTGTGTTGGTGTGCAAATACAAAACAAGCCTCTCTGACAGCTCTTTGGGCAGGAACCTGTAACTTCTGTGCTGTATACTGTCAGGCACAATGGGGCCCTATAACCTTGAGGCTGTAAAGGCATGACCTACATCATAAACCTCTGATTTTGGGTGGAATAGGAGATGCCACATTAATGTGAATAAGTGGAGGTGACTTCTGTGCAATTCTCAAAATCTTGGAGGATGTGGCCCCATTTCAGATAACAAGAGTGTTTCTCTGCACCTAACCAATGACATAACACCCAAGTGTTGCCAATCTTGTTGCAGTCTTGTGAGACTTGGGTTGGTTTTGGTTTTGTTTCTTGGAGCTCTTATTCCTGGCATGAGGCAGTTTCTGATTTCATGTTAATCGATGTAGCACTTTTTTTATGTGAAGAAAAACTGGGTGATCTGGAAGTTAAAATGTTGGGGGTAAGAAAAGAGTCAAAGGATGTTTTTATGGTTCTTAAACTCACCAGAAAACATCCAGAATCACAGTACAAACAATTTTAATATAGATTGCAAGGAGCCTGGTGCCAGTGGAGGTGTCCTGAAGCACAGAGCCTACATGCTTCTTCTGCTGATGGTGTTTTTTTTGAATAAATCTATGCATAGCTCATTCCAGGCTTGCTCCCCTTCTGCTCTCAAAAAAACTAAACTTACATGGTTAAAACACTCTGCAGCTGTACTAATTGTCTGAAAGCTGTGGTAGAGACAGCAATGACACTACCAAACACCTCTGACTCTAGGTCCACCAGAAAACCTTTATAGTGGAAATCTAGCTTCATTTTCAGTGAGACAAACCTCTACAGCACCCATTGCTGTTACGTAGAGTGATCTGATTTATCCTTGTATGTCATGTGAACCACAGCAGGTCATGTTAGTATTTCCCATTTCAACCTTAGCTTATTTGGGATGAGGGAGGGGTTAGAGGTTTATTTTCAGTTCAGTACAGGCAGGTGTGCTACTGGTGGCATGTACGTCCCTGCAGTAGAAGGTCGTTCTCCAAATACACCGTTGCCTGTGTTTTATAGTAGCCAAAAGTCCATCTTTCTCCCCTGTTGAGATGATTTGTACAAGCAGGTGATGGAACTCATCGCATAGTAACTCCTTGCCTGATGGGAAAGGCATGATGGAGATGGGTCTTGAAATGGAAATTTCCACCTCAACTGTTAAAATAAAGCCACAGGGCCTGGTCTACACATATGGAAGTTCTGTCTCTGATTCCTCAAGTCTTTTGGGTGCAACAGGGGAACAAGTGGGATGGAGTGGATGGTGGAGTTGCTGCAGTTGCTTAGGTGGAGATTAGGAAAGTAGCAGCTTTTCTTACTGCTTCACTCCCTGCTTCATCCAGAGCCCGAACCTTCGTCTGGAGCACAGTCCATTGGCAGCAGCCGCCAGACTGTGCTCTGTCTTTGGGAACCCACGGCCGGTTTGGCAGCATCTTTTTGGCACTAGGTCATTGTGGATGGAGGGCACACATCTGCAAAATTTGCATCATCCTCTTCTGTGGGGCAGAGGCAGGGAGAAGGAGGGAGGGGCAAGGCCTTTTTACCTGAATTATGTGTTGTTTCTGCTTAACTTTACCTCATGGGAAGCTTTTTTCTGACTGGAATCTGTCACTGTGAGAAATTGTTTCCAAAAAGCAGCACAATTAGGGACCGGCTTTGCAAACATACTTGGTGGAATTTAGAGGCAATTGGCACAGGCCAGTGAATAATCCTTTTAGCAGCCTTTATGAACCCGGCACAATGGCTGTTTACAGTTTTGCTTATAGACCGGGAGTGTTAACAGGCCTTTAGAAAAATCCAGGTAATTGAAGCTTTTGTCTTTCAATGAGCCCCCCCATACCCCCACCCCGTAGCTGTCAACAGTTGCCGTTCTCCACATTTTTTTAACTTTTTTGTTTTGACAAGGGCTTTTGTCCCTCCACAACAGCTGCGTGGGAGGTGAGGGCTGGCCGGGTGGTGAGGAGCGGGCAGCCTTGGCCTGCTGGGCCCTCAGGAGGGAGCGCCACCCACCTCCTCCTCGCCAGGGCAGAATAAGTTGTCTTTTAAGACACAGAAAATCCTTTGGGTCAAACCAAAGTTTCTGCTGTGACTTCATTATCCATTTAAACATCCTGGCGATGCAACGCACCAGCCTCAATCTCTCTTTGTTGACCCAGGGCTTTGCAGGGGCAGGCTCGAGGAGGCTGGAGAAGAGCGGGTGTGCAGAGACTGAAGGCTGTTACCACAGAAACTGAACCAGCCCATTGAAATTGTGCTTTTTAACACTCCCCCGAAGGGAAGGGGTCAACAGCGGTTCTGTTTTTCACAGATCTGTCCAGGCAGGTTTGGTTTTGCTGTCGTCGTTTTTTTTCAGTGTCGTTGCATGTTCAGCAGCCTGTGGGTTCCTGTTTCTCAATACGAATGTGGGAGCCTGTTTCTTTAAAATAAAAAGAAGAAAACCTGAGTGAACTCTGAAGATTGGGGTTTTTTTCCACCAAAGCTGGCTTCAGGAGTCGATGGGAGATTAACATGGGTTGGTAGCCGTGAGTCTCAAACTCACCATTTTCCAGAATGCTCTATGTTAAGCAGAAGTCCAATTTTTATAAATAATGATGTGTTAATTCTTCCCCCATGATGTGAACTGCTTAATAGCTTTGGGTCAGTTTGGGACTTCATTCTCACATGGATTAAGATCTGGTATTTTGGTGGTTTAAAAGCCACAAGGTAGAAATCAATACAGGGACAGTTTGTGTGGATGAGTGAGTCCTTCATAGCTGGGAGAGGTGGGAAAGGACAGCTGTTTCATAAGGCAAACAAGAAGTTATGCAACTTGCTGTCAGAAATATGGCTTTTATAGTACTCATCTTGCAGTCGCAGCTGCATGGCGGGCTCCGTGTCCACGCAGAGCTGCATTTGCGTCCACAGCCCTCCCAGCATCTTCAGTTGCAAGGCTGATGCAGTCATGATTAAAGGAAGATATAAGCTAAAATGAAACAAAATTCTTTGCTGTCCTTTCCATTTTAAAAACAATTAATTATGGAGTATTTGCAGATCCTGAATGGGGAAAAATGTATCCTCAGAGAGCACATGTTTGCTTGATTGGTATGTCTGTTTATAAAATTTAGCATGTGGATTTGATGGTTCACTGGTTTTTTGCAACTTTTGCTTATCTACAGGAGACAAAGTTGCATATTAGTACAAAGCAAAATTACGCATCTAAATAAAGCAATTCTGCACCTTTTAGTAATGCAAACCATCTGTAATAGGTTTTTATACTCATTGTAGGCATATAAATTTTTGAGGTCAAATCTGTTTTCAACAAGAAAAAGCCTGTCCTCTTTTTTTAAAATATCATAATGCAGTAGGAAATAAGAAGACAAGTTTTGTTACAAAAACAGAGAGCAAGACTGAAATACTGCATTGTATTTGAATAGTAATGGTTAGTAATGTTCCCCAAAATTGTTTACATCTGCTCTCAAATATTTTTAAGCTAAATTTATTAAGGCTTATAGTACTGAGGTTTTATTAAACCAGGGCTCGTAGATAAAAATGTCTGAGTTTTAGTGATAATTTTGAATGTTTTCTAGTCAATATATTTCTGAATTTATTTGATTTTTTTATTACTTCAGTGTATAATTCTTTAAGTCCCTGTAAGAATTAAAATTTGTATTGTAAGCATACAATTTTAAGCAACACAGGACTGAGTGTACTACCTAATTTTTATGCCATTTTTGTGATAGCTGTAATTCCATTGTAACATGCCTTAGTCCAAACTGTGCAGGTTGAATCACCTCATCAAAATATTCTGCCTCTAAAATAGGAGTGTGCAGCTTGAATAAACACAGTGACTAAAATGGTAATTTAGGCTACTTTGGTATAGACCAGGTTTAAAGGGTGAAATAGCATGGTCTTTGTGATCCACTCAATTATGCTAGTAATCTGGGGGAACGCACACTCCCTGTAGGATTCTGACTTGATTTCAGCCCCCGGGGGGAGGTGAAAGGCTTCCCTTGAGACAGCCAGCATTTCTCAGGAGCATATAAATAATAAGTGTACTGCTGTGACTGCATCTTCCCCCACCTTGTTTTTGATGAATGTGTTGCTTTCTCAGTGTGAATTAGCACTGTCTTGAGCAAGCACAAATGCAGCAGGTACTGAGGCAGCCTTTGCCCGGCAAACCTGCTTCAGCATGTCTCAGTGGTGATGGACAATTAGTCCCATTCCAGGCCCAGAGCAGAGACTTCTAATCGTTTGTGGTTAGGTGGCATGGGTTTGGGAGAGTCGGCAAATGGCTGCTGCTGATGATTTATCAGGACTGATTTTACTTCTGATCTGAATATTTGTGAATGTTTGTGAAGAAACAGAAACTCTTTCCTATAATAATTTTCATAATGCTCAGTGACAGAATGAAAGTCCGCAAAAAAGGCACAAATGGCTTAAGGGAAGGTATTTGCTAAAATGTTGCTCTGATGTTCTTGCCTTCCATGCACAAAGTAATTGGCTAGGGTTTACTGCAATCTGCTGGCATTAACACTGATTATTCCCATAGGACTTGCCCACCCACTGCTCCCCAGCCCAAGCAGAGCAGTGTCCTGCCTTCCTGCAATTTCTTCCATTTTTGCTTCAGGATTTTCTTTTTTTTTTTCCACAGAATGGTTACAGATACAATTAGATCTGTGCACATCCTTCTAAACAGTTGGATTTCTCTATGAAAAAAGTGATGTGGATCAGGTGGGGCAGTGTATAACACTTTCATTTTGAGAGAAAGAGTTCTGCTTAGTCAAGACTATAGAAAAAAAGGTTCCTTAAACCAAGCATTTCCACTGCAGTTAAATGGAAATAAGGAGCCAGTTGGGAATCTGAGCAGTCTTCACTGCAGAATCACCGTGGGAGACCCCTCCTCTGTACTGTGGTTCTTCATATGTTTGATGTGCTTCAGAGAATTTAAAAGTAAAAATTTAAAAGTAAAAGATTCCTCAAGTGTTTGGGGTCAGTCATTTCATGTGCCAAATAGAAGAAGAAGAGATTAAACAGTCTTTCAAAAATCTGCAGAAGAATAAGGATGTAACAGATGGAATTTCTGCTTTGTAACTTTAGGATAAAAAAGGGTGTGACAGGAAAGATCCCCTCTCTCTGCTCCATGAGGATCAGGAGCTGGACAAAATGACCAAACAGATCTATTCCTTCTTTTGCATTCATGACACAGAAGCGCATGCATTCTCATGGACCATTTTTACATTTGTAGCTTGTCATTGCTGGCTGGCAGTCCTCTCTTGTTGAGCCAGTGAACTCGGTAGAGTGCCTCCAGTTATGGAAACCCACCTGGGCCATCCCCGTCAGCGGCTGGCTGAAGGAGAAAATTCCTGTTTGGAACAAAAGCTGCAAAATGCACTGGCCACTTTCTGTCAATATAGCAGACACCAAGAGATTTATTTTTGTTCATGACTGTAAATCTTTCTCAGCTTCAGACAACAATATGTGCATGTCCTGAAATGTTCAGTGCTCAAGTTACCTTTCTATCATTTGTGCTGTGAAAATAGAACATTTAATTTTCAGAGGCTGTAAGAGATTACGCTCTCAAACTCTTTAAGTAAACACTTCCTCCTGGGATCGTGATCTCATTCAAACTAAAAAATGTACCAGAATTTATGATGTATTTTAATTACTATTCTTGGTATCACTCATTAAATTAGAAATTGATTGCCAGTTTCACAGTTTCCTTGTTAGATGACAAAGTGCTTATCAAGGTGAAGCAATGCAAAACTGTTACTATATATTCCACAATTTGGGATGATAAAAAGGCATGCTTTTTGTTGTGGTATTCATGTTACAGTTGTTATTATAATGCATCACTGATTGTCTTTTTGTTTAAAGTTCGCTTTCCCCCATCCAAATATGAGTATACTGTATTTTTGTATAAGAAGAGAGAAATTGGCTTTCTCTAGTTTATGCTAGCAATCTAAAAGGCATTACTGCAGACATCAAAAGTGTGTTTCATTGAACTGAGAACATCATAAACAGCTATCCTAAAGATTTAAGAGGATGATGCAAAAGATCCCTATACATAAAGATGTTTCTCAAAATCTTTTTTTCTCTCTCTAATCCACAGTGTGACAGCGAGAGTGATATTGACGATAAGGTAAGACTGAATTTTCTTCTTTCATGTGCTTTACTAGCTTGGAAATTCCCTCATAGTCAAAATAAGAATGAATTTGAAAGTAATATTTTTCCTTCAGCCTTCCTGTCAAATTTAAAAATATCTATAATTGAATGAAAAAGCATTGGATCAGGCACTGTGATCTTCACAAGTTTTTGTTTACAGAAAAGAAACTCCCATTAACATAATAGTCTTTCTTGCTTATTATGTGAGCATTTGGTGAGAACCAAGTCATAGCATTAGTCTTGTTTCAGAGGAAGTCTCCTCTGATAACTTGTCAGGACCCCATATTTTATTTATAGTAACCTTTGAAGTTGTCAATTTTGTAATCAGTTTAGAGGATGGGGCAACTGGTACCTACCCTCAAAGGCAGTGTGGTAACTGTCAAGGAGTGTTTTGTCATGTTGCATGCATATTTATCACAGAGCAATGATTTTTCTGACCTTCTTTTGGATACACAGGTTGTTCATTGAAAAGTTGTAGTTGTGTGTTTTTGTGTAGGGATTTCTTGTTTCACCTTTGCAAGGAAAACAGAGAAGTCCCACTGCATAGCAACAGTTGCCCCATGCTTTTAAGCATCAAATGTATAAAAGACTTGAGTATCCCTTGCTGACTTCTCTACTGGCAGTTCAAACTTGGCAGTCTCAGGTTAGATCTTCATCAAACTTTTATTATGTTTTGGCTGTCCAGTCTCTTGCATTCATTCATGAGAAGCGGTGGCACGGAGGTTTCTACTGGATCAGCATTACAAAAGGAAAGGCTGACTTCAGATAGCCCTGTCTCCTTGGCAGCACACTTGGCTGCAGCCATACTTCAGAGGTTGTCATGAGTTCAAGAGACTACACTAAAAGCTTCTTCTGGTTAAGTCTTTTTCTTTTTTTTAACATTGTTAGAGTTTGGGAAGCATTAAGGTTCCTTCAGCGTCTCCTTTTAAAAATCCCATCAGACACTAAATATCCCTGGGGTATGGCAGAAGCTGTGTTTTGAGATGAAGGTTTGATTGAAAAGAAACACTTAAATCATATATGTTGAAAGAAAGATACTGTACATATTTTATTTTATTTTATTTTATTTGTATAAAGTCACTCCCTGAAAGCACCACTACCCGCCAAGTTCTGTTTCTTACAAGGTTACACAGCAGCAGAGCTGATGGCAGGGATGGTGAGGATGAAAAATTATTCCCTAAAAGCTTAGATATCATGGGGTTAAAACATTTCTTAGACTGCCCAGTCAAAAAAAGTAAAAGCAATCACTTAGAAAACTGTTTAAAGATCTGCCAGTCAAACCTCAGATGAAGTTGTAAGTGACATGTAGTTTTATTATACAGCTATGCTATTAATGATTATCTAAATTACACTGGTAGACCCAGCTAGCGGCATTACATCTGAGACTGACGTTTGTTAGATTAGGTTTGACTTCACCTTGTAGAGAAGAAATTGAAATCTGAACAACATTGATTAGCTTTCAGAATGTGGGATCTGAGGTTACCTTCAGAGGAAGCTGCATTGTGTTTGTCTGGTAACTTACTGTCCTTTACAGCAAATGAAAGGCTATTTTAGTGTTCCTTACCATTAATATGGCATTTCTTTACATACCTATAACTGTAATTTGACCTTCTAGGCTCACATATTTCCCAGCTACCTTCTCCTTAAGGTGACTCCACCTTAATAATAACATTTCTTTTCTTCATAAGGAGAGCAGCACAAGATCATCGTCCTTCTATCTCTTGCCTGATCTGTAGAGACATGAGACATGACATTGGTTCTATTAAATAGGTCCCTGGAATTAGGTAGAGTTGCTTTTCTTGTCAGCAAAGATGTGTGCACATACATGTAGATTCACTAAGATCAAAGTGAAGATGCTTCAAACCTTTCATGGAGATAATGTAAATGCAACACTGCCTTCCAGTTGAGGAACACAAGGGCAGCCTGCCTCTCTGTGTTGCTACCTGACATACTATACTCCCCTGGAAACACATTCAGTATTTGTCTAAAACTTAACCTGACTAATGCAACAAGGAGTTATAAAAATACTGGTGTGAATGTCCTGAAGGATTACACTGACAAGTGGGTTTTTCCCCATCCGTGTGTTGGAAAAATGCATCTTCTAATAATGCTCTCTGGCTATTGCAGCCAGATGGAGTATTCGGCATACAGTCTAGCCCTGCGTCAGGCTTTCCAAATTACATGATGGGTCAGCTTCATCTCACAGCACTACAGAACAATCCTACTTTCCTGCTTGGTCAGCAAGAAGCAGCTTTCTCTAGGTACACCTACACATGCTGGCGCTAATGAAGGGTAGGGCATGAATTACTAATGTACTTTTGATTTGCATAAAACTTTTTGTTAGTCATAAACAGTGGATCACTGCCGTCTATATGTAACTCATGAGGAAAGCAGACAAAAGAAGTTCACATACAAGTACAAACTGAGTCAGTGATAGAGCTAGAAGCAAAACTGAAATTTTCCACCTCCTACTTCTCTCTCTGTACCATGCTGCTAATTATCCACTATTTATTTGGTCCATAGGTATATGGGCTATTGAGCTCTTAATGTTTTAAAACATGGGCGTTAGAGTAAAATTAAGGCTTAACCCTCACTGTATCAAAAAATATAAACACGCTTCTGGTGGTTTTGGTTTTTGCCCTGTGCAGTGTTGTGCAGGACTCCAGGGGAGAAAAGTAATTGAGCATAGTCAGTCATACATACAGTATATCAGAATTGAGGAGCCATTACTTCAGTGCAAGCAAGGTACAGTTTCACAGCAGATTGCGAGAGTGTTTCCAAACAGTATGCTGCTGTTTTTAATAATTGGAGGAGAGCAAGGCTGGGGACTTGTCCATCCCATCTACTTTCTGAAAACTGTCTCTGGCCAAGGATAGCCTTTCACTTCTGCATCACTGCTGAAATCTCAAAGGAAGTAAGTGGGATGATACTTTCTCACACCTGTCATTCTGTCATCACACACTTCTCAAAGAACTGTTCAGGATACTCAAACTAATAAAGTGAGCTGTCCAGCCATTTAACCAAGTGAGAAACTTAGCAAATCATGCATTGCCAGAGATGGAAATGCAAATCCTGTTTCTTTCATTGAAGGACATTGGCTTAGACTCTGCAACTGTTAGGAGAATTGCAGGGTAGTTTGTCGAAGCTGTGGAAATGATACCGTGCTTTTTGTGAGGGAGGAGGGAGAGAAAGGGAGTTAGTCTGATAATTGTATTACACTATCTCTGCACTGTGCAATAGCTGCGATCTGAGGCTCACGGTCCATAAACATTGTTACTGAAAATATATACTTCCTTTAATAGCAACAACAGCATTAACAGATAGCAATTACCCTTCATTTTCAGGAACTATAAAGTCTCCATTAATTCAAGATTTATGTAGTTATAGCATTTAGCACAGGAATAACACCACAGAGAATTGGTTTATACACATGTAATGAGAGAGCTTATGGCATACTTTAGTGAACATTAACATAATAGAGTAATATAAACCATCAACAGTTCCACTTATTGTCTCTTACCTGCTTTAGCATCACTGTGAAAAGTGGCTAGCAGCTTGGTAATGTGCTCTGTTAAATGGTGTTCTGCAGAAAGCCAAAAGTCAACTTGTGTAAAACAAGGGAATGAGTAATCTCTGCTCATTACTCCAAAATGTTGCTCTCATTTTTTTAATAACAGTGTTCAAGATTGCCTTTAAAAAAGGCCTGTTTCTTTCCTTAAAAGTAATTCAGTGTTCATGTTCTTTCAGTCTTGGACTTCTGTCTGCTCTGTGCAAAATTGTGGGTTGTCAGCTTAATTACATGGCCCCGCAGTGTAAGCAAGCTCTTCAAATCAGGGGTTAGATATCAGGCATTCCTTCATTTAATGTGGTGCTAAATAAGATGTACAAAAAATGAAAGGACACTGTATTTCTGAGTTCAGTGTGTACCATATATTTGTTCTGTAGTTTGTGTTTTAGCTATAGCAAGCAACCTTTGAGACAGGTAAAACTATATCCAAGATGGAAGCAAAAACTTTTGAAGTCAGTTTTCTAAAACAGTGTTTTCACACTGCTTTCTGCAACAGCACAATGACTTTATTAGGCCCTGCGTGCGGCCGTGTGAATTCAGCCTTGCCATGCTGCTGTTTGCTGTGCTAATTTCTGGGTCCCAGTAGGTGCCTGGAAGCATGGAGCAGCACATGAGCAAGTGTGATTTAGCACTTGATACATGGGAGAAGAGCAACATGGTAGCGCTATGATCTCTCCACCACAGGCTGGGTTCCCATCTTGCTACCTGCTGTATAGATGCAGAACAGCTTGTGGTTTAAGGATGAGACCAGAGTGAAGGAATCCAGATAAATGGGGGGACACTGTTAGCAGCAGCACTGTTCCAGTGTGTCAGCAGCCTCATTGTTTTCCGTCTTTGGTTTTGTAGGTATTACAGTAAGGGGGATGGTTTTATCAGGTGTTTGAGAGGGAAAATCAGGTAGCTTTATGGCCATAAATGGAAAGTTATTCTCTGTAGCAAAAGGCACAGTGGTAAGTAATAGGGAGGTGCTTATTTGGAAGTTTAACAAGGGGACGATCAAGTCAGGCCAACAAGAGATGAGGGTTTGCATCAATACCAAGTGTCAGTGTTGGGAAGAAGTAAGCTGTGAAAGAGTTAAAACATGGAAGGTGATAGTTTGCAATCTGGGAAGTGGGAAGCTGTGTAGGCAGCAAAGCCGCAGACTAGGAAAATGATCTTGCAGCAGCTTTTTCCTTGGCGCAAGGACACAGTTATGTCTGCCATCGCCACAGGAAAGGATAAAATGGTAAATGGAAGGTGAGGTAGTGAGAGCTTGTCCAAGAACTTAGTTGTGTGAATGAACAGAGGATGCTCATTATGTTATAGAGAAAAAGGATTTACAGGACTTAAACATAGCTTGGATGTCAAGATGTAGGGAGTGGTGTGAGTCAAAGAGAGCACTGAGAACTATGGGATTGAGTGAGAGGTGGAAGTGATAAGAGTGGAAGCAATGAGGAGACTAAACTGTGTGGAAGATCTGGTGGATGAAATTATCACTTCTGTTTTAGCTGTGTTGACCTTGAAAGGGTGTCTACAAGGCCACATGAAAAATCATAGTTTAAGCAGCAGGAGAAAAGGTTGTAATGATGAAGAGAGATCTAGGAGTCAATCTAGTAGAAGTGGTCACTCTGTGTATGTGTGTGTATGCGATTACCCAGAAATAAGATAAAGCCCCATGACACCAGATTAAAAAAATCAGGCAAGATGGTCTTAACAATGCTCCCAATTACAGCAGTGGTTACAGAGACAGGAACAGAGCGGACAGGAGCTGCTGAATCCCAGGGAGGGAAAAGCTGTGTCAGGTGGTCAGAAAGGTGAGATCTAGGGAAGGGGTTTGTGAAAGACTTTGGAAGTCAAGGTGCAGTTCAGGGTGGGAGAGGAAGCCAAATTACACAGTGTCTGTTCCCAAAGATCCCACAGTGATCCAAATTTCTGTGCGTTTCTTTGCATCTTTACACTCCTGCTCTCGTGGCCCCATTTGTCAATGTACCAGTGCATCAGTGTGTTGTCTCATGGGGCTGGAATAAGCTTTAGTCTCTGGACCCCTCAGTGCCACTCACTTGAAGTCCACGGGGGCTATTATTGGTAGCAATACTGCTGGGGGCTTCTTTCACCCTGCTTCTTGCATTTTATCTAGCATTGGAAAAAGTGGGTTCCATCTGATAAGACAGTTGTTGCCATGAGGCTGGAAGTTTAGCTCCCACTACAGATAACCAGTTATTTGCTATTTTTGAAGCCTACCCAGGCCAAGGTCCACAAATTAGTTTTGTCCATCATTAAATTGTCCCTTTCTCTGAGAAATTAAACTTGGTACTTTTCCAGCAATCCCAGTTCTTACTGGTTGGAGCCAGAAGGGAGAGATCAAACACAGAATTGAACTGAGGGCTTTCGCATGGCAGTATTTGCACTTCAGTTAGCATTACACTTCAATCTCTGGCAGTTTTCAGCTGTGACTAATAATGAGAAGTCTTCATTTGCCAGTTACTTTCCAGCTGGGTTTTCAGACAGTTTTTAAGTGGTCCTTTCACTGTAATATGCTTGTGCTTACATAGAGCAGCGCTGAATGCAGTTGTAGAAGTGTGTGCCTGGGCTGTGTTGCAGTCTTAGCAGCATGCAGTAGTATAGCATCTACACATGTGCATGCACATATGTGCATAGAATCAGTGTTTATTCTAGATTTAATTCTCACAGACTGAAAACCCAGTGATGCAGAGTGAAAACCAGTGAGAAACCTGACTCCAATATAATAGTAACTGGGTAAAGGTGGTTGGTTCTCTTAATGGAAGAAAGTCTCTGTTTGACAGACAAGCTGCATGTTGTTATTAAACACAGATCTGCTTTTTAGACAATATGAAAATATTGAATTTAAAATAACCTTGAAAGATTCGGGCACTATAAACAGGCAAACGTAATGTTGTTGCCAGTACAGGAAGATAAAAATTCACCACTCCGTGAATTTATTTTATTTCATTTTTCTCCATGAACAGATTTACCAGCAAAATAGCATCCTGAAAGCCCACTGCTTACCCAGTTCACTCAGTTGCTCTTTGGGAAATGCCAGATGGGGGAGAGACTTGGCATGCCCTCAACTTCTGTTGTTCCACCCACCATGTGCACGGAGAAGACACAAAGGTTCCCACTGAGAATTGGGGCAGTTGAGTTAGGCCCTGCATGCCCTTCCAGAGAGAAAGGAGCCCTCCATGTTGTCCTTCCCAACAAGATGGCTTGCAACTCCAGTAAAAAGTATTACTAATAATGGCCCTTCTTGACCTTTCTATTTAAGTAAAGCAAGAATGCAACTGAAAAAATTAAACAGACTCAAAGCTTTAGCACCAATGTTCTCCCCTCCTACAGAGATTTTGTGTTTTTCTTTTATTCAGACAAAAACTCAGATTCTAAGTACATTAGTCTGTATATAACAAGCTGAGTCATCACAATCTGTGGTGTCCATATTCATTCTTGAAAATGTAGGAAAAAAAAAATTCAGAGAAAACAATAAGAAGAGCCTTCTAGTTTGCTGACAAAAATCCATCATTAACTCACATAAAAGGACTAAAGAGATCTTATGGAGAGCTCTTGGGCAAGACAGGATAATACCAGTTCTGTTGCTGGCAGTCGACATGTCCCAGCTCTCCGCTTTCTCTATTGTTTAACGTATCCCTGTTCCAGTTCCCCAGCTATGAATATTTTCATATCTTACCAGGGACCTTGTGAAGAAACTTTCAAGATCTGAGGCAGCAGGGAAGAGAGCAACCTAGTACAGCTGTCTGCCCACATCAAGAAACACCATTATAACATAGCCATAAATCCAAAGGGCACCTGTATAATGGCAGTAACTCTTTGGAGGGTGATCAGATAGAACATAACGTAGTAGGCAGGTGATAACAATTGGCAATTGAGTTAAGCAATTCGATTAATTAAATTGAATGATTTATTTAACCATGAAGATGCCAAGAAGATGAGAATTTTGGAGGATGCATACTCCAATAGCTGTAATTGCAAGGCCTTTTTTGACTTGCAAAGTTTCTCATTACTATATTCCAAAATTGTTTTACTAGGTTAAATAATAGAGAAGAGAATAGTGTGCAGCACTGTGTGTCCTATGCAGGCATAAACGATACAACTCAAGGATGGCCGATGGCCCAAGAGTCAGCTTTGGGTTTTGTAGCTTTCCACCAGTTCTTGCTTCTGGGTCCAATTTGCAATAAAATCCAAACTAGGTTTCACTACAGGGATTTTACAAATATATAAGGGGCAGCAACAACATTTGGATCGGTAGTAAAGACTAGAAGTAATGTCTGCCTGACCTTGCTTGGGAATTCACCCTTACCTAAAGCATCCTGATTGAAATGGGTATTCTTTTGGCTAGGTGAGTCTCCTAACACTTATCAGCTGCTGGTTTCACTTATCAGCTTTTTATCAACTGCTGCTTTTCTCTGCAAAATCAGTAAGGGGATTGCTTTGGCACCCTGAGTCAGGGGAGATGTTTCAGCTGGTGCTGCTCAGCCTTCACTGTACACCCTCAGGGGCAGGAGTCTCTAAGAGCTAGAGTCCTGGCTTTCCACAAACACAAACTGAAGTGAGGGGGTACTTTTCAAACAGAGAAAACTCAAAGTGAGAGATTACAGTAAGTGTTTCTAAAAAAGCCTCCCTCTGCTTTCTGCAGGGTCACCCCTTAGTTCTAGTGCGGGCTGTGGTACAGACACACTGGCTCCATGCAGTTCTTCCCAGGCAGCAAGGAAAAGTCTCTGTCTTTCATTCACCTGTGAGCCTTCAGCTCCGTGTCTCCCCAGGGGTGAACCAGTCATTTTTCATGGTGTAGGCTGGCTTTCTCCTACCTCTCCCACTCCTTCCTAATCCCTGCAGTGCTAAGGTATCATCTGCCAGTGGAGAGAGCTCTGTTCCTCCCCTCACTGCACCTGGGATGAGAAAATGAACCTTCCTCTGCTCTGCCCACCCTTGATGCTCAAAGCAGTACATAGCACACGTTACTGGCAAACATAGTTTTCCATCATCACAAAGCTCCAGCTAGAATATCACCCCTGGTTCCATATTAGTGATTATTAATCTCTCTGTATGTACTGTAAAAATTATGTAATTCCAGTTAGTATTTTATATTTTTTAACATTTTTAACAGATGGTCTTCAATACCAGCTGCATTTTTCTTGAGAAGTAAGGTGTTCTCCCTTAGCAAATGGCTCACATTTGATTTTGTAGTGCCTGAATATTCAATCTGAAAGCCTCACTTGATTTCTTTCTTGGCTTTTAAATAGTCTTCCATAGTTTATGGGTTTCTTCTAATTTTGTATGATATCTGTATGATTATCTGAGGAATGTGATTTTACATTTTAGTCAAATCTGTGCATAAGTTCAAAAAAGAGCAGTTGCTTGAATGAAGCTTTGATGAGTTCTTGTCTGCATAAGGCAAGACGATGAGTCCCAGCAAGATGAGCACAGGTTAAAGCAAAGGTAATCTCTGTAGTTTGGGCTCTGCAGTGCACACCTTTGCACAGCTCTCATCAACACTGTGTCCAGAGCGTCAGAACCATCAGCAGTTCTGCCTGATCGTATCCACTGTTGCCCAGTCTTCCACTCTTCAAGGGGTCAAACTGAAATATCTCAAACACACCCAAAAGGCTTGGTTTCCAAAGCATACAGACCGATTTATGGTCTTTATTTCCTTGGTCTTTCCCACACCTATGTCAAAATTAGTTGGAGATCTTTGCCTAAATCTTTGGCAGCAACTGACTTAATTTGTGGTTTACTACTCCTGACAGTTTATTGAGGAAGCAAAGCACGCCTTCTTCTCCAATAATAAACAGCCCACCCGCGGACACTTTGACAGACTTAATGGTTTTTTTATACAAAAATGGACAGACTTAATGTTTCAACTGTAGCGATCATCTGTCCTGATCTCCTTAATGAAATTAGATTAAGTGCACCTGGGAAAATGCTGAGACGGCACATTGCCTTCATCACCTTCCTTAATTTAAAACCAATTTGCGGGGAAAATATCCTCTGAAGCTGAGGGAGGCAGAGAGAAGGGGGAGGGAAGGGGATTTTAAAATCTATCTGGATAGCTACTGGCAGTTTTAATTCCTTTCCCTGCTGGCAATGTGAAATATTAACAGCCTTAAGAACTGAGAGTTTAAAGACTTACTAACCTTTTTGCCTTTCTTAGGGGAAAAAGTAACAAAACAAAATCTTTACTGTCAAGATCAAATATAGGGACAAAGTCCAGCACATGCAGGGGCTTGGAGGTTGGGCTGGGCAGGGAAGAGAGATCTGGCTGAAATATGAAAGTTTCTTATTCCACGAGCTAGACTGTGTTTTCCTAAAATGTATTGTAACCACTAGATGTTGGCGACGCTTACTGTCTGCTGTTACCTTGATAATGATTTAGTTGTGCAGAAAAACAGTAATTTGCCCACATAGCTGTGAAATCAGCTGCAATATGTACAATATAATTTGACCTGAAAATGATTACAAATGTTCCCTGGGCTCATTCTGAAGAGAACAAGAAACATGTCTTTTTAATTAAAAATGAAATGTTGCAAAGAATAACCATAACTTTTTTTTCCATGAAGGGTGATTCCTATTTTCTCACTCTGACTCCATTGATTGACAGCATGCTAACAGTTGGCTCAAGGTCTTCCACTGGTGAGGTTGTCGGAGATCAGAGTAGTCTGCAATAGGCTGAAAAGTCTCTTTATAACAGAGTTTTAGATGTTTACAGCCTTTGTCTTTTGGATTATTACAGTCCAAGCTCAGCAGTGCAGTTGATTTATCCATCTCCTGTCTCAGATTTCAGTGTTGCTGGAATAAAAGTATTCATACTAGAGATGGGCAGTTTCTGCTGCTTGGAGATGCTTTTCTTCATTTGCTTAGAGTCAGCCTTGTTCTTCATGAATGCTTTCATAGCCCAGGTTCTGCAGAGATGTCCACCTTGCATCTGGCCACCATCAGGAACACCCTGAACCCACACCAAAAAGGAAAGTCACATGTAACTCAGTGCTCTAGAAAAGTCTTGCAGTAGGCTTGGGTTTTGTTATGATAATCAGTGCACTGTCACTTACATTCCTTCAGCTACAAGTGCTCACCACGCAGAACCTCAGTCATGGTAACCTTTGAAGGAAGTGTCGTTCAGAATAACCATGTTGAAAGTCCCAGTTACGTTGTATGTGTTAGTGAAGATGGCGCCCAATATTCAGAAGCATTCCTCACCCTAGCTAAAGTTAGCAGTATCTGTGGATGCTCAGTGCCTCCAAAATCTGTTCAGCCATCTTCATCCACTTGACTGGTCCTATCGCTGGGACTCCTTATGTAAGTGGGAGTTTGCATGAATAGCCCAATTGCTGTCAGTGAATAATTTAAATGATTTAAGCCTCAGACATGCTTCTTAATAATGAGAGAAATCAGCCCCATATGTCCTTGTCTATAAATACTAGAAGATGGGGACAAGTCACTTTTAAATGGGATTCATTTATTTTTAAATGGGATCGTGATAAGTGTTTTAAAGGTAATCAAGCATGTGTGGCTATCCTGAATATTATAAATATAAAAGAACATTAGCCTAAAATTGCAAGGGATCCCATTCATAAATAAACTGCGTCAAGAGTATCATGCAAGGATAAAAGTGCAAAGTAACCTTTGATAACCGACAAACGTTTTAAAGTGTCTGTTCTTTTTATTAATTGCCGCAAAGGTGACTGAAGTGACCAATGTGTGTTATATATGTCACTATATATTATGGACACTCAGATCCTGGTTACTGAGTGACTGCAGTCAGTTTTCCCCTCTTTAAATCTTTAGATAACCTCACCCTACCAGCAGAAGGTGAAGTTGAAGAAAGTAGAATTTCTTGTATCGTGGTTATTGATCTTGTCCTCATAAAAAGACGTTATATTTCCCACCAAAAAGGTCTCCCTCCCATCCTTGTATTATTAGTCCCCCTTGTTTGTGAAGTGTGAGTTTCTAATTCTGCTTTTCAAGATCCTGCACCACACTACCTTTTACCATCTCTCTGGTTTTGTCTGACAGCATCACTTGCATCTCCTGCTTTGCCCATGCTGCTGGCCTCTGGGCTGTAAGCTGGCAATCTCTCACTGGTGGCTTTCTCCACGAGATAGGCTGCCTACAAGGACTAATCTGTGGATCTTCCCCACAAAGCCCACCAAATGTTATACATAGGATGGTGTATGTTTAGTGGTAGTTTGTATTTACTTCAAATGTTACATTTTAGGATCTATAAGACAGAGAGTGTGTCCTCTTCTGGAGGAGGTGACCTAGCATTTCATGGTCACTCCTGGAGTACAAATAACACAGAGAAATTATTTGTGAGCGTGTTTTAGCCAAAATCTGTTAGGAAATTGAATAAACATCATTATTAGTATTTTCCACTGAAGAAACTGAAGCTCAGAGAAAATGCAGCTTACCTGCAGTCCCACAGTGCAGTGAATCAATCAGAGGTGTTGTGGGACACAAATTCTTGGTCTTCTTGTTAGCTCCATGCGAGTCTGGTGGCAGACTGTGCTGTCTCAGCCAAAACTAACACTTGGATGTTTGTCTTCTACATCCAAACTGTCTCTGCTGATGATAGATGATTCTTGAAAAAATAATTACCTTTAGCTGAACTGAAATATGTTTTGGTTTTGCTTTGTTAAGAAGTCATAAAGCTTCATGTATTACATTGAAAGTCTTATTCTTGCTGAGGCATTAGAGCCTGTTTTCGTAACTTCATTGGAAAAGTGTCTTTTAAGGTGGTGGAGTATTGAGATGTTTTTTGGATGGCTGTTTCCTTTGAACTCTTAACACACAGAGACCATTTGTGCAACTGCAACAAATCAAAAGGTGGCTCTGGAGAGGGAGGGAAAAGTTGGAAGAAGTGACAGCTTCTTGGTGTATATGTCTGTGTTTAGTCAAAACAATCATAGAATCATTTAGTTTGGAAAAGATTGTTAAGATCATCAAATCCAACCTTTAACCTAGTACTGCCAAGTCCACCACTAAGCCATGTCCCAAAGCACAACATCTACATGTCTTTTAAATATCTCCAGGCATGGTGACTCAACCACTTCCCTGGGCAGCCTATTCCAATGCTTGACAACCCTTCTGGGGAAGAAATCTTTCCTAATATCCAATCTAAACTTTCCCTGGCACTACCTGAGGCCATTTCCTCTTGTCCTATTATTTGCTACTTTGGAGAAGAGACCAACACCCACCTTGCTACAGCCTCCTTTCAGGTAGTTTTAGAGTGATACGGTTTCCCCTGAGCCTCTTTTTCTTCAGACTGAACAACCCCAGTTGCCTCAGCTGCTCCTCATAAGACTTGTGCTCTGGACCCTTCACCAGCTTCATTGCTCTTCTTTGGACATGCTCCAGCACCTCGATGTCTTTCTTGTGAGGAGCCCAAAACTGAACAGAGTATTTGAGGTGCAGCCTCACCAGTGCCGAGTACAGGGGGATGATCCCCTCCCTAGTCCTGCTGGCTGCACTATTTCTGATACAAGCCAAGATTCTGTTGGCCTTCTTGGCCACCTGGGCACACTGCTGGATCGTATTTAGATGGCTGTCTACCAACACCCTCAGGTCCTTTTCTGCTGGGCAGCTTTCCAGACACTCTTTCCTGAGCCTGGATTGTTGCATTGGGGTGGTTGTGACGCAAGTGCAGGACCCAGCACTGAGCCTTGCTGAACCTCCTACAATTGACCTTGGTCCTTCGATCCAGCCTGTTCAGATCCCTCTGTAGAGCCTTCCTATCCTCAAGCAGATCAACACTCCCGTCCAACTCACTGTCATCTGCAAATTTACCAAGAGTGCGCTTAATCCCCTCGTCCAGATCATCAATACAGATACTAAACAGAACTGGGCCCAATACTGAGCCCTCAGCAACACCACTTGTGACCAGCCACCAACTGGATTTAAATCTATCCACTACAACTCTTTGGTCCCAGCCGTCCAGCCAGCTTTTACCCAGTGAAGAGTATACCCATCCAAGCCATTAGCAGCCAGTTTCTCCAGGAGAATGCTGTGGAAAATGGTGTTGAAGGCTTTACTAAAGTCTAGGTAGACAACATCCACAGCATTTCCCTCATCCACGAAGCATCACCTTGTCATAGAAGGAGATCAAGTTAGTCAAGCAAGACCTGCCATTCATAAACCCATGCTGACTGGGCCTGATCACCTGGTTGTCCTGTACGTGCCATGTGATGGCATTCAAGGTGATCTGCTCCATAACCTTCCCCCACACCAAGGTCAGGCTGACAGGCCTGTAGTTCCCCAAATCCTCCTTCCAGCACTTCTTGTAGATGGGTGTCACATTTGCTAACTTCCAGTCAACTGAGGCCTACCCAGTTAGCCAGGACTGCTGATAAATGATTGAAAGTAGCCTGGTAAGCACTTCTGCCAGCTCCCTCAGTACTCTTGTTCTTGGTTATCCTCAGCCTTTTTAAGTCTTTGCAACTCTATCTTTGTTTCTGATTCATACGTCATTACCAACAGCCATCAACAGCTCAAACATTCAGAAATTGGCTCATGGCAGGACAGTAGGTGATGATGTACAGTATCAACCAGATGGAAACATGCATTGCCTTAAACAAATGAGTAAAAACTTGTTTTCACTTAAAAATCAAAATAAATCTAACATACAGAAGGAAGAAAATGGAGAAACAAGCTGCATATGAGAGAGGGATAGCAGTTGCCCTTCACAATGCCTGTCCACAGAGCGGGGCGCAGGCACGTGCTCGTCCCAGCACAGATATTGGCAGTGGGGACCTGCCCCAGCAGAGGCTGAAGGAGAAGGCTTCCTGCATCTGGGTCCGCATGCCATGGGGGGCTACCACTGATAGTTGTTCAGGCTGCCCTGCACGCGCTGCAGCCCTCCTCCTCATGGAGGTCAGCCCTGGTCATGCACTGGGATGAGAAACGAGGAGAACTTTCAGTGTCCCCTCTCCAAGCCAGCTGCTCCCTCGAGGAGCTGGTTACATGGTGCTTGCCACTGTACAGGAGCAGGCATGTGGGCTGCTCTTGGGGACCAGCTGAATTTTCTTTGTGTGCAGCGTGTCTGTTCCATACACACATGTGGGAATGGCAACATAGGCTACAGCTAGCTAAATATATGGGGGTGGCTTTTGCACCAAATAAGTTACTTTTATTTAATTATAAGTTACAAATCCCAGTGATCAGCAGTTCTGCTGCCAGCTGTGGACAGTTGTTCACCATTGGCCCCATGGAGAAAAAAGTGGCCCAGGGAGTAGAAAACTGCTCTGAGTGAGAAAAAGGCTGATGCCACCTGCAGCAAGGTGCTTGTAGTGTTCCCTGTCCATATTGAGACACGGGGAAGGGGAGAAGCATGCCTGCCAGCTAGATGAATAGTTATTTTTAGTAGCACTGTAAAGTCAATTAGAACTAAAGCAGATCTGTATTAAAAGTTAATTCATATTAAGAAATAGCACTGCAGTAGCTACCACCTTCATCTGAAAACAGATGCAAGTCCATCTGTTTTGCTTGCTTTTAACGTGGTCCAGTGCAAAAAAAGGATGTTTTTAAGCCATCTTATTAGCTTCAAATTTATTATATCTCTTCTTCTTAGCAAGTCTGTAACATCACTGGTGTTGAATTGATTTGTCAGTGCTGCCAGTTTGCATTGCCATGGATGTAAAGGAGGCTGAAGTAAGTACAGTTCTTGCCTGGCCACTCTTACAGTTGCCAACTACAATTCTTGGCCGTTCAACTGGTGAATATATTCTGTATAATAGCTGTGCTTGGAAACGTTTCAGACAGGACTGTAGGCCCCAGTGTTCATTAGTCCTATTCTGGATGTTAATGTCAAACTTTCCTCCTCCCTCCCTGCCATATCTCCTTTTTGCCTTCCCTCTGCCCTGTGGTTGCCTTTCAAATCAATACTGTTCAGTGCAGATAAACAAAACAAAATGGATTGAATAGAGGTGCAAAAGGTGATGTTGTTACTTACCTCTCAATGCAGCACTCTTCTCTCTATTCAGCAGAACAACTGAGTGATGCTGAAGTCAATTATGTACCTAAGTCTCCTCTGCATCAGTTTAAATACATGCTGAAGTACTGTGGGACAGTGGATTAAATGTGCCCCAGTGCCCTGCTAAAATGAGACCTCAGTTTTCACTCCTTCCCAAACATACAAAGCCTACCAGCATTAGGAGCGTGTTTGGAGTCCGGAGTGTAGCAGCACAAGCAACCATTTCATGTGGCTGATGGCTGAAACTTGCTGTTCTGTGACCTTCAGTTGTGGCCATGTCTCAGTCTTGTACCTTAGGCAAAATTCCCATTCATCATGCCACTGTAAAGAACAAATATTTTGGGGGCAAAATAACTCTGCGGTGAGAATCAGATAATGTAGCTCAATTCCATGGCCTAATTCCTCTGATGATGTTGTTTAAAACATTATTTTCTCATTACCCTTTGTGAGCTGAGCTTCAGAGCTCTCCATTAAAAATAACAGCAGTGACTTGAATTAATTGGTTAGAAAACATTTCTTCTCTCAGCCATGTTCCACAACAAAACTGGGGCAAGCCAAGAAAAATGCTGGCCCAAATTTGGAAGAAGTTTTGTTTAGAGGCCTGAAGCCTACACGTTGCTCTGCAGACAAACACACACATACGTGGGTCTGTTGTAACTGCCTTGGTTTTACAGGAAAAGAAGCCAGCCAGGCTTCAGGGCTCAGAAACAGTTGCTGGCCAGATTCTGATTTATTTGACAGCCTCCGTAATAAAGTAACTATTTGTCTAACTCTTCCTGATTAGTCTGAAGAGGTCTGCCAATCTGAAGAGGATTGACTAGTCAGGAAACCACTGGTATTTTGGCTTTTTTTTTTTTTTTTCCTTAAGGGTTGTGATATTATTTGCAATAATTTCTCCTTTATTAAGTTTGGCATTTCAAAATAATTCACTGCTGCAATGTGAACATTTTCCACATCAACAATAAGTCTATTACAGAGAAATTTACAAAAACAAAATGACTTCATATTGCTTGCAGATGTATTCTGTAAAAATAATTGTTTTTCACTAGATTTTAATGTTTCTAGGCCTTTGTAAACATAATGCCTAAATACTTTTATTCAATAAACGAGACCCATTCAGTAATTGCTTGCACATTTGAAGTCCAGTAAATAAGGAGCAGATTTCAACCAAAATCTGTGTATCATTTAAGCTGCTTAGGTCAGAGCCCTAGGGCGGAAAAGAACTGGTGAGAAACTTGTGTTTTCAGAAGTGGAGAACTGTGACTTCAGAAACCAAGACAAATAAGCCCCATTTCTCTTTAATTAGTGGATTCCTGCTTATGGGCCAGGCTGTCTTTATTCTTGGTTCAGTAAGGCTGAGAATTCAAAGGAGGCTGGAGATGTTAAGCATTCTGTTCTCTGGACTTTCTTTATAGTCTGGGGATACCAAAGTCCTTCAGGCTCCATTGGAAATCCCATCATACAAACCCATATTTTTTCCTTGAATGCATTGTTTTCAGGTTGGGAACACCATTGTGCAGATAGAGAAAATGTTTGCATGCATATGGAGGGGAGACTGTGGCTGATGTCACTAACTGCGTGTCTTGTTTTTATGTGTATTAGGTTTATTATGTATTAATTTTTAAAAGCCAGTGGTACGGGAGACCTCGTTGAAGCTAGGAGAACTGCTCTAGTAAGCATCTTGTGGTCTTAAGCTTAGGCAAAATGTCAACTTAAAACAAAACAAAAAAGGCAGTGCATGAATAATTGGATATTGCTTGTCATGCAAGAAAAATAACTTACAAAGCAAAGTAGAATCCAGAAATAAAATTGAAATAAAAACAAAAACAAACAAATACCACATGTATTGTAATTCTTGTGTGAAACATGTTTGGTGGAGTCCTTAAATCAACCAGCTTACAGGCTGCACTGATGAGCTCTCATCATGCCTTATGAAAGTGAAGTATTCTCTGTGGTGGTTTGTTTTCTTCTACAGATATTTTGCAAGGCACAGAGACCTTTTGATAGAATAAAGGAGGGTAAAATATCTCAGACAGGGTGGTTTAAAAGATAATGTGCAGTTCTTCCTTGGACTTTGTTACCTTCTGCTCTCCAGACACTGTATTCTCAGGGATGAAACTCTGGCCTGTCCAAAGGCAGTAATAAAACTCTCTTTAATTTAAACATGACCAAGATTTCAACAAATATCAGCAAGAATATACCTCACTTCCCCTTAGGCCACCATGGCCTTTTAAAGCAGAAATGTAAGTAAATAGTGGCAAAGTAGCCTTTTCATTTGATAAAAAAGGTAGGCTCAGGAAATGAGTGGTCGTCTCTCATGGCACTAAGAGTGTGAGAGACGCAGAGGGTCACACTGATCCTGTTCCAGGTGACAAGTCATGAAAAGCAAACTCTTTCAGAAAAATCAGCTTTGTATATATCAGTCCTTAATCTTTTGCTCGTGTGTATGACAGTGTGCTTTCCTGCCATCACAGGCCACCCCCGGCCAGCTCGCTCCATGTCTTAATTCCTTCTCCTTTCCCTCCTCCTGTCCAAAGAACAACAACCCTAAAACCCCATAAAGCTTTGCAGCTGTTTTCACACATAATTAAATCGTCCTAGGTAATCTTGCCCGGTGGCCAAGATTGCCCAGTGGTGGGGGAATAGCACTGAAGTCACTGCCGTGATTTGATTACTGTGATTCCTGTGCAGATCAGCTGCTCCACGAAGGCAGCTGTAATGTTTCCAGGGCTCAGTAACGCTTCACACAGGGAAGAGCTGTTACTAGTTCCTCGTAGCAGCTGCCTCTGCCTGCACAAGGTGAAGGAGACACACAGCAGGAAGAATAGCTTTGGACTCTGTACCTGGCTGGTGCCTGTGGCTTGGATGATGTCCATCTTGTAGCAGACCCTACATCCAGTGGCACCACCAGGCACAGAGGAGGTAGACAGTAGTTTCTGCTTCTGTAGGGAATGGACTTTCTCACAGACAGAGGTTTATACACATCTTTGACCCGGGCAAAGTTTGGAAGAGAGACATTAAGACGCAGCAATGTGAAAGTTGTAAAGTTATATAACTAGAAATAATCCCAAACCCAAAGGTGTAATCTTATTTGTGTTCAATTCGAAGAAAGGAGTGTGAAACCAGGCAGACTTGGTCAGAACCATGCCAAAAACTCTATAATCACAAGCACTATGGCATTTCCTCTACCTGTAGATGATCAAAAGCTTTAGCTAATGAAAAAAGCCTGTTACACTTTGTACAGCTTTGTATTTTGCATAGGGAATTGTGTCTATTTGAAGTACTATTTGGATGCCTATTTTTCACTAATACAGCACAATTGTCTGGTTTGCAAGCTTCGCTGGGGTATTAAGCAGCAACGATTCCGAGTTACTTATACTGCACCAGAAAGGTCCAAAGTGTTTTGGGAAGCACAGGCTGTCAGAGTATCTGTCTCTCAAAATTTTGGCTCCTGCACAAATTTTACGGGCTGTGTCGTGTAACGGTGCCAAAAAAAAATAAGAAAGGCCAATTGTTTTAATGAGAAATCTTGCCTGTGAACTCTTGTCTGATGAACTAGGCAGACTACTGTGATCCTTTGCTTTTAGAAACTCCCTTGCTGGTTTTGGTTTTATTTATCACTTTCACATGGCCGTGGATGTGCTCACTCTTACACCTGCATTCCTTCCTCTCCTGTGCCCTAGTTTTCGGGTTGTATTTTATCAGACACTTTGTGTCAAAGCATAGTGTGAAAAGCATTGAAGAGAAGGACATAAAGGGTGTTTAGAAATGACCCTTGACCATCAAGAACTGCAAGTTTCTTCAGGAGTCTGCAGCATTTTTCAGAGCAGGAGAGAGCTGAAAAGTATTCTTTACTCCAGGAAATCCAGGGAAATCGGTGTAATGAACAGGGACATACCAAAGCCTTTTTTTCTCACTGGGTAATCTCTCCAGGGAATTTTATATGCTGCATATTACCATGATGCATGCTCTTCATTATGTCTCTCAGCACACAACACCACTGCTGAAAGCACTTCCATTCACTTGTTATCTAATCTCTGTTATCAGAGGTCAATGGACACAGGCCAAGGTCCTCCCTCGGCATATTTCCAAGCAAAAGCCCTGCACCCCTTGAAAGAGCCTGTTTCAAATGGATTATAAACTGGGATTTGCCTCACACATTGGCTAGGAATACAAGTTCTTCAAAGTTTCTTATATGGGTCTATTTGCAGGAGATTTCTGAACTCTTGTTGCAGAAGAGGCTATGGCTTAGATGCTTTGGTAGTCACTCTTGCAATTTTCTCATTGATTTCCAAAGAAAGCTCTGTTGGGTGATGCTGGAAATCACCCTTGTATTATTTGCTGTATTAAAGCCCCCGGGAGCTCCAGCCAAGGACACTAGGCTACATACTTCAAGAAAAGGCTGTCCCCTCTCCAGGGAGCTCGTGTTCCAGGGAAGAAGCAGAGAGGATGTGTGTGCTCTAAAGAGGTCACATAAACCAACATGGTAAGCAGTGGCCTTGTCATACCTGAGAGGTCTAACTGCTCTCAGTGCTGTTGCCATAAAGGAAAATTTTGAGGAGAATAGTGAGGCAGCTTTGTAGATGTTAACGGGGAGCTCCTCCCAGGTGTGAGGGGAGACCTGGAAGAAAGCACAGTCCAAGAAGTGGGTGCGGGAGGCTGGTCTCAACCTGTTCTCCTTTGCGGTTGGGCATGTAGTTGCTCTCCAAACAGCTGGAAAACAATGAGAGAAGGGGAGATGCAATGTTTTGTGCGGTAGCTGTGTTTTGTAATAACCTCTGTTATTAGAGGAAGAGAGGTTTGCATTGTAAGAAAAACACTCAGGTTGATAGGCTATGCTGTGGTCTGGCTAGACATAAATGCATGGAGTAAGGTCATATCAGAGTAATTGGATTACCTAATAAATAGCTGGATGTGGGTCTGTTACAGACAGGGAAGGTTTGCAGAGCACTCCCACTTCTTTAATTGCTGCTTTAGCCTGCTGGTAGGAATGGGGAGGTGTTGAGAAATTACATTTACAATAGCAGGTTCAGGGGTATTGCTCATGAATCAGAGTTTCAGTGCATCCTCTGCTCCAGCCTGTGTCATGCAGTGAGGGTTTTTTATGAGTATTTTGTTTGTTCCTATGATTTATTCCTAGCGTTCTTCTGAAGCTGCCAAGGCAAGGTAAAAGATGCTTGTCTTTCAGTGTGTTTTTGTAAGTCTAAAGTTCAGGGTTATTTTATAAAGGCAAGATGAGTATGGAAAATCTTGTCCAATCTCAGCACAATTTTTTTCCTTGAAATGGCATTTGTCTCTGTCATGTGCAGCTGACTTCATTCTCTGCTAGAAGCTTCTCACTGACAAGCTTTACTGTCATCCTGGATACACAAATTATCCTTGTTTACTTGGGGGTACCTTGAGAGAAGTGTTCTCCTCATTCTTCTCAAAGTCTCAAAACATAGAGGTCTTTCCCACCCTCCTGTAAACAGAACAGGAAGGAAAGCCAGATGTTAAGGTTGTCTTACAATTTATACCATGAGGCTCTGCTTTCACGTTCTTACAGTCTGGCCAGACTTCATCATTGTGATTTTCTTTGCTGAGAATCTTCTTCAGACTGAATTATTTGGGTGAATTTCAGCTGAAACACTTCAGTGCAGAGCTCTTCCACTTACCTCTCCTTACTGCCAGCAAAGTCCTGGAGCAGAGAAGATGGTAGATGGCAAAAGCATGTCCCATTTACACTTAAAGCTTTTTCTGTTGGCATCCAGCAGTGTGGAGGAAGACAGCAGATGCTGCCGAGTGAAGATGTGGGCCTGATGCAGTGATAGGGGAACCAGAGCCTGTGATGGGCTTGCTGAGGAAATAAGGGAGCCAGATTTTGAAAACAAACAGGAGTTTACTACACAACTAAAGCATGCATGCAAAGGACAGCTCAATTAAGGTTGTGAGGACAACTCTAAGTATTTTTTCCCAAAATTTTTCAAAATGCTTTACTTTGCATCTTTAAGCATTTTTTTTTTTTTTTTCATGCCTGATTGTATGGCACTTGAAATGGGTGAGACTATATAAAAAGTAGTGTTAAATTTTGTGTGAGCCGAAGAGCCAACCTAAAGTGAGAAGAAAGTGTTTATCAAATGTCTGTGTATGTTTTAGGGTGCAGACAGTTGTTCTCTATGTGAAACTTGGTTGGAAACACAGTTTAGCAAAGCCCTCTCTCCCCTTTTTCTGCTGCTTTTAGGGATGTATCAGCCTTTCAGAGATCAGGTTCTGCAGATCTTACAAACCATTGTTTTTCCTTAACAAGGTTTGCCAAGCTCATCCCTGGTTGTAAACCTTTATTTCCTGTAATTTAAACAAATGATGCATTTCAAAAGTGACTCAGTTCCTTAAAATAAAGATGTATTTCTGCTAGCTCGCTAAATGGAAGCCTGCTTTATATATACTGCTGCCTTTCCCAAAGCCTACTTCACGGCCCATAATGCTGCGTTTGGTTCTTCTCTCAACTTTTCTCTGGATACTTCAATCTCTTTCAAGCACAACTTGAATCTGAAGTAAGTGTTTGGTTAACTTTTCAAACCACTGATATTTGAGTGGGTTGGAAAAAAAGAAAGCAGTTTTTCCTAGGACTGATGTTGCTTTCCAGAAGAGTGGGCACGTGTTTGAGACCATCTCCGGCTTTCTGTCTATACCAGGGTACTTAGAAAAATTAATGCAAGTCAACTAAACTGATAAAGCCAAAAGCCAAATGAAAGCATATCCTCATGGAGGTAGCCTTTAGAGCATAAGTGGCATTTCATTGCTGAACGGGACTGTAAAGATCTAAAGTTGTTTTGCGTCTTACAACTATTTTAATTAATCTGCCTTGTCTCTGAACCTTTGCTTGCCCTATCTTACCTTTCTTTACTGTTCCTGTATTTTGGGTATCATAATATTAGTCTGAAGTTCAAAAAGCTCTGACTGTTGCCTCTAGTTAACATTCATTCTCCCATCTAACCTGTTTAACTTGCTGTCTGATGACCCATTAAGCAATTGTTTTTAATTAGCAAACTGACTACTAGTTTGTAATGCAAGGATTAAAAACAAAACAAAGTACTTTGTTCAGCTTCTGCAAAGTGTAGGTTAAATTATTTACAATGCTACTTGTAAACTGCTTGAGTATTTTTATTAAAAGTGACAGAGTTTTGTAACTGGCAGCCTCCTTGTTATGTACTGTAGTGTCTTTGGTAAGCAGTAAGAAAGAAGATGATGTTTCCTTTTGTTTGAAAAATGGGCAAATTATTGGCTAGAACAGAGATCACATCAGATACTCGTGGTCAGCCAAAGAGGTTTGCACAGGCCTCAGACACCTGCATAAGAAGAGTTGCAAAACCTGTTGTTGGAATGAATGACATGCAGGGACTCTACCAAAACTCTCCTTAGATTTCAGCATAAGTGAAAACAAATGTTCTGCTGTAAATATCCCCCAGGTGAATACGTTTATTCTCTTCACAGCTTTGAAACACGCTTCAGGCTAGAGAGGCTCCCTGGAGAGGGAATTTAGCGCTCTGAGCCAAAGGTCAGGGTCAGGTCACTCTGCTCCATTTGAAATTTGGCACCTAGGTACATATGGCAACTGCATCATCCCAGGGGCTAATTTGCCAAATCAGATTGCATCCTCTTTCATTGCTGTGTGCCAAGATCTTATGTCAGTCTTCTCCCTGCAAAGCTGAATGCTGAACATCCAAGACCTGCTTCTAATACCAGCCACTTTCAGCAGCTGAGCTCTCCTGGAAGAAAACCAGAGCACACCTACCTGATAATAAGAACAACATTTACATAGTGCTGTGGATTTCAAAACTTTATTAAACATCAAAGGCAAAGTTGTGCTTGACCCTTGGAGGCATTTACAAGGAACTCTCTTCCTTGCTAATACACAAGCACCGTGGGATGAGTGGATGGCAGTCGTAGCCTCCATAGAGACTCATACAGACCCTGACTCACAGCCTCTCCGGGGAAGCCAGCACCTCCCAGGAGTTCCCCGAGAGCTTATAACCAAAGCACAGATGCACGAGAGAAAGAAGCAAAGATGCTACAGAAGGTAATGGTAAGAAAAGAGGTACACTTGTTTAGCTGAGTGCAGAATCCATGATGCTGTCACTGTTATCGCGCTTGAGTCAGAGTCAGGTTATTACAAAGCCCCACGTGGGATGCCATGGTTATCTTTACGCTACAGGTTCTAGCAGCTTAATTAGGTTGGCCTGGGGTAGGAGGAGATTGGCAAAAACCCTTGCTGCACATACAGTTATGCTGAGAAACTAGTTTTTCCTAGTACAGCTTTGCTTTGATAGGTTTTGTTACTGGGATGAGTTGCATGCAGTGTTTCGCTGATACTGGTATTGATACACATATGTTGTTAACGTGTCCTAAACCTCAGTGTTCTTTGATGTCCTTTCTTAAAGATGGAAAAAATGAGGCACGGAAATTAAACAATGAAAGAACTGCAGCAAGTGTCTGCCAGTGATTGTACTGAGATTTGGGATGTTTTTATTCCTGCTTCTGTACCCAAGCAGCTATAAAAGGCATCTCTGTTCTGTCAGTCATCTGGATGCACTCGCTTTTGCAAGGGCTGGAGCAGGGAGGCCGCAGGGGAGGGCAGAGGAAATGCTGAGATAGAAAGGGAAACTTTGGAGAACCCAGAAGGTGCTGGAGGCTTCAGCTTGCTTCAATTAGTGGAAGTCAGTGTGTACCTCCTTCCCTCGCTGCCTACCTTTGATCTTTCTTAAAGGTGTAATGCTAGAAACAGATTTAATCACGATACAAAATACCTGGGAAATGCAGTCTGTATCTTTTATGATTTTTCTCCGAAAAGGACCTTGGAGATTTTTGCTTTTCTTCTGGCTTTGGAGATAGACATGTTCATATAACCCTGCTGTTTTATCATTCATATCAGTAACACGCTTGCTGCCAAGATCCGGCATTTCCTGATACAAAATCCATGCCTGAAAATAGCTAGCTCTGAGGGGTTTTTGGTTGTGACGATTGTTTTCTCTGCAGACACCGGGCATGAACAGTGGTTCTGGGTAGTGTGGTCCCTGCTGGATAATGGTGTGCACACCCTTTGCCCTCTGTTTCTGCTGAGCAGTCAGTTGGCCTGATCTGTAGTGCTCTCCTCTGCCTGTGCTCTTTTTTCTTCCCCTTTTTCTCATTTTTTAACACGACAAAAGGTTCATGTGTTTAACCTTTAGAGGCATTCCTGTTGGTTTCTATTCCCCGTGCCAAGAGGATGGGGATGTTTCAGAGTATTGAAGCCTGGGAGCAGGGTGGGACTTTAGAACAGAAGGTTGTGTTTATCTGCTACATCATCCTCACCGCAGTCATGCAGTTAGGAGGAAAGATCATCTTGTATTTTGAGTGACTGAAGCCTCCTAGCAGCAGATAGAAGTATCTCCAAGAAGAACAGCCAACCAAATACCCGTTGGTATTCTGCTGTGTTCAAAAGTCAATGAAAAATTTTTAGCCCATCAAGCTACTGAGAGCAAATGTGGGCCATGTTTTACCCTAATTCAGTAAAATAAAAACCAAGCCAAAATGTTTTGTAAAAATTAGTCTTTGATCTTTCCTAATGTGCAGCCTGTGTTAGTGGTCACAGCTGTCCAATTCTCTCAGCCTGTTTCTGTTCTCTCTTATGCCATTTTTACATTGGTGCAGTTTCAGTGATGTCAGTGGAGCCGTTCCAGATTTATACCAGCAGTTTGGCAAACGCCTGATGTTTAAAAATCATGAGTCAGGCTCCAGAAAATAATGCAATATTTCTTAAAAATCATTATTCAGAACAGCGCATTGAGTTAGGGGTATTTTTTTTTTAATCTGCTATTTAATGTTTCAGCTGACAGGTGCTTTTCAGTTTTTTTTTTTTAACGTATCTGTGAGGTCTGGAAGATTAACATGCAGTTGTCAGTGAAAGTCGTGACTCCTGCTCAAGCACAGGACTCCTTCAGGACTTTTAAAATTGGAACCCGGAACTTTTAAAGCAGAAATTTTATCAGATATTCTTCTTGCTGTCTGTCTGGGCAGCACTTGGAGGGAAGTCTATTTTCTGGCTCAGGCTCTGAGCACCTGCATGTATATAAAATGCAATAATTATCAACACAATCAATAACAAAAATTTTAATCAGCATAACAATCAATATGTCATCAATATTTCATATTAAAATCCTGAGTGTTGTCATCATTGCGTCTCTCTAAGAGCAGCGTGCCATTGATTCCCCTCTTTTTTGACTTATTTTTACCAAGTCTATAGGCAGAACACCAAACTTCCTACTCTAAATGAGTTTGGGTTTAGCTTGCAAGTGCTTGCAAGAAGGTAGCCAAGTGTTCAAGCTCACAGTGAGCTAATATTTTATACTGATGGTTGGATTAGTTAAACTGCTCAGCAGGAAAGCCTATGTGCATATGCACTTGTACAGACCCAAACAATGCTGCTTCATATACATATAGGAATCCAGCCAGCTACTCCAGTGATTATGATTTTGTCTTTCTGTTGCCCATGCCTGTGCCTTTTATCATTTATTTGGAAAGTTAATGAAAACATGCTTAGTACAAGGAAAAGCACCCAGCAGAGCAGCCATCGATGCTGCAGAAGTTTCTTCTTGCCTGCTTATAATTAATGCCTCTTCCAGCAGAGAGAGACTTCATGTGGCAAAGCCACCCAGCATATGCATCAGACTGCTGGAACAGTGATTATTGATAATGGCTGGGAGGGAAGGTTGCCTTAGGTGGAAAGAAGCCAGCATGTCTTACCTTGTATCAAGGAAAGTGTGAAAGCCATAATTTTTTAAAAATAATTTAAAAAAATGAGTATTTCTACCTCACCTTCCTCTGCCACATCCACACCAGCAGCTCTGGGTGGTGTCAGCTATGCTGTATGGCTGATTTGAAAGATTTTGGATTAATTAAAAGGCCAGTCTGGCATGCTTGTGCACAAAGGCCACCTGTGTCGCATAAAAACAGCAAGCAAATGTATTTTGGAAGTGAAAGGTGAACTGAGTATGGTGTTTCTGCTCAATGTAAAGCAGGGACTGTGTGAACTGGAATTAAATATGCATTGAGCTTAATGAGGGAAGTTGTAAGCAGTGTAGAGGAGTGATGGACGGTGATCTCCACTGAGGTGGTCATGTAGATCTGGAACAAATGTGGTACGATTCATACTGGTTTGTGGCACCAGACTCACTGTGAACTCCTGCAGGTCTTGGCCTTGGCCTTTGGAGACGCTGCCCCACACACAAGTGCCTTCAGCCGAACTCAGACCAGGGGTTTTCTGCCATGAGATTTCTGTGTTGGTAGTGACTTAATGACCCAGCAAATTAATTGCTTCATGAGGCTGCATTAATAATAAATGTTCTCTTACCCCATTTCATGTTATATATGAACTCCCCACTCAGCATCTGAAACTAAAATGGGCAAAATTACAAAATTGTGCGCATTCCCTCACTAAGCGTGCTGCTCTGACATGATGGGACAAGTACTCAGTTATTTTTAGTGCTGTACTGAGGCCATAAATTGTATCAGCAGCAACTGAAGTTGCTGGAAAACTTCTTGCCCAATGACTGAGAACACTAGTTCATAATGATGAAGCAAAGGGCTAATGATTTTTTAATATAAGAGGTAACTTTTTCAGATAAGGGGTTATGCTTTTCTTACAGAAAGACGCATTTTGGTTGATACATACCTGGTGTCTGGAGCAAAGAGCATTACAAGCTCTGCCTTAAATCCACATCAGCAAGAGAAGAACACGTTGGACTGAGTGGCCTTATCTACACAGAGTATTGTTGGTTGTGTGACTTTGCTTTCTCAATACACATTTCTTATTCTTGCAGCTCTACCTTAGGAATGCCCTGATAACAAATCACTGTGTCAGTTAATTATCTGGACCTTTTTCCTGCTTGCAGATTATTAAATGAGGTGGTTAAAACATTAAGTGTAGGATACCACTGATGGGCCTCTGTTAAGCTACTACACTACTGGGAGAGATACCTAGATATATATAGATATATATATATATATATATATCTGTTTTCAAGGAAGGGAAAAAAAAAAAAACCACATTTCTGGGAGGAGTTAGATTTAATAGTGACTGCTGTTTAACCTGGTGTGAGGTTCAATGGCAACTGAGGTTCATCTAAGCTGGTGCTTCTGTGGCCCCTCAGTCTCAGCCACACATTGCCCCTGGCACCACCACTCTGTGTTTGTGCAGTGAGCTGGTCCAGTAAACTCATCTAACTGAAAAGTTGGGGCTTTGGGGGGTGTATTTGTATGGCTTCTCTTCAGCTGTGTCAGCTCTGGATTTCTGTTATTTCATGAATACTAGTGCTGGCACTGAGGAGGAGGTGGGAACGTGCAACCAGGGAGCCCACACTGTTTTAAGCTCCTGTGGCAGAGCACCTAGGTATCAAAGATGGAGGAAGTTTATTTCTAATCAACCAGTCTTACATTTCAATCAAAGAGTTTAAATTTATACACATAAATAATTCATGCACTTATTATGCTACACATTCAGAATGCAGAACGCACATTAACTTGTCCTTGTCCCACTCTAACAGATCTGCAAGTGTGATCATCCCTGTTTTATTAGGGAAAAATGATACCAAAGGTGAAATCCTGGTGCATTAAAATTGACAGCAGAATTCTTACAGACCCTGATGCAACTAGAATTTCACTTGAAATAACTGAGATCACTGGCTGTTGCTCTTAAAATAGTAATGACGCTCTTTCTAGCTCCAGTGCAATGATTGTGTCATGGAAAAGATATTAAGGTAGTTATGCAGCAGAAATGAGTGAGTATGGCATTGCCTCACTGCTCCCCGGAATTAATAATCCCATGGGGATTTGAATGCAGCGTACCTGCAATGTCATTTTTAGTCCACAGGGCAATGCCACCTCTCATATGAAAAACAGAGATCACTGTGATCACTAATGCTTTATGCTGACAAATATATCCTTGCCACTTACAGAAGGATAAAATTCAATAATAAGCTTGATTGTGTTCAATTTGAAAAAAAAAAAAAAATGGCTGGTTCCTGAAAGAATATTTTATACAATATACATGAGTAAGGCTTTGGCTTGGGGGAAGGTGTTGTGCCTTTCCAGTTGCTGTTCAGTTTTGTGCTGTTCTAATTCATTTTCTTTGATTTTTATCTTGGCGAGGTCTTGACTTGTTATTCTGCAGTTTGAGGAATTTCCATTTCCTTTTGATTGAAGATATAATTTAACATTATATGTAAAAATTGTATTGCAGCAAGTGTCACCTGAAATGTCTAAAGCAGACTCTAAATCTATATGAACAATGAGTTAAATCTTTCAAGTCTGATAGCATAGCTGTAGTTGATCCATCTTCCCCTACTATAAAGCTCCCCAGTTGTATGGCTGTGCCTTCGTACGCTTCAGCCTCCACATTATTAGCAATCCACTCACAATAAACACCACAAATCACTTCTGCCTCCTTAAAAATAGCTGCCTGAGCGAGGGCATGGACCTGACACAATGTCCCTGCCTTCCTGGCCAGGCTGCAGGTAGAGCTGGAAGCCCTGCCCGGGCTGGGATTGTCTGGCACTTCCCCTTGCAGGGCTGTTGTCAATTGTTTGTACCTTTGCCAAACTTAAACTGTTGGAGCTGAAATTTTCCATGTCATGTGTCTGCCTGAAGCTGATTTCCTTTTCTTTGAAAGTTCAAATAGAAAGATTTGGCTCCCTCAAAAAATAAGATGGCGGGGAAGTAAATTGGTTTGGTCATGTTATAAGCACTGGCAAGTAATTTGCTAAGAAACTTGCACACTTCCATACTTTGGAGCAAGGATGTGAAATTTGGCAGGGGATTAGTCTTGTGTAAGACAGATGCCTTTTGCTATCTCTACAAAAGTTGCAGCATATCCGGCCAAGCTGCATACTCCTAGACGTATCAGTTTGCACATTCTAAGGGTTTCAGAAAAAAACCCAAAAGTTCTTGTGGTTGCACAGGTAGACTTTTGAAAAGAAAATACTATTTCCTACCTAATTTGCTGGGTATTCTGTATGAGGAATTTCCCAAAAGGCAACCCCCTAAAGACCTGTCTTCCGTCAGGAAAAAAAATAATGCTCAGAATTGCTTAGCAGTCAAGATCACAAGAAACCCCAAGAGTACTTAAAGGGCACCCGATAAGATCCGTGAAAAAATACCCACTGCCGCCACTTGCCTCTGGAATGTCATGTAAATCTGTCTACACTTGCCTTTCACACTTTTAATTGAAAACATAAAGGGGTGGGGGGAGCATTTGAGCAGATTAGCTAATTGATTGATTGATTATTTACAAGGAATCAAAATTAGAGGGACAATGATGTCTTTTTAGAGAGGCGTCAAGGCAAATTATATGATTATCAGATTTCCTGTATGCACAGTTTGACATGTGCAACACCACTGCATCCATTTGTACATAAATCATGCATCAGGGTTTTTCCTAACACATTTTAAGAGAATTTAACATGCTTTTCTCAAAACCACAAAAGCAAAGCCATAGTGAAATATTTAACTCTGGCAGCAAGAGTTTGTCTACGTTGTGGATGCCAGTAGAGGTTTCAGTGCAGTATGACCATGGTTTTGCTAACTGTACTAGGGCCAAATATCTCTCCTGCTTATTTCTGGGCCCGAGACAGGCACAGGAAGAACGTGTGTTAATGTGCACCATATTCGCAGCCATCTGTTGACCCCATCTGACTTTCACTTGCCCGTGGGGCTGCTCTCTGGGGAGAACCGGCAAAGGTCAGGAGGGCACCCAAGCCTTGTTGTAAGCTGCCGAGTGGCAGTACCATCTGTAAGACTTTGTTCTGCTTCTGTTCCAAATCTGCCTTATTTAGGGCAGTGGGCAAGTATGTTGATATAATTAGTTTATCCTGAAAAAGCCAACCTCCACCCCCAACAGTCAGCAGACCCATCCCGCCTGGAGCAGACCCACCAAAGGGAGGGACCTGCAAGTTCATTCTGGTTGTGTTGTTTGCTGACAGCCCTCTAAGCCCATGGGAATAGGTTGGCCAGAAGTGATTTTTTGCAATGAATGGTGTGATTTGTGCCAAATCTTATGAGACCATCTTTTTCTTTCTTCCTTTTTTTTTTTTTTTTTTTTATTTCTTTTTTTAATATTCACATATTTAAGTCCTGCAAAGTATGATTGCCATTACTTTTTGTCTGAGAATGGGTATCTTACCTTTCGGGTATTTTGAAATTTAAGCACCTTTCTTAGTAGCAAAGGCAAGTTCTCAAATGCTTCCCCTGGTAACATTCACTCTTAGATGACTGTTCAGTCTTGGCAAGCAAAGATAAAGGATCAAGCACAGAATCTGGCCTCCTTTCCAAATTGCCTTGATTTCTTATCTCTGAAGCAGAATTATTTTGCACAGATCTTGCTGTTTCATATGTTTCCCTTTGCTTTCATGGTACTATTTCAATTAATGCCATCCTGGGGACACATGAGCCCTGTGTAAAATGTCATCACAATGTTTGAGAGTGGTTTTGAGAGTCTGGTCTGCACATATAAAAAACTGTCAATACACAGTCAGGCCTTTAGAAGTGGTGTTTATAGCACCATAATGATTCTGTATCTAGGTCTTCAATCAGAACAGGGTGTGGGCCCTTTACAATGTGAATACAATAACGTGTATTAAATGACATTAAGAAGTTACTGCCAGTACGCAGTAGCCAATTTTCTCATGTTAATACCTGAGAACAGCAAATAGCAAGTGAGGCTGGCTGGGTTGGTGGCCTCAGGCCAGCTTTTCCCGAAGCAGGTCTCTGAAGTCAGCCTGGCTCAAGGCGAGCTCGCTGCTCCGTGGGGCTGAGCCTTTGCAGCAACCAGCACCCGCTTCCTCCCCCTCTAAAAGCAGGAACGGTGGCAGGGCTGTGGCTGTGCAGCACCCAGGGGAGCCTGGCCTGCTTCCCCACAGCTGCGCCTGGGTGGCTGGACGGGCAGCCAGGGTTTAGAGACCCTGATGTGAAAGTGTTGATCTAGATCCCCAGGAAATCCTGTTAAGCAACAGCAGAAGTGCCTGGGGCAGGGGAAAAAAATCTGTCTGCTCTAAGCAGTGCCCCTCTCATTTGCATGCAACATATGTCCTCTTCGTTTGCATGTCAAAATAACCCTGCCCCAATTGCCTCAAGCAAAAAAGATTAGATCTGGGGAGGAGGCTTACACCAAGACAACTTTTAGCACAACAAGGAAATTCTAAGAGAGTGAAGATAATTAAAAACAAGAGATGAGAGCTAGCTCAGTCAACTTGTTTGACATAGCCAAGTATCTCCCAATAATTCAAGAAACCTCTCAGTATCCAGAACTGTCCATCATCTACCCTGTTTTCCCCTGCCAGCACGATTTGGCATTTTAAAATTAAAATTGTTGTGCTTGTCCTGCTGACTCATATGTTGTGCGTCTCTCTTCTGTCCAGATTTGGGATGAAATCTTGGCCGTGTGCTTTAAGCCTGTGTGATGCAGGAGGTCAGAGCAGTTAATCAAAATGGATCATTCTAGCTTTATAGCATAAAAGTCAGTTAAGTCATTGGCAAAATTCCTGCTGATGCCTATAAATGCAGAATTCAAACTATATAACCCCACGATGTCCAAATGGCTGGCTATATGATTCTCTCTCTGAATCCAGCTCTTCTGTTTAGAAGTCCAGAGCTGCTCTGCTTATTTACTTTCCTTTTTTCTGCAAGCATCCCATGGATTTGAAGTGCTGAGCTTTTTTTAATGACAAGAGGAAAAGCTTATTTCTTAAAAATAAAATGTTGTTTAAATTTATTATTTTTTTGAGTGAAAATGAATTACTTTAAAATACCGCTAATCCATTTGTTACCTTTTTTGCTGTGAATTTTCTTTTACCTTTGCAATAAAGGGAATTTATTTTTAATAGGATCAAGGGGAAAAATTCTAGGATCAGTTTGCACCATATTTCTGCCTACAGCTAAAATCTGAAATCTAAACCATAAACCCTTAAAAGTAGTGAGCAGGAAAGGATCATTAATAACCCTAAAACTAGTTTTGAGACTCACCATAAGAACATTATCTGTAAAGGCAACGTGTCAGTTACACTGACTTAGCAATAATAAGCAATAAAAAAAAAAAAAACATACTGCTGGACTGAAACAAGCATGAAAGCCTCAGATGTGAATTTTAGGATGTTCTGTAGTGAAGTAGCTGTCCAGGGCACAAAAGGCTGCTCTGTTCAGGGTTCCTGCACAAAGATACACCTGCTGTTTAGCACATCACCCCAGTACTTTGTTCGGAAGCTCTTGCTCCTGCTCCTCATTAGCCCCAGTGCTAGAAAATGCAATTGGGCTGCAGAGCTCGTTGCAGCACTGAGGACATCGCTGTTGACAGATCTGTAAAGCAGAGGGCGGTTTACCATACGCAGGTAACCTACCGGACCTTCGATTTAGATGAGTCCTAAATAAAATGAAAACTAGCCTTGGATCAAATGGCCAGTTATCCTTGTGTCTTCTCTGTGGGCTGGGAACTCTCCATGGGACAGACAGAGAGAGAGCTTGAGTAAGTTATGCAAACGCTATTGTGTCAGACTTGTGTAAGGGCTAAATCATTTTAGCCTCTGGGCTAAATCATTTGATTGGATGGAAACCATTTAAGATGAAACTATTTTTTTTTCTTGAAATAGTTTATTCCCTGACCACATTCAAGTAGCTAGAATGTTTTGCTTGGTGGAGTGTGTGACTGTGGGGGGTGGAGAGCAAGGGAAAGGGAATTGGGACTCATTTTTGTGGAGATCCCAAAATAACCCAAATGAAGACAACCCAACCTGAAATGTAAGAATTCCCAGAGGCTGCTTGGTCACAGGATATATTTTCACATTGTATTAGAGCAATTCCCTGAACTAGAGAAGACAGAGGCAGTACTGGCTGACTTGTAGTTTTACTGCCCGGTTGTTTATTAGCAATCCTGCTGTGCAAAAGCATTGAAGAAATGGAAGTTATTCAGAGGCAACTCTGAGCCAGACTTGATTGTTAGCAGCTTTAGGGATTTGGCTATTAGCTAGTGCGTTCTGTGGTAATGGAATATTGTAAAAATGTTTATATAAAAAAGTGCAAATGTCAAGACAGAGTGTGTGTATGTGAATACCTCTTCATACAGTAATGGTTCTTAGAGGCAAAATTTACCAGAAGTGTAATAGGACAAAAAGTTGCTCTGGCAGATTTGCTTGGTTTTTAATTTACTTTGCTATAAAACAAGGTCTTTTACCCTACACTGCACACCAGGCCCAAATTATAGAGTTTGGAACCCCAGAACTGTCTGACCTGACTACTGATGCTCAAGTCAATTCTTTTTATTATTGCCATGAGGTTTGCAGCGAGCTGCAGGATTGTGCATTGAAAGTACATCAGTGCTTTTAGGGTAAACTGGTGTTTTAGGTCGATCAGTAGGAGATAAATTGGAGCTTTCAGCACCACTAAAGAGATGGAGGTAATTTTTTTTCTCTTTTTCGTCAGCAATTTGCACAGCCATTTCCAGTAATGGGGAGAGGACACATCACAGTTTGGGGGCCAAGGGTGACTTCAACAGCAGAGCATGAACGTGGAAGCCTTTATCTTCATCACATCAACTCTCAGCTTCACCTGATGTCTCTGCTGCTCCCGTCCCCCAAAACTGCCACCTTTTTTGGACAGTCACAGAAGCATACATTAGTCAAAGCTATCGTTACACGGTCAGCCAGTTGTATTCATCTCCAGCCTGTGCTTGGTAGGTTTCTGAAAAAATGCCCACTCGTGCTGTCTCAGGGTCACAGTTTCTGCCCGGTTCCAGGCTTGGATAGCTGTGGTTGCATCAGCTTGCACTCTGATGGTTATCTACCCAACTGGTAGGATTACAAGGGCAATATATTTCTTAATGAAAATGTTGATTCTGGAGTACAGTTATAGGGTCATTTACATTATTATGCACATAATCTCCACCATAATCTCTTTCAGAGCAGGGGGTCTAGAATGACCTTTTGAGGTCCCTTTCTGTACTGCATTTCTATGATTCTATGAAGTCCTTTCTGAAAACAAATAAATGTTATCAACATTCCTATAAATTATTCATTTTTTAAATCCACTGGTCATTATAAGATGATTGGCATAAGTAATAATCTGTGTTAGGGATGTGAAGGGAAGTGAAATGATAAAAAGCCTTTTTGATGTTCTGCTGCTGTTTGTCATCTTTCCGGAGAGAAAGAGGGGTCTGACAGACCTCCAGCTCTGCCCTTGGAGGACCTGGGATCCAGTCCCTGACTTCTACTGCTTCTTTTGTGATCTTGACAAGTCATTAGAGAAAGATCAAACACTGTTTTTGGAGCATCTTAACTGCACTTCAGCTGGTTGCCCTCCTGCTCCCATCCCCCAAACTGCCCAGATTTGTAGACTACACTAATCAAAACTGTCTATAGACATTCAGCCAACGGTATCCTTCTCCAGCCTGTCCTGCTTCTGTTTGGCCCATAAATAGTTTTTAAATGTACTTCTTAGCTATATTTTGATTTTTTTCTTTAGGTTTCTAAAGGACCTTCACTTTGCATTTCTAGTTTCAAAAACTGATTGTAAAAAATAGTTATTCTGTGTATAAATACTATGCCCCAAAATCAGCTTCCTTCTCCCTCTGCTCACTATCCTCTTCCAGTGACAAAAAGGCAAGTTGAGCTGCTTTCAAGTAAGCTGCCCCATGGCTCGAACACATCTAACCAGATACTTGGGGCTGCAGCTTCGTTCCACTGTGCTCGGGTCAGTGGAGTAACCACAAATTCAGGGCTCCATCACTCCCCGGCTAACCAAACTGCTGCATGGGGACAACAGTAAAAGCAAATAATAAGAACTAAAGCTGCTCATATTCATTTGGCTGCAATAAATGGGCTTAAAACATAATTCTTTGGTTTCCTCCATAGACACTTTCAAACACTAGCCTTACAGTTATTATTTTTAATTCCTGTGAACTCACAGCGTGGGCCAGACGTTGGTGACCGTAGTGGCGTGGGTTACACAGCTCCTCAAAATGTTGATTTTGAATCTCACGTTAACTTAACCAAATGTTGCTGGTGGGCTCAGATATGTACAATTAGCTCACTTAAAATGATGCCTCCGGTGTGCTAAGACACTTAAAATTAGGACCAGAAGTTAGGCAGTTAATCTGTAAAGCTCGATAAAGCCCCCTGTTTCATCCAAGGGTTGTCAGAAAATTCGTTCCACATCTGTACAGAAAAAAGCGAGGTGTAAACTGCCAAGAACCATTTTAATGATGGCTGGAGAAAAAAGCAGCCAGATGGCAGGCTCTGCTGTGGCTGCGGTTGGTATTTAACTGCTTTTTTATTGGAAAAATATGGGGTGAAAAATTGTGTGGGACTCATTAGGCAGCCTGCTGCGATACTGATCAGCTTGCCAATCTGTTCAGCGTGGCAAAGATCCAAACAGCCATAAATTTTTAGCAGCGGCTTATAATCTATGACTTGGAGCTTGTTAAACCTTTTCTACTCCCCCCACTTTTGTACACTGCTGGGTTTGGGGTTTTTTTCCTTTTTTTATTTTTTTAATAAAAGCTTCAGGGCTCAAGCTGTGCTGAAAAAAAAAAGGGGGGGGGGATATAAAGTCTCTCACAAAAAGCTCCAGCAAACAGCACGTCTCTTTGCTCCTTCTCAAAGTAAGACTTCATAACACGAGTTTAATTTTCCTGATCCTGCATATTAACTAAAAAATTGAGTGTGCAGTAACATCTAAAGCAGGAAAGTGAGTGGTGTTATCTTTTCATTGGCATAGAAGAGCAGTGGAAATCCTTCTCTTCCTCCTCCTCTTTTGTCATCTTCAGAGGGAGGAAGGTTGTCCGAGGAGAGGGTTGGTTTTGCAGGCAGACAGCTCCACAGTGTTTTACCTTTTTGCCGAATCAATCCCAAAGTGAAGAATATGCAAATTTCAGAATTTCATAGCTTGGAGCAAAGTGTTAGGATCACAGCGCGACTGGCGCTCAGGGGAGACAGTAAACTGCTGGCAGGATTTTAATTTTCCGTCATAGTGGTGTCTGGATTCTGAAGGATTCACAAAGGATCCTAAGAGGAAACTTAAAGCTTCCTTTTTCTTAATATTTGCATATTACAGAAATCGATTTCAGACAAAGGAAAAAGAGGTTTTAGAGGCTGCTGTGACATGTTTCCAAGTAACATACACAGAACTATTGATCTGACCACTTTTACGGAGATGGAAAATAAGCAGCCAGCACTCCTTCATGGGAGTATAAATATTGGTTTTGAAAGATTTATGGAAACCAGCGGCCAGAAGCGATATATATGGTCTCTCGTATACGTGCCGTTAAAAATACTGTAGTATTTCTCAGAAATCACCCAAAGTAGTGAAGTAAAATTATAAGCTATGGAGTTTTGATGCTTAACTGAAGCATTACTATACTGTAATATTTTTATAATGGTAATGCTGAACTCGCACATGCTTTCATACATGTGCAAGTACACTGCACATGTGCTGTAGGTTCAAAGTTATTTCAAGATGTTTTAAACAGAGCAGCGAGCCAGTTAAAAAAATGTGTATGCAGATAGATCAGTGTGCACAATTGCTGTAGAGCTGTATGAAAGTTAGATTGCTGTCACAAATGGCTAAACCAAAATCTTTCTTGCTTGGCCAAGACAAAGGTGTTAACGTGACTCCTGCAGAAAGACTTCAGCTGATTAACTTTGATTTTATATGCAATTTTGAATATGGCAGGTACATTAAAAAAAAGCCTCTGTATAACCAAGTGTCAGTGATTTAGGTTTCTCTTTATTTGAACTAGCATTTCCAATAGCATGCCTCTTCTCGTTATATTTTGGGATAACAGTACAACAGAAATAGAAAAGAGTTAGCAGACCTCCTTGCAAATGCAATTCAGTTTGTTTTAATGCTGGCCAAGCCTTCTTCAGCTAATTATCTGCACCAAAATCAGAACCCACATAGATGGATGCTCTTCTGGGTATGTCCAAGCCTTGTCTCTCTATACATGTACCTATTTCCCTCACCTTCTACTAAGCACTATGGCATTTCTAGCTACTAGCTGTTTTCTTCTAGCTGTTATCTTTGTCTAGAGCACACATGTAAATAGAGAAGATGAAAGGTTACTTCTTTCTTTTCACAGAATTTATTGTAAAGAACAGAAAAGAACGTTATGGAAAAGCCTAGGGAGGTTGTCTCATATTTGCTATAAATATAATACAATCAGGAAGTCTTTATGTTGTGAAAAGAGGATAAATGAGCAGATAGTGGTAACAAAATCCAAGGGTACAGTGATCTACTTGCAGTCTTCCTCCCCTTTTTCTGTTCTGCCAGTGGGAATATTTGTATATTACTGTTCAAAGAAAAACTGCATGTTTTCTTCCTAAAGTAATAATTTATGATATATGAAGGATACTTTTTATTCACATTGACTCACCTGTGTTTAGAGAATGTTGGGGTTTTCCTTCTCCTGGTACAGGACTTAGGGGTTGGGGGTTGGGGCTGGTTGTGGTTTTTTTTGGACATTTCTGCCACTTCGAGTGGGTTTTCTTTAAACAAAAAGTTGAATCACGCCTCTGTCTTCTCAGCTGGCCTCAGACTTTGCAGAGACAGCCAATTTTTCTTCACTTCCAGGAAACTGGTTTATTCCTTACCCCTCCCTGCCTTGAAATATATACATTCATAACACAGCTCCTCCCCATGAAAAATCTCTCGCCCTCTAGCTCACAGCATCTCCTTAAAGGTGTTGAGAGGACTCTACTCTCCACTGCCGCCTTCTTTCTTGTTTCTCTTTCTGCCTGTCTGTGGGGTGTGTAGCCATGCAAACAGCCTTATCACAGCCTGTCTAGCAATAAGATCCATGAATACTTCGACTGTTCCCCAGGATGGTGTGAGCACGGCATGCCTGTCACTCACAGCAGAGCTGGGAGGAGAGCGGCAGGGTGGCAGCCGAGTCGCTGAATTTTATTTGATGTGGGAGGAGGCTGAAGAGGGACTACTGTAGTGTCACTGAATCTTGTAATTTTACTGCAAAATGTTTCCTTAAAGGAGCAGCTCCTGAAATTCTGCAATGAGAGAAGAAATGTTGACTTTTATGTGAAATAAAAATTAACCCATGCAGTCACTAAGGAGACTTGTTAATAGGAGTCACCCCACTGCAAATTCAGCAAGCAAATTAAAGGAACGCACACTGTATTTATTTAACTAGGTTTTCATCTTACTATTTTGAAGCCATTTTTCTGATTTGGTGGGGAGAGAGGGAGGAAAACAAATGGGCAAAGATTGATCTGGGCTTTCTCCCCTTTGGCAGTTCATTGGAAATGCCAATGCACATGACTTCCAGTAGGAAGCTTTTCCTCCTCATTTTGAAAAAGTAATAAAATGGGATGGGGTGGGATAGGATCTTCCCAGACTCCACTAATCTTGCCTCTGTCTCCAGAGGCTACCAGCAAAGACCAGCTGTCATTTTGTGAGGTGAATGCTACATGTGGAGCAGATTCAGACTCTTCCTCTCTTGACCGCCAAGTAAGCATCAAACAGGACATAGAGGCTGAGCTGAATTCGGGTCAGTCACCTGGATGGAAGGGACCAAGTCCACTACTAGTTCTCCAAACTGTGATTTTTCTTATTACACTGTGAAAAGCAAAGCATTCTCCTATCCAACCTCTTTGTGCAGGGTGGTGTCTGGAATGTGATGCCCCTCAGAGCTGTGTCCCTTGCTGTGATCAGGGTGGTGAGCTGCTGAGCCCCATGTTGGGAAGGGGAGCCCATACCAGCTCAGAAGGAGTCGCAGCTTGGCTCAGCCGTGCTCCAGCCCAGGTGCTCACCAGGATTATCATCTGCTGCATGGGCTGTGCGTGAGCAGTGCTGCTTTCAAGCAGCATCTCCAGGACTAAGTCTTTGGGTTAACAGATGGATAGGAAAGATTTGTCTGTAGTTGCTATTATTTAAAGTGCAGCGTGGATACCAGCTGGCTGTATTTAGTCGGTATATTTTTTTTCTATGCATCATCAATGTACAGAAAATGTTTGCCTTATTTTAAATGTCTTGTTTCTATACACAGCAGCTTTGTGGGGGTTACAGTGCCCTCACCAATGCTGGGGTCGGCAGCCTCTTCCCCGTACCACCTGCATGAACAGACTGCTGTAACAGCCTCACTTTATAAGATGCTCTTTTAAATAAATAAAGACAACTCCCAGCTGATACTAGTCCTTTACTTGCTAATAACACTCAAGTCTTTTTGGCTCTCCAAAACATCCCTTAAGAGAGGGGATTCTGCATTAAGCAACTTGTTCTGTCAGGAGCAATTCACTCTGTGACAGGTCTGGCCCGTGGAAGAGACGGTCGTCGTCTGTACAGCCTCTGCCTGGGGAGGAGGAGACACGATAAATGAAACGGATTAGTCATCTACAGGAGGACTTGATCGTCTGTCTTCCCACATCTCTAAGCTTCCAATGGAAGATCTAATTTTTCAATAAAGATAATTCAATTAGGAGGTTTTAATTAGGGAGTTGAAGCTGATTGCCCCCACCCCTTGCTGTAGCTGTCAGCCTCTGCACAGAAGCATCCATGCCCCTCCATACCCACTTCTCTTTTATTTATTTTTTTAAATTCCTAATCATCCTGGTGGAAGAAAGCAGGGAAGGGGGAAAGATGATGAAGGGAGAACAGGGACATAAAAAAATAAAATTAAAAAAAACCCACAGCATGTTGTGTCATTAAAAAGTGCCTTGTATTACCCAGGAGCTTCTCCATCTGCTTTCGGTGGGCATCCCAGGAGGACTTGGCGATTATGAAGGAATTCTCGGAGGCCATTACTAGGAAGAGGGAAAAAGGCTTGCTGCAGACAGCTTAATGGACTAATTTGTAACTGTGAGAGCAGGAGAAATGAGTTGTTGGCCACGTTTTAATTTGACAGCGAGTGGCAGAACGAATGCGAAATGTGATGAGTGAGCAAGCACGTTCATTTTCGCGGTGCACTTTGCGAGGGCCTCTTGGCTTTCCCGTGGGGGCTGCCACTATTATTTTTTACCTTCCCCACCCGAGCGAGGACAGTGGGGGCAAAGTGGTGGGGAGGTGTAGGGCGTGAGGAGAGGTTGGAGGAGGGGAAGCATGATCAAGAAAACAAGGCTCAGGATCCAGTTTTATGCCAGCGCTAGGAAGACGGGAGAAGAGAGGCTAATGAAATTAGCAGTGTGTCTTAACTCTTTGTGTGATGAATGGGAGGAAGGTGCTGTATGAAGAGCAGTTTTTCTGTACACAGTGACTTTGTTGTCATCTGATGTACCTGCAGCCCCACCTTTTGTGATCCCCTTGACCAAAGGTCACAGGTGATAGATCACCAGCCAAAGCAAAATTTGGCAGTCTTTCCAGGAGACAGTGGAGCTCCTAAATAGGCTTATAAAGCTGATGCGCAGTTGTTGACCCTTATCCAAAACTTGGGCCGTCACAACAGCCACTGAGTCTGTTGCCTCCCAGTGCCAGTGCTCGTACAGACACGCCGCATCCCAGAGACCTCCTCGCCGCTCTGATGCTGCCTGGTCCCACGCGTGCTCCTTGGGCCTGACAGTAATTCAGCTGGTGACCAACATGAGGCCAGGCAAGTGTAGCCACTGCCAGCCCTGTGCCCCCATATTTAAGCCCTGATAACGATCTGATGCAGGACTTTAGCTCCCAGTAGCTTCCCCTTGCCCTCAGGTGCCTCTGGGCACATCTCTCACCCTCTGGACTGAGGTTTCTGCCTGAGGGCAAGGGTAGTGCATTGACATTCCTGTATCAGGAGGGCTCTGTTCCACACTGACGTTTTGTCAGATCGGTTGTTCTTTAACTTGTGATGTTTAAAAATTGATGCTTCCCCACCCAGGGGCTATGATAGAGCAGCTTGTATGAACTGAAAGATAGATAAATAAGTGTGGTTCTGTAGATGCTACCTTCTTGGCAGCTGGTGCTCACCATAGTTCCCCATCATACACTGTATTTTTTTCCGTTACATGTTCTTTATTGAAGCTCACATAAGGGGAATAAAATCCAGTTGTCTGCTGTGTTTTCCAGTGGGTTCTCTTCAGTGGCCTGTTGTTGTTTGATTATAAAGAGAAAAGACTAATTCTGCCAGAAAACACACATGGATTGATAATAGAATAAATTGATATATATGAGCTGAGATGATTAGTTATGGCTTTCTTCCCAGGCTTCAGTACGAAGGTAGGATCATGCCATAAATTGCATGACAGTTTCTTGCAAGACAGCAGACCAGATACCATCTCACACCCATGGTCGGTTACAGGGGTGGTCTCAGGGAGTCTGTATAAAAAAACAGACCAAATTCCAGCTCCCTGCTTGGCTTGCAGTTTCTCACAGCTACACGCTGTATTGAGGGCTCCTGTATGGGGTGGAGGCCCCTCTGTGTCATGTCCTGGCAGAGGGATGATCTTTCAGTGCCCGTGAAGCCTAATAGCTACAGTTCATAAACCTTCCATGTCGGTTTTACAAAGCATCTAGAAGGAAAATGTTCTGTTTGCTGGATTATGGGAATAGCAGATGAGGCAGAAGAAGGTGGAAGGACCTTTCCTGTTTTCTACAAGTACATTAGCAGGGAAGAGAACGTGCAGTATGAAGACATACATGTAGGCAGTGGTTTTGCTGTGCAAACACTTGAGCGTTTTGGTCTGTCAAGGGGTGGGTTGTCTTCTTGGAGAGTGTTGGCTGGAGCAAACTTCTGTCAGCAGTGTATCTCCTGACACTGTGTTTGAGGACAAGGGATCCTGCTGGATCCCAGCTCCAAGCATTGTGGGGTCAGGCTGGGAACAGCTGCCCATTGTTACTTCGGTCTGGGGGAGGATATGCTGAGCCTAGTGCAGACCCAACACGTCAGCAGAAAGAGTCTCACTGGCTTCAGTAAGTTTTCCTTCAAAATTTGTATTAGATCTGAAGATTTCGGTGAAAAGCAGCATGGGTAGGGCACTGATCTGTGACTCTCGTGCTGTTGACTTGCATGGGAATCCTTGTGCAAGTTTCTCCTCATTTTTTGCTAGCCTTCGTTCTTCGATTTGTTTGGGTTTTGTCCTTTTGAAACCTACACTCTACCACTTGTGAAAGGGGAGAATGGGGAACAACATTGCCATGTGTCTTCTTTGCATTAGTGTTCCTGGTTATCTCATTCAGGCACTCCCTTATTGTTATCAGCAAGTGGCCTGAGCACAGGAAGGAGGAAGAGCTCTGAGTTCCCATCTCCTTTCCTCCTGTTGACTCGCTCTGTAGCTTCAGACAAATTACTCATATGCCCTTCTTATCTTTCTCGTCAGTAGAATAGGACTGAGATATAGCTTGAACGGGTGTTGTGCAGTAAGTGGCAAGTAACATCCTTTCAAAAATTAAGTACTGCACTTACACTGCCTATGACAAGCGCTGAGCTTTTGCTCTTGTGCAGGCTCTGCCACCCCCAGCGCATGCTGGAGCTGCGTTCATACCCCAGGCCCTGCCATATGGGCTCTGGGCATTGCAAATGGGCAATGGCTGGTAGCTGGGAGATGCTACTTTGAACAATTGTATCAATGTACTGAAATAAGGTATTTTTATTTAAGTATGTGTAGGTATAATATGTGTTTAGTGTACGTACTTCCCACGTTAGGTAGGTATATATGAGCACACACATGCCCAGTGTGAATTCTGATTTCATGGATGCTGATTTTGTATTGATGTAACTCTATGAGACTTGAAGAGGAAGATGAAATTGAATTTCATTGTGATAGTTGTATATCATTTATGAAAGTGAATAGCCAGCGGTTAACACATGAGCATGTAACTGGGGTTAATACTTGCTTTCTTTTTTTTAACAAAAATACAAGATATATTGAAACTCTTCTCCTTATGGCTTTCTCTTTTCCCCTTTAATTTTTCCCACTATAAGAAATATTATTTGAAAAAGCTTTCTGGTTTGTTTGTTGTTGGTTTTTTTTTTTTAATGTAAAATATTACATGTGGCTTTAGAAATGTATGCCGACTGGACTGGACTGTTTTTCTGTTTCTTAGCTTTTTTTTTAAAAAACAGAACAACTGCAAGTGATACATACAGTCCTCATGTATAGGAATCCTACCAACAGGTTTAATAGTATTGTTTTCTCCTGCAAGATGCAGAGGTTTGTCATCCTCCAGTCTGGGCATCTGCTTTGAGAGACACTTGTGTGAATTTGACACTACCTGAGTTGGATCACAGGAATGTATTTTTATTACTGCTGATGGCAGGTACCCAACATCCAACTCCCCTTGATTTTCTAAATGTTTCTTTAAAGATAGATTAACCTTGTTTGAAATCTTCACATTATTCACCTTAACTATATGTAGCACTGGGCTTTTAAAATGGGATGGGAGAAGACCCAAGACAGAAGCATACACTTGGTCATGGCATGGAGAGAGGATGACGAAGAGGAGGGAGATGATTTTCCCAATCAGAACAAAAAGTTGGCCTTCTGCCTCCTTAGCTCATTAAGCCTCGGCTCTTGCTTTGGTGTTTTGATAGAGGATGACGGGCAAAGGACCATTTCAGTGCTTATTTTCATCTCGCCTGCTTGCCTGCTTCATCTCTATCTCTGAACACTGATCTCCAGAAGCATTGGGATTTCTCCAAACTGTCACCCAGCCCCAGGAGGCAATCAGCATAGGGCAGCAAGGAAACTAAACATAAGGAAGACAGAGTGTGTATGTCTGTATTTATCAGGAAGACTAAGTGAATTAAATCCATGTTGCCTCCAGGACTTCTGCTCACACCTCGACCTGTCCCTTTTGAATGTAGAAACACAGCCCTCTGGTTTCAATCCTGAATGCACAGACATATGAATGGAAACTGAAATTCCTAGATAGCAGCAGGCAAGACCATTCATTTACCCAAGACGTGATCTTACACCGGGGAGTCTCACTCACTCTGGGCTACGAAGTCCACTGTAAGGAGGTTCACAGGGCTGGAGAGTTGGGATTAGGGAAGCTGTTTCATTCCCAGATAAAATCTTTCTTTTAAGGTGTATGTAGACTTTTGAGGGTCCTGTGCCCTGGGTCTGTGGTACCTCAAAAAGCAGAGCCAGAATTCAGTGGTTATCTAAATTCCTGCCTTAATGCAGCTTCCCTTCTGAAGACAGCAAGGCTCCCGCTGCTACCACTGCTGCTCGCCCCCCCTTTTACCTTCCAGCTCACTGCGTCTGTTCCTGGAGGCCCCGGGAGGCTTTAACAACCACTAGATTGTTAGTGACAGTCAGACACTTTAACACTTAAAGTAGAAGGTTTGATTTAATCGCAAGGCTGTCATTTATTATTTGTCTGCTGTGTTCCGCTGGGGCGCCCGCTGATCAACTGCCTGCTCCCAGGAGGGCATTTTTTTTTTTTTTGGTTATGTCTAAATCCTCAATACAAATTGCAGCGCTCCTAGATCTCCCAGCGGGACCCATTACCGCCTGTGGGGCATTAAGGATCATTAATAGTGCTGTCAGCAAGCTAGCCAGTTGGTTAGCTTCTCATAAATGGGAAATTAATCCATCTACTTCATTAATAATGCCGAGTGTAGCTATTTTGTTGCACTTGATGTAAGGGGCCTTGTGTTTGTCTGTAATGCGATAAGACAGGACTCCAAATTAGCATTGAATGTCTGATACAAGAGTGCAGACTCAATTACTTAGTGGAAAGGTTTTTGTTTTGGTTGGGGTTTTTTGTTGCTTTTTTCCCCAAACGTCTTTAAAGTTCTTGAGCAGCAAGAAAAAAAAACAACACTGATTTCCTTCGTTATTTGTATTTTGCAGGTTCTCTTTCCATCACTTGCTTCTGCTTTTGAAGAATAAATTGTTGGGGAGGGAAACCAGTGAGTGAGAAATGGGGACCACACCTAGCAGGAAAAGCAAAATGCGTTAATTAGAGAAAAGGCTAACTAGCTGTGCTCATCTTGCCTTCTGTGCTGAGGGTTTGGGGGGGTTGTTTTGCTTTTTACTTGAATGTATAGTTAAGGAATCATTACAACACTGACGAGTGTTATATTTCACTTTGTAGGAGGAGGAGCAGTAATAGTATAGGTTAAAGGAGAAAATGAGCCATGATAAGAGTCGTCCAGCTTTTTATGAGAAAATCATTTGCCTACCCAGCAAATGCAGAGTCCCTGATGGGTGGTATTGGAACCACTCAGAGGATATGAAGAATTCTGAGTACATTTATCTATTGCATTTCTAATTAGCTTTACTCAATAATATCTACACACCAGAAACAAAATAGAGAGTTACATGGCAATTACCCATAAAAGTACTTCATCCTATGCTTCTGTGCTGTTCGGATCTTCATGTGTTTCCTTCCTTCCTATAACTTTCTCATCAGTGCGTGGGAAAATACAAGTAATTTTTCAGCCTTAATTATTAAAGAAAAGCTTTTCAAGAAAGGAATGGTTTCCCTCTTGCCCTTGAAACACTGTACATTTGCCTTTTTGTACTTCAGCCTTGTGAGGTTTTTTTCAGCCAAACAAACAAAAAATTCAACTAGAATGACTGACTCTTGCCAGAGGTAGATTTTGCAGTATGGGGAACCACTCAACTTCTTGGGATTTTTATCCAAAGCTCTGGAGAAACTTTGCTGGCAGTCCTCTTCATGATACTTGAAGAATTTGCTTTTACTGGCTTTCGAGCAATATGCTGTTAAGTAGCATGTAGAGGAGGGATTATAAACTTATAACCATATCAGATCCCAGCCTATGTCTGGGGCTCCAAGGCACTGCCACAACATAAATAATAATCATTATAACTAATTACTGTTTGGGCATTGGGGAGGGAGAGCACTTGTATTTATTTTTATAATGGGAGGCAAATAGATTTCTGAAATATCAAGAGGAGGGAGGAAAGAGCTTCTATAAAGTGATGAGATAAATAGATTTGGAAACAGTCCAGTTCTCAGAAGCCTGTAGTCTGGAATGGATATTTTCTGTTGACAGACTCTTCAGACCATGTGAGCTGTACTGTATTTATTTACATCATTCCTGCAGTAGAAATGCATTTTCTAGAAGTGATGTGTGACCAAATAAGTACAGTGCAGCAACAGGGATGATCTCAATATTCTGAGGAGCTGCAGGAAAGGATTTGGGGGGTTTCCATCCCAGGCAGCGGAGATGCTTGCATTGTTTGTGTTAGATGCATGTTTCACTACAGTGCCATCTGGGAAATGGTCCCGAAGGGCAAAATGTACAAAGGAACACAGGAGGCATAGACCTTATCTCTAAAAATCTCACTATGGGCACCCTCAAACTTTGCAAATATCCATTGTCCAAATTCCAGTGATGGTTCGGAATTTCACAATTGCCCTCTAGGATAAGCAAGAACAAAAGGATAAAACCAAACAGCTTTGAATGTAGATTTGCACTGGAGGGGGAAGGAGGGTTCAGTGTTAGAAATTAAAATATATAAATTGTGCAGATTGGCTCTTTTTGAAGAGTATTTTTTTTTAACTGCTGCCTTTTCCTGTTTGTATCTGGTTTGCAGTATATGGTGAGTAGCAATCACAGCAAACTGTCTGTCTCCGTGTCCCCTCATCTATGTATTATTAGCAGCAGTGGTGCCGAGAATCCAGTGGCCATAAAAAGCCCAGCTGCAGCCAAAATCCTAATGCACTTCCAATTCCCAGTGCATTAAGCTTGGAGGAGTCTGCTGTGTATTATCCCAGGCTCTGTCCAGTTTCTCTAGAGGTTTTCTGGTGCTAAAATCTTTGCAAGCATTTTTGTCAAATGCTTAATGCTTTAAAACTTAACCTCATTACACTCCGGTCTATTTCTGTATTGAAGGAGAAGGGAGCATGGGAAGGATCTTTTCCCTGAAAATAAAAAGTCCAGCCAACATAAGTTAGATGCTTTGGAAGTTCTTTTATTGTAAACTACAGGAAAGGACTTTGGCAATGTGTTGAAATTGTTAGATTAAAGCTTTCCCCTCCATCACCCCCCATTCTGCCATTAAAGACCAATGCTGCTGTAAACAATTTATGGCTTTCTTAAAGGAAGTCAGATAATCCTGGCTGATTTGTGGCCATTCCTTTATTGCCTTGCCAAACTCTGCTTTGTCATTTCTGGTTGGAGGAGAAAGCACACACAGCCACATATGTTCAAGTTTCTGACCTCATTTTGACTGTTATAAGAGAGTGAGCACATGTGTCTTTGGGAAAAAAAAAATAAAAGAAAAAATTGTGGAGTAAAAGAAGAATAATTTCCCTAGTAATTATGTTTTTTAAGAAATATGGGGTGTAAAATACACCACTAATGATTTTACAATCACTTGGCCAGTCAGGCAGGAGAGCTGGCTGACCCAACCTAGTAGAGAGCACCACTCTGCATTAGTGTCAAAATGGATGTTTAGTCGTGTGCAGCCATGGTGAAATTGGAAGTGGAAAGGAGCCAATGCCTCTTTCAGAGAGAGGGAAATAAAAAACCCTCTCTCTTGTTTTACAAATCTCTCCAGGGATGATGAAAATGGCTCTCTTCAGCATCCATCTCCTGCTTAGTTCTAGATCAACACATGTGGTAGGAAAATGTGTTCTGCACAGATATGTCGTGGTTTCAGAGAAATTATGAAAATAAAAGGGGCACGTTTCTCCCCTCTGCAGCCCTCCTACCATTTTGAGTAATCATGTTACTGATTAGTGAATATTTAGTGTTATAAGCAGAGCTTGTAGTTCTGCATATAATGACAGTGACCTGGAACATTTCATGATTAGATCTGGTTTGCAGTAGTGTGTGTATGTGTGTGCATTGCCCATGTCTATTTGTTCTGGTGTGTACATACAGCCTAGTTGGAGATTAAACTACTTACATTTTAGGATGGCATAGATGTGTCAACAAAGGATGTAGTAAAAGATGAGGATTTAAAACAAATAAAAATGAAAGTCCAAACACCAGCATAGATACAATTGTATCAACAAGGAATCCTGTCATTGTTTCAACTTGTTCATTTTTTAGGAAATTAGTATTCTCTGGTCAGCAGAAGCTGTGTTTCTGTCTTCAGCAAAAGCTGTCTTGGTAGACTCTTTTCACCATACACAAAGTCTAACCTGCAGGCATTCATAGAAACTAGAGTTGGAGAACATGTGCTAGGTCACTTCATCCATCCTGCTGACAATATAGTATTTTCTATTTAAATATATTTTCCAGTTTTTGTCCAATTCAGCCTTAAGTGTACCAAATGACAGCTTCTTCAATCCCCCTTAGGAAATCATTCCAGAGCCTGATAGCTCTCACGGTCAAACAGACAGCTCTTTTGCATGCAAAGCCTGGTTCTCACTTAAACTAAAGGTCATTCATACCTATTGTGGCCCTGTGAGATAACATACAACAGAAACTGTATTTGTACTCATGTTACCTTCTCCTATGCAGCCAGAACTGCACTGGGTGGCCTGAACATAAATACAGATAAGACCAACAGAGACTAAATTGTGCTGGTTTTCATTTCATCTGTGGACTTCAAATAAACATTCCACTGTAGTTGTCACTCCACCAAAACGTACTTACAGCCACGGGTTAGAGAGAGGGATTTATGACTGCAGAGTAGATCATCGTCTATGGGAATGGTTTTGCTTCTGCTGGAAACAATGGAAGCATGACAGTATTTAGCAGTTGAAGATTTTTAAAGCATAGAGCTTCTTCCAACCTGCAACTGCAAAGTGTTTCTTAGATATTAATAATGTAATAAACGTAATATCTGTGATAGGACCTATATGAGCATTGCCATGAAACAGATGACAGAACTGAGGTACAGAGATTGATTTTCAGGAACTGTCCTCTGAAGTACCCAATGCAAAAGTTGTTGAACACTTAATACTGTTGTGACCATAGGAGGATTTGCAAATGCTCAGGTCTTCTGAAAGTTGGGCCAGAGAGATTTCAAGAAACATATCAAGAAATTAAGGGATGCGGGATTACTTTCTCTTTTTTTTTCTTAGAAATTGTAATTCTGAGTTCTGTGTCCAGAGCCATATGGCAAGTCCTTGATGAAACCAGACTCTACTTCCAAGAATCTGCATTCTTGGAACTTTCTAAAAGCAAGAATACTGAGTCATATACCATAATGGTGAATTCCTTCAGGAAAAGACTGTGTCACAATTCCAAATCTAGAGGTATTCTGAAAAGCTGGTAGTGAAGAGATTCTGATTTGTGTTGTTCAGAAATGGCTGCAATGGAGAAGGCCTGCACTGGTTTTAATGCCACTGTGCTGCTCCATACTGTTTACATACTAGTTTCATTCTTCTTTCTTTCTCTTTTCTTCTGTCCAACCCAACAGTGCATAACACAGCAGACTAGACTGGAGGTAACTCAGTTGTAAAACATCCTTTGACAAACTGTTAAAAGCTCTCCTGAATGGAGCACCATCCATGTTTGTGGTGGGGTTGAGATGATTGTTATGAAATGGCATTTGGTGCAGAACAAAGTGCTGCCACAGCAATAATTTCCAACATCCAGCTCTAACAACAAGTCATCCCCAGATCCTTACCACAGAGGGCCAGGCTCTTTGTTTACAGTCAAAATGAGAATTGTGAGACTGCAACCCCACTTGGCTTAAGCAAGAGCTGTGGCATCTCACCAGTGTTGTATTAATAAGGAAACTAGTAAGAACCTACATGGCTGAGTCATGTCTCCAGTGTGCTGCAACTGCTGTACCAAAAGACATCGTCTGAGCAGGGCTGCTTCTTGGACAGTGTCAGCAATTCTCAGCACTCAGCCAGAAGGGGATCTGCCCCTGGGGAAGCAAGACCTGGGGATGGAGAGCTGTGCTGAGCTCTGCCACATCACAGCACTCGCTATGACCACCTCAAATCATTTCTGTGAACATACACTTAGAGGTGGCTTCTTTTTCTAATTTCACTGTTGAATTGGAGTTGCACAAGCCTGGGGTAATACAGCTGTAGTAATGCCTCCATTTTTTCAGAAAGTCATGGTACATGAACTAATCTTTTCAAAACACATGTAACATCTGTAAGCTCTTACAACTTTCTTTATTAATACAACACTGGTGAATAAGCAGGAGTTGTTACGATGTACTCTGCCAGGTGAAGAATGCAGCCACGTGAACATGAGGCTTGGACCTCAGGATTCCCTGGTTCCAGGCTCTGTGGTCAGCCTCCTTGGCATCACCTACACTCCCACAGGACACCTTTCCCCTATGGCGAAAGAATTTCCTTTTCTTTATGATAAGTATTGTGTAATAAATGGACAATGTTGTTATAGATTATTAGTAATAAAGATGTCATCCCTTGAAGTATATATACTTTATTGGCCTCTTCCTAGCACAGCCTATTTTTCAGCTAGATATAATTTGTCCCACTTATGCTTTCCTTCATAAAGTTTAGAAGATTTCATACATGCATGCCTACAATAGTAAAACTAGCTTTTGGAGATATGGGTGTACCTTTTTTCAGCCCATTTTTTAAAAAAAAAGCTTTCTTTTGTGTTTAGAACAAGTGATTTTTTTTTTATTGTTATCAAGGAGGACTTTTTGGTTTTAAGGTTATAATCAATAACAATAGCAGAAGAGTCCAGAGGACTCTCTGGGTTTGTAATGCCAGGGAAGCCTAGATAGGCTTTTGAGATATGATTCATTGCTATCTTATGATGGTTTAACTTAAATGATAAAGGGATTTTCCCTATCACTCTGTTTTTTTGGCAATGATGTTCCTCTTCTCCTCTAGCTTATATCTGCCACTTTCCACTACCCACAGAAAAGAGAAAGAGAAACAGTAAATGAAACACCAACAAATAGTTTTTTTCCAACAATTTCTGTCAACTGCCAGCTTCTGCAGTGGTTGTTAGATCTCTTTAAACTGTGAAATCTCAAGCGGGAGCACGTAGAAATAAGCATTTGGCACCTTCTCCAACCTCTTGGAGCAAAGCTGTTGCATCACTGGTTGCTTTCTACTGGTATCTGTATCCAGAGGCTGTTCCTGAACCCATTTCCCCTGATTTTGGTTTGAAATCATTGAACAATCCCACACTGCCACTTCTTTATTGACACTGTGAATTAATCACGCTCATAAAATTCAACTGGATGTGAAATGCTGCAATTAGGCTTCAGTGATATATATGGTTTTAACATGAAATCATCTCTGGTTTTAATCCTCTCCCTTCCTAGCTTTTTCATATCACAGTACTCCTAATCTTTGAAAATATAGTTAGTGTCCCCTGCACGGGGTGGGAGCCCTGCGTTCCCCTCCAGACCCAACCCACTGCAGCTCAGTCATGGCAAACCCCATCTGGCTAATTTATGAGCGGCACTAATGGATCCTCAAGGGACCCCATCAGCAGTCTCATCCAGGACTTGATGGCCGCAACACAAACCTCCAGGGGAGACAGAGGTGGATTCTAGGAAGAAGCTTGGGATGAGTGGGGGCACGGGGAACAGGAGAGCACGGGGTATCTCTGGGGGGATGGAAAAATTATAATCCCCACAGCTACCGTTGTTCTGTCTCTCATGAACTCTGAACAAATGTCCCTGCATCGTCAGGTCAGAAGTCTGCACAAATAAATTTGTGTGATATGTTTTTCCTCTGCCGTGTTTAATGTCTACCCAGTCGATAAATAATTATTAAGCAATGATATAAGAGCTGCACTCTCAGAAAATTCAAACTTTAGTTTCAGGAAAATGAATTCATCCAGGAAAAACACCTTTGTGCAATAAAGACTTGAGAAAGTAAAATGAGATTGTGGGCTTTCTTTCCCCAGGCTTGAATATTGCTTTATCAATACAGTTCTGTCAATAAGCTGTGAACAAACGCAGGCCTTGTCAGATTTACTAACTAATCACAGAAAAGTGTTGGCAGGGCTTAAAGGATTGAGTGACCAGGCATAGTAACTCATTTTAAGTGTTCCTGCTTGCTGCATTTTTTTCTTCTTTTTTTTTTTTCTTTCCCACTTCCTACTTTTGCTCCCTTAAGTGAATAGGACAGCAAATATCTTCATCTGGCACCTTCTGTCATGCAGAAAGGAAAGATGTGAAAATTCCACAGATTTTGCTTGTCTTCAGCCTAGTTCTTGAGCCACAGCCACAAAAATATGTATGTGCATAAATAATGTCGCTCATTTAGTGCACCCAAATCTTTACAAGCAAATATGCATATTATGCATGTATGCACTGTCTGTGTAAGCACACTGCACAGTAGATTTTTAATTGAAGGAGCTCCACTGGCTCTGATGGCCCTACGTTGTTTTCCGCCCTTAGTGGAGCTGTTCATTTGGGCTCTTGATAACAGGTTTTCCTTTAACTGAAAAGATGAAACGAGTACATTGGAAATGCTTTTTTCTCTTTCTCTCCATAATTTCTGTCATGAATTCCTCTGTTTTTGCTGTTCGTTCCCTGCTGGCAGTTGCCATCTGTAGCAATTTTTCTGTTGCCAGAAGGATTGGCAAGCAACTCCCTCCAGTGCCCACATCAATGATGCCTGGGCGACAGCCCGGGCGCCAGAGAGCTGCACTACCTCCACCTCTCCCCCAATCCTCCCCCCACCACACATTCATACACACACAGGCTCAATATGTTGCTTTTTGAACAAAGCTTTGCTGACAGTGGCCTGAGATATCTATCAGCCTGTCTCGGGACTCCTCGGGTCCAGCCATGGCGTGCATCTCCTGCAGCCTGAGCACGCCCCAAAGAGGTAGGGCTGCATTTTTCCTCCACCTATTTGCAGGCATGGGAGGATTATGCTTCAGTATCACTTGCTTGAAAGACACTGCTTAGCTGAAGCAGCATGTAGCTACTGCTCAAATTTGCGTTCCATTGGGAGACTCAGACCTAAAGTTATAGTTAATTAAGTCGATAGCCCCTGTTAGAAATGCCGAAAAGCAATGATTGTGTGAGGAGAATCCTCCTTCTAAAAGACTGGTTTTTAGGTTCAAGTCAAGAGTGAAGTACAAAAAGAAAGAAAACATGATTCAAGTATGAAAATTTTTTAGATCACAAATAAAGGTTTGTTGTCATGAGAGGGAGCAGCTCCTCCATTTTCTGAAGAATGCAAAAAGAAAAGATCTTTATTGCAAATTAAAAACATTTCCATATGTGTGAAAGTTGTAATACTTATTAATCTGCTGTTTTGCTGATGTGATTTGAAGGATGGAGCTGGTGTTCTTTGTTTGGAGGCAAACTTTAGATTATTTGTTGTAAAGGAACGGATATATCTGTGTATACACAGGATATATGCACAAGATACATGTTTGCACGTAGGCTTTTGCTTCGATTAAAGCACCCATTCTGTATTCCTAATGTCTGAGACTGCATCATCTTGAAAGAAGTTCAAACAAAAGGCAGCTCATAACTCAGTGCAGTGGTGGAAGTGATCTGGCAGCTAGAAGATGCGTTGGGGTTATCACAGCTGCTGTAAATATCGCTGAGACTTGCAAGGAGCTTGGTGCAGTGGCTTGGCGTGCACAGGGGCAGGTAAGAGCTATGTCTTGTCTTTGTGTGTCTGAGTCAGGGTGAGCAGGAGGGATATGAAACATCCTGCTGTGAAGCACAGCCCTGCAGCTGGAGGCAGCGCGGGACCTGCGCAGTGCTTACCCTGGCTTTCCCCAAGGTCCCACCGGCAGAGGATTCTCGTTACGACGCAGTTTTGGCGATGGGTAGTGGCCAGGGCTGGTATCAACTTCTTCATGTGTAAGCACATGCGTATCTACCTTCGTGCAATGATAGTGAAAACAAAGTGGTCTGGTATTTCCGAAGTTGAAAGAGTAAGCCAGGGCTTGTTATTTGTGGCTGTGGGTGAATTTGGCCTCAGGACAAGTGGTTGCAGATCTCGCAGGACCTGTGTGTGTCAGGCCTGGATGTGGTCCTCTGTGCTCAGTTAAGCCCTGTGCCCGTGCGTGACCTGAAGGGAGGGTACAGCACCTCTAACCCCATCTCTCCCTCAGCACTTTTCGTCCTTTCCAGAAACCCCCGAGCCCTGGCTCCGGCCATGTTTCACAGTCAGGCTCTTCCCCTCGTTTCCCTCGTGGCAGCCCAGAAGGAGCTGAACTCGGCTACCTAACAGCACCTAATGGAGGGAGCATGGCTCGTATTTCACCCGGCAGTCAGAGCCGAGTGGCTTTCCCCCAAAGTCTCTGCTGGCATGAGAGCAGTTTCGGTGGCTCAGGCTCCGCTGGAAGGACTGAGAGACTCTCTCTCCCCCAGCTGTCAAGGAAACTCGAGGAGGCATTCAAATGAGAGACACATGGATGTTTATAATTCACAGTTTTGCCATTGTTGTCACCAGAGATTTGTTCTTCCTGCTTGGTGAGGGAAAAAAAGGAAGGATAAAATTGGTACCATAACATGGCCAGACATAACTTGTTTGAAAGATGGGCCTCCAATTATTTACTTAAGGAAATAGTGGGAGATTTATTAATAACCTCTGGCGACTTAAATAGCTCTAGTGATTTCCATGTGTGACCTGAGGCCTCAGCCTTCCTGGCTGATTAGACATGAAACTCAACTAAAGAGCTGACCTGGTTGGTTTCAAGTGCTCTGCTGGTTAACTCCCAGATGTGAGGCCGAGGAAAAACAACGTCTGTCAGAGCCATTACGGAGCGCTCCGCTACAACAGATTTAATCTTGCCCCTGATTTCAGAGGAAACAGTGCAGTAGGAGGGCTGAAGCTGTAATGAACTCTTAACACAAAAAACTATTCTCTTCCACGCATCTGAGAGTGAGCAAAAGTCCTCATCTATCACTGCCTGCGCCGGCAAGTCTCCACTGCTGTTTGTGGATATGTCACTTTTTTTCTTCTTGACAAAAAAAGGACTTTTTAAAAAATAAAACCCAGAACACTCTATTTTTTTCTGGCTCTGTGTACCAGTATTTCCTGGGGCTGGTATCCATATTGCTGCTGGATGGTTTTGCCAGATGTTGTCTATATAAGATAGCTGGTGACCCTGAAATATCTCTTGGGCTTTACGTCACCACAGCAGGATCTGCTCATTCTCTTTGTTTCCCTCCTAATAGAAGCTGCCATAGGTTGGAAACAAAACCTTTCCTAAAAATTCACCAAAGAACCCTCTTCCTGCCTTCCCATCACCTCCAAATAAATAGGAGAAAAGTATGCTGTGGGGGGATAAGATAAAAGAGTAGACCAGGAGGAAAAGTTTGGAAGTGGGGACCAGTTAGACTGCTTGGATTTTGCTGGGGTCACCACACTGAATTCAGGTGCTTTTGAGCTCAGGGTGGGTAACTTATCACAGTTTCTATTATGTTGCCAACTGATGGGGATGAGAAGAAATGTTAATGTCATCACTTACGGACTTTTCGTGGGACTAAAAGACCAAAAGCAAATTAGACAACAGAAATTAAAAGGGTTAGAATTGCATTAGCATAGCATAGCTCTTATTGAAATTAAGGAGGTGTTCAGTTACTAAATGGCTGCTGCTGTCTGACCTGAAAACAACTTAAGTCTGATGCAACAAATTGAATAAAATGGCACTGAAAAATAATTTAGATCTACTTAAAGAATATGCTGATGGCATGGAACTCGATGCTGCGTTAGCATTCATCTTGATGCCTGTCTTCAAAATGGCTTCAATACTTAGGTCCTACTCATGCCTTTGCTTTAATTTTGCAAAATTTCTGGCTAATTGAAACTGAAAGAAACAAATGCTAGTGTTGTCTATAGGTGGTAGCTTTAAAAAGGAAAAAAGAGGCTTACGTACTTTTGTGTGATTTATAAAGAAAGCTAAAGGCTGGCTGGGGAAGTTAGGGGGTTTGTTTGTTCTGTAAATCTTGGTGATCTTCTGCTAGACATCTACTCATGCATTGTCCAGCAGACTCTTAAGGACTTACGGAATACATGAAATTACACGTCCGTGAAGGATCATCAGATGGAAAGCTTGAAAGAAGAAAATATTTTTACTCAAGCTGTTTAGGCTTTCTACTGCTGAAGTTTCTTCTGTTAGAAATCTCAGTAGGTATATGCACATATTGTTAAAAAAGCATTTTGGAAGATCTTTGTACAGCACAAGGTAACAAGAAAGGCACAAACAAACATTTTTTTAATAATGTCTTTTCAAAGAATTACCTTTACAAATGCTAAGAAGTAAAAAAAAATCCTGACCTAGGCATTGTTTGTGTTCACAGATGTACTAGTCAGTAACTAAGGACATGATTTAAATCATTGAGCTTAAACTATGCAAAACTCAGCATGGACATTCTTCTTTCTTTTTAAACCAGGATTAAATAGATTTATATTGATCTTAATTTAAATTTGACTAGGCTTAAATCAAATTGAATTTGAAGCAACTGATGTAAATTTTGCCAGGTGTTAGCAAAACTGTTTTTTAAGCCAGTGGAAATTCATACATAGACAGGATGTTTCTGTGAATTAGGCCATTTAATTAATCAGATGTCTCTGGCTAATGGTTAACCAAGGATTTTGGTTCATGACGTTTTTGTTATGTCTTGCGACAAACTCATACAGGTTAATTCCAAATCTGTGTCATGCTCTATAATTAAGATACAAGACTAAAGAACATGATGAAGAACTTGTGCTATTTTGAGGCTCACAGAATATAAAATTTAAGCTACATCTGGGTGCTTGCAATTTGTGAGTTGGTTGTGTCTAATAAATAGATTCAAGCCACGTCATCAAATATCATGGGTCTCAGAAAATGTTTTGTTTTTAAGGAGGAGATCTTGGTTTTTAAATGAGGTCTGTTTTCCCTGCATTACCCGAGCCTTTGGGGGATGAGGGAATGCATTTAGATCACATTTTTAAGCTTCACGGTGCTAGAAATTTATCATTTTCTGTTTCATCGAACACCAAGATTCTCACAGAATTACACTGAGAGATGACTTCAAGAAAAGCACCAACAATCATAAGACTTTAGAATTACTGTGTAAATAAGTCTGAGAAGGAGCTCTAGACCTCAGAGTTATGTCCCTGTATGTCTACACCCCATTGAAGCAAACTCCTCCTTCATAAAATCCTGTAATAATTCTACTTTTGCAAGACATTTGGACACAGCATTGTTTAAATTACTTAAAGGAATATGAGTCAAGAAACTGCACTGAATATTTTCAGCTGTTTCACCAGAATTTGATTGAAATAATAAAACAATAATAGTACAGTTGCATGATACCAATAAGAATAAACAATTTGTTCTGTTATGTTCAGTATCTTCTTTGGATCTCCTTTTTAAACGGGGGTGGCAAGAAGAGTGAGATACTTTGTCACTGAAATGATTAGTAAAGCTTGCTTGTTATTGAGAATCATGGAAAACTTTTCAAGATGTGAAAAAAATAGCAGCATTCTGCATGCTACCAAATTCCCTGCTTGGCAACAAGTTTTAGAGCTTTGTTCAGATCCAAATGTTGTGAAGTTTAGAGGAATTACCATATGGGGAGAGCTTGTCTACCACAGAAATCCCTGCTCCATCAGTGGTAAACAGGAGATGCTCAGGAAGGAATATAAGAAACAGGATTGTACAGGGTGACCCTTTCCCTGGTCTTATCCTCCCCATGTCTGGCAATCAGCACTTTAGAAACTTCCTGAGCCAGAGGTCGTATCCAGACCATTGTGTTTAATTGCCACGGGTGGACTCATCCCTCGTGAATTTGTCTAATCTTTTTTTTGAACTCATTTATATTTTTGGCCTCTGCAACATCCTGTGGTAGTGAATTCCACAATTTAATGACATGTCATGTGGAAAAACTGCTTCCTTGTGTTTGCTGTATAAAAAAGTTTACAGGTTTCGCTCAGCAGAACTGATTTCAGTTCAAGTGAAACATCAAAATGAAGCACTTTTCTGAAGTGAGGTCTTGATGCAAAGCTTTCTGAAGTCAAGAAGAAGCTCTGCAATATTTTTTTTCAGAATTAAATGTGTTTTAAGTCTCCAGACTTGTTTTACACTAGCAACATATTTTTCTGTCACTCAGGCAAATTATGTGAAAGAATTTGGTCATACCACTCAGAGGATGAATTTGTGACTCGTACAGCTAATTCAGTTGCTGTAATTGATGGTGTTAGTAGTAAAAACCCACTAATACCCAGCCTAGGAGTAGGGTGATAGGCAACATATGGCGCTAACTGAAGTCCCTGAGTTTCCTCAAAATTTCATTGATAGCAAAAAGCATTTGTGCTGGAAGTAAGCAAGCGTTATTTGTAGCAGAATATGTTTTACTTCATTGTGACCACTTCAAACAAACACGTTGGATTGGCTTGCTCCAGTTCTTGGTGACATTTCAAGATTTCAGTCAGCCAAGAATTGGCCCAAGAAGTACTTTGGGGCTGGAGAGGGAGCAGATTTGGAGCCTTTCAAGAGAAAGGAGCACACTTCTGTTTCCTACTGTGTCATCCTCCCAGCTCAGTTTCCCTCCCCTCCTGCAAAAACAGAAAGGAAGCACGCTTGGGAGTCCTCAGCGAGCTGCTGGCTGCATCCAGAAGCCTGGAGCTGGCAGGCTGAGAGCTCGCTTGGAAGTGGTGGGTCCCTGACAGCAGGCATCCTTTCAGAAAGGAAAAGACAGGGAAAACACAATGAATAACCAAAATAACACAGTGGTCCCAAGTGTGAAATGGAACATCAGCCTCCTTCTTCATTGACGAGATGCAGTAAGGCAGGATACAGAGGGAGGGAGAGTGTACCTGGTGTTTGGCCAGCAAATGGAACTGGGGCAAAAGGACAAGCTTTCTGGCACACAGCCCTTCCAAAAAGACCACTGCGAAGGCTTCTTCAGGAAGGATCAGTGCACTTGGCATTTGTGTGGTTTATCCAACTATTTAGTGTAATAACAAAAATCACCTCTGCCTGTAAACCTCACCCTGTTCTTATTGTGGTATAGAGCTGTAAAGTGGGTAACCCTGGTAAAAGTGATAAGGAATTGTTCATCCAGTGGCTCTCCCTTCATATTGCCAGGTATCCACATGGGGCTCTTTGGGCTTTTTCTAAGATAGAAGTGTGACAGTCCATGCATCTTTCCATATTTTTTCCCTAAATATTCCATCTCCTAGTCTCTTACTCTTAATGGTGGAAATTTTTTCTGCAGCTTCAGGGGCTACTTGAAGATGAGTGGAGTTGCAGAGGGCAGGGCTGCCCCACAGCTGGTCGTCGCACTGCCCCGGTGTCCTGGGAGAGCCAGAAAGACAGCAGGTGTTTCCAAAGGAGGGGTTTTATTTTAGGTGTTCATATCAAGAGGTTTAGTTAAATCTTTGCCTATACTGTAAATTCATTAATGTAGGTGCCAAAAGCTAAGAACCAGAATCCATTTTTGAGTTTTCAATTTTTCTTGATTTCCAGAGCTCCTTATCTCATATTGACTTAGGTATCTAATGACCCAATTCATCAAGTAGTTTAAGCATGTCGCTAATTTTAATCAAGTGCGTAATCCCACATTTAGTTAGGCACACGTAAAAGTATCTTGCTGAATGAAAAATGGGTATAAAGTCTAATTTAAGGCAAATCCTTGCTTGAATATGTTACCTTTGTTCTTCATGAGGAAAACAAAAAAAGGAGTATTTTCGTAAGGAGACGTTTTCAGGACAGCCAACAGATCTTCAGTGTGGAGCCAGAAATCTGCAGGCGAGCTCTTCCCCTCCAAGTGCCGTCTGTAACGTTCAGTAGCTGAGTCTCCTCCAAGCTCCTCCTCATCTGCTGACCCTCTCCTCCCTGACATCCATTCCCCTCGCCTAACAATGACAAATGGAGTTATAATATTGGTTGTTGAACCATAAGCTGTAGATAAATGTGCTTCTGAGAACCACCATTAAGTCCCTAAATGGATTATATATATTTGGTTTAGAAACCTAATATTTAATATTAGTGTACTCTCCAGCGGTTGGCTTTATTTCTCTTGATAATCTATTCCCACTCCATTTCCTTTTAGATTTCTAACCTCATTAAACCTTTCATATCACAGTTATTTTCTGTTCTAAACAAAATTAAAGACACACCATCCCCAGGTTTTAAGAGTCTAATTTTACTCCTGAACTGGAGAAAACACAGAGATAAACATTCTTTTCAGTGATGAATTTTAAAACCGCTTTACGAGTCAGCTGGAATTGCTAACCATATTGAGGATTGTAAAAGTCTGTGAAAGGCAGCATAATAAATGATGCTTGAAATGGCATTTGTTGTATGGGAGTTCAGATGCTTACATGGTATCTTTCCCTTCTTGGTTTTATATAAAATGTGAGGATGTATCTCACGTTGTACAGTACCTTAAGAATTTATAACATTTTGCTTCTGGTCTGATTGTCTGCAAAGAATCTCAGTTACCAGCAGGGGTTCCTTAAATTCACATGGTCAGGAGAAAGCGGTATCTGTAATACTCCGCTCCCAGTGTGCGCATTAAACTGGTTTTTCTTGATCGAGGATACATTTCTTCCTTATCATCAGGCACTTTGGCACATTGCTTGTACTGATATATATAAGTATTGCACTCTGCCTTACTAGACACATTAAAATTGTGTTTGACCGTTCTTCTTGTTACACAGTGCTGGTCGCTTTAAGAAAAAATGCAATATATGTGGTGTTGAAAAGAAATCTGCAGGCTGGAGGGAACTCTAAAACATATCCTATGTTTGTCCAAATCCATTTCTCTTTCCCTTATTTTCCTGTAAGGCCCATAACACCCCTGCTAATTATCAAATAGCATTAATGACATTAAATCAGGGTTATACACTTCATAGCCCATATACAGGTGAACAAATCACACGCATTGATGTGTGACATTCCCATTGCAGCTGATGGTGGTCTCATAAGTACAGGTTCATGGCTTCACTGCAGGGTCAAACAGGGCTGCAGGCAGAATAAGTTTCCGTTCAAGGAGAAAACTTGTCAGCAGTGAGTGTTTTGTTTTGCAGGTGAAGTGAAACAAACAAAAAAAACAGTTTTTGTTTTGCAGGTGAAGTGAAACCTTTCTGTTAAACAGATTAATGAAATACTAACCCCCCTTTTCCTAACGGTAAAGTCTCTGTTGCAAGCCTGTTATATTTAATGACTGCAACAGTAGCTTGCACAGTTTTGCTACTTCTAATTCCAGTGCCAAGACCTGCAGTCTGAATATTAGCAATTAGCACTTTGCATCTTAAAAAAACTTAAGTTCCCTTTGCCTCATGGCAGGGGAGATACTGTTATTTTCCATTCCTATTCTGCAGGCAGGGAAGGTTGAGACAGGGGCAGGGTACCCAGGATACTTATGCTGCACATCAATAGCCAGAATTACCACCAGCAGCTCCTGGGTCCCTGTCCTTTCGTCATCTGTTAGTCTATAAGGTGAGAGCTAACATTTTAGGGATTTAAAATCAGAGACAGGGGTCTCTGCAATTTGCAGAAGCTCTCAACATGCCAGAGGAGCAGGCCTGGTAACAATAGGCATTTGTTTGACATAGAAAAAATGATAGTGAAAATTGGCTGAGCAGTTTCTGATCACTGAAGTCCCTGCTGATAGCTTTGTGCTACTCTTGTTCAAATTCACAGTAAGGAACAGCATGGTGCTAATCGCTGAGAAGTTCTGGGAGAAGGCTGGTCAGCAGGGTGCTTATATGAAGAGTGATGTGATGAAATGATAAGGAAATAGGTCTTTATCCTGACCTTTTTCCTCTCCCTTCCAATTGTGCAGAGCAGTTAACGATGACCAGAAGCTTTCCTGGCAAAATCTGACCAGAAGTTTTGCTAATTTACATTTGTTTTTCAAGGGTTCAGCATCATTGTCTTTAATAGGATGCTCTTGTCTGGGACTTGGTCGTGGCTGTTTATGATGTACCTACATTTATGCTCTCATTCTGTTTTCTTCCACCATACATAATGTCATTTTGATGAGGACAATGTCCTTGACTGCACTGTGTTGCAAGAGGATGCATTATTACCATGAGTCTATTTTCAGCCAGTTTCCACTGGGTTTATTACACCCTGTGAATTCATTACGCTCCTGCTCACCTGTGTTAGATGCATGTGACAGTGTTACCATCCTCCTTTCAGAGGGCAGGAGCCTGCTGAGCAGCTAAGCTGCTCAGTTTTAAGTTCTAATGGCTACTTATTTAATAGAGTTTTATCTTCACCCACCTATAGCAATCATCACCTTAAAAATCACCTCCATTATATCCATTCTGTTCTCCACTGCCGAACAAATCAATGCACCTCAGACAGTCTGAGACTGTGTGAGTGTGCGGGAATCCTGAGGAATCAATCGCACCCAGGTGCATCAGAAGGGATTAGTGGTTTTCCCCAGGGAGAAATGGCTGACGATACTGGCCCCTGTTCTCATGACTCAGCAGCTCCACTCCAATTTCCCATTTCAAATACAGAACAGCAAGCTCTAAATCTTCCATGCCTGAGTGCAGAGTGGAGAGCCCAATACAAAGTTAAATTTCACTTTGTACTGACAGATGAAAAGCCATAATATCGTCCCTTTCTTCATGAGGAGTGATGGGTTCCCACAACACAGGATAGATCCAGAGTGCCGCAGCAGAGGCACATGTGGTACCAGGAGCTGGATGCTTGTGGGAATCCAACCAATGTTGTTTGGTGTCTCGCCCTAGGTGAGATAGTTGCTATCTGTTCTCAGTGGTGGTGTCTCAGACTGTTTGCAAATCCTCTCCAGTACCCCAAAAATGCTGGGGATTGAAGCAGGCAAGGGAAGTGAAAGCCTTTAAGGTAATCGGTCTAGGATAGATTTCAGGTTAATAGGAGGTCAGGGTGAGAAAGCATGCTTCTGCTCCATTGCACAAGTGAAGGAGACAAAGCATTTTAGATGCAGAGTTAGTACTTCTCACCAATATTAAATTTACTCTTAGGCATTAATATGGGGCACCTTAATCAACCGACACTAAGCATCCATCATGATGAAAGAGACAGATCCTTATGACCATAAAACAGTGATAATCCTATGCCTTAATGACCCTCAGTTTTTCAGGCTTGCCATATGCAAACCCCTGTTGTCTTTAGTAGACACTACCATATGTGTCAGAGGTCCAGAACCAGGCTTTTTTTTCCCACTTCCCACATCGGAAGAGACTCCTTTCTGCAGAGAAAATCTGCAAGTTTGCCTGTAGGCCAAAATAAAAAGTTTTTCCATCAAAGGAGCAGGTTTCCTTCCCGTTGAGCTCACTGGTGCTTTCAGAAGCTCTTCTCATTTACGTCCAACGTGCCAAGTCAACTCTTGGTGTTCCTGTGTCTGAGTGTGTAGTAGACGCTCAGCATGCCTCGGACTGACTCTGCGAGTTGGGAGCAGATGTTGGCTCCGTGACAGGTCTGTGTCAGCAACGTGTTTTGATAAGAACAGACTATTCCCAGCTGGTTTCTGAAGAGTTTTTCTCTTTTTCTCTGCTTTTCTCCTGTCTTGCTTTGAGCTCTTCTTCATCAGGCTTGGAGCATGCATTCTGAAAAGATGTGCCCAGCTCTTTTCTTGATGTTCTTTTATTTTCTGCATCATTCATGTTTTGAGGCTTTTTTAAAACATTGTCCTTCACAGGGTTGGGAATCCCCCAAATTCAGCTTTTCCCTCACTAACTAATTTCCCCCAGAAGAAAAGGCTGCATTTCTTTCAGGCTGGCAGGAGCATGGAGAGATGCAATCCCTGCTTAATGTAGCTCTGCCACTAGAAACCCAATAAAAATCCAGATTTAACACAGTTAGCTACATCCATTCTGGGAGCTCTTGCTCTGCAGCCCAGGGCTGAGTTTTGGGATCACTAATCTGGGCGTGCTGTGGGAGATGGGCACAGCTGAGCCCAGGGAGTGTCAGTGGTGGAGAATCACATCCAAACGGGAATGCGTTCCCTGCCTGCAGCCCAGCAGTGCTGTCAGCAGCCAAACCGTGGTTTTCTGTCAATGTGCTCCTGGCCTCCAAATAAAGACTTGAAGAGGCGGAAGCTTGTGATGTCTCTCTAGATTAAATGTGGGAACCAAAGTTCACCCACTGCTCTTCTTATCTTCGATCAGATTCAGTGTTAGATTAGTGTTAGAAGACTGTTGAATGGGTTGGGATAATTCTTTATTCCACCTCCACCTTCATACATCTGCTTACCTGGTTAGTTGTGGTTGAAAAATCCTGTAATCCCTTATTTTAAATATATATGACATTTTTTCTCTCTCGGCAGGGCAGGAGCTCTTTGCTGGGCCTACTCTCTTAGAGGATGTTTCAGAAACAGATCGATTTGGAGAGCCAATAGCCAACTTCCAGGCGTGTTACTGAAGCAGTGTGTGATTGCAAACTAGTTACTTGACCTCTTTATACTGTAAATCTAGAAAACCAGGGAAAAAGTAGAACTTCTTGGAGCTGCAAACAATTCACATCAGCTGTATTCTCTTGGGTTACGGTGTAACTGCACAAGCTGCACTGGAACAAGTAAATGCCACTCCTTCTTTACTAGGAGTCTGTAAGACCTGGCTGTTTGTTCACCTACTTTCTCCTCAAGTCTCAAACTCCCCGCAGCAGCTTCTAGGCAAACAGCAGGTTTGGGGACTGTTGTAATGGGAAACCTCCGTTTCCTTTTTAACCAGGACTTCAACCCTGCAAGACAATCAGCTCTTCCCTTTCCATTGAGAGACAGCAGCATCTAATCAGGTTTCACTCCTTTGTTGTATCTATTGATCCTCAGCACTGTAAGATGCAAATTGCCATGCCTGACAGGATTCAGGGTGTTTTATCATCAATGGAGAGTAATTATCCTTGGCTGCACCAATATTGGATTGTTAAGCCCCAGGATAATGCACAAGGTAAAGACATTTAGAAGGCAGTCCACCTTGGGGATTTGTGTAAATGTGATGGATAGAGTGAGAGCAGGATAGCTGAATTACAGCCCCAGGGACTGACAGCTGCACGGGGGTATAGCCTTGATAATCCTTACAGAGAAGCTAGTGCTGCAGTTGGTTTTGAGACTCAAAGTGTGTGTAAAGCTGCAAGTTTCCCTTTCTGTTTAATCCTTGTAATGTGTATATGCTAAAGAAGAAAACATATGCAAGATTTTGAGTGGATTCTGTGCACTTGCAAGAGTGGCCAAGTAACTTCTTCTGTTCATTTATTTATCTAACCATAATTTAAGCTTTTTATGTGAACATATTTTAGAGGCACAAGGGGTTTGGGTGCTTATTTCTTTGTCTGTGGATACCAATTCAATACTAAAGCAGAATTATAAATGAATAAGTAGGAGATACTTTTCATTTTTTAAAATATCTGGTTAACCATTGCATATTCTGGTGTATAAAGTAGTTAAGCTGTCTTAGCTGTGGGGAGAAAATGTATGTCAACAGAGATGCCATGTTAGCTGACTAATCCTCAGCTGATAGCAGCAAACCTGAAAGTAGACTCGGGGAAGAAAATCTCTTTTTCTGGAGTTATCCATATGAGCTGAGTCTTATACCTGTCACTTTTTTTTTTTTTTTTTTTTTTTTAAACCAGACCATTTCTGTGGTTGCAAAATAAATAAGAACAGAGATAGAGAGGAAAAGGAGTGTTGGTGCCTCAAAACTCCTGCTGAGATGAATGTTGAGGGTAGTTCCCAAAGACTGTCAGGCTTCAGATACAACACTAAACTTGCAAGCTGCAAGTTCTTTTAACATTTTTTAATGTTTTTAGTTGCAGTTCTTTCTTGTCAAGAAACTCCTTGTGTTTGACCAAGGCCGTGACTAAGATCAGCCAACTTACTTGGCATGCAAAGCATGCTTTATTCTTGTTGAAGCTGCTAAGGACACTGAGGAGTAAATGCCAGAAACTTAAGCAAATACTCCATGCTTTACCAGAACTGCGCCAGATTTTGCAGCTCTGTGCAGCTTTGTGCTGGCAGTGTATGCCCTGTGCTGCCAGGGAGGTGTTGAGGTTACTTGTACTCCAGTGGGATTTTTCTGACATCCTTCACAAGCGCCCCCGGCTGCTTCATTTCACATGTTATCATCAAAGTGTGCAACAAGCTCCTTACATTGCTCCATACCTTCAAACAAGCAGAAAAGGGCTTTGCTCCACCATCAATTTTAACTGCAGTTTTGAAATAGGGGAAAATTGAGAAAGATTAAGAAAATTGTCTCGCATACCTACGCTGTTTGTCATGTTTTTAAAAGGGAGCGAGTCTCACAGATGTTTTGATTGCCAAGTCAGAAACACACCGCTTGGCAGGGTGGAGCCCAGGGGAAGTCTTGTCAGGGGGAAACGGCACCGCTGTTCCCTTTCTACTGCCTGTCAAAACAGACCCCCCAAGCCAGGAGGGGGTTCTGTGAATAAAGCAAAACGATGCAAGAGAAGCTGATGCTGGTTTGGGCTTCTCCCCCTGCCCTTGGCTGCCAGGGCAGCCCAGAGCATTAGGGATGCCCTCTGGGGCTGTACGTGCTGCTGGGGGAAAGCGGCTCCTGCAGCTGTGAGCCCCATCTGCCCTGCGCCCCGGCACGCTGCTGAGCTTCACTGGCATCACCCCCCGCCCTGCAGGCAATCTTGCTGCTGGCTGCGAGCGCAGGAGCCCCGTAGCCGCTCGGGCAGATGCTGCGAGCGAGCAGCCTGGAGCCTCAAATCCGTAATTGACTCCCTGCAGCGCTGCGGCTCCCTCTTCACCCTGTGTTTCCCCTGGGAGACTGCAGCACCATTCCTTCCGTGGTAACCTGCAAGCCCGGGGGCAGCCTGGGCATGGGACAGGCATGCACTAAATCACCCAAACGTCTTAGACATGGACAGCCTCGAGTAGAAGCATTTGCAGATTTCAATATGCATCTGCTGCTTTTCTGCCTGTGCTCCTCCTGCACACATGGTGGGGCTGCTCCAAGCTGTCGAATTCGTGGGCAATTTCTGGAAATGTCAGTGTATGTAGGGCATTGTCTTTGGGGAATTATTGTTGCGTGTTCCTTCTTCCCCACAACCCCTCCTTTCTTCCTAGGAGCAACTCAAAACTGTGCAGTTCCGCAACTGAAATTTGCCGTGGCTCTTAGAATTCCTTGGGATGCAGGGAAGCAGGTTTTGCAGCAGCTGACAGGCTTTCTCTGCAATGCTAACCATTGCTCTCAGTAGGGAACGCAGAAGTAGATCCATATTGTAGCTTCTGAAGATGAACCAGTGACAAAATTCCAAACAGAACAATCCTGGAGTTTGGGGAACTCGAGATCTAGACACCCCCTTTTGTTGCAGGGCCTGAATCTTCATTAGACCAAGCCAAAAAACATGATAGCTGAGAGGTTTTGCCCTGAGATGGAGGGAGACACCAGTTCAGAACCAGTTCACGGCTGAGACCTCTCATGCCCCATGGCACCGTAACACAAAGCTTGCAGAATCCCGCTGTCGGTCTGTATGTGGGTATATAAGTATATATGAGTGGAGGATCAATAGCGTATGGCATGCGTATTCAAATAAAAACATGCGTGCACTCATGGCTGTATTTGCTGTATTCCACACGAAAGTAGTTATTTTTTTTTTATTGGGAAAATTGTTAGATTTGATGGCGGTATGTAATTAGTAGTTTGCCAGCAATAATTACAGGGCTGTGCTCCAGAATAAATGATGTAGCATTCCTGGGCATATAATACGGTATACCACAAAGTAGGAGTTGGAAAATTGCAACATTGCTGGATCATCATATATCTGACATGTTGAAGGGCTTTTTTGCTCTGATAGTTTATGAAAAATAGTAAGTATGGTGCACTGTGAACCAAAAGGCTTTCTTTGTTAAATTAACCACAATTGCAACCACAAATTATGGCTTCACAAACTATAGATTTAAGACTGGCTTTTCATAAATAGAGCTTCTTTGTGTTTTAACAAAACATACATAGAAGAACGGAGCTGTACAATGATGCCAAAGTAGCACTTTCAAAATCATCAGCCCATTCAACCTTTGGAATACAATCATAATATTTGTTTAAAGTTTAATATCCAGAAAGGGAATTCACAGAAATCCCATAAGCTTAACACAGTTCTGATATAATTTCTGTGTGCCTTAATGAAATAATACCAAGATAGCAACCTTAAAAAGTTAAGTTTGTGTACATTTGAAAGTTTGTATACATTTGCAAGTTTCACTTACATAAGTGACTAATTGGTCACTGAGTGGCTAAGCAAAGGTTCTGCAAAACAAAACACTACAGAAAAATCCTTATGTGGGGTTTTTTTACACATAACTTGTCCATGTATGCAAAGGACCCAAATCTTTCAAAGTAGGAGTTATGCCAAAGGTAAATTTGCCCCCAAAGAGTTTTCTCCAATACTGGATGATTGCTGTAGATTTCTCCAAGTTTTAAAATATCCTACAGATTATTGGCATGCTCATCCCAATTTTGAAAGGCATACTTTTGGCAGCAGCAAACTGAGGAGGGCCATGTGTTAACATCCTGGTTTAGCAATATGTATTCCCACATGCTAAGCTCTCATACAAATGCAGTTTTTATTGCTGTTGACTTCAAACAAAGATGCTTTGACATCTAAAGTTGTATATGTTACAGATGCAATGCCTAACCATACTCATGCTGTATATTTTAGGATGAGCTGGCTGTGGTCCCAATTATACAATCAAGTATAAACACTCCTAGGATACAGAGCCCCATACGGAGAGTCACTGATCTTTGTTGTGCTGTGTAGTACTGAACTGTAACATCTTGCCGTGTCTGGTATTTTGTACTCCAGCTCATTTGCACATTGTTGCTTAACACAATATATAAATAACATATAGGAGCAGGCAACATCGCTCCTCTTCTGACTTTGAATGTGGAACAAGTATCGTTAACGTATTGCTTAGTCGCTTCCAAATCCACAGCCTGAGTGTCACCTGTCCCGGCTAGCAGGCTCTCTGTTACTTTCCCATTCTCTATTTTCCCATCGTTACACTAACAGTGAGAAGGAGGATAATAAGCTAGATAGGATGCATTTCTAAGGGGGGAAAGAAAAATAGAAGTGTATTTATTGGACAAAGTGTTTTGTATTAAGCAGAGAAACTGCGGTTTCAGGCTTGGTATTTTGAAATGGTGGTTGGTGGTTGGCTGCTCAGCGTTGCAGCAATAGGTTGGTTTTCTGGGAAAAATCCTTAGAAAGCTGAGTATATCATTCTTCTTCCACTGCTGTTCTCAGAAGGAAACCAGAGTTCTTCTGTACTTCTGCACCCATCTTTTCGAGAAACCTGAACCTGTAAGGGTCAGCTGGGGCTATCTTCTTCTGTCTTCACAAAAGCTCCAGGTTTTGTCTTGGTTGTTGTAACAGCTGGGTGCTTGGGGTGGAAGGAAGTTACGCACCCACTTGCACTTGGAATCATCCTCTGTCTAGTCTGTTTAGACTTTCCCCCAATAATAGAAATCCTGCCACTCCTTTCATTTGCATCCAGGAGATACTTTTGACATGTAGAAGCACCCCTCATCTCTCAGCAGCATCCCTTTGGGGCCCTGTTTGCAGGCTGACTGTGGTGGGGTTTGCCAGGAGGGAGGTTCAGGAGGGCTGACAGGTCCATGAGGAGATGGAAGGCCTGGGGGGCTGCACCACACTTGGCCAGAGTCCTAAATATAAGTCTCGCCCATCTCCTTGTGTTTGCATTCTTCAAAGATAAGTAGATTTGTGCGTAAAGTTTTCGCTCCTGTAGCTGGCAGTGTGTATAGGAGTTCTTGTAATAATAATTAGCTGTAAATATTTTGCATCTAATTCCGAAAGGTTACTTCAAAGAAACATTTCTTCATATCTCCTGGGATCTTTTCTTCTGCTGAAATACACATTCATGAGTGAAGTACTGCAATTACAAGGATGTTTAGAGAATCACAAAGGTATTTATTCTTGTCCTGGCTAGTTTATAGTAGCAAAAATCGCAAGTGGAAAGGCTAAGAAAATGTATTCTAAAAACAAATGTGTAATTGTTTTGTTGAGAGTTAGAGTCAACAGTGTTTATTCATGAGGCTTAGCTGCCCCAGGCGAGAGCAATCAGACTGGAGGTACCACCTCCTGTATCCTTGTTCTCTTTAATTGGAGCCATAGCCTTGGATGCCCCGAGGCAAAGGGCCGTCTCTAACTGTATTCTGTTCGGTTTATGAACATTTGAAAGTGCAGTGGAAAAAAACATTCTTTTGTTTAGACAGTTTCAGGCTTCCCCTCCCTTTTCTGTTCAGCAAGTGAAATTGTATGTCAAAATTAAGCTCTTGAGCGGCTATAGATTTTGCATGTAATGTGATACTGCACTGGCTAAATAGTTTTGCAGTGTTGTTAGGCCTAGGAGCAGAGCTGTGCAGCACCAGCCAGCACAGGGATGGAGAGCTGCAGCGGAGCTCCCGCGCTGGCTGCAGCCCCGGCAGCTCCAGGTGCCGGGCAGCAGCCTGGCACGCCGCTGGCCCCCACCACGCTGCCTCTCCCAGCGCACGCGTTCTTCTAAAGCAAATCAGAGCATATTTTAACAGTTTCACTGCAAATTCCTGTGTCACTTCATCTCTATTTTTAGGCCCTGGTGAGGGTACCTAGCGCAGCTACCAGCCTAGAGACAGATTCAATAAAAGATTCAATAAAACTTCTCTCCGGCTGCCTCCCGGCAGAAGCCCAGGTGGGGGCACAGTGCAGGAGGCAGCTGGCGTCTCTTATTGAATCTAGCCCTGAGTTTATCCAAGCTCTTCCTGAGTGTTTTTCAACTCTCTCTACTGTAAAATCCTGATTTCCTCATGACATCTTTATGCAATGCTATGGTTAAGTGCTTCCTCCTTCTATTGTCACCACTGCCAGTCTCAAACTGCTTGAAGCTTTTAGCTGCAAAATAAGATGCATGGTCTGGCTCAGTGTGTGAGGAGAGTCCTCCGTGCTCTCCTCAAGCACCGGTCTAGCCCGATGGAGTCCTGTCTCGAGGGAAGGCTCTCCACTTAGGACAGATATCGCTGGTAGAGCTGATGGCTGTGATCCTGCAGCCTTGAGTCAGACCTGAGTAAAAACGATAGCCACAGTCTATCTCATCTCATCTTATCTCTCTGCGAGCGCACACACTGCCCCCACACCCCAGCGTCCCAGCACCTTCGAGCGATTAGCACAAGCTCGGTATGGAGTCCCTTGTGTGGTCTGCTCACACTGCGTGTGAGGTGTTGGTGGTCAGATAACATCTTGGTGAGAAAACAAGAAAATGCACCCCATCTAAGCTTCGCTTTCACATTGCACAAGCCCAATGCCTGGCCACGCTGCTCCAAGAGGAGACTTCAAGAAAGAAATGCCCAGTGTTGTCATCTTCATTTGCACACTCGAGGGCTGAACCGAGAACACTAAATAAACGTCTGAGATTGCACCCTGTGTGCACTGCTTATCCATCGACCCCCCCGCCTGTCTGGAAGAGTGTTAAAGTGGTTTCCGCCACCATTGCTACTACTTTAGGTTTCTTCTGTCCCACTTCAAGCCAGCTTTGTGCCCCGTTGTGTCTGGCTGCAGTCGGAGGTAGGTAAGAAGGGAAGGGGACAGTGTGACAGCTGACAGATAGGATGAGCCCTTGGCTCCAGGAACACTTGTCCTTCACTCGCAGTGACTCGCTGCTCCTTCGTCCTCCTCCGTAGGGCCATAAGAGGGGAGGTTTTGAGCTCTTCAGAGCCCTTCTGGGGGAATGGCCTTTCATTTGGCACGTCTTCTTAAAGTTACCGAGTGGTTTACCAGACAGCCCAGGTTTTCTAGGATATCACTCCAGTCATATCTTCACTGCAGCAAATACCAGGGCTTTAAAAGGCACCTATTTATTTAGTTATTTCATGCAACTGGCAAGGCTTAAGAGCCGTCCCTGAATGATATCGATTCTAGTGAGAAGCATGTGGTAGCTCTGGGGACTTTATCTAAATAATCACATGCTTTCCGGAGTGCAGTTTTCAGATTTGAGTTCTTAGATTTAAACTTCTGGTGTTCTCAGGGAAACACCTCTCCTTCCGTCCCATTGCACTGCCCCCGATCCAGGGTTGAACTGTCTAGAGGATGGCATAACATTTGCTGCATATTTGCCTTGACGAATGGCTAATTCCCACTTGGATCTGTGGGGGTTTGCTGTGCACCGGGGACAGCAGGCTCCTTGGCTTGCTCGCCAAGAATATTTGTTTAAATGCAGCAAGTCCTTTCTCCAATGTTGTCTTTGCAGAATGTGGAGGGGGGAGCCTTTTGATGTTTGTATTTACAGTGTTTTCACATCTGGATGTCATTTGTGACACAGGCTCTCCTCCTTTTTCTATCCCTGTGTCTTCCTGTAAAATTCATTTTGAACATATAAGCTCATGTGGCTTTAATGTGTAGTAGTTGGCCAATGTATTTAGCAGGCCTGTAGTAGGCCAATAAAGAGGTACCTTGGGTCATGCTGTGCGCTCTTGTAAATTTATCCCAAATTAACCCTGATTGGCATCCAGCTCCCCTGCTGTAAAGATACAGATGTGCGTGCTCTCCAACATCTGCTGTTTCACGAGGAGCTGTGCCATAAATCCACGCACCCCGGTGACCTGGAGTCTGGGCTGAGGGCTTGGGGATGCTTTTGCTCCTGTGCTCCACAGCCAGGAGAGCTCGCGGGGATGGGGACCTGCAGCACGCAGGTGGCGGTGCCGCTGGCGGAAAGGCAGCTCCATCCTTGCATTTTCACATGAAAATCCTGTTGGTGTTGCAAGAGGGTGTTCTTCTCCGTGAGCAACACCAAGATACAGCTGGCCTCTGGTGTAAATCCTGCTTGTGGCTTTCATGCAAGTGGTTTGAATATCCCCGTCCAACAGGTTTCTTTGGGGCTCGTATTAATTCAGCTTCATCTTTTAAAATGCAAACTTGGGCATGGCGGAGCAGGCTCTTTCAGCTGCCTTTACTTGCAAAGGAAAGCAGGGGAAGGAGATCAGTCAGAGCAGCCAGAGCATCGCTGCAGTCCTGCAGTCAGCCAGAATGCAAAAGGAAAAACATACCCATCAATTTCTAAATGTCAGCAGAGATCCCCTGGAAATTATTTATTGTGTCTGCTGTCGTATTTAATGATTTAACAATATACTAATAATCATAATATATTAACTTTGTGTAGTGATATACCAATCAATATAAAATAATGAACACATCTAATGGATTTAATAGAATACAGATGTTTACTGCCTTTCTCCCTGAAGATTTCCAGATAATTTCTCAAGGCCAGCTGAAAGCCGTGCTCCTCCGTTCCCCTACCCGAGAGGTAGTTGCGGTGCCGGGGCCCCGTGCGGGCTCCCCGAGCGCTGCAGAGCAGCCGTGCGAGGGCAGGCGGTGCAGGACGGGCGGCTTGGGGTGCCCGGCGAGCGCGGGGGGCTGCTGGCGGGCGAGGGGCGAGGGCTGCGGGGGCGCGTGGCCGTGCTGCCGCGAGGGGAGAGGGCGGGCAGGGGCTCCCCGGCCAGGCGTGTGGGGCAGGTGGGATCGGCAGCCCCAGTGGGCGATGGTGAACCCTTCATTAGAGCACCCACGAGTCACTGCGATAGGAATTCTATTCTAAAACTACCCACTAGCAACTGTTTTGCAATGTGAAGGTTAATCGCGATTAACCATTTCCTTTGCTGGTTCTCGCTCCGCCCGCACCCCAACCCCCCGGGGGTCTGAATGCAGCGCGGGGACACGGGAGGCTGCAACGAATGGGCAGGACAGGGGGGAAGGAGTCGCGCGCACACGTGCACGCCACGCGTGCGCACGCGCCCCACGACGCGCCCGCACACGCCTGTGCGTTCGGAGCGTTAAGGCGCGCTCCGGGCGCTCCCCAGCCGCGGGCACGCGCGCGGACCACGCGCGGGCCGCGCGCACCCCGCGCAGGCTGCGCCCCCACGGCCTCGTGCGCCCCCCGCGCGCCCAGCCGGGGCCACGCGGGCCACGCAGCCGGCTGGCGCACGTGGCCGCGGGGCGTGCGGGCCCCGCGCGGGCGCACCTGCGCGCCCGCCGCGCGCGCGCTCCCGGACAACGCGCGGACACGCGGACCGCGCGGACACGCCCACGGACCGCGCACCCCTCCCCCCCACCCCCCGCCTGCACGCGCGCACCCGGGGCGCGGGTCCCGCGCGTGCCCCGGGGCGGGGCGGGGCGGGGCGGGCGCGCGCGGGGATCCGCGTCTCGTGGCTGGATTGGTCTCGCCTGGCGGCGGGCGGGCGCGGGGCGGGAGGCGGCGGCCGCGCGGAGCAGTCGCGCCGCGGAGCGCCCGGGGAGCGGCACCGCGGCCGCGGAGCGGAGCGGGCTTCGGCGCGGTTCCTCCTCGTCCATGTTTGGGAATAATGGCTACCGAGGCGTGAACCACAAAAAGAAAGAAAGAAAGAAATCCGCCGCCGGGGGAAGCCCCTAGATGGGGCCGGGCTGGGGCTGCCTGCGGGGCTGAGCTTTCCTCCTTTCTCTCCCTCGTCGGATGCCGGCCGGAGCCGCCTGGGTCGCTTTTTATTTTTATTTTTTTGCTGGTTTTTGGCCTCTTTTTTTTTTTTTTTTTTTTTTTTGGTGTGTCTGTGGGCTTTTCGTCCCCTCGCGTGTTTTTCGCCCCGCCGCGGCCCCGCGGGTGATGGACCCGTAGCGCCGTCTGCGCGGCGGCTCCGGGGCTGAGCGGGCGGCGGGGACCGCAGCCCGCCGGGGCGAGGCGGCGGGGGGGGCGGGGGGCGCAAACTTTGAGCCCCGCGTTCGGCCAGTGGAGGGGGGGGGGGGGGGGGGGGAAACAACAAAAATCCCCACAACCCCAAAGGGAAAAAAAAAGAGGGGGTGGAACAAAACAAAACAAAAAAAAAGGCAAGGAGAAGAGACGCGCTGCCTGCACCCCCCCGAAAGAACGAAGGAAAAGGAGCCGGCGGCGGAGGACTGCGGCGGGAGGAGGCGGCGGGGGCCGGCGGGACCCCCGGGGCACCTCCGGGCCGGGCGCCGCGTTGTGCCGCTGCGGGGCGGCCCCGAGCGGCTCCGCACCGCTCCTCGCCCGCGGGGGCCGCCCGACCTCGCCTTGTGGATTATCCCGCGGGGGCCCGGCTCGCCGGCGGGGCTCGCCATGGTCTGCGCGCCGCGGGGTAAGTAGCGGCGGGGCGGGTGGGCGCCCTCCGCGCCGGGGACCCACCCCCCACGCCCCCCGCGGGGGCTTGCCCTCCCCTCCGCGCCCCCTCCCCCCCCCCCCCCCCCCCGCGGTTCGGCGGGGACAGTGTTTTTCAGCCGGGGAGTTCAGCGGCTTTGCGGTCAGACGGGAGAAGGAAATTGCCGTGTTTTCCGCCCGGTGCGATGGTTGTGTGCGTGCGGTTTTTTCGTCTGTTTCTTCTTTTTTTTTTTTTTTTTTTTTTCTCTTTTTTTTTTTTTTTTTGGTGCTTTTTTCGAGCACTCGGCGAGGTGGTTTGATTTTTCCGGCCCCGCCGTTTGCTCGCTGCCGGCCCCCCCGCCCCGTTTGCTCCCCGGGGGCGGTTCGCGTCTCCCCCCTGCCCGGCGGGTGCTGGGGTGCAGCGGGGCCAAGCAGAAACCGCTCGTTAGCCATTCCCGGAGGCGAACCGAGGAGCTCTCTGTCCAGAATTATGGAGAAAGGGGTTTGGGGGAGACTGGGTGTGTTTAAATATAATAAAATGAAAACCAAACCAAACCAAAAAAAAAGACGTAGCAGCGAGGAGCTGCCGGGATGCGATGCGCTCCCAAGCTGCTTTTTTTCACCCCATTTCGCAGATTCCTCCAGTGCGACCGCATCCCTCTTCCCACCCCGCCGCCTCCCCCTCTTCCAGGAAGGGGGGGGGGGGGGCGGAAAAATAATTAAAAAAGAAAGTGTACACATATATATATATATTGAATCACTGCTTTCATCGGGCCGCGGCGACACCCCCTCGCAGCGCCCGAGCCGGGGGGGCTGCGCTGATGAGCCCAGGCCGACCCGGGCTGCTCCCACCCACGGGTGATCGTGGCGGCGCGACCCGGCAGCCGTCCGCAGACCATCTTTGTCGGCGCGTCAGTGGTTCCCTTCAGCAGAATATCGGGAGTTGGCCCTTTGGGGTGTTCGCTGGGCAGGCTGCCGGGTGAGGACGGTGTTTGTCTGGCATTGCTGGCTATTAAAAACGGTACCAAACTTAAAAATCTGCATCCGGTGGTTAACCCCTTCGGTGCAGGCCAGAGCCCTTCTACTCACAAAGAATAACAAGTTTTAAAATGGTCATTGTGGATTTAAATTTTTTTTTTTTTCCCGTGTGTCTTTTGGCCTGAGAAATAACCTGGCCACCTCATCAAGCATGGTGGGCTGTGCTGCCCACACGCTGAAACACGGGGTGTGGGTTGGCCGCCCGGGTGTTGGTCGTGTCCCCATGTCTGCTGTGGAGCCTCTCTGCTTAGCTTGAATGAAAAATTTAATCCAATTAAGAAATTAAAGCTTGTGTGTTTAAAAGTGACAAATTTGAAAAGGGGGGGGGGGGGGGAGGCAGCAAAGTAAGATTTCCAGGTCACTGGTTAACTATAGATGGTTTGGAAAAAGAGCTCAGAGATAAGGCAAGGGCAGAGGAAATGAAAGAGGGACCTTTTTAAATGGCAAAGGCTTGTATATCTCTCTGGAATTTCAACTGTTTTTTAGGCTTGTAAAATCTTCTTCAAGTTGAGCATTTATCTCAGGAGGCTGCTTGCTAGCTAATCTTCTCAAGGCATGTCCTGATTTTTTGTAACATTACAGTATCTGAGGTCCTTTTAACCTAATTTTGTAACAAAGATAATTTCTTGTTACGTAAGTTACTGTTCTGTATGATTGCTTTGGGTCTTGGAGATTGTCCTCAGCCGGTCTCCCCTGTGCCACAGAAACAGGAATTATTTACTTCGTTATCAATTCTTGAAAGAAAGCCTCGCTCAACTGGAAAAGGCTGCTAAGGTATTACAGGAAAATAGAATCTTCCTGTTCTTCTTTCTAGAGAGTTAAATCTTTGGTCATCCCTGATCAGAATTTACTTCAGAGGTTTATGTTTATGTACAAATCCGATTTTCCCCACATACAGACTTACAAGGACGAGCTGCTTGATTTATACACACAGCATTAACTTCCTACAAGTGGCAGACTTCTGATGTTCTCTTCAAGAATTTCCTTCTTTGCTGACAACAGTTCCCTAAAACTGCCCTGTGCTAAAGCCAAAATGCACTAGCTTGAGCCGCCTGATTTTCTTTTCTATAAGAGATTAGTGCTATAAAACAAGGAAGGCATGATTTTATTTAGTTGGATACTGAGTTTTTGCTGGTGCAGAGTGATTTTTAAATTTTATTTTATTTGGAAGGTGGGTTATTCTGAGTGAAACCTTAAGCCTTGTTTATCAGAGAGGGGCAGTCTGTTTTCATAAACAAGCGAAGGAGCAAAATATATCCCAGTGTTATTCTATCGGGACACACAGTCATCTGTTGGACCTTGTGGCCTGTGCTGGCTAAGTTGAATAGCAGTGTCACAAGTAGCTCTGGTATTTTTAAGTTAAAAAAGGGATTGGAGTGTGCTTTGAATTCCAGTGATAAACTACAGATACTTAGCAGTAGTTGCTACTTACTTTGCTCTGATTTTGCAAAAATGTTGCGATTTGAAATGTAAACCTTCTGTAAGGAATGCAAATATTAGTGTTTGCTGTTGTTGCTTTTTAAACTAAAAACTGTTAAGATGTTTAATGGTGATATGTTGACAAAAGTGGCAATGAAAAGGGCTGCATTCTTCAGTGAGCCAGTCTGTGCTGTACTGTACTTTTGGAAAGCACAGATCTATATGTGATTTTCTGCCTTAAATCTTTTCTCTCTTTCTTTCTTTCTTTCTTTTTTTTCTTGACTCTCAGCATCCTTGTGTTGAGTGACCCATAATAGCTAGGGATTGCGGTGTCTGGATATATTTGAATATGAAGCAGTCTTTTTAAAGCCATTACAGAAGATTCAGTCAAGTAAAATTATTTGTATCATCAGAATAGGAAATGTAAGCTGGTTAATTTTAATGACTCTATGAATTTACAAGATCTGAAGTCAGGTAGGTACAAGAATGTGTTGCTCCTCGCTTAATAGCATGTTTGAGCAAAGATTGGCATTCTGCATTAGAAATGAAAATTTTAGGGTTTCTTGCAGTCTTTTATCCTTCTGAATAAAGATGAAAATTCTGAACTAGCTAAAGAAACATATGGTTTTACCAGAAATGATTTCCTAGGCTGATCAATTACTAGGAGATGTAATGAGAAATATACTCCTTAGGGAGAGGAAGGAGGGATTGCCATTACATAATATCCCTTGGGAGAATTTCTGTATCGCATAATGAGGTTGGTGATGGAGCATTTGGGGAAAATGCCTATGGATAGGAATTTGTTCTTCAGATTTCCATAGCAAAATGTATTACTGAAAAATAGGCTTGTTAAAAGTAGTACTGATATGTTAGTAGGTGGGTGCTTTGCCTCTATACACATTTCTTTTGTTCTAGTAACTACTATATGAGAGATTAGGTAACCGTAAGATTAAAATATCCACAAAAGGAGAGATGCTAGTGAATAATTTCCTTACTTACTTAACACTCAGGGTAAACCATTAAGGGTTTATGGTCTGTTCTAGGCTTCATTAAATTATTTATCTATTGAAAACAGGTCCTAAGGAAAAGAAAGTTTCTAGCCTTAATGGTGTAAATATGAATGACCTTGTTCTCCTGCTCATGAAAATTAAAGTGGGTATACGTGAGGTTGTGAATTTGGTGAAATGCGGTAGCTGGATACATGTTTTCAGAATCCTCGTAATATCCTACAGATCGCCTTTCAGATGGAAAAGAAAGTGCTTGTTAAAAATGACTTAAATACAGCCTTACTTTTTTTAGTAGCAGTTGCCTTAAACAGGAAAATAATTAATTTCCACACACCTCCCCTTCAGCATTTCTCATGCTTGGAGTCCACAGCGAGCAGTTAGCCTCCAGGAACCGAACACCGGGCTGGCCGGCAGTGCCAGCCCGCGCCCGGGCTCAGAGGTGTTAAAACCAACAGAGGAAAAAGGTGAACAATCTTAACACCTCTGTCACTGCTGGGGAATTTGCCTAAATTTAGTTGCTCGTTCAAAACGCGAGTGCTGGTGTTTCTAGTAATTTTTCAAATGGCTTGTCCAGCTTTTGTCCCTTGAGTTACACATGTGTTCCAGCTTTGCGGGTTTCTTTGAAAATCGCCTTTCTGTGGATTCCAGCCGCCGAGGTGGCGCAGTGACCCCTGATGGTGGCTCTGGAAGTGGTGGCAGGTTTGCACAGCTATCACTATTTTTAGGAAGTTAAAGGTGCAATGGCTGTTTTGAAGTCCAGGCCCCTATTTCAGCATTTCATTGATAATATTTTGTCGTATTTTCTGTGTGCCACCTTGTGGCTGCCGGCACACATTGCACTTGCCGAGGTGTGGCTGGGTTTTGTAGGACAGTCCCAATTTTGGTGTCTTCATGGTTTTATTTTGTGACTTGGTTTAGTGTCAGTTATCTGTTCTGATTCACCTAACATTGACACAGTTGCAAGATCCTGGTCATTGGAAGCACAAACTGGAATGGTGGCCTCTCACTGCTGACCAATTTATTGTTTTCAAAGTTTGTGGCAGGGCTTGGCTTTCCAAAAAGGTGGGAAAGGGTGCTGGATTTAAGCACTGAAAGTTTGCATAAAGAAATTAGCGATGTTTAGGCACCCTGGAGAAAAGGTCACCATCAAGGAAGCTGAAAAGATGTGACTGTCACTGGTGGAAGGACTTGATTTCAGGTGGTGATGCCAGGGTGGTAATCTTCCTTGCTGCCTTGTCCCATTACCCTGCCGGAGTTTTACAGACAGTGACCCCTGCATTAACCATCTCACAGACACGATTTAGCATGAGGGCATCTCTCAAGGTAGCTAATACAGATCTTAAACAGTAAGAATAGCAACCTGTGATTGTTGGTTCTTGTAAATTTAAACTAGGATGGTGCTGTTGACATGGATATAGAAAAATAGATTCTCCAAAACATCCATTTGTACCTTATGGCTGCATCAAAAGGGTTAAAGATAAATAAAATGTGTATTCTTTAGTACTATAAAAATAAATCTTCCTTTATGGTGGGTGGTAGGAGGAGAGTTAGAGTTCAGTTGAAGACAGCATTTCAAGGTAGCTGTTTGTGTTGTTAGCAAAGATATTTCCAGTTTGCTTACAAAATGGGATTTTTCTTCAAAAATATTTTTAATTTTGAAATTACTTAGCCGAGCTTATGTTCTTGTGGGAAAAAGGTTACAGTTAAATTGCCGTGGAAGGTAGCTACAAGATTTTTAATACTAAGTTAAAGCAAGCTGGGTACGTTGTTTGCCATAATGTTTCTGTGGTGGGTAAAAAACATCTGTATGTGGATACTGTTTCTGCAGTGACTGCTATACCAGAGGAGAATCGGGGACATAAATGGATATGTCTTGGGGTTTTTTTCCATGGAATAATCAACAACAAAAAGCATTTAGGCTACCTGCAAGTAGTTCCTTACTCCAGAGCTGTAGGTTATAGAGTTACAGTATAGTCTGCCTTCAAAATGGTTGGAAGTCCGTCATAAATATCTCTTTACCACATACCTTCTGTCTCCCTGGATGATTGGCTCTCTAGCAAAGCCGTCCATAGAGGGTGTACTGTAATCCTTTTTATGTTACTTCTTCAGTACAGATTACGCAGCAAGAAATAATTAGGAGATTAATTTTCACCTGTCACTGCCAATAATAGATAACCTTGATACAGTGACAGGGCTAGGAATTTGGGGAGCGGAAAAGCATTTAACCCTGTAGTGATGGCTGCAGGGACCAGGCAGAAAATGGTTGCCAGAACATGACCTCCCTGCTCGCTGCCACGAAAAGGGAGAGATGTGTTAGTCTTTCAGCTTCCCTGTCTCCCGTGAACGCTTTGCCTTTATCCGCGAACGTGCGCTGTAAAATTCACTCTGTGCCGCAACGGTGCCACACGCGCCTCGTGCTAATCAGCCTGGACCAGACGTCGGAGACCTTTGTAGCCTAGTCTTTTAATTCAAATGCAGTTCTGTTGCTTTTCATGATTTCAATTCCCAATCTGACTGGTATTCCTAGTCTGCTAGGGAAGGGAGCAAACTAATGAAGATGGCTTCATTAGGCAGAGTACAATTTAGCCCTTGCTTCTCTCTAACAAATGCAGCTGAAAAAACATCCCAGAAGTAACTGTGCTTTTGGTCTTCAGAGAAAGCAGAGCTGAGGTGTTTCTGCTCCCTTTCAAAATTAATTACTAGCTCACATCAGGTGAGCTTAAAAATGTAGCCTACGCTCTAAGACAGCAAAGGTAAATGGGAAGGAGAAAAAAAGCAAGCCACCCTTCCCCCTCTGCTTCTTTTTTATTTTTTTTTTTCTTTTGTGCTGAAGTTTAAATCTACAATCTGTTGAAAATGTAATGGGAAACCAGCCTACAGAAAATGCCATTATTCATATCATCCTGAGCTCATTTATTTTATCTGCAATAGTAATGATAAGACAGACTGCTTGGCAATGCTGATAAGCTGAGAAATATCTTAGAGCTATTTGTAAAAGTTAAAGCAGATCTTGGTACTGAGAGATAGGGAAACTGATGAGCCTTTGGGCAATCTGCAGAGCTGAAAGCTAATAAAGATTTTAATAGGAAGGCCTCATTAGGATTAGGGAGAAGATCTATTATCTGGGATTTACACAACAGAAACAGTGGGGCAACTTTAATTTTTGCTTCTTTGTTCATTAAATACTATTGCTGAATATGAAGCCTTTTAACACTGATCTGGATCTCTTTGTACATTCAAGGAGCCGTCACCAGCTGTTGGTTGAGCAAAGATGGAAGGGAAGTTTATGTGGGAACATTTGCCACACATCAGAAATGCCAGAAAGCCATCATCTTCAGGGGCCAGTCACTTTATAGAGGTGCAGAAATAGTTGTTTGCAGGTGCCTGGGTGGGAGGATTCTTGGTAGTGTCTTTTTTCTGTCGTGAATGATATTTCTAATCTTTTGGCCCTGAAGAGCCTCTTTAGAAAGAAATCAACACATTGCTGTTGTGCTGGTTCTCTTGATGGTGAGGCTAAAGTGCTCTTACTGGATAGCTTGTCTGTCCAGATCAGCCTAATGGGGTGCTAACTCCCAGTCCCACAGTGGTGGCTTTTTTGTTAGTTGTGATCACCACATGGATAAAACTATTCTAGCAGAGGAGCTGTCTCCAGTGCCACTGAAGTTGGTATGGTAGGAGTATGTGCCATGGGTGACCTCATCGAATGGTTTGGTAGTTACACAACAGGACTGATTTTAGCACCACATGCATTCTTATGTGTGATGTACAAAACGTTCACTTTCTGAGGACCCTTAGTGTGTGCAAACACATATCACATGGGCTCAGCTGCTTTACTCCTCATACCAAGCATGGTATGTAAGGTGCATGTAAGCTGCTGAAAGAGCATTAGTCTATCCAGGGTTTACAGGTGTATTTAATGTTTTTTTTTCTTAAGGACCATGCAGACTTTTTTTGTCATTGAACTGAATTGTAACACAGGAGGAGAAGCTATGCTGGAATATTCCTTGGTTTGCTTTTGAGGTCCAAGCCATGTGTAACCTGATTCTGCTAACCTGCAGTTTAAACCATTTTTACAAACAGCTGATGAGATCTAGTTGAATCTCTAATGCAGATGAAGGTTTTGTTAGGTGATACCTATGCTGGCTGTGAAATGCCACTCGTGTAACCACACCTGTGTCAGGGAGCTGTCTGGTTTCTTCTTTGTGTGGAGCACACATGAGTACAGGAGTCTCAGCTTCTCCCCCATTTTCATGGCACAGACCAACTCCTCTCCTGTTGCTGGATCAAATAACCCTAGTGGTAACTACAGTAATGTTGCTTCCATGGAAGAGTAATATTTGGAAAGTATCTTCTTGTATTTTCAGTTGTCTCCAATATGACGTAGGAGCGAAAAATCAAAAGGGAACATGCCACCATGAGCCACAGAGTCTATTCCAGATCACAATTCGGGATCTGCTGGTTTAAACGAGTTGTTTCAGAGGGCCTACAGTGGATAGTTTAATGACAGATTTGACTTCAAATATTCCATCTTCCTTGTGCTTAAGGAACTTATTCAGAGCAAGTGCAGCTGTAATCTCCTCTCCTGTGCCCTCACCAGCGTGGAGACAGATGGGCAGGGCTGCATCTGCCATCCTGCACCTACTGCCCAGGACAAAATCAAATTTCTCGTAGTGGGTTGGTGTCGGTTTATTGCAGCTTGTTTGTAACAAGTCACAGTTTATGTCAGCGAACCAGCGTGGCCTCCTAAAGAGCTAGCGCTATTTGCACGTAACATATTGCTCCAGCAAGGTTGCCATTTGAGAAGTTTCTAATATTTATGTTTGATATGAATGAAACTTTTTGTTTTGTCTGTAGACCGCAACGGAACTGGAGCTGACTCGTATCAGGAGTGCCTTGATAACAAGCAAGGTATGAGATCAAGTCTCTCCAACATGGGCACTTGGGACTGATTTAGCTTGATTTCTTGCAGCTGAACTGGTTGCTGTCTCTGTCTCTGTCACTCTCTGTCTCCCTTTTTTTTTTTTTTCCTTTTTTTTTTTTTCCCCCACTGTCTCCAAGCCAATTCACTGTTAACAGTTCCATGTCAGCTAACCTGTTAGCTCAGGATCTCATTACACATTTGTGATAAGGCTTCTTGTTTTTAGCACCCCAAATACTCTGTTATTAAGGGAGAAAGTGTCTAGCTTTTAAAACAAAAGTAGCATGTGCACTTGCTTGCAGCTGTCTTCTTCTTTGAGGTTTAGTTGCACAGCCAAGCAGAAGAATATTAAAGTCGAGTTAAGGGAAGGCACGTGCTACACTGGGTTACCTTAATGCCAGACATCCTGTGATAATTTGTGTGCTGACATGCTGACTCAGACTTGTCCAGCCTGCTGTCCTCTCCCGTGGCAAAGTTGATAAGAGCTGGAAAAGTCTCTTGTGACTTACAAGGGAGTGATGATGGTGAAAGAGGAACCTGTTATCTTTTTACTGTAAACATGAAAAGAAGAATCACATCAGTAGAAATGAAAATTGTAAAAGTATCTCAAAAACAGGACCAACAGCAAGGTTGTTGATTTTGTATTTAGGAAAAGAGTTGGTATATTATGTTCCCTTCAGACGTCCTCTCTGAGAACTGCAATCAGAAGTGCTACTCCATCGCCGTAGCCATGTAGTGAGTGTTGAACCTTCTCGTAATCAGAGAGAGCAAGCACCCTTCAGTCCAGAATTTCATTCATTATAAGCTACAGCAAAGAGATAAGAGGAGATGCTTATCCTAACCAGGTTATAGGCATCAGTTACATGTCAGCTTTTTACCCTGCTGTTGACCCAGATCTCTGACAGTAGCTAAAATGATCATTTACTGAAACTCTGACCTTTCTTGTATAATTTTCTATAGAAATACAAAAAAATAAAACAAAAACAAACAAAAAACAACACAAAAAAATTCCCGATTTTGGTTCTTGGTTGGGTTTAATTTTCCACTGGTGTCTTTGCTTTCAGTATCCATCAATCAGTGTTATATGTGCTTCAAGTCAATGTTGCCATGAAGTGCATCCCCCCTGCTGTTGTTGGGTTTGGGGTGGGGTTGTTTGGGGGCAGTTGGGTTTTTTTTTTTGCTTGTTTTATTTCCCTCCTCAAAAAAAAAAAAAAAAAAAGAGGTACATTATCTCTGTGGTGACCTTTACTCATCTTTCTTCACTATTCTTCTCTGCTGATTGTAGTAAATACCTAATTATTGCTGAGCTTTCATTTCAGAAGTTACAACTGGAAGACTAATGTGGAAGAACTGTAATCAATAATGGCTTTTTTTATTAGATTAAGTTTAAAAGTCTTCTAGACCAATGTAATTCGGGATGTTCCTTTGATAGATAGCTTGTTCTTAGGGAGAACAGTTTTTCCTAGTAACATTTTTCTGGTTGGCTGGGGGAGGGTTGTTCTATTTGACATTTTGTAGAAAGCAACTGAGTTTCGGGTTCTTAAAACAATCGAGTATTCTCATTTTTGGAAACCAACTGCGATCCCTTTGATGTGCCAGTTACCCTGGTTTGTCTGACAGGTGGTATTGAACGGTGTTCCAGCCATCACTTTCATTTGTCTGTCAGTACCCTAGATTTTTCTTGTAGTGTGGCTTTGACTCTGTTGTTAACATGTGAACATTGTTGCTAACATGTGAACAAGCTGTATTATTATAAGCACATTCAATCCAGTATGAATTGGATCCGGTTTGGGTAATTTGCCATGTCCATGCTACATAATCATGTTTAAAGCAACAACCTTTAAGAATGCAGAGGTTTAAAGGTAAAAGTATAACACAGTAACTTGTAGTCAGTTCCTTACTGTCCAATCCATGTTACATTTTGTGAGCATGCAGTAGAGTTGAATCCACCATTTGCAACAATTTACGGAATATAAAATATATAGCTGACAGTGGACCCATAATTCTGGTTGCTCTCTGTTATGTTCAAAACAAAACACCACCAATGGCTGGAAGTAGCAGTGGCTCTTTAAAAGTAGTAAATCTTCAAGCTATGTGAAATGCAATTGCCATGGCTTCTTTTTATAACAGCATGCTTGTCTCTTAGAAATTATGCTATAATGAGGATTGGTTTATATATTTTACCCCCTTCCTCATTAAAGTGCTATCTCTTGGAAGAAGCGCTTTGTGTGTTGAAATACTGCGCGGTTAAAATGAAGGCAGGTTTATAAGGATTTAATGTACTTGGGAGCCAAGGTTTTGCAGCTTTATGGCAAAGATGTTTTAACAAAGGGCTTTATGGTAAGGGTGTGCTGTATTTTAGTCAGGCAGTTGCTCAAGGGAAAATTTTCAGTGTAAGCACGTCATGGCAGCAAGGAGAAATTCAGAGGGAAACAGGCCTTTGAGATCCAGTCGTTGTCTTGGCTGATATTAAGTCTTAATTCTTTGCAATATCAAGCCCTGGATTTTTTTTTACCTCTTGGCTCAAGGAAGACAAAGTCTTGTGCCATGTCATGCATCAACGTGAGCAGGTCATGTAGGGTTCTTTTTTAGTGCTCAAAGGCAGGGTGTAGGCGATTGTGCCTGGGACAGCCACAGGTGGAATTATTCACACCTTTGCAGGATGGAGCTTGTTTTTTCAACCTTTTATCTCCAGTATTGATTATTAAAATCATACCCCTAAAAGCAAGACTTATGAGTGTTTGGGGTTTGGAAGTGAAAAGGGCAGCAGTTCAGAACAATTGTCCATCCACTGCTGCAGAAGACATGTCCTGAATCTGCCTGTTTCTCTGGGATACCATTAATACCCCATGGTTTCCTGAATTCTGCCATGGAAAACAGGTATAAAATTACAACCAGACACAGTTGTTGCTGGAGCTTCTCAATAGGAACTCATTTATTATGAATAAAACAATTCTGTTTTAAAAGTTAGGCAGTGAAAAGCACTTAGCTAGGGCCTCGGTGGTAGCCAGGAGACATAACCTCACATTCTTGAAACAGTGTGTAGAAAGATGGTCTTGGAAACTGATTCCGAGTATTTCATGTTATCATTGGTAGTGCCTTCTCTTATCCATAGAAAATTGTGTTTTACTTTGCTTCAGCGGTCTTCTCTTCATCTCCATGTCCTCAGGTGGGCTGGTAATGGGTATTTCGCCCTGCTGGGCTCTAGCTTTTCAAGCAGAGCTATAGGTTCCTGCTGGAGGAACCCAATACCTTTCACTTTCCAACTTTTTCTTTCTTATGGAGTATCATGGTTCTGTGTTACTTCCCCACAAATGACTTAGTTGCTATTATTCCAAGATTAATGTGGTTTCATCTTTCTGATGGCACTATTGACTTCCTGGGACTCTTTATATTTCTTTTCTGGTATTTTACACCACTTCCTAAATTCAGTACTGCTTATTGATTTTTGTTAGCTCACCTCTAGAGGGAGAGTGAAATGTAATTTGGAGCAAAGTTTGGGAGTGAGGATGGAGGGTAGTTAATCTTGGAAGTGATCAAAATTTGGCTGCATTCGAGGAAATGGCAGTGCCTCTGTCCTGAGGTTATGGAGGACCAAGTGCTCCTACTCTGGGTTTGTGCTGCGAGTGGATCCCAGGTGGACTGCTGAGGAGTCGTTACAGGATGTCTGCAGGATCAGGCTTGATTTTGAAATAGTGGCCATAAACTGAAGACTTTTCATCCTGTTACCCATCCCTTGGGCCATGCAGTCCCAGTGTGTGTGTCATCTCCTATTAGCCCTGATGCAACCAATGACCTTGTTTGTGTGAGTGCATTAAGCACAGCATTAATATCTAATTTGACTACTTTGAATTCAGACAGGCTGTAATCAATCACCTGAACTCTCTTGACAGTGAATATGACTGGATGGGATAAGGAGAACAGATAGAATGCATGCTTGGGCCAAAACTCTAGGAGACTACTTGTGAGCCTATGTAGCTGTAGCTGTTGGTGGAAATGGCATCTTCACTGCAAAGGAAAAGCTGCAAAAGCAAGAAATTTGTGGTCTTCGTAGAGGTCTGTTCTGCCTTCTTTCTGCCTGTTAAATACTAGCATGATAGATGAGACCACCAAGATCTAGAGGCACCTTTTAGAAGATGTTAGTGGGAGAAGTTCTAATTATTCCACTTTTTTGATCTCTCTTGAATCCCAGCAAGATCAGTTTCAGGATGGCAAAGATGAATTATGGGGCAGATAAATAAAAATGGCAGACTGGCATGGCTGGATTGAAAAATGCGGTCAAAACAGTTCTGTCACTGAAGATCTTATTTCCCCTAAATGCTTTGAGATTTAATATTGATTTCAGTGAAATTATCCTTGAAAACAGATTTCCTCCGAACCTTTATTTTTATATATTTGTTTTGGAACTACTTTAGGAGGCAGAAAAATGAAACTTGCTTCAAACAGTTTTTATGTTTTGATATTGGCTTTTTTCACTGTATGAACAGTTTAAAAAATATTATTTATTATTTGTATTCCTGTCATGCCTATGCACTCTAGTTATGGGCTAGATGTCATTTTGCTAACCACAGTGCAGACGGGGGGGGGTGGGGTGGGGTGGGAATCAGTTTCTGCCTGAAAAAGCTTTGGTTTTGTATTTCTGATTGGGGCTGCATTCATTGCTAGTGCTTATTTTTTTAAAAAAAAAAAAAAAAAAAGGGGAAAAAAAAAAAAAAACAACCTTCTCATTTTACAATATGTTGGCTGCCTTTTTGTTTAAAGAATTATAAATACATCAGCAGATTTTCCACAAAAACACACATGCTTTCTTCCTGATGAGCATGATGACGCACTGAGAAGCCTTGCAAGAGGCCTTGAGTTTCCTTTAAGTAGAGGATAGTGCTGAGGTTGAAATTGAAATTTTAAATAACTCTCTTCATTTAAAAAGATGCTGGTGGGGCCCTGTTAGCAGAAGAATTGCCATTTTCTGACTAATTTTTTTTGCCAGCATGGGAACAAAGAAAGAAAAGAGAAGGCAGAATAAAAGCCTGTGTGAGTGTACGTACAGAGGCTGCAGCTCTCTAAACTGGTAATGGTATCTGGAAAGAGTCCAGGCTGTTGTAAATATGAACTTTTGTCAATATTCCCCAAGCTTCTTTGGACTCTAGGGTGGGCTTTATTAGCTGAAGGTCACACCATTGTGCTGTCTCCCTCTCCTGAGACCTCTGATACCTTCCTGAAAGGACAGCCCATTATCCCTGGGCTTAGAAGCCAGCTTTCTCTTCTGTGGCGCTGAAGCTGATAAGCTTAAGAGGCGTATTTCATCCCCCCACTGCTGCTTTCAGGAGACAAACAGTGTTTATCATTTCTGATTAATTCCAGTTGAACAAAAATATAAAATAGGAAGCATGTGTGTGTGCGCACGTGCACGCACACACAGAGACACATAGTTGACATTTTTTTTTAGGCTGGTCTTGCGTAACATCAACTCATTCCGCTGGCCGCAGCGAGCAGAGTCTGGTGCTGCCTTTTTGTTTTTTCCTAGGTGGTGTGTCCAAAGATTGATTTAGTAACGTGAGAGGATGCTGGGCTGCGATCAGTGTAAAGAGAAAGCGGTGGAAAGGGGGACCCGGTAGCAGCAGCCTGAGCATCAGGGTTGGAATTGATTTGTGGCAATTAAGCATTAAGGTCTGTGAGAGGAGGACCACCCGCTGAGAGAGTGGCTTTCCATCACCTGCGAAAGATGAATGGCCCGAGGAAAGAGAAGGGCAGGAATTTTGTACTCAGCTACCTGAAAAGAATCATAAAAACACACTGTATCTCGCTTTTTTATCTTGCAGCCCTGTTCACAGCTAAATCGCTTTTCTGGTAATTGTATGCAAGAGAGTTGGAAGACATAAATGTCAGTTGCTTCTACTGCTTTGGTTTCTCCATTTCTTTCTTTAGATCTGGCTTGAAATCTGTCAGGAGGTGTCTTGCTGATTTTCTTGTTACTACTATTTCAGTAGGAATGTCTTCCATACACAGTCCCAGGTTCTTAGGGTTACTTTTTCCCTTGTACAGAGATTCAGAGTATAGAATGAATAACACGTGCAATAAATAACATATTGTCCCTCTTAACACTCCTGCAGCTCTGTACAGTGCCCGTGTAGTGTGTCCCAGTGGCTGGGGCATCCAGGGCAGGAGACCTGTGCTGTGTGCTTCTCTCTGGCACAGCTTTGCTGTGCGAGACACCTCCTCTGCCTGTGCCTGAGGTTTCCGAGTAGAAAACAAGGATATTGGCACTGCACACAGTCCTGTTTGTTTGGATGACCATGTAGCTGCAGCCCAAGTTAGGTCTTTTGCAAAGGGCTCTGTATTTCCTTCAGTTTTGTTGTGTTGTACTTGTCAACACTGAGGAGTGAAAGAGATTGCACATGGCTGAAAGGAGCCTGTTGATACTTGGACCAGAGAAGATGATACTTCACTCTGAAAACTCTAAATTTTTCAGCCTTTATTTAAAAAGTAAAAATATTAGATAGCTGTGGTGTGTGACATGCTTTCTCTTCTTTGTTTTTGTTTCCTATTGAACAAATGGCCCTGGCAGCAGATACGGGGCTTCACTGCTCTGCCCCACCTCTGTTGCAGTGCTGCTGCTTGTGCAGGGGCACATCAAACGCTGCACCGGACAAAAGCAAATCAGCTATTTAATGTATGTTGCATCAAATCTTTGTTTTGCTTGCCACATGGGCCACATTTAAACCAGATTCTTGGTACTTGGGTTACAACTAACTTAATTTCCTTTGCCAGAACAGACAGAGATGGAACAATATTAAAAATAATTTTACATAACTGTGTTTACTTCTTGCTAGTGAGAACCATGTTTAAAGATGGATTTTGCTATTATGGCTCCAGTGCTAGTGTAAACAGGGTCTAATGGGAAAGCCTGTAAAATAATAGAGCTATTGGTCATCTTCAGGGAAAAAGGAATTTCCATAACACATTTCAAACTGGAATAGATCTGAAGCTTCGGCTGACCAAACACAACTAGCATTTCATTTTAAAATGTATATAGTATCATGACATTGGAATGGTGGGCCTCTAATACTATTTTTGCAAAGGTAAACTGCAGAAGCCTGTATGAATTGGGGGCGCTTACTGACTTTTGTTTTGTGGATTGGGTTAAACTTGTCATTCTTCATGTAAAATTAGAATACAGTTAAGTTTTAGATGAGAACCTCCTTAAATATACCACAGGCCTTTTTAAGGGTAAAGTAGATTTGAGGGAGAAAATTACTTTGAAAACTTAGCAAAAGGTTCTGAAGCTGTGTAAGTGGTTCTTTCTCCAGATTGGTTAACATGGTGGATTGATTTTTATTAGTCCAGTGGTGCACCATAGACTGCATACATGCTTGCTTGGACCCAGAGTTAGGTGATAAGGTTATTTCCTTTTCCCTCCCTGTATCTGCCTTGTGGTAGCTGTTAGCAGAAGAGCTTTCCACCTCTTGTATCACAGGAAGCATTTTAGCTCTTGTTGAAATACAAAGCTCCCTTCCTTAAAATTAAGAACCACTTTCTCACATGGCAAAGTGATAATAAAGACTGAAATTGGATCTATAACTTCATGAAAAGAAAGAGAATTTTTTTTAAGACAAATCATGCATAGTAATACCTCCATTGTTCTCTCACTGTGTTCTTTGTATTGCTTAACTCCCTGCGAACAAAGAACCCATAACTGGAATTGTAAAAATAATCCAGGCATTTAAGTCAAAACTCAAAAGGCCCTTGGGAATCTCATGCAAAGGTGTGCCCTTGAAATGGTGGTTTATGTATTGTCTGAACAGGTTTGAACATCCTGGCCCTGAGGAAATCTATGGGAATTTTGCCGCTGACTGCAGTGGGGTCAGAATTTCACACTTGGTGCTTTGTACATGCTGCCGGGCATTGATCAGAGCCGTCTTTCAGTCTTTGAGAAAGTCTGACTCCCTCCTCACAAGCAGGCAGGAGATTTTCTAGTTGGTTGCACTTGTGAATTCTGGTTAAGGGAATTGCTTTTGGTCCCCCCATCTTTTTGTCACTTACCTAAACAAACATGCAAACTGGAAGTATGTACTTGCTTGAGCTTCAGCAGCAAGTTGTCTCCTCAAGATCTCTAGTTACTGAGCTAGAACTTAAACTGGTTGAGAAGGTGGTTTTGAGCTAAGGTTCAACCCTGGTTAGATGAAACCAATTGGGCAGAGAGATAGGAAATGTAATTCCTAGCTGCCATTCAGATGTCTGAACCCAGCTGGTTTGAAGTATGAAGGTTCATTTTATGAGCCTGAACACAGATAAATATGGAGGTTGTATTATAAATTGAAGCAAAGAGTACTTCTTCACCAGTTTATTGCAAAGTAATTTGTTTTTTAAAAAAGCAGAGGTCTGTCCAGGGTCAAGTCACTGGGAGAGGAAGGTACTTAAATGAATAGCGAGGGAATTAGCCCAAAATTTGCGTGCAGCTTCAGCTAACCAAGGCCCATTGAAACACGATTGAACACAGAACTTAGCCCTCCTTGAGCAGGAGGTTGAGCTAGATGACCTCTCAAAGTCCCTCCCGCTTAAGTCACGCTGTGGTTCTCTGGTTAACTGTGTCATGCCTGCCAGGTTATTTGAGCAAATCACTGGATTGTCTGACTGATCATTGTAAACATGGACATCATCTTCCTCTATCGCATCACAGTCCAGGGAGCAAAGAGGAGTTGCCAGAGTTGTAGCAAATTCCTCTTTGTCCTCAGTCATCCAAATTCATGGTGTGGTGGCCACTGGCATCATCTGTTGTTTAAGAACTGCTCTTGATGGAATAAGCTCTGTATACAATGAAAAACAAAAACCAAAGAAACCATAACCCCAAAAAATATGATCCAGGGTTCCAAGAAAATTGGCACACTTAAATTACCTAATCGTAGTTCTCCATCAAAAGAAAAAGTTTAGGAAAAATTACTAGAAAAAACCTTCTAAGCTTTCAGCAACAATATCCCACAGACTGTTGTCAATCCAAAGTAATCCCACAAAGCTCAACAAACTATTTCTAGTGAACTAGTTTGTAATTAATACTAGTGGAACTTAGATCAAAACAGCGGGCTCTGTGCCCATTGTGTTACTATCAGTAGTTGGAAGGGGGAGTTGGAAAGCTACATCCTGTGTACAACACAAAAGTTTATTTAGGCTTCTTTGCTGCTCAGGGGATCTCAGAAATTTTGCGGTGGCTGAAAGATTGGCTATAACTTACCCGTATTTAACTGTAACGGAATGTGCAAAAACTTAAAAATTCCTTGGAGGTTCCTAGAGAGACCCAACCATGGTGTCAGTGGGAATATGCATTGAAAGCTGCTCAAGAGAGGGATGTTTCTCAGAATAGTTTGCAAAAAGTAACAATCACAACCCAATATGGACAATTAGAAGTAGTTAGAAGTAAATGGTTTGTTTTTCCCCACTTTTTCTTGCCCAAACACTAACAGACACTTTTTAAAAATTAAAAAAAAAAAAAAAAAAAAAAAAAGCTTCGTTGTTCCTCACTGTAGCTGTGTCTTGAGGGATTTACTTAATGAGCTGTCTTCTTCAGTATGGGAAGAAAAATAAGAGTTGTAGACCTTCCTTTGTCCCTATGTGATTTCAATCTGATTCATTCATTCCTAATCATTTCGAAGGACTGTAAAAACAAACCCTGTTAAATCTTGGTTCTTGCTTCTTTTCTTTCTCCCCCAAACATCATCATTTGTTCTTTTATCATGTTGCATTTCTTTACCCGTGAATCAGCTGCCTTTTTACTTTTTATATATATAACAAAAGTCAGGCGGGGACAGAGGGGGGTGATGGGAGTGCTGCTTTCTTTGATTCGTTCAACACACACAAGCGTTCCTTGGCCTTTCATACCGAGGAGTGGATGCAGCTCTTGAACAAATTGGGCCTACTTGTTTGCTGGCCTAGGCCATCTTGTTATCCAGCCAGCTGTGTTTTGATCTTGGAGGGCCGTTTGAAGATTAAATTGAGACATCTTTTGTTACTATTAAGTGCAGTAATTAAATCAGCTCAGTGTTATTTAAGTGTGGAAAACGTTGCTTCACTGGCCCATGGGTGCCTGAAGTTGCCATTAGACAGCTGTGTTGCTTCCAGTACTAATGATGAAGAGGTAGGAGAAAAGAGCCAAGTGCTCTCAAAATAATTTTCAACTCTTTCTGGGTTGTGCTGGATCCCATCCCCACCTTTCTGTGGGACATTTCTCCCCTGTCTCTCCTCAACTCATGAAGAACAAGGTTTTTGAGAGGGAACTCAGGCTTTTGCGGGTGAAGAGCTGGAAGCAAGTGCCCTGTCCTGAGCAGCAGGTATGGAATGGCATGGGTAAACGTGTTGTGGCACAGCAGAGTTCCCCAGATTGACAGCTGCTACTTGAGTTTGCAGGTTGTTGGCTCTGGGAAAGACAAAGGAGGCTGAGCTAGCAGGATGGATGCAATAAATGAGCAAAGTTGGTTGCTTCCCCCCTCCCCCATCCTCCGTAGGGGGGAGTCTGCCAGTCAAGTTGAACATGGCAAGTACATTTGTTCCCATGAGGGTCATTGTAATACGATTTGCTGGTGTAGACTGGCCTGACTGTGAAGTCGTGACACCTGGGAGATGTGAACTCTGGCTTAGGCTGGGGCTGGTATCATTCAGAGGTCACCTGGGGCTTAACGGGGTGAGAGTCAGTTGCCCTTATCCAGCCCTCTTTGCCTTCTGCTTGCCGAGCAGATTGCTTTGAGAGAATTGGCTGGAGGTGATGATTGGCAGCAGGGAGTGGGGCAGAAAGACACTGGAAGAGAAAACGAGATCCTCAGCGGGAGAAGCAGTTCTTCAGAGGTCGAGTATGTTTTAATGTCGGGTTAAGTTGTGCAGCAATATTGGTTCATTGCTACTGGCAGCACTGATCACTTGAGCGTTGCCTTGCTCTTTCCCATTGTGCCCTTGAGAAACCCTGTCTTGCCCTCCTGTGCACAGCTGAACATACAGCTGCTGCTCTTGTGGTTCCCACAATGAAATTCAGCAACTCTCACTTCTTCATAGGGGAGCAGCAGACAGGGTCGCCCACAGCCCGTTTCGGCTGCCAGGCTGCCTGCTGAGGCAGAGCGGTGGGCTCCCTCCCCAAGTGCGTGCTCCAGCCTTGCTTCTGAGCCATCTTGTTAGTCTGTCCTCCTGGATGCACCCGACCCTCCGGCTTCCATTTCCAGTAATTGCCCAGCAACATCTATTTGCATTGCTTTGTACGCTTCTGTGTTTTATAGAGGGGGAAGTATATTTGCACTTCACGAGTGTTTTTGAGCTGTGGCAAGGGCAGAAGTATGGCAGATGGGTGGGGATGAGAGAATCAGGAGCATGATGAATCTGTTTTTCTTACCTTGTTTAAAATTGCCTGTTAAAATTCAGCAGCCGCACCTCTGATGAGCCTAATGGTGTCTGCCATGTTGCGAATACACAGTCATTAGTTGGTCCAATTCATGCATGCTGAGGTAGGAGGGTGATGTGAATGCAAAGGAGATGCAGAGAATAGGAGTTGGGGGGGCAGAGGAAGGAGGGGGAGAAGCTTGGTAATACAGTGACAATGAAACATACGGTAGTCACACTGGAAAACTTTCTCCTTCATTAGCAGGGATCTGTTGAGTTTCTGCTCACATTAGGGTAATTAACACAAGTACAGATTGTTGAACATCTGTGCAGTTTAACTATATGGCCGGTTCCCAGGCTTTAAACAGGGCTGTGAGGAGCCAAATGCAAAGCAGTATGAAAAGCCCACACACTATTCATTTTACTGAAATTAGCATTTCTGGATGAAAGCTGATGTTGCACGTCGGCTATAAATTTTCTCTGGTCTGTTGCCAGGTTGGCTAATGATCTGAGGTTAGTGTTTGTTAATAATTTTTTAAAATTTGTTACTTTTAATATTCTGGAGGGGATGTTTCTATCTCGCTCTTCTTTTCTTAAAAGGCAAAACAAAAAGCAAGCAAAACAAAGCATATGGGTATATTATATCTAATGTGCTTCTAATCTTTTTCCAATGGAAACCCAGGAAGGAATTTCTGGTTCAGTCTCCGTTGGGGGCTGTTGGCTTCGTGGAACCACCAAGGCTTTTTAATATTTCTGACCAAACTGCAGTTTTAATTTTCTAGCCTTGTAAATGCCTGAGAGGCTCCACTTATGATGTGTTGTAGATACGAGCTGTGTAAATAAAATGCAGAGTTTTGTCTGCAGGATGGTGGTTACACAGGTATTGCTTCTCTGCACATCACCATCCCATAAGCCTGTGTGTGTACACAGGGTTACCAGTATAAAGGCATAGCTGTATATGGAAAGCCGCCTGTGTTGATTAACTCGGAGGACTGTTGTTTTGCTGTGGCATCTTGAAGCTTCCTCCTTGTTCATTTTTACCTTGCCAGCTGAGAGCATCTGGGCCACGAGGCTTGACAGACTCTTGAGCATAATGGCTAGCAGCAGCAAGTTCTCCACAGAGGGCCCTTCATGCCACAATTACCTCTTAACGCCTTGGTCCATCAGAGCCAGTGCTTGTTGGCCTTCAGGCTATGTAGCAAGACCACTTAATACTTTAAGTTTTTTCATTCTTTTTCCCTGTGTGGATAGGGACAGGTCAATTTTTCCTGAAATGGATGATTTGTGAAGCCTTCTTCACAGGGTTTTCCTGACACTGATAATTCACGGTCATGTTTTTGATAGCAGATTTTAAGCATCTTTGCACTTTGCACCTAGAAATTTTCGCTGGGAAGTTCAGACCAATGGTTTTGACATATGACCATCCACACTTTTCTCTTATTTATTTGATTCCCCTTGTGACCTTTTTTCTAACCGTTTTTTGGTGTTTTGCTGTGTTCCCAGTTGTATATTGACTTGGGTGTTCTGGCTGTACCTACACTTAAGCCTATGAGCAATATAACTGCACACCTGAATACCCAAACACACTTGGTTTTGTATACAATTAAATTAAACAAATCTGTGCCATGCTAGATACTTCATGTGAAAGTGGCTGTGCGTTTGAACCAAAGTGTGAAGGGTGTGCCAGGAACCGTCAAGCCTTGTAATTTGAAAGTCCAGTGCATAGAGATCCTGTATCATGAAAACGTTGGCATTTTTTTATTAGCCATGTTATCTCTTTCAGATACAGGTTTTAACATATGCTGAAATTTAAAATAAATAAATAAATGCAATAAACAAAAAAAAAAAAACCCTGACCAAACAACAACAACAAAAAAAAAACTGACCAAATTTTTTCCACAAGTGGATTTGCTGTAAGACTGATAGCCCTTATAGCTGGGACAACAATTAGTGCACCGTGTGTGTCAGGGAATTTTATTTTAATGGAGAAGACATTCATGTGTGAAGATAAAAAGCCTACCAATGTGCATAAAAATAATAATCCTCATTAGCACTATTTTGTCCCTGCTGTTTTCACTAGGCAAAAAGATTTTGTTCATGGTGGTTTTTTTTAATGTAATCCCTGTGGGCTGATGTGAACAGAGCTGACCTTTGAAACCCTACTTAAATTTTAAAAGGTTTGTATATTTTTTTGTTTAATTGGGAAAGGAAGGGACTTGGTGGCTTGGAGGAAGTGTAATTCTTGCCAAGAGTTCAGTGATTTGGTCCTTTAGTTCACCTTCAGCTCCTGCTCTGTAATGGCTTACACTCCAGCCCAGAATTTAGCATGGCATCACTTGAAGTTGTTGGTGAAACTGTTGCCATCGCACCCACCAGCTCCTCCAGTCTGCTGACAAACATCTGAGCTTGCAGAGCTTCATATTCTATGTGACCGAAAAACCTTCTGGAACCAAAATGCAGTCTTCAGAGTCAGTCCTGCAAACGTCTGGGCTTCAGCAGCACAATCACCCACATGCCTGTAAGACAGCCCCATAAATACCATGCTCCATGTTTTGTCATTGCAGGATTGCTTTCTAGGGTGAAGGTGTCTCCACAAGGCAGACTTGCTGAATCATATAAAACTGTGCAAGTTTAGTTAAATATGTCGTTTATTTTTGAAGCACTAATTTAGTTAGTCTGGTCCAAAGGGAAATTCAGGCTGGCCTACTTATTCTTGTAACAGTTTTGCAGATAATTATTTGTGTGTGTGCATGTGGGTGCACACCAGCTTAGTGAGGAAAAGAAAAATTGTTCGAGTTAAATGTTTATCTACATTTGACTTCTTACCCTCTCCATAAAGGATGGCAGAAAGTGGCACATTGTATGGTAACAATGAGGGACACATATAGCTCAGAAAGCATGTGTTACAAGAAGATGACAGAGGGCGTTTGCCCTTTCAAAGAAGGGTATGCTGTGAATGGAGCACTGAGATTTCTTCTGCAGTAGTCTTGCCAAGAGGGTCCTGACCCTTTGGTTAAGAAAAATTTGTTTAAGCCTAAATTGGAAAAAAAAAATACTTTTCAAAAGAAAGGCATTTTACCTGGTTTTATACAACCATTTCTTAAACCAATGAATTAGCCCCATGTAGACAAATTTGAGGACAGACCAAAAGAGTGAAAGAAGGAGGAAGAATTGTTGGAAGAGACTGGATTTCAGGGGGATGAGAGAGTGAGTTTCTTAGGGACTCTTCCCTCTTCTTGAGCATGAGTTATAACATTCCAGAAGCTGTAAAATTGAAGAATGTAATGTATGGTTGGGGTAGGGGGGTGTTGATATGTTAAGAAGATTGCTCCAGCAGTTTAGGTACTTGATGTATGTAAACACGAGTATCAAAATACTCATTGTTTGTCGTTCTGTTTGCTGATGGCAAGAGGGTGGAAGAGGGCCATGCTTACAGCTTTTTGAGATGTGTTAGTGCTGCCTAGTTCAGCAAAGTACATGAAAAATTAAGTTAATCACAGTGTTACTGTGTTAAACAAGTTTTTTTTCCTGGACTTGGTGATAGTCAATTTTACTTTGAGTATTGGCAGCACTGTGTCACTTAAGTTGATGAGGGTGTTCAGTCTTACCAAGGTTAACATATGTGCCCCCTAGATTTGTACCCCACATGTCTCTGCTTTTATTTTATTTGGTCTCGTTCTAGGAAAACTTAGCTCTATGCAAGCAAGTCATGCTCAGAGGAAAAAAAAAAAAATAGTATTCCTGTTAAAACAAACAGACAAACCTGCATTATTTTCACTAACTGCTAGGCAGAGACCAGTCACCTATTTTGGTATGTGGAACTGACTGAAATTAAAGGGCTGCTATATCTGCAGATACACTGCCAAAACGAAACAAAAGTTTCCTTTATTAATACCCTCGGTCTGCCTCAGCCCTACTTCTTAAGAATATTTCCCACAGACTGGACTCAAAATGCCTACTGTGTTTGTGAAGATCAGAAAATGGCAACACTTCCAGAGAAGTGGTTTCAGAATTCTGTAAGATAGCGCAACTGTGGCTGGTGAATCAGAGCTATCAGCCTTCAGTCACATGGCTGTATCTGAGACTGCAAATACTAATTTCCCTTGCAGTGAGACTACTTACAGTGATTTTTCCAGCACGTACACTGTGTATCCCTCCCTGGATGGGAGGCTGTAGGGCATGCACTAAGAAACTCAAGAACATAATTTTGAAGGACTCCCAAAGTTTCCTTGGAGGTTTTATTTCATTCATCACTAAGCTAACTTCTGCAAAGCAGCAAGTTCTCTTGTTCTCCTACATCATCACTTTGAACGAGTAGTTGCAGTTATTCTAATACCTAAAATAAGCTCAGAGAACTTGGCTGTTGCTTTAGCTAGGCTGCTTATCCTCAGCCACCTCTCAGACCTCTATCAGACACCGAACTGACTGCATCTTGCTAACCTTGAAGTTGCATGGTTGGAATTATCTTCATTGTGTAGATGGAAACACTAAGGCAGATTTGAAATTAGTTGCCCCAGGCCACCTAATGTTGACAATAGACCACACAGTCCCTCAGCCTCTTTCTATGCCACAACCATTCTCTTGTGTCTCTGTATGGAAAAAACAGAGTAGAGCGAGCAGAGAGTGGTATTTGTTGAGATAACAATGTGTGTTCAGTCCCAAAAGGCCATCGGACAGTGATGGATACATTGCTGTGAAATTAAAATCACCAAGAGATGCACAGAAGGAAAGGCTAAAATGGTCGTTGCCGTGCACGTAGGTGGACACGGGAGCACGCAGGCGGTGAAATGAAGCCAGCAGCGTTAGCAGGGTCCGTCAGCCCCTGCGCCAGGCAGCCCATTTGCATTCTTCTGTCAGAGAGTTGGAAGCTGCCACGGAGCAGTTTATACTCCAGCCTGCTCTGGCCTTGAATTATGCATGACCAATTTATCATGCCCCCAGCTGAAAAACTAATTGTGTCCCTGGGATATATTTACTAGAAATTGTAGTTTGCTGTGCTGGGGTCCCCAGAGTGTCCAGCAGAGCAAATGACTGGGAAGTCAGAGCGTGTTCGGAACGGGACTCCTGGCTTTGCCAGAGCCACCATGCCGTTGATAGATTTTTCACTTCGATTGCTTTTCTGAGGATTTCCCCCCTCCTTCCTATTTTTCTTACACTGCATTAAACTTAATCAGGCTGCAGGAGTCTTTCCAGTAGTCTCCAGTATTAAAAAGCACACTGATGTGCCTGAAAAAAAGACAATTTATTCAGGAAATGCCAATCAGGTTGGGGGGGAAGGGTGCTGGTTTCTTCTGTGTGTGGTTTTTCTTTTTTTTTTTGTAAGTGCAGTGTGCATGTAATGTCCTCAATTACCATGAACGTCCCCTCCCTCTCCAGGTCTAGAGTGATGAGATTCCCTAATTACTGTCATTTGAATGGGAGGTTGGGGAGGAGAGGATTTCTTTTCATCATCTAGAGCTCATGGGGTGGGTTTAAGCTTGCAAATGGTATTACCGCCAGGCCTGGCAAAGGAGCACGGAGTACCCCAAACCAAATTTCTCACTGATGAAATGCCAACTGTCAAAAACCTGTATCTGGCTATAAACCCTCACATAAGGTAGAGCTGAGCCATAAAGATCATAGGTGGGGGCGAGGTTTGAAAGGGAAGGAGGTAATTCACTGATAAATTAATCACCAAGTTCTGTCTGTCCTCCCCCCACCTGTCACAGGAGGAGGATGTCAGTAAAGGAGTCAACAGTCACACAACTTCAGAGGCAGAAGAGCCCTCTGAAATCTCATGCTCCCTTTTTATTATCCTCCTGGTCCAACCTCCTACAGCTCCGCCTAACCCAGTTTGCAGCAAGGAGCCCGCATCTCCGAGGAAAGCAGGAGCCATGCCAGCTACTGCCTGCATGGCTTCACTGCTGCCAGCACAGGAAGATAAATCAGGAGGCCTGCTTTCCTGCGAGGCTAGGGGACTGCAAGCTGGGACGTGGGAGAGAGGGGATCACTCCTCTTCTGCCATGGGCAGGAGCCTTTCTTATGGCCATGCTGAAACGAGCTGTACGTTCGATAGCCGGGGTGTGCTCTCCCACCACTGTAATGGGATTCAGTGCATGTCCTCTGGAGGGGAGAGCTGTAGGAAGCTAACTGGGCTGGAATAAAGGTGCTGGCAGAGGTGCTTTCTTAAGTAAATTCAAGATGTATGAGGTAGTTTGTGGAAACTATTTGCAGCAAGTGTGTGCATGGAAAGTTGATAGAAGTGAAGGTGGTTTTATGTTGTTTCTGAGTGTCACAGATCTGGGTAAGCTTTTAAACATTCAAAAGCTCCCTACAGCTTCCTTTCTTCTAGTTCCCTAAATTTGTATTCATCATCTGTTCCCCAAAAAGATCTGGTGGAAAGATTTTGTTCAGGTGACTACACGTCTTGCTGCAGAAAAAGTGGAGCAGATCTGCTGTGTGATAAAAGCACGCTCCTTTTTGCTGAAATATGTGATACAACCAGCATAAAAGTAGATCTGAAGCTTGTAAAATCGTATCGGAGAGAAGACTTAAATAGGTTTTTCCCTGAATGCAGCTAGCCAGAGCAAAACCAAGACTACAGAGTTCAAGGTTGGCATGGACTACCTAATCAGGACTACCCGTAGTCTGTCTTCTCAAACCCTGGTAAATTTGGAATAGGCATGAGTCTGGAGATAATGTCCTTGTAGGAGCCAACACTTGAAGTCTGCTTTGCTCCCTTTAAGCTATTGCATCTACTGATTTCCAATGAACAGGGGACTAGTCATGGAGCCCAGCGGTTCAGTGGGTCTCTGTGCAGAGAGGCAAAGGAAGTTTTTAAGCTGAGTTGTACAGAGTTTGTTACAGTCTGTTTTTGTGGAGAGTGTTGTAGCATTTATGAAATTACTGTGCTTTTTGAGCAGTGGGGAGAACGCAAGAAAGATAGACTGGGCAATAGATAGGACGGAGACCACTTTCCTGTAGCACCAGTTATACCATTAAGGAAGGGGTAGGGTATGAGACAATACAAATTGCAGCATCTTTTGTTAGTGTTTTTACCTGCAGCAGCTCAGTGTCTGGGTGCTTTTGCCCTTTCATTATTCAAAACAAAACACATTAGCGAGACCAGGTTGTGCTCCTTTTGCTGGTGGTTCTTATTAGCTTGTTAATGATCTTCCTAGGTTTTAAGTGCCTACAGATGTGAGATCTCGGATAACTTGAGTTCAGGGCAGCCATCCTTGGCAGGTTGTCCTGTTATCTCCTATGAAAATCTTCCATGTTTTTTTTCTCTTCCAGCCCCTGTTAACTTGTCATTATAAACTGAGGAAAAAACACTGGCACTGTGGTGCCTTTATGGATATTGCTCTTCCCTGAACTTACCTCCTATGCTCTTTCCAAGGGAGCTTGTCTGTCTGGCAATTGACAGCTGCTGAGTGGCTCTACTGGTTTTTCTTCCTCCATTTTATTATTCAAGCCCTTTTGGCTTTGCTGCTTTTTTTCCAGTCTGTTGCTGTGCTGTGCTCAAGTTGCCCGAGCTGTTTGGTTTTCTCCCGTTTGCTTTGCTGCTGCTGTGGCTAAGGTGGGATGAGAAGCTGTAGCGTTGCTGGGAGGGATCGGGTGCAGAGGAACCCACAAACAAGCCATGATGGTAGCTGAGAATATGAAAATAAGGTGGTGGAATTGGGGTAAAATAGAAGTCAGCATCTGGTTTGTAAGAGGCTATGTGACACAAACTGACCCTCCCCCTCACTCCCTTAGTTTTTCTCATCTGAAGGTCCTGTCCTCCATTCTCCTCCTCTTCCTCCTCTCTCCCTCCTGTAGCTGGGATACACATCAGTGTCAGCTTTCATTTACTCCTGTGCTTAGTTATGTAAATAGATAGAGAAAAACAAGTGGTGATCAGCAAAGAGACAGGGGGTTTATGTGCCTTTTTAAGAAGGGGAATTTTTTTTATTCATGCTTAAGGGTTAAGGGAAATTACGCTAACACCAGCTACATCTTAAACATAGCACTTGCAGCCACAGTTTCAAATCGGTGTGAACATAGTCAGCTAAAACACTGTTCTGCCTTGGGAATTTTAGGGGGGGTGGGTTGAGCCCCATGTCCTCAGCACAATGTATTTCTAAGTGTGAACACATTCCTCCCAGTGAGGAAAGAGAACTAACAAAAATAGATGGGGGAAAGGGGGTAACACATTTTATCTCATGGTAAAACCGTGGAAGCATCTCTGGAGACATGTGCCCCGTTCAGTGGCACATCTGTAGCCCTCCCTGGCCTAGGCAGCTGTGGAGGAATCCTGAGGGGGATGCAGGAGAATAAACCTTGCTGCTCTAAGAAATCCAGAAAATGTCCATCAGAAATGCTGCAAGTATTCGGAGGCTGCTGGAAGCATTCCAGTATCGGAGTCTTTGTCTCCATCCATCACAGGCACTGCAATCTTTGTGCCCCCAGCTTCAAACAAGGGCTTCACGCTGTCCTTGCAATCTGCCTTTATGCAGCGGAGTGTGGAGGCTTCTAATTACGAGGCCGAGATGCGCGGCGGGTGGGGAGGCGTGCTGTGCCCCACAGCCGCGTACCTGATTATCCGTTGCTGAGGTCGTTAGAAGGGTTACTCCTGAGTTTAAGCTTGCTCCACAAGACCCCTAATTATATGCTGCTCTGCAAGTTGCATTAAAAAGAAATTGTTGAAAAGACAAAGGACAGAATAACATTTCCTCCCTCGTCTTCCCCTCTCCCCCCCCTCCCCGCAACACACACAGACACGCACTCCCCCACCTCTCCCTGCTGGGCCCAGAGCTACTTCTCACGCTTGAGTTGGTGCAAGCTCTGATAAAGCCATTGAAAGATGCAGCAGGGAGACAGAGTGCTCCCAGGGACAGAGGGAAGCAGAAGAGGAAGCCGAAGTAAAATGACCCCCTCCCAGGTAGATACAGCCAGGCGCTGCTTGCTGAAGGAGTTGTCCCACAGAGCAGAATTAGAGAAGAGATTAACCGTCCTTTATTGTTTTGTTTCACTTCCTAGGGAGCAATGTAATGTGGTTTCTTCCATCGTGAAAAACCTGCTTCAGCTGGAGCTCTGGGAAGCCTGAATCACTATAGATAACACATTCAAAGTGCAGTATCCCTTGCACATGCTGCCAGTTCTCATTTTAATCTCCCCAGACATCAGAAAAATTAAAATGTAAAATTCTAAGCTATGCAGTTGAGTGACGTGAAGGCTGCATTTGCTGCAGTGCAATTTCCAAATCTGGGACATTGCACACATGTGTCCATCCCTGTCAGAGATAACGGTTTTATGTGTGCTTTCCATGAGCCCATGAAGTGTACCACTAACGGAGATAGAGAATTGAATGGGTTCTTCATTACCACATGTCTGGACTACTAATGAAACTAAACCCAGGTTGATAACAGTAGCACTAAATATTTTCAGCGCTTCTTGGTGCAATGGTAACATTTTCAATTTACAGAAGAGATTATTATAGGGGTATCTGCGATACCAAGGGTAACGTTTTTTTCAAGATTGCCATTTCAAGGGGTGGGGGTTTTTATTACTATTTACATTATAGTAGTACCTGAAAGCCTGAGTGACAGACCAGGATTTCGCTGCATGAGGTGCTGTACAAGCATGGAGGGAAAAAAGGATTCTCTGCTGCAGATTGGGGTTTTTTTGAGACACGGCTATGGGGTTTTTTCATTGCTTTTGTAGTTGTAGAGAAACTTGTATTTGAACAAGAATTTCAAAGTCAAAATGTCAAAGTTTGAGTCACTTCTGTACTGGAGAAGCTTGCTGACTCTGTCATATTATACTTTGCTGTAATCTGTGAGCTTTAAACCTTGCTCAATCTCTTGAATATCTCAGTTGTGCTCTGTTGTATGCTCCTTGTTTCTTACTAGTTTGCCTTCATTTTATTCTGGTGTGCAACACTGAATTCACTGCCCACCCAAGGTTCTAACAGCAGGGAAAATTCTGCTCCTCCAGTCTGATGTGAATTTTTTTTTCCCCCTCCTGTGTTTTCATGTATTCAGTTTGTCTCTCTGTAGTGAGGAAGGTCCCTGCAGCTATCATCGTTGGGGCTCTGGTTAGCATGGCTGAAGAAAGGCAGTGATGCAGCCGTGCTGGCAGCACAACTCTGTTATTCCAGCTCTTGGCACTCCCTCCAAAGCACCGGTTCGAGTAACTGGTGCGAGGTTGAATATGCTTCTCTCTTGGTCACCTTGCACTCACCTGTGTTGCTCCCTCCACGACAAGATCTGAAACCATTGATCAATCACTCTCGCCCTTTGTTTTGTGTGCTTAATGTGAACTCGTAAGCCTCTCTGTGCATAAAGTGAAATAACCCCAACTCTTAAACCTAATAACCCAAAACCGTCTCTGCGCATCAGCTTCATGTACCCCTTTGCTTTCTTATGTCCTGCTTTTCACTGCTGCCTGAAGAAAAATGTCTTAGGTGTGATTACTGTGGGGCACCATTCCTGGCTATCTACCCGAGAGCAGGTTGAAGATGGCCCTTATCTCACTTGCAGTTTTATGTGGCTTTTATGTTTTGGCAAGATGACACGACAAAGATATCAGCTGCCTTGAAATTACTCCAGAGAGCAAAATCTTTGTTTCAAATGGTATTTGGAGATCTTCCAGTCATGCCTCATATTTTTGTGGCATCTGTGTCTAAGATAGTTCAAAATAACTTTGATTTAAAAACATCATGTCACTTGAGCGGGGACTGTAATCTCATCTTCAAACCGGGTGCTGGTACCTGTTTAGTCAGTGGTGGTACTTTCCTTGTCTTGCACTCTTCAGTTAGCAAGAGTCTCTTGTTGGCTTTTTGGTTTTTGTACTGTGATATCTCCCTGCTTTAAAAGGTGCAAAGAGCGATCACGGTTTTTTGCATGCGTAGTTTGTCGGCTTCTTCAACCCCGAAGTCCCCGAAGTCTGCAAGTTGAGTCATTTTTCTGCTGGCACAGACTTGTGCAAGAGACATTACTCAGAGATGGCAGATAGTCTTGAGGCTTCGGCCGTGTGTTGTTGAACAGTCCCCAGAGTGACTGTCTTGCTCACTTTGTCAGTTTGGAAATAAAAGAACTTGAAATCTAGAAGTAGTGAAGATAAAAGTGAATTTCATTATAGCACTTTTCAAACTCCTGGACATATGCAAGACAATGAAGCAGGCAGCACATTCAGCCATAGCTCACTTAGCAGAAGTTTGACACCGTAACCCATTTCATTGAGCGGATAAACACTGGGCATGAGCAACTGCTGCTTTTGAAAGACAGCACTGCAGCTTCCATCTGGACATCTGCCAAGGAGGGGTGGAAGGGACATGATGCTAACATCTCGCTTGAGCCATGACACCTTTAATGTGATAATTTTCCCTGTCTAGGAATCAAAACTGTCTAAGCTCTTACCTCTCATCTCAGGAATCTGGCTCTCTGATTCCGAAGCCAACTAGATAGCAACTCAGACAAACCAGATGTGGCTCACAAACCTCTAGATTGGGAAAGGATGGCTTAGTATTTTTTACATTTTTATCATGTATGTCTTTCCATTGTGTGTTGGAGATGGTTTTTACGTTTCTAAACAAATAAACACTGGCTGAGATCAGGCACATGGTCTGTACTAATGGAGGTGAATCAAGAGTGCTTCAGTGGAGATGCATTTCTTTCTTAATTACTGTTAAAAAAATGAGAACTCCTGCGCATAGCCCAGGTAGATCTGAAATACCCACCACAAGACGCTACAGTAGTAATGCAAAAAAAAGTATGTTTGCATTTATATGAGGTAGTGATAAAATGTGCCCAGGAAAACACATGTACTGAATTGATGCAAGTCCTGGTCCTACAGCTGGTGTTGATATGCAGTGATCTCGCACACTAGAAGGATGTGCTGCCATACATCATGACACTGATTCCTCTCTGGACTGCTTCTTTTCAGTACAAACTAACTTTACAGTGGCTGCTGCAGATTTATGTTGCTGTGTGTTTGTGGCAGTGGTCCACATCCACTTGGATTCATGGTGTGGTGGGGTGTATTGGAACAGCCTGGTCTGCAAGAACCTGGAGAGATCAGGGAGCAAAGGGTATAAGCAAGACAGTGAACTCTGGTGGTTATCTGTATTTAAATGGAGCCTCTTAGGTGCTTCCTGAGCACCGTGACTTTTTCTATTTGAAAAACTTGAGGCAAATCTCTTCCACTCTTTTAAAGCTAAAGAAAATGTTTGTACTTTGATTGTGTTTATATTTGAAATAAGGGATGAGCAGGTGGAAGAAAGTGACTTCTTTGTTTAGTTTGGTCCCTGCGCTTTATGGAAAGAGAAGTGAAGTCATAGGGTCAGCAGTTATGAGTCAGAGTCGAAAGGTCATGGAGTGAAAAAGAAGAGGAAAAAAATAGAGTTCCTTATTTGTGCCTTCTAGGTAGCCAAGCTTTCTGGCCATCCAGCTGCCACAGCCTTAGGAGTGTGACTGGACCTGGGTATGGAAGGTTTCCTTTTCTAATATTTCATCCAGTTGCTCCCCCAGTCTATCCCTTCCACTCTTTAGAATTGATGCTAGACAAGGACGTTTTAAAAATACTGTCAGTGGCTGCTGCTCGGTGCCTTGTCTTCACCAGCACTTGTGCTGCGGCTGCGACTGGTGGAGCTGGACCAGCAGAAAGCCAGGATAGATTGGTTCAGCAGAGATTAATGCCAAACACAATTGTCTGACGTTAGCATGCTATGAGAACCCCCTGCGAATGGAGCAGTATTAAATCTGAACCTTGCAAAGATGTTTGAAAACCAGCAGAGCGGGTGGCTGGATGATTAGCTCTGCACGAGGACACTTTGGAGAGCAGAGAGCCACAATAGCAGTTTCAGTGCCAGCTTTGTCCAAGCTGCCAGAAGGGACTTTGTCAGGGGAGTCCTTTACCATGGTACTGGTCCCCCAGCTGCTAGAACAATTGCTTGAGACCACTGGCAGTCAGCATGATTAAAGCAGCCTTCAGGCTGCTTTATTTTACATGGGCAGTTATCCAGGTCCAAGGATTGTCTCAGTCTGGAGAGATGTAGAAGGAAGTTTGCCATATTGTACCCTTCTGCACTACATCTCTTCTTCGTATGTGTTTAAGGATCAGGCCTGGCTTTGTGGTTGATCTGTAGTCACCCCAGGTTGCAGTCCATGAAACACTTCTAGTACTTCTGGGTATTGATTGATGCGACAAGATAGTTAATTTTTTTTCTTTCTACATAAAGGAGACATTTAATTGAATTAATTATCTAATTTATTGCCTGCCAAACTGGGATTTTAGCTGTATGAATTAATATTATAAACCAAGAGCATCCTTAAAACTTTAACCCCTTTCCTTTCTCTTAAACTGTGTTGCAGCTGTTAGATCACATTTACGAACCATAAGTAATGCAGCATCTGATAATGGAGTTACTAGTTTTGTGTCAATATGGAACTGCAGGAACCAAACAAGGCTGCTTGCTCATTCTTCAGTTTCTTCCTTAGGCCAGGTAGACCCTCTCCTTTGCCTTTGTATTTTTAAAAAGGGGATCTAGGAGGTTTATTTACCAAAATGGATTTTTGTCCCAATGGGAATGGCCCTCTTTTGCTTTCCTCTGCTTTCTTTATGTGAGTATGTAAATATATGTAAATGTATACAGAGGCTTGGATTTACCCTCTTCGTCTCCCCCTCCCATGTATAATGTATGTGTTAAACACGTAATCATTAATCAACTTTGTGGGGAGTGGAGACAAGAAGGGCTCTTTGATGATAGATGTATACTTGTGACTGTGCTTGTATGCGTGTTTATTAGGCATCACGGTGCTATCAAAAGAAACTCGAGGTCCCTGAGGATAAGAAGCAGCATAGGGAATAAATGAAGAGGAAAAAAAAATCCAACCCCTCTTACTGTAAAACCCTCTGTCTTCTACCATCTGTCTCCTTTTTTGGAGTGAAATAAATTGGGGAGAGATTGTTGAATGAGGTGCTTATTTGTAATGCACAGAAACATTAATGTAGAGCAGAAGCAAAGTTATGGTTAATGTTGCCTCATGGCTGGGAGTGTTGGAGGCAGGATGACATTATTTCTTTTGTCTGTACATGCTGGAAGTGGTTTAGAGCAAAAAAGCCCTCGGGTTATCATGCACAAGCACAACTATTTCTTAGGTTTTACTATCATGTTTGATGTTGTGGAAGGCACAAATTAAAGGTGGTCATTGCCCTGAAGTGTTCACAGTAAAGACAACAAAAACCACACTGGTTCTTTGTGAGTACCCAGCTCAGAATATGCTTCCAGCTGCTCTGTATTTCTGGAGGAGGACTTGGAGCGCTGGAATTACTTGTCTGGAGATTAAGGTAGAGGTGTAGGGATTGACTTACTTGCATTTCTCTTCCCATGAGATAGAGCAGTAACTCTTGGGGCCAGAAAGCTTGGATTGGACATAGGAAGCCAAAAATTTCCTTGGTCGTGTTAAAAGGGAGCTTAGTCAATCTCGTAGAGTTGTGCATATTGTGTTGCACAAAATTGTGTTCTCCAGAACGATAAAGTTGGAATAGGCATGTTTGGGGGGAAAATTTAAAAATACAAATTAAAGTGCTTTAGATTCTTTTTCACCGCTCTCACTTAGCTTGTGCACTTGCAAGTGCCTATTTTGAGAAATATCTAGTAAAATGTGTATTATAAATGAGCTTAAAAAGTGGCTTTGGTTCATTGAGTATAAACTGCTGCACCTTTTGCTTTGCGTTCTTGCAGAGCTAGGCAGGAGACACCAAGGTCTGATTGGAACCACTCAAGTGCGTAGGAAACAGCAGTCCCGGCTCCATCAGCCATCTGCTCCAAGTCCAGCAGTCACCAGCCAGGGGAGCAGGGGAAGGAGTTGCAAGTGTGCTAGTGGGGAGCAGCAGCAATGAGACTGGGAAGCGAATGGGAAAGAAAAATTCCATTTTCTGCAGTCTGCCCAATGCAGAGAAGCAGATGGATTGGCTGGAGCATGCCAGATTTGTCAAAGTGTATCTGGTATTGTTTTATGAAAGGAAAAAAGCAATTAAATATTGGGAAGGGTATACCTAACAAAAGGCATACACGTTTGCTTTGGACTAATCTAGGCTATCTTTATGGTAAGATAGCAGCTTCATCCACTGTGGCTATTTCTCTGTATTTTCTATTTCCTTCCTCCTCTCATTTGCCAAAGTCATCACTTCCAGATTGTTTTACAGATGAGCTGAAAGCCACAGAAGTTCAGAGCCTCATCAGAATTTTCCTAAACTGTTGACTCTTCGAGTCTGCATTTTTAGTTTTGGAGGCCTTTCTATCACTTTATTTTTCACAGAAGGAAGAAATAAACAATCCATTGGTTTAGGAAAGTGCTTCAGCTACAGTGAGATTAAGCACATACATGGAGTAAAGCGTTTGATCAAGTGCTTTTCTGAATGCACTTTCTAGAAAATTGATGTCCCTTCTACTGCTCTTGCTAAGATAATCAGAATATCAGAGCCCTTTGTACATTTTCAAGGTGGTGTCTCTGGAGGATCATTACACACATCTCTGCAGTGAGTGCAAGGAGATTGTCACCAGGAGGGTGTTAGTCACTGTGTATTAACATGCAGGATTATTCTGCCTCTTTTTTCACTGTAGGCTTTTCATCTCCTTACTAAGCAGGCACAGTCATGTCTAGGCTAAAATCACAAAAGTTTCTTACAACACTACATTTGTGTCTCCAGTTCAAGAAATAAGCTCCAGTGAAATGAGGTGTTGGCTGTTGTGTGACTTTTGGAGAGGTACTGAGCGGGCACTGACTTCAGCCCTTGCCAGTAGGAGGCCAAGGGGAGATCAGCCAGGATCAAGCCAGAAGAGCTCAGCATTCTGTTGCTGAAGGTGCAGTTGTCTGGGGGCGTTAATGCCCTGACTGCTGAATAGAGTTGTCGCTGTCCTAGCAAATGAGCACATGGCCAAAAAGAAGTCAAGTACCTCTTGCTCTCCTGTTCCTTCCAGAAGCATTTGCTGTGCAAAGCTGTTGGTTGAACACGCACACCAGTGATGTTTCCCCTCTTCCAACTAGACCAGCTTGCTTCTGCCGAGAGCTGACCTGACTCTTTGGCAAGCCGTGTGTATAAGTGTCTTGGAAACTGTCCAGTTGGTGGCTGAGCATGGCAAGAATTAGCCAATGACTCAAAAAACACCTCCCTCAGACATCACCATGAAGGGAGAAGAGCCGCCAGGTCAGTGGTGCTCTGCATATTCACAGGTTGATGAGCAAACACAATAGAAGGTTTTAGAACACAAAACCTCTGTCAGACATCTACTGTTCACCACAGGCAATCAAAACTTTACAGGCAAAATCGTATCAGCACGTACGGAAAATAAACCTAGAAATTGCTTAGCAATTATGCCTTATGATAGCAACTGCTGTTAGATGGACTGTCCTGCTAGAGTACACCACCGTCCTGGTACAAGGCATGCATCTAGAGTTCAGCCTTCTATCCTTCTTGAGTCTCATCAGACTCCACATCTAGTAACTTTTAGCACGCAGAACCATGTTTTTGTTGCAAATAGTTGGTTACTGATATAAGCCAATAACTGGGAGAAGTTTCTTACAGTTTGTGCATGAGGAAATGGGCTGGTTTTGTGGTCAGCAGTTGGCATGGTATATATTTGACTGCTTTAATGTTTTTTGCAACTCCACCCAGATAGTTGCTGTAGTACAAAAGAAATAAATTTGGAAGAGCTGCATGGGTGTAGCTGATCACCTATTCACCCTATTAGCTTCAGCTGGCTTGTAGAGTTCCTGTACCCAGAACATTGAGAACATAGAGCTTTTTGAGAGAAAACTAGCTGTTCCCTATGTCAGATCAGTTCATGTCTGTACAGATGGTTTCTCAACTGGAATTGCCAGTAACATCATCGGCAAAAGCTCTGAATGATGGTTTTTGTTCATTTGGGTTTGGGGGATTTTTTGTTATGTCTCTCTGTATTCATAAAGGAATAATTGCAAAGAAAAGATCCGAAGGAAAGTCAAGAGGCATTGTATAAGAAGGAAAAGATTATAGCAGGGAGGCATTAATGTATTGTAAGTGAAAGACCATTCCTGCCTATTGGGGATTTTCTCAAGAATGTAAATGTACACGTCTACCAGAAGAATGGGAAAAGAAGGGCTGACACTTTGTGGGGTTCATACAAAAGGATATAGATTCTTTTCCCTTCGCATCAAGTAGCCCGTGGAAATTAAATTGTCCTCTCAGTGCTGGGAGGAGTTCCTGTCCAGAATGGATCACAGCATGATGGTGACTGTAAAGAGGTTTTCTCTTCTACTACCTTACTCCACGGGGCATTTACTTGAAGAGCATAGTTAGGATATGCATCTGGAAAAACACACCACCAGGCACAGATAGAGTAACACACTAGAACCCAAGTGTATTTTAGTCTACTGCAGACGATAGAACTTCCTTTCCATAAACTCTCTCTCCCTGTTTCTTCATGTACTTTGGCTTATGCACGTACAATCCTTCTTCTGTAGGGGAAAAAGGCTATTTAAATGTCATGAAAGAAATTTGATTTAAGAGGAAGGTTGAAAAAGAGAATGAAGACCTGGCTGGTGAGGACAGGAAAGATTTCCGTGCTTTGGACAGAGGGCACAAAGAGGCTAGGCAAATCTGTTGGCCCAGGGCTTATAGCATGGCTGCTGGTGCCACAGCTGATTTCTTAAAGAGCTGGGAGGTGGTGAAGGAAGTTTGTTGTTGGCCAAGTTAGTCTTAGATTGGGGAGGGCGGTGAGATGCAGGAACTGAGAGTCTTTTAGGTTTTTTGGAGACAAGGATGAGAAGATTGTTTGTGAAAGCAACTGGAATGGGGCATGGAAAAATCCAGGAAGGCTGTTTTACCCACGGGGTGAAACTCTCTCTTTGGTTTGGACTGTAGCCAGTGGCACAGAGTAACAGAAACTTTCAAATTCATGCATCTGCTGCTTGGCCAGTCCTCGCTGGAGACTGTCAGAGCAAATGGAGCTGCCTGTTCTGGAACCATTTTAGCTAGAATCAGCTCCCAGAAGACAGTTGTTAATAACTCATGTCTCACCAGCCCTCTCCTCCTTCACTCCACTCCCTAAAAACTGGGCTGAGAGACTGTGCAGGAATGTGGGCTCTCTCGGGTAGGCCAGCAGCAAGGCAACGGGCTCTTGCTGAGGTAATCTGCTAAAGCTATTGCCATTTTGCAGAGCAGCCACAATTCAAAGCGCAGTCGTGTTTGAACACTGGACTGACTTTTCTGTCTATTTTAATGCTTTAAACAGGGCTGTGCATTCAGCAGTTACTTGTATAAGCATTCTCCAGGCATTTGAAAAAGACTTCTGTTTTCCAGAAAAGAGGAGGAAAGAGGCCAGAAGGGACTATGTGGGGCAGAGTAGGAGCAAGCGATAGGGGAGCGGCCAAAAAAGAGGTTTTTGGCTGAGCTGGTGTGTGGGTGACTGTGGACAGACACGGTGCTGCACGTAGACTTGCTTGGGCTCCCCCACACCTGATATTAAATCAGAAAAAAGCCTTCTACCTTCTGTTGCTGGGAGTTATGCTCTTTAGAGCTGAGTTCGACAGTTGTTATTGCAATTTTGTGGTGCTCTTTTGATTTACAGCTGTTTTTACGACCATTGAGACAGCCACAAATCGAGGAAATCTCATAAAACAGAGAGTAAACGTCTCCTTCACAACCCAGGCAGAGTTTTGGCATCCGTGCTTATTCCATAGAGCAGGATGTGTAAACAATATTGTGTCCCCTGAGTGGCTGATATCAGTACAGTTAAGTGGTAACAGCTTGAAAAATGCATTTCTCGTATATTAGCGGTAAAACTCGAAATGGGCCCCCAGGCTAAAGTAAATTGGTGACATTTTGCAGCAGAAAGGGAAAAAAAAAAAATAAGGGCAAGGATTGGAAATGCGGAGCCCCAGCTTTGAAAGCAATGGGACTGGAGCCAAAGTTGGATTTATCTGCATTATTGCAGTACGGAAATAAATGGATCCACCACACTTGTTGCAAAGCATATCTAATTGGAGAAGACAGATTATATGTCAGCTGCAAATGGTGGACTGCCCCCTTCACCACCTTCTTACACAGAGGATGAGGTCAGTTAATGCCATATTTAATCAAAGCATAATGATAAGAGCTTCTTTCTTGACTTTATTGTACAGCACAGGAGAAGTGCTTGGTGCCCCTTTACTGTAAAAAGTAGGTGAGTGCACTTCACTGCCCTTGAATGAGTGAGGGAGATGAAGCCAAATGCTTTGCAGATGTGAACCATAGTCAGTCTTCCATATTTTTTCTTTCACAGCCTCCATATGTAGGGAAATTTATGTGCTGTCCTGGTTCCCTCTTTTTAGGTGTTCCTAATCCCGTCTGTTAGGTCTTTAAATACTACTGCACCCTGCAGTGTGCCTTCTGTTGTAGGTGAGGGTGTCCACATGCAGGAACAGAGCTGTGGGGAACAGCTAGTCCAACAGAGACGTTTTTTTCCTAAAACATAGAAACACAAGATGTGAGAGAGAGAGACGGGTTGATGGGCAGACTTGATAATGAAGTTAAAAGAGTCAATCTGATAAACACTGGAGAAACGGCTTCTAAAATTTCACCATGTTTCGGGATTACCACATTCGTATTGTTTACCTGATGAATATTTGATGTTTCCTTCATGTATAGAGTTGCTGTTATCTGATTGGGGTGACAGGAGGTATCATCGCCTTGTAGCTTCTTCATTCGATTACCCATGGGCCTGCTGAATGTAACACGTGGTAGTCCAGCCCAGCTCAAATTAATCTGGTGTGTGTTCGTGGAGGAGAACTATGAGAAGACCTTCCCCAGCTGTCTACTTCACAGAGCCTGGCAGGGAGTTTTCAAATAAAAAAGCTGTCGTTCCTTTCCTGGACTAACACTCAGAATCTATTTGCCCATTTCTAATTAACCTAATGGATATTGTTAAAACTTGGGCATCTGCAAGAGTTCATAGACCCATAACCTAAGTGATGCAGGAAATAGTTTTCTCATTGGATCAAGAGAGAAGGCAGCAGATGATCATTCATTTTTGTTTGATTTTGCTTTCTGGTGCTGTCTGAAAAGAGCTAGCCTGAAGATGTTCAGTTGGGCTGTGGCAGTCCTCTTCTGTATTTCTGCAATTTCCATGGGCAAAATGGGAACAGACATTCCCCAAGATCACACAGAAGCCTGGTACTGTTGGTGGTAAAGCTGCAATGAATGACATTTTTATTGAAAGGTTATTTGTTGAATTGTTTACTGATGTGTTAATAGAAAGGAGTGGGCAGAAAGTGATTGTAGTGTTTGCTTATGAATGTCTTCAGGTTGGTAACATTTTTCTTAGAAGTTTTACCTTCTGCAGTCATGTTGCTGCATGAGAATCTCAATTTACCTACATATTACACTTGAAAGGAAAAATCCAGCTCTGTCTTGGTCACAAGGATTAAACTTGAAAACTTAAAAATACAAATGAATGTTTACAAATGTAGACAGATGCCCTATTTGGTTTCTTCTAAAGATATATTAGGTTTTAAATCTGTTCAGTGTGAATCCCTTTGGTCTTTATCATTATTTTTCATTGTCCTGGCACAAGCATGAAGCTACAGGGCTGCAGCAGGGGCTAGCACTGAAGTAAAAGAAGAGCAGTGCCTGAACCATAGTCCGCTAGAACAGGCAGGTCTCCTAAATCACTGTGCTGTTACAGTGGATGAAGTGCTTGGAGGGGGCAGGGCCAGTGCTGCTCCAGTGCGATTCACGCCACTATAACATTCATCTTGTAATAAGAATCTCTCCTACATGTAATTCTGGTGGGATTGAAAATTTCCCAGTAAACCTCTGAGCAAGGCTGCTCAATGAAAAACCGGAGATACTTTTTAGGTGATAAAGCCTGCCTGAAACACACGATCTCTGCAGTTGCAGCAGGAGCTGCTCCAGACTGCTGACACATCCTTACGCTGGGTGCCAGGTGCTGGTGGGCCAGGGGACCCATCTAAGAGCTCTCGGTCTCCTGGGATTTGCCTTCGCGTTCAGTATGAATGCACCCAGCACACCACAATTCTGGCTGAAGCCAGGGATGTGTTTTGTGTCCAAATCAAGTCATTTTCTGCATAAAAGGCGAGCCCACTTCAGAAGCCCCATCCTCCTTCTGGATTGCACAGCTGTGAAAGGAGTGGACCTGGGAAAGAACGGTGCTTTTGTGCAGCACAGTTATGTGTTTAACATAATAAATGTTTATTGTCCTCTGGAGCAAAGGAGCAATAGGCTAAATTATAGCCCGGGGAGGGAAAGCTAGAATCATGAGGTATAGGCTGTTAATTATCTTTTTTTTTTAGCTGTCATAATGTACTGGCGTTTGCCTGCAGATCACCCCCTCCCACTGCTCCATTACCTCCACTGCCACTATCTCTAAAATATCTGCTTCCCGTACCACTGCACCCTCCTCCTCTCCGGCCTCCTGCTCTTTCATTTGTAAGGCATCTCCCGCCTCCTGAGAGATTTGTGACTTCTCTCCCAGAAGCCGCTTACGGTGATAAAGGCCCTCAGACTGCCTCTCTCTGATTAATCAGCCCGCGTGCAGCCTCGATAGGGTGTTAATTTGTAAACTCAGTGGACAGGCAGCCGTGATAAGCCTCCGCAGCTGCTGTGTGTCTGCCGGGGGGATGGGCAGATAAGGCTTCAGCCCTGGGATGCAGCCAAGAAATATTTTGGAGCAGTGAATTAGAAACAACAACAACAAAAGAGCCTTCTGCAGAGGCACTCCTTTGAGGTTGCTGCGGGTAATACAGCAAGTTTCAATAGCAGTGGACAAGAGCCGCCTTCCTGATAAGCGCCTTGACCCCCCAGCCCAGGAAGGGGCCACGTCAGGATTGCATCCATAACTGGGAACTTCTGTTGGAGGGATGTCCGTGTGTCATACATCACAGTCCACACTAGGAGGACGATGCAATCTTCTCTGTATCTCCTGTATTTATTGTAGTTAGCCTGATCCTTTACAGAGAATTTGATGCTGGTTTGTCAGAGGGCTGTCTGGCAGGACATGTCACCTGCAAAAAAGGGATGGACACAAAGGACGTCCAGAACAGCATCAGCATCAAATGATTTTTGAGCATCCCCAAATGTTTGCTTTGTGATGTGTTTCACATAAAGTGGTATACAGGGTCCACTGCATATCCAGCATATGGCTTAAAGATGAGAAGACAGCATTTCCCATAAACAGCAAACCATCCTGAGTGGTCTGAGACCACAGAGTATTGCAGTGGTCTGTGAAATAGCTAAGCATGGTGTTAAGCTCTGACTACCTAGGCAGACTGGAGCAGGCTGCAGTGACAACAGGCATGTATGCTGCCTGCTTGTTTAAGGTGGTTATGTCGAATGTTTCTAGTGTGCTCGTGCAATTTTCCCTTTTTTATTGAATCGATTATGTTTTCTGCAAAAACTGAAAGGAGGAGATATTTCACTGAATTTGTATCAGCTCTTTGGTTCAGCTGAATCCTAATGTTTTTGCCATTGTTGGCCTCCTTAATTGTTCTAATATTATCTGACAACATGCAACAGACCATGGAAGCGGTTCCTTCCCTGTCTGCCAATTCAGGTTGTTATTCAGTACGTTTTTGAACTGCAGCAATTCTCAGACAGACAGTGACCTTTTTATGAAATCAGATGTCTTGCAAAACCCTCTTGGTCTCTGAACTGTGATTTATAGCCATTTGCGTTGGAGAAGGCTGCAGGTGGGATTTGGGTGACACATAATTGGTTAAAAGATAAATAAAATGAAGGTTGCCCTGCTGGTACAGTGATGGCAGGAGCTACAGGAATGAATTGCTTGGCAGTGCAGAGCCTGGCCCTCCTCCGCCCGCCCTCCTCCATCGGTTGCCAAGTCCTGTCTGGCAGGCCATTACAATGATAAATGCAGGTAGCTGGCAAAGACCACAGCTGAGAGTTTTTTCTAGCGTGCCAAGCCCTGCTTGGCATTCCCAGTTGGTGCCAGCATTTGCACTCTTACTCAGTTTGACGGAAACCAGGACATGAGGTGTGAATTTATGTCCACATCTTTCCAGGAGAGAGTTGGGATAATGAAATGCCAAGGCAGCCCTGGGAGCAGCAGAGTAATTTGGTAGGTACCAAACAACAGTCTGCCACCTGTCATTTGCAGTACAGTCCCTGCTCTCCCCCATCACTCTTCCTACAATGCAGCCTTTGAATTATAAGAAGTTTTAGGTAGTTCTGCAAAGAGCACTCGCCATTCCATTTGATTTAGTGCAAATAAAAATCCGTATCCTAGCCAAATAGATAGTCTGGCTAGATAGTTTCAAGCTGTAACAACAATAATGCAATCTACTATAGTAGTATGTTACACAGGCTTCCCACCCTTTCCTACTCACAGGCAGCTTTTCCCCTACGTTTGTAGCAAAAGCTAAATCGATAATCAAATCTGTGGTTGCCTAAGTCAATGTCTGGGTAATGGAAAAATTTTAAATGTGGAAGTCCGGACTGAAAAGTCTGCCTGTTCAGGAAGGGGATTAGTTCTCAGGAATACACATGAGATCTCTGATGTTTGAGATGTTTAAAACCAGATTGCACAAAACCCTTTTATAAGTGTATCATGGAGAATTGTTTTTCACTGACTGGGGTGTCTTATCAGTTGTCCTTAACATGGACTTGTTGCTGCCTCTGACCTACAGTGAGAGGTGCAGCCTGCTCCAGTGACACAGGGGGAGGACTGTCCTCTGGGTGCCTTTTATAGACCAGACTACTCAGAAGGTATGCTGATGGTGGTGTCCGTGAACACAAGCGCAAATACAATCCATTGTGAGAAGGAGAACAGCAACATCTAACTGTAACTGGCACTGGCTTGGAAGGAATAAACCAGGATGTGGAGCACATGAACATGTAGTAAAGGGGAAATCAGTGTTGGTTAGAATGGCAAATAGCCAGGAATGTAAAATCAAGGTAGGTTTTGGTAGCAGTTTGAGGGAGGAGGATACTAAGATAAGGACCAAGTGCACCTTAATTTAAATTAGGACACACAGGCACAATAACATTAAGCAAGTATTTGGGCTGGTTTTAATGAGGGACAGCTGGAAATTTTCTTTTTCTGGTCAGTGTCTCTGCAAACAGCTGAGAGACCTTTTGCAGCTGTATGACCAGCCTTGGTGAGGCCCAGGAACTCCCCTGCTTCCTCCCTTCTCCTCCTTTACTAAAATTTTTTTCAGTGCATGTATTTACTTATTTATTGGAGCTGAGCTGGGAAGGAGAGGGAGTTTGATCTTTTCCTTTGGGAGACAGCAACTGCTCAGAGGAAGATGAATCATAAAGCATGGCTAATGGAGGGGATAGGAAGGGGAAAACTCTGGGCTATAGCCATTCTCCAGGGGCTGGAGGAATGGTTTGAGAAAAGAGGGAAAAGGAGTTAGCAAGCCTATGCCCCAAGGCTCTGATAGCAGACATGCTGTAGGTCAGGCATCCAGCTGCCTTCGGAGCATTAGGTCGCCCTTCATCATGGTAAGAGGCGCATCTGTTCCATAAGCTGACAGACCACAGCAGCATATGTTTAAGAATTAGTTGCTGGTTAATCTAAACTAGTTTGATCTATCCCAAAATGGTTGTAAAAACGATGAGGAACGTGGTCTGTATTCAGAATGGTGTTATTTTAAGCTTATTGCTCTGTTGCCAAAAGAGAAGGTCCAAAACAAAACCGTAACATCAAACTTGAAAAGAAGCAATGGGCTTGCCCTCTCATTGCCCTGCACTAACTGAATCAAACTGTCTATACAGCATTTCCTCTGGTGCCTTCCAGTCATCATCCTCTTTGCCTTGCTTTCCATTTGCCAGTGCGTAAATTCAGTGTAATTCAGTGGTGAATTGGGACCAGTGATTTCTGCTTCTAGGCTCTCTATGGCCTAATTTAATTCTCTGTTCCCAGACTCGTGCTAGCTTCTTGAAGGGGCTGTTGCAAAAATAGTCATGGTTATATAAACTACCGAGAGAAATAAGCATTCTTGGAAGAAAAAGTGACAGAGGAGTGTGTTGTGAAAGGTCCTTTCCGGGACTATAGCGGTTTTGAATATGCACGTGCTAAATGAAAACAAGGTAGGAACCTAAACAAGTATGTTGCTGTAAGTACAGTCCAAGAAGCTTTTTGTTTCTAGTGGACCTTCTGTAGGGTGAACTTTCATGGAAGATATGGGAGACCCATCAGCACCTCCCAGATATGGCCTTGAATCAAAATTGAACTAGGAGTGTCTGGAGCATTTAGGGCATTACTATTCCAATCAGTAGTTACCTGTTCAGGGTGTTGGTGCTGTGTGTTTCACAGTGACATGTTACAGTGTAGCTAAAGGCACAACTGAAATTTTGGGATTGTTGCTAGAAAGCTGGAGATCTGTCTGACATTTATTCTTGCTTAGGGAATATTATTTATTATTATTTATTATTTGCATTGGACATCAACAACCAGAATTTCATAAGTGATCCTGACTATCAGCTGGAATCAGATTTTTCAGAGCAACCTTCTTCACCATTCGAGTATCTGAATGGATTTTCAGAAATGCTCGGTACTCAGTAGCTGTGGTCACAATGGTGCCCCAGGGCAGCTGTTGAGTGCTGAGCCCTCTTGAAAGCCCAGTCTGTAACTGGAGAAGGGGAACTGTAATTTCACTGTAAAAGGGAAGGGGACAGGTGAATGTCTCTGCTGTCAGGAGATAATCACAGAATGCAGTGTGGATTTGTAGAAGTCCAGTATGTATCCTGTTCCCTCTTGCTTAAACCCTTACACAGCTGGGTTGTGCTCTGTCCCAGCCAGCTGTGTACCACAGTGCTGGGTTTTTCTAGAAGGTGTCACAGAAAGGTAGTTAATGCCATTCTTCAGCTTTTTCTCCTGTGATAGTGTATGAAATGACTGACTTGCAGGTCTAACTTTTCTTTTGTCTTCTTAATTGAGCTGTGATTTCCCTCCAAAACTAATTCTGGTTTTGCAAAGTCCATAGGTTCGCTTGGAACATCCCCTCACGAATGCAGGCAGTGTTACCAGTGGGTTGCTTCTATATCCTGGAATGTGTTGAATGCTTTCTCAGTCTTAAGGGTGAATTTTAGTTTGTCTTTTGTGTGCGTGTGTGTGATTTCTAGGCTCCCCTTGCACCTTTCCATATGTATCAATTTCCATTTCCTATAGAAGAATCACAACCCAAACAATACCTTCCTGTTTTAATCATTGTTCTCATATTACTGAATGAAGGGGTCCAGTATGAATGACTTACAGAACCAACTGGAAACTGGTAAAGCAATACTGACATGTGCTGAAATTCTCTGCTAGGCAAGTGATCAAGTGGCATTGGAGTGGTAGGTAAAAGCAGGGGAAACAGATCAAAGGGAAGAATGAAAATGGATCCAGAATTTTCAGGTAGTGTCCATGCTTTATGCTGAAAGTTTCTCTAAGCGTATCCAACACTTCTAGTTTGAAAATCCCCTGAAGAAAGGTTTTCTTGAAAGCTTTTCAGAGCTTGCTAAGTTCAGTAACAGTATGAAAACAGTCTCTTGAGACTGGCTTTTGGCTGTCTAGAAGATAGGCAGCCATCCAGAAATAAAATTTTAACTGTATTTTCCATCCCCCTTTTCCTTCTGCCTACCGTACAGGACTCAAATTTGAGGAAATGCTTGGCTTTTGCCCTGTACAAAACGTACGTACCACATGCTCTTGCTCCTCATGAACCAGAACTGCAGCCTCATTAGCAGTTTCCCAATGTCTTGTGATCAGGCTTAGATCTGGCATTTGGTGCTCCAGAAGACTGTTTGAAGATCCACAGAGCCTCTGTTGTTGGTGATAAGGAATGGTTTTATTCCCTGTTAGCTGTTTTATAGGCTACAGAGAAAGGGGAAAAAAAAAAAAAACAGTAATTACTGTGAGGCCTAATATAGTTTATAATGCTGTCTCTGTCAGATTATGTTGTTCTGTTATATATAATCATTAAATTATTAATCTGTAAGAGCTCTTACACCTTTCAGCTGCTTTGGGTCAGTGGGAACCAGGATAAACAAGGCATGGACTTCATTATGCCTCACTGTTCACCTTCAGAGGAGAGGGTGTGCTACATCCTTTGTGGTTGTCACCTTAAATTTTGAGGAAAAAGCTGCCTTTGCTAAGGTTTTAGTGCTGAAAATGAAATCAGTGTTTGTACATGCTGGGTTCAAGGGGAGGAAGGATGAGGGACTGGAGCACCACTCTTCTGCTTGCTCTTCACAAGGCAGAAAAGGGTAGAAATGTTGTTTTTCTCTGCAATGTATTGAACCTGGTTTCAAACTGTCACAGAACTGGGTGGAGACATTTTTCCCCTTAGATCTGGTGTAGAAAGAAAATCAAAATGGGACAGACAATTGCTAACTTTGTTGAATGAACCACAAAGGGGGACCTGCAAGGCTTGGTGCAGATCTTAGCATGTTGTCAAAAGGGTGCTGCCTCTTAAAAGTTTCAGCAATGTGAGGCTACTTCAGAAACTGTGCTGCTTTCTGAAATCATTTGTGTGTGTTCCACTTTTGGCACAGATGTTAGATATGCTTAAAATGCAAAGGTGGTTACTGGGGGTGAGGGTGGGACTTTGCAAGCAACAGCTTTTATGAAAACTTGCCTGTCTTGGGCTCTGCTGTGGTGCTCCGGGTGGGAGGGAGAGTAGCAGCAAATGTATGACGAAGGCTAGAGGTGTCTTTTGTCTGAGCTTCAGGCTGGGGATGTCTCTCTGCCTTACACAGCCACAAAAAGGAATTTGGAGGACAGTGAAAGACTTCAGGGATGCACGGAGCTGCTCCAGCAAGGAGGTGGTCCTTCAGATGGAGGCAGGCAGAAGGCAATGAGAGGGGGAGAAAAGGAAATTTCTAGTTTCATTTTGTAATCGAAAAAAGTGTGATTTCCTGGGGCAGCTTGAACCTTTCCACATAAAGGACTCCAAATGCCTGGTTTTGCTCACAAGGGAAGAATTTCACTTTTTTTTTTTTTTTTTTTAATCCCTTCTTAAACATATGCAAATGATTTGCTTGAAACAGCAGAAAATTTGGGAGGGGACTTGTTTTAGCAGATGCGTTGGTTTGCTGGATTTTTTTCACTCATTAGTGGGCTCCCTCAGACACATAGGTTTTATTGTATGCTTCCTTTAAAGGGTGACTGATGGAATTGAATGATGTATTCAGGCTCTTCCTCCCCCAGCTTCCCTCCTGCCTTTACACCAGCTTGCAGAATATCCTATAGGACAGGCACTCACTGTTTCAGAGTGGTGCTCATGCCAAAAATTGCTCAGATCTGGAGCTAGAAATCACCAGAAGTGAGAGCAAAAGTTGCTGTAAACTCTAGGTGTGAAGATTTGTGTCTGTAAACTGGCTGTGGTGTTGAAAAAGCTGCTCTGTAAATGTTGACTCTGATTGTTGAATGCGGTGCCACATACTGATACCAGAAGACTAAACAATAATACATGTGTTTTACTTGCTCTTAAAAGTGAATTTTCTTGCTTAACTTCCTTAAACATTGTTTTTATATAGCCTGGACCTGTAGCACTGAGATCTTTAGGTCATGATTAAACAGTGCCAGTCTACGTTAAATCCATGGTACGGAACTATGCAGAAGGGAGTGAGCTGGCAGTTGCCATAAAGCAGTGTCAGCAGGACCCAACTTTCCAGACCAGGCAAAGCATGAAGCTTCTCCCGACTGGGGTGGCTGCTGCTGCTGCTGGAGCGGGACCTGCCACCGGCGGCTGGCCCTGGATGGCACCGGGGACGGGCAGCTCTCCCGAGCAGGCTGCCAGCAAACGGGCTCCTCTCACGGGCTGCACACCCCGCGTCAGGAGCTGGCACACAGGATTTGTGGCTCAGCTGCCGATTTACTGCTTGGGCTTCAGTGCAAGCCACACCGAAATTTCATTGCCTATAAAATGGGGAAATCTTTATTTATCCACCCGCCACGTGTCCTACTGCTTATGGAGTGCTTTGAGGCTAGGTCCTGGCTTTGTGTAAGCTGTTAGTGTGGGTGAGTTCCCAGAGCCTGCAGATGTGTTCTGCATCCGTGGTGACTTTGTGTTGATTATAAGTGAAAAAATCTCTTAACAATGGGTTGTAAATTCAGAGTTGGCTGTCAAACGTTTTATGCACCACTGTTGTTGCTGCTGTGTGACGCTGTTACACTTTCTTTGCAAACCAGCCTAGGCAAAACCTTGTTTAATCCTGGTTCTTCCTCTCTTTAATCCATGCAGTGAAGGGATCGTGCAGGTAACTGATTTTCCCTAAGATTTTAGGATCCTTTTGCTGAGCTGTGTAACAATCATACATGCCACAGCTACACGTGCAGCTTTGTCGTGGACATGATTCAGAATTTATTTCTTATGTGTCTCAGCCTCAACCTATTTTTCATGTTGTTTTCCCTCTCTTTTTTATGCATTTGCATTAAGTAAGACATTCAGTGCTTGCAGTACCACTGTCCTTAGAAATAACATTAATAGATCACTTGTTCTTGCTTCTTACTATATTTCATGCAGATCTTGCATTTTACTATTTGTTTTTTCCCTTCTGAGTCGTCATTTAAAATCTATAACAATGTAATACAATTCATAGTGCTCTTTATCATGCAAATCTCCCAAGGCACCTTAGAATAAAATCAATAAAATCAAAAAGAAAATCAACTTAGTTCAGCCATGTGTTGAATTAATTCATTGTTTTTAAAGCAGAGCCAGGGGAGAAAGGCTTTTTTTCACTTTCAGTATCTTTTGCTCTTCAGCTTTGTACTTCACCCCATTTTATTCGTGCAACAGTCAGTGCCAAAATGTTGGTGATATTTTCATCTATCCTGTAGATGGTAGTAATGTTGATCATGCTCCCTGCTTCCAGACCGTCTTTGATTCTGTAGAGGCAACTTGCTATTTTATCAGATAGCGAGGAGGAAAAGCTTATGTTGAAATACGTTGACTGTTTGATATCAGTGGGGGGAGGGAAGGAAGCCATCAAATTAACTCATAAAAGCTTTATTTACAATGAAAGGACTTTTTTTCCCTGTCTGTCATTATCATCTTGTCTGTAACCCAGTGACCCTGATTATCATGAAGCTGTTTACAAGGTTTAGGTTAATTGGATTTCTTTAACTATTTCCCAGAGCTGTGACGAGCACAAATGCACTACCAAGGAGTTCAAACAGCATAGTGCAACCCAGTTTGCAAGGAGACTGGCTTCTTCCAAGAGGAAGTCGTTTTATTTCATACTCAACTAAGTGCATAGCAGCATGTACCTATCATTTGGCATAATGTTAAATAACACCCTTTTTCATACAGATGTGTTCAGTTGCAACTTGTGTTTTCAGTACACAAATTACATTTTGCATGTTCAGCAAGAAATGAGCTTATTTTCAATGAGAGAGGCTTTGAAATGTTTTGTTTTGTTTTTCTTCAGCTTGATAGCAGTTTCACTGGTTTTGTTTTTATATGAGGAATCACGGATAAAATAGCTGTGCATTGCATGGCTGCCTAAATAAACGAGACAGGAGGATATAGTTGGGTGAGATCAGGACAGTACTTGTATACGCTTTGCTTTCATCTTCTCAGGATGCATGCTTATTCTTTAATGGCACAACATTGCACCCTCCAGGTGCAATGTGTAATTGCAGGTCTACAGATAACCAACTTGTTTTATGAGCTGTGTTTTTGTGAGCAAGCATTCCTAAATTCTCCTTTTGTATTACTCACCCTCTTTTTCTCTTTCTTTTTCAGGCTTCTGTAGGCTCTGAGAAGTTGTTCTCCCCTGCAGCAAATAAAGGTAAGCGATCTGGAGAAATGTTTTCCTTATCTTAGAGCAAGAGATTTGGGTTGTGAATTCGTATCATGCAAATAGCAGGACATTGGTTTTGCCAGAGCCTTTAATTTTGCCACACACATTGTCATAAAGATCAGTTTTACAGGCGAGTGATGATTAAGTTAAAATTTAGAGTTGCATTGTCTCAGTGTGGGGTGGGACTTCTTCCCTACCACTCAGATTTGTAACAAACGTCTTGGGCAGAGGGATTACTGACAGAGGAGAAGTCAGCCTTTACTGTAGGGGATATGCTTTTCCTTCTCATACAGTCAAATCCTCATTTATTTTAAACAAATCAATATTTAAGTGTTATCTGTATTATCCTTACAAGGGCTTTCTCATCCCTCTCCTGACAGTGTGCACACAGCATTTGTGTCTGTACATCTCAGTTCTCCAGAACAAGGTGGAAGGTGCTCAGCATGTTGCAGGGTTTCGGCTCGCAGCTCTCACTGTTAGTATTAATTGAGAATTACCTGTGGTACGCACTGGGGGTTGCTAAGAGACTGCGCCGTTCCACATTCCCCTTGGGAGGTACAGTGACATATCTCTAAATACGCCAAGCCCTCCTTTGAGGGCTCGGTACAGCGTAAAACAGGGCAGCTCTAGTTTCATGTGTTCCCAGGGATAGTATCACTGGGATGGATACTGGGCAAAAATACTGAAGAAGCAGCCTTGAAGAGGGCAAAATGATGGAAAGCTTTGCACTGGGAATGGTTCCACTTTATCATGTGAGGAGGTTGGCGTGGCTCTGAATGAATTGTCAGGTCGTGTGACTGTTCTGCAGCGCTCCCAGTATTGAGCTGCAGAATAAAATCAGTTCAGAGCAATAATGAATACTAGGGACAGGCAGTACCCCAATGAGGGAGATGGGGCCCATTAATAAGAAGTGATGAAATAACCTTCTTGCATTGTTTCAAGAGGGCAAGAAAGGAATCATTTGCAGTTGTGTAGGAGTAGATGCTGGCCACAGAAAGGCATTTTGGTGGTTGTGTGCTCCATCACCTGGATCCAGGCCCAGTTTATAGCTGAGCTCTTTAGCATTGGTAAGTATTAGGAATTCTCTTTCTTTCCAAGCTTTGCAGATTTTCAGCACCAAATGTGGAAACCGATGACAAGCCCATTATGTTATTACATTTGCAGATATTTTTATGAAAGTATTCAGCTTTATCTGGGGGAAGGAGGGAAGTTTAAACAAATGGTGGGGAAGAGCATTTCTCTTCTCTCAGCCTTGGCTCACTGATAAGGCAAACCAGATTGCCCATACGGCGCTGCCTCAGCAAAACAAAAATCTTGCCATCCTGCATAAATGCATGGCACAGAGATCTGCTGGAGAGGCTTATGTTGAAGCGTTAGCAGCTTTGTTGGCTCCTCCTCATGCTGAAGCCTGAGATCCCCCACCCCTTCATATCACAGAGCAGCTCAGCAACATGAGTTTTCAAAATACCTCCCTATCAGGAAGTTAAATGTGTGAATGCCTGTGAATTTGCTGTCTTGAAGTTTGTGTTCACTGCTGTTTATATCCCTGTAACTTAAGCCTGTTCCTGTTTCGTTTACTGTGCGTGTAGGCATTGGCAGATTTGGGAAGCTTTGGGTTCAGATCATGATTTTTGTTTCTGACTTCTCTTTTACGCTGGCCCTGTACCAGTGGAGCCTTGCTGATCGGCACGGGCTGCAATCGCAGGCAAACTCTGCTGGGGGCTACCTCAGCATTTGGCACTTGCATTGAGAGGTGGGAGAAATTTGCCTCAGCGAGATTTTGTGCAGAAACCCAAACAGCGCTAAATTTTACTCCTCACCCTGTTACCACTCCTGCAACGCAAGAGCCAGATTTGTCTCTCACACATGCAAATGAACGCCGCTCCCACACGACCAGGCTCCGTGATGCCATATGGCCGGGAGAAAGTGACTTTCAAAGCATTGCGCTTAAATTCCTTTTGTGAGATAAGAGCGTTGATTTAAGGCCCGTGTTCTCCAGGGCTGGAGCCGTGGTGGCTGCGCAGGGAGGGGATTAGCTCAACACGATTTCCTGATGGGCACACGCATGGCGCAGCACGTGCTCATCCTCTCCTGTGGGCATTTGCACTATGCCCTTCTTTTGTAAACACTTGCAGCCTTTTTGGAGAGATATTAACTAGCAAATCTGCAACATCCACGCTACAGCTTTTATTGAAGGTAACCGGGCTTTTAAAACACAATAAAGTGCATTCATTGTCTGGTGCAACTCCCCCCTGTTCCCACAAATTTTCCCTGGGGATGTGTTTGGCCCTGCGTATTTGTTTTATGCTGTCCTAGTTTATGAGCAGCTTAGCAATGCAATTAAGTATTAAGATAGACGGGTTTCGCTTATTTGAGGCTGGAACAGCTGTAAAATGTAACCTTTGACCATATTTTACAGCTCCACAAAAGGCCTGAGGAGCAGCGTCTTTTGTCTGGGGCTCTCTGGGTAACGTTTGTCTTTGCCCCCTCCCTGCCGGGGCCGCGGCGGCGGCGATGCTTCTCCTTTTGACACCAGTTCATCTGCAACAACAGATGCATAGCGTAGATGTCCACTTCGGGGACCAGTCGCTATTATGCGATGGAGAGAGGTGTCCTGACCCAGGGTGACCTCAGTAGTCACAGCTGTGAAATAGGCTGAATGGGGTACTTTGAGCCTGCAGGAAAAGAGGAGATTAAATCCTCTGTGTAAGGAAATAATAATTAAAAGTAAAAGCAGAGAATCTCTGATCTGCTCTGCTGACAGGTCTTTGTTTTCTGATGCAGAAAAGCATTTGTTTAGCCAACTTGTCACGGCAGCACAGAGTTACAAGGGCATTTGCTGCCGAGGGCCGGGTGTTACATCCTCCTGGTGAATAAATCAATAAACAAATAATAAAGGTCTGTTTGCTCTCTCATGCAGCTCCTTTCTCGCAGGAGTCTCCCAGCCAGTCCTTTGGTTTTTCTGAAGGGCAAGTGCCCTGCAGGGCGGGGGCGCGTAGGTGAAAGCTGAATCCGTTCCCTCCATCTCCAAGTGGGTGGGTGAGGCAGAGGGAGTGAGGGTGACTGAGAGGAGGATAGATGTGTTGTGGGTCTGAGGAGGTGAGTGAGACATTCACCCCTGAGTCACTGAAAGGACCTCTGCCTGCCTGCTGTCGTGGTATTTTTAAGTGTGTGTAGAGTATGATAATTTGTATTTTAAGGACTTGAGTGTTGCATTCTCACTCCTGGCTCCCTCCTGCAGTGGGCTTCCCCGATGGGTCTGGCTGGAGGCAACTGAGCTTTCTCTCACCTCTCCTTCCTCCAGACCTGTATGCCAGGGAAAGCGGGAGAGATGGTGCCTTTTCTACCACAGTAACCTTTCAGCTGTAGCCCCAGAGGCCTGCTGAGTCCCCAGCATTTGCGCCCAGGGCTGCTGGTGGAGTTAGGGTGAAATCGGTGTCTTAAAGCAGTTGTTTCCCAAATGGCTTTAATGTTGGTCAAGAGCCCTGACGAGGAAAATCTCCATCACAGAGTAGCTGAAGGTGGGGCAGCAGCTAAGGTGTCTGGGTTCATATCCCCAGGCAGGCTGTGGGTGTGGAAGTGCTGCCTGCAAGATGAAGGGGGGTGTCCAGAAGCCCCCATGGCATCAGCCAAGCTGCCCGTGGAGGAGCCAGACCTGCACAGCCACATCTGCCCTGCAGCAGCTGGGGGATAAGGGCTTTGAAGTTTGTTGAGGCCAAGTATGTTGCTCCTGTGTTTGGCTCAAAATCAAGCTTGGCACAGAGGGAGCAGTGTAATCCATCTGTGTGGTGGCATGGAGCGACTGGCTGGGGCCCAGCTCTGCCCCGGGCTGGTTGCGGGCTCACTGAGCTCCATGCCTCGATTTCCCCCCTCCTGCAAAATGAAGACTAATGCTTGTCAGCCAAGTGCGCAGAGACTTAATTAATGAATGTTTATCAAGTGATTTATCAAGAGATGCTTTTAATGAGAGATTCCATAAACAGTGCAAGGCTTCATTTTCATGGCAATAATAAATGACAGTGAAAATAAGTCTTATCCTTCCCCCAGATATGCACCCCCCAGGAAAAAAAGATTGCTTACCCTCCACTCTCACTTCTCCCTGGGTTTCTAGGCAGTGGGCTTTGAAGTGCTATCTTTCATCATGAACTGTTCACATCCTCAAAGCTCTGAAGCTCACAGCCTGTGTCTTATCCCTCTGACAAGAGGGAGTCGAGCTTTCTCGGTGTGCAGGTTGTAATTGTCAGCCATGGGATGTGCTGCAGCCACCCGCCCCAGCGGGCTAATGCAACTTATGGTTCTTTGAAGTACCCTCCCTTTATTTTCTGTCCTCTTGACCACAGAACTGTGCCTTGGGCCAGCAAGAGAGATTTCTTGTTCAGAAATGACACTGAGCTCTGACAAGCACATCTGAACCAGAGAAGAACCCTTGTTCCTCTGAGATCACTGCTCCATAATGTTGTTGCCTTAAGGGGACTGTCTCTCCTTTTTCTCTCTGCTTCTTCTCTTCTTTTTTTTTTTTTTTTTTTTTTTTTTTTTAATTCAGCACTAAACTGTCACACTAAATCATTTTAAAACCTGGAACTACAAAACCTCCAGTGTAGGACATGCTGTTAAAAACTGATGGTTATTACTGTGAGATGGGGTGAGAGGGGAAAGGAGAGGCAGCAGAGCAGGGACAGGAGGGCAGCAAGTCAACTCTCCAGGAGGAATCTTTGAGTGCCTGGTGAAGCATAAAACAACCTGAACAGAGCTGGGCTCAAAATATCGTGCTTGGCGCAGGTTTGCAGCAGCACAGCTTAATGGTTGCTCGGCACTGACAGGGGAATTCAAGAGCCCAGTGTCTCCTCTGCTTGCTTGCGTGCTTCATTCTGCCTCTGGTCCTGTCCCCCAGCCCTCTCTCTGCAGTTGTCAGAGTCAGAGACTCCCGTCTGTGCTAGAACAGCATCTCCTGTAATCAAGTCCACCTCCTTCAGGGCCTCCACCTTACCGTGCCAGGATATAGAGCTTTCCATCACAAGATCTGCATAGACACAGAGCCAACAAGTCTCACAGCACCCAGTCAAGTAATTAGTTGTGGTTTACATCAAAGGAGGTCAGGAGGAATATTGTAAATTTTCCCAGTTTTCTTGCGTGGGGTCCACAGTGAGGTCTAAGATGCAGGAAAAGCAGAGATGCATCCTATCTCTTGATCTCAGTTTTATCCCCAGCTTCTGGCTACATTTTGATGAGGTCACTGTCTTGTGTGTGATCACCTGCAAAGACAGTGAACTTGAGGGTGTTGATAATTTATGGCTGAATCTTTGGACAAGAGTCCACCATAATGGCAGGCATGCAAAAACTTCCACAGCAGCATCTGTAATAATAAGTAATGCATTTATTTAGATAGCGACCATATTGCTATGATTTATACAGTGCTCAGGATGCTCTGCAGCTGCTCTACTCCCCATGTTGCATCTCTTGTGATTTTTACCTTACAATGTTCTGTGTTTTTCAAGAAACCCAGGCCCTCAGAGGATTGTACAAAAATCTAAGCTTTAATTTCATTTTTTTAAGCAAGACATTAGTCTTCCTGGCTACAGAGAAGAGTCTGGAACTCACATTCTCTATGCTTCAAAGCCAGCAGGCAGTCAAAAAGAAGCCCAAATACTTTGTTTTTAACCTCATTTTAAAGATGGTTTGTGATTTGTAAATGCTTGAGGTGTTGACAATACTGGATACCCTAAACTACTGCTAAATCCAATGTGTAAGCCTATCCCCACATCCTCTTTTTTGAAAAGTTCTATCTAATTTTGTCACTGCCTGGATGAGTACATTCGCTTTCTTGCATATGCATATATACATATAGATATATAATTATACAGTGGTCTGAGAAGGAGGAGGACTTTGATTTTCAAACAGTGTGGGTAACCAAGATAATCACACAAGTCACAGCCAGTTAGCCACATTCCAAAACAAAACCAAACACAGAAAATAGTGCAGTAAGTGCAGTCTGTCAGTCTTATTGCAGTTTTCTGATTTTGCAGGCTCTGGAAAGGTCTCCGCCTTCTCTTTGGGAATGACAATGTTCCCTGTCTCTCCTGTTAGCTATGTTATATGTATTTATAGTAGTTCCAGGGTATAACCATCCCTATCCATAGCAGCTGTCTGTGAAAATGTGATGGATAAGTAGGAGAGGCCATTCACCTTAACCACACTGTCTGGTTAACTCCGTAAAACTGTTAGGCTGCAAAAGTGGATAATTTATTAACTTCAACACAAATTGAGTGTTGTGTACCTCCCAAAGTTAGAGCTGCCTTGTGCAAGCAGGCAGGTTTTGCTTGCACAGTTTGCTGTGTGGTTTGCACAGCTATCCCCGGGTTTGTCTCCTTCAAGTGAGCCAGCATAGAGCTTTCTTTGTAGCTTCAGGCTGCAGCCAAGAGAGTTGAAAAGTTGAATTATAAACATTTCCAGGCCTTCTGGTTGGTATCTTGTGTTTTGTTTTGTTATTTTAAGGATATGGGGTATGTTGCTGCATTCCTGTCAGTAGGATTAAAATGAATAGAAGCAATACTGTAGGAGATAAAATGTGTTTAATTATTTATTTGAGAATTACAGACTGAAATTGCTTTTTGATTTAAAGCATCCAAGTCATGGATATGTTTTTGGAGTAGAGAGGCACACAGAAACATATATATGCACAATTACCTAGGGTAATGTAAGAAGTCTCTTTGCTCAACTGCCCTTCCTCCGCAGAATTTGTTCATTTCCTTAAAGATTTTAAATTTCAAATGCAGCTTTGTTAAGTATCACGGAAAGCTAACTGCATACTGTGCCTTGCCCACCAAAACGTAAATAAAATAAATAAAGTCTTCGTTGTATAAATGTTATGAAGTGGGTGGTTTATTTTCTTTAATTATACTTTTTATTTAAAATAAACTATAAAAGCAAAGTAATATATATCTTGAATGGGCCAGCACAAACTCATATTGATTGAGTAGGCACATTCTAGCTTTTCCTAGTTCATGTGAAAGTAGATAAAAGGACCATCAAACTGTAAATCAGGAAAAAAAGAAAGAAAAAAAAAGATAAATTCCTTCCAAAGGTGTGTAGTAGTTTACATTGCCTAGACTTCTAACGGATGTGTGAAAGATGCCGTCTTTTTACTCCTTGTTTAGAATTTGCTTGTCTGTTTTCTTGAGTAGCAAAAGCCAAGCTGGTAAGTCTTGGTGCTGTTTCCAGCTGCTGTCCCTGATTGCAGGATGCTGGTATAGGTTGTATCTCAGCACCAGAAGGATGCTGGAGGGCGGTGATGTTAAGAGCAGCAGTTGCAACCCCCACAAAGCTATTGGGTCTTCTCGATTCTGCTTTTAAAATGCCTCAGAGAGATGTTTTATTCATGCAAGACTTTGTAAAGCTCCAGTTTCGCAGAAAATTCAACACTGGGTACAAACCCGATTCCTTCTTCGTATGGACTAGCACTGCAGTGTGGGGCGAGGGGAGACGTCTGGACCTCTCACACAGGTCTGAGCACGCTGCCGCCACCATGTCCCCAGGCTCGCTCCTCACCAAGGAGACTCGGCCTCCCCTGCAGCCCCCCTTGGCCTGTGCTGGAGGTGCACACTGCGCTGTGCACAGCCTAGGCTTGTGCTAATTTTTTAAGATCTCCGATGCTCCTTTCCATGCTGCTCTCCACCCGGTGCTCTGTGTTTCTGTTTCGGTGAAGCTGTTTGACAGGTTACCAATGGGCAGCTATCCTGTGCTCTGTAATAGCCCATTAGGGACTCCTGCAGACACAGTAACCCCACGCTCGGTGTGGGTCACCGGCATAAAACAGGGCAACCTGACAATCGACAAGTAATTTGACAAGGCAGTGGGGGGTAAGGAGGCTGGTGCAGGGGGGGTGCTGCATCTGACCCCAGGTCGGCTTGTGTTTCCTTCTGGGTAATCAATGGGAGTGATCAATGAGACCAGGGCGTGCTGTTTAATTGCAAATGGATCTGGTTACTCTTTTGTGTGCGATGCTGGCAGGGTCTGTAAGTCCCAGCGAGGCCCCAGCATCCAGCAGCAGAGACTTCAGGAAAAGGATGCTGTCAGCATCTCACTGCTTCTCCCTCTCCTCTCACAGCCCCCCCAGAGACTGAGGCCTTCGTCCCGGGACAGGAACGTGGCTGATGAGCAGGTCCCTGCTGCCCCAATCAGCCTGTGTGACAATCAGGAGTAGTTTGTGCTACGTTTCTGGTTTTGTTGTGGTTTCGGGGTTTTTGTTGTGTTTTGTTTTTTTTTTTTATTTTATTTCATTTTTTTTATGTTAGCTTCATTTGACATCACTGCTGTAAGTGATGTAGCTCTCCGGTCCTGTCCCATGGGAGGGGAGCACGGAGGCAGGCCAGGTTCAGGGCATGCCTTCAGCCCACAGGGTTCCTGCCTTTTTCTCCTTTAATAACTGTGCAAGCCGTACACTCATGTGCTCGCCACTTCTCTCACCTCCTTGCTTCGCTGACCATCCTTCCTGCTAACAAGGGCTGAACACAGTTCCCCGTGGAGCCTGTTAATGCTGCTGCCGAGCTGCCCAGGGACTCGCAGCGTGAGGCTTTCTTTCTATCTCTGCTGCTCTGTGCACTTGGCCCCGGCTCCCAGGCTCAGTTCAGCCACGTAAAGCCATAGTGACTCCATTGACTTCACTGGATTTATTTGGGTTTATACCAATGTATAAGAGAGTAGGACTTGACAGAGTATTTGTGTTTGTGTGTCTGTGTTTCTGAAAAGGATACTTGTTCTAGTTTGTTGGATTTTTTTCCAAACAGTAAATGTTTTCTTGTGAATTGCTGGGATAGAAAAGTGACTGCAGTGCTTTTAGTTCACTTATTTGCTTTAAATTGATGGCAAAGTCTTACAGGAGGTAATAGGAAATTAAAAGCTTTCTTTTTTTTTTTTTTTAACCGTCCCGCAAAATTTATTGCAGAATTATATCCCCACTCTGGGATTCTGTCGGACAGTTCAAAAAGCCTGTGGAAAGGTTCTTGTTCGCCATTAAATTTTAAAAGTTATTGAAGTAATTTTTATGGAACCCTATTAAGTTTCTAAAGAAACATATTGGTTTCATCACTAATAAATTCTTTAAGGCTTATCCATAAGGGAATAGTCAGACTTCCAGATCTTTCTCCAATGAAATGGACATTAACTTTTTGCCCTGTTGGAGATATATTCTTAAAAGGTATCAGCAAAGAGAGCGGCAAAGCTGGGAAAGCCAGGTTGTACCCCAGTACATCATCTAGCACTGTGAGATGGTGGGTTTTTTGCCAATCAACCCACTAGAGTTTGGGTGGAGATTTTACAAAGGTGGAGTTGAGGAGGAAGAAGACTGCAGATGGTTCTATACAGATAAATCCTGGTGCAGGGTTAAACTTAGATCCCAGCATCTATTTCTGAGCACCATTGTGTTTGGGAGAGGTTGCAGCCTTGGAAAAGAGGGACGATGCCTGGAAGTTCCTGTTTCTCAGGCACTCCTGGTGCTTTCAAAATAATATAAAATAATGCATTCACTGTGCTTTTCTACTGAATCCAGAAAACACACAGAGACTTCCTCCCAGTGAAAGGAAAGCATCAAGCTGGCTTTGTGCTTAACTTAGCGCTTACAGGCACCTTTCGTATGCGAGCACAGAGCCACCTGATGAAAAGCGAATGGTCTAGGAGGGAAATAAAATTGTGTAATTGCCAGTTTCCTTCAATTCCGCTCCCTCTCCCATTTTGCATAAAGGAGGCTATTTAAGTCTCAGCTGGAGTGAGGTTTGGTAATAAGCAGACATCTATGAACCTGCATCTGCTGCTGGTGTCTGCTTAGTTTGTTCTGTATTTCCATCTTTTCTGATGATCCAGTTCTGAGAGAGATCTGTCTTCTGAACGCTCCCTGTCTCACGGCATAAAACGCATGGAAGGGACCGTGGTCTCTTCAGACCCATGAGACCCTGTCCCTGTGATGTCTTGGGAAGTACAGGACCCAGACAGCATCACCAAAGATCACATCAGAGTTTGCAAAACCACCTCAAACTGCATTGACTTGTGAATGTTAAACTGCAAAAGCAAAGCCAGAGTCTGCACCCTGGGAAGCTATCCACAAAGCAGCGTGGCAGAAAAGGGCCAACCTTGTTGAATGAAGCAGCTAACATTTTCATTTTTTCAGTACTATGTGATTTGGCTTTCAAGCAGCGAAGCTATCCTCAGCCAGTTGCTTTCCTGCATGGCTGGCCTGCTCTGAGAGGCACTCACAGTGCAAGCTCTGCAGAGACAACCTGATTTAATACAGGTTTAATACAGGTTTAATGACTGAAGGAAGAAATTTACAGTGTGAGCATTGAATGTTTACACAATAATGAACATTGTCATTATTTTTATTATTGAACCGTCTTCAAAACTGAGCTAGAAATCTGAAATCAACAACTAGAATATGTCCATTACATTCTGTACTGATCGATTCAATAACCAGAGTGGATGAGATTATTTTATACCTTTCATTGGATCAACAAACAAATTCTCTGAGCATAATGTACCTTTTGGCCTGAAATATTTTTGCGTTAGAGGCCAGTCTTTGGACCCTTCATGTCATTCCAGCAGTACATGCTGTAAAGCAGCCTTAAGCAGATGTCTGAGGACTCCCCACTGACAATGGCAGCATAGTCAGCCAAGCTTCATCCTGAGGCCAGGGCAGAAAAGGGACCAACTCCAGTGGTTGTGAACAGCAGAGCCCACTTTTGCAAGCCATGGAGGCAGAAGTAATTCAAGAGACACTAAGATACTCCAAATGGTGGTGTGAGCTGTACCAAGAGCTTAGATGCCTCTGAGAGCCTGTGTCAGCCATCTCAGGACTGGTCCAGTGAGAAGTGCTGCCTGGGCTACAGTGCTTGCAGTCTCCCCCAAGAATATAATTGTTTAAAACTAAGACTAGGCCAGCATGACTACATCCAGACCCAAATTTGAAAATACTGCCACAGAAGCTCACCTTTCCTCCCATCCCTTCCCCTCACCAACCACCAGTTCAAGAGGACTGGGTCCAGGTTTTTGGCTCAGATCCGTGCCTGCTGCATACATTTCCTCCACCAAATGGACACAACTATAAACCTCTTTCTGCATCATTTCCTGCAAGCCTGTACTAAACATGCCACCCAGGTGTCCCTGTGTAAAGCCACTTCTTGCTGAGTCTGCTTCTGTTGCTGCTGGCGGGCTTGCCTTCGTGCGCTCACGGCAGGACTCCCATCACAGTGTGTTAATTTTAAACAAACAAAGAGTGCGTTGTGATCTGGGTCTTTCCCATCAGGACATATCAGAGTTTTTCTTGAAAGGAAAGACTGTTTTTTGTTTTGTTTTATTTTCCCTTTTCCTCTCTTTTAATACGATCCCTGCAATTTTGTTTTCACTGAAATATTGACTGGCAGGGTTGCAAATTGCCTGCATGCAGGCAGGAGCTTGCCAGCACTTTCTTACTCAGCTAGCCATCAAGGTTGTGGATTCCACCACAAGCAGTGCCAGGAAAGCTGTTGATCAAAAATATTCCTAACATCTGCGAGTCCTCTCCATCCAAATGAGATGTAGTTACATTCTCCTTTTCCCCATGCTCCTTCCAAAGTGTTGCTTCAGACACCTAGAAAACCCTGGTTGCAAATCACAAGCCAATCTCTGATTTGCAGCTCTGTTTCCAACTCTGTCCAAATCCAATATAAACTCTGAAGTGCCTTTCCCCCAGTCATAATACGTGAAAAATATCAGCCTCCAAATGCAGAGCAGACAGGGTGAGTTTCTTTGCCCCGTAACTCATTTGATTCAGATGCCATCCCATCCTGTCTATAGCTGCTGTGCTCACAAGCCAACAAGGAGGGTCTTGTGAGAGCAGCGGAGGGAGGATGCAGCTCGGAGCGGGCTCCCAGGCGTGCCTGAAGCCTCGCACACGCGTGTGCACACACACACACACTATTCTGCCAGCTCGAGGAGGCAACTGGGGGTGGGGGGAAAGCCTGATTTCCTTTCCACCCTGTTCCTATCACCACCACCAATTCACAAGCCAACTATTAAATAATTAACGTGCCCAGTGGGGCAGGAGGAATCAAAAGCTGTTGTGTTCCCAAGTTTTCTCTGGCTCTGAAAGGCACGGCTCGCTGTGTATTCTGGCACCTCAGAGCGGGTTTTCCTCCCTCCTTCGCCTCCCCCTTATTATCCTGTATGTGTGCTGGAGAGGGAAGTGGCGTTCCCAGCCCAGCGGGGGATGACTGTTATTTCAGACTAGCAACAGGGGAAAAGGAACAGCCTGTTGCCTGATTGATGTTTGTTTTTCGTGGACAGACACCAAAGGTTCATTAGAGACGGAAGGTTTGGGAGGAGGGGGGCGACGGCGGGGGAGACGCTCACTCTTAAGGAACTATTGTACCCCTGTGCACTAACCTGGCTCTGCACTTTCTTTGACTTCTGTGAATGTCTCAGCTGTACTGTTTTGGCCCTGGCAACTTTAGGAAAATATACGCGCCACAGAGGTTTCAGTGAAAGCTCTGCGATCAGGGGAAAAAGGAAGGGGAGGAGAGAACAATGCAGTAGGTTTTGCTGTAATTAATTTCAAATGTGCTGCTCATCTGTTCTCCTCGGGTTTCAAAGGGAACGAGGGGAGTTTGCAGGGCTTTTCCTTCCACATCTGCATCTTCCCAGAGGTGGGGATAGAAAGGCGTCTTTCCTTCCATCTGCGGGTTTGACCAGTCTGGCGACGTGGAGTGCTGAGTGCAGCCCAAACCGATGCTAAAAATGTGTTGTCCAGAGGTGGAGGAGAGGGAGAGGAGGGAAGGGTGCGGAGGAGCTTCTCTTCATACCATATTGGGTAGATGAAGCTAGAAAGACTGAGGAGATTGTTATTGAGTAAAGCAGATTTCTCTGCAAAGAGTTAATAGAGCACATGTATTTAAATAACAAATGTTGTTATTTGCTACTGTTGTTGGTCCTGAAAATCTTTCAGGTTGTGGTGCAGGTGAACTGTGTGGTTACAAGGATTTTAAAGGTTTGGGTCAAACCCTCACTTAATCTCTTGCTGACTTTGTGCCTTTGAAAAATCTCCCTTCATATAATTGTGTTGGGAACCAATAAGTTGATACTAAACCTTTGGTAGTGTGGTATCTTGAGTAGATACAGTTCTTACTGATTGCCGCTTCTCAAATCTCATCTGTTGGACTGTGCTGTATGACACACAAAACGGGCTTGGCAGCTGCCATAGGGCATTATCCTTTTGTCCTTTGCCTTCAGGACCGAGTATCGATGAAGTCATGCAATTGTGGCAGTAAAGAGAAATTAAATGGGCCTGTTAGGTTATTGACTTTACTCCCCTCAACAAGATATCCAGATGCTAATTTGATAGCCCTATGAATCTTAGCCAGAAAAATCAGTAAAACAGAAACTTAAACTACTCTAAATTACTGTTAGTACTTTAACAGCTCTTATTTTCAAATTGCTCTTTGCTTAGAAGCTTGCACTGAACCCTGGAGCTGGTGGATAATGACCTCTTGTTTAAACACGTGGCTACTTTATGATCCTTAGCTCTTAGAAAAACCAACCTCAGTATCGGGTGGTGAATATTTCTGAAGTTTGGCCGTAAGGAAAACATTTCTGCAGCATGATTGAAGAAAGCGTTCTGTTTTTCTGGTCAGAAACTAATTCAGTTCAGCCACAACATGCTGAATACCCCAAAGGTACTTGAGGTGGGTGCTTGTTTCTGATACAGTCCTTCTCCAGGACACTGATGCTGGTGTGTGACTAGTGGAGCTTGACCATATAATGATAAATGTTTCTGTGGTTCTTTGGAAGGGATGTAAATACTGTAGTGGTGGTTTCAGTCTGTGTAAAGGTGTATGCTAGGTCTTGTAGACTTACATATTAAATAGACTCTCTGGCACTGCTGTGGGACTGGCTGCTGAAAAACCGTTCAGTGATAGCATGTCACCAAACATACATGCAGACATCCCCAGGTGCTGTGCATGGGGAGGGGTGGGCACGTGCATCTTGAAGTTACTTCAGTGCAGGTTGTGAGTGGGTGAAAATGATATGGAGGAGCAAAGAAATGGGGAGAAGCCCAGAGCTCCAGAATGTGGCATATTTGTAGAAGACTGCAGGGAGTTCAGACCTTTTTCTCTATAAATTACTTGTTGAGGAAAGGGAAGTCACATTTAGAGAATATTCAACCCCACTGCCACCCCCTTCTTTGTGGAGAGAAACCCATATGGGAAAGGAGGGAGATCCGAGTCAAGTCCAGATTTCATTTCCTGGTCTTCTCCATAGGAAGAAATAGCCCTTTCTTTTGACTCTTGAACAGACAACTGCTTTGGCCCCATCATAGCAAAGCATCCCTTATATCACATCCAGATAAATCAGGATTCCAGCATTTGCTCTTAGCCATGGATGTTTCTGTACCTTGTGCTTGCCAACTAATACAGAGAAGGAGCAAGCAGTACCTGAGGTCTCCGCAGAAGGCATATCTATTCCTCTGCCTCCTTTGCTTGTAGCTGGGTTGGGGACCATATCCTAATTCCCTGCACACAGGGAGCAGTCATAACAGCACTTTGGAGCACAGCAGGGGTGGTTTGAATTCTCACTTTTGAGTCTTAGCCATGCCTTTCCAGCTTGTCACCTCTTCCTTCTTCAGTTTTGACGATAAGGGAAGAAGAAAGGTGAACAGCACAGCTGGATAAGGGAGGTGGGAAGTGAGCTGCTGTCCCAGGGCTGAAGTTCTCTCCCTACCTTCTAGGAGAGCTGCTGTCTCCAAGTGCCACACAGCAAACCCAGCTTTTGCCAGCTGAGCCCTGGGGGTCATCCCCCACTTAGACTTCTTTACGTGTCAATAATAAGGCAAAAGATTAGGTATACTGTTAGCCTCAGTACATTATGATGTTTCTCTCCATGCTGAGGATCAGAAAGTTATTGTAGAGGAGGGCTTTGTTAAAAGAATAAAAGCAAAGCCCCAAGGACAGTTTTGCAGGTCCCACTCTTTGATCTATCACAAAACTTGGTTCAAACATCGGATGGTTTCTGTATCTTGGAGAAGACAGAGGCTTCTGCTGTTTTTTTAAAGCCAGATCTCAAAATCCAGGACAGAAGACAGGCAGACACTAGCCTGACCCATCAGACTCTGGGACTGATACAGCATTTGTAAAATCCCCCATAAAGCAGGCAGAGCCACCCCACTCCTTGGATCCCGGGAGGCGGAGGGTGCAGGTGCACCGAGGCCATTTATTCTCTCCATCCCGCAGCTCCGGTGCTGGGGCACCGAGGGAGCCACCAAGGCACACAGAAGCGGGAGATGTGCCTGCCATCCAAATGACTCCCACGGGTGCTTAATAAAACCATGGGAATCAGAATTTTCTTCTCTTTTTATTAGTTACAAATGATTTTTCTCTCTTTTAAACGATTCCTACCACCTGTTCCAGTCAGCCAGCAAGGTTTGCTTTAAAAGCCCATCTTGCTCTTAAAAAGGGAGAGGGGAGGGCTGGTGTATCGCAGGAGCCTTGAGCCACTGAGAGTTTGCCTTTGGAGATTCACAAGGGAAGAGCAAGAACAGGGAATGCTGTAGGGAGGTATTAAATGAGGCCCTTTTGTTTCTCTCCTTGTAGAGCATGAAAATGCCCAAGGCATGAATACTCAGTTCACATTACTCTTGAACATTTAAATGTCTGTTCTGGTAATTTATAAAATGAAGGGGTGGGGAATGCTGTACATGAGGAAGAAAAGGGAGACCTTTACAGGCATCCAGCACTGGTAACAGGGGAGTTGTTGTATGCTGCTGTAGGAAGAGTGGGAGAAGGTGGGTTTATCTTCTGGATGCAGCAAAGCTTTAGTCCCTGGAAATGTGATGTGGCATTGGAGAGGCCAACGGCTCCCTTGGTGCCTTTTTCCTCCTTTCGTGATGGGGAATATCCTTGCTTCCTTCCTGCCACTCTTGGTTGTGTTTGGTCTTAGAAGAGGCCAGGATTTTTCAGAAACATGCAGCACCTAGCATAAGGGAAACCTGGCTTGGGTTTTAATGAATTAATGGGGAAAAGCATACTCATTCAGAGCAGCTACTCTGAGCCTCAATCAGCCTGGCAGCTCTGGGGAGCACAGAGTCTGTGGGAACAGCCCAGCTCTGAGCCAGCCTGCCTGCAGAAAAAAGGGCTGGGGAGAAGTGTTTTAAAAACACAGGAACACCTACTGTTGCAAGGGGTTATTCCATAATTTTCCTTGCTTCCCATGTCTATATATAAAATAATGGGTGCTCTGTCCCTCCTGGCCTGGTTTCTGTTTGTGGAATGATCATAAGGTAGGATGTGGTAGTCCAGTCATTTCCATTAGCCATGAGCATGGCCTGTAACAAAAACACTATTGCTTACGTTTTTCATGTGACAGTTATCCCACTGTGAGGTCCACAGTGTTGACATGGACCGGTGATACTGTTTCCCATCCTTTGGGAAACAAGCACATGCCTCTCTACAAGATGAAGAGATGCTGTTGCAATTTGGTTAGATACCCACGAAAACCAAAATGGATATGGCCAGGAAAGTAAAAGGGCAGGGCAGAGGGATGAGGATGCTGTGTGGTGTTACATGCGTTGCAGCCCAGCCAGACAGGTTTGTTCTCTTCTGCAATGCAGTGTCCCAGCCCCACGTTGCCCTGGCGTAAGGGCCCTTGGTCCTCCAGCTTCATCTGTGGTCCTTGTTACAGTTGCATCTGAGAGCTGAACAGGACTTACCATTTCCCTTCTTGTTACAGCAGAAAATCAGTGGAAAGGGAAAATGTTAGATTTAGGATTAGTATCCTTACTTCAAGCCATGGGAGGAGGAAGCTAAAATGGAGGCATGTTGGCAACTGATGCTGCTTCTGTTTTTTCTGTAATCATGGTTACGTATCTGTGTAGGTTCCCCACTACTGGTAGTGCAAAGTAAATATCAGTTCACTGTTAGCGTGAGAAATCAGGAGGATGGTGTGGATTTTATTACTTTCAGATATTTGGGCTAGAGGCTCTCGTGCTGTCAGAGCTGAATCAAACTCTCAGCCAGTTTGCACGCAACATATGTGATAGATTTTGCAAATAAATATGTTAATGTGGGAGGAGGTGGTTCCCTGAAACTAACCGCTGGCAGTTTGGAGTGTTGTCCTCAAAAACAAAACCATATTGTGTCCTCAAAAACAAAACCAGTGGTACCAGAACTTGGATTCTGCCCACTGAGAGATGAGGTATTTCATTTGTAATCAGTGGATGGATTAACCATTTTGGGTCCATTAGAACAAATGCATTTCTTAAAAGAAGGAATCCCCTCCCTGCAAGGATCTAGTATGTAATCCCCAGTTAGTTTAATATTAGCAAAGGTGCCTCAAACCATTGCTGACAGGCTGAGTTGAGGACCTGCATGATTGCTACCACTTCTTTGTGAGCCTCTTTGATGTGGAAGCTATAAACTGCTTCTAACTGTGCTGAGATTTCCCATCAGTTGCAAATACTTGCTATTTATGAGCCTTGCCTCATGTAGAGGGCAGCACTCCTCCAGCCTGTGTGATACAGAGTTGATGGGGAGCAGGTGGCTTTGGGTAGAGATACAAAGGCTCAGTTCTGACTTCACAGAGAACTGCTTGCAGGGAAATACAGATAAAATGAGTGAAAGATGTTGTTTGCTGTGGTAATGTGGAGTCGAAACTCAAGAATTAGCTTGGACCCCACTTTCCACTCCTAATGTGCAAGAATCTGGGATTATAGGAATTTGCCAGACCTGAGTTGCTGCTTAGCGCTGGGCTTCTGCTTGTTTGTGTTTTGGCCGTTTGGAAAAGCTGTGACATGGAGAGGAATCGAAGGAAAAGCTTATGGTGAATTCAATAGGATTGTTGGTACACATGGCAAACATGTGAAAACAAGAATATGAATTATGCAGCAATTACTGCCTTGGAAAACTATCTGCAGGCTAAGCCCAGATACTTGTCTCTTTCTTTCACCCAAAACTGGAATAAAAATGTGCAGCAGCTCTGCATGAAGTAATTCCTGTGATTATCCTCACAGATGTCTGAGTCTCTACTTGTTTGGTGCCTAAGATGGAGGTTAGTACTGGGGCAGTGCCTGCCCAGTTCCAGCTCAGAGGGTAACGTGGGGATTGTGAGAGTTGCAGCTCTGCCTGCGAAGTGGAAGAGGACAGAGCTGTGTGTTGCTGGGGCTCCCATCACCAAGAAAGCCAAATCCATCAGTTAGTAGGGCAGTGAATGCTTTACTGAATTACTCTTCCTCATGACAGTGAATAGTCCTCATGCATGTCAGAATCACAGGTATCTTCCATGGCCTTGACAACCTGCAGCGGAAGGTACTGCTTCTATCCAGCAGCCTTGTAGAAATTGTTGTGTTTATGCCTGACAGTCATTGCAGGGCCACTACAGTGGATGTAAAGGGACTCTGAGGAGTCAACAGGAAGAGGAGTAAAGAGCAAGCATTTGGGTTTACACGTTTCGAGTTACTGTTTCATGTTTTTTGCACTTGCATGCTGGCATTGCAGCGGCCCATGCAGCCTTGTACCATCTAGCACCCTCCAGCCTTGTGAGATTTCTTTCCACCGCCATAAATCCTCATGCAAGAAGAGATTCAACAGTACCTTTTCATTAAGGGTGTGATTCCATTGCAATGCACAACACAATGTTCCTCTGTTAGATCTTATTAAATGCCAGATCTTACATTATCCTCAAGCATTTCCGCCACCAAAGTATTTCCAAAATTTCTACTGCCTATTGAAAAATTGACACTTCATCAGAGGAGAAAACTGGAAGGAGTTTTGCAGCTGCATTTCACACACTGAGATCATGATGAAGGAGTTCGCCTTCTGTGGTGTATTGAAGTACTCTTTTCTTTTCCTTATTGCATACCAAGCTACTCTTCATGTTTTGGAGGAAAAGCCAATCATCCTTCATATTTTACTTCTTGAGCTGCAGCACTGTCCTTCGCATGCTGTTGCATTCTGAGTTTGCATCCTGTTGAGCCAGGTTAGATGGAAAAGATTTTTCTGACGATTTTGATGCAACAACTTTCAATATGAGGAATGGAAACACAGTCTCAATTTCTCAAGCATTGAGAAGTTAGAAACTGAAGAAAAGCCCCTCTATCATAAAACTTTTATTATCAGTAGCTAATACATGTGATTCAACACTCCATGTGCAACACAGTCCAGTTTTCTCAATCATTACAGTGCATGTGTTTAAAGGAAGAGTGAACTTTTTCAATCTTAAAAAGCAAAAGGCCATCTGTGGCTTCCTAATGCTGTTTACAAACCTTTTTTGCCTGTGCTGTGCTTGTCAGTAGCTGTATTTATTCATTGCTCACTCTGTGAATTAAAATGTTGAGGCAGCTCCTGACATGCTGCTTCCAGCGCATCCTCTTGGTGTGAGTATTTGGTTGCCATAGGGACCAAATGCAAAGGGCACACACCATTCAAGTAAATGTTCCCTGATTAACAACTTGCAGCTTGTCCCTTAAATATTTTAATTATCCATGATGCAACTTGAAATCTTGTTGAATGTATTCAGTCTGTTAATTTCAGTATCTCCATATTTCTTAAGATGCCATTGCAGCAGCTTTAGAGCTGGATTTTGACCATGCAGATAAGCATGAGGTGGGAGACCTTATTGCTCCTGAGCTTGCAGGAAAATTCTGCCAGTTTTTCTTTATCTTGACCCTAGATTCTCAACAAAGTTAATGGAAAGTGCTACTGCACAACTGCTGGCAAAAGGGAGGCAATTTGGTAACAGCTAACATGTTGTTTTAAAGTAGTAAAGTGCTGCTACTCAATCCAAGGGGGGGATCTGCCTGGAAGGTGCCTCCTTGTGCCTGGGAGTGGGGAGGGAGGGCAGGGGGAAGCTCCTGGGTATGGGGAGCTGCTGGTTGGAAAGCGCTGGCGCCACTTGACAAGCACTTGATCTCAAGCATTGTTTTCCCAACTTATAAGCATATTAGCACTAATGTGACAGCAGTTACTGACCTGTGAGGGCTGGACTTAACAAACAAGTAAGACAGGATTTTGCTAATGTGTGCATGGTCAGTCGCTCCTTTCAGTTCTTGTTTAGCAGAGACAAGTCACCTTGCGGCAAAACTTCCATTCTCACAACTCCAGCCATAACATCAGGTATGGATGTTACTCAAGTTACTGAGACGGTTGCTAAACAGTTCTGCTGCCACCTTTTTATATCTTTCAGTTCTGACTTTCTTGGGCCAGAAAAGCAGCTTTGGCACTTCAAATACTGATTGCACACAGGCTCAATAGGTTTTTTTCTGCAGTCTTCTGACGTCTAGCAAAGACCACTGCATACTTAGATCTGTTAGAAATTATTACTGCTGTCTTTGTTATCCCTGAAAATTTAAATGGCCGAGTTCAGCACAGAGCTTCCTAAACAAAGTATGGTGTGCTGAAACAGTGGGTCTGGTAGGCACAAAGCATGTGGGGAATAGGCAGATTTTGTGGCTCCTTAGCTTTAACACAGCTCTACAGGTGAGTTTCCTTCCATGGCATCTTCAGTCCTCTCCACCAGAGCCACAGGTTCACTCTGCAGCTGTGTTTCCTGCACATCCTCTCACCTGTTCACTGGCTTCCTGGGCTGCACAGCCAGCTTGATGCCACCATACTTCCATGAAACAGGATCTGCCTCTAGCAGAACCTGCAGTAGCCTTCAGCTGAAACGCTCTTCGTCCTTGCAGATGTTAGCTGAAGTCTGACGGCCTTTTCTGCTTTATGCTTGGAACTGAGGAGGCCAGGTCTGTCACAGATGGTTTCAAGCAAATCGGATCCCCTTGCTGTTCTATATTGAAGCTCAGTGGTTTTGAATGGTGTCAATTAGGAGCCTAACAGAACGTGTGCAGCTTGGCCTTTGAGTTCTGAGGAAAAGGGATACCACACAGTTACGAGCAATTCTTTGCTCTAAGTAATGCTCACTCATTGATTTAAGTGGAAAGATGTGATTCTTTGTATCCTTATCTACAGACTCAGGAAGGGATGAAAATGAAAGAGGGTTCTTTCCTTTTAAAATTTTCATTTATAAAGGGTTCTCTGTGCTGAAAAGCCAGTTGGAATCCATATGCATCTATCTGGTGGCTGAATTTGGATGTGTATGTTAAAGGGTCTGTTGTGTGCACCTATGTTTTCAGTAAAAATGTTTGGAAAGTCAACTAGAAGCACAGAATTTGATGTGTGTGGTCACCTAGAGACAAGAGATGAGCCCTCTTTCAGGAGATGTGTGTAGGATGTTGGGTATTGAGCTGATGTAGTTCACATGAATAGTGCATACCACATTCCAGACGGGAGATCACAGCACGATTTGATCTTTGTGACTCCAGTTACAAGTCTGACCCTTAGGGAGAAAGGAAACTGTTGTCTGGGCTCTTTCTGCCAGTGCTGCAGTGGGGAATAGATAATCTTTCTCCCTCTTTCCCTTTTGTAAAAGTTACTTGTCTGTCTGGTGGTGGACAGCCATGGTGAGTTCTCAGCAGAAGCGCTGCCCCTCTACCTGCTTGATTTCTTGTGTTGAATGCTTTGGTGTCATTGCTCCGTGTGTATGCTGAGCCTTCGCCAAGGCTGTTTCGACATACGCTACAGTGAGCCAGCAAGAGGAAGAAGCAGTAATGTGACACCCATCGTAGACAGGAGCCAGGGCCTGCAGGCAGAAGGGTACTGGCTGAACTCATCTTGATTAGCAGAGTGGGTCCATCACCACTTAATTGGCTGCCAATAGCTGCCCTAATGAAGGATGATGGATGGTGCTCAGGGGCCTGCTTGAAGGAACCTGTGGATCAGAAGCAAAGATGCGCACAGAAATACAGCTCTCACCTAGAAAGGACATGGGAGCCAAGGCCAAGCCTCACATTGGCTCTGGGAGAGCCTGAGCACAGACGGTTCCTCTTTTCCTTGCATCAGGACAGGCACCAGTTGTCTTCCAAGGCAGAGATGGGAATCTCTGTGACCCTGTGAATGCTTGGCTGGTTAGGGTAATCATCTCCTGTTCCCAGCAGAGATGATCTGGTGTTTGAGAATGTTCTTTCTTGCCTTTTTCTGGTTTTGGTTAGCAAGTGTGCTTTCTCAGCCAGCCATTGACTTAACATCTCCAGGCTGGAAGGTCTGAAAGGTCATTCACACTCCTCCGGAACAGTCTCACTTTCTGATTTTACTTTAAATTATTCTTCAGGAGTTTGAAGTTCTCTGATGTCATTTAAAAAAAAAAAATCAAAACCTTCATAAGACTGTGCAGATGAAACAAAATTGTTGTCTTAGCCTACACAGGGTATTATTCAGCCTGGCAGATCCCTTCCTTGTAGCAATAAGAAAAGGATTTGGCATTTAACCTCTTGAAATTAAACCAGAGTGTGAACTTCAATAGTTCAATCTTATCAGGGCTTTGCTAGAATAACAAATTGTGAAAAAATATAATCATGTCTCCAATGTGACCTTGGCAGATCTGCCTCTGATGTGATAGAGATTAGGTAACTCTAAGCAGATGTCTGTTTATTTTGAAAGTAATAGTTACAAAATCTTTTTTTTCCCAGTTTGTTTGCGCTGCCTGTGAAAGACAGGACAGAGAATTGTGGTCTGCATGGAGCTCTCTGTAACAAGCTGCTCTATTATGCTGAACAGTAATTGCTCTTGGAGGTTTGAGTTATTGATCTATTGGTGGGGGTTCAATTTCAGCGTAAAGACCTGTGTTCATGATTTAATTGGAGTGATTAATAACTCACTCGCAGGCTAGATGGGAATCGATATGGATTTCAAACAGCAAAAGTAGTACATTTTCTCCTGCAATGTAGTAGTTGATCGTTTATTATTTGCCCTTCTTTGAGTAATTAAAATCATAAGATTCCTTGGTATATAGCCCTTTTGTCTGTTTAAAAGCTTACATCTGGACTGGAGTATTTGTGCTTGCTTGCTTGCTTTCATGTGGGGGGGGCATGTCTTTCCATGTCTTTCTAGTAGATGATTTACTTTGTTGCTTGTCTGTCACTCAGATTAGGTGTACAATATGCCATCGCACATAAAAAAAAAAAAAGACCAAAACAAGACAAACACACCTTTAGTATGTAACTACAAGAAGCTCTAGTAACATTTTGTGGGCCCAGCAATAGTGTGGCTCCTACGTCACTGGTTTTTAGGCATCCAGCATCTGCTTAGGAGCAGTGCTGAAGAGATTTAACCCTGCAGCGTTTGATCCACCATTATAGCCCTAGATTAAAAACCTGTACGAAACTTTCAATCTCATTACAACACCAGCATCTGCAGTAGGTGCTTTAGCTGCAAATCCAGTTTCAGCTTTGCATTGAAATGTTGCCAGAAGCAGCATTGCTAGGAAAATGCAGTGTGACTTACTTTAGGGGGGATTTGAATGGTGATCCTTCTTCTTTATGCTCTGGCCCCAATCCTTGTGTTTGGCACCCATTTTCATTCAGCTCCTGCAGCTTTGGAGCGTCATCATGCATGCTTACAGCTAACATGCCTGGATAGAGCATGGAAAGCTCCCAAATCTCTAGGAATAAAACAACCCATTAAAGACCTATAAAGCAGCAAATCAGGGTCGAGTCCATAGGTCTTAACGCTGTTGCTCTCAGTTTCTAGGGGAGGGGGTGAAATCTTCCTGTGCTGCAAGCTTTCACAACAAAAGCTCCAATCTACATAGCTGGCTAAGGAAAACATTTAGCATAGTGGTTTTGAATCTTCTTTTTGATTTGCAGAGCCCAGTAAGCTTTCTTTCTAGTGGAAGTGCAGATTCCTACATGGCAAATTAATCCTAATGACAATAGACCTTTTCTCTTTGATTAATATTCACAGACATCTTGGTATATATGTGTGCCACAAACTGAAAACACTGATCTGGATGGATCTAATTTTAAATAAATGTTTCTTTATGTAAATCTCTCCTACCAGTCCTGAAAGTACCAAAGTAAATGTAAACTTGCCATGCTTGAGTTTTCAGTTGAGTGGGAAACTGTAACTATACTGAGAGTGTAAGGAACGGGGCTGGAGTGGTGGGTGCAGAGCCCTGGAGGTGGTCAGGATCTCCTGAAGCCCTCGGCTGCATCAGCATTGCTGGGGGGTGGTGCTGGATACCCGGGCAGAGCCGGCGCTGGGGATGCCCATGCTGGGATGCATGGGAATGCCCATGGGACGTGTCCATGCGGGTGGAAGAGGAGAGAGGAGCTCTCTCTGCTCAGGTGTGCTCCTAACATGAAAATTGTGGAGCGTGTCAACCCTTCACTCTTATGAGTTGCTGGGTTTGTGTTAAAAATGTGAGATGCTTTCCTTGTCGTGACATTATGAAAATGACTTGAAGATATTTTACTTTTAAACTTGGGTGCTTCAGAAAGAGGATGGGGGAGGAGGGAAGACACCGTTGGAAGTGAATTCTGAGGACCAAGCTGACAGCTTTTTGCCACTGTTGCTTTCTTCTAGGTTGAAAAGCTGAAGGCTTGTTACAGCCCCAGCGTAGAGCAATCTAGCAGGTTAAATGACTTGGGCAACACAGTTTATTAAAACTGGCAAGTGCTCGCTCCAGTTCTCCTCCTGATAGTCAAGGCTGTCTGGGAGAGTAATTGATAGTGGCAGCTGTTCGGAGGGTGTTTCAGATTGCAGCAGGACGATGTGATTTGACAGACAGCTCTGTCCAAATGAACGGAGCGATAGGGGCCGAATCCAGACCGGGTGGCGAAGGAGCTTCCCGCTGAAAGCTGCGGCTGCGCTCGGTCGTGGGGCCGGGCCGGGGGAGCCGCGTCGTGAACAAAGAGCTGGTCCCCTGCACGCAGCTGCGCTCGGCGGCGCGGGTTCCGAGCCGGGCGTGAGGGTTTGTGCTTACACTCGGCTTACTTCCTCTGTGAGAAAACACTGCGATTATTTGTGGAAAATCCACCAGAGGCCAATGATGCTCTGAGGAGCCTGTGTCACCGGAGAACATTTTTTTGACAACTTAACATGTGTAGTACACTGCACTGCTGTCACGATGCAAATTTGGCTGTTGCTTCACAATAATATTAGAAATGGTTCACGTTACATACCATGTAGCCTTCTGGACAGTGGTTTTATGTGCAAGTCCCAAGTCTTTATTTCTTAAGCTGACTTGAATTAAAATAGGTAGAGGAACTCGGTGCCCCGTATGTTGGGTAGCTTCTGCATTGTACCTCTGCTTGCCTTACCTTTGCAGACCAAGCTAATCATCTAATGTCTTAAATAGTGCTACCCTCCTAACATGCAATGAAAAAGCCATCTATATAAAAGCAAAAGCCAGCTAGGGATAAAGAATTATCACTTAAATATTGATTTTCACTTGTAAGCACTCTACCAGTGTCAGCGCTATCATTGCCGATGCAAAATGCTTTATTTTCTCTTGTGCTTATATATGTTGCATATCCACGATACATTATGCAGCACTCTAAAAGCTTAATCTAAAAAAAAAAAAAAAAAAGGTTTACTGAAGTTCATTGAATACACTTCTTTATTTATTTCTTCGTTTCAACCTACTGCTGTAAAATCATGCTCTTCTGTACTTGTTCCCAGTGCTGATGGTTCAAAACTCGTCTCTGGGACTCATCAAGCAACTCTGAAATACTCAGCTTCTTGCCACATATGTCCCTGCAGCCCTTGTGGTGATGCTTCTGCAGCGTTTTTGCTGGAATTATAATATGGAGCAGGGTTCATCATAGCTGGCCTGGCCTATATCTGTTCTCAAGGATGGTGTACAGGGTGAATAGATAGGCTGCAGATGGTGGTTGTTGTGTTTCTTGGGAAATTGCCATTGGTAAAGATGTCATTGATGGATGTCAGAGAGGAATTTCTTTCTTGCATCACCCCATCACCCTTGCTGTCTGAATACAAGACGGAGACTGCAGAAAGACATCTGAATGACTCCACTTTTCTTTTTTTTTGAGACAAAGGAAAGGCGTGCAAGCAAGATTAGATTATTTCCAATCACATTGTACGTGTGTTGACAGTCCCCTTTCAGCAGCAACCAGCAGCTTGCAAAGAGCAAGAGGCAGGGCTGGAACTGCTGTTGCCCTAAGTACTGTTTGTATAACACAGTAACTGCTTATTGGAGTTCTCAAAGCAGCCTTTACATGTTTAATCCCTTGCACTTGAGCCACTCTTAATCAGCTTGAAAGCAAATTCCTGTAACAGAAAGGTTTAATTTGTGTCTGGAACTTTCTGTATTGTATTTAGCCTGCAATGCTGTGTAGTTACACACAAAGCGTGTCACCCTGTGCAGCCATGGGGATGGGCAGTACATGTTTACTCCAATCACAGGTTTTAAATACACTGAAGTTTCATTTTGGATCCATGCTGATGGTCTTTCAGGTTCAGGTAACTCTTTCTGAAACACACTTTTTGCAGCAAATTCAACTATGGTTGACTTTGGTGTTTTTCTTAAGCTTCAACTCTTGTTTCTACAGATTTACAGCAGCAGCAGCTAAATCTCTCCATGCTTTTAAAAGTTGTTTTCATTTTTACCAGGTTAAATTGGAATGGGATGTAGCCCCAAGACACAGGGAGGTTAAAATTTTGCAGTGCTCCAAATGACAAATTAGTTGATCGAGGAGGCAGGAATTACTAATCCCAGGTTGTTGTTATTTTTCTTGTTAGAGCAGTTTCAGCCCTTTCTTCCCTGTCTCTCGCACTCAGTCATCATTCATCCCCGTGAGATCAAGACATGTTTCACTGTCTGTTCATTTAAGAAAAACCTCTCAATGGAAGAAGTCCAAAGTGTTTGGTTAGAAAATAAGCAAAGTTGGCATGCTGAAAAGGGGTAGCGCTCTGCATGGTGGAGAATGGCAGATGTGATCCAGCCTTCCCATAGCATGGCTGAAACATGAATCATTGCAAGTGTCAGATTTCCTGTGAAGGGACAAGCTGAACTGACATGCGTTCAGGTTTAATTAAGGTTGAATTATTGGAGCTGACTGTCAAGTCTTAGGCAAATTGGCTCAGCCTGTTATCATTAAGCATGAAAATTACTCTAGGACTTGGTAAAAATAAACACATTTTTGCCTCTAGAACGTTGTGGTGTGGTCTGATGGGTCTGTGTTTTTGTCAGAGCAGTTGTGCTTGGCTCCATGGGTCCATCTGCTGAGAGAGGCCAGATTAGGAGCCGAAGTACGGAAATTTCTGAAAGGATCTCAATGAAACCTGATCCAGCTTGCACAAAAGGGAATATTCAGTTACTTTCCTTGGGATATTTCTATATGTGACCAGCAGTCAGCCTGGTCGATTGGAAGGAACTTGGGCGTACAAGAGTGTAGTTCCCCTAGGAGGCATATTCAAGCATCCTACAGAAAAATTGCAGAGTTTGAGATCCTGATCAGAATGGACAACATCTCTCGTTAAAATCATTAAAATTAACTTTCCAAGGGGTTTCAGGAAAGGTAGATCAGAGACTTTCATGTGAATGGAGAGGAAAGTCTTGAATTGGAGATTTTTTTGATAGGTATCAGGATCTTGCTAAGCACCTAAGAAACCAGGTAATTACAGCCTTCAAAATTCATTGTTTCTTTGGTTGCAGAGGGAAAATGGCCTCAAAACTGTCAGGTTTCTGGAGACCTCTGGAGTATGGTTAGCTAGCAACTGTGTATTGGAACCAGGCACTGAACAGGTAAAAGTAAGTGTTGGCAGAAGAGTGTGAAAGGAAAGAAAGTAACCAGGACATGTGTATGTTCTTCAGTGTCAGAGTGCGAGTAATCATGGGATGGCACTCCATGAGTTAGCTGAAGTGAAGGGTCTTGAGTCTTTGCTTGGAAGTAGTTTCTAGAGTAGTGAGATATATGGATGAGACGTATTTCCATTTGGGCAACTGCTTTCCATTTTGCCCAAATCTGAAACACCTAGATGTGAGAAAAATTTCCTTTTCAGAAGGCTTGACTCTCAAATGTTGGGCAGATCCCATGCCTGGCATTGGCTGTCTTCCTGTCATTTCTCTACGTGGTTTGTCCTGCCCTTGTTCACATGTGGTTCCCCTCTCTTCACCCATTGCAGTTCTCCCTCAAGTCAGTCACATGAAGCAGCTTCTCTCTCTTACACTGCATCCCAGCCATCAGAAGGGGAAACAGCGAGGTCACCGAAACAGGATTGGCCCACTGTCCTTCCCTTGTGGTGGCTGAGGCTTGAGGATTTTGCTCTCCCACATGCTTCTCCACGCTCACCCATGAATTCACACCGTATCTTTCCCTTCTCAGTGCTTCTGCTTTTGCTCAACGTAGCTACAAAAGGAGAGAAGGTACTCACACTCATGCCTGTAGCTTTTCTGGGGAAGGGAAAGGGAGCGTCTGAGTATTTTCTTGTTGTTGAGAATGAAACAAAAGCATTTCTGTATAGCAATCTGAGAGATGCAAGTTGGCAGCAGAAATTAGTCATGTACCCCTACTACTAACTAATACAACCAGGCTGGCTGGTCAATTCAGTCAGCAAGGGAGCATGAGCTTTCTCTTTGAGAAAACTGCAAATGAGAACTAATGCTGAAACCACAGGGAATCAATAGTTGTACATAAAACTGGTCAAACAGCCGCTTTTAATGCAGGACTTTATTGATTTGTTTTGGATCTAATTGACTTTTTACTCAACTAACTTTTGTGGTGCCAGTGTGTTTTGAATATACACCATTAGTCTACATTGCCTATAATTACACAATATGAAGTTTAACTCTGTAGGAGGAGGCCTGTTGGATGGAAAGAGCTAATAGGCTCTCAGGAAACCTATGGTCAGGAATGAAACCCAATTGCTTTTAATGGGTAACTCCTGAAAAACAGTGGGATCTGCAGCTGTGAATACACTTCCTCCAAAAAGCACAGTGTGAGGACCCCTGGCTTGACTAGTCAATGACAAATTTTCAATTGTTAGTAATAAAATCTGAGGAAAATTTACAAACATAGGTGGCATTATAAAAAATAATGGTGCATGAGGGGTGAGAAATTGATTTTAGAAATAAATTCTTTGTCACTCTAAATAACATTGGAACCAAGTCTAGTTACACCTCAAAACCGTGGTACCTGTGATGCGAGAACTCATATTTGAAAAAGAAATTTACTGAAATGAGAGTTAGTCTTATATTTGCTGTAGGGAATAATTTAGGACCTCCAGACATTGTGTCAAATCTGTAAAGATGTGTAAGGTGCTGGAAAGTACAGGGTTGATCATACTTGCTGCCAGCCAAAGCACTGGTGTTTGGAAAGGCTTCCGTTCCTGTTATTTTTGTGGGTTTGAGGCCACAAGTCCTCAGACATCTTCAACTGATAAATACGGTTCATATGTTTCTGTTTTTTCTCTTTTCTCTTTCTGCATTCATATGTGTAATGTGATGGATGGATGGATGGATGGATGGATGGATGGATGGATGGATGGATGGATGGATGGATGGATGGATGGATGGATGGATGGATGGATGGATGGGTGGGTGGGTGGGTGGGTGGGTGGGTGGGTGGGTGGATGAAGGAAATGGTGCAATGGTAAGAGGGCAAGCAGAGCTAGAAGCAGTATAGTAAACTTCCTTGCATCTCAGGCAAGGAGATGCCATCACCATGGGGGCATTTTTTGTACAGAAGGTGACCTGGTGTGCTACAGGCTCTGACTCACCACTGTCCTCCTCCCATCTAATGCCAACACGGTGATGCTCAAGTCATGGAAGCAGCAGCAGTGAGGACTCTGGCCTCGCTTAGGCTGTGTTCGCAAACGCCTGGTTAGAGTGTCTGCATGGCCAGAATTAGCTCGCGGTGTATGTTGTGTGTTATTTCCACACCTCCTACATCAGGAACTGGCTCCGTCCTTTGATGAGATGGGAAAATTTCAAAGGTGGAATTTGTTTGTGAGGGTGTTGGGAGCACGTTAATGAATGTAGGTAGCATCTCTTGCATTTTGCAAGCCAGCTAAAGGCCAACAGCCCCCAACACGTTCTGGTGGATAATAAAAGCGTGTGACCTAAAAGTCAGTTAGAAGTGCTGTGTGTGCACAGCGTGATGTGTGCATGTGAAACATATGGACAACACTGGTTCTCATAACCCATGAACAGTTTTTCTTGTAATTATGGGTATATGTACACTCAAGGATACACAGATTATGCCGAAATGGGAGTTACAGTGGGAGTTGAATCACATTTGTGTTGATTCTTTTAGTTGTCTTGAGCCTTTTGGATATTGCTTGGCATGAAATAGCTCCCCTCTCCTCCCTTTTTGCTTTTTTCTTTCTGGGTTTTTAACCCTTTGGGCTGCTTTGTTTAGCTGTATTTGGAAAAAAGGAAATACTTGGCATCATCAAAGGAGTAATTCCATATGGAATTCTCACTGTATTTTGCAAGGTCACAGCACTCCTGATAGTTTTGACGTACCATGCATACAGGCATGTGCAATACTTAGGGTGAGCAGGCTTACATTTGGGTGCTCACTGCACCTCTGACTGGATTTTTCCAGCCTTCTCTGTTCTGTTCTTCCACACAAGTGTGTGGCCAGGGAACAGCAATGTCACGGCTTTGCTGCTAAACTATCACATCCCTTACTACACAAAGATCCCAGGTAGCCTCTTCCCTAGAAGCCAGGTGGGATTCTCATTAATGATCAGTGCTTGGGTCATGGTGTGTTGTAGCTGGAGATGAGCCTAGACACAGTGTAGATTACCTTGAAAGAGCGTTGAGAAAATGAAACGTCTTAATGATCAGGCTTGTGTTCATGAGTTCATTATCGGCCTTAAAACTTGCATTGAGCAGGAAATACTGTAGCAGTAACTTGAGACACATTTCACACTCCTACTGTACGTAACCTTGGGATTCTGTAGAAGTCACAAAGCTATATGTTCTTTGTAGTATGCATTCATTTAATGACAGCTAAGTCCCTTACACACAGACTAGCAAGTACTGTAGACTGGCCAGTCAAGGACAGCGGAAGGACACATGAACACACATCCATCTTGTAGCAGCAGTGCTCCCACGATGCTCCCACGAGCTGAAACATGACTTGTGCTTTCTCAGGCATATGTTCTACCAAGCAGAGAAAGAAACGCAGACCTTTCAGCATGCCCTTTGTTCTTTTTCTCACTGCTCTATAAGGTCCCACCTTGAATGACAAGCCAGAAGCAAAAGCAGCCAATGTCCCAAAGGTGTCTGGGCTAGAGCGGAGCCGGGAACTGAGCACCGACGTGCCCTTCGCCCTGCCTATCCCCAGCCCCCAGCCAGTAGCTGCCGTTGTGACTTCTACTTCCTCAGCGCCCACGTCAAGCGCCAGAGCAAGCCCACTCTTGAAGAAGGAGCCAGTGATTTCAGCACCAGCACCACCCAGGCTCACGCCTCAGCCGCAGCCTCGGCCACAGTCACAACCTCAACCTCGGCCGCAGTCGCAGCCTCAGTTAATACCTGAGCTTCGGACCCAGCCTCCGAGTCACATCCCTCCACCTCTCAATTACCAAGTGCATCACCAGGTGGCCCACAACGGACTCAATAATATCAGGTAGGGGAAAGGGGTACTTGTGTCATCTTTATGCTAACGCTGGGCTAAAGCTGTTTCAAATGGGATAGAAATTGCTCGGTGGCAAGACAAGAGCACTCTTGCTGCCTGTGTGAGATGCTCCGTGTTTTGGATATTGGACTTTCTGTGCTGACTTCACAGGCTGGATTTTCCAGCAGTGGTGGATAACTGCATTTGAAAGATGGTGATAAATGCTCCCTTTCTGAAAGAAAGGCATGCGTAACTGTGGGGTAAAGTTCCTTTAGGTTGAATTTCTAGTGGAGTTTTGCACTGTCTTGTGTGAGCTGGCTGGTTCTTACCTTAGAATTTAACATGGTTTGAGTGTGAGCAACCACCTTGTTTCATATTCAGAAAGACTTACATTGAGGTAGGTTTGTTCACTGTTATCACAGTTTTTTTGGTTCACTGACATCAGAAGAGGGATATCTATATTGAAAATGCTGTGTCCCTTAGAACAGGGCTCCCGTGTGGGCTGAGAAATCTGCTTCACTCTGACATGTTCAGATCTAGTAGGAGACTTAGGTTCTCTGTTTAAACTGCCTCCATCCAGTAAGTAGGATGGGTAAAAATGGTATGGATAAAATGTTTCTAGAGAAAAGAATTTAGCCAATCAGCTGGAACCTGTATAGTCTTTTTGCTGGTACAGAAAATATGCCCTGCCTCCCAAACTAGAACTAGGCTGCAACAAATTGCAACCATTAACTGGTTTTGTGGGAATTGCAGTAAATAATAACTGCAGTGATAGTGCCTTTCACCCCACAAAACTGAGATCACTTGTAGTGGAATAATAATAATAAAAGATGATGTAAAATCCAGAATTATAAGAAAAAATTATTGACATGATGTATGTTTGCGTGCTAGTGTGAATGTAACTACACAGCATGCCCAGCAGATACAACTTGGTCCCAAAGTCACTCACACTATGCAACTTTGTGCACCCAGAGCAACAGAAAAAGGAATTAGAGTAATTGTGTCATATGATCACAAGGACGCACGTGGCCACTGCAAGGTCATCAGAGGCTAAATAAAGGTGCAAAATCCATCTGCCTCTGTGGCCTTCATCAGTATCGCATAGATAGCTCTGAGGATTGTAACTTGCTCAAGCATCAGAGGAGATGTCACTCCAGAGAGCCCAAGACTCATCCTGCTCTGTTGGAGAAGTTCATCAAGATTTGTTACTGTCTCCACTGCCATTAAGAAAAACAAAAACATAAGCCTGGGGAGATCATAGCTGTGTTGCTTCTGATAGTGTATTTCTTGCACTGTTTTGATCTTGTGTTGTAACACACTCTCTCTCTCTCTCTCTCTCTCTCTCTCTCTCTCTGTGTCTCTCTCCCCCTTCTTCCCCCCATCTTTTTCTCTCTGCAGCCGGAGCAGCAGTGCTAGCAGTGCAACAAGCATCAGCCTCCCGAAACACCTTCCCCTCTCTCCCCAGATTCCTCCGCACCATTCCTCCGGCCCAGCTCTGCCCCTCTCCATCTCTAATCTTGCTACCTCGCACTTCTCTCTCAGATCGCAGACCCAACACCAGCACCATCCGGCCATGTTTGCCACCCCACCCACGCTGCCACCTCCACCAGCGTTACCTACCAACAGCCTCGTGATACCAGGTCACCCTGCGGGTAGGTTCCCTTCTTCTTCCAGGGCTGATCTGCCATGCATGCACTGGAGGGTGTTGAGAGATGGGCTGGCTGGTGGGCAGGTAAAATAAAGTGATGCGGACCCCTTGGCAGGCAGTGTGTGCTGGAACTGTGAGAATGCTCGTGAAACAGGTAGGAGACCTGGACATGCTTTAGCAGATGAGACATTGTAGAGGCAGCACTGTAGCTTCGTATAAGAAGTCTTCAAAACAAATTTTTCCAAAAAAAAAATCTCCTTTTCAGGGCACGAGTTGTCCAGTGTGGCATTCCACAGTCATCAGGTATTTTCTAGATTAACAAAGGGCTGATACACAGTTTGCAATTCTCTGCTTCTTTCTCCCCACTCTAATGAAAGCTGCTGCTGTTAGAACTGACTTGAAAAAAATGTTTCTAATCATCCCAGGATGTTGTTCTAACTGAACACCTATCCCCTGCTCTGATCTTCCACCAAGCAGCACATCCTGCCAGCGGAGCAGCATCCTCTGCCTGCACCAGCACAAGCTCTCTGTGTGCCTGTGGCTCCTTGGCCTTTCTGAGGCAGCGACAGCTCAGCTGACAAGTTCTGTTGTTCAGCTCTCACTGTCTTTTCGTCCTTTTAAAAAGTTTCCTTTGTTCACCCTGGCCCCCATTCTGTTGTCACTTCTGCCCTAAATGCCCTGTTTATAGCTTATCCATTAGCCTCCAGCTGTCCCTGGAAGACACCCTGGCAGCTGGAGGCTTTCCTGCAACTTTCACTTGCTGGGGCCTCCTTTTGATCTGGCATTTGACTCCACAACTAACTCAGCAGGGATTAAACAGGACAAGCATTTTGCAAAAAACGCACCCTCCATTTCCTATGAAGCCAGTTAAAGGAAGAAGGAGAGGGCAGATTTGCTGCAGAAAAATCTGATTGCCTTGCGTCCACTTTTTTTCTTCTAGGAGCTACATAATGTCCCATTATTTATAACTGCTTCTTTAAATGAAAGAAAAATGTGAATTGGTCTGAAGTGAGCTCTCAGAATGATGATAGACAAAAGTGCCGTGGGTTCCTAGCCAGAAGCAGGACCACATAGGCCAAAGCTGCTGGCTTTCACAGGCCCTGGCACCATATAGAATTTCAACCACATGGCTGGAAAGATGTTGGCAGCACTGTGGGAGACCTATTCATTGCTTCCCCTGTTTAAGGCAAAGGACTACTGTGATGGAGAGTTTGAAAGTATTGCAAAAGGAAATAGCAATGCTCTCGCTAAAAGCATGATATTGCAGTCACTGAAAGCAAGTATGTTTTCACCATTAACTTCAGGAGGCGCAAGATCAAGTGACCTATTCACATTCAGCAGCTTGCCAGGAAATGGTAACAGTCTTGCTCCTACTAAAAGGATTTCTCCTGCAATTTAAGCAGGAGAAGGCTAAGTTAGTGGAGGGAAAGGTCTGGGCGTCTAACCCTGCAGACAGTGAAATGCCTCTTGTCTGCATTCTACGAAATGCCTGCAAACTGGCACATCATAAAATCAATACAGAGTGCCGCTGCAGAGCCAGGAACTTCTGTTGTCATTCACGTAAAAGTTTCTTAAAAGCAAATAATATTGCTGAGCAGTCCTGAAGAGCTAGGATCCAAGTGCTGCTAGCAGCATAGTCCTTTCTGAGCCATTCGAGTGCATATGTGCTCTCAGTAAAAGCACCAGCTTAGAAAAGCCATTGGAGAGGGTATGGCCCTTTGAAGTCTCTTTCTTGTTATCTTCTCCCCTCGCTTTGGAGAAAAATGTGCTCTTCCTTTAAATTTACTTCAGCACACTTGTCACTGTTACCAAGAAGAGAAGCAGGGCTCAGAGCTCCTGCATTCACTGATGATACAAATTCAGGTCTCTGAATAACAAGAATGCACTTCTGGTGGCACTTCTTCCCTTTGAAACCTAAAGCTTGTATGAGTAACTTAGGAGCAGCCCTTGTGTGGGCTGCTGCCCTCTACTCAAGGGCACCAAGGCTGGCCCTGATGTAGGATACACAGAGAAAACAGAGGTCTTTGTGTCTTCTCTTCTGAACATGAGGGTACCTAGCAACATCAGCAAGATTGACCCTTTTCTGCCATGCCCACCTCATGTGTGCACACAGAGCAGTAGTGTTTGGGCATTCAAAGGGGTGCTCAGTTACTCTGCTCCTAGTTGTGTTCTTGCATGGCCAGACCCGTGGGACAAGGCGTCACGGGCAGGCACAGGAACTTACCTCTGATCCTAACACTGCCCAGAGCCCCTCACAGAGCTGGGTTATTACTCGTCAGTCCCATCCTTGCTATGAAGCAGCCACTCCTCCGAGTGCCACACCACTTCTCTAAACATCTCCGGGCCTTTTCTTTTCCTGACAAAGGCCAAAGTTGCAGTACAGGACTATGGGCTGGAGCCAGCTGCAGATCTATCAGTCTGACTTCAAGTCTTTTAAAGAAATTGGATATCAGAGCACTTACAACTGCCAACTGGCTTTTATGTCTCCCTCCAGAAAAGTGGATTATCTTGATGCTAACATAAGGATTCAGTTTCTTTAAGTCATGCCAGATTTAAATGCGTAAACACACACACACATATGAAATCATACTCATTCTCTGAGGAGGCTGGGTTTTGGAACTAAGTGCTTTCAGCCTATTTTTTTTTTTTCTTGTTTGCTTGCTCCAAGGAGAACCCATTATAGACTCTTTGCTCCAGTGCCTTAGGATTCAGTATCACAAGTATATGTACTTTCTGCTTTTGTATTAATTATCATAAAGACTAAAGCAGTATACAGTACCTGCTCTTATAAGTGCACTTATTACTGAAAAGCAAATGACTTAGGCACCCAAAATTTGCTTTCAAAAGTGACATTCAATAGGATATAGTCTTCTAAGTGGTAGTAGAGACCTTGAAGTTCCCCATCAGAGTGCCTATTTTTAAAGATCTTAACCATGTCACTTCAGAAAGTGATTGATTTAGACATTTTTAATGTTACTCTAGAAAATCTAAGTAAAAGAAATGCTTGCAGAATATGAAATAAATCTTTGAAGCGCATGTATTCTTTTGCCCCTTTATATTCAGTGCTGTAGTTTAAAAGGGGTGTTACACTGAAAGAAGTGGATTCATGTAGGTTCAGAAGCAAGCAGGTCACTCAGTCCTGAGTGTGTCATCCACAGCTGGTGACACAGGTTGCTCTCAGTTTAGAAATTATGTAACATATTGGGTGCCGCTTCCTGTCCGAAGTTCTCAGGCAAAATTGCAGATGGATTTAATTGATACCAACAGACATTTTGGGGAAGTGGATATTTGTCCTTATTGTCTTCAGTCACATAATTTCTAAAGTGCTGGTATCTTCCACTGCCCTAAACCACATTCAAATTCACTGCAAGCTGTTCTTCCAGAGGAAGACACTGAGAAGAGGCCACATATCATATGGTAGAACATCTTGAGCCAGGTCATTGTTTCTCCTCTTCCCACTGATTACTCCTCTGTATTTTCTCATATGAGAAAAGCCTGGTGGCAAGGACAAAAAATGACAATTATAGCCTAATAGAAATTGAGGAAAGGACTGCTTAGTATTTAAGATCTCAATAAAACTTACTACAAAGAAGGCCTCAATTTGTATGGTGGTTGTTCTACTGAGAAATGGCCATCTGAGCAGGTAGTTTCCAGCCACCCAAATCCATGGTTATCTCATTGCATTGTAGATCTTGTCAAAGTTTTACCTCTTAAGTACATATATGTTAGAGTTTAACACATGCGTTAGGCCCACCCTCCATTTTCAGTGTACATCTATGCTTCTGAATTTCAAACCTCCAAAGGAAACAGGTCAGTATTACTCTGTTTAAAGCGAGCCATTGTCCTTGAGGGTGCTTCCCAGCATCTTGCTGGTGTGGGAAAGTCCGGCCACCGTGCCGCGAGACCAGACCTCCGAGGTCCGCTCCCGGAGACGCCTCGGTGCCGTGGCCGTCAGTGCCGGGGAGGAGGAGTAGCCCGTCGGAGCGGCGCGGGGGTAGCGGGGCCGCGGGCGGGGGGCCGGGGGCGGATGCTTGCTGACGCCCCCGATGATGTTTTCTGCTGTGATGACTCATGGTGTTCTCTCTTGTCTTTAGATACCAGCCTGTTGATATCATTCAACCAACCAATCATGTATTGCCAGCCTCATTCGGGGATTCTGATTGGTACTTTGTCACAGGCATCTCTCTTACCTCCACCAATGAGTCCTCACGTAGAAAACCACCACAGCATGACCTGCAGAAACAGGGAATGCCAGGTGAATATTGATTCTTTCTCCTCCGTCTTTGTGGTACTCACAGGCCCACGGGCCTCTGTGTCTTTTTTTTTTCTCTCTCTCTCTCCTCTAGATCACGAACTGCTCAGGCAAGAGCTGAACAACCGGTTTTTGGTTCAGAGTTCGGACCGGGCCGCTGCCTCACTTGGCCCGGTGCCGCTGCTGAGAGCGGAGTTTCACCAGCACCAACACACGCATCAGCACCAACACACCCACCAGCACACATTCACTCCTTTTCCATCCAGCTTGCCCCAGACGCCGCTCATGCCGCCCTCTGCACCTCCCATGGTGCGTACCCCAGCCCAAAATGTGAGGATAAGTAGAGCATCTCTGGTCAAAAAGCCTAACCCACTCTTGTCAAACAAAACCCAGTCCTCTTCATTTCAGCCAGGTGTGCTGTCCCTGCCCTTCCGACCTGGAGGCCTGGAGAGACAGGCCCAGCACTCCTGAAGGGACCCCCTTTCCATCCAGAGCCTTCACACCGAGCCTCCCTGTCCCCCACGCTGCTACCCATGAGCAGATACTGCACGCATGAGACAAGTCCAGAGTCCCTTTAGTTTCCCTTTTCGTATGCCCTGCTGTGTATTTCTATTCCCCCTTTCCCAGAGCAACATGCCATGACACACCAAAACACACCAACAAGGACACCACAAGATCTGTGGCCTCCAGTACCAAACGCAGTCCCCATGACTGTTCGTTGGGGGGCTGGCTGTGCTTGCTTACCCAGAGCTCTCACCATAGTGCAGCATCTCATCTGCTATGTGTTTTGTCCCTCTTCCTCCTAATCCCCTAATCTATATCGATTTTGGCATTTATTATTTGATTACATCAACAAGCACTAATTTGTGTGTGGCTGGTTCTTTTGGGAGAGATCCTCCTGGCCATGTAATAAACGTTAGCGTTTTGCCATTGAATTTGCTTCTAACACAATGGGACTTTGCTGCAGCTGTTACAAAATTGTTAGAGATCTGCTACAAATGGATTTTGTCAGTACTTTAAAATGCACTCTCTCTCCATTTCTGGCAATTACTTTGTGAGATTGAAAGAACAAGATTCAGCTTTTTTCCCCTTGTTAGTTTCACACTGTGTCCAAAACGTAGATACAACCCTCTTCTGCTAAGGCTAGCAAAATCCAGGAGTAACAGCAAAAGTAGCATTTGGGAAGAACTAGCAAGAGCTCAAGGAGCATAATGTTTCTCACTTTTCTTTGCCACTGCTGACTGCCCAATGACATTCTTGGGTTGTAATCTGCTTAGCAGTGAGACAATTAAAAGTAATATCATCCACACAAAATCCAGGCCCAGGTGTTTGCTCAATGTACTCGTGTGTAAACACCTTCCCTTCTTTTCTTGGTCTGTGTAAAAAAATCTTGAAAGTTTTCTCAGAAACCTCCTGTGTTATTTAAGAATCCTGATATCCGATCCTGTGAACAGCTCCCTCCCCTCCCACCCATGCCTGTTGATGTCAGCCTTCATAGCAAAAACAGCTTGCAAGGCTCTTTTGTTATATTTCACTCACATCTTCTTATATTCCACTAGATCAGGTCTGCTAATCCCAACACCAGAGAAGAGTGTTGAAATTTACAGCTGCATGTGTTTGGTAATTTATGGTATTTACACTGGAGGGGACATGGCTCCAGTAATAACTGTAATTAATGAAATTACAAATCTACTCTCCTGCACATAGAGGAGTGTGAAACAGCAGCTGACTTGCCAAATAAGCAGCTTTTCATGGGGTCCTACAGCTCCCTTCCCTGCCTTCTTCCCTGCTCCCTCCTCCCCAGCAGAATGTACATACTGTTCAAAAATGCAATATATATATATGCTTTGGTTTTGCTTCCAAGGTGGTACAGGACAAATGGTCATAAAAGTAAAGAAGGGGAACAGACTGCATACATGGAGGTGTTAAAACCCCATGCTGGAATGGAAAAGGTTAACAATCACCTTTTCTTTGGGGCACTCTCTTTTTTTGCAGGGGAGGGGGAAGTATATAAAGATTTGTGCGTCTAAAATAATTAAGCCCTTTTCCAAATATTTTGGCACTTACAGAAACCCAGCAAGTAGGGGATTGGTATTGATTGCCCCACAGTAGATGTTGGGGTCTAATGGATAACATTCCCTACCTTCTGAGCCTGTGATCTAGTTCAGTGCCCTAGGGGCAGATCCCAGATCTAGACCTGGAGCTGAACTTCCCTGCCTTCTGCTGCGGTGCAGACATGAGGACTGCTCTCTTTGTAGTGAAGGAACCTCTTCACATAGTGCCGCCAAACAGGGCTCTGAGTGAGACTGGGCAGCACCCAGCGCGACCCAGGGGATCGCACCTTTCTGTCTCCCTCAGCTTTGGGAAATCAGTCAGCTCCCTGATGAGCGAGTATAATAACCAGTGGAATAACCAGTCAGTTCTGCTCTGTTAAATGCTGTACAAATGGGCCATGATTATTTGTCTGTGTTGAAATCCTGCTGTGTCCACTACTGCTGAAACCAAACTCATCTGTTTCCTTTTTTTTCTCTTTTCTTTCCAGTTTGACAAGTACGCTCCCAAATTAGACAACCCTTACTTTCGACATTCCAACGTGAGTGCTTACCTTTCTAGGTGGTGTCTTTGTTAATGGTTCTGCTTGCACTTCTCTTGCTTGTTTTTGATTGATCAGTAGTGTTTTGATTCATTCATACCTAGAGCTCTTTTTCCATCTTGATATTTTTTTAAGGTACAAAATTTTCTTTGGGCTTTTTTTTTTTTTTGTTAAATCTTTGTCTATTGCATTTTTGCTGCTGCAGCTCTATGTTGCTGTGCCTGGGATGGCAGGGAATGCGCAGAAACTGCTAAATCAGTGGTCATTGCAATATCTTTGCAGCTGGTGCTTCTCACAGTGCAGCAGCCCGGAGTGCATGGCTCTTTCACAAGATTTTGCTCAGGTCACAGGAGTAAGTCAGACTAGTAGTTTCTTCCTGGTGCTCCCCACTGCTCCAAAGCACAAAACCTACATATTTTGGAACTTGTAAAACTGCTGCTGTATGTGCTTAGGAGAGGCCTAAGCAAAACTTAACCCAATCTACACAACTACAAGGTGGTGTGCATGTTACCTGTGGTTAGTGTGCAACACAGCATCTTGTGGTTCTTTTATGCTTTGAAAACTAAGTCACATTTCAAAACAGGATCAATTTGTTTGCTACTGCAGAAAAATGCAAAGTTAACCAAAAGTGAACATAAAACCCAAATTATTCCAATTCTTCTAAAGATGGTGGATGATCTGTGCTTCCTGCAATAGTCCACAAATTTTAAAGGCACACTTGTTCAGCACTATCTAGAAAATTCATCAGATGAGCGCATTTTCCAAGTTTTGGCTTTGCTCTTAAAAATTTTGAAAGCAAATTTAGTGTGTATTTTCAGTGGCACTCGTTCAACACAGTACTATTTTTGTATGTGCCAGGCTTGGCACCTTCCTCCATTATTGTTCAAGTTGTCCTGTGACATAAGCATCTCTTTTTCTTTTGTAGTTCTTTCCAACCTATCCTCCAGCAATGCCTGGAATGCCACCCATGCTTCCACATTCAGGTCCCTTTGGGTCACTTCAGGGAGCCTTTCAACCGAAGGTACAAACTTGTTCTTATGAAGGCTTTGTTCTTTTGCTGGGAGAGAAACTGTATTCAGTCATGTCTCTGGTGATTTTGTAGCACATGATTTAACTAGCAGAAGTGCAGCACAGAGTTGGAAGTGATCACCCCACAGGTCTGTGAGCATCCTCTGCACAAAGCAGCCCACACTTTAGCAGAAATTTTCTGTTGGCACTACAGATCATTCCTTGGTAAAGGATATAGTGGTTCACATGAAATTGGAGGAGAAGCATACAGTCAAATGCATTATTTGATTTAAATATTTACATCTAATAATAGACCAATGAGTCTCAAATAATTTTATAAATGTAATGGTCTGAGATTGCAAAAGATAATCTGTGTTTATTCCCAGAGAAAAATGAGAAATCGACTGTACAAGTGTGGGAACAATAGGGAGAGACTGCTGTAAATGGGTAGAGCAATTTGAAGGAGCTGAATTTTTATTTCCAGCTCCAACACTGTCTGACCTTGGGCAAGTCGCTTAAATCTTCTGTTCCTCAGCTTCCTCATCTATAAAGTTATCTTTCAGTGGGTTTATAAGGGTTGATTAATGCCTGCAAGCTTCTTTGAGATAGTGTGTTTGAAAGGTGCACTGCAACTGTAGCATATCATTACAACTAGCACTGATTGGCATTTGGAAATGTTGCCATGATAACCACCATTTTTGATGAATTCTGTGGTGTGCATTGCTTTTTTTTTTTTCCTCCCAGACTTGTTCTTTTTATTACCTATTTTTAAATGTACAGAATCTGTTAAATCCCTCTAAACAAGAAAGATGTATTATATCTATATAGCATTTGTTTGAAAATGGAGCATTTACTCCATTCATAAGGTGACGTGTTTAGCTACTTTACATACTGTGATTTCAGAGATTTATCTTGAACTGCACTTCCATAGAGCTCTGCTACTGTGTTAGAAGACTTGAAGGACCGGCACTACAGCCAGCCCGTTTCTGTTTGCATTTGGAAGGTCATTTCCATAACCATACCAAGCAGGGCTCTGGGTTGTGCTTCCCTCAGCAATCTCACTGACGTCAGTGGAAGTCAGTAATTAGCAAATGCTTCAAATAAGGCCTGTTACAACCCTCCTGCTTAACTTAATTTTTTAAATGGAAGATGGAGTATTTCCTCAGTGCCCAACAAATCCTTTACATTATTTTCTGGATACATTACAAATAGCAAAGTCTCTAAAATAGCTTTTTTCAACAAGAGTTTTGTATGTAGTGGCTACAGACATGAAAGAGGAGCAGTTGCATCTAAACAGAGGGAGCAGGAGGGACAGAACATAGCTATCCCTTGGTGGAGTTTGTCTGCCAGTATTAATTGTTGCTATTCTTGCAAGGAATGCCTGAGGATCCCTACAGACCCCCAAGTTGTCAGGGTGTGAACTTGACTTTCCAAGAAAAGTAACTGTACAAATAAGGCAGAATTGGTAACATTTTGCTAGGGTGAAGATAGGGTTCAGTTTTGCCATAAGACTGCTGCTACTGAGGAGCTTCTGACACACCAACAGCATGCTCTTCTGGTTTCCATCTTCACTACAGAGCTTTATAGATACCATCTCACTCTAAAATACCATTAGACCAAAGAGAAGCAGTTAGAGAGCAAAAAAGAAAAAGTGAGCACAGACCCTTTACATTTTTAATCAGTTTTTAGTGCTGTATTATAACTAGCTGTTAATTCATTTTAATGATAGATACATAGAACATTTGCTAGCTTGAGTTTAAGCAGCACAAGGTCATACTCTGGTGCCATGGTTAATCACTAACATCACTTGATCTCTGGACGGTGCGGTATTTACATGCAATCTAATATCTGAAAAAAAGAGAGGTAGGTTGAAAAATGGATCTGCCATGTTGGCACATTATTTTCCAGTTTCCTAGAGGAGACAGAGCTGAACTGCTGGGCAAAGCCACTGTAGCCATCATTACTGCATCATTTTTCCATGCTCTCTCCCTCCCAAGCTCTTTGACTAAAGCCTTCATAATCACTACAGACCTCATGATTTGGTTTTGGCACACTGAATCCTGCACTTTCTGCTTTCCAAAGCAGAGGTCTTGGTTTTGTTTTTCCCCTTCCCATGTCAGTTGCCTACAGCTGTGCGTGTAAATCCTCTGCACATAAATCCAGGCTGACGGTAAACTTCTCAGTGAGTTTCCCGAAGGCCATTTCTCACAAGCAAAGAACTTGAAAAGGTCAGAAGTATTCAGTTTACTTTGCTGGAGGAGACATTCACATCTTTCTGCAGGGGACAAAGGGACAGGATGACACCATGCTATTAACATGTTGTGATCTTAAAGCTCTTGCCTGTATGATAGCTGTAACTTATTTGCCACCTTATATATACCTCAGCTGTCAGATAGGCCCTAAGAGCACAGATCTGCCTGGGGAGTTCGTTGACTTACCTACATACACACGCACAAGAACTCTCTTTTTAGTGAGTCTAGAACTTGCGTAGCCTTAGTCAAATTAAAACCTATCTTTCCTCCCACACCCATGATTTTACTTGTTCCTCATATAGTCTGACTGTTTGAAATCTACTGTAATTTGACCTAAAGTGTGAGTGAAATAATCTCTTGGGGAATGAGGTTTAACCCCTGTGTACTCAGCTGCGTGGAGGCACCAGGTGCAGTTGCTCTGGGAGTGGGAGATGGATGAATGCCAGAGTGAGAAGACGAGCAAGTTCTTGGGGATTGTCTAGGACAGGGCAGCAGGTGGGATTCGGAGGAGGAGGAGGAACAGGGATTCATTCTATGAGGTGTTTAATTCTTGCTGGAAAATGATGGGATAAACAATGCAAAGCTATAAAAGACCCACAAGCACCTTCTAAGATTTCTCATTTTGCCTTGTCGAAGCAAATAGATGGGCTGTTGCTGTTTTAGCCGTTGTGCTACCTAGCCCCAGTCGGAGAGGGGCCATGGTCCAATAGGTGCAATATGGGACTAAGATGCTTGAGTTGTTCTGTTCCTGACTGTGATACTGGTTGCTGCCTGAAACATGGAGGGAGTCAGTCCACCCTTCTCATTCTCTCTCCTGCTGCCTGCCTGTTTTGTCTAAAGAATAAGCTTGGGGGACAGGGACTGTCTCTTCACATCCACTTGCATTCTGCATAGCACAATGGGGTTGTGATTTCAGTGGGGCTTAGGGGTGCTGCTGTAATACTGTTACTACCGCTAAATAATAATAGACGACATGGTGGTTAAATGCTGTTGGCTGTCAGTAAGAGATAACATTTATCACTAATGTAGCAATATGCGTGTTCAAAGCACAGTAGAAACATGGACTAATTAATGCTGTTAACATCAGATAGAGACGTTAAACGTACTGCTTGTATGATACAGTATTATTCATGCTCTGTTTTTGTCTTTCAGACTTCAAACCCTATTGATGTAGCAGGTAGACCAGGCACAGTCCACCATACACTGCTGCAGAAGACTCCAGGGGTAGGCAACAATATATAACCTTTTCAGCTTATCTGGATTTACAGTAACCACAGTGATTTCTCACAAAAAAAAAAAAAAAGAGCAGCTGGTGAGCAAATTGGCCTTCTAGACACTGAACATGCAGTCAAGACAGAAGTTTCTTCTTCTGGTGAGACAGCAGTAGCCTCCACCAGTCGTGAATACAAAGGGATGTATTGATTTCTTTAAACAAAGTCAGAGGGAAATGGGGCAGGAAACCCCTTCAAGGTCTTTCCCCTAAGCATTGCTTGGAGAGTAATTTTATGCACTCCATTTCAGAACGATTATAAAGTTTGGAAAAGCACTGGCACTGTTCAGTTGCTGCCATGAAGCTGCTTTGTTTATCATAAAATTCTGCTGAGCTTGGTGCAAGGAATGAAAGAGAAGTTTTAAGTCTCCGTTAAGCCTTTTAGATTTCCCATGTCACAGGGGACTGCTCTGGAACATTGCTTTCTAAATGCTTTTATTTGTTCAGAGGAAGGAAGTTCCCTACCTTTCTATATATTGGCTAGTTTTAGAAAGACTGATTGTTCTATTTCTGCTTTTTCCATAGGTGTCAGACCCTTACAGGCCGCCAGTAAGAGTAAGTAAGGTTTGTGGGGGATTTTATATACATACATATATATATATACACACACACTTCAAATATTGTTCATGTGTTTTTGAAATTTAACATATCCAGTAGAAAATTTCACTCATCCTTTACTTAAAGCAAAAAGTCTTAGCTCTTAGCTGCTTCTGATTAATAACATTTAAGTTGAATTCCAACCTTATTTTGCATCCATTTCTGCGCATTAATAGTTCACAGTATGAAATAAAGGTCACAGAAATAAATGACTGTGAGCATGGACAGACATTCACCAGCGATCGGATTCATGGTGGCTTAGGTCAATGTGTTTTATTTGTGCTTCTGATGTTCCACAAAAACACCCTACAGTGAGTACCACCGCTCAGCTGAATAACAGTAACTCGTTCAGCTGTGGCACTGCTCATCCCTAGTGATTGTTTGTCCGTACCCTTTTCCTCCTCAAATGCAAGCAGCCATAATAACCATGCATGACTTAGCCTGCAGAGCAGCAGGGATGAATGAACAGAGCTCTTTTCAGAAACAGAACTGTTAGTAGTTGCTTTCTCTTAAGCATGACATACTGTTCTTTGCTGCCATTTATTTTGGTTTATAAAGGAGGGAATGCAAGTAGGAAAGAACAAGGCAGGGATCTCAGGTCTCTATGAGATGAGGAAGATATCTCACATCCCACATGCATTCTTCCTGTTTGTTTCCTTCTTAATTTAAACATCATCTGCTACAGTGCAGAAAAAAATGTTGATCACCTATTGTGCTGTTTTAGTAATCAGCCTTTCTCATTGCTTAGCTGCCTGTTTGACAGTAAGGGAAATGAAACATTCTATCTGATGTAGATTGCTAACGTATAAATTAATCTAAATTCTTGTGCTTTCCATTGCAGAAACCCGGGAAGTGGTGTGCAGTTCATGTACAGATTGCCTGGCAGATCTACCATCACCAGCAAAAGATAAAGGTAATTCAGACAGTTTCTGGAACAAAGCCAGAAATTTACGGTGAACTTACTTGGCTTACAGATTGTATTTTAGTGAGTAATGAGCAGGAAGCAGTTACTGTTGGTGATTCTCAAGCTTGCCTGTATTGATTAACTAACACTTTCAATCCTTTAAAATTTATTGTAGCAACCATTAAGTTTATCTGAGGGCAAAGGAGTTGGGTTGAAGGGTAACAAAATGAGCAGGAGATACTAAGCGCACAGCCAGAAAGAGAAGGAGAAAGGGAGGGAGAAGGTAATTTTGTCCCAAATCCATCTTATTTACAGAGCATACATGTTTAGTGTAATTTCCCTTCTATATTAGTACCTCCTGTGGAATATGGAGTATTATCCCATTCATAATGAAATGACTAATACAGTGAAGAACACATCACAAAACATAGAGGCGGCGAGTAGATTGGTAGTTACTGTGTTAGAGGTTGTTGGGCTTTTTGCGCTGCCATGATGATGGGCAGAGGGAGGGGGTTTAAAACTCAAGAAGTGACAAGGCATAGGTACGCTGGTGGCTGTTACAGGCTTGAAGTTCTCTGTGACAGGCAGAATAACTGATAATGGGATTTCTGTAGCATTTATTTTTTCCATAGCTTTGTTGCAGTTGTTTCTGTCCCATTAATGAAAACTATTCAGTGCTTAAGTAGGTGCACTGTAATTAGTGCCTCTGCAAGTTGTGTATGCCTGGGGGTTTTTATAAGCAAATATATCATCTTTAAGCTGTTGACAGATGTATGGGACTTAGGTGCAGTTCCAACCATGCTTACTTCTATAGGGGAAGGATAAAAATAGCCTCTGGAGGAGCCTCATAGTTTTCTTTACCCTTCACCCTTTGTCTGCATAGTGAGCTACACTAGCTGCAGGAAGGACATAGTCTAGGAACATCTCTCTCTTTCCAAACTGGAGAAGCAAAACAGACAAGTCTGTCACCCAGCGCTCAAGACTTCTGTCAGCAGCTTTCCGCCTGCAGAATATTTTTTGTCAGGCTGAGAGCACTGACTGATCCTGGGATGCAGCACACTCCGTGTATCATGTTGCATGCTCCAGTGTGTGTGCTGAGGGGCCGAGAGCTCACTTCAGACCTTATTCATGTGGATGAGGCAGGGAGCTGAGAGGCTGTGGAGCGAAATGGCCTTACAGACGCTGTCAGAGCATGACTGCAGTACGTGACCGGAGACACTGCTGTCACTCTCGCTAACACTCCCTGGCAGGGCTAAGCAGGAGTGAGCCTGAACTCCCTCTCTTATTCTCCCATAAAAAAGGAAGTGTATAATGAGATTGTTTTTATATCATTTGACAGCAAATGCAGCTGGATCCCCACAAGCTAGAGATAGGTGGTAAACTTGACCTGTTCAGCAGACCTCCCGCCCCTGGAGTGTTTCCAGGCTTCCATTATCCACAGGATCTTGCCAGGCCTCTGTTTTCTACCACAGGTAAGGGAAGATCATCATTTGTTGCAAAAAAAAAAAAAAAAAAAACAGATAGTAAATATAATATGTGTCTGTACAGATACGTATGCCTCAAAAATTGAAGCAGAGAAGATGGGTCACAGGGGTGTCGAGGCACTGGCGACTGTTGTGACCGGGGCGCTTGGAGCTGCTGGGCTGGACTCTGCCACCACCTCCAGTGCAGGGTCCCATGCACATCACCGAGCTGCACCAGTTGGCTCTTAAACGTGTGTCTGTGCAGCTGGTTCTTATGTGTCCTGATTGATAGGCTATGGAGTGATTTTAAATAGCAATTTTGACAAAACGCTTGAAAATGTTTCCATTGCACCAGATTGGAAGTGGCCCCATCTCTTTTTTGCTTTTATATTTGATGTGTTGGTTTTCTCAGCTCCTCCATTCACCACGTTTCTGTTTATTTTCTGAAAACAAGGGTTTTTTGTAAAACAAAGGCTTCAGTAACAGCATTGAAAATATCACAGAAGGTGTATTTGTGATGTGTTTGGTTTTTAAATATTAAATCCCCCTATGTGTTACAAAGTCCAGCAATCTCTAAGGCTTAAAATGGCATACTGAATTTAAAAAAAAATAAATACATCTTATATTGATCGATTGCTTTCTAATCTGTTGGAGAAATAATTACAATTAATGCAATTACCAAAGTGCAGTAAACTTCACTGCACTGTTCTTGATGGCTCTGACCACAGGAGACGGCAACTCTGACATTCTCATTTTGGAGGTCACTGGTACTATTCTTGTTCATTTCCATCTACAAATATTGGTTTTGTTCTCTTCCTTGGGGCTTAACTTTCCCCCTAGACTTTTTCACATTTTCTTTCTGTGTTTAGGATGCCAAAGTCTGTCTTCTGTATGTTAATAATTGGCAACTAATGTAATTTTCTTTCCTAACTTTACTCTGGCATTATGGTGCAATATTGTGCTCTCGTTCTAACTCAGTGCAGAAATAAATGGTCATGTTCAGCCATGGTTCAACCCTGTTGAAATGAATGAGGTTAGAAGTGTTACGAATCTTGTCCCAAACGTAACATAAAAAGCAGCAGATGAGCATGAAGCTGAAACCTCCATAAGAATTGAGTTTCAAATGCAGATGTCAGATAGATCTTCAGGAACTCCACCAGTGGTTCAGTTTGTCTTTCCACCCTTATCTGGATATGGAAATTCTTAACCATCAAATGCACGTTTCCACCACGTACAATCAGTGCTGACACTAGCTGTACACTGTAGGATGCTACCCTGTATTTTGGTCTCTGTAAAGGTACTGTGATAGTACAGCGCCAAGATATTTATTGCATCTGCTTGGATGCATAAGCACAGCTGATTTATAAACCTCTCACTTTTCCTGTGGCAGCTGTTTCTTTATCACTGTCTTCAGTCTGTTGTGTGCTGTCATTGCAAGAACCTTGTTTCATGGATGGTTTTGCTACTGAAGGCTATATTGGGCAGAGTTTACCCTAACAGGCAGAAAAGCACCAGTCCGGTTGGTATCTTGAGCTTTTTCTCTTAAAGATGCAAGTGTGGATTGCTTCTCCATTCATAAAAGCAAGAGGGGAAGTAGTATGGAATAGATACATTAAAGAAGGTGAATTAATAGAAACCTTTCACTAGAGATAAACAACCTTACAGCAACTTGTCCATGAGTATATTAATCACAGGAGCCATCACACGGTAAATCTAGGTAAAGAGTGCTATCAAAGTGAACAAACATTGCAGCAGTAATATATAGATGAATAAATCTTTTAGTCTGCAATATCCGAGGCATTCTTTTCACCTTATCGAACAAGCGTGCAGTTGATGTGAATCATTGGTTCTGCTGCATTGCCTAGTTACTGTGGGAGACATAAGTTATCTTAGGGCCACCTGTCTTCAGGACGGATGTTCAGCTGCCTGGCAGACACTATATTTAATAACTACCTGACAGCCTGCAATGCCGCTCCTGGCTTTCTCCCAAGGATTTTTTATTATCAGCCCATGTAGTTGAGTTTGTAAGCCGTCTCCTTTGAAGAAATCTCCCATCCATTATACACCTTCTGAAATCTTAAAGGATTAGAAAGATGACAGTCTCCATCCGTCTTGAAGCACTGGAGCAGTCAGAATGTTTATAGATAACTCCAGGTCCCGTTGCCGTCGTCTCTCTTAAGTTTCCTCAACTCATTTTCTGGCTGCTTAGGTTTGTGGTGCCAAAGTTGGTGGGGGACACACAATGCTGTCTCCCTCTCCAGTTTTACCGTCTGCTCATGTTCTGGACACATAAGTGCGTTTTACAGCAACCATCTGTTGTTGGCCTCTGTTGCCAAGGAAGACCAGGTCAGGGACTGACTAGCACCCCCATAAAACAATCTTTGGGCTGTGTTTGGGATCCAGTTTCTCCTGTGCATATTAATTTCTTCCCTGCATTTCCCCCCACTTTTGCTGTGACCTTTCACAGTGTTAGCAGTACTGATAATATGTGGTGGAAACATTAATTTGATGTAGCTTGGAGATGAGGGGCAGGAACTGATCAGGAACTGGTCTGTCACTGGTGGGAATCATTCATATGGGCTACAGATGGGGCAGAAGTCTTTGTGGTGAAGGTGACGAGGGGGTTGGAGTGCCAGGTGGGAGGAGAAGGATTGTAACCCTCTTCTTTATAATACAAAGTTATCACTTGAGAAAGCAGTGACTGGGTGAGTCAGGTGTTAGTGAAGAGCCCATGTTCATGACCAGTATGGCTGCTGCTGTTTGATAGATTCTTCCCAGTATTAAGGGAAGCTAACTTTTTACCAACAAAATAGGCAAGACAAGAGCACTGAAGAGCTTTGTTTAGGTGTTGGTCTATTTTGCACATGACTTAACATGTCCTCAGGAAAGTGCTGCTTCTGTCATTGTGTAGGATTAGTAGTTTCTAACAAAAAGAGATGGCTAATGCACAGGTATGGAAGGTCTTGCTTTCTACAAGGGAGGCAGAAGCTGTGTTTGCATCCAGGCAGCATCTGAAAGCTATGACAGTTGTTAATTCTGCTTTGCCTGCAGTAGTGGAAGTACTGCCAGGAAGAAGGCACCAAAAGGATGTTCACAGTCGGAACAGTTGGAGAGGGCTGGTTTTACCAGTGTAGTACTGGAGCCACAGAAACATTTTGAAACACACATCTGAAACATCTATATTCAGAAGTTGATTTCAGGTCCATCCTGAAAATCACCTGTACTCATCTTAAGGGATGAAAGCCAGGCCCATGAGATTGTCCAAACATACTGTCATTTGCAGGATACATGGGAGTTAATGTGCCTCCAAAAACCATGTATCCCAGCAGCAGGTGACACCAGTGCTTTTCACACTGTGGTTGCAAGCCCATTCAGGTTTGCATGCATCTGCCTGCAAAGGAAGCAAATCTCTCATTTTCTGCTCTGAAAGGAGAGCAGAATTTTCAGCATGAGCCTGCCCTGAAATACAGGGCAGACGAGCTTGTTTCAGCCCATTCTTGCCCCTTGCCTCAACTTAATATAATCCAGCATGCTCATCAGTGGTGTTCCTTTTCCACAAGGTAGCATGGCACCATGGCAATGAGCAGTGTCTAAGAAAGGGGAAAAAATACCACGGGGGGAGCCTGTGGATGCAGAGACATATGTGAGAGTGTAGATGGAGCTCTCATGGGAGAGGCATGATTGATGTTCCCTGCGTGCCTGTCATTAACTGCTGTTTCATATAGACTCTAATCAGTCACTTCCAAGCACCTTCTGTCTGGGCCCATAACCTGGGCTGACCCTTTTTAATGTAAACACAGAGTAATGACTGAAAATGCCAGACAGCAACGCTCAGTGCAAGGTCTTCTCCTGCCTCCTAGTGCCCACAGACTCCTTTAAAGGGCACTCAGAGAAATCCTGCCTGTAGCTCACTTGGCTGGTGTTTAGGGTATTCCCCTGCTGTTGCTGTGTTTAAATCTGGCCTGTGCCTTTGCTTGTGGTTCTTGAATGTGATGGCCAAGACCTCTGTGTATGCAAGTAGTCACTTGCCACTGAACTAAAAAGGGACCTTGTTCTCACAGGTGCGACACATCCAGCCACCACCCCTTTTGGTCCTTCACCTCACCACAGCAGTTTCCTGCCTACTAACCACTTGGCAGGTAAGTGTAAGTAAACCCTGCCTTCACCTTTATACCTCTGACCCATTCCTGGCTCTCCGGTGTGGTCCTGCCTGGAGGCACTGTAGCACTAGGGGAAGGAGAGGCTTAACCTGTCACAGGAACCAGAAGCTAGCCAGCTTCTCACCCACGCCAGCTTCCCAGCACATCCCCTCTGCTCTCCTCTAAAGGAGGGGCGGGATTAGCAGACCCTCTCCTGCAAGAGAAGAGGGCATTGCAGAGCAGGCAAGCCTGGCACTGCTGGGACACTGCACAGGAGCTGAAATGTGACCTGTAGAGCCCTTCTGTGCTGCTTGTTCCCAAGGAAACAGGAAATTTAGGCAAAGGTACCTCAAACAAGCCACAGCTTAAAATGGGCTCCTCCCGTACCATTTCCCACCTATGAAAGTTCTTGGCTAGGTTCTTTATTAAAGTTCAGCGAACAGTTCCTGTCAAATAGCTGTTCTGCACATTTTGCCAGCCTTTCAGTTTCCTAATTGGCAGTAAGTAGGGCCTGATTTTCTCAAATTTCCTCATTTTAGAAGCTTACAAGCAGCTCATTGCCAATTAAAGTTCAAGCTCTGTTGATTAATGTTTTAGTAGCACTCATCCAATCAGTAAATGTGGCATGCCACATGACCTAGTAGACTTTTTTTCTCTTGCAAATACCCAGATTTACATCAATGCCTGAACATTCTGTCAAAATTAACTGCATCTCTACAGAGTCACTCAATTAATGTCAAAGGGGAAAGGCAAGAACAGCTATTTAAAAATAAGTAAATAAGCAAGTAGCTGTTTGCTTAAAGATCCACGCTATTTGTGTTATTTGCCTTGATATTTTAAACATAAGGATATCCATAAGGAAGTGGAGAGCAGCACACCTCCTGTTACATGGCAAGTTAAATATTTTAAAGGGACAGTCAAAAAGCCAGTGGGCGGAAGGAGGAGTTGTTTAGAGATGACCAGTAGGAAAGAAAACAAGTACACCGGTACAGTTTAACCCATAGCCATCTCTGGAGTGCAGATACAGCAGTAGGGCTATATCTGCTCAGAGAGGAACCTCTTCTGATGATGGGTGCCTTTAATGAAGAAAAAAAAAAAAAAAGGCAGGACTTTTTTATAAAGACAAGTGCCAGTAGCCAGATAGTCAGATACTTGACTAGGAAAGGCAAGATTGATCTTTTGCCTCAAAAGGATATAAACCTCCCATCCCTTTGTCAAAGTAGCTCATAAAACTACGCTATTTCCACTGTCACTGGGATCAAGGAAGCTATTATGGGAGAGGATGTTGGAACAAACAGGCTGTAGTTAGTTGGTGTTAGGATAGATGTCCATAGCAATTAGCTTAGGACTGTCTCTGTGCTCTATTACAAGGAGGGTAGAAAATTGTATACAGAAACAAGAATGAAACAATGCATCCCCTCAGTATGATGACCGAGGAGCCTGCTGAGGTTCTTCTTTCAAGGCAGTTGCAATGCTTCTACTATTAGTACTGATGAGGATGCAGAGTTATAGCTCAGCAGCAACCACCCTAATTTCAGTTATTAGACCTTAATTTCTAGCTCCCCTCTGACTGGCATACAAAAGTTTATTACAGCACCTGTTTGCAGAGTGAGCACTGAATCCCTTCTCCATTTTAACGTGATGGGAATTTTCTGTGCAAAGAACCTTGCAATGAGAAGGATCAGCTTAAAGTCTGGCCTAATCCTACTTGGATTCAGACGGTTACGAAGGGGAGGGGTGCATTTCATTCTCCAACATTCTTGGCTAAATGCCTGCTAAATCCCTGTTTGCCTTTCCAGATCCATTTAGCAGGTCAAGCACCTTCAGCGGCCTTGGGAACTTAGGCAGCAATGCCTTTGGAGGATTAGGCAGTCATGCTCTGAGTAAGTACTGGCTGGGTTACTGCAGACAAACATCCCTTCCAGAAAAGCCACATGCTAATATTTACAGCAGCTGGTGGTAGTTTTTAAAGAAGTTTAATTCCTAACCTCCATTCTCCTATCTGAAAACACTGCACCTAAGATTTCCAGGTCTCTGCGGTGGGAGCTTTTCTGCATGTCACAGACACCACTAGCTGTGCTCTGTGTCTCCTCTCTGCTGAAGGTTGGTACCTTGTGTGCTCCTGGAGGTGCTAGAGCTGCAAGGCCCCACGGAGCTCTGGGACCCTATGGGCATCTAAAGTAACACCCTTCAACAGTGAAGATGCATAGTGGAACAGCTGTTGATACTTTTCCTAATTCAGCATGTAGACTTCCTCTGTAACCATTGTCTGAAGTTTAAATTGCCTGTATAAAATGATTTTACTTCAAAAACACGTTACCTGTAGGTAAGACATGCTTGAGAGCCACACATACGAGAGCATGCTTTTGCATCTCATGGTGCAACAGGAATCAGGTGAAGATTGATGGAGGAAAAGCAAGTGACTGTTCTGAAAAGCCTACAGCCAAGCTCTATTTTTAAACACACACACATACCACCAAATAGTCTGGTTTCTTTAACAAAGAAGTCCCTGAATCCTCAGCTGCAGGCAGCTGATTGCTTGTAACTACCCACAAATTAAAGTTTCTGCCAGTGAGAGGAGCTGAGGGAAAATACTGCTTTTGTGCTGGAACCCTTGCTGGGGTGGGGGGAGAAGAGGAGCTGGGCATTTTCAGTCATCTCTGAGTTATTCAGATGTACAGTTAAAGCTTCCTCTGCCAATAGCCTTAAAAGAGCTGGTGGATCTTGCACCCAGTGTTGGAGGTATCTGTGTCTACCTGCTAGTAGCACCCCCTCACCATTAGCTCTACATTAAAAAGACTTGAAAGGACAGTTCTGGTTGTTATTAGTGTTGTGAAAAATGTTTATGGAATTATTTGGTTTGAATTATATTTAACTCTTCTTCCCCCTGCCATTATTCTAGCTCACAACAACATTTTTACTCACAAAGATGGCCCAAACCTGCAGAATTTCAACAATCCCCACGAGCCATGGAATAGACTCCATCGGACCCCACCGTCCTTCCCAACACCTCCACAGTGGCCCAAGCCCACCGACTCTGAGCGAAGCTCCTCGGTGACAAACCATGACAGAGACAGAGAGCGGGAGCGAGAGCCTGAGAAGAGGGATCTTTCTCTGAGCAAAGATGACAGAGACAAAGAGAGGTAAGCAGTTGGCAATTTTGAGCAATTTCTTCTGGGCCTACTTTTCCTTTATATTTTTTCTAATTTTTCCAATTGAAAAATAATCTTCAGAGAAAAACATTGCTTGTCTTTGAAGCAGCTGATAGGTCTAGACCTAAGATAAGCACAACATAAAAAAAAAAAAAACTCCTTGTCTTTTAGGATTTGTCCTCTGTAGAAATATGGTAAGCCAGTCCCCAATAGTAGGTTAATAAAAAGCACCAGGTTGAGGAAATGAGCATTTTGCTGTGTTTTCAGGGTACACTTGGTTGTTTTCAATGCAATTGCTTTAGGATTGCTGTATATTCTAAAATCACAAAGGTAGCATTGTGATGGGTCCTTTGGAGACATAGTTCTCATGAATGTACAGATACACTGATGAATTCAAATGTTAGCTGGACATTAATGAGATAAAAATGTGAATGCCTGTATCTGGTGCCGTGTGCATGAATCCATTAGCAAAACTGATTTTAAAAAATTGCATTATAGACAAACCCTTATTAATGATGACAGGACTGTATCACCTGGCTATAGATACTTCATTAGCTTCCAGTTACATGATTATGAAGCTGTAAAGCCCTTTATATTTCAGAGCCTGGTTCTCCAACAGGCTACTTTTTTGTAAGCAATAACAGCCTGCAAGTCTTAGATGTGTGTATTTGACTAGTGATAGGGGGTTCATAGTTTGCCTGGAGTGCTTTTAATGAGATCTTCAGGCAGTGCCTGTGAACATGATTATATGGAAGCAATAGGCTGAAAACCATCTTGCTTTAAATGTTGTCTGACACCCTTGCATGAATAGTCATTCAGATAGGACTTCCTGACTTTAGTGTAATTCATTTGCAAACCAAGGTTACTTTACTCTCAAGAGTGTTCACACAGGGGTTAACATCTCTATTACATTTCTATTAATTCAGCTTAGGCTGTCCCCAGCATCCGTTTGGACATGGTTTTAATGAACCATATCCTTGACCAGCAATCAGGGCTACCACAGAGGAAGAAATCTGGGTTAGCAAATGTAATCATAAGGGATAAATACTTACAGAACTCCCCAAAACACCTCCAGCTTTTAGCACTCAGGTCTTACAGCTCTCAAAAGCAAACCCAGCATAAAGCTTAAGCATCAGTGAGCCTCTCCGCTGCATAATGCAGTTCTCTCAATCACACCATCACACTTTACATTTAAAGTGTTTCTCATTCAGAGCAAAGTGCTTGTAAAAGGTGATCATTATTTATTCCCCTCTTAAAGAGGTGGGAGTAACTGTGACTAATTGGCTTGCTCAGAGATAGAGGTGCAGTTAGAAATGTAAACCCTCATGCCTCTCTTTCTAAACTACAGACATTGTCATCAAACTCCCTGTTCATCATAGCAGGTCCTCTTGAAACAGAGGTCGATTACTCAAGTTTCATGGCCTATTCATGGATTTTTGTCCTTAAGCACCTAGCTCACCTGCCAAAGCTGACAACAAAACCTCTCCTGCAGCTCCATAGGAAAATAAGCATCATGTTTTGGCTGCTTCCAGCCAACAAGGCTGTCTTGTGAAGGACCTGCATATGTAGGCTTCTGTTCCATGTGCTTGGATGCATATTTTAGTAAAGGACCCTGTATTAAGCATGTTACAGCCAAGAAGATCATTGTCTAACAGCAAGACGTATATATGAACACACAATAAGCATCTTTTTTTAAAAAAAATAAGGTGTCTACAATTCTTTTTTTCCCTACATTTCTCAGTGAAGTGGTCTTTCCCTTAGGGTGAATATGCTGTCCTTTCAAATGTGTCCCCAAATTTGTGGACATTTAACATTTTTTTTTCTACATAGTGTATACAGGCAGGTAGTGCGCATCTTTTAGTATAGCATCACAGCTATAGCTGATGCTGGAAGTTTTTCATATTTTCTGAGCAATCTCAAATTACACAACCAGACACAGCACTATGCATGTCCAACATCACATGTATGTTTGTTCACACAAAACAAAGGATGTATGTTCTCTCTTTTTACAGAGACCTCATGGATAAAAACAGACATTCAAACAGATCCTCACCGGCATCGGCGCCAGTGACACATCAGATAAGCAATCTCATCCGCAGCAACAGCCAAACCTCCAGTGATCCCATCAGGCAGGTCAGCCTCAGTGAAAGGGAAAGGTCCAAAGAACCTGAGCGAGAGCACCCTGACCGGCTGAGAGAGCCACCCATAGCAGAACACAAGATTAAAGAGAGCCGTTCCCCAGTGAAGGAAACTCCAAGCCATGATAAGAGACCCTCTGAGGACAACACAAAGCCAGTAATCCAGTCTGTGTCCCCCTACAGCAAACCTGCACTAAGTGAGAGCTTGAAGCTTACCAATCTAATGAGCAAGGACATGGAGAGAAAGACAGAGCTTCCCGGTGACCTCCAGAAGATTAAGAATGACATCAAAGTCAAAGAGGAGAGGAAGGAAGACAGTGATGTGCTGGTGGTAGGGTCTGAGCCTTCACAGCACTCCCGATCCGTGGAGCATCCCCCACCACCTACTTTGCATGGATTATCATTGCCTCACTCGATGGCTGCCTCTATGCCCATCTCCATGGGCAGCGTGCACCAGATGAACAACATGAATGTTCTGGACCGCAGCAGAATGATGACCCCACTCATAGGCATGAATCCTTTGTCAGGAAGAGAGAGGCTGCCACATCCTGGATTTTCTTGGGACCCAATGAGGGACCCGTTGCGAGATGCCTACCGGAGCTTAGACCTGCACCGTCGAATGGACTTTCAGCTCCGGACAGATCCTATCCATAGATTCCCTACCACCTCTGGATTTTACGACCATGAGCGTTCTTACAGAGACAGGGAGCCACACGATTATAACCATGAAAACCTTCTTGAAGCCCGCCGAGAGCAGGAGCGGTTGCGGCAAGTGGAGGAGAGAGAGCGCTTGCACTTACGGGAAGAACTTGAGCGTGCCAGAATGCACCACTTGCACTCATCCCCCATCGAAAGTCACTTGGCACACGTGCCATCCTTCATGCCTCATCTAAGTGGGATGCATTACCCCAGACTGAGTCCATCCACTGCCATGCACAATGGGATTTTAAATAGGAACCCACCAACCGCAGCGCTGAGCGCCCCACCACCTCTCGTACCAGCGAGCAGCACCAGACCTGCCTCCCCACGCAGGACTACTCCACTCACAAACTCAGAGTCCAGGGACTACTCCCCCTCTAGGAACCCCAAAGAAGTAGAGGCACGATAGTCCCCAACATTGAATTTTAAACTCGCCTGTATATAAAACAAACAAAACAAAACAAAACAAAAAAACAAACAGAAAAAGAAAAAAACAAACAAAAAAAACAACAACAACAAAAAACAAACCTTTTACAAAATGCACTGCTGTAAACTTTTTTTTTAATGTAAGATTTGTAGAAGTTAAGCACATTTCCATAAATAACGGGGTCGGGGTTGCAGACTTTCCAACAAGAAGGTTGCTGAGAATGGGAATTTAATATATAGGTATTGATTTTTGGTTTTGTTTTTTGTTTCTGTGCTAAAAAAAAAATGAGTTAAAAATATCAAGTTTGTACATTTTTTCCCAAATGTGAGAAACATTTTTAATGGATTTGTATTTTTTTTAATTTTGTGCTCTTTATTCACTTAAAAAAGAAGAAATTTTGCTTTTGTTTTTAGTTAAATTTGCATTTTAAAGGCCTCAGATCCTTAAGAAAAAAATACCCAGGGTTTCTTAAAAGTATTATTTATGGAAATACTGTAGTTTTACAGTCCACTGTGAGGTTCCCTTCTGAGGCCAATTGATCGCTTACCTTGGTACTTTGGAACCGAAGTTACAGATATATATTAAAATATTAATAATAATAATAATAATGTACAAAACTGTTTGTTTTTTGCCTTATTATATTATGCAGAAATTTAAGAGGAATTTTTTTTGACTTCTTGTTTTAAACAAAAAAAAAAAACAAAGAAAACAAACTGTAAATATTCTGTTAATATAAATGTACACCAATATTAAATTCTTAACATAGGTAGACTTTATAAAAATGGTTTCTAGAACCACTCTGGTTATTTGTTAACATGGTTACAACTCATACTCTTGTCACAGTCAGAAATTCACACTCAGAAAGCTAAGTACGGCATATATACTTCAACTATGCAAGAACTTGGAGGCAGGTCTTAGTGGATGTTGGGGGGAGGAAGGTTTAAAAAAAAAAAAATACAACCCAAAAACAACCAACTCGCAACTATGGAGACAGAATGGAAATGGCATGTGAACAGGAAGAAGGATGCTTGTGTTTAACAAAAAAAAAAAAAAGAGAGACTGAATTTTTTTGTACAAACACAAGGGACAGTTCGTCAAGGAAAGAGAGAGACACGCTTCTGGAAGGGAATTTTGGTTTCCTACTTTTCAAGCTGGCAAAAGCAGATGGAACTGGCACAGTACCATGCGGCAGACCCTTTCCTTATTTTTTTTTCCTTTTTTTTTCTCTTTTTTTGTGTTGTGGGCAGGATCGCTGGCAAGCAAGGACAATTTTCCGTGGACCCCTTGTGCTAATTGTGCAGTGTTCTTATTGGAATCTGTATACAAGACAAAGTAGAATTTTAGGAGTGCAAAAAAAAAAAAAAAGTCTAATGGTTGATTAAAAAAAAGAAATTCTGATATATTATCTATAGTACATGAAGACCATAAGCAAATGTTTGTTTCAGTGTGGTTCTGCCTTGAACTGCTTTTTGGCATGATTTATTTTTTATTTCCAATTTTACTTTTCATCCATATGTAAATTTTGCCATGTTTTACTTGCTGTACCATCCCCCCTCCCTTATTTTATTTTTCAGTGTCCATGTTTTATATATCCTGGGCTTTTTCTCTCTAGTTAATTCAGCCATCCGCTACTATTTTCTTGGCTCTGTAACTCTTGTTTCCCCCCCCTCCCCATCCTCCCCCCTGCACCCCCTGTAATTTTAAACATTCAGTTTCCTTGTAGATCAATGAAGATAAATACAACATTGATTTTGGATGAAAAAGGTAGTTGAGTGTTTGTGTGTCATAGCCAGTGCTGTTGACTCAGAGGCTAATGGTTTATTGACGGCGCTTCAGCGGCTGGGAGGAGGCAGCTGGCGGAAGGGGTTGGTGCTGGGAGAGGGATTTTATTTTGTTTGTGAATCCTTCCCGGCAGAAGGAACGAGGCCCATAAACTGCGCCAGAGGCACTGGCTGTGGCAGTCGGGACCCGGGGAGCAGAGCAGTGCTCCCCGGCTTGGCGGCAGCTCTGGCCCTGCCGCGGGGGCAGCTCGGGCTCCGCGCCTCCCGCGTGGATCCGGCAGTCCTTGCTGGGGGGAAAGACAGACAGAAAAGAAAGCACAGCCTCTGTGCGGCAGCTTGTTCGAAGGGATCGTGCTGCCAGCATCACTACGGGAAGGTTATCGCCTCAAGCGCTGTTCTCCACGTGCGTTTTCATTTGCTTTCCCAGCTTTTCCTGTAGGCTGAGAGCAGACATCTGCAGGGGGATAGAAAAGTGCTCCAAGCCCCCTCGCTCTCACTAACTGATTTAACAGTGGGCGACTTTGCTTTAACAGCATGTTACAGCTTCTGTTTTTAAGTTTGCGTGTGACTAAATTACCAAGCATAAAAAAGTAAAATGAAATAAAATAGCAGGGTCCTTAATCTGATGAAAGGAGGCTTAAAACAAAATAGGCATTAAAAATCAGCACCTGCTCTCCCAGCTGAAATCGGAGGAGCATATAACACATGGTGGAAGTGAAAAGTGTGTTGGACTCGGCATAAAGATATTCGTAATGCTGGCTCAGGGGGATTGTAATTCTCTTCTGGTGCCACTGTCCAACATGGTCTCTTGCTTGACACCACCTCTAGCACAGACCTGCATAAATGAACCTTCCTAACCTCTGCTAGAAAGAGTCCGTAGCTTCATCTTCCCGATGCAGAGAAGTACAAGCAAAGGGGTTGTTGTTAAGAAAATACAAAAAATGGACCATACCCTGTGGAAGCATTTGGTCCACGCACAATTTTAAAAGCATTAAATCAATGCTGTGCTCCCCTGGCATTCCTGAAGGATTGCTCATTGCAGCCACACTGGTGCCAGAAGAGTTCATCATGACTGATGTTGTGGCAGTCTGAATATTAAAAGAAAATCAGCGGTTTGCCAGTTACTTTATTAGGAGGCATTGCTCTTATGCTTTCAGAGGATGACCCATCAATAATGCTGCACTACAGTGGGATTCCTGTGGAATTACGCAGTGCTGAGTATCAGCCTTCTCACAAAATGGTTCATCATAATAAATGGTATTATTACCTAAACAGAGGAACTAATTAATTCATCCTTATTCCTTTAAGCCACCCCAGCTGAGACACCTTCTGCTAAAAAGAACCACTACAGAGGGAATTCCTGGGTTCTATGCATTTCTATGGCTGTTGAGCTTTCATTTTGTGTAGTTTTTACCATTTTCATTCTACTTTCAGCCATCTCCCTACAGACTTCCCTCAGTCACCAACAAAGGGTGGGATATAATAAACAAATGATGGTGGCAGGAAGGGGATGGGATTTGTAAGGCTCATTGCTTCAGGCAACCTATTTTTAAAAAGATGTTCAGGAAAGCATAAGGAGGGAGACCAGCTCTTGCACTTGTTTTACATTTTGTCTGAACATGATGCCATGTGCCACTGCAGCTCAGTGGAATGAGATTGGGTGTGCACCCGTGTCAGTTAATGGGGGCCAGTCTAGGAGTGGTCAATACAAAAGACAACCAAGAGATCATAGATCAAGGGAAAATGCCAATCTGTAAAGCTGTAATGAATCATCAGATTACTTGTCAAAAATATTAACCGTTTTTTGACAAAAAGATCTGGTACTTCCCTAAAAAGCAAGCTTTGTTGCCTAAAATAAGCATATGGGAATTGTCCATTCCACTTAGTTATTGGTGACCCCAAGTTAGATGAGCAAAGGGTTGATGCAGGGGAACCCGAGGACTCTGTAGTATCCTGAGCTGCCACTGTCAGATCTGCAACACCAACATTGCCCGCGTCTGGAGGAGGGAAAGCACCCGAAGCCAACTAGACAGAAATGCAATATCCTGAGATCTTAGGCAAGAGCGAGACACGCCAGCTTTGCTTCGGGCAGGCTGGCATGTGCCAGCAGGAGAGAAGAGGTAAATCAGTGGTGCACAGCTCAGGCTTGAGCCGAGAAGCCCTCAGCAGTGGGGAAAACAGGCTTTGTGTTTTCTTTGGCTCATACCAAGTAAAAAAAGGAAACCTTTCCTTTACTTCCTTCAGGAAGTCGGGTTTTGCCAGTCTTAGGAAAGTAGTTGTGTTGCCATTTGGGGAGGGATTTTGGTAATGGTCTTGTGAGAGACCAAAATCACATTGCCCATCACTGAAACCTGGGCTTCCCCATGCTGGGGGCCACCAGGTCTTTCCCTGCACATCCCCTTACAGAGCTTTCCCCAGTGCTGCTTGCACAAGCAGTTTGCTTTGATAAGAGTCTAACCACGGAAATAAAGAGACATGTGGCTTTGGCAAACAAATTTAACACTTTAGTCAAATTCTGGGGATCTGGTAGCCCAGGGCTTAGCTCAGAAACATGGTGCTTTGGAAGGAGTGCGGCGGGTAGTGGGCTCAGCCTTAAACAGGGCGTCACTGCGGGCACAGCAGCGGTGTCCAGGGGATCCTCGTCATGTCCACCCGCATCTGGCACGACAGCATCCCCCTGCTGAGGCCACAGCTCTTTCGTACTACCAAGATCAGTATTTTGTCAAGAAAACACCTTTCCCAATAGTGCACTGTATTATGTGAAACTAAATAAAAAGCAGGGAACAGGGGAGGGCTGCAATGGGCCTAAATTACCGGCTACCATTTCTGAACATAATGGGGAAAAAGAAAAATCAAACGGTGTTTTGAAGTTTAACTTGGAAAATATTTTTCCAAGGCCTCTGAGGGTTGTGTGTGTGAAGGAAAAGGGTCGTTTCCCCTCACCCCAGCCCCTGCTGCTGCGGCACAGCTGGAGGCCTCCCTGCACAGTGGCTGGGACCTCCTCGCAGGTGTCAGCGCAGCAATTCCTTTGTCTTCTCACAAAAACCCTTCTGCTCCATTAAGCTTGCCTAATTGCTGCATTTATCATCAGCCATTTTCTGCTTGTTCTCCTCCTCATTCAGTGAGGACATGTCAAAATAGAGATATACCCGCCATCCCTCCCGCCACGTTCAGCAGGCACTGGCTGCTCAATTGGCCGTTGAGGAGATGGTCCCTCATTACTGGCTCCATGGCGGCTTGTGTGTCACACAGATCACAGCAGCTGGGCCGCGCTGGCCCGATGTCAGGCCCTTTGCACTGAGCCTTGATAAATAGCTGGAAGGAGAAAACTAGAGGACTTATCTTTTGATTCAAAACCCAACCAGCTTCATCCTCCTCTTCCAACTCCTGATACGAATTCACGCAGCGAACTGCAGCTGCCCGCAGCAGGGTGAAGCCCTTCATCTCCCCCCCAATGGCAGTTTAAGGAGCAGAGAATGTATTAGACACCCAAAGGAGATGGGGGTCCAGCTCACACCCGCATCGGCCTCAGTCACACACCACACATCCTTGTCCATGGCAAGAGCAACTGTGCAAGAACATGGCTGTAGCTTGGCCAGGGCCAGGCAGGTTTCTGCTGCTGTTTTGCAAAGAGCTGTTGCAATCTAATAAATTGCAATTAGCTCTTCTGCAGCATTTGCTCATTGTTTTATCAAAATACTATCATTAATAAATATTATTGTTTCAGGAAAAGGAAAACCTAGTTAGACACTGAAGGGAGTGACCAGCTTTTCATAAATGCTCTGCTCCCTACTGCAGCCTCTCCTCTCCAGCACTTCCCACCGATGGAGAACCAGTGCCCAGCGATGTTCCCTGGCCATGCCAGCAGTGGTGGGATCGCTCAGAGAAAATTGCAAAACAGGAGAACTCTGTGCAAAACCAAATTCAGAATGCTGGCCAGTGAGAAACACAGTGATGGGGAACTAGTTTGGGGAAGCTTTTAGATTTCTTTATTCAAAAATCTTTCTTTTCATTTTGAGTGCTATAATATAGCACTCCAGAAACACTTTACTCCAAAAACCCTGAGACAAGAGTGATTTTTGAGAGAAAGGCAGTTTGTTGAAATAAGAAATGAATGAATAATTTTAACTTGAGAGGGAATGAGCTCAGCTGAGCACCACGTTGCAGCTTTGTGTTGCATGAGACCAAGCCTCAGGGGGTCAGGTCATTCTCTTCCACATTGGCTTAATTGTACCAGGAGAGTGGAGATGCTGGAAATTCCTTTTTTTTTAATTGTACCATGAGGCAAAGATCCTCTTCTGTCTCACGTCTCTCTGTGGCTTGGAAAGTGCTTTCATCCAGGTCAATGGCTCTTAAACAGAAATGCAGGAATCACCACCACCTGTAAAATCCTTCCTGGGGGCTTGCTGAATCACAGACATAGGGCCAATGCAGTGCTTTGGAAGGAGGATGAAAGGATTTAAGAGTGTCTCCTTAATGGCTTGTTGAATTAAAAAGCTGGAAGAAAACTGACCTAAAGCATTTTAGGTTCCCTTCTGGAATCTGTATTATGCTTTGCATTGCACCAATATGAGCTGCAAGATGAAAACCTCCTGCCTGCTTTTAATGATGCATTCAGCCACTTGTGTGGAGATTCCCAAAAAACCCATTAGGATTCAGGCAGCCGTACCTTGTCTATCAGCCAACAAAGGACCAGCACAAAGAGAGAAAATAAGTGAGAAAATTTCCTGCTGTATCTCAGTAACTAAAAGCAATACATACCACCATCAAGGCCACTGTGAAGATCAGCTGCCTTTCCACCTGCCTGATAATGTTGATGGGTGCTCGGTCACAAGCACTGAGGGCTTCTACACCTACTGTGGAGTAAACAAAGGAACAGGGAAGAATTTTATGGGATTTTTTTCAAACCTAAAATAGCTTGGGATTTTTCGTTTGTTAATGGACATCTAAGAAACTACAACGTGTGAAAAATGTCTGACAAGGGAACATCATCTGATTGGTGATTTGCGCCAAGCCCCTTTGTACAGGGGGGTGATAGTACCATAAAATATACTGTTATGGCTTCCATTTAAAAAAACACACCTTAACTCTCAGCACATATGACTAGTAGCCCTGAAAAGGCTGAAAGCCATGCACTGCTGTCATGGGGCTGTACAGGCTAGCCATGTGTCTGCAGCTGAGAAAGCAGGGATCGAAAGCGGTCCAGCTATTCAAGGAATTAATTCAGCTGGTGGGGATGGCTCTGGAGGTCACGCACAGCCAGATTAGCCTTTCCAGGAGCTCAGCATTTTCTACCCTGTCCTATGGAGTTTCACTGATCAAACTCTGCAGAATTTAAATGTTAAGCCTCAGGCACAACGCAACTACCTTTCAATAAGATACAGGATCAATACCACGTCTCTGGCCAACAAGTCAGGGCACTGGGCTAACAGTGGCACTTGCCCAGGGCACAGCGGAGCAACAGGAGGAGCCAGACCCCCTCCCACCCGCGTTCACAGAATCCACGCCAGCCTATTTGGACCATTACTGACAGATCCTGTGGCAAAGACACTAGGGTTTTTCTGCACCCTGCCTCCAATGTGTTCACTGGATGACTTCACACAGCCAGACGTGGCCAAAAATGTGCCTCTGTGAACTAATGAATTGGTTTAATTGTCTGCCAAACCTGAGAGCAGCCAAAAGTAACAAATTAAAGTTTACAATCCTGTGGTCTCATTTACAAGGGGATAATACAGCAACTGTTTATTTTGTGAGATGTTGGAGTGAGTCGGGAGAAAATTACAGCCCCTATATAATATTAATAATAATCATCATCATAAAAATACTTTTAATAGGAAACACCGATGGTTGTTTTGCTCCATTAACTTGCGCTATTGTTTCAGCCTGTCTGGCTGCCGACTCAGCAGGGCAGGGGGTGTTGATTCCCCGGGGGCAAAACTGGCTTCACAATCACAACAGCTCACGCTGTGACTGTAGCATGGCAGCATCCATGGGAGGTTCTACGGGGCCAGATGATGCTTTACAGGGCCATGGGAAGAGCTCCAGGGGAGGAAGGAGATGCCAGGGTGCCTGGAAGCTGCTGGGAGACTTTATGGCTGATGTCCCCAGCCTGGAGGGGATGGGCTGGGCTGGGGACAGAGTTGGGAGCAGCAGCTCTGCAGTTTTTGGCAAATGTGCAAGCTGCACCCTTCGTGAAGTCAGCACGGTGCCAAGGGATGGAGGCGCAGGGCCAGCCCAGCATGAGCCACAGCCCTGACCAGCGGTGGGGCCCTGAGGAGGAGGGAGAGCCCGGCAGGTCTGGGGCCACGCAGGGCCACGTCGCTGTGGCTGTGGCACGCACCCCAGGAAGGCCCCACGGGCAGCTCGTGTCAGCTCCCGGCCCGGCGGGCAAGCGGCTGGTTCTGCTCGGCGCTAGGACAGGGGTCCCCATGCTGTGACGCTGCCAGGGCAGGAGAAGGAGCCCCCTGGACTGGGAATGACTGGCAGCCCAGCACCGTGGGTGCTGGCACAGGCTCAAACGCCACAAGCCAGTGTCCAGGCAAAGCAGATGGTGACGTCTATGCCGAGTGTGAATAATTTCAGGCTTTCAGCCTATTTTGAGCTGCTGCATCAGGAGCCCTGGCTGCATCTTCCCTCACATCCAGCACTGGAACTTCCCCAGGCTCTGACACCACATTCCCCCAGGCACCCCATTCCCTCCAGCCACAGGCTCCAGAGAGGTGGGGGCTTGCAAGAGGGACTTTGGGATGAGGGAATGTCCTAAATATGGGAAAACTGCCATAACTGACTATTTTTTCTGCAAAACAGATGAGGCCCATAGGAAGCTCAGCAGCTGGGTGAACGGCTGTGTCGCCAAAGGCAGCTGAACGGGAATGCGAGAGGGGGAAAAATAAATAAATACATCCATACATCCCTATGAAATTAATCCCTCTCCATTCAGCCATTTCCCTTTTTTTCTTCCTTTTAGAAGCAAGGTTATCAGGTCTAACATCACATCCAAACATTTCAGCACTAGCATTATACGGGATGCTCCAAGGTCAGCGCCTGCAGCTGTAAACTCATTAGTCTTGTCTTTTGTGAGAGAAGAAAGCCTCTTCATTCCTCTCTCACCCCCTTCCCCCCTAATTAAAATTAAAGTATTTCCTGGCCAAAAGTCATTTCTGCATTCATTCATCTCAATTCTTTTCTGTTTGGATAAACCACCCTCTGGTACTCCGAGGGTGTTATGTATACAAACTATAAACTCTTAATGGTCCTGCAGTGTGTTATGACTGGCCTAAAGAGCTAAAGCACGCTCTGAAAAAAGTGCTTCTTGGCAACACCGTGTATGGAGTTCAGGCTCATCAGTCATATGCAATTAGAGATTAAAAGTGCTTGATGGACTATAGGGGAGACCAGCACAGAGGGAGATTAGGAATGTAGGAGAGAAAAGGCAAACAAAAGCTTTTATCTCGGCACAGCAGTTGCTACTACAAAAGCAGCAACAGGAGGACAGTCCTCATTTTCCAGAGGCACCCACAGTCTTTCCAAGCTCGAGGGCCCAGGCGTGCTGATCACAGTGCCCCATCTCCATCCTGACGACCACCCACATCTTGAGCGGGGTGATGCACATCCTCAGGGACCGCCGGGGGCCGGCGGCTGTTGCTCAGGGAGGGCACAGGAAGGCCGATCGGGAGGAGGCTCATGCCATAGCCCAGGCTTTCAAGATCCTGCTCCCAATGCCTGTGAACACAGTGCCTGGTAAACCCCTCAGCTGCTGACAAGGACCAATCTGCCCAAAACAGAGGCAGCTGGGAGGTATCAGGAGCCTGAAGGGTTTATAGGGATGGAGGGGGTGGGGAATAGGGCCCCTTCTTTTTAGGGTAGTGTTTTCCTAGTTGGGGTCTTGTTGTTTTGAAGGGGAGGTGGGTGATTGGCATGGAAATGTTTTTGAAAGGTTTGTGGCCCTTCATTTCCTATATTTTGCTGCATGTGAGGGCCTGCTACATGCTGAAACAGGCTGTTGGAGGTAAGGCAGTTCCCTGCTTCCCGCATCACTGCCCTGCCCGGATGCACCCAAGGACAGGCAGGAGTGGGGACACAAGAAGAGGTGAGATAAGCAGCTGGAATTAGCAGGGACTGTTTTCCCCACTCCTTCTATATCTTCAGTATATGCAGCCTCTCCAATTTTGGGCAGGATTAAAATGTTGGGTTAATGTGGGGACAAATAAATGCTTTTTTTGCTAGTAGGAAATGTTCCAGTCTGGGGAAAGTTAACTTTTTTTAGGCTATCTGGAAAGAGCTCATCCAGAAAGCCCAGCTGAAATAAAATTGAATTCACCTTGGATGGGCTCACAAGATGATACATTTTTTCTTGCAGTGGAACATAGTTGTCTTGTTATCAAGATTTGTTTTGAGCTAAGAAAATGCTTGGCCCTTACTGAAAGGGAAAAGTGTAAATGAGCTGGGTAGGAAAGCCTTGACCCCAAGGTGAAACGCAGACCAGCCACCAAGGATTAAGCGCCCTCTGTGCTATCACAGTAGCTGTGCCAGAGGCTTTTCTACTCATCATCAGGCCTCAGAGCACCCTTGGGGGTTCAGTGCTCTTTGCTGGGTCACTGATTCAGTGGCAAAATAGCAGGCGGGCTCTGTCAGCTGAGCTGCCAGTGTGGCCTGGCAGGTCTCCTATGGAAACAAGGACACAGCTTAGCCTGTAAAATTGCATGAGACTTCAGCCTGTCTTCTCTGTATCTTCAAACACCTTTGTGCTTTGTGTAGGAGGAAGATGTGCGACAGCTCTTCTGTGCATGGTGGTCACTGCAGTCCAATAAACTGTTTCTTATAGTATCAGGAGACACAGGTGAGACTTAACCTTACCAAGAAGGTTGCAAAGTTCTATCTGAGAGTGTCAACCCTTGAAAAAACAGGAGGCTTCCCTCCTTCCTCCCCACAGCAGAATTGTCCTCCCATTCATTTGCTTTCCAACCTACAGCTAGCAAGAGAGCCAGGGAGGCACTTCACCTGCTCAGCCTGAAGGAAGATGCTGACTCTTTATGGAGTTTCATTATAGAAGTCTCAATTGGCCATCAGAGGTTCATTTAAATTGGTTTTCTTGAGCATTAATAAGCTATGGTAGTGCATTCATAGCCAGCTTTCCTCAGGTTTTGCAGAAAGTGGTATAAGTGGGTTTCTTCAAGTATATGTGATTGCTCATAGCTGCTGAAGTTGATTTGAATCACTTGCTACCAGGCTCACCAATTTAGCCTGATAAATTGTGCATTATTAAATGGGGGAAAGGAACAAAGCTGTGTTCTCCCAGAGAAGAAAATGCAGGATTTCTCATCAGTGAAGAATAATTCCTCTCATCAGCACAGCCTGAGAAAGGCCATAATGAACCATTTGCACCTGAGAGCAAAAGCCCTCACTCTACTACATTCCTGATCAGTCCTTGTGCTCTGAGATTCAGATATGATGGATTTTGCACAGAGCCAGCCATGAGGACAGATAAATCTGACCACCAGTGCTGTGTGTGTAGCTAGGAGCATGCTTATATCAGTTCTCCTTGGCCATTCTCATTAGACACATCCTCTCCTCTGAGCAGCTAATGGTGGCTCTACCTTTCTACTCAGGAGCACTTACGGACCGCAAACTGCACATGGCAGAGGGATTCAAACCCTTGTCCCAAGCATTAGTACTTGCTAAAGAAATAAACATATTCAGAAGGCTCTTCTCTTTGTGTTGGATACAAAGCATCTGCTATGCAGGAAATTACCGTCTGACTCTTTAAGAAGCTGGTCTCTCCCTCACCCACACAAGCTGCTCACTGGGCAACAGGCTCACTGGTGATCATGCATGAGGTCATGGAGTTGGTGCTTGGAAAGGGACTGGGCTGCATTACTGCAGTGATGAGAGTATTGATTTGGCTTGATATTCTAAAATGCGTTTTAGGCAGTTTCAATACAGACACCCCAGCCTCTGACCCCAGCTGCAACAATGACCAGGTATGCAAATAACCCACTCTATGAATGACACTGAAGTATAATTAGTGTTTTTAATATATTGCATAAGTACAAAACTTGCTGGATTCTACTGTTCCATCAAGACTGGCATCCTGCTTAAGTGTCCCAGCATGCATGGGATCATATAATCAGGTGTCACACTGAGTTTTCATGTAAGCACCACGGTTATTAATGCATTGCTATGCAACAGCCAAGCTGTGTGCTCAGTCCCAGGGGACCATGGGCGCCGTGCATCTTGCTCTCAGCCTCGTGGCCTGATGGATGGACCCGTGTTAATGAGCTCCGAAGGGAACTACATGGAGCCCTCCTTGCTGGAGGCACAAGCCTCTAAGGGAGGGAGTTAAAAGGGGGCAAAAAAAGACCAGTGGAGAAAAGGGATAGACTCCAGATAGCTCCTCTGGGAATGCGAAGGTTGTGCTTGATTAAAAGCAGTGCTTTATGAAAATGTTATTTGCTGTGCTTCGAAGATGACATTCAGTGCAATAAGAGTGTACAGCAAACCTAATATGCTCCCTGTGGAAAGGGCTGGGGTGTGTGCCTGTGAATGCACCCTTTCCTCTTATCTTTGATCCCTTCTCTTTAGTAGCTGGGTTTTTCCTCCCAGTGCTGGGAGGTCCCACTTTCTCCTAGATACATAGGCATCCTTCCTCTGTGGAAGTGTGCAAGCAATGATGCAGAAAAGGTCTTTGATCAGAGGATTCACAAGAGCATAGAGCTGCGACTGCCTCTCTGGGACACACAGATGACTGGTATCAAAATCTCAACCCTCAAATCCCATCCTGAACTCGCAGAGTGTATTTGTTTTGGACGCCGTCAGCTTGGCTACACCAGCACAGCTGGAATAAGCCTTTCAGAAGGTGATGCACAGATCTATTTCCAAGTAGTTTGCACTAGACTTTGTCTGGACGTGTTTGGTTTTTAATGCTTTCCCAGAACACTTGTAAATTTTTATTTCTGCTGAGAGCAGGAGAAACTAGCTGCTGTGCACAGAATAAAGTTGATTGTCTACAAAGTTTAATGCTGTTTTCTTGCTCTATTATTTGGTCATTCTGTGTTTGTGCAAAACTCCATTTTAAAGCTCACTCGGAGTTCCTGGCCTGTGCAAGGAAGAGAAGGGGGAAAAGCTATTTCTCTGCTCTGCCAAAATATACAAAAGTTTTATGTACCATGATGGAAAGTTAAGGTGAAAAGGGCTGGATCTGAGACAAGAAACATTTCTTTAATTTTCTGTACTTTTTTTAACAGGATTTGCTGTTGCTTTGAAAGCCTCCTGCTATTTTACAGGCAATAAAAAAGAGAGACTGAAAACATTTATTTCCTGAGACTTGCTCATTTCTTGAGCTCTGCTAAACGGAGCATGCCTAGCAAAGGGGACAGCATGAGTCCAGCAGACCCTTCATCCAGCTGACGAGACCAGAATTTGCCTGCCTGACCCCAATAACGGAAAGCTTCATTCCACTTTGCAGCCCTTATCCTATGCCCTGTCCTGTGCAGCCCTGGGATCCCCCAAAGACGGGACCTGCCCCCCTGAAGTCACATGAGCTCCTGGGTGCCAAGACAGCTGTGCAGGCGAGCAGGCTGCCACCTCATTTTCTACATTGGTGACTGCTCTTGGCTGTACAGGTAAGCCCAAAGATTTTACACAGCGCCACGTGCTGTCTGGCTGCAGTGACGTCCCCCTGCTTGGCCAATAATGTCACCTAGTGCCCTTCCTGTGGGCTGACAGGGGTGACGGGTACCAACAGACCTTCGGGTCTGGCCCATCTCCCCGGCCCGGGCAGTCACGGGGGTTCTCTCCTGCAGCACAGTCTGTGTCCAGTGCTCCAGTGGGATGGTGACCCTGCGCTTGGCTTCTTCCAGTGAGTCTCAACTGGTGACAAATCCAGGTCATGGATGTGGAGGCCAAACCTGCAGCTGCATGTTAGGGTTCACGGACCATTTCAAAAGCAAGCATGTGCTGTGAGAGGACGTGTGAAATAAAAAATATTTTCACATGATTCTCATACAGTTTAGCCTTCCTTTGACCTACAGCTTTACTTTTAGTTACTGCCATTGTTTTTGGCTGAAAATTACAAAGCTGAAAGAGCATCTGTTCCAAATAATGCTGGTCAGGCTTCTGGATAACAGCTCAGCAGCTTCCTGCCAGGAGCAGTTGCTGTGGCTTCTCGATAACTCTTAGATGTATTTGATGTTTTGGGAAGGATAAGGGAGTATTGTGAGGAAAATAGGAAATATTTTTTTGTAGAAAGCCTAGATACCAAAGGCCCAAATATCTTAACTAAGGTATGTTTAAAAACCACATAGTTCAGGTGAAATTCTTCAAGGAGAAGGAACATAATACGGCCTTCAAAGAGCATTAAACAAAGATGATTTTTTGAAAAATTAGCTATCAAATACTAAATGAATACAAAATAGGATCAATTGGAAGGAATGTATACTTAAGGAATCCAGATCTTTTAATATCTAAAGATATCTTCTTTTCTAAGTTGCTGGTTTTCAGACATGAGCCACCTTCTTTATTTGGTTTCGATAGGGAAATGTCTAAAAGTGTACTTTATTCAGCTCACAACAGAGCAGATATTTAAAAATTCTGAGTTGTCTCTTCAGTTAGGAAGGTAACCCTGCTTGCCTGCACAACCAAACCTCAGAGTTGGATTTGTTTGGAGGTTTTTTTAAATATCCTGCAAAGACTGGGGAAATCGCCCTCCCTGCAGCAGATCCTTGCAAGCCTGCCTGCTGAGGAGCAGCAAGGTGGCTGACCTCAGCCTGCAGAGCTGGGCAGCAGATTTGGCTCTTCCAGGACAGGTCTGTCTTGGCTTTGGTAGCTTGGATGCATTTGCCTCCTGCACTGCCCTCCCCGCAGCACCGGGCAGCAGCGTTTGCCAGGCAGCAGGAGCAGTGCTGGCTGTCACGAGCTACTTGTCCTGATCCCTCTGGCTTGCTCACGAGGTTGCATTAATAGCAATATATTTCTAACTTCTCTCTGTTCGTGGTGGAGAACCGCTGGGCTACTACCAGCCCCTGCCCGCTCCCTCTGCAGCCCTCCCATGCTCAGCTCCCCATCCTAGCCTGGCTCCAGCAGCATGTCTCATGTTCAGCCAACCCGAATCCTCCCTAATGCTTTGATACGACGTTTTTCCTCACTTCTCTTAAAATGGTTGAAGGATCAACCTGATTTGTACCATTCCTCCTGAATCCATCGGTGTTGTGCACCTGTGCTCATCAGAGGCACACGTCTCCATTTAGACCTCATGTACCATCTGCTGTTCCTTTTAATATTTATTTTGGGCGGAGGATAGGGAGGCAGTCCCAATGGCTGGGCAACTGCACCACTTCATGCAAGTGGAGGAGGCAAGTTTTTCTCCTGGGGGGTGGCTCGGACTGGCACATGCCTGCTGTCCCCACACCGACATACATCTTGTCCTCCTAAGATGCACCTCAGTTTTACTAGGAGCAAAACCAAACCTTCCCATCTCCACACCTTCATATTCTTTTGACTGTAAATTCTACATTTTAGCAACTCAGAGCTTTAGAAATGCATGATGGAAATTTTCTGTTTGAAATATTGGGCTTTAACTGCCATCTTCACTGGTGTCTTTGATTTTAACAGGAACAAAAGCATGGCTTTGAGTATGCATGTGAGCCCATGCCCTATCACATAAGCAGGGCAGTGATGGGATGCACACTACCATGTACACCTGAATCTATTTTTTTCAGCTCTGGGTTTCAACGATTTCAGCTTCTAAAAATTTCTGAAAATATAGAACAAAGCCACAACCTGACTTGGGTGGGAGGAGCAGGATTAAACCTTAGTTGCTTTTTTTTTTTCCCCTTATCCATTCCAATGTATTTATCAGCAAAGATGACAGGTAAGTAGAGCCACAAGTTGTACAACAGTTAGAACACTAACTTTTAAACAGAATAAATGGGATGTCAAAGTATGACCCTGATCCTGCTAAAGTTTTTGGCTTTAGTGACACAAAATCGCAAACTGAAGATTTCCTTTTAAGAAGGGGCAGTGGCAAAAACTGCACCTTTATCACAGTCCAGTGTCTCATTGCTGAGTTTGTGACTTGAACTCTCCAGCAGCAATAGCTGGAGACTAGAGGTTACTGAGTCTGCAAGCGCAGGGGGTTGTTGATGGGGCCTTATGTACACAGATCCACATTGCTGCCAGACAGAAACGCACAGCAGCTTCCTTGTGTTTCCTGGGATATAGGGTAGGGAGGATCTGGTTTTGTCCTGATTTACTTGCCTCCTAGTTTCTCTGGTATCTTGGGTGACTTGCTTGTGAATATGCCTGCATGTTTCTGAGCATTATTTCTCTCCTTTACTTCAGTTCTGATTATTCCCTAATTCACAATACTTTTCTACTATCTGTTCAGATGATTAAACCAGAGATTAAATGGAGTAAAAAGTTATTACATTGAAAAAATTAAACTTCTAATTTTTTTGGCTGAATTCCCTTGACTAAATTATGTGGGTTTTTATTTGCTATAGCAAGTCCCCAGGCTCCTGACTGATGTTGCAAGATGTTAATGGTTTCTCTCACTTCCCTGAACATTCCCACCCCGCTCCACAACCAATATTATGGTCTGTCCATCCTGAGTAGGTTGGGTTTTTTAAAGGCTCTGCTTCCCCACTGCAATAATATTCGTGCAGCTCTATTAGTGCTAGCACACATGGGCCCCATGGTTACCCCTGGGCTGTCTAAATCTGTACCCTAAACTTCACAGTATGCAGATCATCAAAGAAGTAATAAGATGGAAGTCAGCCAGATTGCCATACTTGTGTAAGAGAGTATCACTAATTTACACCTATGTGTAAAGAATAAATATTTTCTTGCAATCATGTTGCTAAGCCTGAAGGTAGACAGCTGAGTCTTTCGAGGATAAAATTGATATTGCAACACCGGGCTACAGAACCGTATTGCAAGAATTGGATTCATGGGATTCTAAGGGGGAGCAGGCTGACGCATGCCAAGAGGTTTTGTCCAAGATGGATGCCTGAAGGTTACATCCTCATCTGAAGTGTTTTGAGTATGGGAATAAACAGAGCTTCCTCAGCAGAGGCCAGCCCTGAATTAGGGACAGACACAGGGTGGGAGAAATGTTTCAGGAGTCACTTGCCCAAAGCATAATCCCCCATTAATTAACAGGAAGGTTTCCATGTGCTACACATTCCAAGAGGCTTTGCTTGGCAGCCCTGTCGATCATTCCCAATGCACTCTAAGAAGGGAAATCTGGGCAGTTTATAATTCTTTGTTGCCTGCTGTGTATTGAGCACAGATTTTCGCATCTGTCCTACTGCTAGTGTACCAGGCAAATGCTTCAGTGGGGCTGTTTTGCTTTGTGATGTGGGCATGTGAACAGCTGGCAAAGCTAAACCATATCCCTCCTACTCCCATGTGCTGTGGAGGCTGAAACCTTGCTGAAATGTTCATTTTTCTAACATCCTGCAAGACATGACACAGCCCCGCGTTCTGGGGCCCATCATGCACAGGCCAGCTGCAGGTGGTGAGAGGGCAGATTACAACAGCATCAGTTCAAATCTTTGTTTTTATTCCCATACCAAAAGCCTACAAACAATTCTCCCATAGGTTTCCCATTAAATGAAGCTCAATATTCACAAGGCATTGAAAAGCAAAAAACTTTTTTAAAAAAAAGGGGGGGGGGGGACTTGTTATCCCCAAACTATGCATTATAAATGTAGGAAACTCACAATTTGAGTTGCACTTTCAAGACACTACTCAGAAAAGCCTAAACTGAGCACACACAAAAAAGGTGATTGCATGGGTATGACATCTAAAGCAACCTCAACCTGACCCTGTTGTGACCTACATAATGACCATAAATTTGTGATTTGGCCTGATTACTTCAAACTGAGCTTTAAAGAGCTAAGGGGGGGGGGGGGGGGGGGGGGGGGGGGGGGGGGGGGGGGGGGGCGGGGGAGCAGAGCAATTTTATTTTTTTTTTTGTCCTTTTGTGGCACTGCCATGGGCAGTTTCAGTGTGAAGCAGCTGGACAAAGCGGCCTGGAGGTGCTTTGCAGTCATAGAACATTTCCACGGGGACATGGAGACTGTCAGAGCTAAAAGCAGGAGTTTGCTACCACTGCCACAGGGTCACCTTCTGCATGCTGCACAGCTCCTGAAGTGCATCTGGTACTGGGTTAAGGGGGTGTCTGATATAACCGGGATGCATTGGTGAATATGAAACTAAATTTGCAGTTAATTCAGTGATTTATAGGCTCTGCCAGACCCTGTATCAAAGGCTTCTGTGCTTTACAGGAGCTGCATTCCTGCCTCAGTTGCTCCCTCACTAGTGCTACATTAAAGTAGAGGAAAGAGTACAATGGCAACCTTTAACGTTCAGGTTTTGGGCACAACCGTGAACTTAAAGACAGGAGCAGCTGAGCCAGCTCAGCTACCAAAGCATCTCCTGCTGCGTGCCACCAAAGCATCTCCTGCTGCCGTAGCACTGCCTCATCCCAGAGAACAGCCATCCCCCCCGTGTAGACCGTCAGCCACTGGAAGGTGGCGGGTGACAGTTCTGGTGTCACAATAACTCTGCTTGCGTTACTTGAGCTTGTTTGTAGCCTATATAATCATAGCAATTAGATACAACCACTCTTAGCTGCGTAGCTTAATTACAACTAATGCACATCATTTCAATTATTTTTAATTATATGGAAAATGTGAAGAGTCTGTTACTCCATTGTTAAAATCATTTGGGACAAACAAGACTAAAGTGCTAAATTTCATAAAGGACCTAGTTATTAATTTTAACTCACTAATGAATGGATGTCTCTAAATTCTCCAAAGATGTAGTCTCTGCTTGAAGAGTCAGTGCTATAGATTTATGGATAGACTGGCTTGTACAGAGAGATTCAGTCCCAGATTTAAATGCAAAATGGAAATGCCCCATACTGCTGTCTCAAGCAATACTTCTACAAAAGTTATTTCATGTTAATTAGAAGTAACCACCTTAAAATTAACATTCACTGCTGCTGAAATATCACTGTGGACACACTTCTGACAAAATAAATGTAGGCATAACCACTTACTTGGAATAATTTTAGCTTCTAATTAAGCCAACAATTTTCTAAGACACTGAAATCTACCTCCTACTAGCTCATTTCTATTTAGTCTTTGAAAGAAAATGTTTAATGCTCCTTGGGCAAATTTGGGAAGTCTTATTTATGATATGTACTATTTTTATCTGCTCTTATAAATACCCCTCTGTTATAAATAAAATGTTTTTGGAGTTTGCTACAGTAAAAGGAAAAGAAAACACAGCAGAAACTTTGAGTCCTGTTTTAAAGCATAAAAGGGTTTATCTTATCTAGAGAAACTGGTACAGGATAACCAGCGTTATCTTATCACCACATATTGATGTCAGGGTTTAAAAGGACTTGAGGCTGTTATGCTACACGGAGCAGAACTCCTACACTGATAAACACTGATAAAGCCGCAGTGCTCTAATCTAAACTACACCTTCTTTCTGCCCCAAATACACATGAGAAGAGCCAGAAGCATTTTTCCTAGCACAGCACAATCCTCAAAGTGAGGGTGGGCTCCTTGGCCCACTGGTGTTGCTGGGGAAGGTCCCTGAGCATAGCCAAAGCTGACAGGGGCCTCGAGGAAAAGAAAAGAAACATGCCTCCAGGCCAAGCTTTGCCCATGGCCATCACTAAACTCCAGCCTTACAGGAATAACCTGAACCAAAGGCATGGGGTCTTGTCAAAGGGTGATGTTCATGTGAGAAGGCAATGAACAGGCTTAAAACCTATTCCCTTCTTTAAGTGGTAGCAGCCCACACTTGCAGTGCAGATTGTACCAGCTTCAACCCTACAACAGCCTGGCTGTAGGAATCATGTGTAAATTCTTCAGGAAGGTATGTGCAGCCCTAAGGCCTTCACTTGGAGAAAAAGACACCCACAAAATTAATCAGGTCCTGCAAAGTGAGATCTTGTCAGGTGTGGGATGCAGGCTGAGAATCCAGGTTGAGTACATGGTTTCTTCTTGCCTGAGTAACATGGATGCCAGTGACTGATGTTAATGTAATCTTCCTGTGTTAAGACATTGAATCAGCCTTCCAGAGGCACAACATGGATCCCAATTAACAACACACTGACATAAGACTGCTCATGCTCATTAGAAGTGTGCTAATGACCTCAGGGGTCCTGCTTTGCCCTTTATAGCCAGATGCTACACTTCAACATTGCTCACCCAGAAAAACACCAGGCTTTCGACACAGCCTGCAGTTGGCCTAAGTTTGCTTCAGGGTTTGCTTCAGCATTTGCTTCAGGGAAGGGGCTCCTCTCTGGGATGTGTTACAGGTGTGACACTGATAGCAACGAATATGTTGGAGCCAAGGGAAAACCGAGTCATGGACAAGGTCCCTGCATCACTTCTGTCTGCACATAGCCTTTCAGTGGGAGTGGTGCAGTGCAATGAGGCAAAGGGTAGAAGGATGTACAATAGAAATAAGGATGTACAATACCAGTAACCAACATGAAAGATTGTAGCAAGAACCAAAGTACAAGCCACGCCACAGATGTTCAAAATGTAGTACATAAGACACCCACATAATCTATGCATGAACTCAGATCTTGACACCTCTTGCTTGCTTGTGCAATTCCAATTAAATTTGGGTGCATTAATCTCTATTCTTAATAGAAACTCACTCACTCGCTCTCTCTCACCTCCATTTTCTGCCAATTGCAGATAAAACACCCAGTCAGCCCTCTGCTTATTTGATCCTAAAGTGAAGCGATCAAACAAGCTTGCAACCTCACTGAAGGATCACACAGAATGAGAAAGTGGGCTGCAAGGCAGATTAGCAAAATCGTTTCCATTACAGCTCCAAGCACAGACATATGCTGTCTTGGCAAGTTTATTTTACAGTAAGTCTAACTTTCCTCCCTTTTCCATCAGTTTTGCTGTGGTGTTGCTGTCCCTTTCTCTAGGTGCTCAGGATAAAACCCCACACTTTGGAAGCAAGGCAGCCTTGAAAGGCCTGATGCTGCACTCTACTATGAGCTGCACCAGCTTCTTTTATTTCAATAGAGCTGCTCCATCCAGATGTAGATGTCATGACACATATGGTACAGCATACATCCTCTCTGTGTTGCCTTGAGCTGACAGCGTGTGATTCCCAGCCGTGTGGCAGCAGACCCTCTGCTCTACAGTCCTGGGGAACCAAGATTCTGCTCTCTTTCCACACTTTTTTATAAACAATAGGTGGCAATTTTACCAATTAAGTGTGTGGGGAAGCAGCGAGTTTGGATCAGATGCACACAGCAGCTGCCACAGCATGAATACGCAGCACAGAGAAGCTGCAAGCACTTAAGCAAGACAGAATTATCATAGCACAAGATTAGTTCAGATATCATAAAGCACTGTTCCACTTCCAACAGCTCCCCACCAGGAAATCTCCACCCATCCCTGCAGTTAAGATGTGTATCTGTCTTGCAGTGTTAATTGTGCTGGCCTGCCACTTTGCAGTGGTTTATGTAGGCGGCCCAACTTAACAAACCTGGACAGTAAGGGCATTCCAGTGCTGGGGTGGATAGTCCAAAAATGAATAAATCTAAGTCATGTAGTTCTGCTGAACCTGTGGTTTAAAGCTTCTAATTGCTAACTTTCATCTTTTACCAGCATAAATAACAAATGTGGTGTGTTCCCCATTTTCCATCACCACCACATTATTAAAGCAATAAAACAATTTCAGAGGTGTGGTTATCATAAGATAATGGCACCTCTAGGGGATTAGTAACACCCCAGGAGACTTCTTAGTCTTAAAAAACCCGATACCCCCTGTCAGTCTCTATTAGCTCAGTTGTGAGAGTGTGTGCACAGAGCTCCCCACTTACGCTATGCCACTCAGCACACAGGACGAGTTAAGTGACACAACTGCAGGCATAATTAGGTCAGGAGATTCTTCCAGGCAGACAATTAAATAAAAAAGAGGAACCCTGAAACCACACGCAGCTCAGATTATGTATACATGCCTACAAGCCAGCTGCAGCTTTTTTTAGCCCAATTCAAAGCAAAGGGAGAGTCCCCTCTTACAGGAAGAAGTAGGAAACAATTGTGGCCATGCAGAGCACCATAGTGTGACTGCAAAGAGCTCTCTTTGCTGCACACCTGAGAGCATCTCCTCAAGATCAAGCGGGTCAGGAAGGAGTAGGTGACTTCGAGAGAGCCATTCTCCTGCCTGGAAGCATCACTTCATGGGGTTTTGCAAAACTGTGCTGACAGCAGAGCTGTCTGTGAAGATGAGTCTGCCGCCTGCCACACCAGGTGTTTTGGGAGCAGTCCTTACACACAATTGCTTTGTGGCTATTCCTCTCCTGCCTCCTCAGTCTCTGTAATCTTGGTGTGACATCATTGGGAATTATATTAGTTTTAGTATCTGCTGGGGCGTTAAGACCAAGCTATTTAGCACATCAAAACAACAGTATTAGCAAACAGGCCTTCATTTAAGGTAATTACCACCAAGGAGACTGCCTTATCTTTCATCTCCTGTTTATTTTGCTAACAGTCACCCAGATTCTTTAAGTAATACCTTCCCTGCTATCAGTTATCAAAGCAATGACTGAGGTGGAAGACAGCTGAATGCACTAAGCTCTAACACAGCAAAAGCCTCACAGGTGAGAGGAGGAGGGGCAGCTGAATATGGGTGAGAGAGGAGAACTGTCTATCTCTGCCTTTGTCTGCCTGTCAGCAGTGCTAAGCTGAGAGTCTTGATCCTACAGGACTTTACACTGCCTGGAGCAGGGATGGGATTTGAAGGACATGTGCTGCACTCTGTCACATCATAAAGGCTTCAGGTGAGCACAGACATTTGCTAATTACTATTGCAAATGATCACGGTGAATCTTCAACTCCCACTGTTCCCACATCTCACTATCATCCTTAGTAAAGATAAAGGGGGCAAGGGTGGGAGGATCTAGAGAATGGTTGTAAGCCAAAGTGTGGTGAACTCAAATACCAGTATCAGGCTAAGTAAGGTCTTTAGATACACATTTCTAGCCTTCCCCACTTGAAGGGGTATATCCAAAGTCTGTGGCAGTCAGCGGAAGGCACTACTGCCTTAGCCGCACCATCCAAAATGCACACTGGGAACTGAGCTGCATGGTCCTACACTCAGCTTTAAAATAATAATGGACAAAGGAATGTTAGGAACATTTAAATGTCTCTTTCCACGCCAGAATAGAGGGGGGTGGGGAAAATAAGTTATGTCATAGTGATAGTGAAGCAATGCAGTGCTTGAGTTTGGGGAGAAGTACTGCAGCCTAGATAGTCTTTGTTGTGATTGCTGTGAGGACTTAGTTGGTCAAGAGGCTACTTGTAGAGGTAAAAATACTCTTACTGTGACTCATCAGAAGGATACTCTACCTGGATCCTGGTTCCCAAGTGCATTCAAAAGAAAAGGGCGATGTAATGCCTTAAGAGAACAAGACCTTGGAGTAAATCACAGTGCAGTGCTCAAATTGCAAACCTACCAAGAGTAAGAGTGAACATAGGATGTTGGATCTGGTGCTCTATTAAGAAAAGAGCAGAGTGAAATGGAAGTAGCTCTTATTGAAAGCAATGCTGGGACGTGAAGTAGAAAATAATGCATGTGCTGTGTAGCTATCATAGCTTTACCAGCAGGGAGCACAGCAAGTTAGCACTAAGCCTCATTCCCACCTCATTTCTAGGCAAAGTGAAACTGTACAGACCAGAAACACATTTTTTTCCAGCAGTCACTGGGATGCACTGGCTAGGCTCTCTGGGTAGTTTTCCTATCTGTGTGTCCTTCAGTGTAAGCTTTCTCATGTGCTTTAAAGAAGGTGACCTTTAGGGCTGCTGGCACAGCCACAGTTTCCAGCTCTCCTGATTTTCAAAACAGAGCATCAGAGTCAAAAAAGAAGCATATCTGGCCAAAATACAGGAATGCTGATAAGGAGATGTGTGTTCTGGGGACACAGACTACATATGCTTTCACCCTGAATTCAATACATGGATAAAACAAAGGGCAGAAAACTAAACTCTAAATTCATTCACCATCTCATTTCATTCTGTTGTCAGACATGATTGTTGCTATTCAAAATTTTTTATTCTTTTTATGGGCATATTTATAGTGTTATGTCCATGAATTAAAAGACAGGAAACATTTTCTACCAGTTACTACTAAACAGTGGAACACTGGTATTACATAGGGTGAAAATTAAACACCCAAACAATTTTCAAGCAGGAATCAATAGGAATTTACTTTAGGTTATATTTAGTAAAATAAAACAGAGGAAAAGTATTGTAACATTTAAAAGTTAATGTACTTATGACTGATAAGCAGAACAATTGGGGGAGTTATTTTGGGTTCTATAGCTTTTTCATATGTGTCTGATGGAAACAGTAATTTAAATCCCTTTGGATATTGGCACAATCATGCAGATGACAAAAGCATGAACTGTAAACAAAGGACTGCAAGCAGTGAATGCACTGTGCTACAGAAGGACATCCAGGAATGTGTAATTCATTCATAGTCTAATACAAAGAGTAAATTGGGATAGCAGAGCACTTTGCTGACTCCACTAAACGTGGAAATTTTGAATGCACCTGGAGGAATAATACCAAAAAAGGACCTAGATAGACTAGAAAGCAACAAAATAGGGAGATTTAATGTGGAAAAACTGTAAGTAAATCTGTCTAGGGGAAACTAATCCAAAACACAGATGTTCTCCTGAAGAGAGAAATTTTGAAAGCAATCATGTTAAAGCAGACAAGGAATGACAACAGAGTTAATGGTAAGTCCCCAGTGCAACAGGCAACACAAATCAGGTTGGGGAGTTTGCTTGTGTGCACTGGCAGCCCACTGTTAGCCACCGCTCACTCCTGCCGAGCACTGCTGTAATCTCTTGCTGGTGAAATACTAATTTTAGCAGTGTGATGGGCAGAGAGATAACACAAAGTGGAGGCAACATCAAGAAGTACAACAGAATTATGACAAGCTTGGATGAAACAACTCACATAACGCATACCAGCACTGGGGTAAGGTGTAAGATAGGAGATAAATCCATTAATACCGAAACATTAAATGTTCCATCGCATGGCAGATTTAAAAACTAAACAGAAAACTAGAAATCTAGTGGTAGATTATCTCTGTGTTGCAAAGTTCAGGGTGTCCTTTATCATTCATCTTAAAATTTCCTCTTAAAAGCTGCTCATGACTGACATAAAAAACTATATCCAAAGGCAACAACAGAAAAGGTTCTGTCTGTGACTTTCATTAAGAAAAATCTTTCTTAAGAAAATGTCCCTGGATTAAGGGTAATTAATAAAATGTCTAAATATAACCCTCAGAAATGTTATTCTATACTCAGAAAAGTAAGTGTTAACCTTTTTCTGGGCAGAAAGGCTGCAGAAGACAGCCAGTGTTGGCAGTTCCTGGTGGTGAGGTTGGTGCCTTCCTACCAATACTGCATGCAGAACTGCAGGGGTGTGTGGCCTGACAGCAGCCTGGGCACAAATGCAACACTGGCACATCTTGCTGCCTGCAGATGAGGTGTCCTGTCCCATATTGTCTCCCATGGATACTGTGGGTCCCAGCAAGAAGCTGGTTAGGCTGGGCAGTGATGTGCTGCGAACCTATCCACAGGATTATGTGTTGCAGCCAGCACTAATCAGCCCTGCTGCTAGCTGCAGCTTTTATTTCCAGAGATGGATAAAATCCAATTTGGGAAGAGAAGCAGTTGTTGGAGGCCCAGGGCAATGACAGCCACCGAGGAGCATTTCTTTCCACATTTTGTCTGGGAGACCGCCTGGGGCTTACAGGGAGGGATGCAGAGGGGCGTGCAGGGACGTGGAGTGATGCTCCGGGCTGCCCAGGGGTACCCACCCTGCCCCGGGCTCCCCCAAGGCTGCATTCCCCCACCTGCTGAAGACCCACATTGCCATCTAGTGCCAGAGGAGCCCAAGGACAGCCGGGAGGCATCGCCCCACTCCAGCGCCGCTGGCCTGGGCAGCGCCGGGGTCGCCCCGTGCCTCCCAGGGTCCGCTGCTCGCTCTGGAACCGGTGACTCCTTCCTCTGCGGAAATTTAAGGCGGGGAGGTAAATGTTATGCTGTTCTGCTAACGCTCAGCAAGTCATGTGCAACCCTGCCACAGATCCTGCTTTGCCCTGGCGGATGCTGAAGGGCTCAAGAAAAAATGCAAAGAGCTACTAATGATCTCACCCTAAAACCGGCACAACTAAAGTAAGGTTCAGCAGTGACTGAAGTATCTAATATTTATGTATTTTCACAGAGGTCTACACGCTGCTATAACTCCTACCTAGTAAACCTTCAGCCTGGCTGCTGTGGCCCCCCTCTGCCCAGGTGCTGAGCGGGAGTGGGTGGGGTACAGGCTCAGCGCCCGCAGGAGCATGGAGATGCTGCAGAGGACTTTGGTCAGGGCTTCGTAAACTGTGACAGCAAGACTCAGGGTGTTAACCGAATTGTCCTGGCCAGGACCCAGCTGGGGTGGCTCAGCTCTGCCAGCCATGGTTTGTCTGAAGGGAGAGGGCAAGGGGAAGGAGCAGGGCTGAGCAGGCTGGGTCCTGCCCGCATTCCCGCCGCAGAGGCTGTGTGGCAGTCCTGGCAGCGAGCTGCTGTTCTGTGTGCTCCGCAACAGCTGTTGCTTCCACCCAGAGGTGATCCTATTCCAACAGTAAATGTCTACCTCCAAAAGAATAGATTGTAATTACAATATTTTCCATGGCATCTTTTCATGCCAAGAACTTATATATACACAAAGGCATGTACTAAATATTTTTCACGGGACTTCCCACCATAAGAGATTGAACTGTTAAGTGTTGTTATTATGTGTGCTACAAGAATACCTAAAAGCCTCAGGTGAGACAAGGGCTTCACCGTGCTCAGCAGAGCGTACATGTTTAATAAAACCCAGTCTTGTCTGTGCAGAGCTGGCAATCTGATTGGGATGAGACAGAGGAGTGAAGAAGCAAAGTGATTTGCTCCACATCATAAAGCAGTTCAGTAGCTGACCCAGGTCTCCCAAGTTGCAGCTTGCCAGCCAGTCTTTTCAATTAACTGTTGTACATGGTGGAGGTTGTTTATCTGTCAGACTGTGGTTATGCCCGTGTAACAAAGGACTCCCAGAAAAAACAGCCTCTTCGTGGTTTCTTGGGCTCATTGATAGAAGAGAGGCCCTACTCATGCACCTTCCCTTCTTGTGCTGTAAGTGGGAACTCTGAGCACCACTTGGCAAAGATGCAGAGAGCGGGCACCCTCGGCTGGTGGGATTCATTAGTGGATCCTGAAAACTATACCAAGCAACTTGATAGCAGAGAGCAGTTATCAAACTTCAACAGTGAAGTCACAATCTATGACCATAAAGAGCTTGTGGCTTTCCAGCAGTGTAGGTACAACTGAGCTTTGCCATGACAAAGGTGAGGTGCAGAGCAAGGTCAGCCTGCTCTTGCCACAGGAAGGGTGGCTGGAAGGGGTAACACTTGAGGGCAAGTGTCCTCCTTGCGCATCCTGGACTTCTGTCAAGAGACCTCATAAAGAACAAGCCACTCAGAAGCACCAACCAATTGTGATCAGCTCCTCAGACCTCACTCAAGTGTACATGCTCTGAAGGTCACTCATCAGGCAATGGGGAACAAACGTGCTGCTTTTGTAGCTGAAAATTCGCACATGTTCAGAGGACTGGAACAGCATTTCACCTACTGCCCCTTAAATTGGGGTTGATGCCTGGCAAGACATCCACTGGATGAGAATGAGGCCCTGTAAGCAGAACATCGTTTTACAGAGGAAAGCAAAATTTTAGAGACCCATTCACTGTAAGATCTTTTTTCCCCTAATACGTCAGTGAAATCTATTTATTTTAGGCCTGCTGTGTCACAACAGATCCAAGAGCTGCATTTTCCCTTTTAAAGAGGCAAGGTTTTGTTTAAAAATATTAGCTTTTCATGACATTTAGTTTCAATTTCTGTATATGGTTTTAAACTCTTGCTCTCTGGTGGAGATCAAGGACCAGCTTCTTCCTCAGTGTAATTCTGCCTAAGCCCATGCATTTACACTGGGGGTGAATTTTGCCCATAAGGTTTGTGATTCTCAGGCAGAGGCTTATTGACAAGCACTGTACTGAAGATATTTACATTCAGCAAGGCTCATAAGCCACTGAACATCTGTTCTCTTGTTAGCAGCCTCCTCAGCATTTGCCCTGTGGGCAATAATCTACAGGACAAGTTTCCCAGCACCTAAACTACGGTAGGATAATTCTTTAACTAAATGGAAAGCAAAGCCCAAGGCCCTGGGAATTCGCTTTTGTACAATAATCTTTTGTATGCATACAGTGGAAACCAGAGGATTATGGAGTCAAATCATGAGAATTCAGGTCAAGAGAGATTTGGTGGGGGAGGGAATGAGAAGATGGCAGAAGCACCAGTGGGAAGGTAGTGATCCCAGGGGAAGTAACGTGACGCTTGCAGATAAGCCTGTTCTGCTGTCATGGTTTAATTTTACACATCAGTATTAAAATTTCTGAGCATTGCCGAACATCAACTCTCCCCTTACTGCATGAGGTTCTTTTGTGTGGTTTTTTTTTTTCTTCTCTAGCAGCTGTGTTATTTTGGAGTACCCCTGTGTCTCAGCTATTTTCTTGTGCCATGCCTCCATTTTCTAGCTCTTTATTATTTTTTTTTGCAATCTGAGAGTGTCTGTTTTCAAATCTCTTTCCTCCATTCAGCTCCCTGTTATTTTTCTCATTCTTGCACACTTAGCCTGGATCAAGTATTTCAAAGATCCTCTAGATATACAAAGCAATTCATTTATCTCCCCAGGACATTTGCTTAATGGAAGGAAGGAAATGTCATTAAAGAAAAGCACTATGAAAAATGTGATGTTGCTTTTTCGCTTTCTGGCAAGGGATTGATCTGGATATCCAGACCAACACCCAGAAACTGTATTCAAATGCCTGCCTGCTCTTCCTACAAGGCAGAAAGATCCAGCTGAATCCAATCAACTATTTAACATGATCTTGGCTGGTGCAGGCTGCTAAGCTGATAGGAGGATATGATGTTGGGCAGCTACTGCTGAGAAAGGAGTGGAATAGGTGAGATAGGCATAGGTGTAAACAAAGGAGAAAACAACAAAGAAAAATTCACAGGTCTCCTGCAAAACTGAGCAGCTGTAGAGCTCATCTGAACATAAGGATTTTTCTTCTTTTTAAGAAGATGGGCAATATGGCAGAAAGGTTATGTTCTACCCGTGGCATAAAATCCCATCTCAGTTACCATGTATGAGACCTGGAACAAAATATCTTCTCTACTGCCTTTGTAAAATCTAACATGCTAAGCAAGACAGGAGTAATCCACTGCACAAAGCAGCTCCACTTTCTACTCAGCAGTGATGGTAGGAGCAAGAGTTTGAATCTGTAGGTATTCGGACTATGAAAGTGCTGCACGCTGGGAAATGCAGATTTTAGTTTGGGGTATTGTTTTGTTTTGTTTTTCTAAAAGAATGCAAATCTTCATTTTATGAGAGTGACATGTGATTTTAATTATGAATTTATCCTGCTTGGTGTATCATACTCATTGTCATGTTATTTGCGTAGGTGCTATGTCCTGTCTAAGTTAGCTGTACACACAGGCTGTGTCACTTAAGAAGAGATAAGCACTTAGCTTCCCAGTCATCCTCTGCGAGAGAATGTAAACTTAAAGCCTCTCACAGGCAAAAGCAGAAAATACTTTGTTAGTGCTTGTTTTGGTTGAGAGAATGATCAACTTGGAATCAAATAAATAATGTATATTATTGCCCTAAGGAATGGCACAATCTTGATTGCTACAAAGTCGTATATGTGTCAGGAAAGTCCAAAACTAAGGTTGTCCAAGGAATCGTAATTCAGTCTTCTTCTGTGTGTGTTATGAAAGTCCTGAGCTGTGTGCCTACATACCAGTTTTCCTAATACTTTTGAGAGATTCTGTGTTCTTGCTCTTTTTCCGTTGCATCTCATTTTTAGTAGGCTAGTTCATATGTTCCAGATGAGCACAGACTCCACGATGGGCCAGGGAGGGAGGCAGGCAGGAGGAATAATATAAGTCTGCATGGGGAGTAACCTACAGTTTGGACTTTATAGTTGAAAAGCGTGGTACAGAGTACAGATGTTATGGGTTATATTAGCTTGGTCTGCAGGGAACTACATCCTGTATTGGATGAAATGGTTTGACCTCTTCTATTGAAATGCTAATGTTTGACCATTTCCTCCAGCATTTGAGTCTCATTATTTCTCATTGTAGCCTACATTTACCCTTCCTCCAGTCTACACCACCCTGACCCCAGAGTTTCTGCTTTTCAAATATGCACTTAAAATTTGTCTGCTATGTGATTGTTTTATGAGGTGATATCATGAAGTATACGTATGTGTTCCAGCTGTGTTGGTGACCCTGCCTATAAACCAGGGAGGTTGGCTAAGCACACTCTTGCCCTCCCACTTAATGTGACTCAAGACAAGAGGATGCAGTGATCAAGAGTGCAGGAGAGTGAAAAATCCAGATTAGGCCCTGGAAAAAAGGAAACTCTAAGTGAAACTGACTTTTTATCTCTTTGTTTCTTCATGTTGACACTACATTAGGAAGGCTGACATCAGATATCCCCAGAGGCCCAAATCCAATTTTGAATCAAATGTAAAAGACCAGCTTGTAAAGGCCAAGAATGAATTGGTTCTGCCAGAAGAAAAATTAGCACAGAAACAAGCTTATTTCCAGAGAATCTACTGAAATAACTACATGATGCCTTAATAGGGATTGTCCTTGCCTGATTTTTTTTTTTTTTTAATTTAGTGAAAGTTCAGGCTTTGAAATGACCAATCTGTATAAGGAACACATCTATATCCAGATTAGTTGCATGCAGTAATCTGTAGTCAAGATTACTTTAGCATTGAAATGGGCTGCACTTTTTATTCTCTGAGTCTATTTTAACACCAATCCCTGAACAAATACTTACAAAAGCTAAACAGATATGTGCCTGTCCTACTTGTTTCCATTTACATCTGTGAGAAACTGCAGAGATTTTGTGCTGCTTAGCTCTCATGCTGTATTTTAGGGTCAAGTTCTCATATTGTTGCAGTTCTAGGCCGTTTGCTGTTGCAAGAGAAGATTTAGGTCAGTGTTTTTTCAACCTTTTTTGATTTGTGGAACCCTAAAAAACTTTCCAGCAGTAGCACAGACTCCTTTAGGAATTTCGCATATGTAGATTGCTGTCTGGCATGTATGAATTTGCTTTTTCTCAGTCACTTTTTGCAGACTCTTGAAGTTTTCCATGGGCTTGCCAGGCTCTACAGACCATAAGCTGGAAACCAATGATTTAGGTGAGCTCTTGAACCATTACTCCTCCACATATACACTGCTGTAAAAGATTAATGCCATAAAATGAGTAACATCAAGGCCAATGTTTCGGGGCTATTGTGACTTTCAGTACTTTTCAGTCTGTCAAACCTGAATGTTTAAGCAACCAGAGTTAACATATGAAAAAATACCAACACCCACGTTGTCCTGCTGGCTCAATGACTCTGGATGCTGAGCTGTGGGTGTTCCAATAACCCATAAATCATAACCGGTTTCCTCCAGAGCTTTAGCTATCAAATGATATATGCTTTTTAGCTTCTCTAAGCCTAGCCCAAATAAGGGTCTACAACATGATTACTTTAGATTGAGATCAGACTTAGGAGGAAATATGGGCTAAAGTCCATGCATAAATCAACTTTCTCCCTGCCTTGCTTTAAGTACCATACCATGAGAACCAGTCGAACCCTCTCTCCTGGCTGAGAGACAGCTATTTGTGAGCAACACCATCCTTACCACAGTAGGCTACTATACAACAGCAGAATACTGCATCTTCTCCCACTTATCACTTTGCTGTTGGTGAACTGGAGAACAGTATCCATCAGCTTAGAAGTAGGGAAAGACTGGTGTTAAGTATTTGCACTGCTATAGTCCCTGCATGCTCTACGTATTGACCAGATCTCTACTATGTGAGGTTCAGCACACATGTGCAACACATGTCTACGTGCCAAAGATCACCCAAGCCAAGCATGCAACAAGAGATAACAAGTGGGTATAAGGCATAGGCAGATGGAACAGTAAAAGCTAAAAATAAGATAAGATAAAGTTAGCCTATGGTCTTGGCATGCCATCTATTCACCTGGTGACAGGTGCTTTTGTAGGTATTACAGGAAAAAGAAAAAAGGCTTTGAGGAACGATGATTAATGTATTTCCATAGCTGTTACAGAACATTCCTATAATGGAAGAATGGCAGTTTGGGGAGAAAAAAGCATACCGTAGTTGGAAAATGTAACAAAGAGTTGATAGAGACTGGTAATGTGGCTAATCAGACATGAGCTCTAACTCGTAAAAGTGAATTTAAGATGATAGGCTGGATGGACATAGGTCAAAATGGGTCTTGGAAATTAATTAAACAGCTTTTTCCTTACTGCAGTAGAGAATAGTGAATCAAAGGAGGGATGTAAACAGAAAGTCACCTGGTCAAAGCAGGGCACTGGCTAGGTAAAAGAATGGGGCAAGACATCAAATGACAAAAATGTGAGAGTATAATGCAGCAGTAGAGATGCAAAGTGAAGAGAACCTAGTTAAGAGTTCCAGCAGCATGGAGGGAGATAAAAGATTATATATCTGTTTTCTTATACAGGAAGAAACAATAAATGTGGACATTGATCAGGAGGGCCCAGAATGAGGTCCATGTTGAAAATTATATCTGACTTGCATTTCCTCTTCCTCTCCCTTATTTGGCATCTATTGTAAACCTAGTCATCCCTAGACTGAGACTGATCTCAAGGTCATTGTTTTGATTCTACTCTTATCCCTCCCGCCAAGAGCTTTATAGAGCTTGGTGTTCTTTATAATGAAAGTATAGTGCCCATCAGCCAATACTTCCAGATTTTCAATTTTCTTTTTGGCCTCCTAAGGCTTTAATATTACTGTCCATCAGAACTACTGCTCCTGAATTGTGGCTGATTTCCTCTTAATATCCACAGCAGGGATTTTTAACAAATCAAATAAAAAATTCTGCCCCATCCCCCAGCATTGATGGATCTGACTCCCTTCAATAATAAGCCAGACATGATGTTATGGGACCTTTTGTTTTTGCACAGGATGTAGAATGTAGAAGACAGATTCTTCCCTTTCTCAGGAGGCAATTCAGTGTAAACCAGGTTATACTGTGCAAGCCTGCATCTCCAAAGGTAATGCAAAATAAAAATAACAGTGCGTCTCTAGAATATGGCATTGAAAGCATGGAACAAGATAAAATGTTCCATTAATCCCAGTGTCTAGGCTGAAGATGATGTAATTTAGGGCATACTATCATTTATAAAAACAATGACTAGACTTCCAGGTATGTACTGCAGGTGATACCTAATTCTTATCTACTTGTCTCTGGTTCAGTGCCTACACAGTCAATTTACAGATCTTTACACTGTATGATATGTAAAATAAAAATAAATTTTATTAAACATCTTGACTGTGTGTTGCTTAGCCTGCTGCTCTATCAGACTGTGATTTAAAGACCTATCTCAACAGCTTGGGAGAAGGAACTGTACTCAGCCTGTCATTCCCATTTTCTTCAGTTACCTTTTCTGCCTCTACATTCCATTTTTCGATAGCCATCTTGACAAGGGATTTGTCCCTCTTGCACCAGGGACAGTATTTACTGGGGTGGTTGTATAGCAAACATACAATCCATTACAAAGATGTTCAGCTGAGAGGGGATCTGCAAGGCAAAGTACCTGGATGGGAAAGCTGCTTCCCCCTGAACCTCACCAAAGTATGCTCTCCTTCCCCCAAAAGAGCTGAAAACTTTCAGCACCTACTCTCCAGGAGGAAGATTAAGAAAGCCTTCCCTCTGGAGTCCATTGCTACAGCTCCCTACGTGGTCACAGAGATCATTCCCAGCTTTCAAGATTTTGGTTCATGAATTCATTGTGCTTCCACAGCAATTCAAAGTTTTGCCTGGTCTAAACAAGTGACCATATTTTCAGTTGATGCAAAGTTGCTTATTAGTGACTGATGAGAATTTAGTGAGATGATATTTTGGAATAATGAGCATCTTTTCTGCATCTCAGTGCAGTGTTAACTGACAGCCCTGGATCTGAGATCGCCTTAATAATGAATTATTATAATTTTTAGGTTGTTTTTTTTTTTTTCATTCTGACAATGTCCACACTTATATGATGTTAATGATTAATTATGTTGGTTTTCACTGCTAGTGTTGGCTTTTGTTGCTAATCTCAAAGTAAGAAAAGCAAACTTGCATTTTGAAATGAGAGGACAGAGTGAGTATATGTTAGGGATTTTGTCTTTTACTATTAGAGTCTTATAGAAGTTTTTTACTTAAATAATTATCCATCAGAGATTTTACTGTGAAGTAGAAAATAACCAGGCACTCTTGCAGTAGTATTTCTAACGTGGTGGGTGAAGGGTCCAGAATAGCTAGACTGTGTGATTATTTTAACTGCTGTGTAGATAAAAGAAAAATGTGAGCAGTTAAATGTGGAAAAGTTATATATATTATTATATTACTTCTCAACAATTTTATTCTTCTCTTGTTCCTTTGTCTGGAAATGGTGATTAGATAGATTTTTTTTTTTCTCATGTAGTAAATAGACTTCCCTAAGAGTAAAGTGGTCACTTGTTCAAAGCAAGGTTTCTGTTTTAAGTGATAGATCTCTATTTTCTAAGCCAGTGAAACTTTTCCTCTGCTATAATGACATTTACAGACATCCTACTTGGGGCTGACATTCCCTGCAGACCTGTAGAAAACCTGAAGACACTCCTGACCATCTTTTCTTCAGCTTTTCTGCATCATTTTAGTTCTTGTATCCAGGTTTCTGTTCTTATTCATAAGCTGGCTGAAGCTACATACAGCTGTCACTGCATTTGTAACTTCTCTCCCCAGGGTCTCTTTCTTTCAAAGGCTGAGATGGATGTATTTCTCCACTCAGACACTCTTAAAGCTCTTTTCCAAGGGATGCATCCTATCTAAACTCAGCAGAGAACGTGCATGACGTTAATTGTAAGACCAGTCAGTCCTGTTTCTAACTTCAAGAGAGACTCACAAGTGAACAGCTGAAAAATTTCACTCTAAACACTAGTGCCTTTGGCTCAGGCCCAAGGAGCACATCACTCACAAGGTACAGCGAAATGTACAGTATGGACAGTTGTTAAGTCCTTGGTGTGTATAATTTATACATTTTTACTTTCCAGTGGTGTTAATTTGGCACCCCCTGGAGGAAATATGTTTGAAAACATTTAAAGGAAGGAAATATTTTAAAAAGACCCTTTGATGCAATCAAATCTTTAACTAGACTGTAAATTTTTCCAATTATTTATGGAGAGGGAGCCTTTGCAGAAATATTCATGCAATTTTTTCTGCAGACAGTTTTTCATCCTAAGATAATATATGCAATTTTTTTTCTTTGTCAGACTAAACATGTCAATCTAAGACTCTGACTAGGGAAGTGCTGGAGAATTTCTCTAACATCATGAATTAAACAAAAATTGGAATGTCACCTATAAATGACAAGAAGAACCATTAAAGAGGTCAGTTTTAATCTGGTCCAAGATATGTAAGAATCCGTATACATTCTTACTCTCATGGCTAGGGTGGGCTCATGTCAGGTAAAATGGGGAAAGACCTTACTGTAGGGTTGTGCCTGGATTTACAAACCAAACCAAAACCATGTCTCAGAAAACCTGAGGCTATTAGAAACACTTCCATTTTACTAATCAAGTGGAATTGCCTTCTTTGTTAGACAGAAATGGTCATATACTGGGCTTGCAAGCTAGCTACAGAGTTTCATGCTCAGAAAATAAAAAATGTCAAAGGCAAAAACTTAAACTGCTTTGCCCCTCCAGGCTGCAAGAAAACAAGGATATAAATAATGCCAAAATGTGTATTTACACAGCTTTAAAATTCTATTTGCACATAACAAAATAATCAGATGTTCATGATTTACAAGAAATGCCAACAAAGTTTTTAAATTATTATAATTTGTTAGCTCTCTTCAGGAAATACCTGGCTGCGTTTACAAAGGGGTTTCAAAGAGAACTGAGAATGTTGTCTATCAGTGTCGCATCCAGTGAAGCTAACCTATGAAGTGTGAACAATAATTGCATTATTTTTGATCTATGCTTGTCAGCTGGGCACAGAGCAGTTCCTTCATTGCTCCTTCTGCCCCAGCCACAAAGCTCAGTCATGGTCCCTGCTGAAAGGAACTTCTTCCTGGGAACTTCATTGTTTAATTAGCATGACTTTTATGTATTGGTTTTGTTTGTTTTCCCAGAAGGTCCTCTGAATTTCCCAGGGAGTCCTTCCTTTTGACATACTCTAACTCACTGCTGTTTAACTCATGGGTAATTCAAAGGCTTTTCAGTGGACTAATAAGGAGAGAGAGTCACAACACAGGAACTGCCATGCTATTTTCCCCTAGATTAGACGTTTCCCAAACATTAGCAGTGGTCAGTGATGGATGTCTGGATAAACAGCATAAGAAGCATTACATGAATGATCCTTTTCCTGTTCCCTTCTCATATGACATCTCTAGCTGTCTTCCTTTCTCTGCCACATAATAGGGAAGAGATCTGGGGCTGGCTGCCTGACTCAGAAAACTCTTCATGTTAATAGTGCATTCCCACTTACAATATGGCAGGAACATAGATTGTCTGCAGGTCTGGGCTATCAGTATTTGGAAAAATGCTTGACTAAAAGGCTGTCCTTGGTATGTTTTATTTTGTACTACAAAGTTGTTTTTTACCCAAAGACAAGCAGCCAGCAGTAAGAAACCACAACTGAAGATGTTTTTATGATAACATTACTCTTGCTGGCTTAGGATGTTCTTTAAATACTTTCTTTTCCATTCAGAGCACATAATTATTAGTTTAATCATGAAACATTTTCTATGTTGCATCTACCAGATCTGTTGTTAAGAATTTAATATTACGTTCACCAGAGGTGAAAAAAATTGCAGAGAAAATTAAATAGCATCAGTCTTTATGAATGTTATCTCCCACAGGGTGATAGAGAGCTCCAGACAATGCAATACAAATACATTTGAAATTTTACAGTAGGATTTGAGTAGCTGCCTTCAAGTCATTTTCAATTGGACTGATTTATTTGTTGTTCTTTATCAGGAACTCCTAAATTTCTTTTGCTAGAACCAGTATCAGAGGTAGCAGTTTCTGGCTTGTATCCATTTATGCATCATGGAGTATTCTGAAACTGCTAGTATGTATATCGCTATTGGTAGGGAAAAAATAAGAAATAATATTTGTAGCCTCTTTTTCTCCTGAATCTAATATATGTACACATTCAGAGCCTGAAAACTAATTCCATCTAGAATAACCTGGATTCTAGAAAGAAAGAAGAGGGGGAGGTATAGTGCTAAAGAAACATTAACTGATGGAAGAGATGGGAAAGACAGACTCTAGAAAAAGATCCTATCCATTCTGCCCAGCTTGGGAGGGTGACAAGTACAAACAGGGCCTGTTGAGAGATGGCTTACTTTAAATGTAAAACTACCCTGATCTGGGAGGGAAGTGTCACCAGTGTACATTGAAAGCAGTTACAGCAGTCTGCTGTTCAAGCGCACATAGCAACAGATCAGTACATCTCTAATTATTATTTGTCTGGCTGGCTAAGCAGCGCAGCATTTAAAACCTAATTTGTTGTATAATTTAATTTTAATTGAGTCTCCTATCCACACAGGACTCGTTAAGCTAGCTGTATGTTTCACTTGCTGTCTTTTTACATGGATACTATGGGAGAGCTGCAAGAGCCGAACCAATCGTTTGCTTGCACTGTGCTATCACCGAGGTGCAGTAATTCCTTGGTGTGATTGCAGAGGGATCCCTTGGCAGGAATATTTGGAAAATATGTTTTCTCAATTCCACAATATAACAAAACAACTTCCTCCCTCAGATAATGCTACGGTTTACACAAAAGATTTGGTTGTTGGGCTTTTAGTTGTGTCTCCCATGTGCTGGGATATTCCTCTGCCACTCAGAGAAAACAATTACTAGTCATTGTGAGCAGTAATAAAAATGAAGCACCATGACAATGCTTTTGAGTGATTGTAACTTCCACTGATGTGCCTCTCTTCAAATGTATAAAAGGCACTAGCCATCAGTGACAACAAAGTTGAAAGTTTGCAGGGTATTTTACAAACAAATCCTCCTGGAGGAATGCAGTCAGGACTCAAAGAACCATTTTTTGGTAGTATTATTACTAAGGGAAGAGTTACAGACTAAGGTCAACAGTGCAAAGCTCTTAAGTACATGCATCAATTTTGACTTACATGTGTCATTTTCTCATCAACTGGAGCCCATTGAGAACTCTGAAGCAATACTGTGCATTATGTCTCAGTTAAAATTGCAGATCCAAAATGCTTTTTTTTTTTGAATAATTTTGCTTGTATGAGTAGTCCCATGAAGCTCTCTGCAGAGGCTGGTATTGCTGTGAGATTCATGTGGCCAAGGGGATCTACAGGGTTTCCAGGAAAAGTTAAGATAAAAGTAAAATCTGAAAGCTCAAGCCTGTGAACCAGGTAGGAGTATCAAAGCAAAGAATCGTAACTGGTTTTGTTTTCGGTGTTTTGCTTCTGTTTTCATGTCTTATGATTTAATCCAAACTTCAAAATCATTTGAATGACGGGTAGAAGAAGGAGGTTCACTGTCTCTGTACATGTTACATGACTAATTTAAGAAGCTAATCAGCAACCAGCAGGAAGATCCAGGATAGCTCAGCTTCTTCCTCCTCTGTTTTGATGAACATAAAACTCGAGTCCTTCAGATGAATGTGAAAAAGGAATTCACAAATAGAAGGTTGCTCCTTATGTTGTGCAAAATGACTATAGTTCATTTGCCTAAGAAACCACTTTATATGGGGTGCTAATTGGCCTGAAAAGACTATGGTACAAGTGATACAAATGTCCCAGGAAAAAAACAAAAACAACCCCCAAAACCAATGTAGAGAAGCAAGCAGGTAGTAGTGATAATGTTTTACACAAAGGGTGAAAGGACCACCAAATTTCAGGTAGTGGCTTTCTCAGTAATATTTGGGGGGCCTGGTTATGTTAGCCGATTTGTGTTCAGTTGTGGAATCCTTCAGTGGTCAGATCCAGGGAAGTAAGACTGATCCATAAGAAGTCTTTCAGAAGACTGTGAGGAAAAAGCTCCAAATATTTGGACGTGTCTGGCAGAGGAAAGGCAGCTGCCAGTTGGAAACCTGTTGGGCCCAGCTGATTGGGCTGGCGCGAGGGGCGACTGCCCGAGGTAACCTGGATGTGAGGCCGGTGTGTGATGGGGAGAGACCATGCCGCTCCACAGGACTTCAGACTGGCCTAAGGCGGGAGCAGGAGGTAAGCAAGCAAGAAGGGGATTCATTTTTGGTCGTTTTAGGTGTCTGAGGTGGCTCCTGGTGTGATGATGAAGCAGGGACCTGAGGAAACGAGGGTGAGTGTGATGGCCCCGCACAGGCTGGGTTAGTGCGGTGGGGCCGGGAGCATGGGCCCTGCAGGTCCTGCTGGTCCAGGGCCTCAGGAGACAAGGCTACCATTGAGGAATTCATGAGATTTTCCAGTTGCTGTTTTGTCCGACGGGAGTTGCTGTTGTTTTGCGTCCTTTTTTTTTTTTTTAGCTAGTTTCCAAGTACTGTAGGACATTGAAATTAGGTGGTTGGTGGGGCAACAAAGAGCAAAGTGACAATTCTTAAAGTGCAGAAAACTCCGCTGCTTGCTCATGTCCCCAATAACTAGAGGTTTTGGTTTGTAAGAGCCTCCTGATTAAAACTGGGGCTGCCCCCTCCGGGCACGAGCCCCCATTGACAAGGCACTGATCCTACCTCAGTGCGAACTTTCTTTCTGAAGCATGTCCCCAGAACAGCAAGTATGCTTTCCATTTAGCCGCTGCTGTCAAATGAACAACTTTTCAACACCGAAGAGTTAAACTACAATTATTTTTCACGGTATGTGACCGATTAAACGAGCTGCCGGCACACACAACTCGCTGTGAGGCGCTCGACCCGCCCGAAACAAAGATGGCGGCGAGCGCCTTGTCCCACTTGAGAGCTGGCCCACACCCAAGATGTCCGCCAAGACGTCTCCGGTCCCCAAGCCTCGCTTTTTCCCTATGTACGGCGACGCTCTAGCTAGTGCGGCTCGGTGGTGGTCGCCGGAAGGTCCGCCTCTCTCCCCGGTGCGTTCTCTATGGCCGCTGTGCACCGCCTCCAATGGCAGCCTGGCCCTGCCCCGCCCGGATCAGCTGATGGTGGCAATGTCTGTTGACAGGAGCCGCCTCGGCCGCGGGACTGGGTGTAAGGGCCGGCGCCGGGCGGGCGGGGGCGGGCGGGAGTGGGGGGCGCGGCACCCCCTGCCCTCCCCTCGCCGCCGGGGCAGCGGAGCCCGCTGGGCGCGGAGGGCGGAAAGTTGGGGAGAGAAGTGAGCGGCGGGAGGGAGGGAGGCCGGCTGGCCGCCCCAGCCCGCTCCACCCCCCCCTCAGCGGGGAGCGGCCCTGTGGGGTGGGGGAGAAGGGAAGGGAGTGGGCTGGCTGCGGGGGGCCGAGTGGCCTAGGGGGAGGGCTTTCCAACTCCGCACAAAAGGAAGCGGGCAGGGCAGGGGCCGGGGGAGCTCCTGGGGTGTGAGGGGCTGCGGGGCGGTGGCGCGCAGGGCCCGGCCCCCGGGAGGGGGAGGTGGCTGCCGGCCCCAAGAAAGCCCTCTCCCCGCAGGGTGCTGTGCGATGGTGGGGTTTGGGTTCGCTTTGTTTGTTTTTGTCAGATGTGAATCCAAATGGAGCACTCGGAAGGACGCGAGCAGAGCCAGCAGCAGCCCTGGGGGAAGCTGATCCGGCTGGGTGCTGATGAGGCAGAGCCGCACGTCTTGCTGCTGAAAAGAGAATGGACAATTGGTCGGAAGAAAGGTGGGACAGGGACACGTTGTGCTGGCGTAGGGCGGTGTTCGGGGGACTGCAGTGATTCACCCTCCTGGCCTTTAAAACATTGGAAAGTGGACTGAAACTCATTTGGTTTGGTGCTTTCAGCTGTTGGAGGTGCTTGCCAGGTGGTCCCTTATTCCTAATTTACCTCTTGACTCTGTGTGAAGAGGAAGCTTTACACCGACCTTTTCTTTTTTACCAACTTACAACATGTGCACGTTTAAAAGTGAATATGCCTTTTACATTGTCTGTGACAGCTTGTACAAATAAGAAGAAACAATCGTTGATTCAGAAGAGTTTCTGTGTATCAGTCCTGTTTACTTTCTCATTTTATTTCTGTGGTTAAAATAAGTTGGAACTGCAATGCAAAATGCTTATGCTTCACAGAAAGGAAAACGCCCACATAAAAAACCTTAATTCTTCTGGCCATATAAAGATTGCCAACAAGTACTGAAAGTTTCTGAGAGTGGATTTGAAAGCTTCATTCCCAGAGTCTAGGGCTTTTACTGCTTGCCGTTATTTTAAGGGATTTCATACTTACTGTATTTAAAACAATCATTGCAGTGTTTTAATTTTTTTACTCTGCCCTAACTACACTAATTTTCAGTTTCCTGTTCATCAGTTCAAGCTATTTGACTGACCAGTCACATTCGGTAAATGGTCTTGAACAAACATCAGATACTATAGCTCTATGAGAAAATTAGACAGTGTACCATAGAAAAAAATTTTTGCCTATTTACATTATTTAGATTGCTTATTATCTAAGCTGTAGGTAAATTCTTCAAATTGAGGTCTAGTTGAGAGTTATCTTGCAGAAAAAAATAGGAATTTTTACATATTCTATTGCTTCCGTAACTGCTAATGGATTAATATAATGAGTGGTTGCAGGAATACTAAGCTTTAGATCCTAAGTATCACTTAGAAAATCTTCAGGAGTATTAGAAATGCTTGTTTAGAGCATTCTGTCCTTTCTGCTCCCATATGAAAGTTTAACTCTGTAGAATAGAATGGGAATGCTGGCATGCTCCTGAATAAAATTGGTCTACTCACTTCCAGTGGGCTTCCTAGCATCACAAGTTGTGTGGCAGCAATTACTAGCTGTTGATTGTTCCTTGAATATTAGGAGTAGACTAGTGATAAACTGTCACCGGCATATGTAGTGGCGACTACTTTCTGGATACATTGTTCTTGCAGGCTGAGATACAGTGTGAATAGGTGGAAGTGAATCATGTTTGTTAATTATAACTTTTATGCAAGCAAGTACTTTGAGTCATTTGTGAGAGAGATTAGTGGGGAACCTTGAACATTCAGTGTTCAAGTGAAATAAAAATACTAGATTTGCTCAGAGCCCTGGAGCTGTATGTAGGAAGGTTTCCATTGTGTCAACCTTGTCATTACACTTCTGCATATCCCTAAATCTTAGTCCTGGAGACTATTCTTAATCTCCCTTCAGCATTATTAATGTAATAGCGCTGTCAACAGAGATGAGTAAAATTTTCCTATTTAAAAACAAACAAAAGAAAAAGACTAATACAGAACAGTGATACTCTCTTATTATTCAGCTGCTGATTCCTACTACTTCCCTCCAGTATACCAAAAGGAAGGAGAAGTTAAATCCAATGAAAATGTTACAACGATGTGGAAAACGAGCTGTGTGCTCCATGATGTATGCCTCTAGAGTTTAGAAAGAACGCTTTAAATGTGTATGAATTTATCTCTGTAGCACTCTAGAATAGAGTAATTGTGATTTGATTTCCATCTATAAGGGCTAGACTGGGGGGAGAGGGAAAAGAACTAAAACATCTTGAAATGGTTGAAATAAGTTTATATCAGAACATGGGGCTATCTTACCACTTGTATTTATGCATCAAAGACTAGACTGTGTTGCTGCCTATATGCCAGTAGAAGTTTTGAACTATTGCAGATGTACGTGAGTCAGTTTGTTGTGCATTTATAGCCATGTAGAATGCTGATCTGTCTGTGTAATGTGTATTTTTAAGCACACTGGAAAATCTGCTTTCTTTTTAAGGCTGTGACTTATCTTTCCCTGGCAACAAGTTGGTGTCTGGAGATCACTGTAAAATCACGGTGGATGAAGAATCTGGTCAAGTGTCATTGGAAGATACAAGGTTGGTTCTTCCGTGAACTTCTACTCTTACCTTCTTTTTAGTCTGTGGAGTAGAATCTTTTTAGTCTGTGGAGTAGAATCTTTTTAGTCTGTGGAGTAGAATCTTTTTAGTCTGTGGAGTAGAATCTTTTTAGTCTGTGGAGTAGAATCTTTTTAGTCTGTGGAGTAGAATCTTTTTAGTCTGTGGAGTAGAATCTTTTTAGTCTGTGGAGTAGAATCTTGTGTATTGGTTGAGGCATCAATAGTAAATACTTTTTTTTGTTGTTTTTTTTTATTTTTTTTTTCCCCTGCTTTTACATCTAGGTTTGAGGGTTTTTTGGCTCTTTCTAAATATTATTTTCTCTACAAAGGAATTTGTAGTCTATTGGATGAAAAATACTGTTGATGTAATAGTTCTATCACATAGTTCTTTAGACTTGTGAAAAAAAGTGATGCCAGTGTTCTTAAAAGCTCTAAGCATGAGTATTCTTATTTCAAGCACTTGTGTAGGGAAGAAAATACCTGCAGTGATGATCTCAAAGCATAAAATAGATGTGGAGTAAAAATCTGTACTTGTTACACATCTTTCTGGTATTCAAAATATCCATTGTCTATATAACATAAGTGCTGTAGTAATCTAGCAGTTGTGGTAGGCATGTCAGATGGAGATTAGAGCCTATTCAGTCCAATTTCATAATAAAAGATGTTTGCTAGATTTCTACTATTGATATTTCAGTTTTGTTTCTTTTGTTTAACCAGAATGATTATTTTTTTCTTTGGGTGTTTCTGTGTTAAATTAGGGGTGTGAGAACGAAAGCCTTTCACGTAGAAAGATATAAGTACATACTTCACCAGAACTACTGTTAAAAAGCTAAGATAATTTAGTGGAGCTACTTTTAGTATATGAGGTTAATTACATACTACTTCACATACTGAAGGCTAGTGAACTTGCTATACTGGTGAGGCTATTTCCTGTGGAGTTCTAAGGCTACTGTGGGAGTACAAATAGCACGGCAGGGGTTGTAGGTGTTTTCCAGTGGATTTTAGTTTGTTTTCTATTTTTCTTTATAAAATTTGAGATAGAAATTTGAGTGGAAGGGTGTTTCTTAGGAGGAGGTTGTAACGCTCTTCAAATTTTCATCTGCTTCATTCTTGACTGGATTTTTTTTTCCAAGACTGCCAAAAGCTTCTGGTTTATTACTTTTCAAGAACTCCATGACATTTTAAAATGCTTCTGTAAACCACATGCTTTTGCTGCCAGGTTATTGCAGTCAGTAAAGAAACAAATAATACTTTTCTGCCAGCTCCCCCCATTTTTCATGTCTGGAAGGCATTTTACCCAAAGACAAAGAAGACACTTCAAAATATATTGATGTACATACATAAAGAGGAAATTTCACACTTGAGGTTTTGAAGGGTGTCATGCTGAATCCTTATTCCAACATATCAGAATGCAATTAAATATATTGTTTTGGTAGCTCAAGGTTAGACTCAAGTACCTGCTTAGCTTTTGACAAAAATCTCTCCAAGAAAATTCTGAAAAACCTTTGAACTGATGAATGGCATGCACAATTTTGAGGTGCACTGGCAGAATGTATGAGCTTTAATTGACATTCTTCTTTCAGCAGAATTTTTGCACCTCTGCTCCTTTTCTGTCTCTTGATCAATTAGTAGCTATGTTGATATTAAAAGGAATCATCTTCAGGGTGAGGAGCCCACTTCCAGATATTTACATGGGCTATGCATTTCTTCTTATTTTATTTCCTCAAGTAAAAGAGAACATATAGAATATTCAGATTGGAGGAGACCTCAGGAGGTCACTTAGGTCAAACGCTGCCAAAGATGGGCCACTGCTGGATTTGGACTAGGTTGTTTAGGCTTTCTCTACTCAGGTCTTAAAACCTCCAAGGACAGAGATTCTGTAGCCTCTCTGCGCCCTTATTCTAGACCTTAATTATCCTCATAGTGATTTTTTTTTTTTTACTTTATTTTTTTTTCTTTCCTCGCAACTGTTTGATTAAACCTTGTTTCAATTTAAAACCTTTGCTGTTTTAGTGAAGAACCTGTCTCTGTCTTGGTAACTTCCTCATAGGTACTGGAAGGCTGCTATTAGGCCCCCTGCTCACCAACCTGCCTTTTCCCGGGCAAAAAAAGCACAGTTCCCCTAGCCCCTTAGCTCATAGGTCTTGTGCTCCAGCCCAGTGGTCATGTTGATGGCTCTCTGCTGGACCTGATTGAGTTTATCAAGACCTTCCTTGTACTACCTGACTCAAAACTAGATGTAATATTTAAAATGTGGACTGATGAGTTCTGTAAAGGGGAGTAATAATCACTTCACTTAAGTTTCTGACTACACCCCTGTTAATACAACCAGCCAAGTGTGCTGTAGGCCTTCATCACTGCCAGGGCATGCTGCTGACTTAAGCCTAGGCATAAATCCAAGCTGTGTGATTTTACGCATAGTCATAAGACCCACCAAGAACCCTTGCTGGTTGGTCTCTAGCCTGTACTACTGTTGCAGGTGGTTATTCCATCCCAGGTGCAAGACTTAGGGTTTGTCCCTGTTGAATGTCATGACATTCCCATCAGCCCATTCCTCTAACCTGCCTAAGTGCCTCTGAATGGCATCTCAGCTCTGCCCCTGCTTTGGTGTCATCTGCAAACTTGATGAGGGTGTATTTCCTCTCCACTTCTAGGTTGTAGCTAAAGAGAGTAACTAGGATAGGTCCCTGGATAGATCTCTGGTGGGCCTATTCTCCCAGAAGCTGTGGGATGGAATGCTAAATTTTAGAGAAAAATACCAGGCCTAGCTAGGATGTGTAGGAAATAAATGGCTTATAATTTTCACTCTCCCATGTTATCTCAAATTTCAAGATGTTTCAAACAACAAATCAGGCCATGTTTGCCTAGCATGGCAGTCAAGGAATGTAGCTGTAAATCTAAGCTTGAGAAACTATCCATAGTTTCAGTTGCATGTAGCTGGTAGAATTGGTTTAGACCAATGTCATGATAATACAAGCTAAAGAAATGGTGAGTGATGCAGAAACATTCCTGCCTGCCTTTTTTTTTTTTTTTTTCCCTACACACGCACACACCCTGAGGCAGAAAGTGCAGCCAGCAGAAAACTAGAAAAGGCAAATTAAAGTTAATTTTCTATATGATATATTCATGAAAAGGTGGAGCTTTGTAATAGAAAGGCTGCAGCTATGGAGTACTATGAAGTACTACCAATTAGCTGCTTATACATGTTGTGCCTTTATGTATTTAACAAAAAAAGAATAAGATCCTTTGTGTTCTGCTTGCCTGTGAGTTGATATGAAGTGTGACAACCATTTGCTGAATCAAGAGACTGAACAGGTTGATATGACTACTTGTAGAAGACTGTCTGTTCTTCTGGGTCTTCCACTGTTTGTGCCAAATATCAGAAGAGCTTCAAAAAATTAAGCAGGCTGGAAGAAGATGTTTGATTGTTTGAGTTGGCAACACAGATGCCCAGAGTCCCAGAAAAATACTGCGATGTCAGCTTTTTCTTCTCTGAAGTGGAAAATAGTTTGGAAATGGAAATGTTGCTGTGGTCAAGTTCAGATTTTTCTGGTGAGGAGGAATGCATTGAAGGAGGCAGCTAGTGTGAGACAGTTGAACTCAGTGGACTTTGTTTCTGTATTGCAAGTAAACCAAAGAATATAATCAAATATATGTAGATAGACAACATTGGTTTTTATCTCCCTGGTAGCATAGTGAGTTCTTGGATCTACTTTGGGAGGTATTATCATAAATTTGTAGGTGAAAGAAAATGTGTAGAGAGCTCAGAATTATTGAGTAAATAGAAGTTTGGAAATACAAAAGCCAAGAGTTAGCAAATAGTACATAAAATATTCACAGACTTGCCCTTTTATGAGATATGTTTCTCCTGTATTTTCCATACCATGCACTAGTTGCCTTATACTGCTTGAAAGAAAACAAATTATACAAGCTGACCTAGCACAGCGAAAGCAGTAGTTGGCTTGCCCTAAGTAAAAGCAATTGTAAGATTCTCCATTTTGAAAAAGAAATTTTAAAGGCAACTAAGGTAATTTTTTTTTTTTTTTTTTTTAAAAAAAAACAGTAAGTGATGTTTCAGAGCAGGAAACTATTTCCACAAGGCTGACACTCGTGATAGGCAAGCAAACAGATACTTTCTTTCTGTGGGTAAATTTGAGGTTGATTTGATGCTGATGTTCTTTCTGCTACTGAATTCTCCTTACTTTACCAGTCAATACTATTTCTGTGAACATTAAAAGAATGTAGAATGATACAGTACAGAAGGGATTCTGTAACTTAATAGAATTCAAAACTCATTTCCATTTACCGTGTGTGCATTTAAGTAGCAGATAACTATTAACCTAGAAGCTTTTGCATAAATTATTCTTTTCCTGGATGGACACTAGTAATTACTAAATAGTAACAGACTGGGATTTTTCTCGGAAGGATACCATAGTGTCTTACAACACCTGGATCATTCACCTACTTTAAAGTAAGCCTGTTCTGAGTAAAATACAGCTCTTTGCATCAATTCTTCACAGCAGTTGGGATTGGGAAGTTAAGGTGAAGTATGGTTCATTAAACAAACTAGAATTATCAACCACTTTGGAATTGAGTCAAGGCCTGACTTTTTTTTCTTCCAGTCTATAGAAAAGTGACATTGGGACCTTTAGTGACATTGTTTCACAACGTAGACCATTTATATCGGATAGTACCGTTTTTCTTCTCCATCTCAAATTCTACAGCCAGTTGGTATCAATTCATTAAGTCTTAATGGATGGCCTTCGTATTTGAGATTCTCATTGTACTTATTTTATGGGGATCTTTAATAGTGGCAGCGCTGACTGCACCCCCCATTCCCTGCCCCTGTGCCACTGGGGGAGGAGGTAGAGCTATCGGGAGCAGAGCTGAGCCCGGGAAGAAGGGAGGGGTGGGGGGAAGGTGTTCTCAAGATGTGGCAATGCTTCTCACTGTCCTACTCTGTTATGTGTTGTTAGTGTCTGTAATAAATGTATGTTCTTTTTTTCCTTCCCCTAACGAGTCTGCCTCTTGCTCGTGATCATAAAGGGGGATTTTTCCCCATCCCAGTCCTATCTCGAACCCCAAGCCTGGCTCTCTGTCCCTTCTCACTGCCGGAGGGGAAGGGAGAGAGAGCTGCTGCATTGTGGTTGGCTGCCAACCAGGCCTAAACCACGACGCTCAGGAGTCTGAAATTTGGTGTTTCCTAGTTTTGTTAAAGGACCTCTGACAGGCTTCAGGGACTGTTGTAAACTTTAGTGTTTCTTTGGCAACTGAGGCAGGTGCAATTTTTACTTGGACATAATCTTTTTTAATATATTATCACTAGAATCATTGTTAAGTTAAAAATTAATATAGTTTCTAACAGACTGACTAAAATTCTTTTTTCCTCTTAACTGATAAACTTTGCCATTCTTTTAGAGATGTCTCTGTTATGCTGGGTCTTTGGTGTTTATGTCTTTCAGGCTAGTCAACATCTGTATGCTTGAGTTAAAAAGGCAAGCTTAAAATAGTTTAGTTGCTTATAGAAGCTTGAAGATTCTTTAATAGAGCAAATATCAATGTGACCCAAAGGTTTTTGATTGTTTCTTGATGTTTAAGGTATTATTTCTATTTTTTTTATATTGTTATTTATGTTGGATTAGTTGATTCAACCATGTAGATAGTGAAAGCAGTTACAGAGGTAAGAGCAAGAAATGATTCCTTGATCAATACTTGCTGTAGTGATTTTTAATCTAATGCGTTTGATTTTGTGTCCAAAAAGGTCAACATTACAAAGTTCTAGTTTTCTTCTCTGTTCATGTTACTAAATGACAAGAGATTTTTCCAGGTTGTTTTTTAAAAGAGAAATAATGAGAAGGGAATGTGCTTATATCTAAATAACCATCCCCCTCCTCTAGAGGGAAATGTCTGTTTGAGGAAGGCTGTGCGGTGTCCGGGACGCAAGTGATGGCCTCCAGGAGGTGGCAGCAGAGGTTTGCTGTTATTTCATACAGCAGCTTGCTCAGCTGAGGAGGAAAAAAACCAGATTTTTCTGTTCGTTTATATTTGGTACTAATTGCTGAGATTTTGAATGGCAGAAGTCTGAAATTCTAAAATGTTGCAGCCCTGAAAGAGGCTTATTGCAACTGAACTGGAATTATTCTGTACTTGAGTAACTTGACTCAGTTATAAAACACTAATAGCTTGTATATGAAACATTACCCATAGTGAAGGAGATACCTCCATTAATCAGCAATGCTCTGCGTTTTCCTCTTCCCCAATTTATTTTTTTTCCATAAGTCTTGGAGTTTTTATCAATATCAAAATAATTTGTTCCGACTCTTTTAATTACGTGTAACTGTTTTTCCACCTTACTAACTTCTCACTTTTGAGTTGCAAACAGTGTACGTAACCTCAGAATTTTAGGTTTTTTACTATTTGAAGCAAGAGGGGAGGAAAATTAATGGTGCGTGGCATCCCTGACTGTACAGGAAAAGTTCCTTTGTCACAGAATGTCTTAGGAGATTCTCAGTGTTAATTGGAAAACGTAAGCTAGAACTTTTTGAATAGAACTCCTATTGTCTTTTCCTGTTTTATAAAGGGTGGAGATTATTGTGCAGAAACAATCATCTAATTATTTTGAGACATTGACCAAATGTCAGGTATCTTTTGTCTATCTGTATGTCAGGTACCACCTCTTTACCATTATCTGCAAATTAACTTTGAAGTCCTAGTAGCTCTGCACTTCTGTCTTAGGAAGAAAACTTTTATTTGTTTCTGGACTTTTTTTTTTTAATCGTGGCTTACTTTTCTTTTTGAGAGCTAATAGTTTTTCTTCATTAAAAGTATATTGTGTTTTCCCTTCCTTCTCCTATATAATTATGAAAACATTTATGCTAAGTTCTTTTCTTTCTCTTTACAGTACTAATGGGACAGTAATTAATAAACTGAAAGTGGTTAAGAAGCAGACTTACCCTTTACAGACTGGGGATGTGATCTATGTTGTTTACAGAAAAAATGAGCCAGAGAACAGTAAGTAAATGATATTTTTTTAAATGGCATGCTTAGTCTTTTTTATTTTTTGAGTCACGAGAGAAAAGAAGTATCAGAACAATTAAAACAGAATTAATGAGTTTTGAGACAAATAAATTGCTAGTGTTTAAAAATAAGAATCTATAGAAGAGGTCATGGATGTGCCGTTTTTTTCAGGGACAAGTCTGAGCAACTGTCTGAAATTGAAATGTGCCTAGAAGTAGTTTTGGAAGAATTAATGCATGGAATGGTAACTAATGAGATCCGATCACATGCCCAATCCTTCTTTTAGAAATCAAATTGATGAGGTAGTTAGTGATACTTTATATATCACATTGAAGCAGTTTTTGGCACCAGAAGGAAAGGCTGCTAAAGCTTTTTGGTTTGTTATGGGTTGTTTTTTGTTTGTTTGTTTTAAAAGGGAAAAGGCAAAATATGGGGGAGGTGGGGAAAGCCTTATATTGAAAGCAGAATTAGTAAACCTGGAAAAATATTTGTGTGGTCTTAAAGAAGAATCATACCTATAATTCTTTTCAGGATGATGTAATAATTAGGTTAAAAAAAAAAAATAATGAGGGCCCTTCCTCAAAGGTCTTAAAATAAGCTAAGCTATTGTTGGGCAGAAAGTAATGTTCTTTCATATGCTAACTGGATGTAAGTCACGGACCAAGGTTTAGGTGTAAATGCTCAGTTTTTGCAATGGAACAAAATTAATAAAATATTTCATGAATGATCTGTGTCGTCATCTGTCTTAAAAATGTTCATAAATGATTTGGGAAATTATAACTATTGAGGCAGCAGAATTTTCATTTCATACATTTTCATTTCATACTATTTCAATCAATTATAGAGGACCATTTAATTCAACACTGACTGAAAAGATTTACAGAAATAATTTAATTGCTCATTATTATGAAATAACAGATGGGGTTCAACTTTGATAAATGAGGGGGAGAGAGAGAATGGGCAAGCTCTCTTTTTACATATTTATTGTTGTGCCCCAGCCAACTGCTCTGTCCATTAGCATGCAGTTTTTCTTTTAAGTGTGAAGTGTGTAATATTTAAATTTTAGTAGAGAGCACTCACTTTCTGGAAAAGACTTTAGATGAAAGAGGCATTTTAAATGTTAATTCTCATTACAGTATTTGATAGCTCTGAAGTGGAACTTAAAGGTGAACGAACAGACTTTGTATGGTCATAATCTCCCCTATTATTGTGAAGATAGTTGGATGTACTGGGAGATGGGAGGGTGTAGTATTAGATACATTTACAGAATGTTATTTAATGTGAAACACAGGGCTGTATTTACAGTTTTCATACAGTAATAGACATATGAACTGTTAATCTAAAAATTCTAGATCCATACGTACTCACTACTGAAATATTTCCTTTATGAAGTTGCTGTTAATTTATATACCGATAGATTAGACAGATTTATGCTGTCTGTAAATATTAAAAGAAGCAGCGATAAGCTATGTTTGCCTGTATGGCTTGTTTATCTTGCAAATCCTTTCTAAAATGTGCAGTTGATGCTACTTGGAAGAACTCATGTGAATTTTCCAGGTACTTTGTAATGAACTGAATCACTGATTTCTGTTTGTGTTAACAAGTATTTGAATTACCAAGCCTTCAGTTTTGCTTTTTCAGCTTCTCCATCTTCAAAGACAAGAGAGAGAATTTAGATTTGGCATGCTTATTTGGCCATTCTGAGTAGTTCTGAAGGAGGCAATACTCTTAACTTTTGATCAGAAAAAGGGTTGCTACAAACTAAGAGAGTCTTATTTGCTTCTACCTGGCTGGAGATGAAGAAAAGTAGGAAGTTGGGGGAATCTTTGGAACTGTATTAGGTGGAAGTAAGATGGAGAAGAAAGGGATATTATCCATTTGGTTTTATTAATAGAAAATAAATTAGTTTCTCGGTGAAATTTATGGCATGTCTTAATCTGTATTTTTGAGAGTTCATGGATCTCACAAAGAAATTAAGTAAAATCAGCTGAAGAAGTGGAGAAGTGAGCTCAGAAATAATAAGCTTCTTCAAACTTTCATTCAAGTTTCAGTATAGAGACAGAGCAGATTTTAGGTTCCATGGCTGGCACAAGTTAAATCTCACACAAAAGCTGCTCTGCCTGGTTTCCTGAGAAGAAAAGATCTTGCTGTGCTGTTTCTAATTGCCTCCTAAGTAGGAGTATTAACACTGTACTATAGAAGTGACCCCTCATTTGCCTCTTACATTGTCAGACACTTTGGCTGTGAATAGAAGTTGTTTATGTGAGATTAAGGTTAATGCTTTTTTTGTTTAAAGATTCCAATCAATATTTTTAAATCTCTTTCAGATGTTGCTTATCTTTATGAATCCTTAAACACAAAACATGATGCAACTCAAGAACCAGTAGGTAAGGCAGTAAATCAAGATCCATGAAGAGGAGCTAAGCTCCAATGACTATTGTAACCCTCTTGAGAGAGTTTGATTCCTTGGAATTTTGAAATCGTGATGTAGAGACTGTCACACAGATCTTTTTCTTTCCTTTCCCTGCTTCCAACTATAGAAGTTAATGTAGAAAACCAATGCCATGTGACCAAAGATACCTCAAGTACAGGAAGAAGTAATGATGAGACCCAAATTACCTCGTCACCATCAGCTACTCAGTCTTGCTATGAGGAACCACAGCCATCTACTTCTACATCTAACCTCTTTAATACTTCTTCTACCTCTCTTACTGAGTCTGCATCTGTTCAGCAAGATAATCCTTCTACATCTGGTAAGAATTTAAACAACTACATCTGTCAAGTGTTTAAAGATCGATATCCCTTCAACTGTTACTCCAGTTTTGAATTTTAACAGGTTAATCTCTTACCCCTCTCTGGGTCTTTAGCATTTGCTTTGTAAAGCTCTAGTGAAAATACCAGGTGGATATATGCTTTTTAACTTTCTCTCTATAAATAGGCAGAGTAAATCCTGGTGGATGAGGCAATTGTGAGAACTTCTTGTGCTCAGAGGAGCAGAAAATGCACATAAATCCCAAACTGCTCTGTCTTTACAGTACAGTTTTGTAGTGGAGCACTGGTGAAAACTTGGCAAATCTATGTGGCTCGTATAACCAAATAGGTAGATACAAGTGCTCGTGCTCATGCAGTCACTCAAACTACTGTAATTGTCGCTGTTTCTGCTGCCAATCGCCAGTCCCCTTTCCCTTGCTTAGAGCTCTAAGGCCAAAATATACCATGTGGATTCCTAGTCTAGTATCTTGCATTATGTTGTCAAGTGTAATGCCACAGTGCTGCATAGCTCTTAAAATAGAACTGAAGCAAGAATGGCTATCTAGAAAATCACATTTGTCAACAGTTCATTGGGACTTTCTAAACATTTTCCTATGAAAACAAAGCTTTGCCCTCCACTATGATCCTGACCTTTTACATATGATCAGTATTACATAAATCCTCAGCCTGGCATCTTTGTCAGGAAGACCTGGTGTGGATAATAGTCCTATGAATAAATACAATTTAAAGAGGAGTGGGGATTTTAAGTAGAGTTACACAATTAATAGATCGTTTTCCCCTCAGGTCTTCCAGTTAGTCAGATTGGCTCAGAATGCATTTAGCGTAGTTATGCAGACATTGCTTTTTTGCTATACTTTTTGTTATTCAGATGTCTGGATTGATATGTGTACCATCAACAGTGTTTGAGTACTTTTTTTTTTTTTTCCATGTCCCATATCTGTATGCAGCTATGTTCATGTTTCTCTTTTTATTTTGCAGGATCACAGTCCTCAGTTTTCACTCCCGTGCCTGCTTTCCCCATCTTAGAATCTGTGTGTCTAAGAAGACTGCATGACGAGCATGAAAAGCTGGATATGAATACTGAAACTTCTGCAATCACTTCAGAAATTACTGACAAAGAAAATGCAGAATCAGATTCTCAAAGGACAGAGGAGGAAGGTTTGGAACCTGCTAAGAAGAAACTAAAAGGAGGCTAGTATTCTACAGTATTGCACAACCTATCCTGCACTCTTTTAATGTTATTGTTGAAAGTCAGTTTAAAAAACTTAATCAGAATTTTGAAGCTGTGTTCATTTTTTCATAGAAGCCCAGTGAGATTAACAGAAGCATAAGGATTTGTGCTTATTTTTCTTTATTAATATGAAATAAATTCAAAATGCATGCATATCAAACCTAGAAGGTTATGAAAGTTGATGGTAGTGTGGGCTGGGTAACTTTTTTCCTCCTCACAATGTTATTTTATGTTTTAGTGTTGTATTAAATAAGAAAAGAAAAACTCCCCTCTCGTTCTGCTCTCCCCTCCACCCCACCCAAAATGAGTCAGGTCAGCTCTTATCTGTCCTTCAATTTTGTTTCTTACTCACTTGATTCCTGGTCCAGTGAAAATGTCTTCAGTAGCAGAAGCTGTTATGTGTAAAGCAAGAACCTTTAGTGGGACCATTGCCAGTGAACAGTGAATCTGTATATATCTTTCAGGTCTTTTTCTTTTTTTAACACTTAAATAAAAATAAATTTAAAAAAAAACCTTCAAAAACTACATACTGTGGAATCTTCTGTCTTTGTAGATGAAGATGCTCATCCAAATCTTTCACGAGCAGCTCCAAGTGAATGTATAATTAAAATTGGCTATGAAGATGCGAAAACATCAAATGTGAAACCGGATAAGATGGAAGAAACATTAACTTGCATTATCTGCCAAGAGCTGCTTCATGACTGTGTAAGGTATGATTGACAAAAGCTGTAATCATGTGGTAATAATATAAGAAGCTCAGTGACAACTGTTTGAGAAGGCCAGGCTATTTAGGGTTTTCACGAGCATTTCTGAGTCCCTTTCCTACCACCCCACCCCCATCTATATAGTCAACACTGAACAGATTTTTTGAGTGTTACAAGTGTATCTGAAAAATGAAAAATTTGTGGTTTGACTCCATTTCTTACATTGTTTTAATGTTTGTGTTTTCCAGCTTGCAGCCTTGTATGCATACTTTTTGTGCTGCCTGCTACTCAGGATGGATGGAAAGGTCTTCTCTATGTCCAACTTGTCGTTGTCCAGTAGAACGTATTTGTAAAAATCACATATTGAACAACTTGGTTGAAGCTTATCTGATTCAGCATCCAGGCAAGTTGAACAGTGTGTGCAACAGAATCTGATGTATTTAGCACATTAGCTGCGTAACTGATGTGTGCACAAACTGTTGCCTATCAAATTTCTATGTATGCTTTATTACTCTGATGTTTTCTTGACATGGCTATAAGAAAACAATTGCATGTAATATGACATAATAACTTGCTGTAGTATTTAAAATACTGGATGAGAATTGAAGGTGATTTCATACTATTAACTGAGTATGCTAAGATTTCTTAATTATATTTTACTACTTAATCATAAGACAAATATCAGTTTTATCAAATAGAGCACACTGACTGGTTAGGCCACCTAAACTGAGGTACTTCTGAAAAATATACTTGAATGTGAATTTAATTAACTTCGATCACGGCCTCTCGAAAACAGGTTGCCTGATACTACACTTCCATTAACAGAGGGGGGAATTTAGCTAAAATCTTCTCAAACTCTGTTGTCCAAAAATAACTTTTCTATAAATGAAACCACAGTAATTTTAACTGTGTTAATAAAGTAGTGTGGGGATAAGAGACGTGAGGTGGGGTTTTTTTCTCCTGAAATTTGAATTTGGTTCTCATGCCAGATAAATGTCGTAATGAAGATGATGTACGTAGCATGGATGCTAGAAACAAAATTACTCAAGACATGTTGCAACCTAAGGTGCGGAGATCTTTTTCAGATGAGGAAGGAAGTTCTGAAGATTTATTGGAATTGTCAGATGTAGATAGTGAATCTTCAGATATCAGGTATGTTTATTTAAGATGTCCACTGAAATAGATGATCAGGGGGCTGGAGCACCTCCCATATGAGGACAGGCTGAGAGAGTTGGGGTGGCTCCAGGGAGACCTTCTCGCAGCCTGCCAGGACTTACAGGAAAGGCAGCCTACAGGAAAGCTGGGAAGGGACTTTATCGGGGGTGTAGAGATAGGACGAGGGGTAAGGGTTTTAAACTGAAAGAAGACAGATTAGCAACAGCTTCATGTGAGATATGTGAAATTACCTTTTCCAGTTGTGATTTGGCTGTTGCTGTAGAGAAAACAGGTTTCTGGCTAAAAGCTTTTCAGGAGATAAAGCAGTCCATGACCATATGAGTGCAGCTGCAATGATTGTGCTTTCTCAAGTGTCTGGAATGTTGCTTTCACCAAGTGTATGGTACTGGAGCAGCTAATGTTTGACCTAGGGATTCTCAGGCACCAAAATATCTCCTCTTTATTAACAACAACAGTTTTTGCTGTATGTGTAGGGGGGAACAGAAAGATTCTTCATGTAGATAACTATTCCAGCTTGTTCCTTTCTTGTTCATCGTGCTTTCAGTCACACTGCTTTTTTTTTTTTTGCTTTTTTTTTTTTTTTTAAACTACTTGGGGATTACTACAAAATACAAAGTTTTTATTTGTTACAACTACAGCAGTCCTCACAGCTGTGAGGTACTGAGTTATGTAAACTTCCATATGTTACTGGATGAAGAAATTCCAAATTTAAACTTTGTAAGTATGACCAACCCTGTCTACCATAGGGATATGACTTAAATTTGCATTTTTTGGGTGTGATTTCATATGACTTTATTTTATTCTTTCAGTCAACCATATATAGTATGCAGACAGTGCCCAGGGTATCGAAGACATTCTGTTCCAATTCTGCCTGGCACAGGCCAAGAGACAGAAGCAGGAGAAATGCAAGCACTGGGAGATGCTCCATCTACATCTGCCAATTTCCCTGCAGGTCAGTGTCATGAAATCTTCTCAGTAGTATGATACTAAAATTCTACAACTCATACACATAATATGAACCAAGGGAGCTCACTCCCATAGTACTGTGAGAGTATCACCACCACACATCGGTGTCTTTGCAAATATTGTTAAGATTTGATTGTGGTTTTTCTGTGGTTGCTCAGAATAGATTGCTGATGGTTAATAGTTCTTAAACTGTTCTACATATTGAAATACTTTACATACCTACACGGTTTAGAAGTCTGAATGCTAGTTTTCTGATCTCTTATTGAATCTCTGTAAAAATTATATTGCTTGCTTGTTACTTTCAGATTTTTATGTTGCTAATATTTGCTAAGATTCCTAGTCCAGATTGAAATTGTATACATTGTTCAGTCTATCCTTTTTTTCTAACTCACCTAGCTGTCCAAGAATATGTGTGTCCTGCTCAAGGAAGTCATGTAATATGCACCTGCTGCTTTCAGCCAATGCCTGACCGAAGAGCAGAGCGTGAACAGAATCCTCATGTTGCTCCTCAGCAATGTGTGTACTTTCTTTTATTTTTTTTTCTGATCTTGGCAACAGAAATAAACCTCTCCTTAGTTTTAATTAAACTTTGAAAAGTGTTTGAAAAGTTTACTTTGAAAAAGAATATTTAAATGAAGAACACTTATCTGGACTCTTTTAGTGACAGCATGAAAGAATCTTCCTATATAAAATTTATTATTCCTCTGCGGTATTTTAAATTAGAAAGTTATACTTTTTTTTAACCAAGTTTATCAGAGCTCTATTGTTACTGATTTATAAGAACAGTAACTGTTGAGTTTTGTTGTGTGCAGGTCCTTACAGGGGTTTTCTTTGTTATTTTACAGGTACAGTTTGTCTGCAACCCTTCTGTCACTTATACTGGGGCTGCACTCGGATGGCATGTTTTGGCTGTTTGGCACCATTCTGTGGTATTGTGGAATAATATCTTTCTTATGCATCTATTCACTTTGCAATAATGTCTGTCTGTCTTGAGCCTTAGGTAATTTAAGAAATATAATAGATTAGTTTGTAGCACAGTCCTGCAAAAGGAAACAAAGCCTGTGTCCTCACATCACAAACATAAAATTCTCAAGTGGTATGTATCTTAACTTTGAGAGGATTTAACTTCCTGTCTTCATAGTATATTGGGCTTTAAAACTACATCTTGCTGAGCACAATACTTTCCCATATAAAGAGAATTGTGATGTATTTCAGCCTAGTAAGAGAATCATACAAATCAATACAAGAGCACTGAACAGCTGATGTTAACTGATTAGAAAAGAACCTTACCCTCTTAAACATGCAGACTTCTGAAACTCAAGGTTTTAGACATTTTTTAAAAATAGTTGAAATGACTTGGCTGCAGTTTGAAGCTAATGGAATATGCTTTAATAGCACTGTTAGTTTGTGCAGATTAGCAGTAGTGTTTGTAGACTAAAGGTGAAATTGTAAAATGGTAATATCTTGTCTTTGCCACTGGAAGTTATGTATCACATGCTTTAGCATATGTTGAATGCAGTCATTTACATGTTGCTCACATGAGTCTGTGCACGTTTTTTCAGGAAACAGAAGAACCTTCAGGAAATGTGTGAGGGTCATGGGGTTGGGGAAGAAATAGTAACTTTTCTTCTTCTTGTTCTGATTAGAAATAAATCTGGGTGATAAGTGTTTAGATGGAGTCCTAAATAACAACCACTACGAGTCAGATATCCTAAAGGTATGTTTAAAAATCGTGATGTATGATGCGTAATAATAAAAGTACAAAGTTTGATATATGCTTACTCATGAAATGGTAGTGATGTGCTGCCTAACGGTTACGGTGGCAGCATTATGTCACTTTCAGCACCTGATTCTAAAAGGCAAATTTAATGAGACCCTAATGTTCAATTGGACCAAAGTTATAGTTACTGTGTCTAGATTGTAAGTATTTTGGGGTGATAATTTGACTCTTTCAGCCTCTATGTAAGAGGGCATCATATTCTAGAGATGTGTTCCATTTAACATCAGCTCTTTCTGTACCACCCAAATTAACAACAAAAAAAATCACTTTCATGCATTCCTGATGTTTAATTTTTCCGATGTGTATGTTTGACAGGTGCCAAGACAGACAAAATTCTAGACATAACTTCTGAATTTGAGTTTAAATTATGAATAGACACACTGTAGAATTCAAATATGTTTGGTTAAATCATAAAAGAATTTTACTTGTATGAAGTATTTGTTAGGGAAGCCAGTTTCTGCAGTCTAAAGTGTAGCATCCAGAATATTAATTAAGAGGAAAATAATTAACTAAAAATACACCATGAAAACAAGACTTGCTAAGTATTTTTTTTGATATACAAGTTAAAGGAAAATATTTTGCCCATACCATAACAGCGTTACCTGAATTAGACAAACTGGATGAGATCTTGATTTAAGGTAAATGAGTGTGGCTAATATGGTTCTATTTGCATTCTTTTGGCAAAGGTGGGGATGTTTGGAAAAAAAGATAGAGTGGAAGGTTTAATTGGTGATCTGAAAGTATCATACTAATTAAATTTAAGATACTACATTTTTACTTGTAATCAGCATCAACCCATTTTGAAAACCTAGTTAGATCTAGATTTGGAAATACTTGAGTGTAAGTGGCTTGATCATTCTTTAGTGTTGGAGATTTTTCTAGATAAAACACTTAAATTGCTCTTTTCAGGATTACCTGGCATCCAGGGGTTTGACATGGAAAAATATGTTAAACGAAAGTCTCTTAGCTCTTCAAAGAGGAGTTTTTATGTTGTCAGGTATGTATGTTCATTTTTGTATATGTATAACTCTTTTGTCTATATATAAGTTGGTAATATTATCAAGAGATTTGAAGTTCTGTGTACATAACCACTGCCATCATGACATATTTGTTAAATATGATTTCTCAGGCCTTACACTGACATTCTGCACAAACTGGTTTTCTCCCCAGATTACAGAATTACTGGGAACACAGTGCTTTGCTACTGTTGTGGCCTTCGCAGCTTTCGAGAACTTGCCTATCAGTATAGGCAGAACATTCCTGTTGCTGAATTGCCAGGTGGGGATTGCTTCGCACAGTAAGGTGGAAAAGTTATTTAAAGTCAGTTTTATCCTTGTATCCTTGTTTTTTTAGCACCTTCGCGTAGTCTGGTGCAAATCTCTGTGCAGGCTAATAGCTCGCTCTGATTGCTTTATTGTCAGCTGCTAAGTTTGCATATAGTTATTGTCAGCCTCCATAATGAAATTTGTTTTCTTTCAGTATGATTTCTCATTTGTAGAATAAATATATCTGTATAGTGGAAAGAGAAATTCAGTAAAATCCAGAATATAGTCAACAGGAACTAGTTGCTGTAATTTATTTTCCCATTTAAATACATAAAATGATGCACCTCCTGAACAATTTCACATTTTACCAGCTCTCAACTAGGAACAAGAATGTTTTCATAAATTAATTCTAAATCTGTTTGCATTTACAGTTTTAGTATAAAATAGCATGCAAGCAACTGTGCCTCCTTCAATACTAAATCTGTTGGGAACAGAAGCTCTTCCAACAGTCTACTTTTAAATGTTACTTCTGTCCATCCTAGTTCCTGTTGTTAGCAACAGCTTTCCTGTCTTTAACTGTTGAGATCCCTGCTTCTGCTGCTGTGCATAATGAGAGATAGTCAATCTACCTTGTTTCTCCTTAGTATTGCTTTTCATTTTATTGTAATGGCCTGCTAGACAGCTGAGTTACAGTGTTTGTAAAAGTGGGGGAAAACCAACAAACTCTGCCCAAATGAATACATTTTTCTTTCGTATAGAAATGTATCTAGATACATGTCTAGTGTCTCAAACAGCAAGTCCATCTCTATTAAACTAAATGGTAAAATTTCAGTTGATAGCACTGAGAACCAATCCTTTCATCATAAGCCTGCATGAGCCTAATGTTCAGAATTTATTTTTTTGTCCTTCATTGTTTGCTTTGTTTCTAGAAAGGCAAACCAATATAGTTTACAGTTATTTCTTGCCAATCATGTCTTGCTTATCTACAAAGCCTGCTTTGAGTAACCACCATTAGCAGTGGCTTAATAATCTACATTGCCTTATTTAATGACTTTTGTAATGAATATAGCATTTCATTTGCTCTTTTTGTAGTGACTGTCACATCACGTCCTGATTGCTACTGGGGCCGCAACTGTCGAACTCAGGTCAAAGCACATCATGCCATGTAAGTTATACAATTTAGAAAGTGGTTTTGGTTTTTGATTTGCTTGTTGGTTGGGTTTTTTTGTTTGTTTTGTTTAAAAAAACTCCCACAAAACAACAAAAAAAACCCAAACCAAAACAAAAAAACACAGAAAACCAAACACTCAGCCTTTGAAGTGCCAGAAACTGCATGAGTAACATGTTGCAGCATAAGCAAAATTGGGTGAGCTTTGGGTTTGGTTTTTTTTTGTCATTTTTGTTTTTAACACAACTTTGAAATGAGCCCTTTGTGAATGTCAGAAGGGCACTGCTAGCACTTGTAAGTTGTTGTAACTTATTGCTGACACTTCTTGAGTCTTGTTTTCCACCCACAACTCTCCCTTCATTCCTATTCTTCTTACCCTGAAGTAGCTTCTCATTTGCTCATGTCTGGGTGCTTCTTAAAAACACTGTATATACAATAATTAGCTGTGTGCGATTTCCATTTGAAACTATGAGAGATTCTTCTAGTGAAGTGCAACATACTTTGAAGAGATAACTTGGTGGGAATATTTTGTAACAAGAGAAGTGTGGAACGTGTGACATTAGGAACCTCATGTGGTTTAGCAGTTCCTGGTTTTGGAGGAGTTTTTAGGTTTTATTGCCTCTGACCCAAGCAATTTGGCATATGGTTAAAAATGAAATACTGAGCCTGAAAAGAGATTAACCCTCTACTTCTCAGGTGTTTTAATACATCTAGGGGACATGGACTCCTGGTGTGTGGTCATTCATGAGAAACATCCATCCAAAATAAGTCAAGGTACTTGATTAAAAAAAAAAAAAATCAAGGCCACTGATAACCAATACAGTTTCATTCACAGAAAAAGATGCACATGTATTAAGGCAGATATTAAAGACTTGTAAAACAAGACAAAAATTATCTACCTAAGAGCTAACTGATTCCAGGGAGGGTAGAAGAATCCTTCTTGCTTTATGAATAATTCTCTAAATTCTCAGTGCAATTTAAGATAGAGGAGCTATTACCCTTTATTGAGAAATTGCTTTAATGAATAGTAGATTATGCAGTATCTTTCTAATGCTGCAATGAACATACACACTTTGCATAATTCCTTTAATATGTCAGGTACTATGGGTTGAAAATAACCAGTCTGTACTGGTTACTCAGGCAAGCAGATCACAAGAAAGACGTAAAATATTCATCCCCAGTCTCTTACAAATTCAGAAGGTTTTACTGAATAACTTTCAAAAAGAATTTAGGATTTAAGTTGCAGATGTAATTCAAACTACCACTGCTATCTGTAACTTCACATTACAGGACTGTCTATGATCCCAGAGGAGATTTTGTTTTGAAATGTTAGAGAGTTAATTCCGTATCAAAGTACTCACTGGTCATCTTTGTTCGTATTGTAGTGGATAATTGCATAGAAATGACTCAGGGTTTTTCTCCTTTTTTTCTTCTCCTTTTTTCATTTTTTCTTTCAAGCATTAGCTGTTCCTAGAACTTTACTGGATGTTGCTCTTAGTTCCTAAAATCCATAAAAGCATAATCCATAAAACCTCCTAGATATCCAGTGATGGGGTTTTTTTATTGTGCTAAACTGTTTTGCTAAGTAGTTTGGTTATTTAAGCAAGTTTTCTTTCTAATTTTTGATCTAATGCAGCAAGAGGGAAAAGATTCATGGTCTCTTTTGCATCATCTCTTTCACATATATATGTATATACACACTCAACACCCCAACTCCTGTTACAGTTATGTATCAGGGGATGCACAACCCAAGTAAGACAAAAACAAAGAATGAATAGCGAGATGTTTTTGAGAATTGGAAAGAAGTGCCTCGTACAAAACTGTTGTTATCTATTTAAGTCATGAAGATGGCTTGCCATTCCCATAAAACCTAAATAATACAGAATGGGGAAAACTTCCTTTTCAGAAGACAATTCTAAGCCAGTGGAAGAACATGTTTATGTTGAAATATATTAATTGCCTGGTTAATTCTAGTTCCTAGTAACTTGTGTAATGCTGTCTACTGAAAATTACTAATGTCTCGCAAGGCAAAATTAATTCACTGATTCCTGTTTTAATTGTCTTCTGCGCTTGAAGTATGCAGAAGTATAGAGGAATACTTTTAATAACAGGTTTTCTGTGTGCATAATAAAACTAACAAGGGTTAGGCAGGAGAGATGTTGAAAATCCTGTTACAGATAACATGGTAGTAGAATACAATCTAAACAGGTTCTGAAAAATAGGTTAGTGTGCAAGTGCTCTGCTTTAAACTGCTTAACCTTTAAAATATCCTGTGAAATATGCTGACTTTTTTGTTGCCTGACTTCTGAGAACTTTGTTACATTTTAATACTTTTTGTTTTTCTTTATTTCAGGAAATTCAATCACATTTGTGAACAAACACGATTCAAGAACTGAATACTTGTACTCTGTAGAGAGGGTCAAAAACCTGTTACACTGCTTGTACAGTTTAAGGTTTCAGGGGATCTTCTCAGTTCCCCTATAGCAGGGAATCAATAACTTTTGCATCAGGTAATCTGGTGTGAACTTTTTAATTTGTAGAATTTTACAACTGTACATGAATAAGGTAGATTTTATTTTTTTTTCCAAGAAAATCCAGCAAGCATTGCATTCCATCCTCATGACTACAGTGTCCCTGTATCACTTCAGTGAAGAACAGAAACAGAAATCACACACACAAAAACCAGCCATATCTTGGGAAGACCTAAGAATAAGGAGTGTATTTGCACTACTTGTGAAGAAACTAAGAAAAATCCTTAGACTTAAAATAGAAATGTTTTGTAAAAGTATCTGATGGATATTTCAAGAGCCATTAATATTTAAGAAGGAAATTGTCAGTGTATATTTGTAACTGCATTTTGTGGTAGTCTGATACTTTGTCACTACCCATTGCATTTGGGCTAGAAAACACGTTGATATTCACTTTTTTAAAAAAAAAATCCGTCCATTAAACAGCTTTTTCAACTTAAAGCTTCTACCATATGTGCAGTGTTATAGTGGAAGTAGTACAGTTTCTTTTCTTAGTTTAGTTGTGTTGATGTTTTTATTCTCATTAAATTACAAAAATAATTGCACAAAAAGTTGAAAATCACATTTAACGTTGGGGTAATACTTGAAGCAGAACAGACTTCTGCTAATATTACTTCTGTAGTGTTTTATATCAGAAGACCAAACAGTGCTTTTGAGCAGCCAGTAGGAGACACTGGTTCGTTTTTTGTATTTCTTTTGTTGGTTACCATGTGCTAAATATGTACCTCTGCCATGCAGCTCTTCTCTAGCATGCATACACTGGTGAAAATGTAGACAAAGTTATAGTTTAAAATAGAATATATCAGCTTTACTGGAAGGAACAATTTTATAGAAAATAATTCAGTTTGGACAAATTGTAGCAATATGATGAGGCATTTCTGGATAGGGGTGATAAATGAGAACACTGGTATCACTGACATAAAAAACATAGATTTTATTTTCATGGCTCCTGTAGAGCTTATTCAGGAAATGTCCTGAGCATGATTAAAAAAAAAAAAAAAAAAAAAAAATCCCAACACAACATGCCTCCCCTCAAACTGATATGATCTAATCTGTTTCATCATAATCTGGTAGCTGATGTTGACGAACCTCGACTGGGACCAATTTTTCTTTTTAATCATACTTAGAAGAGTGAAACAGAATGAGAAGAAAGCATACACAGTTACCTCTGTAGATACCATGTTGTTTTTAAGTATGCCTTATTTTATGAGCAGGATTTATAATTCAATGTTAAAAAGTATACACACAATATCTTGTAATATAATGGAGCACAAATGATGCAGTACATCATGTCTACTGGTGTCAGTGAATTAAGCAACTATTTCCAGTAATGCACATCTTAATATGAATGCCAATTAGAATGATGCATTTCTGTTTAGATTTTTATTTTTTAAAATAGCTGTCTCAAGGATGGGTCTGTTGACCATGCCCTTATGCTATTAAAAATACACCTTGGTGTGGACTTTTCTTCCTAATCTCTGGGCATTTTCTCCTGTGAGTAGGATTGAAATTGGATCTGGAATAATACTTGAAACTTCCTTTAACAACAACAGTGTGTTTCTGTCTTTTAGTATTATTAACAATGTTCTGTTGCTTCTGTATTTGTATTTTATGTTTAGATTTTTTTTAATCATTATTGTATCTTCTCAGGACAACCATTCCCAGCTGGTTTTGATCTCATTTTCATCTCTAGCTGTGCATGTAGCAAACTGAGTGCAGTTGTGGAGTTCAAGCCTTTGCACATTATATGCAGAAATGTGCTTTGCATTCTCATTCACCACTTTCCACACCCCAGATGGGCTTTCAGCATAGACTTGCCACTGTGCTAGTGTTCAAGCCTCTGGTGCTGATTTTTTTTTTTTTGTTGGTCAAGAATAATGTGTCTACAATACTATATACAACCTCGCTTGCACTTATTCAAGTTATGTTTGTATAGGGATGTATTATGTGACTTTAAGAAAAAAAGAAAATGTGGAAAAAAAAGCAAACAACAAAACTTACGTACCTAACATCTAAACTACCTGTGCAGTAGAGGTTCTTCAAATTCCTTTTATAGACCCCTCTTCCTTTTCCCTGTTACAGATGATTAATCTGCCTTTCTATGCATATAGGGTTGCGGTAGTGCAATGGAATGAAGGGATTTTTTTGTCATTTATATTGTACCAGGAAGAGATGAAAAATTAACTTGCAGATGGGGAGGGTGAATAAATCCTGATCTTTATATACTCTTAAGTAAGTAAGAGTATCTGTCATGGGTATTACATACTCTATACGTTAGACCTTTTTAAATGTATGGTTACCAGGTGATAGTTAATGTGATAAATGTATGAACTATGCTTGGTGTAATTGTTTAAATACTGTAAAGGTGCAGCATATTTTTAACCTTTCTAAAGCACACCCCCACCTCCTTTATAAGAGATATTTTGAAGCTGAGCATGAAATGTGATAGAATAGATGTTGTGAAAACTGAGGTGATTATGATAGGGTTTGATATAGTGGTGAACAAGGTATATAGTCTCTCTCTTTGAGAAAGTTCTTTTATAAAGAAGGTGGATAGTAGTTCTTCCAGTTCTTTTTGTGATTTATTTTTTCCTGAACTAAGAAGTTATTAATTAAAAAAAAATATATATATATATATTCAATGAAGTTGTCTGTTTCTGTTTCTTTGTGGCATATTCTCTTACACAGAAATGGATGTATGCAACACTTGCTAATGCTTGGTCAAGTTATTGGTTATTTGAATGTTGAGATTTTACAACTAAATATCGTCCTTGAACTTGTAGTAACTGAAAATGACATGAGTTTTTGTGTCATTTCAAGAAATTCTCTCAAACTTTCTTAAAAGTGTCAGATGATATCACAAAAGATCATTAGTATCTCTCTAGGATTTATAATGAATGATACAAATAAAAAAACTATTAACTAGAGTTCATTTTTGTCAACAAGATGATTTCAAGTTGCTAGTAAATAAAAGTTTACTACTTCTAACAAAGTGGATACTATCTTAATTTCTTGCAAGACCGTAAACACTGAAGTGACAAGCATTATAACACTATTGATTTATCAACAGGCTTGAGAAAATAATTGTCATAGTGTTTTCATTTTAGAATGATCTAATTTGTATAAATTATAAGATTTCAGTTGGCTACTATTAATAGAACTTTTTATGAACAGGACTTTTCCCTTGCTGAGCAAATAGGAGGACTTGTCTGTGCCCTGTTCTGTCTAAGGTGGAAGACAGTGTGCCAGTTAAGCTTCAAATGGCAATTTAGCATCCTAGGATTTTTGAACTGCTGTCATTCCTATATTTGAAGGTGTATATCCTTTAATGTTGTAGCTAATGTACATTGCTGTTCTAAACCAGCTGTCATTTGTTCTTCAGACTAAATTTAATAGAAATTCAAGCTCAGGTTAAGTAATGTAAAAGTGTAATGTTCTATATGCCATAAAGACAAGCTGATAGACCTTAAAAGTTGTAGTGGTTTTGGCATGCCCTGCACTTACATTGGTTGATTTAAGTTTTTTATACTCCATTATGTCAACAAATGACTTGTAACTAATTTAGTTTGAGAAAGCTTCTCATTTTGGATTTATATCCTATCAAGTGATCAGTTCTGGCACAGCCTAAGGTCTTCCAAGCACTTCCTCCATAAAGAATAAAGTTAGATGGTAGTATGATTGTGAGAAAGAGAATAAAATATATGGTCTTTTGCAGCTGGAATAGCTGACAACATACTAATCTCAACAGTCGATGTTAATCTGAGAGCACTCAGTGTCTCGAGTATTTGAATCAGCAACCATGTGTGATAATGTGTTTAACTTTTGATACTATTTTCCTTTAATAGAAAAATCTTGGTATTTGACGCTCAAAGATCAATCATTGGCTGTCATTCTGCAAACAAAATACATCCATTTTGTATCATTTTCTAGTCTTGAACAGAACCGTGTAGTGCAGATGGCTTAGTTTACAGCAAGAGTTTAGGGAAATAATTTGATTCAAGTAAAAGGATTCAGGCATTTGAGAAGAGAATGCTCAATTCTAAATTGTGCTCTAAAAATCTGGTTTCTTATGGCCTCTTAGAAATTTCTGCTGGAAGAGGGCCTTATTTTGTACAGTCTGCCCTCTAAAAATAAACCAACAGTCACTGTGTTACTGGAAGTTAGGAAAAGGATCTCTTGATTTTAAAAAGAATGTGTGGGGATTTTGCATTTTTTCCACCTATTTTATCTAACGTTCTTTCTGCATGATGTTTGGGAGCTGAAATACCACTTACACTGTTCCAAGAAATAATTTCTGAAGAAAACTAATTATACTATTTCCCACAGCAATGCTTAATATGCAAAGATTGCTTCTAAATCTGCTTTTCAGGTCATCCTGCTTTTCTTCACACTTCACCATTTTGACTTTCAATGAGGTAATTTCACCCTTAAGCTCATTAGTTTCCATAGGAAATGAATTCTAAAAAATGCTAAGTGTGCCATATGAGGTTTAACATCAAAGACATTCTAGACAGACCATGAATATATGTTGAAGCTATATTTGGTCTCTGGGTATTCTTTTCAGTGCTGCTGAGTTTTCAGTTGCTTGCTTTCATTAGGTAAGTGTTGGTTTAGGATTTTTTCTCCTTGCAATCCAAATTAATCTTTAATTGTTTAGAATAAAGTCTAGTAACTGGACTATTTGTGTCAAATTTATTTTGTTATGGCTCATGTGCCCTTCTCATGTGGAAAAAAAAAAAAAAAAAACAAACAAAAAAACAACCACCCAACCCACCCAAACAGTTGTGAGTAGGATGCTTTGTAACCAATTGCTCTTAAAGAAAAGTTAGATTTCGGAAAGGAAATCTCGGTTCGTGTTTCTGCTAAGAAGTTACAAATTGATTTTTCTTGCTGAATGCTACTCTGAATCCTCAAAGTTAGGATGCATTAGCTGCATGTTAAATCTTTTGGATTGTTTTCCCATTGAGCCTCCATTCTCAACCATTTTAACTACCTGACAGTTAGAAACCTAGCACACAGGATTCTTGTCAGCTTGTATAGCTCCAAGCTTTTATTTTGAAGCTCTGTTTCAACAATAAAAAAATAGGAAATGCCCACATATTTTTGTGCTGTTCAGTCTACCTAACATGGTGGCTAGAGGGATTGCCTAGTATATTCCAAAATAATGAATTTTTTAAAAAGGTAACATTATTCAAATCCAGCTTTACTGAAAAGAATATTCCTTCTGTTTGTTAGCTCCATAGCATTTTTGGACATTTTTCCCATTCAGTTGTGACTGATATTTTCCTCTTCAGCAAGTGTTTAGCATGCTTATCCCATTTGCTGCTTGGTTACAATATGCAAAATAGCACAGTAAACTGACTACATTACCACAAAGGTAAAATTGGAGGCCAAGCCCATGCATGGGTTGTGAGGTTTTCTGTCATTAAAAAGTGGCAGCATAGGTCTCAGAAGTAACATAGCTGTCAGCAACAAAATAAATGCTATAAGTAATACTATTTTAAAACAAATGCTAGTCAGTATTTACAGCTGAAAAGATTAGGGCACTTTATTCCACCCAGAGCTTTCAGAATTTCTTAAATATGCACTATGAATTTTTAAAGAGTATGGATGGAAGCTGTTTTTGTTCTTGGGGTGGAAGACAGAATTTCAAAACAGCTCCTTTAACTGTAAGAGGAAGAAAATATTTTACAAACTCTTTGAAGCTACACAATAAAACACAAATACCTCTTTACCAGTTAATTTCAGTGATCTGCCTCAAAAAAAAAAAAAAAAAAGCAACTTCAAAAGGCAAGTCAGAAACTTAAGCTTATGTCTCCCATATGTTGTAGTCTTGGTTCTTCAGGGTGGACCATGGGTGGGGGGACAGTGTTTGTGTACCTGCAGCATGCACCAGTCAGGTGTCAGGCTTCCATGTCTGCTAGTTTCAGAAGACCTCACCTTTGAGTAGTTTGGTGTATCAGCCACAGCTGGTCTGAGAGTGAGCAGCATTGTTCAATATTGCCTGTTCTTCAAGAGGAGGGCCTCTCTCAACATCTGTATGTATATAGTCCATGCTGAACATATGATACCTGATTTAGCGTCTCATGTATAATTGTCTGTATACTGCTACAGCAGGCAATGATGGAAGAACTACATGGTGTTAAGATAAGCAGTATATGGAAGGAAATCAAGACTCCCACAGAACCCAGGCTCTGGCAGCAGTCTTTGCAGGTTTAGAAAAAACTGTTCTTTGGTTACACAGATAGGTAGTAGAGGAAGTTGGTGTGAACAACCACCTCATTATCTCGCTAGGTTACTGAGGAGAAATCAAACAGGATTTAATCCTCAGGTGTTTGCTGACTGAATGATGTAACAACTTTTGTGCTCTTTCTGTTGCAGCAACTGCTAGGGAGGTTGCTGTACTGGTGTACACCACACAATGGACTGGTGCTCTGAGGCAATGCACGTACAACTTAGTCTTTCAGCAAAATAAACAAAATAAGTGTCATTACGTTGTAGAAATGAGTAGTTAAACACATGTTTATTGAAAAAGCCACTTTTTCCAGCCCTTCAAATGTAGCTATTGTCAATAACTGAACACAAGTACTTTTCAGAAGTAGATTTTAGTACTTCAGTCTTTAGAAATGTAATAGGTAACAGAACATTGACTCTGAATTACAAAGTATATGAATTTAATGCGGTGGAAGTTATTATTAGAGCACTGAAGGCTTCTAAATATTTCTTAAATCATAAATATATTAACTCTTCCCTTTGAATCATGTAGCATTAATTTAAAAAGAACACCAACAACAACAACAAAAAACAAACCAAAAAAACAACAGCAAAAAAAACTCAACTTGGAGCCAGACTTTTGTGCTTCAAAACTATTCAACCCAGTGTGGTAATAGCAAAAGTAGAGGCTTGTTTGTTGTTTGTGTTTGAGTCAATTGCTAAAGGGCATATATGTTTTTGCTTCCACTGCTACTAGATGCAAGGCTTCTATGTCTACGTAGACATGTAAACATTCACACAAAATATAAGGCAAAACCTAAAATCTTGTGTTGCATATCTCAGACATTAACAGATGGCAAATGGAAGCTGTAGTAGCAGGTGAAATCATAAATAATGCAGTTAAATATTTCAGGAATTAGACTTAAATGCCTTCACATAGAAGGATTAAGATAACTCAGTGCACACTGTAGCTAACATAGGGGAAGACTTATACAGAAGATTTCTTTCTGACACCTGTTCTATGATATATGATTGCTTTAAAACAGTGTGCCATGTCAGATGAAAAATATAGATTTACAGGGAACTTCTTTCATTTAAGAAAGCAAAAAAATTCTCAGTTGTGGGCTGAACATGCAGGAGTCTCCTGTGAAGATAGGAAAATATCACCAGGAGGCAATTAAAATACTGATGGGATTATTAAAGGCAATAGGAAGGATTCCTTTTGGTTCAGTGTTCCATTGAATGCCCTGGATGTGTAATCTGGGAGGTACAGCCACTTAGTAGTTCATTTCTAAGGAAAGTGAGCACTCAAAGTATGCCCCACATAATTTTGTCTTTTAAGTCTTGCCTGCTGAAGGAAGGGAAATAGTTCTCTAGTCAATGTGCGTTACCAGCAATAAATAGCTGGTGGAAATAGGATCAGAGCAGCTGCAAATATCCAAGCGTTGGATGCTGAAGACTATTCCTAGTATTTCAGTGTTTTTGTACACATGCTCCTGTTGCCATGAGGAATCACTTCAAGATGTGGTGGACTGAGGTGTTTTAAGCCTGTGTAGATCTAACAAAGATAAAGCTACATCAGACTTTCATAGAACTAGCATCCAGTATTAGGTTGCTCAGCTTGTCTGTACTCTTCTTTAAAGAGTCAGGATATGAGATAATTATGGTCTTTAATATTAGAGATGTTAATGCTCGGTAAACTTTGTGCTAGAGTGCGGAAGATATGAAATGCTTAAAATTAAGTTTACAAAACTGTATGCAAACACGCATGATTGAATTCTTACCCTTGGCTTGGCAAGGCTTGGATTGTACAGGCATAGCTATAAACAGAATTTAACTCATAGCTCCCAACAGAAATATTCAAGTGATACCACAGTAACAGAGGACTGATTTACATTTCAGATATAAACCATGATGTAACTGTCTCAGATGACTTTCATTTCTCATTCCAGAAAAGGTTTTCTGCAGTCTGAAGTACCTTTTTTGAGGATGCTTTCTTGTACAAACCGTATCAAAATTTCATGCAGAAGAAGAGAGGTGAGGTTCGTGAGCGTAAGGGAAGATGGTGTTTGTGCTGTGCTGTGGTATGTATGTATCCTTGTAATCTCAATCCCAATGGGTGGAAAGCAAAGGCCGCTCTTAACAAAGTTGCACCCATCTATGACTGCCACGCTCACCTACTTGGCAGAGCTTCCACTGTGAGCATGTCCCTGTTGCCTCTGTTTTTGTGAGCTGATGTTTCAATATTTCTGAGGGCATCACTGGACTGAAGTTTTGCATAATGTAGCAGCAGCTAGGGTATCACAGTTCTGTGAGGTCTCAGTAGTATTGGCATCTACAGCTGATGAGCTCTGCTGGTCCCTGGAAGAGCTAGAGGCCTTCACATGACCTTTGTATAAACTAGGAGATTTTGCCCAAAGAGGAAGATTTGACATGAAGCTGGCAGAACTCTTCCCCTCAACTGTCAGAACCACCGGCTGTTTATCTGCCACAGCTGGAGCATACACAGCATTTTGCTCTGAGAGATGATCTCCACATTGACTAAGATGTTCTGCTAGGACCAGAGGCTGCTGATCATCGCCTTCTTCAGAAATAACAAAAACCGGTTTGTTTTTATCTGTTTCTACCACAAGCTCTTTTGTTTTCGAACAATTGACCAAGTTGATTTTCAGTGGGTTGGAGCTCTCTAGAAGATTTTGGGGGCTTTGGCTGTTAACTGGAGATGCTCCCCCTAGATGTCTTGAGGGATCCAAGGACCTCACATGTTTGCTGTCAGGGGAACTGGCTAAAAATCCAAAATAAGGGTTCCCAAACCTAGATTTCTTCAAATTGCAGGAGCTTAACTTCCGCTGCCTTTGTGCAGACAGAGTGAGGGGGTATGAGGCGTTACTGGCAGATGAATCAGAGTAAACAGTCTCAGATGCTCCCTCTATCTCAGTAGCTGAGATCACCTTTCTGGTTGGGACACCTTGGGATCTTGCAGCTGTAGGAACACCCTGCACAAAGTAATAATAAATTAGTAGACATGCCATGAAAATCAGCTTTCTTAAGAAAGTTTGATCCCAAGAGAACTACAAGTTAAAATTCCTGGTTATGTTAGAGATGAGATGCATTCTTTAGCAAAAGCCTGTGGTGTTACCTTAAAAAGAAGAAACATCCTCTATTAGCTTTGTAATAAGCTGTTGGTTTGATGACTACAGTCAGTGAGACCTAGATATCCCTCTCATACCTACGGATTTCTCACAGTGCAATAGTAATAATTCAGTTAAATTTAAGGCATAACCAGGGGAAAAAAGGTACATGTCAGAACATTCAATGAGATAATCTAGCCTGAAGGCATTTTTAAATGTTTTTCTGGACTGGGAATCATTTCTTAAGCAGGTGCTAACTTATGGGAAATACAGCTTCTTAACACTACAGGAAAGCCTGAATACATTACAATATAGTTAAGCAAAAGAGTTTCCCATACACCAAGCAAGAAGGACTGAAATGTGGATGGTATTGCAGGTTGGAGAGGCAAAGCAGTAGTCCAAGGGGAAAATATGTCCCATCAGCAAGTAGATGGGGGTACTGGGGCACAGACCTCATCCACTATGTCCTCCCCTCCTTGCAAGACTTACACTGCTGTCAACCAGCTTTGTGAAGGGACTGTTGGTGGTCCAGCTACACCATTTTTTCTGTAGCTGTGGTATTGGGGCCAGGAAATCATGGAAAGTGCGGGCACTCCACGTGCGTTGTCTGGGACAGTGATTTTCCAACTGGGTGTTCCCCTTCTCAACAGCATCTGCTCCTGCAGCTGTGTGATTAGAAGTCAGCCAGTCTGATACAGAGGCTGGGCTTGTGACACTTCTTTTTAGGTTTTTGTCCTGAAAAGAGTAAATAAAAATCGTTTACAGCATCTTTCAGCAAAAAATACGCTGTTAATGCAAGAGACTAATTTCTTCAGTGGTTCTCAGGACAAGACACAGGAATGAAACTTCTCATTGCTCTTCCAGCATGCTACCTGAAGTTCACTGGCTTCCCTGGATGAAAGTTTTACTTTACTTCCCCTGTTTCAGGTTTAACACTGAATTGAAAAATTTCAATTACGTAAGAAATAAAGTCCTAACACTCTCACTAACCAAATACATCAAATATCTACAGATTTATTTTACTGGAGATATCTGACAGATCAGAGTGGTAAACTTCAACTGTGTAAAACATAATTATTCCACTCTGCTTGGCTCTTGGAATACTCCAGATGTGTCTGTCTGGAGAAACAAAACTTCAAGGAGGATTGGGCCCACTGAAAGAAATCCAGAAGCAAGCAACAAGAGAATCAGAAGTCTCAAAAATGCATGATTCAAGAGAGAAAACTGAAGTGGTGCTCTTTATCCTATGTTAGAGAAGAACTAAGAAAGTAAAAATAATTAAAACCAAAAAGGGAATAATCTGTTCTCAGTGTCTGTGGTGAATAGAACAAGAAGCACGAGACCCAGACTGCAGCCAAGGACATTTTCATTTCACATAAGACATGCTTTTCAGGTGGAAAAGATGCTTTAGCAGTAGAACAAGACAGCCAGACAGGAGTAAAATTGGCATCGTCAGAAGGTGAGAGCACATTAAACCATTGTCACCAGCTCTGTGTATAAGCAGAATTGATCTGACATGGGAATGAACTATGACTGACATGGGAATGAAAGACATGGGAATTCTAAAGATCTCTTTCATACTTAATTTATATGTTCTGATGTTGCATTTAAAATCACAAATTTTGTCCTTCATATTTATCTGGGTTTAGAGCCAGAAAAGTTAAAGAATCTCTGACTGTCCTATGAATCTTCTTTCATTCTTACTAATACTTCACCTGTTATTTATATAAGCCTCCTGTTCCACAACTATATACGTACGTTTAATTTTCAGCTGTGCAAATATGGTTGTCATGAGAAGAATGCAAAATCCACATTCCCAAAGTTTACATAGTCCTTAAAGAAGGTCCGAAATAAATCCCACAGTGTCCTGGATTTAACAGTCCCGAGAAACCAGAAATGTGTCATTTGTTATTTCTGAGAAACTGAATCTCTCAAGTTTCTGCAAATCAAAGGAACTTTTCAGTTAAAATATCATATTGGAAATTGATGGGCAGAGAGGCAAGAAATTAGCTACTACAACAGAAAATAAAAATCTCAGTAGGAAGCTGGGAAAGGTTTCAGGCTCTGGTTAAGTTTTTTTCAATATTAAGCTCTTAGACTAAGATTTCAATAAAATGACAATCTTCATTTATAAATTTATGAGCCAGCTGTCTTCTCCTCAGAAGCCTCTTCAGGCTGTTTTAGGATTTATTATTCTAATATTATTATAAGTACCTCCAAACTGGTGTAAAAGCTAGCCACTGGTTTTGAGATAGTTGTACTGGAAGTAACTACAAAGATGAATAATGTATTTTCTAGATTTTTTAAGATGTTTTAGCAAAAAATTTTTCTTAAACCTCCATGATAATACTTTTTACTCAAACCTTTGCATCTGAAACTTGTAATGTCTGAATAGAAGACAAGGGTCATAGTTATAAGTTAGCCAAAGGCTGAATGGTGACTTAAACCAAATGGAACTTAGAAAGCCATGACCCTTCTGCAGGACACCTCAGAAGCCATCTGAAAGACATCCTGCCTTCTCTTTCCTCACACTAGTCCATGTTTGCTCCCCCAGCTCTTGCCTCCTGACGGGGGATTGATTTCTTCAAATGTGAAGCTAAAAAGCAAAAGCCATTTTATTACTGGCTCCTGCCCAGCAGAACTGAGACTCATACTTACTGGAGGGGCACAAGGCCAAGTGGACAGCCACAATTTCTTAGTAAAAAGATCCAGATAATTTTTTTAATGAAAGCTCCTTATAGCTTGCTTTGTCTAGTCAAGCATTTTGGATGAGGTGAGTCTGATGGTGTTATTTACTGTACTGTAAAGGCTCGGGATTTCACATGTCTTTTCACATGATGATAACTTCTTAGTTCCTGCCAAGGAAGTGGGTGCACTCCAGTGGATAACTCATCCTACTTGCCTAGTGCTGGTCCACAAAAGCCATGCACCATACCCTCTGTGGGGCTCAGAGGCTAAAGTCAGGAGCTGGCTGGCCAGCTGCATTTTACACCCTAAAAATACATATTTAGAAATTAAACTGTAAACATGTTTATTTCTAACATCCAGTAACCCTGAGTAACTCGAGTGGCCTGAAGAGATCCCATTCGAGTACAGGTTTGTAATTAGCCTGCTGTGCGTAATTTCCACCTCCCCTTGCAGAGAATAGTCTTCAGCTGTGGGGAAAGGCCCCATTCTTTTAAAGAGGCCCTTTCACCCCTCCTGGCTAGTTTTTCTGCTCCTTAAGGGATTTAGTTGAGAGCATTGACTCACATGTGTGCAGTACAGACATCACTGAGAAGGAGATGCATCCTGAGTTAATCATGTGGTAAATCACTTTAATTCTTTGGGTTGCCTTCACTTAGAACTGTTTTAACATGAAGTATTTTATATATATACATATATATGTATATATCTTATCTGATAGGTTTCTTGCAGAAGAGATGAAAGAATAGAAATGTTTTTCTTTAAGTGTATTTGTTCATTCTGACTAGACTGGGGAAAAGAGGAAGGAAAAGGGGTTTCCCTCCTGTCTAGAAGCTGTATTTGTATGTGACTGCCACCAGGTGAAGCTCTCTCTACTGGAAAGAAGGACCAAGGAGTGCAGGTGTTCAAGGATGCCCAGTTTGGGCACCAAAACAGCTCCCAGCGCCTTGCTCCACAAAAGGTAGTGTATTTGGGTAAGGGAAGGCACCAGAGCTGTTTTCTCTTCTTTCCCTCTTTCTGTTAATCAGTGTGGCTGACTGGAGGAGAAGCTTGGCACATGTCTTACGCTAGCAGAGGAAAATCCTGACCAGCCTGGCCTCCTGGCTATTTTTCTAATCAAGTGGAGGGATACAGAAAGCTTTTGTTTTGTAAACTGTGGCAGAAATATTACACAGGCTGTCCTGGGGCATGTGAGTTCCTTGTGCTGGTTGTTTCTTCTCTTGTGGGGAAAAAAGATAGAGGGTATTGAAGAGGAGAGTATTGACCTGGGAAAGGCTTTAATACAGATTTGTAATGGATGGGATCTGTCAGGCACTATGCTTAAAGTTGAGGAGGTGGCAGCCACACCTGAGACTTATGAGCTATCATCTGTTTCTAATCAAATAATTGACCGGGAGTGCAGGGGAAAGAGCTAAAAAGAAGAGAACTTACTGAACTGATTCAGGTTTCTGTGTGTGTATTTGAAAGGACCCCAGTGCTTTCACTAGAAGTGCTTAATTTTTTGGAGCGTACATTGTTAACTTTCACATCAGCCTGATGAGACAGTTAAATAGCTTTCTGACAAGCTGAGGAGCTGAGTAACTTCTCTGACCACTTAGTAGCAGCGGGCAGGAGCAGGTCTGACTCTCAGGTCCTTCAGTTGCTACAAATGATTTTTTTAATGGAATATCATCTTTGCCAATTAACATATTTCTGAGGGTAATCCTTCTGGCAAGTCTGTACATTATCACCAATCATATCCAAGGCAGATTTCTGCACTTGCTCTTATCAAAGCTGGGAAGATACTGGCTCAGGAAATCACAGTCCACATCATTTGATGGCAGCTCAGCCCAAGGGTTAGGAGAACTGCCTGGTTCAGTCACTATCTTTCTTGCAAAGTGGGCAGTAAGCATAAATGGAGAGATATGACAAGTTCTGACCAAGAGGGACATCCCATGGCTTGCTAGAGATGACAAAAAGCATTCCTACCTGTATTTTGTAGGTGGTAAAGCTCAGCCCACTGGCCCCAGGTCCAGCAGAAATAATAAACACTTCATCACTCCCAGTCTCAGTGGTCACTGCGGATATGGAGGAGGGCACATCTGGGTCAGTGTCCTGAGGAGACTGTTCTGTGCTGCCTCTGCAGGAAGTGACTGAGTAAAGAAGAAAATCAATAAAGACTGCTTGTGAGAGTCCGAAACATCTGTTCCCAACTCCTCCATGACAAACCCTCCTCCTTCTCTCCCCAGACAATCTAGAACAGGCTTTGGCTGTCTGTCACACCAGCCAGAACAAAATTCAAGCCAAGCGTTTGCTCTCATGAAACTGAAAGCTTTTAAAAACAAAAGGGAAGGGAAGGGGAGGGGAGGAACACCCTTAGGTCTGCTTTCTAATAAAGACAGACCCAAACTGAAATCCCTCATACTAAACACACAAGGTTGTGCTGCAGATCAGAATTTTGCAGATTTGCTCAACTAATTTTTTATTTGTATTTACTCATCTCCGTTAATATTGGGAGCTGTGCTTTTGATAAAACCCTAGCAATGCTGCTCCTACAGGCAGCATGTGCTCTAGGGACTGCCACATAGGGGTGTGTGTGTGCATGTGTCCCCAAAGCCTGTCCATCTGGTCTAGGCCAGGAGAGCTCTGGCCACAACCTCCTTGATGACTTTTCCAAAGAAGGAAATGGGAAACTGTCATAGCTGGGAGAACAGAAATGGCTTTTTAGGAAGATCTGCTTGTGAGAGCTGTGTGTAATGGCTGATGGTTTAGTGGGAAAACAATGGTGTGTAACAACACAACATGAAGTAGCTCCCTGTTGGCCTTCACCAACCAGAAGGGGCATCGATACAATTCATGTGTTGTGACTCAAAATTGCGGCAAGTGACATCATCTGCAGCTCAGCTGAGGTTCTCTTGATCTTGAAACATAAGCATCCTGTAAAGCAGTCTCATCCATAAAGCTCTTCAGAAAAAGTTAGCTCCAGGGGTCAAAGCTGTCCAAAGCCAATGTAAGCATTTTAAAACTCATCCTTTCCAGACAATGTTAGACACAGGGCAGGTGAAACTCTTCCACAATTTATGGATCTCTCTAAGTTGTTTGTAGCAGCCTGAACCTGACACATTTGCTCTGCTAACCCAGTGTCTCTGCAATGCCATGTGCTATGACAGCTTTTGTTGGCAGTGTCCTGGAGCTGTACTTGTGTGTGCTCCTTGCCAGGGGAATTACCCTACCATCAAGGCGGGAGAGAAGCAAGGAATAGTTCCCACAACAAAGGCTTTCTACTGTGAAGTGGCTCTCCAGCTGTGCATGGGTGAGACAACAAGGAGGACTGCAAGGAAGAAACAATCTGATTAACTGGCCGGGGGCTACGGGGTGCCCTGACCTGCTCCGGCCGCTGTCCCACGCTTACCCGCCTGCTCCCGGCTGACAGAGTGGTTGTTGTTTTCATTCTCCCGACTTGGCACCACCAGCTGGAGCTCATTGATATCAACAGCGGAGTTCTGGATCCCGTTCTACAACTCAGAACATGCCCCAGTAAACATCATCAGATAAACAGTGCAACAGCCAATATGAAAGAGAGAAACAGAAATTGCTGAAGCCATTAGCACTAACCTCCTGGTCACTGCATGCGTTGGATGAGCTCCTTTTGGGGCACGTTCTCTGCCTGAAAAGGAGAGACAGCAACAGCAACAACAACCCCACAAGTGAGTTAAAAATCCACAGAAGGGAAGGTCTCAGCTGTGTTCATCCTGCGAGTGGGACCCAGCAGGTTATGAGCTCTCCTGCCTACAGGAGCATCCAGAATACTTGCCAAGACTCAGGGCAACAAGGCCTGTAGGCCAGAGGAGAAAATGATATGCTCATGTAGTGGAAAGTCAGCTAAAGAAGAGAAGGACCTGTCATCTTCTTGTCATGATCACTACAAAAGCAGGAACAGAATTCAGATCTCTGCCAAGTCCCACCAGGCTCCCACCCCTCCGGCTGTGCTTTCACGTCAGTAGACTGAAATCCTGCCTTTAGTCTGGGCAGTGACATCGTTCTCATCCTGTTAGAATATTTCATCTGCATAGTCAATATTGCATGCTGGGTTATATTTAGCAAGCAGAGAGCATCAGATGTTGTTCATTTGTGTGAACATTTTATTAAAAGACAGCGCTATGGCAGATGATTACTGGGTAAACATGCCTCTTGGCTAAAGGGAGAAAAAAGCACTATTTTTTCACATTTTTACTAAAACTGAGCTTATGAAACAACTAGTGTTATTTACTTTTGGATGAATAAGACTTAAAGATGTCACAAAGAAAGGCTGGCAGTAATGAATGTGATAATGACTGAAGGAAGTGTATTTTATCTTTGTGCACAGCAGTTCTCCACGGGACAGTGCAAAGACACATGGGAGCACTAAGGCACTGACCAGATAGGATGTGACCTGGGTTTCCCTACTATCTTTGCTGTTGGCTGGCATTTTTCCTCATCTTATTGGAGGGGTTGGTTTGTTCTAAGGCACTTATTCTGCTCCATGCAAGTTTGGGGTTTTTTTGTTAGTGATGTGTTGAAGCTAAGATTTCAAGTTTTCAGTCACCATTTCATCACTGTTTTTAAGAATGGGGGCTCAGACACCACCTGATGAGGCCCCCAGGAGCCGGCGTCTGCTCTGTCTCAGGCATGGTGGGTTTCATTCCTTCACTGTATCATTGGATCTCTTAAAAAATGCTTATTGACTGGCAAGTGAATTGAGGGAGAAAAAAAAACATGATGTCCCCTCAGCACTATTCTTACTGAATACAGAGAAGACTACAGAAAAATTGGAGAGCAAATTGGCACTTGATAATTTAATCCAGAAAAGGCCTGGACAAATAGCTGTTACTCCAGGAGTCACAATGGCATTGGCCACCACTTGGGCTTATTGGGAGAACTCAGGGCTGAAGCAGGGAATGCTCTTCCTTAATGCACTGATTCAGGAAGGGGGAACAGGGAAAGGCTTCCTAGTAGGAGTGGTGTTGTCTTATCAAGCAAGATCAAACCAAGTAGGAAGTACTGCAGAGCGGAAAATGTGTATGTAAATATTCCCCCCACACTCACACCAGAAATTCTTATTGGGCACTAGAACCATTTCAGCAGGAGTGACCTGGCAAAACCCCAAATAATGAATTAGTGTAATGGCCAAGGCATTCAGGTAGATGGTGGGAGAACTATGTGTAGTTCCAAGTTTTCTCCACATTGTGTTTATTTCTTTAATCTCTTCCCCTTCTCTTAGATCCTGCCTGACAAAACCTATGACAAAAATGTAATCAAATCTGATATATTCCTATAAAATATTCTTGTTTCAAATAACTGGCATGTTACAAGCAAATTTGTTAAAATATTCCCGCCCAGGGATTAAAGAACACAAAGGAAATGTTCTCCTCTAAGAAAACATAACTTAGCACATATTTCTTCCATGCTGAACACCAGGCAACCCAGATTTTGTAGTTATCTGGATGGTCTCACTTTTGGGTTTGTTATTCGAACTTTTAGCATGACTTAACAAACAAAATGTTCAAGTTCTCAGAAACACAAATAAAAATGTGTTCCTCAGATTCTTGTATACAGCTGCCTATTTATAAAATATTCATACTCTCTGGGACAAAGATGAAAAGATGAAGTATCCATTTTAAAAGTCTCAGTAACTGACAGCTATGATAAACTATGGATAGACAAGGCAAGTTCTGCATTAAGAAACTGAAATAACTTACATGCATTTGGCACCTTTCCTCACCATTCTTTATAAATGTTGTGTTCTGCAATATTTAGCAGGCACTGTAACTACCTTGAAATCCACACTGCAGTTTGGCAGCATGAAAGAGAGAGTAAGGTGCCCCCAGCAAAGAGGCCTTCTGTGTGAGTATGGTAGAATAAGTGGGAACAAGAGAAGGAAGAGTCCTGTTCTTCCCAAAATTTAGATTATGATTGAAAAATGATAACTGGCTGAAATGTCCCCATTTTAACATTTTCTTCCCTCATCACACTTTGGGCATTGAGCGTCTGATTTCCACTGAACAATTTGTGTTACTCTTAAAAAACAGTACACATAAAGGGTAAGAGTTTCTAGATTCGGCCAACAATTTGGGTGGAAACTTGAAATTTTTTCTTTTTCTTCTATTCAGAGCTGTTGACACAGTGCCTGGAGATATGCAGTAGTTTGCAGGACTGGCAATCTTAGTCCTGCTTTAGCTCATTCTCCAGTTAGACTACCTCTACCTTACCACCAAGGAGACCAGCAATTTAGATCAGTGCACAGCTCACGGATATAAAACAGCCAATGTGCAAATACACCAGTTTCTGTCATTTAAAAGAAGTCATAATTTTTTTATAAAGAAGATGCTTCAAAGTCTGTTGGAATCTCTGTGAAGATTGTCCTCTTCTTCCCATCAGGCAGCTCCAGCTAAGTCTAGCTGTCTTAGGTCTCTAACTAAACCAGCCTGATGTGTAGAGGAACAGAAATGGAGGACGTAGCTACAACAGTCAGGGAGTGGTTTCTGGGCTGTGCCTAACACAAGGATAGCAGAGGAAAGGTCTGGTTTCAGCCCAGAAGTGACAAGGATTCTCAAGGAGACCATTATATGACAAAGTTTCACCCCCATGTGACAGTCAGGCTGCAGGCAGTGACTGGCAGGGCAGCTTGCATGAAGAGAGGTGGCAGCACATGATGATTTGATGAAATATCTGTACACGTAGGGGGTTGTAATTGGAAACAGGTCATTGGCAGGCTATACAGATGTAAAATGCAGTTGCAGTCCATGGGTTGCAACCATCGAGCAAAAGTCTGACTGCACTGGACAGGATTAAAATTAAGGAAGGTGGACATGTCTGCTGTTCTTGGGGCTTGGGAAAGAAAATAAAAAATACCCCATTACTCGAGCCAGGCCTCATGGCCAAAAGTAATTAGAATTATTGGCCAACTAACAACTGAAGCTTTCATTCCCTCCCCAAACAGCAAACAAAAGCTGCAGTGTGGCAGAGACTTGGAGTTTCCCCAGAGAGCTTTGCCCTGGCTCAGTGTAATGAGCCCGAACAGACACTGCTGACGACTTGGTGCATTGGAGTGGCAGTAGGTGCCAAGCCCATCCCGGGCCATTTCTACTCCTGGCAAGGCAGAATCTGCTACTTTTAGCTGAGCAAGAGCAGCAGATAGCTGTATTTTTTTCCCCATTTCTAAACCCGGTACTAGAGGAACAAGTAAAGTACAAAGAGAAAATATAGTGGAAGGCATGTTTATGAGGCCAAGAGCTTGAAGGTTACTATTAGCATCCTTTGCAATGGCATGCTCCAGCCAGGACAAGTATTACCATGCCCCAGAGAGCTGGTACCATTCCTGAGCGTGATGCGTTGTTAAGGCATCTTCATTTCTCCCCTCAGCCCACCCCTTGCCACCCTGACATTTTCTGCAGTGAGGACAGGCTGTGGCTAATGAGCATTTGACACCTGAATTCAAGTGCCTATTTAGGTCAAGAAGCATAAAGTAGAGCTTGGTGGGCTCAAACTAGAAGAAGTTTAGATGTGCCTAATAGCCTCTGCAGTCTTATTCTGAGCTGCATGAAAAACCCACAGAAGGGAAGTGTAGGCGAGCTCCAACCAGCGCCAGCAGTTCTGGCCCCAGAGACCAATATCCTCGAAACAGCCCAGTAAAGAGGGAAAAAAAGACTGTTCCAGTACAATACAAGAGAGGTTACTCAGCAGAGGTCATGGCATCACTTCTACATGTGTTAGATCTCACTTAAACACTTTAAGTCTGACAAGAAATAAAGTATTGTAATCAAGGCCTCCCTGGAATAGCATGTAGGGAATATAGGCAGCTGGGATAGTAAATGGCCTTTCAAGAGGCTAAAGGACATGGGATAGTCTCTATTTATATACAGTCAATAGATAACAGGTATATCTTCATTTAAAAAAAGTGAAAGGCATAAATGACAGTGTTTAAAAGAAGTGAGTCTAATTCTGCTCCTGTGCCATAGGACCCCTGGTTGGATGTATTTGCAGTGACCAGAACATACAAATATTTGTGTGAGGGGGGAAAATGCATTCAGTTTTTTCTCTGTTGGTCAGCAAGAGCAGAATATTACTTTATTTTGTAAATTTCCACAAGAAAAAGGCCAAATTATGCATGTGAGCAGCATGGCCTGACTTTCTAAACAGGCTACACAGGGTAAACGTCAGCCAGTGAAATCTTAGATTGCCAGTGTACTTTTTGGTTTGAATAATACTCTGCTTCATGGATAGTTACAGTGAAATTAAATAGGGGTAACGGAGCAAAAACAGCCTACTCAACACGTGTATCAGCACAGACTGCTGCCATCGTGAAGGGAGCATGTTTCTGCCTCTTTTGAAGATTGGCAAGGGTATAAAAATAAAGTATTTGGTATCTGGAAGACATTTTCCACCAGACGTTTTCCTTTAGAGCTAGCAAAAAATTGTGGTCTAAATTAGTGTTCTGCGAGCTCTTTAAAAGGGAAAAAGGTCAGTTAGATGTAACACATGCAAGTTTAACTCTTACAACTATGAACAGCTCAGGCCCTGAAAGCAGGAATTTCTAGAATCAGCAAGAGAGATTATATTTAAGCTTCACCACCTTGCCCACGTTCTCTTATACTCAGTATGATATTTTGTATTTATTCAGCAAAAGCTAGAAATGCAGCCTCCAAAGGGACAAGGAAAACAAAGTTCCTCTATCAAACTAACCTCAGTGACTAGAAATGGCTGGGGAATCCTGAAAGTTTTTGGGTTGGAGGATGCACAATAGATGAGTCAGGAGATGAGGGAAGAAAGAAGACAGACGAGTTACATGCTGCCACTGGGAAATTAATGTTATTCCTAACACTCAGTCACCACAGTGGAGCCCAGCAAGGGACAGTATTTGTTTCAGTTTACCTGATGTTTCCATTGAGGTCAAAACATTTGAAAAATACTATGTTTTGACAAAAACCTAGGGAGCTTGGGCTCTGTTGAATTTGTTGGAAGGAGAAAAAAAATATTAGTGTTCCTACAAAAATGTTTCCACTAGGGAGTTAGAAAAATGCAAACATATGCTGAGGGGTGGAGAAGCTTTCTACTGATAGATATAGAGAAAATAAATAGATTAAATAAAAACAGTTGACTGGAGAGATAAGCTTTTGTCACTGACTGGTTTGAGCCATTTAACTAGTTAGCACCAGGACCTTAAAATCAGCAATCCAGCCTGACCATCAGCTCACTTGACCATGTCATTTCAGATCACATTTGGGGACAATCACAGGTACTGCAACATGGCTCTCAGCTCTTCCCTCACAGTCAAAGGGATGTGTAGGTGACTGCTTAACGCATAAGGTGTGTTGGAATTAAAATGTCTGCACAGTCTCTTGGATAAAACATGCTGCAGGCTGGAAAATATTGTTTAATCTTAATTCTAAGTGGTAATACTCTTGTTATTATTTATTTCTCTGCAGAGCATTAGTAATGGTTAGAGCCAAATTGTGGAATTACTGTGAAAAGACACAGTAGCTGTCAGTTTAGCCTGCTCAGGAGACTCAGAAAAGGATGATCTTTCTGTTCTGCATTTGTCTGTTGGCCAGTTAGTGTCCCAAAACTGAGGTTCAAAGGCACCACTGCCACTGAAATAAAATAATGCCCAAGAAAGTCCTCGCCCTTCATGTATTTCTGCAAAATAAGGAAAATAAATTGGAGGCACAGAAGCTGTAGAAGTAGGAAAGAAACTTGAGGACCCTAGGGCAGGAGTAGTGACTGGCATTGATCTCCTCTGTATCCACACACTTTACTATATTTAAAGGACAGGAAGCATTAGCAGAGCAAAGGAAACGTAACCTTGTTTTCTGGTCTTTTTCCTGTATGGTTAATATCTCAGGCTTCAAAGGCTCAGATATGCATTATCTTACCTGCAAGCTATGCAGAGGGCAGAGAGCAAAGCAAGTGCAAAGAAGACGATCCCTGTTACAATTGCCAGCATCATCACGTTTTCCTTTCTCTCCTGCGTCACAGCATCTACAGTGTTAGGTTCAGTGATGTTCTTGTATTCGAAGAGCATTGCAAAGCCTCGGCCCCGGTCTGTGGTGGTGATCAGTTCCATGATAACTTCAACCATTTCCAGAGATGAACCAAAGATCATGGTCTTGTTTAAAGGTGAATTTGGTCCACAGAAGCGAGAAGAAAATGTGATGAGATCGGAAACATATAGTACATCATGGGGACAGACATCCACTGCTGACTGCGGGCTGGAAGAGATTTCCACAGGCAATACTGTTGTGGGAAGACTCCAGCTCTCTACCATAACTTCATCTCTCTCACTAGCAGCTAGGTGGGCAAGTACAACTTTCCCTTTCGAATCTCCTCTTTCCATGCCACTGGTATTTTGCCTCCACATTGTGGCACTACCAGACACAGGGAATGGCTGTTCTGGTTGAGCCTTGGTAATCACTTTGGGTTCCTTTATCTGCTTCGATTGGTTTTCTTCAAATGCTTGTTTGGCTTCATCTTTTTTTGAGGCAGTTCCTGGAAGTTCATCCAGGTGACTAGCAAGGTCCTTTGACTGATCTCCTGTGCTCAGATTCTGAGCCACCTTCGACATCCAGGTCTGGACAGAAGGTTTTGTAGTATGGAGAACAAAGTCCAGGTTATCCTCAAGAGAAGGCATGTCCTTATTTCCTGTTTTAGTGGAGGCAGAAAGGCCATCCCAGGGGGTTGGAGTTTCACTAGAGCTCTCAAAAATGTCGAAGTCAAAAATTTCCAAGATAAGATGCGTTCTTATGGGAATGAAAAATTGCCAAACACAGTGTGTCCCTGGGTAGTAGTTGTTTGGAAAACCTGGTGATAAAATCAGGCCTCTTTCCATTGATTCCACCACTGCACCACAGGAATAATACACCTGGGAAATAAAAGAAATAAGTTTATATCTTGCCAGAGATTATATACAAGATGCAGTCTCCTAGACCTACTGAAGATCCTACTCTTCTTTCCCTTCAGGGACTGGTATAAAATGGCCTCAAGAAAAGGGAATTTGTTAATCTTGTACAAGTCTATCTTCTAAATTCCCATTTGGAGCATTAATCTAATCTGTCTAATATGGAAAGCCACTCTTAGAGTCTATGGAACTGTATACTGAATGATCAACCTTCACAGAAATATAATCCAGATGAGTAATTCACATAATCTTCACTTTCTACTACTGATCATAATAGCATCCATTGCTACTGTTGGCTAACATACAACTTTTTGACCGCACGAATGTGTTGTTCTAAACAGCTGGTTATGCGATAAAAACCTTAAGAAGCTGAAGGAAAACTCTGTCACCGCAGCATCTTGAACTCCGTGTTATTTTCAATACAAAAACATTTTTTTAATGTAAAAAAAAACCCCTTTGCATTAATGATTACCCATGATTTATCCATCCAACTCATCTTCTGTTTCAAAGACATTCAGCCTTATTTACTTCAATAAGTAGTAAAATCTAGGTGGTTTTGATTGGGTAAATTTTCTCTTCTTCAAATGCAAAGCCTCTCAAACTAGTGATAGCAGATACCAGATCTCACTAGTAAAATAGCAATCAACATGCATTTTACATAACACAGCGATAGTCCCATGTGAAATTTTCTATTTCTTCTTCCTCCATAAATAGCCTTCAGACTGCAAAGAGGAAGGAAGTCCATAAACAGTAGCACTAAGTACCATGCTGCTTCTTCTCTAAAGGTACATGAAATTGCTTTCACACATCATATTTAAAACTACCTCCTCCCAAAGACACTCTCAAAGCCCTTTTTCAAGATTCTTTCATAAATGTGGAGAGCATGGAGCCCTGTCTATGCCTTGGACAATTGCTTTTGAAAAGGGGAAAAAATAAGTCAGAAGTACTTAAATCACAAGCCCGCTCTAGGAGCATGGGTTTACAAGCATTAATTTAAAAAGAAAGGGAATGCCTTGGGTTTGGTGTTTTTGTTTTTGTTTTTTTTTTTATTGGAAATGGTTAGTTATCTTGATCTGTTATCTATTTAAACACAAAGGAAGCTTGGCAGCAGAACAAACAAAGCTTATAAAGTCCATATAAAGCCACAAAGATCAAAATACTCCAGATTTTTTTTCACTTAGTCCCTCTCCTTGGCTCATATTAAAATGGAAAGAAAAAATATGCAATGCCAAATGTTAAAGCCCTTAAATAAAAACGAAAATCCAGACCTGTTCTGCAAGGCATAACCTTTGTCTTCCAGCAGGTGCTGTTCACATTCTGAGTGATTTCAGGGTGGATGGCAGGCTACCGGTAGAAAAGGACCAAAACAGCAACGTGGGTGGAAATTGTATTCTGTATTCAACTTAAAATCCAATCTTTGACTTTTCAAAGTGTCATTTAAATCAAAGCTTATGTTAATTATAGTGGAATAAATGACAGGTTTCTCATTTAAGGCACCTGGGCTGGACTATGTCTTGAAGTCTCAAGTGGAAAAGAAACAACGCTCATGTGCCAAATACATAATATTCTCTGTCTAATGCCTTAGGAGTCCCACAGCATGTAATACCAAAACAAACTCATAGAAATTTACTGATCTTTTCTCTAGGAGGTAAAGTTTTGGAGTTCAGTCTGAATTATCTAGTTCATGGTAAAAACCCAGGTGAAAAAAACAGAACTTTATGTCAGTTTAAGAGGCTACAGATCCTAATGTTTAGATCCATTTGCTAATTCACATCAGAATTACAGATACATTTGTTGTCACTTGAATTTTACTAGCTGTCTTCCAGTGAATATGTTCCTCTTTCCTCAAGGAGAGGATTGTTCCTACAATTAGAAAAAGGAAAGAGGGTTGTTCTGTGACTTCTTTTGTATTCCTTCCCTCTGTCCTGGAATATTGGTGCAGACTTGTCTTTGTCCCATGCTAGTCTTTTGAGCTCACTTTTAAATAAAATATTTGCATAGCAAGAAACAGTAAATAATGCCTGACTTTTCAACCAAAATATGTACCCAGTTTTGGAGCCAGAATGTGCACCAGAACTGCTGCTATTGCAGGGTGGTACTCCTGGATGTGGGAGGATTACAAATTGGCTCAAACTTCCTTAAATTAGCAATGATTGAGGGTTGAGAATATTTTGAGGAGTATGTGAACTGATCTAGTTGCCTTTTTTCAGACACTGAGAAGGCGCTTGGTGAGGCGTTCACAGCCCCACCTCTACTACCAGAAGATTTTGTTAATACCCAAAAGCAGCAGCCATCAGTTCAGTGGATCTTGCAGGATTAATCACCAAAGTGCTGAATGGGTAAGTGCAACCCCCCATAAATCCCTCACCCCCACTCTCAGGATAGGCTCGCTTTCCTGCCTTCATTTTCACTTGAATCTGTCACATTTGGAGAGAAATATCTTGCACACTCTGTGTACATCCAGTGAGTCTTGGATTCAGACTCAAATACCTCTTGGTCCCCTACAAGCCATGTAGCCACCAGCTGGCTGCATTATCTAGCTGAATCCCAACAGGTACCCTGCATCCCTAAGCCTGGGCCAGGGGATTTGTGCAACATGTGCATTGCAGAAATATGGCTGAAAGGTCATGGCAGTGGGGGAATTGCTCATTTATTATGGCTTGGGAGACCAAAAAGATTCAAGACTTGCTCTGAGACCAGGAAAAAAAACAAAACACAAGGAACAGGAAATGCAAGACAGATCCAAGGCAGGGGGGTAGGATTTCTGATTAATTTATAATCCACAACTGAATGACTGACAAAACTGTTTAGTTCATTTGAATCATCCATTATGAAGGCTGTGTTTCATCAATTAGACACAGATGTTCTCTTCTGCAGCAAGTTAGAGACTCGTGGGCTTTTGACAGAGACATGCAAAAAAATTAGCACATTTTTAATCTTTGCAAATGATATATGCCCACACCAATTAGGTCAATTATGACCAGGAAGAACCATATTACCAGTCCCATTCATCTGCTTTTCAGTAATTCCCACTCTGGTTAAGAGTCCTAAATGTTTAAAACTGAACCTCCAGCCTGCTGTGGTCAGACACATACCCTACCTACCTTCTGAGTTAGGATAACTAGGGAACAGCATTTAGTAGGTTGCAGAGAAGTAACTCAAATCTAAGCTATTTCTTCTTGGCCAGAAACACAATGGTTGGGTATTTCAGAATGTGCCAAGATGTTGCATTTCCCCTTTTCACACTACACAGCCCACTCAGATGCATAAATCTACACCCATTACCAAAAAATGCTTCATTGTCACATACTTACTTACCTCCTCCTGTGATGACATTTGGACTCTCTAGAAATGACTAGTTAATATTGGCATCAGCTTTGAGCTATTTAATTAAAATACACATATGTCAGGAGTTATAAGGCCTCTGCACCAGGAAACACAGGGCTAAGAAGTACAAGGAGGACCTTGGGCTAGTCCCTTGTAGATGATTCTGGCAGTGGTGCCCCAATGGTGGGTTGAATGCTCTGCTGCCCTCTGAAGTGGAGGTTTGTGAAAAACCCATGGGCAACGAAGTTGTAGAGATCCTGGGAGTTTTTATTAAGCCTAAAGCTATTCTGGGTTGGAACAGATGTGGCCACAAGTGACAGCAAGCCACTGTTCAGAAATTTCACTCCAGACACACCACCAGCATCTGCTTCCTGAGGAGCACCACCTCTCACAGAAAGAGCAAGCCCTTGATTTGTAGGGGTGCAGCACAAAGCCAGTATGTGATTTCTTCAAACTGGACACTATATATCAAAGAGCTCTTGAGAAGCAGGTGGCACTGACAAAAAGCAGAATTGCCATGCAGGAAAGGGGTAAAATAATTGTTTTGGCCAGATGAGAGTTTATAATAAGGCCCAACCAAGTATACAAGAAAGAGTAGCTATCATCTGTGTAATATAACCCTCAACTCTGCTTCTCCACTTGCACAACACCTACAAATGTAGCCCTGGAGCCTCTACATTATTCCAGTAAGAGCCTACAGGAGGGTCTTGCAAAAATCCATGAATGGCAAGCTGTGGCAACCTCTATCTGGGCCACTAACACCCTTCAATGATGGATACCAGCCTCTGCCTGAATCACTGGAAGCAGGCAGGGATCAGTTTCTCAAGCTTCTCCCTCCTGCCTCCAAGAGAGAAATGCTTCTTGCATGAGGTGATGCTGGGTGCCCAGAGGGAGTATGGGGAGAATGCTGTGGCACGTATGTAGCTGGTAAGAGAAGGTGATATGGCCACATTGTTTACCTTGTAAGCACGTAAGCCCTGCTGAAGAGAAGTGGAAACAAAGTGATGCAAGGTCCTGACTAGGGAAATCTTCAGCCCATTTATGCTCATAGTTTTTGCTGAAACTCAAAAGGGTGAAGTAGTGATAAATTTTCTTCATTCATGTTAATGCTGGTTACAAGGAGCTGATGTTTGCAGCATCCTGGAGGACACTGTCTTGTTTTGCATCCCAAAGACTGTTTATTTTTAAAGTATATTTATTTCAAAGAAGAGGAAGGAAGACATCTTGTCTTGATGTTTGTCATTCCTCTGTGAGCACAATCTCAGATTCTCTGGCTTGGGACCTGCCCAATGTAGTTTGTTTTCTTTTATAACATACTCACCCAAGAAATAACAAGTTATCTTCGTGCATACCCAGAGTCAGAATGAAAGCATCAGCAGAGGAAACTGGAGACACACAGCTGACCTGCTAATTTTCCAGGACATCCTCATAGGCCAAACTACACACTTAATAGAGATACGGAGTTGCAGGCTTGCAAGGAAATGATGTGCAAAGATCATAACCCACTTTGACCTCATTAATTCCTTATGCACATTTCAGCTTCTGTGCATTTCTCACATGTATTTTCCATTTCAGACAAACTTAAAGATGTCACTTCCACCTCTTTTTAGAAATGACAGAGAAGGAATAATCCACTATATTTCAAACTGACTGAAAGTTTAAGAGGTGTTGCATTTATTAGTCCTTTCAGGAACAGATGTGTATTATCTCCTTATCCAAGTTAAAGGTCTTTTTCGTCTTTGCTTGAAGACTACTAGAAAGATTTATCACTAGAGTAACAAGTGAAGGTGAAGATAGAAGCTATTTGTGCAGACCTTAGGCCCTTGAGAAAAATTACTCTGAAGTCAAAATACTCAATTATGATCCTGTGCTTTTGACTGAAAAATTCTTTTATGTTTTATCCCTTCCTGTAAAATAGCCCCACTACATAAACGATCCTTTCCTGACTTTTTTTTTTTTTTTTTTAGAGTAGGAAAGAGAGAGCCCCTCCACAGGTAGATTTTTTTGTTTCATTTAAAAAACAAAATCCACTGCAGCTGCCTGGTGCCAAAACAGAACTGCAGGCAGTATATGGCAGTTATATAGTAGCCTTATCTTGCTAGCCTACAGCTGTTTCAACAGCAGCCACAGAGGTATGCGATTAGTTTCTGGACAGAGATGGATGCTGTTTTAGAATACAAGATCATTCAGTCTGGAAGACTAAATTTAGCCATCTGAGCTCACTGTAGTATCAGTGGTGTGAAAATCCAACAAGCTTTATTTAGGATCCCTCACTCCTTCAAAATTAAAAATATCTTATTTGCACACATGCACACACATGTGTGTTTCTTTCAAAGAGCTGGCAAAGCTTTGAGTCTACCTCACCAGCTCCTTCACATTTTATTCTGCCCCAGGGACCTCTTTAAAACTCTGGCTCCACCAACGTCTTTACAATTGCTCAAAACATGCAGGGTGAGGTATGGTATCTCGGTTACTTCCCAATTCTCCAAACATAGGAGGTTCATTCTAAGTTAAAGATCACTTGGACTCACAAGGACATTTGAACAGAGCCAACCAGCTGGGATGAAATATGAAGTGCTCCAAACTTTCTGCCACAGCAGAAAGCAAATGCTAAACTTAGGGTTTTAAAAAGAAAACAAGAAGGAAAAAAGGAAAGTGGTCATTCCACAATCCCAGCTTAAGGGGGAAAAATACAGACAAGTCTTTACTGGCTGATGTGGCTGGGACTAGCTGCAAAGCTACCAGAAATACATTTCTTGTGGTTCCTAGCAAAAGACTCAAGTTCTCCTTGCACAGTATTTCCAAGTTAAGGAAGTCTGAGCTTTTTGGATGCTCATCAAATACAGAATCTGAGGCAACACTGTCCCAAGAGTAAGATATAAAATTCCAGTCTGTTAGTTTAAGGAGTGACCACATTTACTTCACTAGCTGACTGATCTAGAGATCAAAGCTGGTAGGACTTTTTCCAAGTGGAGGACAAAGTTAATCAGAGGCTTTATAAAATTATCATTCTACTTAATTTTGCATTTTCAGCTCATCTTTGCATGCAAGGTTTATTTTCTTTCATTAGCATGAACTAGATACATCAGCAGCACATCTAACCTATTTTTCCACCTAGCAGTACAAGAATTCCTAGAAGTGCCTTGGAATCACCATTCCCCCTCTGTCAAATTGCCTTTGCTGTTTAAAGCATGAGGCAACAGCAAAAGGAGAGTCTCTTGTTCCGTATTAGGGCAACTCTTCAAGTATCTCTAGATGCTTGAAAGTAGCAGACCTGGCAGAAGTAGATCAGGACATGGGATTGACAGAGTATAACAAAAATTGCTGATACTTTGCTTAGTTATTAGGAGAGAGTTTTCCCTGTCTCCTTTTTCCAGTCCTTAACTGTGATTTTTTTTTTCCAGATTGATCTCCAAAACAGTTCTCAACACTTAAGAGAGTATCCTGTTTGCTAAGGTGTCTCCCTCACCCTCCCAATAACCCTGTCCCAACACAACCCCCTATACCTGCACACATACATCATATTCTCTCCTTGGTCCCTGAGTAAATTCACATAAACAAGCACTGAACAGGGTTCAGTTATGGGACTCTGAAACTGGGCCGAACATACATTTGCTTTTAATACATTTATGGTATCAGAGTAGTTGCATTCATGTTTTTAAACAAGGATCTGATATTTCTTGAAGTGAGTGCAACGTGCTGGATTTAAGCAAAACCAAAACTGCATTTTTTAACAGATGGTCTCATTTCAGTGGTGGGTAGCAGCCATCCCACCACATAAAAGTGATTATGGATGTGACATTTCCACCCTGCAAGTCCCATTGTCAGGAAAGAACCCAACTTGTCTTATAGTCCTTCTTGGTACACATCAGACAGCTTCACAGGGCCCTGTTTTCACACCTATCACCAAGTTTTCTATTATTTTTAATGGTTTACAGAACATTAGAAGAGAACAAGTATGCAGGTAAGAAGGGAAGGGGACTATGAAAGCCTGTTGCTGCAGCAGACAATGAAAATTAAAATATTGTTAGAGGAGTAGAGGAGGGAGTAGGAATGCAGCACAGCAATTAGAGCAAAGAATGCAAAACCTGAACGAGACTTCAGGACTTGGAGGCCCAAAAATGCCTCAGACTGTAGGCATGCTATTTTCTCTTATTCTTCCCATATGTGACTTTGCTGCAGCTGAGATCTGAGCTCAAGCGTCACAACAAGATTGCTTGGAAGGCACTGATTTATTTCACCAGAGAACAGACAACCTCCCCACTTCTCAGGAAAAAAAATTAGTCGGGGAGGATGGTAATGTTTGCATACCCTTGGACAAAGGCATGTAGGCTCTGTCAGGATGGAAGGAGGCTGGCAGGGCTCAGAGTACCCTCACCTGCCCTGGGTCTCTGAGGCCAGCTCCTAGCAGCTGCCTGTAGATGCAGCATTTCCTACGGCAGCTTGCCAAACTGTGAGGCAGGCCATTGCCACAACAAATCTCTGTGAATCACAGCAGCTGCAGAAGAAGTGGCAGGAGAAGGTCAGTGATCTCATTAGAACCAGGAGGCCCAGGCCCCTCAGCCACCACAAGGTCCCAGCTTCACAGCTACAGTGTATTTTGATACCTGGCCTCAAGCAGATTGCATAATTTCACCATGAGGTCACCAGCCCTCCTCCTTGATCCTCTCTGAGAACAGGAGGTGGGAAAAAGAAAAATCTCAAAAAAACAAACATGGGTATTCCAACAACCACCAGGCACAGCAACGCACTCCAGTTTCTGTGGAGAACAACAGACCTCCTCATTTAACTCCAGAGATGCAATGCCTTTTTCTCCTTACAAAAAAATGCTTGTTCCCAGAGACACAAACGGCGGCTGTTTTCCGAACAATCACCCTTGGAACAGCACAGCTTTCCTTAGCATGATCAGCGGTATATACAGTCTGGGCATACATTGTAACTTGACATTTTGTACTTGCCTTCAGAGCAACCAGAGGAAAGGCAGCCTAATGCTCTGCTGCTTTTGGGAGATTCAGGTGAGAAGCAAAACCAGTTTATCCTTATTGGGCCAGAGATACCAACCTACACCAGAGTTATGAGCAAAGGTCAGAATTTTCTGCAGTAGACCCAGATATCTTCAGTACCTGATGCAAGACTCTGCTATGTAAGGGCACTCAGCTCTAGGTGTGGGGCTTTGCTAGTTAATTTAGCTTGCCTCCCTCTGCAGACAAAAGCCAGAGTTGTTTTCTGCAGAGGGAAATTCAGATCAGGAGTTAGAGATGGTCTTAACAGCCTTCTGAAAGAATATTTCCCCCCCGCTCAGTGAAGGTGGGACTTTAGGAGCCTTACTGGCTAACTCAGCTACCTAAAGGTTCAGAGGTGAAATCTCAGGATATTGAAAAGACAAAAAAACCATTCTTTCTCTTTTTCCCCATATCATAAATAGGCAGAAGTTTTAGTTCTCTCCTTTCAGTTCTTTAATTAAGATTGAGTTGGATTCACCTATAAGACATCTCGCAAGTTACAGCTATGTAAGTTTGGCTAAGCAGAGTTCTGTCTCCTTACCCAAATCTTTCTTTGATTTAGATTTTTAAGGCTAGAAATTCTTATGATGAAAAGTTTTTCTCTGGGCTTGGCAGCAGCCTGGCAATGTATGGGTACATTTGCTACCTGACAGTTTTGCAGGTTAAAGTTACCACCACAGGAGTAACCCTGGTATTCACTGATTACTCAGTAATTGTTGTATGCCAAGATGTAGACATGCTCATGAAGTGGTTAAAATATTGGTAGGAGAGTGAAATACAGATAGAAATGCTCTGGAAGAGATCTAGGCCAAGGCATAGGACATTTCCAGTTTTTTCTTTAATTTCATTGATACATTAACATTCAGGTGCTTTTACTAGAAACTAAGTGCCAGGTTATTCTGAACTCTTCTTCATCCTTCACTGCAGCCTCACATTGCAATATTAATTTCCTTCTCATCTTGGTCTGAAAGGGACAAAAGCCAGATTGTTTTTCTATTAAATGGTTTGAAAAATCTATTAGAAGTATGCAATTCCAGTGCTTGGAAAGACCCACTTGACTAGGCAGTGTTCCCTTGGGGAACATAACTATTACACTCATAAAATAGAACTATTTTAAGCAGAAACCTGTCATTAGTATCTCATAAATTTATTGTGCTGTGTTCATGCAACAAATGCAAGTGGGACATGTCATTATGAGAGCAGTCTGAACATTGGTTTTCCCCTTTCATCCCGACATTAGCTTTTATGGCCAAGGAAGCGTACAACATATCTAAGATAACATCCACCAGGGAGTGCTAGAAGTCACATCAACAACCAGCTTTTTACTGTGGACTTTTCAGATTAATCCTTGCAGGAGGAAAAAAAATGAGCTAACTCTTGTGACTGGACACTCAATGGAAAAATAAAGATTCTCCAACAAAGATGCAAGATGCCATATCAAATAAGATCCTACATCTATACAAAGCTGCTGTCCCTGTTCTAGTTTTGGATTGGTTTTTTGGTTGGTTTGGTTTTTGTTTGTTTGTTTGTTTGTTTTTTTCCAGAAAATACCCTCATTCAAACTCAAACATACAAAAAAATGTAAAGCTTTAGAAAGAGAAACAAAGGCATCATTTAGAGTGTCTCCTCAGGCAAATAATCATGAATATGATGGGACCATCGTAAAAAAATGTAAGGCAGTGTAATGAAGAGTTCAAGATGCCATGGCCATTTTCTTCAGGGTTTTAATAGGTCAGCATAGGTCTTTTTTCTACTAGAGCAAGTTCTCATTAACAAAGTGTACACAACACACCATAGAAAAAATTAACAGTAAACGATAGGGTTGGTGGGAACTAACAGGGGTGAGGAGTGAGTTTCCAGAAGATCAATCTGGTTTTCATTTTCTATAAATTGAACAGGCCTGAGCAGCTCAAATTAAAGGGTAGAAAACATGGTTGGACTGTTTGAACTGCTTGGTAACCAGATGAAATATATACCAAAACAAAGGCTATAGCACTGCAGTAAAAGTTTCCTTGTAGAGTTCGGTATAAAATTCCATTCAGCAAGTCATGTATGTTCATAGGAATCTGTAAAACTGGTGTTCCCAAACTAACTTTATATATATATAACTTCCAAAATAGGTGGGGGAAATTTAAATAATGAAATCCATATGCAGCTTAGGTGCCCAAAAATGCTTCATTTTGTTTTGAAAGTACCAGAAGCAGGAGAAAAAGGAACTGCAAGGCAATTCCATGCTAATTTTTCTGGCCACTTCCCAGGAAATAAATTTGGATCTTTAAAAGCACACATATATGTGTAAACTGGCCTTGCAAAAAAAAAAAAAAAAAAAAAAGGAGCTCTTTTTGCTTGGATTTTACAGCTGCATGACCCTATTGTTTCATCCAGACACTTCAGACGTTTCACATGTTGGAAGTCTATTGTACAAACATATGGAGAAGGAAGCGTTCCACATGTGAAAGCCAAAACTTGCAAATATTCTGTATTGACACTAGCATGCTACAGAGTTGTCACTGCAGCTCTTTGGGAACCGGATCTAAATGTCACTAGCAGGCAAGTGGGGTTATGCAGAAGACATGGCCAGTGATTCTTAAAAATCAAACAAAGAAAAACCCTATCCCTTTCACACAATATTTTTAACCAAGCTTCTGAATGAGCCATTGCTACAGCTGAGGCTGGCCATTTAGAGGTCTGTTATGGTCTGAACGCACATCCTTAGTTTTGGATGGTATACAAACAGCAACACTTTTCCCCACCTCGTTGTTCCAGGATTAGTCTCCTCTTGTGCACTCTGCAAAGGGAAATTTCCAAGACTCCACCTTTGCCAGGATTTCAGAGAGCAGGATGCTTGTAAATTTTACTTTACTGCCTACACATAAGGAGAGACCATGAGGGCACAGCAGGGAGGGTATGGGAGAAAGCAGAAAAAAGTATCACAGATACTGTAGCCAGAGACAAAACTAAGCACTGGGTTTGTTGTCACAGGGTCCCAACCAGTGGGCAGTTTATTTTTCCAAATAAATCTGCTTTGCAGACATCCTTTCTTCTTCCCCATTCAAGTTTCACCGAGGAAACCTGGAATAAGTTACTGTTGATTTTAGAGGCAAATCAAAGTGTTCAGCCTGCTAAGCTTGCATTTAAAGTTAGTCCTGATGAGCAACTCCTTGGGGCCCTTGTATTCAAATAGTGAGGTCTCAGATTCACCTGAACTGCCCACACATGCAGATCTATAAAAGAGGCAGAAAGACAAGAGGATGGGCAGCCTGGGCTCCAAGCCTCAATCCTAACAGTAAAGGCTCCACATTTCAAGTCAAATCCAGAAAAAAAATAATCCCTTTAATAGAAACTTAAATAGTCATTCAAAACAGTGGATATTGACTAACTAATACCAGGAGAGGGCTGGATTTAGGTAGAACAAGTGGATTAGATCTCTCGTTGCTTATCCCAAATTAAGTACAGTACAGAGCAGGCACACGCCTCTTGGAAAGACTGAGCAACCAACTTTCTGGGATTTGAATCAGGTTGGACTTTTGGAGGCATTTCATCCCAGATTTCCTGTATTCAGGAAGCTGTCCTTATCAGCATCTTTGGCACCTGACCCTTGCTACAGCCCTGCTACTCCTTAACAGAATGATGAAAATCAAACACTACAGAAACAGATCAGTAAGAGGTCAGTGAACTTCCAAAAGTCTCTTCTTCAGAGCAGACAGCAGTTCTGAATGGAGGCTTGTACCAGCCCATTTTGTTTAGCTGGTTTGATGTTGCAACCTGGCTGCTAGTATAAAGAAATGAGAAGAATAAAATACTGGATGAAAATGAGATAACGCAGCAGGTTATGGCTTGCATGTGAAAAATTTGCTTTTGTTTTGCCACTTTGAACACCACCCACCCCTGCTTTATATCGAAGCATAATGGTGCTGCCTGTACTCCCCCAGGACCAAGGATTTCACATAATTTAATAGTTTCTGTAATTAGATATTTGTGAAACTCTGAAATCCTCTGATGAAAGGTGCTGCAAAAGTATTACCAACTCTTCTACCATGAAAGGACTCCACCCAAACCCAAATACAGATGTTGTCCTCAGTGTACATCATTACTAATCCAAGACAGCCATACTTGTGGCCTGATTTAAATCCTCCTGAAGTTGTAGATGACTTCTGTGAGCTCCAGTAGGGCCCCAAGAATTCTAGAAAGGAAATATAGGCAAATTAGCCTTTTCTCCTCTCAAAATTGGAACCTCCTTTTAATTGGCAGTGACCTGAGTAAGGATATTCAAAATGAAACATAAGGCCATTTACTGCTGAGATCTTGTAAGAGGAATTACAATGTTCTCACACTGAGTTCAAGAACTAAGGCTGCCAGTAGGGCTTTTTCCTACTGCTGTATAATTATTCTACATATTAATGCAAGACCCTATACTACCCTGTCCCTACTTGACCCTCCTCCTGCCATGGATTTGTACAACTGGAAGAGGATTATTTTTCTATTTAGCACTTCCCGTACTCAAGGAAGTACCTGAACACCAAGTTGAATATTTATTATTTATAGACCTGAGATATCAGTGCATAGACTGAGCTTGTAATAATAATAGTGTGTGATGGGAAGAGTTGTTATATCAGACCCGGTCTAGTTACACTACTGCTTGGGTAGCCACTCTCTGGTACCAAACATGCCATGGGTTGGTTTTTTTTCAAGAAGAAAGAGAGGCAGGAAGAAAGATACTTGAACATTTTACCACCATTCTTGGTCTCTCATGCAAAGAAGTGGATGGGGAGAATAGTAATTGTTTGTTGGTTACCACAGGAAAGTTTGTTTGCTGGGTCTTTTTAAACCAGTGCAACAGGATTGTTCGCTTCAGCCTACTTAGATAGTATAGAAACAAAAATTACTTCAGTATTTTCATCCCAAGGATGGTTGGCATCTCTAGAGGTACTGCACTCTTTTAGTTCCTTCTGCATAAAGATTACCCACATTGTTCCAGAAATCTGCCATTGGCTTACTTCTCTTACCTTGGCTGCTGCTTCCATTGCTGCTGACCTTGGCAAATGAGAGAATTATGGTTCAGCTCTACAAAGAGAGAGTCCCATGTGCTGTGCAGGACTTGAGGCCAGCCTCGTCCATCTTCTCAGCTTTCAGCTTCTTCAGTGCCTCAGTAATTAGAATTATCAGGACTAAAACACTGCGGACATTATTGCTGCTTAGTGTGAAGCTAACAAGAGAGCGCCAGATTTACAACATTCTGGCCAGACAGAGAATTAAAAAAAAAGTTACAAATCATTGCCCAGTTCCAGGGATATGTACTCCAGGATCTTATTTCACCAGAGACTCCACATGAACTTTAGCCTCTAGGAGAAATCCGCCTGCATTTTTCTAATTGAAATACCAGTCAGACCAGTGGCGGGATGCAAACTAACATGCATGAAAAATAAAGGTTCAATGACCCAAATCAATTATGTTTTAAGGGCACTGCACTGGACTCAGTAGGAAATATTTTAAACAGGAAAAAGAAATAAATAGGATCATTCATTGAACTGACCTGGAAATGAGACAGAAATTTGGTAAGTAAGAAGTTCAGTACAAGCCATTTTTATGTACCAACTGTAGTAGATTAAAAAAAAAAAAAAAAGGAACAACAAAACAAAACCAACAAACCCACAAAAAAAAAAAAATAAAAAAAAAAAAAAAAACAAGCCCAGATATTTCTTAGGCTCAAAAAAAGTTTCAGACTTCTGGGTATTAAAGTGAACAGCACAATAAAACAAAGCAATTCTCATTACTTCCTTGAGCACAGGCAGTGTAACACAGTTTACTTCCAGACATAAAAAAAAAAAAGCAGTTTATAGAAATCCTGAAACCGCACCTCTATTAAAATAGGGCAACCTGCAGGTCTTCTGTATAAAACAAAACTAATAATTTAAAGCCAAAGCAACTTCTGAAGATCAGAACCAGCTACTCTGGCTGGATTTTTAAAGCATATACACACAAACTAGGGAGAAACAGCTCTACTGCTTCAGAATATATGAATATAGCTGCTCCCCAAACTGGCCAAACATCCAAACTCTCAACACAGTAAACATCTTCCAAGGTACATTGTAAACACAACAGGATGCAGCTGTGGCAATTAATCAAGACATAGAGAAAATAGGAAAAACCTATCATTTCTCTACTTCTAAAGCACAGAGTACTTTCACAAACAGTGAAGAGATTAATAGATATTAATCTCATTGCCAACAAAGTTTTCAAATTTTTTGAAGGTGCCTTATTTGTTTTGACTGCCTTCATTCCTTGAGACAGAAAGACAGCCTGGTGTGCATATACAGTGCTTTACAGTGACGTATAAAGCCAGATCTACCTGGACCTAAAAATCCCATTAAAGTGTTACTAAAATAACCTCCACACCTGGCAGCAGCTGAGATTGGAACCAGATGTGCAGTACATCTGGTAAAGAACAGGGCTGCTGTTAGCAGACACTGAGCCATTTGAGGGACATACTTTTCCAGCCCAGCAATTGTCTGGAAAGACTTGGTAAAAGTTATACAATTTGCTTCCTCTTTTCTTAAGGCAGAGGTTGACCACTAACAAACCTATTGTGCGTCAATTTAAAACAATTGAGAATTTCCATGTCCTTCCCCCCCCCCCCCCCCCCCAATCAGAAGTGCATATTTTGCTGCTCCAGTTGCATAATTTACTGATTCAGCTGCATGCTTGGTTGATCTGGCAGGAGCCTAGTACAGTAGTTGAGATTCTGGATACACTGCCAATTGTGCAGCGTGCTTTGTTGATCAGGGCCATAGAATTTAATAGCTGAAATTTCATACACTTTACTAATCAGGCCACATTCTTTGCTAATTGAGATGCATATTTTAGAAGTCGATTTTTTTTTTTTAATCCTTAACTGATCTTGGGAAGGATCCTGCTCCCTCTGAAACCAGCGGGAATTTTGCCATAGTCCTTACTGGGAGCAAGACTAAGATTTTCACTAGAGGATATAGGACTGCTAAGATTTCTTTTCTTAAATAGAACAAGAAAGGCTTGATTTTTTTCTTTAAGCCAGCAAGTGAACAGAAGCATACCAGATGAAGGATGGCACTGGCATAGAGACCTCCTCTACAGGGATTTGATTAAACAGATAATATTTTATGGACATACAGAGACATCATTTTGACTATGTTATCTTTCATCAGGCTTACATTCTTCCTTCAGGATAAACAAGCCACTTATCTGCACATCTTGTTCCATCTGATACAGACATGCAGGAGGAAACATCATACACCTTATCTTCAAATTTTCTTTCATTTGATCTAACTCGTATTTTTATATTGCTGTAGTACTCAGTGAAGGATTCCAGAGAGAGCTCGACTTTGCCACAAAACATGTTTGAAACATCCACACTACCTCACAGCATCCCAAAGTTCCTCAACTCTGAGCAGCAGAGACCACCTCTCCGGATGAAAAGAACGATTCAGTTTCCTATACCTCATGCAGACTTTGCCCTTGCAAAGGGAGTTTCTGTTACGGTTTTATATTGTTAAGTCTAAGCCAGAAGACAATTCATTTCTCATAAACCTTTTAATAAGTTTTTTCAGCTGCTAATATGAACTACATTTGAACCACCAACTTAGAGTGGGATGTGTATTTTTTTACTAGCATAGCAACACAATCAGAATGTAGCCAACAAAGATAAAAATAATGAAGCCTACACAGCATAGTGCAGCCCTTGATGAGTGAAGAGCAAGTGCAGCTTATTCAAAAAAATAACAAAAACTGGGAGCAGGAGATATACACGCACATCTGTTTGCACACACAGATTCCACTGTCACATTTAGTAAGATAAGCAGTAGAAAATGCCTAAGTTCCATTCTGCAAAAGAAACTGTCCAGTATGTTAAGAGACTATAGACAACATGTGATCAAAAGAATAATTGACACAGCAAGAAGTCAAGTCTGGGAAAGTATGCAGGAGGCTGTTGCTTCTTCATTAAGGAGGCAGTTTCTTTCCTATAGTGCTGTTGGTCAATACTTTAGTTCAGATACTGCCTGGTGGGAAATCACACAGTCCTGATTTCAGAGAACAACAGAAGATGGTTAGGAAACATAGAAAAAGAAAAATCAAGCAAAAATATACAGCTTGCTGATGCGTTCAGTGTCCCACCATTGCTGCTCACACGCAAAGGCACACCACACAGCTAATACTTGCTCCATCTCGTGACAGTACAGGCAAAGTTAGAACAAAACTAGCACAGGAAAGATGTAATAACTTGGCCAGCAAGCAAGTTATATAGTTAATAAGAGAAGTATGCAGCTGGATGAGGGTAAGCTTGCAGGTTCCGTGATGCAATTCTGAGTTAAAAGAGAAACAAAAGACAAAACCTCACAACTGTACAATTCAATAGATTTAAGCGTGCACCTTTGTAAAGTTAATCCTTAGTACTTCTGTGCCAGAAATGTGGCTTAATTAAGAAGTTCTCACTGTAGCTATCTTCACTAGGATACCAGAGTGAGATAAAACACCTTTGTTTCAACCACAAAGTCATTGCTGTGTTCATATGTGCTGTGGCAGGGAGTTGGTGTATCAGGCAGAATTACAATGCTGTTTTCCACCAGGGAAAGCAACCCCCCAGCTTTTTCTTTATGCATATATATATATATATGTAACAAAAGACATAGGTGTATGGAATATTGTTTCCTTAAACTTTAGCGTCTCGTGTTTTATAGCTCTGAGAATCTCTACCAGAAGTGTCAAATCTTGCTCCAGTCAAGGTCAATAGGAAAAGTCCCACTCACTTCAGTGGGACCAGGACTGCTTACTCTTTCCAAAGCACAGAGCAACTGTTTGCTCTGAGGCTGCTCCTAGTTTTGGGGTACTCTGTGCTTCCTCATCTGCCTTTCCATCCCCACCCTGCTTCCCCCAGTGCTCACCCAGTGGCTCCCAGCCTTTGCCAAGATCCCTGTCCTGAGAGCTGTAGCTGTCATTTGCACTGTTTACCTGCTCTCCGTACTACAGACGAGGTGCACAAGACCGGAGAGCATGAGGACAGTAATACAGCACGAGGGGGTAGGTTTGGGCTCCTTTCGGCAGACTACCCTACTTGTTAGGGACGCCTGTCGTGGTCTAACCCCAGCCTTTGGGCAAGTGCTCTCAGGTGCTGGAAACGCTGTTCTATCGGTTTCCACGGCTCTTGCACCGGATTTCGGGGCTGGCTGTATCGAAGGGGGATCCCGAGACAGGCTCCCGCAGCATCGTGCCTCCCGGTGCCTTTCGGGCTCCGAGGCGGGCCACCGGCCAGCCCCAAAGCGGCGCACCCGGACCCCGCCGCCGGCTGGGCCGGGGCCGCGGGCAGCCCCGCTGCATCCCTCCCCCCGGGACCCGCGGCGCATCCTTCCTCCCGGGAGCGCCGCTGCACCCCTCGGCCCGGGACTGCCGGCAGCTCTGCCGCATCCCGCGTCCCGGGACTCCCGGTGCCTCCCCCTCCTCCCCACGCACGCCGAAGCCCCCGGGGCACCCCCTCCCCGCCGGGTTTGCCGGTGCCGGCGGGGGCGGGCGGGGGCCGCCCGGTGCCGCAGGGGGTTACCTTGCCTCCCGCCCCGCCGAGGCAGAACGCCGCGGCCGCCGCCAGGACGAGCCCCGCGCCGGGGAAGCTCCGGCCCATGGCGCGAAGCGCTGCGCCGTGCCGAGCCGTGCCGCGCCGAGCCGAGCGGAGCTTTGCGCTGCCGAGCCGTGCCCCGAGCGGGCGCCGCTGACAGCGACCCCCCGAGTCCGGCCTCCCCGCCCCTCGCCCCCTCCCCCGGCCGCTCCCGGCCCCTGCCCTCCCCCGGGGGGTCACCTGCGGCGCGGAGCTCGGCGGGGAGCGGGCCGGGCGCCGCGGGGGTGCCCGGCCCGAGCCCCCCCCTCCCCGCCGCAAGCAGGGGCAGAGCGGGGTGCCCCGGGTCTGTAGCCTCTCCGGGCTCGGGAACCGCCGCGGTCGGAGGCAGCTCAGCACCTCCGGGCCGCCCGCTTGAGCGGAAAAAGTTTCTCCTGCTGTGAGGTGGGGAGATGGAGGGGCTGGTGTCCTGGCACTGGCGAGGGCAGCGTACCCGGCCGGTGCTCTGGTCTCCTGCCAGAGCCTGGATCCCGGGGGGGGGGGGGGGAGGGGGGGGAGTGAATTATCAGAGAAATGGGAAACAGGAAAAGGGCTCTGGTCTTTTCTAGGAGGAAAAATCACCCCAGCTTCATCAGAGCACGAAGCAAAGGACAGGAGAGGAATATTCCCAGGCATCCTGGGGAGCCCAAAGAGAAGGAGCTGCACAAAAACTAGCAGTCAGGGTACAACAGCCATTTAACCTTTCTGGAGGCCACTGGAGGGCAGGGGACGCTCCTTGTTTCTGAGGCAGCTTTCTGGTTTTCCAGGTGAGACCCTCTCCTGTACCCCATCAAGTCACATCACACACTGCAAGGAGTGTCGGGCAGCCTCACAGTCACCAACAACCAAAAATTACTCTGTCCTTGCAGGTGGCCACAAGCATAAATTGCTAGCTGCAGTAAATTCTTCTATTCTGTAAGAAGAGTTGCAATAATCTATTTTTAAAGGAAAAGTATTTGATAAAATACTGCAGTTTTATACTTGGATCTGCTTTTTTTGTACCCCCTCACAGTAAGTAGTACAAGGAGCCCTCACAGATCCAGCTCCGTCTGGCGTGGGAGCGGGATCTGCCAAGCGACAGGTTGTTGTGGGGTTTCTTACACCTTTCCCAAAAAATTCTTGCGCTGGCCACTACTGGAAAAGGGACAATGGACTAGCCAGGCTGTTGTGCTGCGCTGGCATCCCAGTTCCTGAATTCCTCTCTCTCAAAGAGCAGAGATTAACCTGGTTTTCAGAGAACAATGTAATCAATGGAAAAAACCTGGGTTAATACCTTCAGCTGGTGTCCAAGTGTGTGCATATAATAAGCATGAAGTTGGAGAACTACTGTCAAAGAAAACCATTTTTTTTTCCATAAATGCATGAATGTACTTTGTATTTGACTTTCTATATTGTCATTTAATTGTATAAATCAGAAGTAATATCTTGAATTTACACTTTGTAATGAAAGAGGGAGAGGCTGGGCACAAGCACTAAGGCAGCAGTCTCACATTGAATCCGTGCTGATACTGAGCTTGTGTAAGCCAGGGCTATTCACCTACGCTCTGGGTTTGATGTCCTGTCTATAGAAAATAATGCTTGACTCCCAAAGGGCTGACACAGATACCCATGTAATCCTTGCAGTGCTTGTGAGATGAAGCTGTCTGTTATTCTTTATTGTACAAACTGGGGACACCTAGAAAAAGTAACAACATGATTAGCCCAAGGCTGAGAGGAAATCAGGGACAGGACTCCGACTGCTCGCTGCCCTCTTGGACCATACTGCCTCCCTGGGGAATTTGCATTTGCTAATGCAGAAATAGACCTTTGATGGAAGGGCACATAAGGAATATCTTGATAGCTTAATTGGCTTGTTTATATTTCTTGCACTGAAGGCAGAAGATGTAAATAATTCTTTGTGTGGGCAATTCTTATTTCACTGTTCTCTTTTCAGGGCAAAATCTGTGTAAATGGTGTTCGTAGGCTATGACCTTGTCACTTATTCACTGTGATTGCTCATGTTCAAATTTACATTTTGCTCCTGCTGGGTAATACTCCTCTGAGTTACCTGTCAAATTAAAAAGTATATATAAGTACATTATATCTATTCTGAATAAACACATAACCCAGGACGCTTGGCATCACTGGCAGGAGAGTTTTTTGAGAAGGAAGGGATTTTTCCAAGCAGAACACTTCTGCCTGAAGGGCAGTCTGGTCTCTGTAGCATAGCGCTGTGGTGCATTGTTTTTCTTAACACTCACAGTTAAATCTCAGGGCGATATCACCATAAATATATGTCAAGCTTTGAAAAATCCCTGAAACAAGAAATCTACCTTTTTTTTTTTTTTTTTTCTACACAAGGCTCAGTGTGACAGAAGTAGATACAGAGATTCCATCTGCTGTTTCCTTACGTTAATGCACAGTTGTTGAGGACCTAAGTCAAGGACTAGCTGGCAGAAAAGGGTATTTAAAAAGTGATTTTTTTCTTCACTGGGACAGGGCTGGATTAATAATACAAAAATATCTAAATGAAAGAGAGAGAACATGCCCGAGTCTAGCAATGCAGCTCTCTTTTTAAGGATCTTACATCCCTGTTACTTGGATTCCTTTCCAAGGGTCATCTGAGTGCAGGCACCCGTAATCCTTTCGAGGCAAAGCGGCTGCAGTGAGGGCTATGCTGCTGTTCCAAGCTGTAGACCCTGAGCATGTAGCACAGACACAAATGTATACGGATTTCTTATGTTTGCATTTACTCCATTCTTGGCCTAGCAAATTCTGTCAATACGTCTTTTTTCCCTTATCTCAGCATCCCTCTGCTAGCAGGACCTGTCCACACAACACTTCATCACTATGGCTTAGCAATGATTTAACATCTAGAATTAAGGATCAAACTTACAGCAGTCTGCTCTGAAGTATTTCCAGCTCAGATTGGTGACCTTTTCAAACTGTAGTTTTTATGAATATTATGAGTTCCCTCTGTGAGCAGGCAGTGTGACTTCATCTGGGAATGGACAACTTCCCATGCCAGGCAGCATGGAAGATGAGGTCCAAAAGTTGTCTAACTGCCCACTGAGGGTAAAAGCCATGAAGCCAGGCTTGCAAGTGGTGCACTGAGCCTGAAACAGGGCTTCTAATGCCCCTCCCAGGGACCATCTTGCTGCTGAGCTGGCTTCCCACGGTGTCTGGCCCAGCTGACCATTAGACAGCCATGCAAGGCAGCTGGGGGTAGACCAGTCATAGATTTACTGGAAGGATCAAGAAAGGACAGAAGGGTAAAAGGGACTTTGCTTCCTGCCTACTCTTTATGTCCTGTCTGACAATCTGTACAGCTCCATGTCTCACACAGTTGCCACACAGCCCACATCCGTGTTGTGCCCCATCCCCACCATGCATTGGGAAGGGGAGATGGAGGTGCAACAATGCACATCCTTGAACAGACAAGGCCAAGCCTCTTCCAACATCTTTAAGAAAGTAAATGTTCTGTTTTCTGCATTGAGAACATGCAGTTGCAATTTCCCTGTTGAAAAAGTCAAGATTTCCACGCTCTCTTAGCAAGTCCTTCTGAGGATTGGCCCATCTTACCTTCTGTACCGTGCCATTTTGAGGGCTGTTGAAATGCTGAAGCAAGCACTACATTTCAGTGAAATGGTGACATTTATGAAGTTAGTGGGTAGGACTTGTGTGTGTAATGGCAGCACTTTCTTAACCAGTAGCCCCAGGCTGCTAAAGTCATTTCCAGGGAAAAAAAAAAAAAAAAAAAGAAAAGAAAAAAGTAGAAACTTACTGCTTCCAGGCTGGCAGCAAAATCATTTATTGTGGGAAAGCTAAACTTAAAACCACCAAACCCCACTAATTTCCATCCACTCTCTCACACACACTGATACATGGAAAGAGGCCTTCCTGAATGAATTTCCTTAAATATTTAAGCAATTTTGATACCAAAACTAACATTTCTCACCCAGGGAGACTATAGTGGAATGTCCCACAGAAATTAATGCAACTCTTAGCAGTTTCTGTTTTTCAAAACAGCTGGTGTGACCAAACTGAATCCAGCTTTAAACAGGAGGAGGGCATTGGCAAGATACTTTCCGCAACAAGGCCTTAAATATTAGTATATTCTCTGTACTCAAGGGTTCTCATCTGCAAACCTTCTGGTTATACAACATGGCTTTTTATGCTTTCCCAGCCTTCACTTATGTAGAGTAGAGGTTGATTAAATCCATTCTGAGCTACGTTGTTACATCAGACATGCCACAGTTAGATCTGAGTGTCTCCCCTGTTTATAGAAATGGGACAGGAAAGTAACACTTTAAATACCTACCTATGCTAAAAAAGACAGGCTAAAAATTGCTTAGGTAGAATGCTGAATAAATGTTTCATATATATAAATAAAATTTATAAGTAAACAAAATATATAAAGAAAATATTAAGGCAATCTTTAACAAACCACATTTCTGAAGACCTGAATTATAGTTCCACAGTCTGTATTTAATACAATATTATTTTTTTGCTCAGTGGCTGTGAGGGAAGAGCTGGATGCCTGAGCCTGATTGCAGTCTGCCAGTAATAAGAGCTATTTATATGTGGTTAGTACAGGTTTCTTTTTTAATGAAGTTTTTGCAGACTGAGTGACACCAAATAATAGAAATATGTAAGCAAAAAAACATGCAATAAGCACAGAGAATTGGAACATAGTGTTGTCAATGGTTAGAGAACAAGATCTTTGCTAAGGAAATATTTAGGAAAACATGTCTGTACCCATAATAGCTGTAACTGGAAAGCAGCATGCATGGGCTTTGTGCTGTGCAGAGAGTGCCACCCTCTGCTTTTGCAGAGTATGGAGCCTTTCTCTCCCTGAATCTCCCTCTTTCACTAGTGCAATTCCCAGACACAGAGCAAGTTTCAAAAATCCTCTGGTGGATAGGTAACTCTGCAAATGGTCTGTCATTCTCTGTTAATTTTAATTGTTAGCTCAGCTCTAATTTGGCATTATATGCCTTTTTATTTTGGTCAGAGCAAAGATGAATAAATTTGCCTTCCCCTTCTAGGGGCAAGGCTCTGTGGGTTCCCAAAAAAGACAATTCCTATTAAGGTCTGAGAGAGCTTACTTGGAGGGAAGGCGGCAGGACAGCTCCTGCATGCAGCCTTGTTGAAGCATGAAAGAATGCTGCGGCTGGCTGCGGTTAAGGGACTCGTTGTTGTACCTTCTGATTTTTATATTGGAAGAATAAAAGAGTGCTCTGCAAGAAGAACTTGAATAGACTTCTGGATAAGCCATGGGCTCTTTCTCTGCTGAAGACAGGCTTCAGTTTACACAAAAAAGTCTTCTGCAAATTTACAGGAATCCCTGCACCTAAAGGTCTTGTTTGTGTTAGTGCCTGACAATTTTTCTGGCTTTTTAAACAAATACCACGACATTCCCCTGTTGTGCTAAAACCTATGTTACTGATGATAGTTATCTTTCAGAATGAAGGATTCTCTTTCTCGTTCAGGCAGCCTGTTGAAGCCTGCGGCACCTTTGTGCCACGCTTGGGCAGCAGTCTCTAAACAAGTGGTTATTCTTGTAGCTGAAGGCCTTGGTGCCATGTGGCAGACTAATAAGTAAAAAAGAGATACTTTGGAGCTTTACCCAAGTAATAAATTGTCCCAGAGTGATGAGATCAAAGTCAAGAAGCGAACATAGACAAATACTCCAACTGAACAGCTACATTAGTGACTCTACAGTTCTTAATTTGAATTCTCTGTGGGAAGTAAAAGGACAACTTTTTACATTTTGAAAAAAAAAATCAAAGCAACAGATTGAACAAAGATTAGGCAGAGTCTTCCTCACCATATTGTCTTTGACATCTTCTGTGGAAGAGTATCCAACAAAGGTCACTACTAAATCATTTGAAACACTCATTCATACATGCAAGTTCTGGGGGATTCCTCTCAAATCTCAGCAAAGGCTCATTCTGTTAATGTCCCTTTCACCCAGCTCTCCTTCACCCATACAAACCCCACATATGGTTTACAAGCTCAGTGCTGATCATGTGAAACCAGCCAAAAAGGCCAAACTTCAGTTCACATTGGTACTGAGCCATAGCCCGGGACTGCCTGCTTGTACAGGCAGCTGGCACAGGCAGCAAAACAGCAGGAGGCTGCTGTTCTCTGCATCCAGATATGGTTCTTTGACATAATTGGTGCAAATCCCTCACTGAGACTGCGTTTGTGAATTTGTGAGCAGTAAAAGGCGTTTCATTCCGTAGAGTCTCTAAGAAGATTGGGCTGAGGCACACACTAGCAGTCCTTCTTGATCAAGCTCATTTAGTCCTTATCTCTAATTATCGGGCTTGTTAGCCTCTCTCAGATCCATGCATGCCTGCATTTCCACTTGCAAACAGTCCTCTTCCTGAATTAGTTTGTAAACTTATATTCTCTTCCAAATCATGCCTCGAGGGCTACCTCTGCATAATGTGCACAAGAAAACACCCAGTCACTGTCATTAGCAATCCTTCAGGAGCTTGGTTAGCAGGTTTGCAATTTAAACAATTTAGACTCAATGATGGTTTGGGCTTAACTATCTTCCTGACTCATTAAACAGTCTCACGTCTCCCCAGAGAAACAGCTCTGTGGGTTCATGTTCATATTAAGGATAATTTGGACAGACTGGTGAAAGAAAGGAGGAATGCCTGGAAAAGCTGACTAAGTATGTTTACCTGGCAATTATATTTAGGGTGACAATATGATGTTAGAAGGTGTTTTTATTATGAACATAAAAATGTTCAGCGTTTTCTGAACAGGGAGGGAGGCGGGCAGTGATGTGACCTTTCAGAGAGGTGTCTGGTTTTCCATACCCATTTACTAAACAACACTCCAGTCCACACAGACACTCTAGCGAGGTTAGGAGTAAAATCTACCCAACCAATAAACCCTCCAGAAACCCCCAGGTAATTCTGATGTAACGAGAAAAGCTGCTATACTAATGGAAAAAACCTTGAAAAGCAAAAACCACCAACATAACTGTAGGAGGGAAGAGTTTTGTGAAATACCACCCTGATGCACCAGTTTGCAGTACCCCAGAGGATTTCTGGGATGCCCAATGCCAGAAAGGTGCTGAAAACTTTAAGGATTGATTCATGTGAAAAGGGCCATCAGGAATGCTGGATACATGACATTAACAGGACATGTTATTGAACTCCCGATTCCAGTCCAGTAAACAGTGACACTGATGCAGGAACGGGAATGATCCAGATAACGAAGGCTGCGAGGGGCGCATTGCTTTTATACAGAGATTTAATTTGAATTTATGTAAGTCGTTTGCCGGTCTCGGGGCCGTGCACCGTAAGACCCCCCCGGCTGGCCCGGCCCTGCCCCGCTGCGGGCTCCCCTCGAGGAGACAAGGCCTCGCCGCTCCTGCCGGCCCCCGCGGCAGGGCCCCGGGCTGGCGCGGAGGGCAGCCCGCTCCCGGCGGCGGGGGCCGCGGCCAGGAGAGCCGCTCCCCCTTCCCCCGCTCCCGGAAGAGTCCGGCTGGAAAAGCCGCCGCCCCTCCAGCCGGCCCGGGGGTCTCAGCCGCCCCAGGCTACGGCGGCTGCCGGCCTTGAGGCGCGAGGGCGGAGGGGGCCGCGCCGGGCCGAGCCCGGCCCTCAGCGGCGGCGGCGGCGGCGCCCGGCTGGCGGGGGAGGGCGGACGGCGTCGCACCGCTGCGCCCGCCCCTTCCCGGAGGAGGCAGCGCCACGTCTCGGGTAGGAGCCGGGCGTCGGGCGGGCGGCTCCAGGTCTGTGGGGGGCTTGCCGGGCAGGGTGGCGGCGGGGGCGGCTGAGGCGCGGCGCCCGCCGCGGGGGGATGGCTGGGGGCGGCCGGGCGCTGCTTCGAGCCGGGGGACCGCGCTCGGGGCTGCCCGCCCTCCCTGCGGCCTGCCGGGGTGCGGGGAGCCGCCCGGCTCGGCCCGGCCCGGCCCGGCTCCGCGGGCTGCGGCCCCGGGGCTCCGGCTGCCTCTGCCGGCGCCACGCAGAGGGCCCCCGGACCCTGCCCGGGACCCCGCGGCCGTGTCTCGCCGGGCGGCGCCCCCAGCCTGGGGCCGGGCTCCGTTGCCCTCCTGGTTATCAGTGTTTGAAGCAAAATCGGTTGTTTTGGTACAGCTCCTCTCCCTGTGAGGTTACTGCTGGGTTCCCGTGGCGTGCTCGCGTCTGCGTGTGTGTTTGCCTGTGCTCAACACAAAAGGCACGGGATGCTCTCAAGCCAAAATACACTTAACCTCTAATATTTGGGCGTGGGTTGTACAGGAGAAAGCCGTTTGTCGTCACTTTCTCACTAAAAGCTCTTTTACGACGAGCATAACAAACCATCTAACGTTGGCTGGATTTTGCCACGGTGTAAGCAGTATAAATTGTGCTTGCCTTTTGTCTGCAATTCTTCTTTGTGGCTTGTGATGCAGTATCTATTTGCCACACAACGGCTGTTCTTCCAGAAGTTTTATTATAAGCTATATTAGACAGAAAAGCTTTCAAAATCAGTAACAAATCACAGTGAAGGTATTAATCTCTCTGTTTGGTAGAGGTTTTTCTTTTAGAAATGCACTCCAGGTTTATGGCTCCTTCACAGCTCACCTACTAAAGGGTCACCTACATAATTGTCTAGTCCTGTGTATCCTGAGCAGTTAGCAGCTTCAGTAACATTTTGGAGATGACTGGCTGTGTTGCTGGGTGACCAGGGCAGTTTGGTAGAGTAAGTTACACAAGTACTCTGGAGATATGGAAGGAATGCTGCTCAAAATGCTTGTGTTCATGTAAAAATGCAATTAAAATATTCTTGACATTCTCCCTACAACACCCCCTTTTTTTCTAACTGGGGATTTCTTATGTTTCTTTAGTAAATAGGAACCATAACATGTTGTAATCTGCATTGAGCTGTCAGTTACTATTTGAACAAAATTTAAATACTTGAAGTGACTGTACAACAGCTTCTGTCAGATTGGCTGGGTCAGTACCCAAAGGTAAGATATGAGTGTCTGGAGAATTGTTTGCGAATTCTATAAACAGTGTCTGGAAAGCCTTCTCTTGACTCGCCACAGGAGAAGGCAGTGTTGAACTGCAGCCCAGGCCACGTTCTGACTGCCAATGTGTGCTGTAATTAGTAGTTCAGGCTCTGTACAGTGATACATACTTGTTTCTCTGCAGACAAGTGTACAGTAATGATGTAATTTAATTTAAAAAGAATTAAATCTGAATTCCATACTGCATTCTAACTAAAGTTTTTGAAACTTAAATGTGAGTAGGTTCTTGAAATGAAACATGGTATGAAAGTCCAGATTGTAATTTACAGAGCAAAATGCTACTGTGAATACTGGCTCCCTTACTAAAGCAGAGGTCAGAGAGGCATTTCCATTAAAAGGGATGGTGATCTTAAATCAGTTGTCTTGTTTAATATTATCTTATTGCATCATTATGCTGGTCCATCTGTGTTACTAAAAAAAAAAAAAAAAGGTGATTATAAAAAAAGCTGTTAAACAGATCACTTCGTAATCACGAAAGCTGGATACTTGGTTGAACTTCATTGTCTCTGTTGTTACCCCCATGTCCTGGCTCTGTGTGTGAAGTTGGGATGGTGGGTAATCTGTGAACACTACTTTCTTTTTAACTCGTGTTTTCAAAGCTCTAAGAAATGTTTGTAAATTTACCACATTTTGTTTCTAGAGGATGCAGCTTCTTGGTGATTACAACTTCAGCTGTGAGCTGTTTTCATGATCTCCTGGAATTATCAGCTGCCTGCTGCATACCAACAGCTGTAAAGCAGAGAACTGCGCTCCTATGTAACATCTTGATGCTGTTGTTGCTGATGGAGAGAAACAGGACTTGGTAGTTCACTTGTTGGAAAATTATTCAGAATAAAAAGTTTCCACGGATCTGGATTGTTTTTACCATGAACTCCTCGTCAGTCCAGCAGGGCGTTTACTTGGAGAACAGAAGCAGTAATGGGGCTCCTAGCAGCTCTGAAGATCTTTCGGATTGTAAAACCAAGTCAGATTTGCCAGTAACAACAGATGAAATTAACAGTAAGTTACTTCATATGCACCAAATAATCTCTTAGTTTTACCCAGGCTTCTCTATAACTATCTGTTTTGTTGTTCAGGTGGTGCTGAAGGACTTTATTCCTTGAGGTCAGGAATTTCTTGTACAGCAGTTTTAAGCAAGTTTGGTGAAGGCTATGGCTCTATGTATGGGAAAACCGTATTTTGTTTTAAAACTTACTCTTTCAAGACAAAACCAAACTATTAATTTAAGTACTATTGGCAGTCAGTTGAGTATGTATTATTCAGGGTGTTACTCTGTCTTCTGATAGTGTTTCCAAGAGGATATATCTGAAATTCTCTAGAAGTTCTGAGTTATTGTTATGGAGTAAGTTCATGACTGGAGTACTTTATTTTCCTAATAAATTGGTTAGACAAATACCAAAATGTATTTAAAATATCTCTCTAAACTTCCATTCATGTAAGAGAGGTGCTGGCATGTACTCTCCAAATTATCTCGAAATAACTTTTATATGTAGACAAGCTCTATAATAAAATAATCATACAGCTATTTACAAGAAAAGAGAACACTGATCTGGACAGATTATTGAATCAGACTTAACTTGAAAGGGACCTCTGTGGGTCATCTAGTCCAACCCCATGCACAGAGCAGACCTAGTTTTGAAGCTAGATCGGGTTGCTCAGGGCCTAGTCCTTTTGAATTCTGAAAATCTCCAGCAAGTGAAGTTCAACAGCCTCTCTACCCATTCCAGTATTTAACTGCTTTCATTGGGAAAATCTTCCTTGTATTGAATGGAAATCTCCATATTTCCACTACACGTATCTGAATATATGTTGGTATATAAGGATATGTTGGTAAATGGGTGGAGGGGGGGTGTATATGCTCCAGCTGCGTAGATACACAAAAGTACAGAGGTTCCTTATGTAAAATCACGTGATCATGTGATGAAGTTGTTAGCCCTTCCACCCTCCTCTCCTACCACAGATTTGTCATCTTGTCATGGGCAGGAAGGTGGAGGCCCGAGACTTTATTTGCATTTCTTACACTGCCCGTTAGCAGACTGGCGGAGTGTAGTTATATGATGATTCATTCATCTTTTATGAAGTTAGAGATCACACGTTCCTGTCTTCTCCTGTGTTGGACATAGTCCAAACAATCGAATTGTGGCTTACAAATAGGTTGTGTGTCTTTCTACTGTTTTCAATGTAATTGTATCTCCTCCCCCACTGTTCTAAAAAGACCACTGTTGAATTGACAGTACTGCTATCAAATTACTTTAGTTCAAGGCAGCGTTTAGATTCTGAATGTCTCATGACCTCAGGAAGTTGCCAGGAAACCATTCCTCCAGAATTTTGCTCCAGCATCTGTTTTGTATATGTATGCCACTCACAGTTGTGAAGATGAAAATGTAAATAAAGTATAAACCCGATGAGGTAATAGCTGCAATTTCTGAAAGATGGGCAGAAACAATATTTCTGAATATGCAAGGTATCTTCTTTTGGCTTTTTGTGGCTATCCTTAGCACTGACATCTATTTTAAATTTGGTTTTGACAATCTTTCAGTTTTAAAGTGCCTTAAACTCTGACTTTGGTTAGCCATTAAAAAGGCAGTCCTGTCCTCTTGTCTTCCTTTGCATCCTTGTTACACTCGTTCCTTCCATTGTGCCTGCAAGTGTCTTTGTGACCACATGGTGGACTAAATCAGAGAACTGATTCAGATTAAAATGGCCTGAAAATGTTCTCTACGTGACAAATAAGATACTCAAAAGTGTTTTAATTCAAATGTTAGAGAGCTGATAGGTTTTGGCAACCTGCAGCTGAAAACTTTTTATTTTTACCCACATTCAGTTTCCTTATTCAGTTTCCTCTGAGCTGGTTCACTGTACAAATATCTGTGCTGGTTTAAGAGAGGATGCGCTGCAGAGGTGCGAACAAATGATTAGAGGTGGAAATTTATCTTTTCCTCTTTAAATTACTCTGAAGTGAAATTTGACTGCACTTAAAAGGAAACCTTTTTCTTTCTTCAGTAACAATAAGGGAAAAAAATTAAGATTATCTGTAATGTTTTCCCATATGGCTTATTTAATTTCAGGGTGCACTTCAATGTTCTCCACATACATGAATGATAATAGCATTATTTTTGAATTATTTTGCTTTCAGAATTTTGTAGTGATTCATTATATGGGGAGGAAAAGTTTAATAGCGATATGTTAATAGACTGGTCGAAATCAATAATGAAAGTTTTATTGACTCACTGTAATCAGCTTCCTGGCTATAGAGTTATTTCTGCATATAAATCTTAGAAACACTTAGTTTTGGGAGGATCTGTTTCTCAGTTCTGGTTTGTTTGATTTTTTTTTTTTTTTTTTTCCTTTACCCTCACATATTTGAGCAGATTTTTAAAAAAACCAAACCACTTATTCAAGTCTGTAGCTCTGAGAAGAGGCAGAAATAGAAAGAGGAAGCTTGATTTTTCCGCTTTCAAATATTTTTGATCATAAATGTTAAATATTTTGAAATATTTTGATGAAAAAATTATGAAATCTCCCATATTATTCCAATGACATCCATTTATTCCAGTGATACTTGGTATGGGAATGAACAGAAAGAGAGTGGCTATTTCAGTACCTTGCTCATTTGAGTTCTATAATAATGCATTTAAAGTTACATACATAGTTTTGTTGCAACAGTAGTTTCATAAATGTAAGTAGTCCCCAACTGAGTGAAGTAGAAATGTGTAAGAAGTTCTGTGAAGTTTTAAACTGGTTTTGAAGATGCATTTTTCCTAATGGAGAAGGAAAATCCCATATTAGTAAGTGGGGATAAAATTGGTATTAAAATGGTTCTTGAATTGCCTTTTAATTGATATATTTATTATTTTGATACATGTGAGCTTAGCTACTGTACTTTTGATGAAGACATTCTGTTTGCAAAAATTTAAACTCCGTTTAAAATGGAGAAGCTGCTTGTCCCAGGCTGGAAGTCAGGATGGTGGAAGCTTTCTCCCCAGCGCCCAGCAGCATACCAAATAGCTGAATCATTCAGCGGTTGCTGAGCCTTATTTGCAGTCGGTTGCCACTCAGTGTGACACAGATCATGTTACTTACACTTGGTGTTTCATGCTTCTAAACCTAACAAGATTTAAAAACCTGTGTGAGGTTCTGATTTTATGATCACTTTGGAGGTCCTGCTTGAAGGCAACGTAGTAAAGCAAATGAAAGGTACTTGTTCAGATCTTTTTAAATGAAGGATCAACAGTCCTTTATAAAAGACCTCTGGGTGGTTGCTGTCATTAGCAATTTCCATATTCTTACAGTCTAAAGGCAATAATGGTAGCATTGGATTTGTGGAGAGGTGTGAAGATAAATGGGGTGGCTTAAAGTATAGCTCAGCAAAACTTTCTTTTCCAGCTACCAGTATTAAGATCAATGAAGTGCCAAATGAAGATGGAAGTCTGGAGATAAACAGCACAGTGGATGCCTGCCAGAATGGGCCAGAGTCGCTCTTCCCTGACTCTCCTGAATCTTTTGACCCCACCAGCAGTATGCAGAGTCAAGAGTCGTCCCCAGGTGTGACTGGTTTCCATGACAGCCTAAAGAAGTCTCAGGGAACTAGTGCTGAGGGCATAGTTCTTAGAAAAGAAGCTTTGCAGTCTCTCAAACTAAGTCTTCCCATGCAAGAAACTGAATTGTGTAAGCATCTGTTTACGGTGGCGCCCCTGCTTTCTCTTGCTGCATAAAGCTTTTAACTCTGAGCCTGGCTCTAGAATCCTATAACATGATTTTAAGCTTGGACTAAACTTCGTTTTTGCAGTAAACTTTTACTTTGAACTACAATTCATTTTCTTTCCGTAAATCACCCTCTGCCGCAGCTAAGGCACATGCCTTACCACTTAAAAATTGTTCTTATGCTGGAGGGGAATTTATGCTTTCTGGGGCTGAAGCTATTCTAATCTTTTTGACTATTAGGAGTAACAAGTGACATTAAAAAAGAAAAAAAAGAACAGCTGAACAAGGTGATTTTAAGCTAAGTAATGAAGGGGGGAGTGAAGGGGGAAGCATTTATGTTAAGGTGTCTGATGCTGCAGAAGTTTTCTGAAATAATGTTTTAAAAAGCCTTATTATTATTGGAAAGATTTAATGTGAGTTAACAAAACGAAAGAAAATGTGTCTAGGAAATATCTTTCTCTGACCTGTTGGGAATGCGTGGACTGAGTAGGTCTTGCTTAGTTTTATAATTTTAGTATTGTCAGAAGTGCAAGACAGGTGAGATTAAATGACAACAGTAGTTTTGTTTGTGCTGTATAATCTCTTGTCATATATATGTGGAGGATCTACATTAGGAACTACTAGCATTTGCAAACAGAGCAATGGAAATACACAGGCTTTATCAGTGCTTATATAAGGGTATATTAGAAGAGGTATTCTGACTTGCATGCCAATGGGCTTTCCTTGCGTTCCTTGCTTAAGCATGAAGCATGTTGCTGATGGTAGAAGGGGCTTTTTCCTCTTGCATCAGATTTACCAGTGTTGGTGTTTTCTCTTTGACTGTAAAGCTACCTTTCACTTACAGGCTCAGTAGAGTCTTCACTCCCATTGGAGAAAGAAGAACAAATAAGACTTCAAGCAAGAAGACGGCTAGAAGAACAGCTCAAACAGTACCGAGTGAAGAGACATCAAGAAAGAGTGAGTACCACACAACAGCTCGGGATTCAGTGTGTTCTTGAGAAGCTTGAAAATTTTATCCTTTCTGTGCTCTACATTACTGTTTTCTGTTTTAAATGATCCATGTTTTTTCAAATGTGATAAGGCTTTTTTTTTTCTTTTCTACTGGACATGCAAAATTCAGGTTTCTGTTACCTCATTGGTAATGTTCCATTTTGTTCTAGTTGAAATAGGAGGGAAAACCCAAAACCTACGATTACTTAAGCCTAAATGTTCCATTTTTCCTATATTTTTCAGTTAGTTTTTGGAGTCTACCTTGATCATTTTCTACATGCATATACATGCATGATAGGGTTGATTGCTGGTGTCATTTATCTTGTTTATGAAATGATGCATATACTTAAATATTAATGTAAGAGTAGAGCTTTACATATTGAGTTCTGCAGAAAATAAGTCTTTGATACTAGTTCAAAGGTAACATTCTGGAATTTACCATTGATTCTTTGCTTCTTTTAGTCAAATCAGTCTACATCCAAAAACCGGCCCTCCAGCACCCTAGATCCTGAGCTGATGTTAAATCCAGAAATCTTGCCAAGAGCTAGCACTGTAGCGATGACAAAAGAATACTCCTTTTTGCGGACCAGTGTCCCCAGGGGGCCAAAACTGGGTAGCTTGGGACTTCCAGCATCCTCAAAAGAAAGAAGAAGTTCAAAACCTAAGACCAGTAAGATCCGGTCCTTGGCTGACTACAGAACTGAATATTCGGGCTCTAGAAACACTACTGGGAGTTTTGTGACTACTGATTTATCTGGTGGGACTCTGAAGCAAAGCAGAAGCGGTCCAGCATCAGTTGTTTCTGAGATTAGTCTACTATCTGACACAGATGAACGAATAGAAAATTCTTCCTTGGCAGGAGATAGCATTTCAGAGATTGATGGGAGTGAAGTAGGAACGAGGCTGGATGGAAATGAGAGTGACAGCTCTACCTACAGCAGCGTGTCAGGAAAAGGGCTGTATAACAGTTTACAGAATGCAGAAGGCAAACAGAGTATTCCATATACAATAAATGGTCAGAAGGTACATCCTGATGCAATGGGGCAATTTCCTTCCATCAGTGAGGTGTTACAGGCTGCAGCAGCGGAGCATCAAGCGCAAGAGCAAGAAGTTAATGGGGAAGTACGGAGTAGGAGAGACAGTATTTCTAGCAGGTAAGAAAGATCACTGTACAGTGAGGCCATTATTAGGCATTATACTTTCTTGGAATAGGCAGCCCATTACTCTTATCTTCTACCAACTTTGGATCCAGTTTTAACTTATATTTATTGTGATCAAATCTGTTGTTGACTTACAGATTCTAAAAGAAACTGAAAGGTCACCTCACTTAAGAACCTATTTACTAAGTGTATCTTTAAAGAAAGATATTTTTGCCACTGACAGTGTGTTTTAAATGTACTGCTAGCATTTGTTTCTATCTGTACTGATTTGTGAAGCGGGCATTCATTCACTGAATCACTGGTGTGCCATTGGTCTTTAATGTCTGAAAGTGTTGACTTAACTGACTCAGTGATATTTATTATTATCCTTTTCCTGATCTATGCATGTACCTTTCAGTCCTCAGTGTTATGAAACGCCAAGAGTCTTGTCCTAGATACTCTTATCCTCTTCAGCCCTTTAGGATGAGATTTACTTAGTCACAGAAGCTTATGTGTGTATAGTAGGTATTAAACTGTGATTCAGCAAGCAGGTGGATGACTGGTGAAGCCCTTAACAATGTGGCTGTGTTTTTTATCAGTTGTCTGCAGATGCGTGTTTTATACATGCTAATTTTGAAAATACCTTTGTTTTTTTTTTCCTGTATTGGAATAAAATGTAGTGCCCCAAGATCTTAAGGTAAAATTAGTTGTCGACAATTAGTCCCGCTTAGACTTAATTCTTACAGAAACGAGAGGTCTTTTTCTCTAGACTCCTTGGCTCTACATCTGTGAAGGAGCATAAGGAATCCTTTGTACCAAATACCTGTTCTTCCTTTCTTTGCAGCAGCTGTTGGTATTTCTCAGGCACTTTCACATTAAAGCAGACAATTGCAGACAATAGTTGTGGAGGTTTTGTGCTGCTATTATGTCCAGTTGTCTGTTTATAATGGGATATGGAGGTACAGAATATAATGAAGTCAACCATTGCACTTCTGTAAAATAACAAATATATAGGTGCCCCACTAGATTCTAGTCGTTGCAAATATAGGAAACAAATTTATAAAACCTTAGCGTGCATATAATTTCTTTATGTCTTTGGATGGTAGCAAGGGTTGGTTCATTGTGTTCTGGTTCCACCATAAAGCCAGAGGAAAAATGTCCTAATTTTTAGGTCACACATGTAGTCTGAGTACCTCTTAATTTCAGTGTCACTTTTCTTCATTTAGATGAGTGTTGTATTCTAACCTTTTTACTGTGTACATGCTGTCTTTGTCTCCAGTGTTTCTATGGAAAGCTCTATCGCAGGAACTCATGACGAAATGTTGCAGGTTCTGAAGGAGAAGATGAGACTTGAAGGGCAACTAGAAGCACTCTCACTAGAAGCTAATCAGGTAGAAAATGGATTTGAATTTCTGTATTTAGCAAATTATATTAATATGTTAATTAATTTTCAAAAGCTTCCTACTCATTACTTGTGGGAATTGTGTTTTGTAAAAACATTGTTGAATAAGGTACTTTACAAGTATGCTGTGTTTGGTTGACCCTGGCTGGATGCCAGCCACCAAAGCTGCTCTATAACTCCCTTCCTGAGCTGGACAGGGGAGAGAAAATAGAACAAAAGGCTCATGGGTCGAGATAAGGACAGGGAGATCATCATCACGGAAAAAACAGACCCGACTTGGGGAAATTAGTTTATTGCAAATCAAATCAGTAGGATAATGAAAAATAAAACCAAATCTTAAAACACCTTCCCTTTACCCCTCCCTTCTTCCTGGGTTTAATGTCCCAATTTTTCTCTACCTCTTCCCCCACAGATGTGCAGGGGGATGAGGGAATGGGGGTTGCAGTCAGTTCATCACCTGCTGTTTCTACTGCTCCTTCCTCCTCAGCAGGAGGACTCCTCACACTCCTCCCCTGCTCCAGCGTGGGGTCCCTCACATGGGAGACAGTCCTCCACAAACTTCTCCAATGTGAGTCCTTCCCATGGGCTGCAGTTCTTCACGAACTGCTCCAGTGGGTCCCTTCCACAGGGTGCAGTCCTTCAGGAACAGACTGTTCCAGTGTGGGTTCCTTGCAGGGTCACAAGTCCTGCCAGCAAACCTGCTCCAGCGTGGGCTCCTCTACATGGGTCCACAGGTCCTGCCAGGAGCCTGTTCCTGCGTGGGCTTCCCACGGGGTCCCAGCCTCCTTTGGGCATCCCCCTGCCCCGTGTGGGGTCCTCCATGGGCTTCAGGTGGAGATCTGCTCTACTGTGGACCTCCGTGGGCTGTAGGGCACAGCCTGCCTCACTGTGGTATTCACCACAGGCTGCAGGAGAATCTCTTCTGCTCCACCACCTGGAGCTCCTCCTCCTCCTCCTTCACTGACCTTGGTGTCTGCAGAGTTGTTTCTCTCTCATACTCTCACTCCTCTCTCCAGCTGCAGTTGCTGCTGTGCAGATTTTTTTTCCCCTTCTCAAATACCTTATCCCAGAGGTGCTACCACCATCACTTCTGTGCTTGGCCTTGGCTAACGGTGGGTCCATCCCGGAGCTGGCTGGCATGAGCTCCATCAGACTTAGGGGAAGCTTCTAGGAACTTCTCACAGAATCCACCCCTGTAGCCCCCCTGCTACCAAAACCTTGCCAGGCAAACCCAATACAGATGCTTAAGAGGATAAATACAAGGTTAGTAAAGTCTTCAAAGGCTTTAAAAAAAAAAAGTTGTTTGATTTTTTTGTTTTGTTTTGTTTTTTTTTGTTTTGTTTTTTAAAGAAGTCAAATTAAAGGAGAGTAATGCTATATAGCTTTATTTTCTCTTTGTATTGATTGATGGTATAACACATATAATAGAAAGCATTCTTCCTTAAAGTGTGGGAGCACATGTCTTAGTAAACATGTCAGGATTTTTAATGACATATAAAGTTATACGTCTTGTCTGTGCTTCCCTCTGTATTTTTCTTTGACTATTTGAAATACCTGCTAGGTGAGATGTCACTTCAAAAAAGATTTTTTTACAAGCAAGTGGTCTTCACCTTAGCAAAGCCATTTTTCTGGGCATCTACTTCAGTCAACCATTAATGCATTTTCTCATAAGACTTCTGTATTTTGATTTTCTGGATACACTCAGGCTCTCAAAGAGAAGACTGAGCTACAAGCCCAACTTGCAGCTTTGAACATGAAGCTTCAGGCACAGGTGGAGGACAGCCAAAACAGCCAGCAGAAACAGGAATCTCTGAGCTCCGAAGTGGCCACATTAAAGCAGTCATGCTGGGATCTGGAACGAGCAATGGCTGACCTGCAAAATACCTTGGAAGCAAAGAACGCTAGTTTGGCTTCTTCGAATAATGATTTGCAGTTGGCAGAGGAGCAGTACCAAAGACTCCTGCTGAAGGTTGAAGATATGCAAAAAAATGTTCTTACCAGAGACAGCACAGGTGGGATGATGTAAATGTCAATCTTTAAAATTTGTTATTCCATAAATCATTTTATTTCAACATAATTCTGAAATCCAGGAGGAAGGAGGAATTCTAATTTGTGTTTCATTGATGTCATACTAATAAAATGGTCTGAATTTTAAGATGAATGGGGTTTTTTGTGTGTGTCACAGAAGTGTCACAATTTGCAAGCTGTCACTGCCAGCTTGGAGAGGGAAGCATAAATATTTAGTCTAGTAACCGTTTGACAGTGGACTAATGGTTTTTAGAAAATTGTGCAACTACTGGTTTGTAATGATGATTCTACATGTCAGGATACCTGCTTCCTGATTTTTAATTAGTTCATATTTTCTGCCTCTAAGGAACTATTAATGTTTATAGAAGTGATTAATTTATTTTAATACTATTCTGTTATGACCTGATACTTTGGATTTTAGCACTTCCCCTCACTTTTGCAGGAAGAGCCAATCTTTATATAATTAGGCATATATGTTTTTGTTCAAAAAGAAAGAAAAAAGCAAGCTATGAATATAGCAATAGTCCTTGAAAATGTGTGCATAAAAATAGAACAATGGAGTACGCTAGTCCATGTTCTTTATTTTTCTTATTCTAGTTCATGATCTGCGACAGCAGTTGGCTTCCTTACAGAATCAGCTTCAGAAGGTGCAGTTGGAACGGACCACACTGACCAACAAGCTAAAGGCATCTGAAACAGAAATCACATCGCTCCAAAATGTGCGGCAGTGGTACCAGCAGCAGCTTGTGCTAGCACAGGAGGCCCGTGTCAGGCTGCAGAGTGAGATGGCCAATATACAGGTATTATGATTTACTTGCATATAGGAAGACTGAGAATCTATTCTTTTTTATTGTTTATGAGCTTGGACAAGGGAGCTGGTTTCACTTGTGTGTTCTTCAGGTGGAGGGCAGGGGAGGATGGTGGTTTGGTTTTAGTCGTGAGGTATTCCTGTTAGTGCTGAGGCACAAATTTAACCAAAGCACTTGCCTTCTGGTGATGAAGATCTACAGTGCCATGAAAGTAGTGACTGAGATAAGGCACAGATAGATTCAATGTGATTTTTTTGTTTGTTTGGTTGTTTTTTTTTTCTGAAAATCTTAAATTTGTTGGCCAAATTTTGAATGTTGGTATCAATCTTTGATTTATTTATTTTCCCTTCCTTTAGGCTGGGCAAATGACTCAAGCAGGTATGTTGGAACATCTCAAACTAGAGAATGTGGCACTGTCTCAGCAGCTGACTGAAACCCAGCACAGATCCATTAAAGAAAAGGAACGTATTGCAGCACAGCTGCAAAATATTGAGGTACGGTTGTAGGTGGTCTTCATGAGTTATGTTCTGCCTAAGTTGTGTATTTAGGTTTTGTAAACTCAAGGCTGTTCTGGCAAAGTAGCATAAAATTCTTATGAATTGATTCAAATGCTGCATTATAAAAAACAGTAAATATTTTGGAGCAAATAAATTTGCATGACATTATAAACAGTAAGAGGGAGCAAGGCTGTATGTTTCCCATTCCAAGGTGATACTTGCATTTTCAGCCTTGGTGTTTGTTTTTAATTGAATTTTAAAGGTGGAGGTACATGTTTTCCTTTGCCCGTTCATGAACTTTTTCAAGAGAATACTTAATTGGAAGTTAAACTAAGTCAGTAAACTGCTTCTTAAGTGTGTGAAATTGCTCAGTACTCAGGTTTGTCCTTCCTGCCCTCCAGTAAGAAAAGATGAGTAAAACCTGAAGTGCAGTACGCTCATTTTCAAAGTACTTTGAATTCTCATTTGAAGTCACATTGAATTTCAGTGACATTCCTGCTTCTGAGTCTCAAAGGGCAGTAAAGCAGCAGGTTAATGGAAGCACCTTATCTCTGGTGTTAGTAATAGTGGTTGTATAAATGACAGGAGTTGATATTTCATGAAATAGCTACAGCATCCAAGGAATCTCTTGTTTCAGAATTTTTCCAAACAGCTTAATTTTAATAAAGATTCTTTTTCTTTACATCTTTTTTTCATCAATTTAAAAAGAACATGGTATTATTTAAGAGGAATTCAGATTGTCACAAGTAGACAAGACGTTGACTGTTATTCTAAAGTGTCTTAAGTATATGAATGGGTGACTTTGGTAAAGACATACAGGTGTGTAAGACAGACATCGGAATTTTTTTTTTTTTTTTTTTTCTTTTCTTTTTACCACCCTTCCACCTTTGTGGAAATTGTAAAAGTTGATTCCTTGCTTTTTCTGTGCAGGCTGACATGTTAGATCAAGAAGCTGCTTTCATGCAGATCCAGGAGGCTAAAACCATGGTGGAAGAAGACTTGCAGAGAAAACTAGAAGAGTTTGAGGATGAGAAAGAACAACTTCAGAAAATGGCTGATTCTGCAGCAACATTGGAGCAAGAATTGGAACAGGTAGACTGTTGTTAGGTAACTTCCCAAGGGTTTCAAGGGAAATATTTACTTGGCTGCAAAGACAATAGTAAATAGAACCTGAGCTATAAAGTTTTTTAAAACCTGAAAGATTGATGCAAAAATGAAGTTCATATCAAAGACACTCTGTCCCAGGTGAAAAGGCTCAATTTTTTTTAACCATCTCAGTAACTACTTTTTTGAAATTTCAGAATTACTGTCTTATGGATGTTGAGGTTTTTTAGTGAGTTCAGTATGTGATTATTTTGAAGAGAGACAAGAAACGCAGATCCATGTTCAAAGTTGTTAGGCAGTCAGGATATCATTGTATACACTTACAGTGTAATAAATCTTCATTTCTCTACAGAGTCTTGCGTTAACCATGTAACATTACGAAGGCAGCAAATCAAGGGCTGGAATGAGATGAAGTATGTGATAGCTCAGTGTTATAGTCCATGTAATTATATGGCATTACCATTAATAACACTGAATTTATCTGGTACGTCTACCGTGGACACATTTTTAAAATAAAAATGTAGAATACTGTAAATCTTACTTAAGAATATTTTAGGTTTGTCATTCTGGTTGTTACTTAGCCTATAAGATTGCAGATGCTGCAGAAGGCAATCAATGCAATTAATAGAGCAAATAGAATTAGTGGCCTAGGAAAGTTAAAAAGTATTTTCACCTTCTGCTATTTTTCCTACGAGCTAAATATCAGTTAAAACATTTTATTTTGATTGGAGTGCTTTTGCAAAGATATCATTCATTTTATATGAACTTAATCTTAAAATAATTCTTCTTAGGTCAAGTTGACTTTGCATCAGCGAGATCTGCAGCTTGAATCTTTACAACAAGAACACCTAGACCTAATGAAGCAATTCACTCTGACCCAAGAGACGTTGCACACCAAAGAGCAGTCTCTGGATGACCTGCAAACACAGTATGATGAACTGAAGGCCAGGTTAGAAGAGTTCCAAAGCGACTCTACTTCTAAAGATGACACAATCCAGTATTTGCAGAATGAGAAGATTGTCTTGGAAGTTGCCCTGCAAGCAGCAAAAGCAAGCAAGGAGCAACTTGACGAAGGAGCAATGCGCCTGGGAGAAGATACAGAAGTAGCATCAGAAATCTTAGAACAACTGAGGCAAGAAATGGCAATCAAGTCAAGCCAGGTAACAAATCCCTAAAAGTATCTTGTTTAAAGTAGCTGTTGCAGGCAAGTATTGCCACAGGCAGTTGATAGAGCCAGTTACATGAGAGGAGATCAGTACATGCAAGTTTGTGTATGTGTATAGTTGTGAGATCCAGCTAGTGGGAATATTCAGTTCTGTCATTTTTTACTGCTGGTAGACTGTATGGCACTTTACATCCTGTTACATCATCAGTGAGCTTACAGTTTAATATCCCTTGGTATCTATATATGTTTATGCATTTGTGTGGAATGGGATGCGAAGCTGAGGTTAATTGAGCTTGTTCTGTCTGTTTTCAAGAGCCACCATCTTTCACAAATCTAGTAGTCTTAAAACACAATAATTTTGAGTGCAGATCACGGTTTGGGAAGTAATTTTTTAGTGTGCTCCTTTCCTGTGGGTCAAACATCTTCCTTATGTAGTAATTTGGTCACCTTTAATTTGCCTTTTCTCTTGAAACAATATACCAGGGTTTGCTTTTGCATAGTGCTGTATACCTACCATACTGAACTATTTTTACTTTTTTTGTGTTTGCTTTAAATTACGGTGAGTCTTCCTTTCACACCTTAGTTTGATAGTCATGTATGCTCTGTACCTTTTAGAGCATCCAAGCTCAGCAAGAGCTTTCTTATTTGAATACTGGTAGTGATGAGTTCAAAAGAAATCTCTAAAGATTACCAGGAAGATATTAATGGGAATTGACAGCATTACAAATAGAAGTATTGAAGAACTATGGAGGTATATTTAAGATAAAGGTTGGGGTTTTTTTCCATCAAAGAGCCAGCTGGTTTCTTCATTTGATGATCATATATGCATGGAGAGGTGCCATCCAGATACAACGTATGTGCACTAACAATGCATACTAACACCTCAATGGCAGGATAAGGGAACTTCATGCATTCCTGAGGGCTGACAAGGCTATGTGACCTGTGTGAATGTGTTTCGGTATATAACGTTGTGTTATCTAACAGTGCCACTGAGTTGCCTAGTCAGAAACAGGATCCTCATTAGATTAGGCAATTGGTACAGGCATAACAGAAGATACTGTCACTGCTTGAAATAACATAGAATATGACATTTGGCATGTAAAGCAATGTGTTTGCTTTTTTTTTGCCCTCTGTCAGGTAGAAAATCTGCAACAAGAAAATGCCAGCCTTAAAAAACAGGTTCAAAAAGTGAAGGAACAGTTTCTGCAGCAGAAGGTAAGCAAGAGCAAACTGTTGCAAAGGAATAAATCCAAGGAATATACTTTTCTTTTTACAGTGAAGGCATGTACTTCTGATGGGTTTGTGAGGACACTTGAATCAATTTTCTGTATCAAAGAACTTTGTGACATAAATACACAGTTTCTGTATTTCATACAGTTGAATTTTTATCTCTAATGTAAAAGCAGATCCACCAACTAATTCATGCTTTCATTGGACCTCAGCGAGTTTGCCAGATGATCTACCATACAAAACCTTTCTCTGGTTTGTTGATACTAGGTTTGCTTTTGCTAAAGCACTCATGAAATTCTTCAAGTGTTGTAATTTTCCTGGAGCTTTGGAAAACCATAGTTGCTTTGGTAATTAGATTGAAAATAAGTGCTTTACTGCAAATTTTATTTGGAGTTTACACAGTTTTGAAATATTAATTAGAAATTGAGATGCTGTTAGTGTTGCATGTATATGTGTCTTACATATAGGGTGGTATATAAGCCCACTTGCTATGGCAAAAGTTATTAATTGTGTGCCTGGGATGATTAATTTTTTACAATTAGTTTAGTTTAAAAAGATGGGATGTAATTACTGCAGTTCCATAAAGAATGTGAAGAAGAGTATACCATACTGCTATAAACACTCTTACTCAGAGATTTTTATGAACTACTGATACATAGTCTTATTTGATATCTGAGCTTACATAAAAGTCTTTGAACCAGAGTAAATATGTTACAGAAGATGATGCTGGTTTGTATTCTTTGACACAAGCCCCATCTCCTCTCAAACTAAGATAATACCAATAAATACTTTATAGTAAATTATTCTTAAGTTCAGAAAGTTGGAGCAGAGGTGACATTGTCCTCTTGAAACTCTTTTGTCCAAGGTAATGGTGGAAGCTTATCGAAGAGATGCAAGTTCTAAGGACCAGCTGATTAGCGAACTGAAAGCTACCAAGAAGCGGCTGGACTCAGAAGTGAAAGAGTTAAAACGAGAGCTACTGAAAATTGAAGTTGAAAAACAGTCACTCGAATCTGAACATTCAAAATTACAGAAGGAAGTATCTCAGGTTCACCAGCAGATGGTGGAAATAGAAAATCATCTTCAGTCAGTGCAGAAAGAACGAGATGATATAGAAACACGCCTACAGGTATGGAAGGTGTTAAGCTTTGGACTTTGAGTGTTGCATCCAGGATATGTTACTGTTTCTATTAACTTTGGAAATAAACAGGATGACCACCTGAAAGTTAAGATTCTTGTTACATATTTAATATTGTCTATACATTTGAGCATATACCGGCCAAGATTCTGTAAATACTTGAATGCTTATTAGCATCTCCTGTACGTAAGTGGGGGAGCAGTAGAGGTGTGATGTGGCAGCTGTTTCCTTGGTCCCAGAATGAACTCCATCTGAGAACAAAGACCGACCCAGAACTCTGTTCATACATGTTATGGTGGTGGCCACAGAGGGAAGAGTTAAAGAAGAAATAAAAGGGAAAGGAGATGGAGAACCCTGGAACAGTTTATGTTTAGAGGTGGAAGTAATTTTGAAATTTCATGCTTATTCTTTTATAATCCAACATACAGCAAATGTGCTTTTGCTCTTACTGTCATGGGTGCTTTTTTTCTTCCTGTTAAGTCTTTGCAGTTCGATAAGGAACAAATGGCATCTCTTGCTGAGGCAAATCAGGCATTAAAACAACAAGTAGAACAAATGCAAGAAGAAGCAAAAAAGTAAGTGTTCTTTTAGCACAGATATAAGAACTGCAGCATTTGTTTTTCATATTCACCTTTTTAGCAATTACTCTTTTCCTATTCCCTAGTCTTTCATTTGGGAAATTTAAATAGTCAGAGAATCATAGAGGGTTATTGAGTCATATCCATGGCAAAGTGTTGGTTGCATGCTACACAGGAGTTGCAGCTTACCCTCTGATTCATTTACGCTTTTAACCAACAGTATGTGCCATACAGTGTACATATTGGAGGTAATCCTAATTACCATTTACTAAATTTTAGCCTTGACTGGCTAGAATATTGGCATTAGTGCGAAAGATTATTTCCTCCCCCCCACTGGTGATCTCAGGGTTTTATGATACCTGACATATCCACCAAGGATCACAAATTAGATTGCATTCTTACTTTAAATTCTGAGAAAGTAGTATAAATTCTCTCATATTGGAGTTTTAATAATTCTGACAAAGACCTCTTAATTACTCTAAGTATTTTCTTAGAATGTTATCAGGAGTCTTTAAGGTATTGTCTTGCAAAGGGCCAACTGTACCTTACCAACCTGATGGCTTTCTCTGTTGAGGTGGGTTACTGTGGGACAAGGGGAGAGAAATTTTTTGTTGATCCATGTGAAAAATTAATCTTTTAGCACTGTTTCCAGGCAGTTTCTGTTTTTTACCTGATGTTTCATTTTCCCTTTCACTCCAGGGCCATTACTGAGCAGAAACAGAAAATGAAGCGCCTGGGGTCAGATCTGACAAGTGCTCAGAAAGAGATGAAAGCAAAACATAAAGCCTATGAGAATGCAGTCGGCATTCTTAGTCGTCGGTTACAGGAATCTCTCACTGCAAAGGAATCTGCTGAAGCAGAGTTGAGCAAACTAAAAGCACAAATCACTGATGGTGGAAACAACCAGATTGCTCAAGTATGCAGATGGTTTTAACATTGTTAATACAAAGATAGAGCTATCTTGTTGTTCAATATAAGTCTTGAAATATTTCTTTACACTGAGGTGATGAAAATATTTGAATATAAAGCTAGATAAGAACATGGTATCAGTGTTCTGAGTACTGAGAATTTCCTTAACTACATTTAAGAGAGGTGATTTGGCAGGCTTTGGTTTGGTTGGTGCTTTTTATTTTAATTTTACTTGTATGTTTCAGATTACCAATTGTAATGCAAGCTCAGGGGGGGGATGATCAGCTTTAGTGCTAAATTTCCTGATTAATTTTTATTGTTAGCTTTTTGGTGGTGGTAGTGGTTTGTTTTTTGGGGGTGGTTTTTGTTTTTGGGTTTTTTTGAAAGGCTCAGTATCTGAAGATTTTCCAAAATTCTAACTCTTACCAGTTTTTTTTCTCATTGACAGTGAAAAGTTCTTCAGTAGCCATAACTTACTCATATATGTTATACCTGTAATAAGAAAATTAATTTAATGGGGAAAGCTCCACTTTCTTGGACCAATGGAGCAAGGTATCAAATATACTAACAGCAGTAGCTGGATGCAAGAGTGGAAAGCTCTAAGCAAGACCTTCACATTAAGCACTATCCTCACTTAGTATCTGCTAGAGAAGTAGGCATTTTAACAGAAACAAAATTACTTCTGTAAATGGGTGATACATTAATCACACTTGTGATCCCTTTGTCTTCAGGAAAGGATTCAAGCTCTGGAGACAGAATTGCAAGCTGTTAGCAGCAGTAAATTGATGCTGGAAAAAGAGTTGCAAGAAGTGATTTCACTTACCAGCCAGGAGCTTGAAGAATACAGAGAGAAAGTGCTGGAACTTGAGGATGAGGTGATACCTTGAATTTGCTTGTTAGATGGAAAGGTGACAGTAAAAAGTGCCTGAGAGGCAGGGAGAAATTCCAGTACCGTAGTTTTATGCCAACAGTGCAGGAAATCAGAATCTTACATAGGAAACATCATGTCAGTGACACTTGCTAATTTTGCTGCCCTGTGCTGGTTCTTCCTGGTTTCATGAATCATTGTCGTGTATGGGAAAAGAAGATGAGAGAGAAAAGTAGTTCCTGTATTAGATACCAGCTGTGTCTGGTCAGGAGATGGTGAGGATGCATGAATCATTATCTTTTGAAACTATCTGGAGTCACAGATGCTCAGTGATTTTTGAGGGTACGGTGGTGGTGTTCAGTTATGGAGTTGGACAAAGAAATTATATGTATCAACTACTTTTGATGGGCACCTGAACAGTAGTCCTGGATTTTGCTTTCTTAGTCTTCCAAAAGGAAAAAATACCTCCCTGAACTTATTTTGAAGTGTTCATTTAAAAAAGAAAGGAAAAAAAAATCCCACTCTGGGAAAGCAAGCTGTTTAATGAGTTTAGTTCACAACTTTTTTGTGGTAGTAATCTGGAGTTGTTTGGGTTTTGTTTGTTTGACTTCATTTTTTTCTTTGGCTTATAGCTTCAGGAATCTAGAGGCTTCAGGAGGAAGATAAAACGTTTAGAAGAAATTAATAAGAAGCTGGCCCTTGAACTGGAGCACGAACGTGGAAAACTTACAGGTCTTAGTCAGTCCAATGCTGCTTTGCGGGAGCATAACAATATCCTTGAAACAGCATTAGCAAAAAGAGAGGCGGACTTGGTACAACTGAATCTACAGGTATTTGATCTTTTGATATAATAACTTAAGAAAGGAATTAGCTCATATTTCTGATAACAGGATGTAGACATCTTCACTCATATGCTACAAAGTTGGTGCATTTTCTCCAGATCTGGGTTTCCAGTGTGTTGTGTAACAGCAGCAATATAGGAGGTTAAACTAGAGATCAGAAATGATTGTTTGCACTAAACAGGGCTGTTTCTTTTGGAAAGAAAACCAAATCACACTAAAATATTGACAATAGTGAAAGTGTGTCTCAAGTTATTTAGAACATACAAACTGTGTTACATATCAATTCATTGAGGTGAATGACTTTTATGTCACTAGTAATATATTTGTGGGGTAGAAGCAAATGGGAATACAGGCAATGAGCTACCATTTAACCAGAGCTACTCCGAAGGTTGAGGAAGGAGTTACCAGTGAACAGCAGAGAGAAGTTTTGCAATCCCTGCATTGCCTTGTGTTTTTATTTCCTATACTGGCATTTCTGTTCTTCCAATGAGCCCGTACAAACTGTCTGATTGTTTTTATGATATGATACAGGTTCAGGCAGTCCTAAAGCGGAAAGAGGAAGAGGATCAGCAAATGCAACAACTTATTCAAGCTTTACAGGCTTCCTTAGAGAAAGAAAAGTCAAAAGTTAAAGACCTTAAGAAGCAGGTAATGGCTTATCTTACAATGTAAAGTATTTGAAGAATATCTTGAAACAAAATCTATGCTTTATAACATACTGCTTCCAGCAGCATCTCTGACATGATGGCCAGTGGCTGAAAGATAAGTTGATGTCTTTTCTTTTGTGCTCTGTGTTAAGCATACTCATTGACTACCAGGAAAGTTCCATTATGACTTATAAAGCATGAGATATATCCTGAAGTGATGATACTTCATTGAAAAATACACAATGAAGAAGCAGTCTGGCACATTGGGCTTCTTCCATTATATATAGTTATTAACCACCATAAGAATAACAACACTAGTAAGTTTTTTTAGACAAAAAGAGAAGTGTTAACAGCTGCACAACTTCTTTCTTGATTTGTTTTGTACCCGTTTAGTCTCACTCCCTTTGATTCACCTACAGTGATAAAGAAAAACTTAATCCTTTTTTTTTTTTTTCCTTATAGGAAACAGCAGCTAAAGCAGATGCAGCACATAACCGCCGTCATTACAGAGCTGCTGTACTTGAACTCAGTGAAATCAAGAAAGAGCTACATGCCAAAGATCTGCTCGTCCAAGCCCTTCAGGTTGAAGTGGACAAGCTGCAGTAAGTAAATGTCCACATTCTTAGAGAATAGTAAATAAAACAAATCCTCTGAAAAAGCCATACATTAGTGAATTTTTGGGTTTGCCACTCTGGAGTGGATTTTGTTGAAATGTACCCCAGCTGAGCCTGACCATAAGATGCATGTTTGGACTCTAGGCAAATACTTGCATTTTTTTTGTCTCTTCATAATTCAGTTAGATCTGAAGTGCACTGTATTTAGACTTCCATCAGCTATTTTTACCGTTTCAACAGAGATTTCTACTATTTCATGTTACTGGTAAGGATTAACACATCACAAACATATCCTATTATTTTTCTCTCTTCCACATCCCTGAGGAACTATGTAGAGGATGAATTTGATTGTTGAATATATTCCACAATATATTTAAATTAATTTTGTTTTCTTGTACAGAACATGTTTTCTTAAATGACAAGAAATTATCAGACCTACATAAGAATGGATATAAGATTAACTCTATTCCTCATAAAACAAAAACAAAACTGCTGACAGGGTTTTGGGGTTTCTTTTTACTGCATAATCTATTGTTTGTAACTGGACTAATAGCAGTGCTCAGGGAAATTTTTTTTCCCCAATATTTAATTATATATTCATGCGTCTGTTTCATACAAAGTCTTTTTTGTGATTTAACTTTTGCTGTGAATGTGTCAAAGCTATAACTAACCAGATTCCATGCACTGTCATGTTATTTATGGTTACATAGCTAATCCAGTGGAGTTTTAAAGGATAGATTGAATAACTGCTGTGTCTGTTAATCTTGCTGTGCAGGGTAGAGGATGAAAAACATTCCCAGGAGGTATCACAGTTTCAGCAAGAACTGGCAGAAGCCAGGTCTCAGCTCCAACTTCTGCAGAAAAAGCTGGATGACAAGCTTACTGAACAGCCTGTAGTAAGCCAAGAGGTAAAAACTGCACATTTACTGTGTTTATCCTTATTTATGATGCATTGTATGACTTAATTTGTCTTTAATTCAGCATTTTTTAATGAAGTTTTGCTAGGTTTTCTTAGAACCAGGAAGGGCTCATGAAACATAATAATATATTTCAGATTTTGCAGTTGATTGTACCTATAGATAATCCTAAAGATAATTTGTTTGGGTTTTTTTCCTCCTCCTGGTAGGTGGAAGATCTCAAGTGGGAAGTAGAACGAAAAGAAAGAGAAATAGAAACACTTAAGCAGCAACTGGATATGAGTGAACAGCGCAGCCACAAGGAGTTAGAAGGGGTACAAGTTGTCTTGCAGGTATTTAATCTAGCCAGTGGAGATTCTGATGGATAACTGGTATTGCTGTAGGGGGATAATTAAAACAATATTTTAATTGTTTAAAAGCATACTTATACTGGTACTTTTTTGATACTCTCTATTAATAATATTCTATTTACAAACACCGATTCTCTATATGTTTTACTTTGACTGTTCTGTTAGCTGCTTATTTCCCTAACCATACACCATTAAAATAGGCTACTGATTTTTTTTTTTTTTTAAATCTGATTTCTGGTTTTGTGCCTGGGCAAATTGGTTTCAAATAGCAGTTATGTGTTGTTTCTTTTTTAGTTTTCCCTGGAAACTGAAAAAAAAAATTATTTGGTTGGAATCTTTATACCATTTCCCCATGCCACATTGATTCCCCTGTTTTCCCATTTAGAATATCAAGACTGAGTTGGAAATGGTGAGGGAAGACCTGTCAGTGACTCAGAAAGATAAGTTTATGCTGCAGGCTAAAGTAACTGAACTGAAGAACAGCATGAAGTCACTCCTGCAGCAGAACCAGCAACTGAAGTTGGACCTGAAGCATGGCAAGATGAAGAAGGTATTTAAATAGGAAGATGACATATAGTAGGGAACTGGAAAAAACTCCGCTATTGCTCTTTAATTTAAACTATGGGAAAATACTCTGCTGAAGAAGACCTGGTGAAAACTCTGAACTGAAATGCCTGCCTGTGATACAGACTTACTGATGTTCTGATATTGAAGTGATAAATATAGGAAGATGTGCAGGCAAATGTAACTGTACTGATCTTGACTTCCCACCTTTTACTTCAAAAATCTTTGTGTTTAGTGTATTATTGTACATTTACATTTTTACTTACAATAATAAAGCAGAAAAGGTAACAGATAATGACTCATGACCAAATATGGAGGTAATACCTTCTTATAGTTAATACCTTCTTAATGTTCATGTTTCTGTCCTCTCCATACTGTCTAGTTTTTCATCCTTACACAATTTCAAAACGTAACTATTAGTGGGTTCTTTGATTGTTCTGATTTGCTACTAATCCACAGATAATGCAGTAATAGTAGAACTGTTGCTTTTTCTGTCCCTGGAGTACTTCTCTTGCTTAGCAAGACAGAATTTTGTATGGAAGCCTCCATTTCATTCTTTTAGATATTGGTTCTGATAGCTCATCCTGCAGGTTCCAAAATTTCCAGAAGGATTTATTTGATTGTACTTAACTGATTGCATTTTTTTCCTGAATTGTTCTTAATTATACTGGAAGAATGTTACTAAAAATTATTGTGAAGATTCAAGTCATTTGCTTTAAATTCTTCCTAGTTTATTTCTTGAGTAGGTCCTTCTAGATGCTCTTTGTTTACTTATGAGCATGGCTAGCAGATGACATTAGGTTAGGAACTTTTGTTTGTGACCCGCGAGATTTAACATGGATGTGCTTCTGATTCCTGGTCTATAATGCAGATATGTACCAGTAGTGTGATGTGAGACTCTAAATGACATTGATGAAATAACTTAATTTTATTTCTGGTTCCTCTTTTTTTCCTTTATCCAGAGGAAGGAACTGAAAGGAGAGAATAACTCTTCAAATCCTGTGACTCCAGTCAAGATTCCTGATTGTCCAGTGCCTGCTGCCTTGCTGGAAGAACTGTTGAAACCATCGACAGCTGTGAGCAAGGAGCCTTTAAAAAATCTGAACAGTTGTCTTCGGCAATTAAAGTATGACTTGTTATTTTCAACCATATTAAATAATCTTAAAAATGTTCCCAGGAAACCAGCTGCCAGCCTAAGGAAAAAAAGATTTGCAAAATGAATTCTTTTCCTCTTATTTGGACTATGTTTAGGACAGTAGGATGTTCTGTCATTGTAACTGCTTGCTTACATGGTAATGAAATAGAGAAAGAAGCCTTTACAATAAACTAGACAAAATGTCCGTCCTAAATCGTACACAGCAGAACAAACCAGAAACAGCTATTTCTAGTTGTTCTTGCTGGTGGAAAAGCTGGTGTTTCTCTCTTCACAGCATCAGAAAGGCTGCTTGTGATAGGAGCCCAGGCAGTGTGTTAATAAGAAATCTCTACAGAGGAAGTTCATTCTGCCAAAAATATGTTTTCAGATATTCCCTTACAAGGTTGCAGATGGAATTCTGAGCAGGAAAGCTACAACTTCAGGAAGACAGAGAGTTTGGGTTAGTAGGAGAACTGAGCTGCTATTGCCACCTCAGTTGATATTTGCGGGGAGTGAGCCTGTACTACCAGACTACTCACTTTGCTAAGTTAGTATCTGACTAAAGTCATAATGTGTTTATCTGGTTATTTTCCTGTGCTGCTTTCCTCACCTCTACCTCCTATGTTGTCTTTTATACCTGCAAGAGTACCACACTCATCAGGTTGCAGTCACTAAGTGCTTTTACGGAGGAAACAGTGTTGCATCATCCCTGCTAATGAGTATGTGCAGCAAAGGAGCTGCTGCATTGTTGGCCCTTATTTTTTAATTAAGCATATTGTATTTGTTTTGCTCATAAATTAAAAAAAGACAATTCCTAAGCTTCCTGTAGACTTCTTTCTCTTATATACAGCTATAGCTCAGATTGTCTTGGATCTTGCATTTAGCAGTTAGCTTTCTGCTTGTTAATTTTTGCATTTTGTTCTCAATACTTTCAAAAGGCAAGAAATGGACAGCCTTCAGCGTCAGATGGAAGAACACACCATTACAGTACATGAATCAATGTCTTCGTGGACTCAGATTGAGGGGCAGCTAATGGACCTTAAATCTACCAGTCCTGCAACTGCATCAGACCAACAGGAGATTCCTACTATAGATGAAAAGAAACAGAACTGTAGTGCTAGTGACAAGGAAGCTTTGACACTATAACCTCCTTATCAGTTGTCTTTATTGCTTTACGTATGTAAACAAATCTTTATCAAAATTATTTATTTCATTTTTTAAAATGGTGTTCAGAGTTGTGCTTTTGCCTGTAGAAGCAAAGGGCATGATTTTGAGAAACTGGTGTAATATTAAATACAGAATATGCTATTTCAAAGGTTTCTTTGAAACCTTACCATAACGATTCTGTCATGTTGGGGACTGCCAGGTGGTCAATCTAGCTCATTTGGGGGTTTAGTAAGAGATTCAGATGAAGGTTTAGAACGAGGTCAAGAGGAGCCTCTGATTCCAGGTCTGTATTTGTTCAACCTGGATGAGTTTGTTAACTCACTGTTAATGACTGTTAATTATATAACATCTGGGGCTTGGTGTTTTCTTTAATTGGGAGGGAGGGGCAGTGTGGTGTTTTTCCCCATCTTGGGTTGTATCCAAGTCACAGGGAATAATAAATTCTGCTCATGTTCAGCATTAGCAGTGGTTGAGAACTGAATGTTCTGAGCATGCTCTCCTCCCTCCTGTAATCTCTTATTCTTGAAATTGAGATTACAGATATCTGTATTTAAAGAAAAAATTTTCGTTTGAAGCCATTTCTAGTTATGAAGATGACCTCTGACCTATAGCAAAAGAAACAAGATTGTAAAGACAAGCAATGCAGACCACTGTGTATCTTTGGCAGATTTGCCTGGGATGTTTTCTGAAGTTATCAGTTTTTTTCTTACAGTCGCAGGCCAGTAGGGAGCTTTGCTTCACTGCACAAACACTTCTTGCACCTTTTTAGTTCAACTTTTGAAGTAGACACCCTTGAAAAAGGTATGAGTGTAATATATATATATATAAGAAAAAAAATCATAATTTTCTGACTTTGAATATCTGTTTTAATATGCTTATATATTGTAAGTTAAGGCTGACATGAGGGTTTTTGTTACTGTCATCGTTTTAATGTTACATTTAAGTTTGCTGGTTTTTGACATACTGTACAAATGGCTTAGGGAAATTAGCCCCTAAAGCCAGAGCTTTTAGAAATGTAATTATTTTTACTTTAAAAGACAAAATTATAATGCCTATAAAGTTACTATTTTTATTAGCTTTATCTTGTTACACACGCTTCGCCTACTTTTTGCACCCTCTATTACAAGGTGTCCACTGTGAATGGAAATGTTGGTACTGTGGCAGCCCCTCTGCAGAGCACCTTGACTAGATTATTATTATTACAGCAGCCCAATTTAGATACCTTTATCTCTGGTCCTGTTGCTCCATGAGGCTTGTAGTGCAGCGATAAGCCCGCCCTCTCATTCAAAAATTCAGTGTGGAAGTACTGCTTTGCCTAACAAGCTTAGTGCTAAAGCACAGATCAAAATATATGTGACAGATTATTTGGAAGATTTAGTGGCCACTCATGTACTAGCATGTTTTTGTCTTTAAAACATAAAGAAAACAGGTCAAATACATCCACTATATTTAGGCATTTAAAAAAAAAAAAAAACAAAAAGAAAAAAAAAAACAGTCTAATAAGTACAAGTAGATTAACTGGCTGAGGAAAAAAATGAAAGTTCTTGTTCATGTATTTTTTCCAAAGAGATTGTTGCTGCTTTTGTGTGGGTTTGGTTGTTTAGGGGGGAAAATGATTGTAGCTTGCTTAGCAGTAAGGCAAAAAATAAGCAAACAAACAAAAAACCTAAACCCGCCCATATTTATCCAAAGTCTTATTTCTCATATTTACCAATTCAAGCTCTAGTCCAGTTGAATATTTTGCACTTAGAGTGTCTATACTGACTGATTTCATGCCCCTCAGCTGCTGGATTTTACCTTAGATTTTATTGGGATCAAAGTCAAGTGATGCTAAAAGTCAAGGCTTTGAAACTGGTGAAGGAAGAAATGCATTGGCATGGCATTAGGTGCCCATCATACAAAATTACCAAATAATTCAAAGAAGAGCCAAAAGCTTTACAGACTAGCTTAGACATGTTAATGCCTGCATACTGCTGCAGTCTATTTTGCGGAGTAAATGGTACTGACTATCTCGCTGCTGTCCTGTTCTTGAAGTTGCCTGTGTATATCAAACGTTCAGGATTTTAATAACACGTGTGCAGCATTAAACAGTGTTGCTGTTCATTTTAGTAAATACACTGACTACGGTTAAGAATCTGTTATGTTTTAATCTCTTAAATTTGGCAACAGTTATATGGATAAAGTCTTTATCTGGTATCAGAGAAGTCAGGATTGTTAGAAACCTTCATAGTTCTTCAGAATGTCTGCTCTCCTTTTTATATCCGTAATCATACTGCAGTCTGTTTTCAGTGCAGTGCTGCCTTTTTTCTCACTAGCTCCTTATAAAGACATCTGAGCTTATACAATCAAGTAGTCTTAGATGCATGTTTTTTCTTTTAAAGATGAGGGAGCTGTTGTGAAGTGCTCAGATAAGATTTCTGTATTGACCCACCTGTGTCTCTGAAAGTACCTGGACACAAGGTATTTTCATTTTTATATTCACCATGTGTTTTTTCTATAACTAGAAGTACCATGCCACTTACTGAAATGAAGAACAGACAGTGAGACTTGAGGGACTAAATCTGGCGAGGCCTTAAATCAATTAAGTTAACAGAAGTCACTGGGAAGCTTTCTAGAAGGAGCACACAGCATGTGATAAAATCAAGGCCTTTTCTTTGAAGCTCATCAGCTATGTTTCTTAATTATCCAGCGAAATAGTTACTGTTTTATGAAAAAGCCTCACCCTGAGGCTGAGCATGCTCGCTCTACAAAGCTTCAGGTCTCTGCTATCTAGGCAATAAAACAAACTAGTTGTAGGAATGAAAACTGCCTCCCCTCTGCCTCTCACAGCACTGCCAAACACATCAGAGGAAAACCTGAAGAATAATCCCTTAGTTTTTTTTCTTTTCCTTTTTCAAGCACTGCAATAGAATATATTTCCTTGTCTGTTCCTTCAGTGGTTGCTATGTACTAAACCAAGTCTTGTTGATGGAAAGAGAAATGTCACTGTAGTATGAGAATGTTTCTCAAGTGATGAAAGTTGGTAAATGCTGCAGCATTACTTTTTCAGATGCTGTTGGGTTTTTGAGGACTTTTAAATAATTGTGCATTTGAAAAAAAACAAACAAAATCCACAACAAAAAAACAGCAAACCCTACGGTGGAAAAAAAATGTTAGTTACTGAGTCTCTGGTGTTGCTGAATATTGCATAATGCTCCATTCTATTGTCTTCCAGATTTCTTGGAAATATCTGTGCACTGTATTGGGATCAGCTGAGCCCCTTATGCACTCAGGCAATGGGAGGATCTGATCCCATACTGTTCAGGCAATATCCTAGCTGAAATCTATGAGAATTTCATGTATGTGGAGTAATATCCAGAATGGAAGTTCTAGTGCTTATATTTTCATGGATTACTATTCCTCCTTAGGGGAGTGAACTACAGTGGCATGGGTGTTTTAATGTTAGCTATGACAACATTAAAGGTGTACTGGGGACAGATAGTATTATCAGTATAAATTTAATTTAAAGATGACAAGTTCACTACTGGTGATGCAAAACTTGTATGTTGTATTAACTTTGCCAGGAAAGTGTGAATAGTCGCATGTGTCTTGCTGTAACCAGAGCCTTTAATTATTTTCATGTGAAAGCAGTTACAGTCCAAAGTAATTACTAATGCTCATCAGCTGTCCTCTGATCTATCTTGTCTCCTACTGATGTGTAACACTTCAGTCTTGGGCAGTAGGGCAGCCTAATTTCCAATAACGATGCACAGATTTCTAGGGGAGGGGAAAGATGTTCTGGCTATTATAAATGAAACATTGTTATGTTTTCTACATGACATTTGGTAATGTCTGCTTAGGCTGTATTTGTAAAGATAGAAGTTAATTATTTCATGTTCTTGAGTGGGTAACCCAGGGGATGAAGGAGTTACACTATGTACAATTAATGTTTATGATCATACAAAGCATGTCGATTATAAAAATAATGTGCATAGGAATTCCTTTAAAAGTTTTGTGCAATAAACTATTTTTGGTAAAGGGCTCCATGTTGTTTCTACTTTTAAAGAGGAATTAATACCACCTTTTTGACTTTAGACGGTAATTATGTTTAGGATTCGGAACATGATGTATAGCCACCTTTAAGAAAAAAAACACTTTATTTTGAAAGACTACGATATTAGATATTGTTTTTTTCACTCTTCTTTTCACAGATTTAAAGTTGATTGTGCTTTTATTTCCATTATATTTTTTTTTTCAGTTTGCTGAACATGTCAGGAAAGAAACGCAATGACTGTATCTCTCTTGGCCTGAATTTGCCAACATCTAAAGTTTGAGTGTATAAAATGGAACAATGCAGAAATGTCATCCCTATTCTAAATTAGCCAAGTGCAAGGCTGAGGAAAGAAATGACTGCACCATGCTCGTAATATTAAACAGTGTGAGCTAAAGGGATGTTGTCTACTTCTTGAAGGCCTTCCATTTTGTCTCATCATTTAAACCAGTAACTGATGGTTTTGCTGATAGGACGAGTATCTGTACCCGACAAATGCTGATGATGTGACTAAGGGGAGGGCCAGGTTAGATCTGTGAGCAGACTCCTTTCGTCCCGACACAGCAGGGCCGTCCTCCGTCACGGTTCGCCATCTTAACTACCGCAGCGGTTTGAGTTTGAGCTTTCTGAAGTACCGTGCTCACAGCACCTACCCTTTTCCTGCCTTGAGACTAGAAGCTGTGAATCTCGATGAAGACTGTAAGTTGTACACAGACGTCGCTGCACGTTTTTGCGTCCCCTGGGTGCAGCCTCAGCCGCGAGGCCTGACCCCCCACCTCCCACCGCTGCTTTTTTCCGTCAGGCGGCCGCGCGGGCAGCCCCGGCGTCTCGCGGGAAGGGGGCCGGGCGGGGCGGGGCGGGAGAGGCGGAAGCCGCCGCGGCGCTGAGGTACCGTCCCCGCAGGGCGGGCGGGCCGCGGGCCGGGCATGGAGCGCTGGGTCGGGGAGGCCGGGGACTGGGGCTCCCTCGGGGGAGCCGGCTGGGGCCGTTGGCTGGGCTGGGAGCTCTTGGCCGCCTGCGCGGTCATCGGCGCCGTGGGCTGGCTGCTGCGGCTGCTGGAGAGGAGGCCGGGCGGCCGCGGGGCGCCGGCGGCGGCCATCTCCTCCTCCCCGGCGCCGCTCTCCGCGCGGAGCCGGCGCTGCAGCGGGAGCCGCCCAGGTGAGAGACTCGGGGAGTGGGGGGGGGGCGGCCACCGCCTCTCACCCTGCGGGAGGGCCGGCCGGGCAGCGGGCACCGCCCGGGAAGGCCTGCGGCCGCCCGGCCCCCCGCCCGCCTGCCCGCGCGGCCTCTGGGCTCCTGGCCCGCGAGCGGAGCTCGGCGGCGCCCCGGTCCCCCGCGTGTGCCCCCCCACCCCGGTTCTGCCCCGCGGGTGGCCGCCGCCCGCTCCGCCCTCCTCACGGGTCCCCGCTCTTGCCTTCTGCTGCCCGAACCCGCTCCCGCACCCAGCCTGCCGTCCCTTTCTGCGGCTGGCAGTACACGGTCATTTCTCCTTCCTGAGAAATCCTTTTCCCCCTCCCCTCTTCCACTCCGGGCTTACCCCTACCTCATTCCAAGTTTGTTTTGCAGTTCTTTTGCTGCCATGTAGTTTGTTAGCTAATTTGGCAACAGGCAGTATAAACTAAATACCTGATTGCACAGCCACAGTTATTTTGCCGTGTGCAAATCCTAGCAGCCAGAATATAGCCAAAGACAGGATATGTCTCTCACTTAATTTTTGCCACGAAAAAAAAAAAAGTCTGTTTTTTTGCATTGCTTATTTACTGATGCGTGTAATGAACAGCGGACTAAAATAATATTGCTGTCCTTAAAAGTCATTCATTTGTTCTGTCTTCGTACTAGTCTTCATTTTTTTGGAAATAGTTTCTGCTGTTTCATACTGATGCAGTAAGACAAGGTAAAATAGAACTCTTATTCTGGATTTTGTTTGTTTTGCAAGAAGCCTTGAACGTTTATTTGCTGTTGCTACAGTAGTTGTTCATACTTATAAAGCCATTAGAATTAACTTGCAAGACCTTGTTTGCTAAACTAGAAAAAGTAGCTGTGTTAGTGCAGGCTGTACTCTCGATCATTTGAAGTAACATAAAATGCATTTTAAGGTTCTAATAATTACCTTTTGCACCTGCACGTAGCAGATGATTGAAGGATTATCTTAAAACAGGCAGTTGCTATTTCTCAGGTTTGCAAGTCACACCTATTGTTCTGGACAGATCAAAATAGGTGATTCTGTTAACAAATAGTAAACGCTTATCCATGTTAGCTGAAAGCTTAATGTCAGAACACAAACGTATTTCATGGAAGTTCTACATTGTCAAACCTATGTTTTTCCTGTTTCTACAGCGAGTTTATTGTAGAAAACTATTTGTGGTAACAGTTGGTCTTAAACCAAAGATTAGGTTCTTCACCATTGGTCTGCTTTGTCATTTCATTCTCATTTAGTTGTGTCTGAGTTGTAATAGACACATTAAATAAATACTTACATAGATGAGGAAGAAAATTTTAGGCATTGAGTTCTATCAGAACATGAGATACGAGAGAAATCACTCCTTTGTGACATTTTGTACTTAACCACACACCAAGAAGAAAGATTTTGTGTGTGCCTGCATACTCCACGTACATGAATTGCACGTGTCAGGGTCTGCTCTTCTGCAGAATGATTGTGCTTATTCCAACCCTAAAAATAGGAGCATTTTCTGAGTTCATTCTTTAAGGCATTATAATACATTGACTCTTAAAGAATTTTCATTGAGTTGTTTCTGCAATAAATGTTCTGACCTTTGGTTTTCCATATTGTATTTTTTCAGTTATGCAATCTCAAAAAGAAAATCTTTAGAATAGCAAGTTTTGATATTCTTATAATTGACCTCAGTACCACATTTTATCCCTTGATTAAAACATAATGGCACCAGTTTTATTTTTAAAAAGTAGAGGATTAAGAATCAAAAATAAGTGAGAGGATCCTTCACATTTGTCTTTACTGTCTTGTGGGCAAGTCATGTAATTGTAACGGTGAGATTGCTTGGTGGTTTGGGAATCAGAACTAGAATACTTTGGGGAGGTAGCTCATCAGCACCAACTGTGGCTTTGCCAGTTTGTTTTGGGGCTTTTTTTAAGCTGAAATACTCATTTCCCATCATTTCAGTGAGGTTCTAGTTAATATTTGTGAAATAGTCAGGGACTGAGGTATGTTCTCTAACCACATGATATTTAAAATCAGACATCAAAAAAAAACCAAACCAAAACAAACAAATTCTTAAAGGAAATGGCCCTCCAAGCAAACAATCCTCAAACTTATGTAACTTTCAAGTTGTAATAATACTTGAAAACCTACTTAAAGTTTGGCATTAACATCTTTTCAAGTTCCAGTGAAAATTTTACTTGGCTATATTGACTGTTGCTAAAAGTTACAAAAACTTCTGCGTGCATTTGGGGTTTTTTAATACATGAAAAGTTTGGTTCTTTACCATCTTAATCCTTGAGTAATTGAAGAAGCAAAATTGTCATGGTGATTTTGTTGATGTTTTTTGTGGTGCTACTGTTGGCAATACAGGTGGAAAGTAGAAAAATAAGGGAGTTTGATTATGCTTCAAGTCTAGGATGAGGATGCAATTTTGGAATTACTTGTGAGTTTGTACACTGACAAAATGGGTAATTAGCTTGTGAGGATCCACTATTTAGAACATTGCATCCCTGCTGTATTAGGGTGCGGCCACTCACGGTTCAAGCCTCATATTGCTTTCCCAGACAAAGGTTCTTGCCTAGCAGAGTGGATGTTCTGACTAATTTTAAGGGCTGCTTGTGCACCCTGTTCATAAAGTTAGAGAGCTCATAAAGCAAGAGAGCTCATAAATTGTGGACATGTCTCATACTGCTATGTGTGTCCACAAATGCACTTTTGAGGAGACTTACCTTAAAATTACAGATGATACTGATTTCATACCTGGCATATTGCTTTGTCTCTAAGGGAGTAAGATTAGGAGTTGTTATTTCAAATATAACATGATTTTAAAAATATAAATCAATTCACGTGGAACAGCTGCAAATGTCTGTTCCGGTAGTCTTAAGTTTCACAAACTGAGGATGAAGCCTGGATTTGAAAATAAAAGTGCAAAAAATGCCATACACACCTATGCAAACCAGTATAACCCATAAAATGGCTAGGTGGCAAAGAAAGGGTCAATTTAAGGAGGTAGTGAAAGCAGCTGAAGGAATACACCACCTGATCATTTCTATCCTAAAGCTGTTCTTTCTGACTAGTGTACAGCAGGAAAAAGTCACAACCTTTGAGAAGATACATGGATGCAGTATCTGATGAAATAATTGTAAAGCTTCTTGTATTCTTAAGCTGCCCAAATCCTGTGGTTTTCACAGCAAGAAATTTGTATTGGCATCGTGTTGGTTTTAGTATCTGACCAGTGCAGAAGCTGTAAGTGTGTGGATTACATGGAGGAAAGTGATCTAGGGGACTTGCAGTGTCATATCAGAGAGAAGGATTTTCCTTTGGAAATGGAGAAATTCTTCCAGCTCACGCTCTTTGTCAAAGACGGAAATCTGAAAAGATCAGCTGTTCTTGTCTTCTGGCTGTTTGCTCTCAAAACGGGGGCTGGGAAACAACATGTGTAAATAGTTCCAGCCTTGTGTCATGGCCAGAGATAGCCTCCCCCAGTTGCTGCATCATACTTAATGCCTTATACTTTTGTCAGCTAGAAATTCTTATGGAAATAATAGAAATTAGCTTTTAGCTGTAGGTGCTGCCTAACCAGAAACTCTTACTGGGTTTTAACTAGTCATCGTGTTCTTGTATTCCATTGCATACACAGATTATGCCTTGGCAGTAAACAAATATTTCTCAGCCTGTCATAAATTTTCATTCATAAATATTGTGGATTGAATTTTCACTCCAAAAGAAATTTGAAAAGGGCAAACAAAAATAAAATGTAAAGCTGTAAATACTCTTTCAAGTAGTTGTGAGAGAAGAGGAATAAACTCTTGATATAAGTCTCATAGCTTAAAAATGTTTTAAACATTTTTAGTTGAAAAATACTTTGTCTTCTCTGGAACTGCGATAATCCCTTCAGAATTTGAATATTTGTTACGAGACACTCTTTTCCTTGGCTTTAATACAGCGTTTATGTAGCAGAAAAAAGAAGTGGTGTTCTTTTACAGTTTATCTCCTTTCTTTTTTGTCTTTCCTATAGGTGAAATAACAATGGATGCAATATTATCCCGATTGAAGCAGCTCACCCCTGATGAGCTTAGAGAAGAAATTATAAGAGCAGGATTGAAATGTGGTCCCATTACGTCAACTACAAGGTTTATTTTTGAAAAAAAATTGGCTCAGGCGCTGTTGGAGCAGCAAGGAGCACTGGAGGAAAAAGGATCTGCTCTGTCAGGGGAGGCTGCTGGAAATGTCCAGTCTAATAGCAGCCAGGCAGAAGCACAAAAGGCTTTGAAAACTGTTGCAGTGAATCACAACGGTCACGGAAGTGTTTCAGAAGAGGTAGACTTTGGGTACTGTGTAGGTCTGAACCCTCCAGAAGAAGATGTCGTGATGCACATGAACTGTTCAGCTCCAGTCTGTGGAGCAGGATGTGTTGATTCACAAATTAGTACCCAGACGCGGTCCAGAGATCCTCCACTGTTCTATGGTGTTTGTCCAGTTTATGATGACATATTGGCAAGGAATGGTAAATATTCATTTCCTTTCCTTCTGATGCTAAGCATTTTACAATTGTGTCTAAATAGGCCTTTTTCTACATAGCAGGTCATACAAACATTACTGTATTAGAACCTTAAGAATTGCTTGAAGTATTTTTTTGTTTCTGTAAATAGTATTTACTGGATCTTCAGAGGAATAGAAACACAGTTATAAGACCTCTCAGGTGTTTCCTACTGCTACTCTCATACCCATCCTGTCCCTTTAATCCCTCTCAAGAATAAAAAGTAATCCTACAAATAAACAATCAAAAAACTGTTTATACTGCCATCAGTTGAAGCTTAAATGATCTCTTCTAACAGATTTCATATTTTCCTTTCTATCTTAATGCCAAATGGTATCTAGATGCATCAGTCATTCTTTGCATTTTATTGAATACTGCAATAAGGAATTACTAAATTACCTAGTGGCAAGATTATAGTAGTGCATAAATGATTGTTTACTCTGAGACAGTAGTAAGTATTCTTTCTCATAAAAAGGATATTCACATATTTTAATTTGAACAAATTAACGTTAATGCAAAAGGAGAGGAAGGTGAAGGATTCGGTTAATATCTAAGGTTCTGTGTCACAGTCTTAAAATTGACAGTGGATTGTTTATATAGTTGATCTTTCTGAACAAGAGAACATGGAAAGTAATGCAGGATGAGTAAGCCCTGAGTTTGCTTTTCAGTCTGGATGTGAAATACTTGCTTGTTGAAGCTGGCCTGTCTGTTAAAACAGATGTTCAGGTACTGATTGGTAGGAATGACCAAACACTGTACACATATCGCCTGATGTTAGCTGGAGCATGTCAAATTCTTCTACTCCATTTCTGAGAGAGAAAATTTAAAAGGACTTTTGATTCTTATGCCATGTTTGGAAGATAAATGGTTTGAAACTAAAACTGGAAGGATAGTGTGAGAATTTTGTAACCTGTTTCTGGGAACAAATCTGAGAATATTAAAGTAACTTAACTTTGATTGTACTTTGTTGCAGAGAGAATACATGTTTATGAAGATAAAAAGGAAGCTCTCCAAGCTGTTAAGATGATTAAGGGTTCCCGTTTTAAAGCTTTTTCAAACAGAGAAGATGCTGAGAAATTTGCTAAGGGAATCTGTGATTATTTCCCATCTCCAAGCAAGTCCTCTTTATGTTTGTCTCCAGTGAAAATGGGATCATTTAACAGAGGTAAGTAAAGGTGTTCATCTGTGTACAGTAAATGCAATATACAGTTTGTTAATTTTTTATGAGAGAAGTAGCAACAACTTCATAACCAATATACTAATAACAGAAAAAATTTCAAAGGGTGAAGTATCTTAATAAATTGAACTCCCTTTAGAGTGGTGGTGTTTAAGATAAACGGTAAACAAATGTTAGATCACAGCTTCAGACCTTGCTTACCAAATAAAATTACTGTATAAATAGATAAGTCAACTAGTATTTAATTACATTTTTCTGTGGAATAAATTAGAAATGGGCAATGAAAAGCATATTTTATTTTTTTAATTCAAATCTGGTTTTACTTCTGTATAAAATGATACTGCCACTGGAGAAAGTCATCCTTAATTGATGTTTTTCCAAGAAAGGGCCACCAAAGTTTACGTACAGAAATAAAAATGAAGTAGGCTATGTTGGAATCCTGTCATTTCTTTTGTAAAGAACTATCACAGAAGTAAATTAGAGCTCCAGGAATCTGTGGAAAGACTGCTTTTTGTGTTTTAAAGCACAAAGGTTTGGCCTTCAATATATGGTTTCTATGGTCTGTGCTATGATAAAGTAAACTGGTGACTTTTAAAAGCAACTCTTGTTCTGGTTTGCATGAATGTTATACCAGAAAATGCTGCTATTCTAAAGCTGAAATGCTGATAATAGCCTGCATAGATATGGTGCTTAGTAGTCCGTAGTTATATCTGGTAGGATTTGATTTTACTCATGGATTTCAGGATTTTCAGGTTTAATAAGATGCTAATAAAATTGCACAGTATATTAAAACTGTACTTAGTTGTTAAGTATGTTTGGAAGTTCGGAAATAAACTGGTAAACTCTGATTACATTTCAGAGTTCCCAGTTGCTAGGTTAAAGGGACTCAGTAGTCACAGAACTGCAAAAGCAGAAGAAAATTCTTTCTTGTTGAATTTTGGTTTTAAGTTTGGATGGAAGCAGATTGGTAATTATGACATTTACCAGTCCCTCTTAAAGTCTGAAACAGTTTCACGAGATGATTAAGTCATAGTTCTCCCTCCCTATTACTAACTACTAGTATTTTTAAATGTCTTGTCATTGACCTCAGTTCTTTTACTCCTGTACATTAAAGATGCAAAGTCAATATGTATTTTTGCTTAAAAGCTTATTTTCATGGTCTGGTGTGAAAATAGTGGTCACTGGAAAGAATGCATCTAGAAAGATGTTACTTGTGTTTTGATAGATGGCTTATGCTCCCCTGAGAACGAAACTGCTAATAAGGAGAGAGCCAACAGTTATAAAAGTCCGCGTACTCAAGATCTTACTGCTAAACTTCGAAAAGCTGTCGAGAAAGGAGATACAGCAACATTTTCAGAACTCATTTGGAGTAACCCTCGCTATCTGATTGGATCGGGAGACAATCCAACAGTTGTACAGGTGAAAAAAAAAAAAAAAAAAAATCATCCAAGTTCTAGTTTGTTAATTTAGCTTTGACACCTGGTAAGCAGAATTGGAAGGAGTGTTGTTTCCTATTCTTCCTTCAAATTATCTTCTTTCCACCAGTGCAGTGTTTCTCAGTGTTTATTGATATTAGCTGAAAGGAAAGAGAAACGTGGCAGTCATCTGTCATGTGTAAGTCACCCATCATAACTGAGAGTTTGCTTTGCTGCAGAAGAGCTGCAGTAAAGTAAGTGAGTATGCCGTTCTTTAGGGAAAGAATAATTTTATCCAGTAATGAAAGAATAGTCTTGTCTTCATACAGTATTGATCTCCTCCAAATTATTCCAATCATTTTAAAATAAAATTATTTTAAAGAACGGGATAGTGCCTCGGCTGTACCTAGGTGTGCCTAAGCACTGCTTACCTAGGCACCACCATTAAATTTCAAAACACGCACGGCATCCAAAATCCACGCGTAAGGTACCGTTTAGTAGACACTGACAATCTTACTTTAACAAATGACTTCTTTCAGACCAGCTGTGTGAAGTTGTTGAAATTTTGTATGTAATGCATTATAGCAAACTGATTTTCCAGCTCTTTTCATACAATGAACTTCCTATCTTCTTTTAGTATGTAATATCTTAATATACCTTCTTTGCCACATTTTTGATCTTTTTGTAAAAAAAGACTATAGCTGAGTATAGGAAGAATGTTGTTAATGGTAAGAATAATGTGGGTATAAAGTTGCATAAGTCTTTTTACTATATCATACAATTTAATGCACTTTTGAATGCTTATGTACTGTTTCGTAAACGTCTTTTCCTAAAAATATTACGAAACACATAAATAAAAGACTCTTTATTTTCACTATTAAATCAATTTAGTGTATGGATGTAAGAAAGCTGTTTAGATTTCAGTTCATTCTAATGTTTGCCTTTTTTTTCAGGAAGGGTGTAGGTACAATGTCATGCATGTTGCTGCCAAGGAGAACCAACCTGGTATTTGTCAGTTATTACTGGACACTTTGGAAAATCCTGAATTTATGCGCCTTATGTATCCAGACGATAATGATACAATGTTGAAGAATCGCATCCAATATATTGTTGACCTTTACCTTAATACACCAGATAAAATGGTAAGATTTGAATGTTTGCCAGCTTATTATTATTATTATTATGGAAACAATTGGAAGGCGCTAAGGATATATAAGGGGGAATAAAAGAGAACAGAAGGGGACACTTCTAGCAGTTCATCAGTTTAGTGGGTTTTAATAATCATCATTCTACAGTATGGTGGGAAAAGATCTATTAAGAGCCCTGATAATTAGTCATGACACTTACTAACTTTTCCCATTCTCAGAATAAACTATGTGCAATTGACTTTATCATGTTTCCAAATGCATGCAAATTTTGCCTTTTTCACACTGCAGGGATTTGATACTCCATTGCATTTTGCCTGCAAGTTTGGGAATTTGGATGTTGTTAATGTGCTTACCTCACACCCAGCTATTGTAAAAAATCCAAGAAACAAATATGATCAAACTCCAGCAGAAGTAAGTCTCTCCACATCCACAACAAAACCAAAAATGTATGCCTAATAAGTATTTTTCAAGTTCAAGCATTTGCTAACTACTGTAGATAGAAGGCTAGTAAGTTACTAGTGTCATGATTAGAGTGTAAATCTTTGGTAACATCAAAAATATCTTATGTTGATTGTATCTGGGGAAAAGTTCTAGATTTTATGATTAACTGCATTTTCTTTAGAGCATCCATTTTACGGATGTGTATGTATCCTAGTGGTCTGCTCTGCTATGAATTAAAAGTACTGGATGAGCTGTGTAGGGGCCAATAATGTAACTATTCAAAAAGAACACACATTGCAGTTGATTTGAGATTGATATCTTATGCTTTACTAACAAACGACTAAAATTATATTAACAGGTAGTTTGTGAAAGAAGCAAGAATAAATCTGCAGAATTGAAAGAAAAACTAAGAGAGTACTTGAAAGGTCTGTATTCAGAGTTTTGTACAACAGCAGGCATGTATTTTGGGTCTTTGCTTCCATTCTGTTGGCTTTCTGTAGCATTCCTGTTCATAAGTGATGCTACTGTACAGTGCTGTGAAAACCAAATAGAAACTCTAAAACTGGCAAGGAACAGAAAACTTTTTGTGTTTTAAATTACATGGTCAGAACTCTTACTGTTTGGATCACAAGGTTATCCTTATAGCTCTGTTACGTAGGCATGGCCCTTATTTTATTTAGAGCCTGAAACAGAAGGTTTAATCTGAAAGCAAACAAAAGAGCTTTACAGAGCAAGAGATTTATTTGTCACGCTGGGGAGTCATGCAATTTCTTTGACATAGAACTTTTCACTGTTTCGTCACGTGGGTTTAGGCATGTGCAAAAGAAGGTTTAGAAATTTGTTGAAGATTCTTAGGGAAGGAATATATGTATCAATGCAGGTATTTTTACATTTGAGAGAGAAGGGAGCCTGTACTAAAATATAATCTGTAAGCAGGCAATAAATATTGAAACAGTGAGTTTTGAATTACAAGTAGTTTTACTAATGAAATAAAGTCAGATGGTGAAGTATGTGGGTGTATTGATATTCTAGGAAGCAGCAGCAGGCTAATGTAACATAAACTTCTTAAGAAAGCTTTGTATTATTTATTTTAGGTCGATACTATGTACCACTCTTGAGAGCAGAAGACAATTCCTCAGCTCCTGTAATTGGTGCACCGTGGTCACCCGATCAGACAGATGATAGCCCCCAAAGAAGTTTATCTAAATACGCTGGCAACCCCAAAGATCCGGTGTTGTCGATAAGAGCTTTTGCAGGCCCCATGAGCCCCTCAAAGGTAAGGAGAGAACTTCCTATGACTCTAATGCCTACTTTTTTACATTTTTTTTTTTTTTTTTTCTTTTTAAGTAAAGAACCATTAGAAGATCCACCCACAGTTCATTGTGTGTTGTAGCTCGCTCCTCTTACAGATTGTGGCTCACTCTTTATTGAAGAGATGGATCTTCCTCCATAGAGAAGAAGCACAGAAACTTGTAAATATTTTTTACTGCTGAAAACGTAGAAATGTGTGGTGTAAATAAGAGGAGTGGAAGTTCAATCAAAAGAAGTTGTTCTTTTATTTTTCCTATTGGAATCTATTTAAAGAGCACTCTTGGCAAACCTTTCATCATCTTGCAGATAATTGCTCTAACTTTCCGAGCTGAAACAAAGCCTTTCCATGTGGCTTTGAATCAGTTTTTTAAAAATCTTATCTATATCTACTTTCTAGAAATTGACACTGGATATTAGAAGCACTTTATGACTTCTGCTTGTTGAATTAACAATTTTTTTTTTTTAAATGGAAAAACCGACAACCAAGCAGTAGGTGTTGGGATAGTTTTGGAAAAAGTATTGATTGTACAGTAGAAAAGTGAAGCCTTTAGTTTTCAGAGAGAATACTTAGAAATAAGGTAAATATATTGTAAGTTTATAGGCATTTATTTTACTCATTTGTTCAGTATGAACATGCTGGAACTATGACGGCTTTAGAAATAGTAAATAAATACAGTTGACAGCTTTCTGTCATCTAGTGCTTGAATTCTTCCAGGACTAAGTTTTACCAAAATGCTTAATGCTCTTCTAAATGCTCATGTTGGTCATTTTTCTGTTCACCTGACAGAAATGTAAATTTATTTTATACTCTGAAAAATTTTACCTAGGGTGTAAACAATGCATTGTTTTGATTGCTGACAGATACTTTTAATGTCTGATTGTAATTCTTAGTTATTGTTGCTGATTTTTGTTATATAAAGGCATAAAGTTTGGGATTTTACAAAAATACATTAGTTTATTTCCTTTAGAAGTTAAAATTCAACCTTCAAAATAAACAGCAAGAATATATTCTAATAATTGTATTGAGTTTTTGGAATTACATATATATGTTTTAAAAAAATACAAAAATATCACCTGGAATAAAAATACTCTAGAAACCAGTGACCAAGATAGCATGTGTCATTAAATAAAATTGTGACATGGCAAAATGATGAAACATACCTGTTTCCTGCTGCACACAATTTTAAACCAGGCAGACTTAGTATCTATACAGTTTACTTTAAAGTGGTTATACATTATGGTCCTTATTCTTTTAATAAGCAGTTATGAGATCAAAGTAAAGTAATAAACCAGTAATACTCAGAGGAGTAACTTTAGATCCAATATAAGATTCTTCATAGCTAGACTTGAGCAACACTTGTGGCAGAACTTGCATTGATTACATGTAGAGAGCAAACAGCTAAATGTCTTCTAGACCTATAGGTAGATATTTAGCCAGCACTGAGTTAGCTTCATACTGTGGGGGGTAGGTTTTTAAAATTATTTCTGTTTTTTAAAGGCTGAAGAATTTCGCAAGCTTTGGAAGACTCCACCTCGTGAGAGAGCTGGCTTCTTTCACAATGTCAGGAAATCTGATCTAGAGAGAGGTGTTGAAAGAGTTGGAAGGTATCTGAAAGAGTATAAGTATAAAAATTTAGCAATAGACAGAGCAATTAAAAGCAAAAGACTTGTGCTGAGAGTACGGTTATTACTTACTGAACAGTTTCTTAGGGCAAAATACTGGCAGGTATGTTTAAGTTGTATATTATGATTGGATTTTTACTGTATTTTTGTGTAAACAAAATAGCGAAAAATGTGAGACCTAGCTTACTTAGCTTTGGAAATAAAGAAAAATGTTTTAACTATTATTGGTGGTATGTATAGAACGCTTTTCTCAAACGCTTACTTGCCTAATTTGTCAGATCTAAAATTACACATAGCCTGTATGCATTATTTTTCTGTAAGATTGTTAAAAAGGTAGCAGATCGAAAATATTCTAACACAAATGTTCTGCTTTATAAAATATGTGTGGTGTGATATGTGTCTTTTCTGTTAAAATACCTTGTATCAGCAACATAGGGAAAAACATATGTTGTTAAAAGCTGATGAGATTTCTTTCTTTGAAGTAACTCCCTTGCTTCCTTCTACCTTCTCCCATTCCCAAATAGAAAAAGCTGTTGAATGGTGTGTATCATTCAAATTATGCCTACATCAGTGGGGATTCATCTCTATCTGATGTCTAGACACAGTCAGCTTACAAATAGCAATCTTTATGGTGCTAACTGTAAGAATAGTAGATTAAGTTTGAAAAATATTCTAGAAAAAATTAGATTGCACTCTTTGCTAAGGATGTGTATGTTGCTTTTGCAGACTGTTGATTGTTGTGGAACTGTGTTGCCTAGTTGCACGTTTATACTCCTATTAATAGCTGATAAAATGTGTTCAGAAAGTTATTGTCAAACTAATATTTATGTCTTCACAAATGATTCGTTTTATTTTATTTATTGCAGGGAGTTAGCTCATGAACTGGGGTTCCCGTGGGTTGAATACTGGGAATTTCTGGGCTGTTTTGTTGATCTGTCTTCCCAGGAGGGGTTGCGAAAATTAGAAGAGTACCTGAGTCATTGGGAAATGAGCGAAAAGGCTCAGCAAGAAACAGGGGAAAATGAAACCTGCAATAGATATAAAACTCCACATCCTTCTGGTAAGAAAAGGGAAAATGCTACAAACAACAGGTTGTACCTAGGGACAAGAGGGAGAGAAAAAGCTTGGGGCCCAAGGGAAGTAGTGTTCACCTGTTGTGGTTGCTATTACTAATCTGTTATCCAAATTAAAACATTGAAAAAGTAGCTAACAGCACTGTGAATGTAGGAGAATTAGAACAGACCTCATTAGATGTTCGTTATCTTTCATATGAAGTACTTTATTTGATTGTAGCCCCCAAATGAAATTCCTGTAAGAAATCTTCTATCTTCAGTAAATCTCTATCTTCAGTATGTTTTTACTCATAGCATTTGGGAATTCATCTTTGGGTACAGAACTTTGTAATCCACAGATACAGAATAAATAACTTCTTCAAATAGAGGAATAATTCTTTACAGTTGAGGGTGAAATACAAACTGAACAAAACCCAGGAAAGCTTTTATACCTTATTAGACCTCTGCTTGCCATGTGCCTATGGAAGGCATACACCAGTCCCAAGTCCCTGTGCTCATTCCTCCTTCTTTCCTGTGTGATTACAGACCTGGAGGGGCTCTGGGACTGGGATAAACCCGGCCTGACATGACCCTGAAGGATAGTCCATGGTCTAGTCATAAGCCTTTGTGCTGTGGAAGAGATGAAAACTTAAACTATTCTATATTAGTAATGTTTTCCTACCCTATTCTGCTTTATCCTGACTTTATCCTTTGTTGCTGGTTAATGATTGATGTGAGGAGTGTGAGAAATACAGTTTTCAAATTACTAGGATATGAAAAATGATATGCCAAAAAAAAAGGTACAGCTGTAGTGCTGTCGTTTTGCATTTGTGGCTTTAGTTAGGTTAGTTCATGTTGTTGCATAAATAAAATTAGAGAGGACTTCAATAAATAAAATAAAGCATAAAGAGTGTGTATTTGTTCCTAGTGTATTTGATTGGCATTCTCTTGAAAGTCTTTTTATGTGTTGCTCTTATTAAAATTGTTTACAGGCAAGAGTAAAAAGTGCTGCAATTCTATTTCTGTTGGAGCATTTTTGGATGAGGATGATGATGACATGAGCTTAGAAGAAATTAAAAACAGACAAAATGCAGCACGGAATATCAGCCAACCTCTTGTGTCCAAAGAACCTAGCATTGACGCTATTGGAGATGTGGAGTGTGATATCTTGTCAATGGAACGTGCAGTAAACATTCTAGAGGCATCAGCTCACCCCAGGCACTATGAGAAGGCGGCTTCTTCCAGCAAAAATGGATTTTGTAATCCTGTGTCCAGTGAAAGGATAATTAGTGACAGAAAGCATTTGCACGATGGAGAAGAATGCCTTGTATCGCCTGTTTCCAATCTAATGTCAGAATTTGAAAGCCTGTCATTCCAAGAACAAGAGGTTGCAGGAGAATCAAATAAAATCACTGAAAAAACTGAGAAGGAGAGAATTCTGGCTGAAGGAACAAGTCAGGCGAGAATATCCAAGGACTATCTGGATAGGACCTGTTACGCAGTTTCACTGGCAAGTTCTTCTGACCCAAGCGTTACAGGTAAACCCGGAGAGATCAAGTTAAGGACAGAACACAAAATACCATCAGAAAAGGAGAGAGTGTCCAAGCAGTCTGGAACTCAGACGAAAGAGGTGCAGCAACATCCAGAATTTTTTTCCCAGAAATTTCCGTTGAAGGCTTCACCCACAAATGACAATTCTAAGACGCTATTCCTGCTTGGGTAAGAATTGTCTTTTTAGCACTTACTTGTCCTTTGGTTTATATTTGCAAAACAAAATGCTTTTTATAATATCACTGACATCAAGGTTGAGATTATGTGATACTAAGCAACACTAGATGCAGTCAGCCTTGAATGACCATCTTAAAGTGCTTCAGTGCTTGTAGAGTAGCCAGCCATACAGTTCTCTCACACCTGATTACCGAAAACAGAAGAAGATTCCAAACCAGTTTCTGTTAACTTTGCTGTTCACCATTCATCTGACAAGACTGTGACTTCGTGATGAGCCTGGCGTAGATTAACAAAGTGTTTACTACTCTTTTGGGATGTCCTCAAATTAAAATTTCAAACCTTTTATTTTAGGAGATTACTGTGTAATGCTGGACAGTCATTTATGTATGGGCCTTCTGGAAAAAGTTCATAGAGAAACTGTGTTTATAGAGGAGCATGGGCAGTTTGCTTATATGAAAAGTGAATGGTTTGGAATTGGGATGTTTTATTGCCTGAACAAATACATAGTTCTCTTTTCTTCATCTAGTTCTGTTTGTTTTTTAGGGAGCAGCCCTCGAAGCTGGATAGTGATGTCTTAGCAGCTATAGAAGCAGTAGAGATTGATCCCCAGAAATACCCGATGATTTACAAATGGAAACATGCGGTGCAGTTGTACTCTTCATCTGACAGGCAAAGGTATTTCTGCAAATTCAGTCAAATGACTTGAAATAAATTTTTAGCAGGTGAGCTGCAGAACAGCTTGAATAACTAGAATTTCAGGTCTTGTTGCTCACAAAACCCTTGTTTTAAATATTCAACTGTATTAACTATTAGTGTGTTTCTGCAGTTATTTGCCAAGCCTTTTTGGCTGGTGTCTATTAACAAGGAAAGTTTACTGGTGTTGCAGTCAAATGCCTTCCATTACCCTGCAGTTCCAAGTAACTTCTACATATCTATAGAGACAAATCAGCAGATGAAGGTCTGGAGAGCAGGAGTGTTTTCCAGTTGGCAAATGGCTCAGTTTGCTGATGTACAACTTAGTACTTGGATCCTTCATTGGTCTTAATGGTCGTTGTGATGTCAGCTGGCAATTCATCCCTCTTGTGGATGCAGTGCAAAAACATTGTATTGCTTTGAGGTACTTGGGTTGTGCAGAGTGATTTTTAAAGTGTATTTAGTATCTTCAGACATCTTTTTATTACTACTTTTATTTTTACCCTCTATTACCACAGTCCAAAGAAATTGTTAGTGTGAATGATGGGGTGCGTTCAGTTTTCAGAGAGACTGTGATATTTTGTTACACAGATAACGGAAGCAGACTGCATTTGTTGGGACACCTGAATACGTTATGTCATTTATATTTCGAATGCTGCTGCTTTTGGGGACCCAAAGCAACAGTTTTCATACAAGTGTCTTCTGGTAATTGTATTAACATGAAGATTTATTTCCATTGTGACAGACACTGATCAGGACACTGAAGAGTCCCTTGCTTAGGCAGCCTACAGCTTCTATATAGTCATGATAAAGTTCTCAGAAAAGAAGCACATGACCCAGTGCCACACAACAGATTGGGAAGGGGACAGGAACAGAAAGCCATCAAATGACCTGTACCAACTTATGTTTTTCTCTTGTTTCTTCTAACTTTCTTAAATGCGTGAAATTTCACTTATGAGAACTATTTTCACTAAGAAGTTCTCAACAGGGGCATTAAACATAAATTTTTCAAAACATGCTTTAAAGACAGAACCTTTAAAGCTGTCAGAGCTTGTGAGAATTTTAAAAATATAATCGACTGGCTTCGTTGGCTACAAAATTCAGAGTAGGAGTTTGGAAGCAGCAGCTGAGAAGTGCAGCTGTGTTAAGTTAGTAGAGATTGCAGCAGGAGGAATGTTGTGGAAAGAGTTGAAACAACATGTGGCAGGGCTGAAAGAAGTGCAGATGATAATTGGAAGGAGAGATGCTGCCCAGTGCTAAGCACTGGGAGAGAAAGCAGCTTGCTTTTGTCTCTGTATTTCAAGTAGCACACTGAAATAGGGCCATCACATACACTGGTAGGAAAAACGTGAAGCTCTCTAAGATTCTTCTGTGATTTAAAGTGGAGTAGAAACAGGGAAATATTTTCATATACCTGGTTGATATGGTGTCCTTGTACCACCTTACTTTTAAAAGTCAAATTCTCTCATCTCTTGATTTCTGTGTTTATTTTTTTGAAAGAAATACACTGTGTCAGGCTTTTCTCATTCTTACTTCACTGTCTGTAAGGTCCAAGGTGTTCTTCTAAAGTGCTAAAATTTAACGCAAGATTTTTACGTGTAATCACTGTTCTGTCACATAAGTAAAAATGATTACTGTAACTATTTGACAATGCCAAGGCTTGCTCTGTCAGCACCCTTAATTTTGCAGCGCTACCTCTGGCGAAAGCAAAGCAACAACACACTTGATCACTTTGTGTTTAGGTAGGTCGGATTTTGGCTGCAAAAATCAGACCTAACGATACAGATACCAGTAGGTCTATCAGAATAAAATTATTTTCAGAGGGTTTTAAATAAGCTGTGTGAATGCATCTTTCATTGTTGGGAGGTGGGTGGGTTGGGTTTTATTTATCAAAACCTCATCAAATATCTTTAGCTTACAGCATGTTTTATGTAGTGGCTCATACTAAGAAATTTGCCTCACATATAAAAGAAAGAACAGATGCTGGAATCAACCTTTGGTCATTCTGCCTTGCTTAAGATAAAATCTAGAGAAAAAGGAAAAGCTTTTACAGAAAAGGGTTTTTAATTTAACAAAGGAAATATTTTGCTTCCGTGGTATCCACAAAAATTATTTTTAAAAAGGAGTGGGGAAGTCACGCTCAGCAATAGCTGCGGCAGTAACCAAGATCAGGTCAGCTTTGATCTTGGTGCCCTTTCCCAGTGGGGGCAGTGGACCAGAACCGCCCAGGCACTTCCCAAGCACCCGTTTCTTTTCCTAACGGCCGTTCTGGAGCCGGTGACACCTTACTGATGGGACCACATGCCTACATGTCATACTGTGTGCTGGCGCTGATTCTGCTCAGACCTGTCACTTACCAGTTACAATTTTTCTCTGCTGGTGCATTATTTCTAAGATGTATGAGTGATACTGAGTAAAAGTAGTGCTCTCCTTATTGCAGTTTTCTTAACAAAATGCAGAATGACACTTTGTTTCTTTCAGTTGGCCAAGTCCAGGACTGAAGGCAAGATTCAAGTCCCAGACCATCGCCGCTGGCCTTCCAAATTCCAGTTCGGGAAGAAAGAGTCCCATAACAGGAAGTCCAGGAAAATACAGCAGTGCCACCTCGTTTTCTCCAGACCCTGGGAGTCCCGGGCGCTACAGTCCAGCGTGTGTCAACCACGCTCTGTTAAAACTGCGTTATTTTTCAGAGCCTCCAGCCCACTAAAATATGATTCATCTTCCTGGGACTCCAATTCTATTTTCATTGTTAGAGTGGAGGAAAAAACTACAATGTTACGTGAGTGACATGAGGTTTGTACTTGGCTATTTATTTTTCCTCAATTGAGGATAACTGTATGTTAAAAAAAAATGGAATATATGTCTTTATGCCATATACGAGATAGATTACTGGTGATATGCAAGAAGTTAGTGCCAGTCAGTGCAGTTGTCCGGTAGCTATGAATTAATTCTTGTTGCCAGTAAAGCAGTGAGCTGAACCTTTACTTAGAAACGGTGGTATTTTACTATCACCAGTTGTCATTATTGTAAGGAACCCATTAGCCCTCAACTGCATTTCGTTAGTTTGGGTAGTCTGGAGGAGGCACATCATCAGTAAACAGAAATCTTAGGAGAGGAAATTGATGGCAAGAAGCAAAATGTTCTTCGACTCGCAGGGGGAATGCTAAAAGTGAAAAGCCTAAAACAAAGGCTGGGAAGTGGCAGCTTGCCAGTGCTGAGTTTGAATATGAAACCCTGTGCATAAAGAGAAAGTGAGTTTATAGCCAGCAGTTTGGTCCAGACAGCTGAATACACACACACACGCACGCACTTTTACATATATGTGTGTAGGTATGCACGTGTTTACACAGAAAACCTTGAGTCTTTGCTTGTTCTGAGGCTGTTAAAAACACCGTGATGTACTGAGTGCTTTAGTAAAGGGGCACTATAGCAATCACCGGTATTCCTTTAAATGTTAGTTTGAAGATTAAAAGAAAAGAATATCTAAAAACTAGCTGTTTTTTTCCCCGCAGAAGCTTTTAACATTAGCAGATTTTAATAGTTATAACACAAAAGCACATCAGCAATAATTTCAGCAAATTTACCAGCAACATACCGTAATGGTCTAGTTTGTAATATATTAGAGTGGTAGCCAGTGACCCATGATGTGGCTCCTTATTTCCCAACTGCAAACAGAGAGGAATAAGGACTAAAAATATTTTTATTGAAATCTAAGCTTTTACTATGTCTCTAGTCTTGACGTGGTAATGAGTTTTTGTTACTGCAGTCAATAATTTTATTCTTTAGCCTTCTATAAGAATGACTTGTTTCGACAGTACAATGCTGAGATCAAAGAATGCTTTTCAAAACCTGACAGTTTCCCATATCGAGCTTAATGGTTGTAATGTTGGTTGAAAAAAGGCTCCCAGAAACAGTTCTCTAGTTAAAAAAAAAAAGGAAAAAAAAGAAAGAAAAACCTATCTATCATTGCAATGTAAATCTGATCAGAAAATGAAAATCTGCCGAGGCTGTGCTGGTAAAAGGGATGGCCCGGGGTTCCCCGAAGGCGCGGCCCGGGCGCGGCGCGTGCCTGGCTGAGGAACCGGGGGGCGCAGGCGGCGGCAGCGGCTGCAGGAGCCGGAGCCCCAGCCCCCCCATTGCCCCCGCTGTGCCCGCCAGGGCACGGAGCTGCACCCCCAGGCCCTGCGCCCTGCCCCAGGGTCCTCATTTGGTACAGACCTAAAAACTGCACTTAATGCTTTTGCGAGCTTAATAGTGCCTTTTGTAACATATTTTTTTAATTAAATTCTTGTTCTTTTAGAAGTTTTAAAAAAAAAAGTGGCATCCACTTACTATGGGCACATAAAATACAGTTTTTCTTCTGGGCTTTCTGAGCAGAACGTATTTTAATGTCTCTTTCTAAGTTTATTTGGTGCGATAGCTCTCTGCCGTGGGAGAGCATTCTTCCTTTAGAACTTATTCTTAAGAAAAGGCTTATTTAGCTCTTTCTTTATAACTAAGCCTATTGCCAATGAGCTGGACATTAGAAAGAGCTACTTTACACAAACGACTCATTCAGCGATGCTCAACAACTAGCTGGGGGTTGGGGGGTGTCATTCTTTAAGAAAGAAATGTTTTTTAAAAAAACCCATAACCTACTATGTTACCAAGTATATTAACTGAACTGACTTTTTCATGAAGTTTTTGATGCAGCAGTCTCTGTGGTCTCAAACAACTTTTTTAGGTCCCAAATTCCTACAGTTTTATGTTAAAGGGCTTGGGGGGGGCGGGGGTGTATGGGAGAGGGTGGTGTTTTGGGTTTTGTTTCTGGTTTGGTTTTTTTTTGGTTTGGGGTTTGTTTTTTTTGTTGTTGTTTTGTGGGTTGTTTTTTTCAGTTGTTTTTTTTTTTTTTTAATAATTTAATGTAAATTATGTCTTTGTCATGCTGGAGAAATTATTCAAGTGATGAGTAAATGCCCAATACCATATCAAAGCCAAATTCAGGGGGTAAGTTGCTGTGCATGCAGCTGTTGTTCTCCACCCTGGCCTGTCCTGGGCTGGCCCAGGGTGACATCACCCTTTTATTAAGATTTTGTTGTAAAGCCAGGAGACTGATACTAACACTCTAGTACTTTTTCCTTTTTACATTTGTTACGCTTTGCTCTCTTTTTTTAGTATTTAAATGTGTATTACTGGTATGTACATGTAGACACACCCCCACACACACCTCCTCCCCCCCCTCCCACCACCCCACCCTTGCCTTTCACCTAGTTTCGGTTCACTCAGCAAAACGGGTTTTTTTAACTGTGTTACATTATGTGCATTAGTCCAGTTGTACTGCATCTTTAGAGGTCATTTTTCTAACAATGTATTTACTTCAGCTATTAAAAAAAAAGCAATTTATGTAGCGATTTGATCGTTCATGATTGTGAAGAAAGCTCTTCCATGCTAAGCCTGTGGAGACACTTTAAATCAGATTGATATTGCTTGAAATGTGTTTTCTTGGCTAAAAGTTCACTTTTAAAGGTGCAAAAGATTAGTTGTGGGTGTTTTTTTAAATTAGCCAAGCGTCATGTAAAAAATAGTTACCCTGCTTTCTATTAAAAAATAAATGAGTAGCTAAAAGCGTCACACTGTGTTTAGTGTACGGGCACGGTGCTAAGTACCTGGATAATACTATGATGTGGCAAATCTTACTAATAAATCTAACTCGGCCTTCCTAATACAACTCCGTGCATCTTTTGCTTGTGTGTATACAATGCCCCTGGATTAGGTCACTGAAGACTTGAATAGTCTCAAAATGTTTAAGAGACAGGAAGTCAGAATACTGTAAAAATTAGGTACTTAAATTTTAAATTTCATTCTTCCCTCACGTCAACTTAAGTGCCACTGAAAATGTTAATTCCTGTACATGTGCAAAGAGGTGGGGTGTGGGCTCTGGCTGCCCACCAGGAGCCTGTTCACTGGTGGGGGGAGTAGAAAGCTATGGATGTGAGTATGTATGCACACAAATAAAACTGCACAGAATCTTCAGCTCCCTGGCTCTGGTGCTCCTGTTCCTTGTGGTGGGAAGTGACACAGCCCCGCACCTCCCAAAGCACCAAGATCCACAGGACTCTGCCTAGAGCTGTGCAGTCCCCTTGCATAGAGCAGTGCTTGCACCCGGTCCTGGGGGTGACGATAATGAACTCTGCGCTAGCTCCTCTCCCAAGTTTACATTGCAGCTACGGGAAGGGAAAAGGACAAAGGTGGTAAATGAGTTGTTACCACAGGCACGGTGGGATACAAAGGCTGCTCGGCCAGCAGAAACACACCCAAGTCACTGCACAGCACTTCAGCCACATCTACAGCTACTCAACTGAAGAGACAAGAAAGAAAGACAGACCAGTTATTTTATTCAAAACTTTTAAAAAGTTAATAGACAAAAACTGATAAATTATTCTCATTATCAATGAGAGGTAAGTCATGATGGTTTCCTCTTGCCCCCACAACTTGCACTACACAACGATCATGTTTTGTTCCCTACTAACCCCACTTTCCTTGAAAGCCTCCTGCTGTAGCAGTCCTGTATCAAAGCGGCCTTTAAACCCTGTCTCACTCGGCTGTGTGCTGTGATTATGCTGCACACAGCTCTGACAGGAGCTCAGCGTCTCATCAACATTCTCAGTGATAAGAGGACCTGTTAAACTAGTTAGTTCTGATTGCTGTCCTACAGTCTGTGCTCTATCCATCACCAAGGCAGACTCTGCATTTGGTGACATTTTTTTCATTGCAGGCATTAAGTGAGCCAACCTCCTGGAGCCGTTCAGGTGCCTAGCAAACATCCTCAGGCTGAAATGCTGCTGAGCCCTACCCTCAGAAACGAAACCCCCTTCGCAGCCACCTGCATTCTGCCCAGCAGTGTCAGGGCTGTACAGAGCAGCCACTCTCAAAGCATTCTGCCCGCCCCCCTCCCACAGACAGTTCCTCACCATTCAGGCCGCAGTGGTTTTAAGCAGCAGTTTGCTTCAATACTGCAGAACTATGCTCAACTCGGGGGTGGTACGCCTCTACTCAGAAAGCAAGGTATCAACAGGTACAAATCAATGGGAGAAAGCACTCAAAAACATAAGAGTCAGTAACTGGAAGCACTTTCAGAAGATTGCTGCTTTCCTTTCCTTCCATCTTACTGCTACAGACTCATCCCTGTGTCCGTCTACAGACCAAGTGTTAGTTAAAAGGCTTTACAAGACTGAAAAACATTGTTCAGCCTAGCTTAAAGAACTTCCTGAGGATGGAGGAACACGTAGGATACGCAGCAGTTAATTCTAGCACCACAGCTCTGAGGCAAATGGGTTTTTTACCCTCTCTGCTTTAGGCTTGCAACCTCCAGGCACAGTTTACATGAGCTTTTGGGGGACAGAGGGGAACAATGACAAAACAGAAACACACATCCTCAACAGCTTACACAAACTGAAGCCTTAATCCCGCGTCCTTTGAACAGCAGAATACCCTGTTTGTCACTTCTGCAGGAGCTGAAACAAGCTGGCTTGTCTTCAGTTTTAGCTGCAGTGTGATACAAGGCTATTCCTTCCTGTTCCCACACCACTTGCTGTCCTGCACAAGAGAAACATCCACAGGCACAAGCTTTGGTTCTAGAAATTCACGGTGGGGTGGGGGAAAGTCAGTGCTCTTACAACTGCTGAGCACACAGACATTCGATCTCTTTGTGTTCCACAGCTCAGCTTTGCATTTTGGGGAATACTTGAGGACTGGACAGCTTCAGGCTTACAGAGATTTCTTCTTTCCCAGACTGAAAGGCAGATATGAATATGTATGAAGGAGGCAAGGGGCTAAAAGACATTTCAAGACAGCGTCACACCCCAACATAACAGATAAAAATCGAACGGTACCATAGCTGAATGTACTAGTGCAAAGAGCCTAGAGGCAGCTGCTGGACAGCCATCACTTTTGCTCAGGTGCGCGTGATTTTATCTGGAGGCATGAAACCCGTGTCACCCAGTGTTCGAAGTGCCACTCTTCCATTTGGACGTATCACCAAGTGAGTTATACTGCCATTGTTAAGAGACATTCGCAGCCAGCCTTCTGGGGGGAACTGCAACGCTCTATTAAAAAACAAAACAAAAAAAAAACCAACACATTATTCATTCATAACTAGTTATATTAACATGCCCTCACAGCATCACGTTCTGTTCCAGATAAGAAAAAAAAAAAAAAAAAAAAAAAAAACAACACACAACAACATTGTTGGTCATTCTGCAGCTTGCAGGCAAAGGCTCCCACAGTCAGCCTGGGAAAAAATATTTTCTTGTGCAACTGATACGAAAATGCAACTGGTAACTGGACCGGTGCCAATAATGCACTTGCATCAGCAGAGTCCAGGAGATGGGTATGATTACTGTAGGCAGGATTACTTCACACTGACAGAAGGCAGAAGCTCTAACGTAGTCAGGTTGCTGGGAGCGCTCTGAGCAACCTCGTAACAGAGAGGACAAAAGCCAGCACAGGCTGGAGTTGGTCCCTGAGCCTCTGAGCACCCCCGGCCCCGCGCTGCTCAGGGCAGGTACGGAAGGTGGCCCAGCGCCCCAGCGGCCTCCGCAGGCCAAAGGTGTGAGTGTCCAATGGCACACTTTTCCACACTATTTTAGCCTTATCAGCACATGTAGGTATGGAGCAACAGCAGAGAAGAGGTAGCGAGACAGGATTCATTCCACTTGCCTGGATGTGCCTAGAGAAGAAATTCACCACAACTACTTTCCGTCAGCTACACTGTTCCCCAGAAGCAGCAAGAAAAAGTACCTTGTGCTTTTTGTAGAAACAGTGCCACAGTCAGTTTCCAGTTATTCTAAAATTCCTAACTGAACAGCCTCAGGACTGCAATCAGTTGTAGTAAACAGCTGAAGAAAATATGAAATTGCCTCAGACATCTTCTGTCTCAGATCCTGAGGGATATCTTGGTTTTGGCTCTTATGACAGTCTTTTAGAAAAGCTAATTAAGTAACAGCTACAGTCAAGCTAGATTCAAAGGGAATGCTATATGGATTGTGTTCAACTGTGATACCAGATAGCCTGGAAGGGAAGGCACAGAAGAGACATTAAAAAGAAGAAGGAAGAAACAGCAAAAAGTATACAAGTATTTCAGAAAAAGCCTAGGTAGCAGCAAGATGATCTCTTTTGGCACAGGAAAGAATATTCTGTTTACCTGATCAATAATTTTAAGTATAGCAATTTTGAAGAGCTCTAAAGCAGTCCACAGAGCAGACAGGCTAGCATTTAACTAGCTCAGCTAAATAAAGCTACCTGAAATTGTTGTAGGTATTGATCAGATTAAAGTTTAATCACATCTGTCTTGCTCAAGACAAATTGTCTTAGAGACAGTGCTCTGTTGATAGGGAAGAGGAATAAAACAGACACAGCTGACTAGATACAGACAGGCAAAGATCCAGAACTGTTTTCTCCTTCATGAACCACCTTGATGTTAGAGGAAGCATCCACTCTCCTCTCTAAACCAATACTGGATGTCACTGCAAGAACACACTAATACAACTTGTATTATGTTCAAAAATTTCCATTAGTAAAGAATTCCCAAAACTAAAACAATCTTTCATTATGTAAGATCAAATTCACGTCACCTCAAAAAGACGCAGCCAGTCAGATGCTCTATTTGGTGTCTTTTTCAACAGTCCACCCAGGCATTGTCTCCAGGTTTGCAGGAGGCAGAAGCTTATGTTATTAAAGAGATGTACGATATGTTTTGAGTCTCACCAATTTAGCTGTTTTCACTTTAGAATTAGAATGAAAGTGTTCTCATTTTCAAATTTGTCCTCTCAGCAAATTAACCCTGTGATGAAGTTGCAGAAGCAGCTGCTCGCAACACAGGCACTGATCTCCAACCACTTCAAACAAGCCAAATCACAACTTCTCCCAGCTCAGCAGTGCCATGTAACAACGCCACTTCAGTAAAACTATCACCTTTTAAAGAACACAGATGAACATGCAATCCAACACGTACCTGCACACAATATAGCGGATCACATTGGCATGGCAGACAAAGATCTCATAGCTGTCCTCTTCCTGCTTCACATCAGCTCTATGAATGAAGTTGCGAAAAGCAGCCTCGATTCGAGCTCCATCTTCATAATACTGCTAACGGCACAGAGTTCAGAATTAAACCCAGCTCAGAGCAGCACGTGCCCTGGCCTACGTTTGCTGATGGGCTGCGTCGTCTAAAGAGTTCTTCTTTAGAGGGATGCATACTTAAGGTTGAACAAGTATTTAAGAATTGTAAGTTAACTGTTCTATACACTTATTGGGGAAAAAATTATCCAACTATCTCAGGTCTGTGATGAAAAGCATCATCTCAGACACCGCAAGTTATCACTAGTCGGTATGAAGCATATTTAAAACAAAAACAACAAAAAAACTCCCACCCCTCCCCCCCCAAAAAACAAGAACATAAATACAGAAAAAAAAACAAAACCAAAAACAAAAAACAACCCAAAACTTTAAGAAAGAAGTTACCACAGCTTCTGGTTTCCAGTGAGAGACTGGGGGGTCTGGTTCTATAGGTGCTCCCTCTCTCAGCAGATCAGTGCTAATTTTTTTGACTCCTGAAATATTAAATACACATTCAGAAAGGAGTTGTTACTTCACATGCTACTGCAAACAGGCCCACCACAACTCTACAACTGATACATTTTTCATATTCTTTCTTTAAGGAAGTCTTCTTCCTCTCCATCCTAAAGGCCGTTTTGGTCTACACACTTCCTATCAAGGTATGTGAATGTCTCCAACACAGTTTCTCCATGAGCAAGGTGAAGCTTATTCCAACTGAAAACAGCCAGACCAGCCTGGCACAGGAAATTGAGTCAAAGTGCAGCAGACTGGGAAGAAGAAATTCATTTACAAGGATGTTAATCTAAAGCTGTATGTCAGTTAATGCTTACTGCTAATTAATGCAAGTTAATGTTAATACACTTTTTATATTTAATATTTATATTACTGTATTAATATCTTACTCTGAGGAAGGAAAGATGGCTTAGGTGGGGTTTTCCGGTTTGGTTTGGGGGGTGTTTGGGGGGATTTTTTGTGTTGTTGGTTTTGGGGTTTTTTTGAAGCAGCATATTTAAGAAAACACACATAGATTGGTTAAGAGAACTGACTTTCAGCTTGTCATACCTGATTATCTGCTAAAATACCAACAGAACTTTCTATAGTCAAATAGTTTAGAAGCTGGTATGTCTGAACAGCAGGAATGCAAACCAAAAACCACCCCAAACCAACACCACCACCCCTACCCCACCAAAAACCACCCCAAACACAACAACCCAATAACCCACATAAACAAAGCGGCCACCCACCCACGCCAAGAAATCCCGACACCTCTGTGAGTGTGCCACATCTTCCCCTGCACAAACGACAGCACAGCGCACAAGAAGAGCCTGTTAACTAACCCAAGCATCACCACAAAAACTGGAATTTATGTTCCTCTTCCCTCCTGCGCTATTGCTCCGTGAGACTAAGGACTGAGCCAATCCTGATGACCCGTAACAGCCTTTGCTTTTCAAAACAGGTAAGTGAAGAACAACCATCAGTTCTCCTGCAAAGCAGCACATACAGGCAGCAGCTTCACTCAGAGGGGCTGATCCCTCTTGTATTTTCAAAGATGAACAGGAAAAAAGCAGAATTAGGGTTGTTAGTTTCTTTATAAATATATATATTCACACAAGGCTGGAAGCTGCCTAAGTAACATCTCAACCTTACAGAGAAGCTTAGAATTCTACTGGAAGGAGTTTTACATATCAGAAGACAATGAAAAATTAAGGGAAGTCACTTACCTGGGAGATGCTTGCTTATAATTTCAGTTGTTTCAGTTGCTCTAGTCATGGAGGAGTGGATAATCTGATCAAATTTTAATCCCAAACTTGCCAGCCTGTGTCCAGTCAGTTCAGCCTGCTCTCGACCTTAAAAATTATATTCATTATATAAATTGGGGACATTCAGGTAAACAACTCACACAAACTACCAAAAAAGTTATCCAGTAGTCGTCAACGGTCTCCATCGATGTCAGGTTTTTTTCTTTCAAAAAGTAATTGGAAAACATTTTTATCAAAGTCACTACTTATTCAGATCAAGCTTATTGGCTGGACAATTTCAAGTCATATTTCCCTTGGCAGAAAAAATTAGTTATTGTGTTTTTTTTTTCATTAAAATAAAAAATTAACAAAAATGCAAACTTATTCAGAGACTTTCACTAAAGTATTCAATATCCCTGCCAGCCCCATCCCAAGGGAGCCACTTACAATAAAAGTTAGTGCTGACCCAAGCCATCTGCCATCTCTGTGTTCAGGGAGCACAGAAGGGGAGACTCTGTCAAACAGATCCACTCAGAGCTGACAGTGCATTTTTCATAAAGACAGCATCATCTCGGAAAGTTAAGAACCACAGCACTTGCTAGGGATGGCTTTATTCCATCTTTTAGGTAGGTAGGTGAAAAGACAACAGAGAGTTTAAGTAATTTACCCAAGGCACAGGATGAGACAGGATTAAGATGATACTTTCTTACCATTTTAAGATAGCACCTTACTTCTGAAATTAGCATTTCACTCCTGCTGGCACACTAGTGATTAAGACTTGGGCGGAAATAAAGGTGTTTATACTAAACATTTGGCACTAGACTTTCAAAACCTCAAGCAGTGCTTCACAGTAGTAATTCTTCTCCCCTCAAAACAGCCTTGGCAGACATATAATCAAGAAAACGTCCACTACTTTTAAAGGACACTATTGAAAAATAATACTAATTAACACCTGAGACCTAGTCACAGGATCAATGAATTAAGATTAACACAGACAGAGGTTATCTTCATTTCATGTAACTGATTAGCAGTATTCCCAGAAACAGTGCTTAGTAGCAAAAGTTAAATGTATTTAATTATAAACACTCCAACGGAAAGTGAGGGGTAATTTTTTCATATATATATATATATATATATACAAATCAGCAAATTAACTAACAGAAACACAGGCCACCTTTTAAGAGAAATCTATCCCAAAGTTAGTCATAGAGCTAAGCCTTGGCCCTGGGGAATTATGTCCGCTAGCATGAAAACTTTACCAAGCAACCTTAAGATAACTGGAAGTTTCCTTTGTGAAATTTCTTTACAACTAAGTGTGTTTTGAACTCTGTAAAGCACATTTTAATGTTTGGATTTAGAAGATCAAAAATGGAAAATACAAACTTATTTGTGACATCTTTCTGCCACAAAGGATCCAGAAAGCGGAGTAAGGTTTGGCAGCGAGACCCAGAACAGAGCTGAGTTACTGACCTGTACTCATCAGGACAGCAGCACATGAAAAAACATTTTCTCCAAATGCCAAGTATGATGCTTCTAATAATACATACCAAGTGGGGTCAGAGTTCTGTCTTTATCAGCCCGTCCATCCAAATTATACTGAGAATGACGGATAAGGAATATGTGCCTGGTGGCTTTTGCTTTGCAGTGATCTAAGCGTGAGGCAAGTTCTTCTTCCCCAGTTTCTTCATTTTTCTTTTTGAGGTTGATAAGAGCCAGTGGTTCACGTCTAAACACACACATTTAAAACACAGTTTTTACATAGCAGAGTCTAAAAGGCAGAGGAATTTCACAGAGGGGTAGTCTTGCCTTATTTCTAGATATAGCTGAAGTATTAAAATTTACTATTTAGCTATTTATATCAAAAAACGGATTCACACCATTGTGCAAAAGCTATAAATAAAAGCCTGCCTTAAAAAAAAAGTTAATGCCATAGGTTAAAAGGTGTAACTGACACAGATAAATCCGCTGTTTAGCAACAGGCACCTCTCAACTAAATCTCAGGGAAAAAAAAAAAAGCAACAAACGCAACACCAAAAGTTAAATCCCAGTGCAAACAGATGGTGTACACTAAAAGATATGGAAGGTAGAGTCTGTCTGGACAAGAAGATTATAAACCCTAGCAGAGACTTTATACTTGAACTTCTGTTGATTCAATAGTTGTTCCTGGGATTTTCACTCATTTGTAGTCACAGGTATAACGGTAAGCTTTTTGACAAGATAAAGCTAACCATGAATGACACCCAGGAAAAGAAGAAGAGGTGTTGACTGATCATAAAGGAAGGAAAAAGTTCCATATCTAAAAGGCCCTGTGATAACACCTACAAAACTTGCACTTTATCAACCACGTTTACATTAAATGACTAAACCACACCCCCCCCAACAACTCCTAGAAAGACTCCAACTTTCTGCAGTCCACGTTGAGAATTATTCTGTGCTTTAAACTAGGTCACATCAGGCCTCTCCAGTCACACTTTTTATTTTTCAGCCCAGAGTGTTTATTTATCCTTTCCTCTTTTTCATCACTCTCTCCCCTCATGCCATTTTAATCTTTCTTCCATTTTGTCACACTGCACACGAGTCTCTCCTTCAGCATACCAGCCCCTCCTCTCCTGCATATCAACCAGTTGACCTGGTTCCTCAGGACACCAGGCACAGAGGATCTTCCCCTCCCTCCCTCAGTATCACAGATTAGTGCCACTGATTTCCTGCTGCTGACAACAACTCTGAGCTATCATCAATCCTGTCCACATCTTCCACAGATGAGTCTTCTGGTCCCCCCTCTGCACTGATCCTCTACCCCATTAACACAAATCATTTTGCTATTTCTCTCCATATCTGAGCATAAATCCTTTCCTTTGATCTCATGCCTAAAGAACAGTTAATTTATTTAATTCATACCAGACCTCACTTCTTCCATTATAAAAATTAAACTTGCGTATAGATTTTTTTAAATCAAGAATATAATTTTTATTCACTTTGAGACAAAGTAATTTGGTCATAGAAAATTGCTGCTTCACATGCCTATTTCTACAGTTCACAACAAGATTGGCTTTACAAAGCCCTGCATCCATGTTGCTTTAGTATAAACGTTATTTCTATCAAAAAAATGAGGCTCGATACATTCCTTAAACTATTAAAGTTTAGCAAGGTATTAGAAATTAAACAATAGTTCAATAACAAGGCAGTCCATTGCTATTTCATAGAATATTTCTTTTGATTCACTAAAAACTGTATTGCTGAAAAGATACATTAGGAAAACAGATGTCTGAAAAATTCAAGCACATTTGTAAAGTAACACAGGGACTAATTAATCCTATGCCAGAAACACGTAACAAGAAATGCCTGAGTGAAAGTCTTGCCCTCTCCCCCCCCAGCATCTCTGAAGTTACTTGATGGTAACATGTGCTTTCAAAACATCAGATGCTTGAACAAGCCATGAGTGTATAAACAAGTTTAACAATATTTTTAGCATAAGCTAGTTTTTAAAAGTTTATAAGCAGGAAAACTTTTAATACTAAGACTTGTCAGTCTCACCTCTGTGCCCAGCAAGATCTGGGAGCAGATCCTCCTGGAAGCTATGCCGGGGCACATGGAAAATAAGGAGGTAATTGGTGACAGCCAACATGGCTTCACTAAGGGCAAGTTGTGCCTGACAAAGCTGGTGGCCCTCTTCAGTGGGGTCACAGCAATGGTGGATAAGGGCAGAGCAGCTGATGTCATCTACCTGGACCTGTGCAAAGCATTTGACACTGTCCTGCATGACATCCTTGTCTCTGAACTGGAGAGACATGGATTTGATTGATGGACCACTCGGTGGATAGGGAACTGGCTGGGTGGTCACACTCAGAGTTGCAGTCGATGGCTCAATGTCCAAGCAGAGAGCAGTGACAAGTGGCGTTCCTCAGGGGTCGGTGTTGGGACCACTGCTGTTTAACATCTTTGTTGGCATCATGGACAGTGGCATTGAGTGCACCCTCAGCAAGGGCAGTGATGACACCGAGCTGTGCGGTGTGGTGACACGCTGGAGGGCAGGGATGCCATCCCGAGGGACCTGGACAGGCTGGAGAGGTGGGGCCATGTGAACCTCATGAAGTCCAACAGGGCCAAGTGCAAGGTCCTGCACATGGGTCAGGGCAATCCCAAGCACAAATCCAGGCTGGGTGACTAGTGGATTGAGAATAGCCCTGCAGAGAAGGACCTGGGGGTATCTGTGGATGAAAAACTGTGAGCCAGCAATGTGCACTCACAGCCCAGAAAGCCACCCGTGTCCTGGGCTGCATCAAGAGAAGTGTAGCCAGCAGACCAAGGGAGGGGATTCTCCCCCTCTACTCTTGCTCTGGTGAAACCCTATCCAAAGTCCTGTGTTCAGCTCTGGGACCATCAGTGTAAAAAGGACATGGATCTGCTTGAGCAGGCCCGGAGGAGGCCACGAAGATGCTCGGGGGGGACTGGAGCACCTCCCTTGGGAGGCCAGGCTGAGAGAGTTGGGGGGGTTCAGCCTGGAGAAGAGAAGGCTCCAGGGAGACCCGAGGGCGGCCTCCCAGGGCTTAAAGGGGGGACAGGGAAGGTGGGGAGGGACTCTTGATCAGGGGGTGGGGGTAGGACGAGGGGGAACGGTTTTAAACTGGAAGAGGGGAGATTTAGATTAGACATAAGGAAGAAATTCTTCCCTGTGCGGGGGGTGAGGCGCTGGCCCAGGGTGCCCAGAGCAGCTGTGGCTGCCCCCTCCCTGGAAGGGTTCAAGGCCAGGTTGGACGGGGCTGGGAGCACCCTGGGCTGGGGGAAGGGGGCCCTGCCCATGGCAGGGGTTTGGAACTAGATGGTCTTGAAGGTCCCTTCCAACCCAAACCAGTCTGTGATTCTATGACTTTACTTAAGCAGGTTTTTTTATGCCGCTGAAACTCAGAAGCTGACAAATGCAGTTTTCTGCATTCCCTTTTTTAAAAAAATCACCCAAGATCGTAGCTGGACAGAACTTTGCTAAAAAGCAACAGCAATACCAGGGACCGTCTTTAAGCTTAATTATAAAAAAAGTATCACCTAATCTATAACAATGTCCTTCTCACTTTTCTTCCAGGTACTATTTTACCTGAATGAAACTATATCTAGTCTTATCCAAGAACTGAGCTGTACAATTCCAGTGCAAGTGGCATAGACCAATGCAACATGCGAGGTGTAGCTTCTTCAGGAAGCACAGGATCAACAGGAAGTCTGAGACCATGGTACTTGCATTCCTTTGTTTTAAACTTTAAAAGCCATCAGTTGTTAAGAATATTGTATAGTCTGGTTATTTGCTCACAACGTGACTTTATAAATCATTCCCCACACTCCCCCCCCCCCGCCCCCCAAGAGAAGTGGTAAGATTCTTTGTGTAAGTCATTTAACAGCTTTACATGTTAAGTGTTTCTGCTAATGTCATCCAAAAATCAAAATTAAAGACTTCAACCAGGTATAGCCAAAGCCATACCACACCAACTGGTAGACACCAAGTAGCAGAAAACTAAAATTGATCTGTGACAATGTAGTTACATAGTATACTTCCACTATTTGCACACTATGACAAATGGTGATATAATACACTATCCTTAACTGGTATTAAGTGTTACCTGCCATATTTGTTCAACCAATTGTGACAGCTACCTCAGTTACAGCACAATCTCTACTTCCTGAATTGGTAAAAAAAGTTACACAAGTCTGAAAGTACTTTAGAACCCCTGAAGAAAATCAACCATTGAACAGAACCAGAAAGGCCAGGATCTGCAGTTAAGCAAGCAGCTTTACTACCTCCCCCAATGGAATTGTGTAACCAGGTATAACCTCATTTAAATAAAGTTTTATTTTTATAAATTGGGTGTACATAGCCCTATTTATAGGACCATTTGATTCTGTAGCATGTCAAAAATCAAAACAGCATGCATTATACAATAAAAATCTGTTAGTGCTTAAGTTCGGATTTACTATGATTAAACTGGAGCCTGACATAAGTCTCCCTGGGGAGATAATTCTACCAGACAGAAGCTAAATGAGCCAAAGCTCACTACAGGTATTTGCACATTCTAATTAAAAAAATCAGAAAAAAAGTAGTTAATCCCTGGGTGAATGTCTTTCAACACTATGAAGAACACAACTAAGCAACATTGCCTTTACAAGGATTTAAGAACACTGACTTCCAGCTTCATGATCAACACATGGAGCAGGCCTAACACATGCCCATCACGTGTAAGCGTTCTTCGTCCACAAGGCCACCGCTACTGAACAGCAAAATCTCGGCGTAACAGAAAGCAATACTGAGGTATGGTTAATACAGCGTTAAAAAAAAAACAGGCACCTCTTCTACACAGCGCTCACACTTATCACAAACCTAAGGCTTTGCAATCTCAGTGGATGAAGGCGTTAGAATAAAGGGATCTGTGCCTCTTTACGGCAGGGAAAGTCTCTGAACTAAAATAAGACACAGGGAAGGCATCCTTTCAGTGTACCCAGGTGCTCCAGAATGTCAAGCGTTTTCAAGAATTTCAACTATATTCTGCTTCGAGCAGTTCACGATCTAAAATTTCACGTGGAAGCGAGTCCTGCGGGCTCCCGACAGGGCTCCGGGGGCCGGCGCTGCCGCCCAGGGCTCCGCACCCGCCGCCGGCCGGTCCCAGGGCTCCCGCGGCCGGGCCCGGGGCCTCCCCTGCGCCCCTTCTCGTCAGAGGGGCACTCACCCCCGAGCCCGAGCCCGCAAGCGCCGGTCTCTCCGCACCGGGTTCCGACGGGGGGGATTTACGAGCTGCTCCCGCCGCCTCCCCCGGGTCCCGCCATCTCCCTCACCGCAGACGCCGCCCGGGAGCAGGGTCCGTAGCGAGGCGAGGGTGGTCGACCCCGCTACCACCGCACCTACCTGTCCCAGTTACTGTCCCAGTAGCCGCCGGTACCGGCGGGTCTCTCGATCCAGCCGGGGGCCGGCGGGCAGGAGGCTGCGGCGGCGGCGGGCGGCGGCAGCAGCAGCAAACCCGGCGGCGCCGCAGCAGCGGGAGGAACGGCGGCGGCAGAGCCCCCCGGCCGCAGCTCGGCGTCGCCGCCGCGGGCCGGCTGCTTGCCCACGGCAACGGCGGAGAAGAGGACGGAGCCGCCGGCCAGCCCGCAGGCGGCCAGCGCCAAGGCGCGGCGGAACGACATGGCGCGGGCGGCGGGCCGCGTGCCCCCTCAGCCCCCAGCACCGCCCGCCGATCGCGCCGCCCCGCCCCGGACGGAGCGCGGCGTGGGGCAAGATTCCTCCGCGAAGCCTCGCTGGACGCCGCGGGGGGGCTCAGCCGCGGGCAGCGCCTCTGGGCCGGCCGGGCTCGGCTCCCCGCGGCCGCGGAGTCGCGGCGGAGGGCTGGGCCGCGGGCTGAGGCAGCTCGCCCTGCCCGGCCGGCCGGTCGGAAACCGGTTTCTGCACCGGTCGGGTCACTGGGAGCCTGGTAGGGGCTGGGCAGGGCGATGATCGCCAGCCCTGCCTGGATGAATTAACCACCTAGCGCGGGTGCCAGCGTGAGCGCTCGCCGGCACAAAGGAGAGGTTGCAACCGCCGTGGGTAAAGAGTGCAGCACGTTTAGTTGTAAGCCGTGAGCTGGCTTAGGTAGGAATCGATCGTACAGCCAGCATCGGAAACCGGGAATTTACAGTCAGCATCGAGTTCCCGGCGTTGGAAGGCGGGAGCCGCGCTGTGGGGGGTGCAGGTGGCCACCGGGCAGCCGGGCTGGGCCTTCCCGGCCCCGCCTGCTCCCACCCAGCCGCCTTTGCCCTCTCTTCCCTGAACGCGGCTCCTCCCGTCACCAGGAGACTTCTTTCAGAAGCAAGATCTCGGGTTAGCTCCACCAGCACTGTTGTGCAGAAGAAACTACGTGGTCAAACTGGAACGCTGAGTATCTGTAGATCAGCAATGGTATTGTCCTAATAACCTCACAACAGAAGCCTTTGGGGAAAGGGAAGCCCCCTTTTTGTCTGAGTTGACATCCAAAACTCAGCAGTGATTTCTACCTGTTAAATTCAGCAGTTTGCAAATGGCGACAGAAATGCTACTGAATGTGGGTCTTGGGATGCTGGCAGATTTTACAGATTCCATTATTCGGCCTTTGCATATTTAATTATGCATTCTTATCATTCCAGTCCACCTGTTCAAGCTTTGTCTCCATAGTCACATTCCCCATAATACAAATTGCACTACTCATGTTATTCCACTAATATGCCAGCTGGGTAGACAGTTCCCAACAGCCAGATTTCCATCGGTATGGGTTACTCCAGAGCAAGTGAAAATAGAGTCTGTTCCCTCCCAGAGATCTGTTCTGCTTCATCATGGTGCTAACAGGCTCCTCCGTTCTGCGGGACTTGCAGCACAACTACAGCTTTTGTGCCTGTCCCAAACAACGGTCTTTCTGCTCAAGAAGTTAAACCACTTACCAGCTTTCCCAGCTGAGTGTCTTTCCTCTGTCCACCACTTTGTGTCTCTGTCTCACACCTACATGGTGCAGATGGAGAAAGAGATCTGACTGTAGTACAGGTTCTTCGGCTCTTGGACGTTTTACAGATCAAGTGGCCCTCGGGTCAGAAAAGTGAAGCAGAGACCCTGATGAAAATTTGCTGCAGACCAGATGTTTTTTTCCCCTCCTTTATACTTCTTGCCTGCCTCATTCTCTATATTTAAGGCACTCAGCTTTCTATTTCTTCTTATATATCTCTAAAATTTTAATTTTATTATTTTTCTTCAGTTTATCTTGGAAGTATTAGCACTTATCGTAGATGCAGGTGTGTATCTTTACACTGTGTATGTTCTTTTTTAACAAGAGCCTAGAGTTTGTTTTCAAAACTTCACATCCAGAACCTCATAAATAGCACAGTTCTTTTTCCCCAGTTCTTGTCTCCTAGCTTCCTGAAAGTGACTTCTAAATCTTTTCACCCCATAATGCCTTTTCTCTTTTATCCCTCGTAACACTCATTCTCCATTAACTGTCCCACTTCTATACTACCTCTTCCCCTGCAGCCTGCCCTCTAACCTGCATCCCAGTTGCCACACTTGACCTCCAAGGACTCACAAAAGGAAAAAAACTGCACCACATGCGATCATCTGCTTGGGAACAGGGACAGGCTGAAGCTGGATGGGACAAATAGTGCAATTCCTGATAAATCTCTCGATTGTTTGAGCTGAATTATGAAATCACATGGTTCAATTCAAAACTTCAGTGCTATTAAAGGTGCAACAATTGCACAAATAGCCAACACTTGAGGTCAAAATCCCAGTATAGACGGAGGCAAGTTTGCCAAGTGCATGACAGTGGCACCAACTTACACCAGGGCTGAACTCAGTCTACCACCAGAAAAGTTTGAGACTGTTTTTAAGCAATAATAAAAACTGTTTCCTCAGCAAAAATGTATTTCTGAACATCTGTGCAATCTCATTGTGCTAGAAAATTAAAATGGATAATATTGATTGTTTGCCTCAGTGCTGCATTCTGGATGTCATTCTTCTGCGATAACACTTCACTATCAGAAATCTCCTGTGCATATGCTCGCATTCTGCAGTTTATTTTTGCTTGCTTTAGGTACTAATGTACTTATACACTTTATGTGCAAAAGTCTTTCAAGAGTATCTTAGGTTTTACTCAGTAAGGCCAAAAATGTTATTTCTAGTTAGATCATGTTTACCATTTTGTAAAACTTGCAATTCAATTAGATTAAAAAAAAACCCTAAGAATAATTTGTTAAAGTGTTACCGGTAGCTTGAATACACAATCCTGCATTACATTAATAACTACTTAACTTCTTGCTCTTTGTTTTTTTATATAGATACATATTGCTACTATTCTAATCCAGTTTTATTGTGTTGTATTTCATCTGTGAGAAGAAAATCCAACTAAGAGGGTAACAACCTACTGATGGTACCCACTAATGCAATTATTCTGTTAGCTAGAAGAGTAAATGCTTGTGTTATGATGCCGTAGGCTGAATACTCGGGGATGATTCCCAGGGGGGTATCCCATTTCTGTGGCTAGATGCAGAAATACCTTCAAGCAAGGTGCCCAAAGTTAGGGTGGTCTCTTAACTATGTTGTGATCAGAACAAAGCAAAACAGAAGTCAGGAAGCCAGTACAGTTGGCAGAAAAGTCAGTACAGACCTGGCCTGGCAAACGGTATTGCTTTTCCCTGGCTGGCAGAAAAACCTTGTGGCAAGGAACAGCAGCTGCCCTCAGGGTTCCTTCACTACAGGAGGAATATGAAGAACTTCTGTGCAGGATTCTGATTCCTATATGGGACCTGGATCACTACAGGGATGAGTAAGTGTTTGGATGTTTTACCATTACGTACAGGGAGAGCAAGGGCAGGTCTCTAGCCTACAACTGGCAAGCAAAATTTATGAACTTTCAGGCATGTTTTTTTAAACAAAACAACTGGAATAGTAAAAAGTAATTTGAAATTAGGAAAACGTGGTTTTGAAAAGCCATTTCCGTGATGCCAAGTGCATTTACTCACAGTGTATCACCTTCCCAATGTAAAGAAAAAAATCTGTAAATTTATTCTCAAAAGAGACAGAGAGAAAAAAAGGAAACATTATGTCATTTGATCCAAATGTATTCAGACATATATTGTGGACTTACTGCTGGCCCTCTTAAAGGAAATATTGATGTCATCCTGGCTTGCTTCAGACCCAGCAAAATTTAAATGATACAATGGTTTAAACTTTTGGGTTATAAAATGATGCTACCTAAGCTCAGTTGATACATTTTTTTTTTATATATAGAGAGCAAGAGAGAATACTGCTTTTAAGCAACTCGTATTTGTATGACTTGACTAGTTAAAAAAAAATAATATTTTAAAGCACATACTGTCTTCCTGACCATATCTGACCTCATCACTGAAGGGTAAGAACAACCACGCAAGTACTGTGTTGGTTAAATACAGCACAAAATTTAGGGAGATTTTGGCATGAAAGTGTGTGTGTGTGTGTGTGTGTGTGATGAAAGTGTGCGTGTGTGTGTGTGTGTGTGTGTGATTTTGGCATGAAAGTGTGTGTGTGTGTGTGTGTGATTTTGGCATGAAAGTGTGTGTGTGTGTGTCTGTGTCTGTGTGTGTGTGTCTGTGTGTGTGTCTGTGTATGTTAGCAGTGATTCAGATCTTGAATATTTTCTAGGTGTTGTGAATCACCCACGATAGGATCCTTCAGATCTCTTTTGACCAGAAAAAAATGAGATAAAAGCTCATTTATGATGAAAGCCTGTCCTCTGCTCCAGACACACTCTCTATAAGCACATTTAAAACCAGGCTTCGTCTTATGTATAGAAAGTCTTTATATCATGAAAGATTAATCTATTTCTTAATTTTACACTCGCAGTCACCATCTTTCTAACTGAAGTAGATTGAAATAAATTTCTTCAGTAACGCTGAGTATCACTGGTTAACAGGAATATCTCAAATACAGCTGTAAAGAACTGCTCTTCTTTCCTGTGACGGAATCTCTTTCCTTACTCCTTTAGTAAGGAGAAAATCTCTTTACTGCACTGGGAGTAAAGTCTCATTAACACTGAGAATTTTTTACAATTCTCCTTGCAAGGTCTTGTACTTCTTAAATTGTCCTTAAAGTGGTTGAGAATGCAATGAGAGCATAGCTCTAGGATAAAAGTCTCTCTTCTGCATATCGGTGTTACAAAGCTTTGCCTCTGACAGAAAGCATGAAAAGAGTTGCTACAGAGGGTAAGAATGAAAACTTTTAGAAAACTCCTTCGGGGTGGGGTGTGTTATCTGCCAGATCTTCAGTTGCTCTCAAATCACAGGGGTGTGTGCCTTGAATGCTATAGGGCATTGCAGATTTATGAAAATGGATGCCACCCCATCATGCATAGGGTATTGTGTTTTCAGATTTAGGTGTCTAACAGTTTATTATCAACAAGTCCTTCTCAGTATCTTAGCTTTCTGTCATTTAAAACCATAAGGTTTCACTCCACCGAACACGAACATTAAGAGTTACGAAACAAAAGACACACCAAAAATATATTTGAGAAAAGAAAGACCTAAAAAAAAAGTACTTTCTGAACTGGTAAACTAGTTTTATTAACACAGTCTCTAGTCCTTTCATTAAGTAAACACATCTAGTTCTGCCCCTGAAGTCATACTCATGAAACTAAGGGTTTATAACAGCAATACTAACACTACATTATCTAATGTAATGCTCTAATAAATAATGATGTATCATGCCAGAAGGGTTTAATTTGAAACAGATGGTCTAAGGAATGGAAACATAAGCAGAGTATTTTACTGTAATCACTAGCCAGGAAACAAAAGGGGATTTGATATTATTGTCTCAAGGACCACACTCCTCTCCCCTCCCCTCCCCCCATGTTTTTGTCTTAGATAACAGTAAACTTTTATTTTGCTAATGAAACACAGGTGCTGCTGATAGTTCACAACACTGAAACAGAACTCAGGCATTTTTCATAATCCTGATTAGCAAGTGAGAATTTGCTTTTGCAATAGCATTTGTTGCTTTTGCAAAGTTCAGTTGGTCTCTCTTTACATCATTTTCTTTTTTTTTTTTCTGTTTTAGAAAGGAAAATAAATCTGTAGTTATGGTTTCAACAGTGTTGGCTTCCATTGCATTGGACACTAACAGTCACTACTAAGTGCTTAATGTTTAGGCACCACAGTCTATGTCCTAAACCCAGCTCTGCTTTTAGGTATCAAACCATTAAAAGACTTGATCTGCAAAATTTACTTAGCAGGACAAAAGCACTATGCTTGCAAAATCATTTGAGGTACCATAACGTACATAATTACACAGTTTAGGAGATTTCTAGTTTTAATGAGTCATTTAATGCTTTACAAGAAACTTAAAGGCAAAATTCTAGCTCCACCAAACTGGAGACCCTTTCCTCTCTCTCTGTGAGGAGCTGCTTCAGATATTCCCTGCTTTACTTCAGAAAAATCACCCTAGGGATGATCTTGGCACAGGTTGTCTAAGCCACACTGTTTCTTTTTGGGGGGGGAAAACCAAAACAAAAAAAAAAAAAACAAAACAACATTTAAATGCAATACTTTCACATACAAGCTGCATTGAGGCTGTGTAGCCAAAGCCCTGGGGTGAAATACTTCTTGGGAAGCGATGCTATCTACAGGTCTGGAGAACCTGTGAGATAGTCAGCCACATATGTGACATTCTCTGCTGGCGACAGGGCAGAAATAGCAGCTGCAGCCCAGATTTAGCTAGAGGAGCTTTCTGAACACCACCCCCGTTTCAGAAAGACTAAGGCCCAGACCAAGCAAAGCACTTGCTTAGATTGCACCTACCTTTACAGACATGAATAATCTTCCTGAAGTCAGTGGGCCTTGTCCATATTGTGCCACTGTTTAAAAAACCCACACTTTTCAGGAGAAATAAGGAGCTTGACACTTACTTTTCTCATGTTTGGGGGGTTTTGGAGAGGTTGCATTTTTGTATTTCAAGCTTTTCTCTGCAATGCTGAAGACACTTTTTTTTCCCCACCTCTAGCAAAAAACTCAGAAACTTCAGTAAGTAAGTCTTTACTTGCGACTTAAGGAGCTTGGGGCCTTAAAAATCCCAAGCATTGTGAGATCAGTCCAAATAGCTTGAGAAGTGAGAAAAGTTAATGGGATATTCAACTGTTTAAACACAAAAGTGTGCTCAAGTGTCTTACTAGACATTAGTCACACTATCTAGTAAGCTTGGTATAAAGCCAGGAGCTAAGAATTCTTTAATATTAATTGCTATTCTTTTGACTTACTGTGTGACAAACGCTTTTGTAAGCAATGGCCTGACAGCATTGTCCTGGGTGCTCTACAGAGACTGTGTGAGCACAGGCTCCTTTCAGACCCTGTGTGGATGAATTTCACACTGCGTTCACTGGGCTTATACCTCTACGGAGAATACCAGTGGAAAGATTAATTTGTCCCTGGGACAGTATTTCTCAAGAAAAAAGGGCTGTATCGTACATCTACATGACTGATGAGACACAGAAATAGCCTTGCCTCTGCTGACAGAGATGATGAGCAGAGAATCAGACTGAGCAGTACTGTCTCCTGACAGCATGATCAAGAGCCATTGCTTCCAACTAAGAGGAGTTAGTACAGTTCCTATGTCTGTTCAGGGTTTATTTTTGCCTGAACACAAAATGCAAAGATCAGGACTGAGGAAACAGAGTCTAACCTCAGTTACAACAATCAGCACCTGGATCCTGTGGAAGTATTCCAAACTTCCATTAATATAACTGAGACCTGTCCTACAGCATAACACACACACTCCCACAGTCTGAATCTCGTAGCTGGGAGCAGCACATAATGATGTTATTTCACCTGAGACTATTTTTTTGTTTCCATCAACAAGTAGAAAATCATGGAGAGCATCTTCTCATATTACAATACTCATTACTACACATGTCGTCTTTTTGTCTCATTCCCAACACTAATAACCACAGGACCTAATTATCCCCATTTATAAATAACATTCTTCATCCTATATCTGTCCAACAACATTCTGGCAGGCATCCTCAGCAGAAGATTTGAAATTATGTCCCTGCCAAAAACTATTGCTGCTGATGAATCACAGCACACACAATTGAAAGGCTGTGGTTGCTTTTATAAATATCTGCGCTCATACATATATATGTAAAAGTATGTATATATATATGTGTGTGTGTGTGTATAGCAACTTGGAAATTGCTATACATATAGATCAGGCAAAATGGCATGGTGGCTTTTTTTGTTTTCCAAAGGATGTTACTGAGCTCATTCAATCAAATTTCTGCTAATGTACTCATATGCATGTACTCATCAATATCATAGGGAAATTTTAAGGACCCTCAGATGAAAATCGGCCTTCTGCATTGAGCTAGTCTGACCACCACGTTAGTTTAATTTATCAAAGTCACCAGTTATAGGACTCAAGTGAGTAATATATTCTTGAGCATAGAATTAGGCAGTCATAGAGCATCCAAGGAACTAGGCTTCAAAAATCAACTAATGTCAACTTGGACTAAAGAGAGCATTGCTTTCACATCCCCATGCAGGGGACTGCTACTAACAGTAGCAGAGTTAATGCTGTGCTAAAGGATACCTTTGTTGCTTTTCTCTTGGTCTAGTGATATGGTTTTCATGACATCCTGTGGGCAATTTATTGAGCTTTCTTGAAAAAGTTCTGCCTTATGTTTTCATTCTGCTTTTTGGCAATTTCATTTAATGCTCACTGTTTCTTGTACTATGGGAAACAGAGATACTCATTCCTTGTTTGCTTCCTCCATGGTATTAATTATGTAATATATCAGCTTTAAACCATTTGGGTTCAAGAGATAGTTCTTGATCGGAGATGCTCCACAGTGAAGCTCTCTGAAGACAATTGTTTTTCTGTCCTAACTGATTTGCCACTAGCACTTTATTATTACAACCTGGTGTGACTAACCAGTGACTTTGCTTCAAAAAGAAGGAATGTATGAAAATTACTTAGCTGAAATGAACTACAGGTTCATTAGCTAAAATAATTGTTGCTATTAGTAGGAACCTATGCAGAATTCTGTTTAAAATATGAGCAAAACCCACACTCAGCAGCTATTGCTGTAGCAATAGCTGAAATACACAGTATACATTTTATGCAAGTTCTTTTAATCTGTTTCAGATCTTTTGTAACATTTTATATCTGCAAAATGAAGAGTACTAAGCAATTCACTGTTGCTCCAGATTGAATTTGCTTTGTAATTAACTTAATATGTCATATAAAATACAACAGTGAACTGTAAACTGGCTTGGAAAAAGAATTACAAATGTTTTCTTCTTGCCAACTTCAACAATCTGGGGAGGGGAATTACTTTTATAATGCTTCACTCTGGATTTTTTACAGTTCATTTGACAGACACATGGCATTGAAAGACTGGTTGCTGCTTAAAATTAAAAAATAAGTTTTATACTAAAAGTGTCTGTCCAAGATAAGTGCAGAGCAGTGTGGAATTACCAAAACCTAATGGCTATCCTGTGAGGACAGAGATCCATTTGAACTTTTCCCTGCTAACCTGTTTTCAGTCCCCAGCCAAACTTGTCATAAGTCTCTGAAGATTTGTTATTACTCTGACTTATACCTCTGCCCTCGTCAAGGCCCTGCCTACATTATAACCTTCTACCTTTCTGCAAAACAGTGATGGAAATCCATCTGGAGCAGGAAGAAGAGATCTTCTATGTACTTAACATCGTGCTGCCTAACCTAGCCAATCAATCCTTCATGCTGATAGAAACTGAAGAAAATTTTTCTTGCCAGCAATAAACCCAACTGCCCTTTGCTCTCTTTTGACACCGCCTATTCCCTTTCGTGTCAGAAGATACTTGTTTTCCCTTTTCATTACCTCTGTTTTCTCTTTGTCCTGAGCTAGGGACTGTAAGAATGCCCTCTGAAGTCCCACACCTCTGCCACAAGGCATAGTGCCCATATGGTCATCATACAGCTTCTACCAAGCAATGCCCTATTGCCAACAGATTTCAGATCTGGCCCCAAGGAATGGCCACATGACCCAACACTGCAAGTCACTTAGCAATTTAAATCCAGAGGACCTCAGTTTCTGTGTCATACTGGAATAACAGCTGCCAAGCACGACATGACTTTTGCAAGGTCACAGAGTAAGTCAGTGACACAGCTGCAAACACAAACCATGTCACCGTTGCTCAGGTCTGTGCCTCACCCGCACTGGGTGGCAGGTAACACATCCTGATCGCTGAAGAGAAAGACCACAGAAGAGCTCACTTCTTAAAACTGCCCAGTGTTTGAGCTAAGAGGGAGCACAGGCACACTGTACCTAGAAAGACACTTCACAGCTCTCCACTTCAAGCAGGCAAAGCATTTCTGGGTGCAGGGGTTGTGTAATGACTCCATCCAGCAGCAGGATGCTCAGATGCCTTCTGGTGATCAATCTGTGTGGGTATATATATATTAAAAACAAGACAAAACAAAACAAGGATAGCACAACCCAAGACTCTTGTACCCAAAAAGGACTCTCTCCATCATTTGTGACACAGTATTGAAATTCAATTCTGCAGCATCCAGGGCTTTAGATATATAGGAAGAGAGTCTGTATAGATATCTCTAGAATTTGTGTACATATAATTCAAGAAAAACATTATTTTCAAAAATAAATGAAAAAACTCATAAAGAATGACATTATAAATTCTGTAAAAAATGAGGGAGAAATACAGTAAATTACTATGATATATTTTCTTATGAATGTTTTACAGGTTTTGCAAAATGTAGCTATTCTGTGCTTCAATATGAGTGGGAATAAATATATTTATTTTGCATTTACAGTTAAATAAACTCATGCAACTTCTGTTTACACATACACACACCTAATCCTCCTATCCCTTAAAGCAGGATGTGCTATCCTGTGTTCAAAATCCCAATGATTATTAATTTATAGCTCTTTCCTGCTCCTTTATTAGAAATGGAGTATTGAGTAAAAGACCATACTAGAAAAGGAATTATTTTGTGCACTAATAGACAACATTATTCTTTCTTTGATAATATTAATGTGCTATGAATACAGTATTGTAGATAGATATGTATTTCTGTACAACATTAAAACAGACACAAAAGACAGAAATTAGTAACAGTTTTCTCAGGGCACCATAGCAGCTTAGTCCTTGCTCTCAAGAAAAAAAGTAAAAGGCTGTATTTCCTTAGCAGCCCACAACATGTCAATGGCTGCAAAACTCAGCTCTCGCTGTGTTCTGCACCGCGATAGCATATTGCAGTGTCCCTCCTTTTTTGAGTTCTCTCCCAACCTACAGCTATTTCTTTTACTGCAATTCTGCTCAGTAATTTTAGTTATTATTATATATATGTACAACTATTCCAATAAGCAGGAAGAGCGGAATTGCTTAAGGCAATGAAGCATATGGTCTCTTGGAATGAGGATTGTGCTGTGTGGGTATTATGCAGAGGGTTTGGATTGTAAAGAAATATGCAGGAGGTCAAGAGAAGGATCAAGCCCAAAATGTCTTTCATGTATTTACTAAAACAGCTTTCCAAAGTCAGTGTGAAAGACCAAGACTACTGTCAGCAACACCCGTCACACAAACACCCAGAAACTTCCTCCCCAAGAACATGACCTGGAGCGATGCTTTCATCTGATGGTAAATATGCCCCGAATCTGCCCTATTGCTCCTGGATACCTATGGCATGCATTCGCTTGGCTCCAGCTGTACAGCTGATTGCAAAATGATAGGGTTTGAGCCTCTCACAACACATCTGTGAGGTCAGGAAGTCGCAACCCCATCTGACATGGAGTGAAGACACATGGAAAGATGTACGAGTCAGCAGTAATTTGTAGTGGAGCCGGGAACTCGTGCCAAAATGCCTGAAGCCCATTCCTGGGCCTTAAGTGCAGACTGAATTTCCAGGTGAACATCTAACTGGTACACCTCTTACTGCGAATCGCAGCTTAACACCGAGAAACTGCCAACAAGATAGCAGTGCAAAGCACGTGCATTTTGATATAGATGATTGTGGCCAACAACAGAGCAGTTTGTCTGCATTATGTCAGTATGTCTGAAAAATTAGTCATAACCAAGTACCATCTATTTATAACTACTTCTCTGTTTTTAAGTCTTATATTTTAGATATCTGTCAATAAGAAAATAAGGGCTGATCCCAAGGCCAGATGGATTCATAATATTCAGGTTGCAAAAATAGGATCATGCTGTTACTCACTGAATTTACTCAGACACTGCAGTTTCTACAAGGTGAGTTTTTCCTAAGAAAAAGTAGTATTGGTTTGTATTTATAAAAAACCACACACCATCTGTTCAAATGACTGTACAAGAGCAAAGCTGACAGTAAAGCTGTATTTCACTAAACCACCTGTGCCCTGGACTAAAACCAGATTATAATGCCATTTTATGAGCTTTCAACGTCATCTTTGATCCAAAAATCCCCATGTGCTCTGCACCTACATAACTGAAAGAGGTTTTCAACACATGTGCTCCATGGCAGGGAGGTGTGCTCTGCAACTGGCACACACGGGAGCCACCTACCGCCTGTCCACTGATGCAGTGAAAGCAGGAAGAAACCACTGCCCAGGAGCCACTTACCTGCACGCTGCCCGAAAGCACAAGCCAGAAAGCAGAAAAGCACCATGTTGCTGCTTCACTAGTAAACCCAAATCCCCCCTTGCTGCCTACCACTCAAAAACGCCTACATGAAGACTTTTTATCCAAGTTCTCTGTAGTAGGGACAGAAGCTCCATTAAAAATAGAGTGGGTCCAAAAATGGAATGTGTTTATGGAATTCCACCTTCCCCTTTGTCCCGTTATGGGAAAAAAGATGACAAATATTTGATTTGCTCCAAGTTAGAGGCTTGAAGAAGTCTTAATGCCAGTGAACTATAGCAGTGAGCCAATTTCTGTGGGTGCCACTCCCAATGGCATGTCGAGTATAATGAGGCCCCATTAATTTGTATGGAAGACTACTTTTTCCCTTAAAGGCATTGCCAGCTAATGAGATGTATTCTCCCCATCATTTCTTCGTTACCACTAAGTTCAGTGGGAGGGTTTCACACACACAGACAATGCTCAAATACATCCTTGAAAATCCTGTTCATACCCCATATGAAAGAAATAGATGGACAGTACAAGCCTCACATGGAGGCTAGCAGTTTAAAGGTGTGAAATAAACTTTAGGAGGTAGGATATGGCCCCCATGGTGTTTACATGGCAGATACTTCACAGTCTGCTGAAAGGAAGGGGTTTGAATGACTTATATTTGTAAAATTGTTTTAATTCAGAAAGGGGCTATTTAAAACAAACAAACAAACAAGACTTATCCATGGTACCTCTATTATTCTAAAATGCAACTGACCTCTTAGAAAATCTCATGAACTGGCAGAATCTGTTGCATAAGTTATGCTGTGCACTTCTGCCACATAGTCTGATCAAACTGGCCTATGCCCAAAAATGCAGAAATTATTTTGATTAATGAAGAGTGTATAGAGAGAAAATGAAATATTGGTAAACCTCAGCATTGCCCACAGTGCTCACATAGCCTTGTATGCTGTCCATCTCGGGCCAGACATACTATAGATCTAATACCATATGGATAAGCTATGTCAGTGCTTTATATTCCTTGCAAATAAATGGCAAAATTACTATATGAAAAATCCACACAAGGGATGCATGTGTAAAAGGTGGATAGGATGGCAACATAGCATGAAATAATTTCTAAGGGAAAGGAATCATGAATAATATTCCTTACAGTCAGGAGATGAGTCTCTTCCACAGAAGCCACTTCTCTCTCTCGAGCAAAGATCCACTGTCTGAAGCTTTGCTAAAGTCCCTCTTCCATATCTAGCTAGAGACATGAGTCATACACCCCTGTTGGAAGAAAAAAAGAAGCAACACTTGGGGGAAGGAATCAGTTTGCCTGTTTGAAAGAATTAGTGAAATACTGTCAAGGCCAGCGGGGTTGAAAGATTCTTCTTGTCATGGCCAAGAACCAGTTTTGTCATGGCACTTGTTTGAGATTTCTGATGATTCGTCTAAGATCTCAGCTTCCTCTGAAGGACAACCCGTCCCCTCCTCCTGCACCTCTCATTTATAGGTCGGAGCACTGGGGTGCTCTCAGGCATCCCTCGTGCTTTTACATATTCTCCACATTTTCCAAGCTTCCATCACTGCTTTCCCTTGCCTCTGAATCCCCCTTAAGATGGTTTTTCTACCTACCAGTCTTCCATGGCCTGGAACATAACCACTGGCAGAAATGCTGTTTCCAGTCTATTTTATTTGCTTACATTTTAGTAAGTATTTTTGGTTTTGTATTTTGCTGCTGATACAACCATTATTATTTTTTTTTTTCTATCAACACAGATCAGTTCCATTTAAAGTACATCAGATAGGGACACCTGTAACTAGTTTTACTTGAATATATGTACACAGTTATGTATACATTATATACATATAGGCATTATATATATACATATATATATACACATATATATAAGGCACTGTAAAATGTACCATCACTTCTCTAGGACTGTTTTTAATCTGTAAAAGTAGATCATCTTTCTTCATATAATCTGAAATGTCTAACCAAGACATTTTTAAAATGTTTCAGGGTTACAGAGATATCAGCTGTGAAATAAGCCTTACTTTAAAATTCAAGTTATTGTGACAAGATGAACAAAACCTATTTTGACAGTAATTCTAATCTATTTATTATGTAACTATTCCTCTCTTAAAAGACACATTCACCTGTATAAATAGTTTCTTTTGTCTCTCCTTATTATGTTCCAAAATGTGAACTGAAACTTGTCCTGCAGAATAAAAAATAACAATAATGGAGAAATTAATACACAGTTGGATAATTTATCCATTACTTAAAGAAAGGAAAGCCAAGATCGCTGTAAGCCAAGATGTCTTTAAATAAAATGTACTAAAACAGATCAGGAGCTTATATAATTCTGTTTGATGCAGCCAACATCAATGGAGCCTGGTAATTATGTTTTTGGCCATTTTATATATAAGGGAATCTCTGCCATGTGAAGACATGACAGCACACAAATATGCCTGGCATTTACAATGAATGTGCTTGAATGGGTTCTTGCTTAATGCAATTAGCCTATATATGCAAATTATGGCATCAGAAATCCTGCAGCAGCTGCTGTTAGGAGGGCTTGGCAACTGTATGTGTTACAAGCCAGTCTTACAGATCAAACAGACATATATTCAAAGACTAGAAATGGATAGATAGATGAAGATAGATTAAAAATTGCACATCTTTGGGATGTATAAGTCCCAATACCCTGGATAGAACATTTCAACAAATACCAATATAACATTTTTCCACAGTTACTCTGTAGCAATGAGTCATAATTGTGCCAGACCACAGGATCCCTATTAACCTCTCAACTTTAATAAAAAGCAGTACAGAAAACTTCATTTAGTGTTGTTTCATGGACCACTTACTGTGGCCTCATAGGCATGATCCATGTTGGCCACAACCAGGAAACGCTCTTTTAGAGACTTGGCATATTTTCTACTTTACCATAAGCACCTTGAAAGTACAACTTAACCTGCAATCACTTCTTTTAACATTTTGTCACCTGCAGATTTTGCACTGGAACTGGCCTTTCCAGTTCTACTGTTTCAGTTCACGTTTTGCACAAGTAGAAGTAAAAATGGGCAGCACACCTGAACCATCTCAGCAAATGAATGCATCTGAGGCGTAACTCATTGGGGAAAATCAGACACTTGAAAATACTGAAGTGACTCAAAGGTTTAAAAAATATATATGTATTACGAGAGCCACAAAAAAGGTTACAGACAGAGCTCCACAAAGCCTGCACGGATACATTCCAACAATTCAAGGTGGCAGAACAGGTGAAATACAGACCATAAAAACGGTTTGACATCAACTTTCCAGACTGTCAGAGACAGCAACCTTGACCCCATCTTTCCCACACCAAAAAAAAAAAAAAATTGAATATATATATCTCTATCTATATATATATCTATCTATCTATATTTCTAGTCTGGACCACAGATATAGTCCAAAGAAAACCACATTGCAATTTCCACAATAGGCTTGTAGGAGAATAGGCATCATCTGAAGAACAACCATTATAACACCCATGAGGTGATTATCTTAGGCCAAGTTGACATAACATTATGCTTCGTTAGCAATTTAGAACAGCAACACAACACAGTTCATTTGATGCACATGGCTACCAACACATAGCTCTGTGCAACCCTTAGAGCTAACTTTAACCAAACTAAGTAATTACACTTGTTTTGTTTAATTTAAAAAGAAAATGCAAATGTAAGATATTAGGGCAGTTCCTGCTATCACCTTTCTTAAAAATTCAAGACTTGAAGATTTCTTTAATGTACTTGCTTACAGACACATTTTGAGACTGCATTAATGATGTTCAGGAAAATATGCCACCCTGAGCCTTTTTCCCTTGTTCAGGTTATGTCTGTATCCAGTTTTGACATAAGGGGCCAAATGCTGGTTGTGTATCAGTGCAGTATTTGGCCCAGAGTTTCAAAGTCTTTGCTATTCAGACTTTCCTATGAGGTCAACAGATAAAGTAGTAAAAAAAGAAAATATTAAGGCTTCAAGTAAAAATATTTCCTTTCTCTCCCACCCATGTAGTAAGATACATTTAATTTCATAATACTCAACATATGATACAATTAAAGATACAGAGATCCAACTTCTCAAGGCAGATTGTACTACAATGAAAACCTAGAGGCTAAATGGGAGTGTATGAACAGGGAACAAACGGCTAATAAAATGCAAATATGCAATGAAAATTGATGCATAAAATAAACAAAAACTATTGCTGTTTTTTAAATAAGTAATACAATCCACAGCTAAAAATAAAAACATGTTGAGAAGATTTAAGACTTCTGAAACATGAAATAAACATGACAAGAATAAAGAAGCTACTTTACAAGATCCAATAATTTGTGCTAGATTTTCATGGCTGATCCCCACCTACTGTAAATTAGCATCACTTAGATGAGCTTTGATGGAGCCACACCAATTTACACCAGCTGAAGATTTGGCCTGAAGTGTCTGTAAAAACTGAGACTATCTGGGCAGAAGAACCTTACTACTAATCTGTAAACTGCTTGAAGAACTATACTTTAATATTGGCTGGATTCTGCTCCAAAATTAGACTTAATAAGTAGGTCCCCAGTCCCACAACAGGAGCTATGAAAACAGACACTTACATTTATGAGAAAAAAGCTGCAGGTTCAGTGCCTGGGATGGAAATGAGGCTGGATTTGCTGCATGCAATCTCCTGTTAACTGTTCTGCTTAGAATATTCTTTCAGAGGATTTGAATAATTTACTCCAGGCTATGTGCACTGAATTATATGCAAACCTCAAAAGGAAAAAAAAAAAATACTTTGGTACCATTGTAAACCTATTAAAAAGTCGAATGTCTCTCAACTGTGGGCAACAACTACTCACAAAATATATAATCCTTACATCTAAATCTGTAATGATACAGCACATTCATTCTTTCCTCCCTTACCCCTTGTGAACTACGTCAAAATAACCCTGGATATTAGTGCTTTATACACACAATACTGTGTTTAGTCTTACTGAGAAATTCTCTCATGAACTAATGTAGTTAACTTCAAAGGCTCTTTGGCCCTTCAAGTTCCTCAGTAGGTTTTTTGTTTATAAATGCAGGAGAAAGAACAATCAAAGTGGAGCATCACTGGGATGCAAATCTCAAATATTACATTGGTGCAAAATTTCAGCCTTGCCTGCATGAATTTCATGTACGTATTCAAAGATACATGGTAAAATGTGCCCTTGTCTAGTTCCCTAGCCCAAATTCAGTGTGTCACATACCCCTCTTTTTCAGGGCTTACATATGGCATACATGGTACTTTAAAAACAAGTAAGTCTTGTGATACTCTATGCACCAGAGTGAATTCCAGTCCTTGAGGAAGTACTGCATCTTCCTGAGGAGTTTACATCATGGTAGAGTTGCAGATTAATAACAGTTAAAGATGGAAGAAATCTATAAGGCCATCTGGTCTAGCCCCTTGCCCCTGCAGGTTCACCTCCTACAGAAATTTTTTGAATGACTTGTCCTAATATAGTTTGACAGTTCTAAATAGTTAGTCTCCAATACTCTGACTTGGAAGACTATTCCACTGCTCCTTCCCCTCCATCTTTTCTGCCTCCTTCTAAATGTAGACCATTGGTTACCAGTGACAACCCTTTGATTTACCTTTGGTTTTACATCTTTTAACTAATGTATTTGTAAAATTATGATACTCAATTTCCACTTCATTGCTTAGCCAGTGACATGTTTTTAGCCCTTTAAATTTCCTCATCAGCCAGCCTGTCCTGTCTTTTAATATATATTGCTCCTTCTGTACCTGGTCCAGTTTGCCAGCATCTTTCTGGTACCACGGTGCCTCCAACTACTCTACATGCCAGTGAGCAAATCTGCATAGAAAGACTATTGCTTCTCTGCTCTGCAGTGTCCCTAGAGCAGGCATTTAAAACATCACCAAGGCAATATAATGCATACTGATTTCTAGTTCACTCTCTCATAACTTTGGCCGATATCACAGCTTCATTGCTTTCCAGGTTTCTCCCTTCAGGCAACATAGATAGAGCATTACATAGAGAGATGATTAACTTTCTTATGTTCTCTTCAACCTTCTTCTCCAACAAATGATGTGATATACAGGGGACATAATAAGCATATATTTCAGCAGATGTCAAGATTTACCAAATCAAAACATAAATTTTAACCAGGCAAAATGGATGTCAATATTTGCCTTCTGGAATAATTAATCTCAACATACATGGAAACAAGTAGGATGTTATCAACACATTCTGAATTGCTACCAAATACCTGGAGAGCTCTCCATTATAGTAAAGGACTGAAAAGGATTCAATCCTTTAAAACAAATACCTTGAAAAATTATTAATTCACCTCTCTAGTCAAAACTATTCACCAGAATAACCAGGTGGAAAGTTGAGGTTTCGTTTGCTGACTGGCTCAGTGATAAATAATAATTTTTAGTGACTTTGGCAAGTCACTCAGGATATTCTTAATTGAAGACATGATCTGGCTAGTTAGCATTGGTCCAGATCTCAGTACTTTTGTGTTCTGAGGTGGTAAGTGAATGGGAAGGAAAACAAGATAAGGAATGGAGAAAATAAACAAAAAATTCCATTTGTCCCAAAATTAGCTTTGCCAGAGTCCTCATATTTGTGACAAAAGTAATGCACCCCTTTCTTGTTTTTTATAGTAAAGTTGTCTTTAAATCCAACAAAGTAAATGTAGTTTTCTGGAGACAGGAAAAGGCAACCTCAGAATGTTAAATAGATTTGATTGACATTATTTTAAAAAGTTGTTCCCCAGGGGGAAAAAACCCAAATGGAAAATCCTTTGTCTAACAGTATTGAAGACCAGAGGGAATGTGCTAGTAATTAGGCAGACAGAAAATTTATATCCTTTAGATGTATGCTTGGCTCAGTTACACACATTGTAAATTCAACAGATCACGATAACCTTGCTGCAGGATTACACAGATGGCACCAGGGCAAGGCAGTAAACCATGTTATTGCCTAAATCCAACAGGTAATAAGGAGGGTGCAGAGAAAGCAGCTGACAGCTGTTTAAAATATGTTCCCATCCAAACATTTCCTTTCTTATTGGCTTGATTTTGTTTCTGAGTCAGAGAAGCCTTTAAAAACCAGAGGGAGCAAGAAGTCAGAGTGGAAGATCATTACTGGTGTTGTGGTCCTTTTCCACGAGAGACGAATATGCGCGCACACACACACACACACACACGCACAATTTCACACGCAGGGAGGCGAATGGCAGACAGTGAGAAGCTGTTGCTCTCCTTTCTCCTGCTCCCATCGGAGACCAGGGAGGCTTTTAAAGACGACATAGCGTTCGTGGCCTAAGTGCCCTTGCCTTGCTTCTTCCCAGGAGGAGGAACCCAACCCACAGTGTCTGGGGGCCACAAAGCAGTTCTTGCACATCCAGATACCCAGAGTAGGAAGCCTGCTTTCCATGTCGGTAGGAAAACAGCAGTTGGGCCTCTGACTCCTGCTGGACACATTGCTGGCCAGAAGAACTGGGCAGGGTCATGGGAAAAACTGCATGATCCTGGACTGACCATACCTTTTTCACAGCACAACTGGTACACAACAGGTTTGTTGGACAGACACACGCACAATGGCTTTAGCGCTCTCTTGCATGAAAGAAATCCATTCTGTGGTTGTGGTGTTAGGTCATAGCCAGTTCCCGCCTGTCAGTTCAGGAAGAGTCTGATGGACTGTACAATTTTATTCTCTCGAGAATAAGGCTGCAGCTGGTTTTTGGCCAAAAGAGAAAGATGAAATGATGAAAACAGAACAAACCCAAAACAAGAAAAGGAGAGTGGCCAGCTGTTGCTGCTCCTTCTTTGTTGTTATTTGAGTCTTCACAGTGCTCCTAGCTTCATGGCTGGCTGAGTGGATGGCTCTTTATTGTTAATTAATTTTATTTTACACTGAAATTTCGTAGGTTGTTCCACCAACTCCAGACACCTTCTTAACGTTTGAGTGTCTAGCAGGGCTGACAGGTGTCCCCTGGGAACTTGATGTTGAACCCAACCTGGATATTCCTTTTGGCTGTCCATTTATTTTACTGTGAGGTGTCTTCAACTGCATGTCATCCCTGCATCAAAAGAAATATCAAAAGATGGAATGTTGTGACCGGTGTGATAACAGAATGGTTTCATTCAGGATAAACAATTATCCCTGTTACCCCGAGTCGCAGTGTTGCAAAATATTCAAGCGTGGGAGCAACCTGGTTGAAGCCAATATACTTCATGAAAAGCCACTGAAAAGAGAAAATTCATTTGGCCATTAGGTTAGTGGATCAGATCCCAGTAGTATTTGTTCACTTAGTTATCTGCTTAAATGTTTTGTTGAACTAAACTAATTGCATAAGCATTTGTAGGTCGCAGGAGGGTTTAACTGTCACCACTGTTGACCTTAAGCCAAACTGTGTCTTACAATCAGAAATAAAATACTCAGAAAAAACACTTCCCAGTTAAATATCCAGTTAAACAAAATTATGTTGCCCATCTCTGAAAGACACAGGTAAAGTGCAAGACTTCTTTGTGACAGAAGACACAAACTGAATCAAGTCAGGAAGCACTCTAGGATGCCTGTAATTCTGTAATTAAAAACCATACTCTGGATGGGCTCTTTTAAATAATTTCCTTTCTTACGATCTACTGCCAAGGAGCATGGACAACAGGCTTTCCTCAAAAGATCTTTTAAATCTGGGCCACTACACACTAAACCTTAATCTGCCTTGTCCCCATGACTCAAAAAGTAATTAGATAAAAGCCTACCAAAGAACTGTGTGTGTTGTGGAAGTGCCAGCACATCTGGGGTGTGCTGTATTCTCGCATCTTACTCCTACACAGTAGATGTCTGCTTGGGTTTGCCTCAGTCTGAAGTTTAAGACTGGCCCGCAAACCGAGGCAGCCTGAGCTATTTCAGACCACTATGACTTTTTCTGGAGGCCAGAAGGTTTGATGGATTAACTGTATTCAAAAGGCAATTTCATTCTTTACATGTAGCAAGTTGAAGGAGGTGATTCTCCCCCTCTGCTCCGCTCTGGGGAGACCCCCCTGCAGTGCTGGGTCCAGCTCTGGGGCCCCCAACAGCAGAAGGACACAGACCTGCTCGAGTGGGGCCAGAGGAGACCACGAAGATGCTGGGGGGGCTGGAGCAGCTCCCCTGGGAGGCCGGGCTGAGAGAGTTGGGGGGGTTCAGCCTGGAGAAGAGAAGGCTCCGGGGAGACCCGAGGGCGGCCTCCCAGGGCTTAAAGGGGGGACAGGGAAGGTGGGGAGGGACTCTTGATCAGGGGGTGGGGGTAGGACAAGGGGGAACAGTTTTAAACTGGAAGAGGGGAGATTTAGATTAGATGTAAGGAAGAAATTCTTCCCTGTGCGGGGGGTGAGGCGCTGGCCCAGGGTGCCCAGAGCAGCTGTGGCTGCCCCCTCCCTGGAAGGGTTCAAGGCCAGGTTGGACGGGGCTTGAAGCAACCTGGTCTGGGGGAAGGTGTCCCTGCCTGTGGCAGGGGGATTGGGACTAGATGGTCTTTAAGTTCCCTTCCAACACAAACCATTCTATGATTCTATGTGTCTGCAAAACAAACAAAGCTATCCTGGACTTTTACACAGCTCTTGATAGGCTCAGAATAGCTCCAAAACTAAATGCACTTTTTCTGTGGCAACCTGGTCTGACAGCTGTACCCTGGCGCTGGTGCAACAGGACCATCAGCTCACTCCAGCCCACCTTCTGCTACACGTTTAAGCTGTGTTTGCACTAGAGAATGAAATTGTGGCTATCTGAACCAGCAAAACACACATACATAAATATAAAAAAAAATATTGAGTGGTTTTGTAAAATGCTGCTGTATCCCTAAACAACTGAAATATACAGGGACCAAATTCTACATTTGCCTTACTGAAGTATTATAAAAGCCCTAATTCAGTGCTGAAATTCTCCCAAAGAACAGTCTGCCTCCTGAAACAAGGCAGAAAGGAGCTAGCAAGGAGCTAGGGGAAAGGGGAGAAGGGAAAGTAATTTGTGGTGCTACTGACAGAGAAAATGTGCTAGATTTACAAAGCACAGAGTACCTGTGGGAGGTTCATATCACTAGGTAAAAAACTTCATGTTTATAAAGCTATTTATTTATTAATCTAGGTATTTGACTTGACCTTAGGAACTTCAGTAAGAAAGATCCTCTGCAACAGTATCATATGTCTGAATTTCTTTAGCATCTGATAGGATCTGTAGCTATTTTAATAGCTAGACCACTTTTGCCAGACACTGTGTTTTTCATTACTTCAAAGAGCTGAATTGACGTGAATTTACAGGCTCTACATTTTAAACAAGCACAGTGTAAAAGCAGTGGGACTAGCAGGCTGACATCATAACCAAGAACCAGAAACTAAGAAAAGGCAAACAGCTTTTCATATATTATCATCTTTCCTACAGCAGCAGCTGACACATCCGGGTCTCAAACAGGGGGCAGAGAGGCAAAAGAAAGTTCACAGGTCTTCTTTCACTGGAACAGACTCGTTTTTTTAACACATATGAAGAGTTAAAAATGGCTGGCTACATCCTGAAAGGAAGATCTTCAACCAGTATATAAATCATCTTAACAACCAGAATTGACTAGAAAACATCGAGGGAAAAACTTGCTGGCACTAAACTTCAGGAGACCCACAATAATGGCTCTCCCACATTTCAGTAACTTTCCCCAAAATGTTGTATAGTACTGGAGTGAGAAACTTGGGACCTTAACCAGAGCACAGCATAGTGCAGTAAGTGCCAGATGCAAAGAAAAAACCTAGATATTTTTGATGAGCCCTTCAGGTCCCAACTTGGCTGAAATACTCCACCCTTGGTGGGATCATGTAGCTCTTTTCAGACTTTCCAAGCCCTACAGTCTTCAGAAGGAAGAGAAAGAAAGATAAGCGTCTGCACAAGCTGCAGCTAAAGATCTTGCTCAGATACCACTTACTCAGGCTCTCAGCACAGGAAACCCTCCCTCTCCCCATGCTTTCTCACAGAAAGGAAGGAAGCAGCAGAGCTCTAAGGCAATGCCAAGATGATCTCTGCTTTTATTACCAGTTCTGTACTACGGGACACTCAATACAGCAAAATACACAACTCTCTATGCCAAGCACAATTTCCAGGACCGGTCTCAGCCCGTTTCCCTTAGTGCAGGGTATGCTTGCACGTGCTGTGATGCCAGCTTTGTCTCTATGTCCAAGCAGCGGCTGGATCCAGCCTCCGTTTAGGCCACAAACTAAAACAGCTCCACCCATCTGTGCACAATGGGAGGGATAATCTGCCTCTTATCTTGCAAATAATTATCTAATACACCTAAAACACTAAATCACTATGACTTTTACAAGTTAAGTGATTGCCTGCAGTTCAAGTTACAGCAAATGTGCAAACATTCTGTCATGATGAGGTTGCAATGAGGGTGCCACAGAATTGGGAGAGCACCCACAAACCTCCCACTCTGCCTGGCCTACAGCAAACACTTAATCTGGGTCATGCCTTCAGCCAGGTGCTCTGCACTTGCTTGCAAACAGATTCACATTGCTAAGCAGCACCTAAAGCAGTACATACCTTTGTGCTCCCACTGATTGCACCTCTGTAATTTCCACAGTGTTTACAAATGAGACAGCCTTTGGGCCTCCATAAGAGGGTGACCTAGGCATCCCTGTGGGGGATGACGGGACCTGGTGGCCTGGGGATTTGTAGGAGCCATTGCTCACCCTGCCCTGTAGTGTTTGATGGGACTGGACATTATTATTGGCTAAATCAGCTTGCAGAGAGGTTGTGGAAGTCCTTGGTGCTCTTGTCATTGCACTTGAGAGTGAGGACACTGAGGACTGCAGTATAGGGTTCCTTGTGCTAAAACTGGTAGCAGCCATCAGATTGTCTCTAGATCCATATCTCATTGCCATGCTGCGTGGGTCTTCAGAGAGTGTGCTGACTTGCTGAAGGCTGTAAGAGCTAGGGGTGTCGTAGACACCTGAGTCTGCAAATACTGAATCAGGGTGCGAGTGGAGGAGCTTCTCCCTCTCTTCCATCTCTTTCCTCTCCTGGATCGATGCCATAATGGTTTTGGAAAGGTTATCATAGCGGACTGGGGAGGGGTCTCGCTGATGTGGAGCTGGGTCCCCCAGCACTGGGCTGAAGCTCTGCGGTGGTTGGCGTTGCAGCTCACTCCCCCGTAGGTGGCACATTTTGGCTGATAAATACGGGGAGTGGTACCCAACTGAGCTGACCGCAGAATGGGCGATGCACTTCCTCCCCGAGGGCGACATGGGGTTTAGCAAACTGTCATATGAAAGACTCCCATTTCTGTTTGACAGGGAATTGGGAGAAAAGATGCTTTTGTAAGGGGTGGAAGCCACCCCTTCGGACTTTATTGGATGAAGGGGCACTTTGTCTGTCCCTCTCCTGCCAGCAGATTTCAGGCTCAGGGATCGTGAATTGATGGCAAAAGAATCTATCTGGAGTGGGGAAGACTGATAGGTCTTATGGAGGGAGCTCTTCCGGTAGCTGGGGATGTCCAAGCTGGGTTCAGACTGGTAATCAAGGCTCCTGCCATCCTCTTCTAGCAGAGCCCCTTGACTGTGTCCCTCCTGCATGGAGATCTAAAACAGAGGTGAATATGAGAAGCAGAAGTCAATGACATGTAAGTACAGGTTTGCTCTCTATGGTGAGTGCACGGGAAGAAACAAGCTGGAGGTCTTCTCTCAGACCCTCAGCCCAACTATGACAAAGGTTCATTATAAAGAATCTCCTAACTCCTGTTCAGCATATAGGTAAGCACCTTAGAAACAAGGAGGAGTTACTTATAAGTGCTAAATAATATTGATGGTAATAGATCTGTCAATACATGGACACTGAAAACACAGAATGAGACCTTCTAAACTGAGACTCAAGTCTCAGTCGAGGTAAATCAGATTGTAATCTGATAATAATGCCCTTGGAAAAAGCACTTCCAGTTTTCTACAAATAGCTCTTGAGTTGAGAGATGTCTGGTATTGCATGCCAAGTCAGAAATATTTTAGGCTTCATTTAAACACACTGGTGACCAGCACACTGTTATCCACTTTACTCAGAGCTATGAATATTCAGTAATTCTGAACTTCTGGTCATAGGTCTTCACAATTAAGCACCTAAGCTTAATTAAGTAAGAGAGGCTCCTTCTCACCATTTAGACAACAAAATGAAGCAACTTCGTCTTTTTTATTGCCTGTGTAGGAGAGAGTGGCCACATCAGAGAAGGAAACATAGGCCATAATTTATTTATGTGCATTGAAAACAGACAGGATTTTGCTTTAGTTTACTCTATGACAGATTGCTTACAGTTCTGTTCACTTAAAATACCATTCTGTGCTGAGCAAATAATTTCTGCTGTTACTTTTAAGGAAGAGTTTGTCATAATGCACAATAAATTGGATACACTGGCTCTGCAAACAAAGTATTATTATCAGTCACATATTTAATCAGAAATGCAGTCAATGCAGTTTGTTCTGTATCTAGTTTATTTTAAAGGAAAATTATCCAAAAAACCCTAACCAGTAAAAATCTGTTCTATTCTGAGTTTTTCTTGAAGTTTTTTTCTTTGAGCTAGAAGATACGGAAATATGCAGAACAGCTCACTGTCTTCTAGAGCATGGTGCTAAATTTGGCCTTCTCTGGAAAAAGGAGACCAAGAGAAAGCCTCTAAAGGAGGAGGAAAGAACAATGATGTAGCTTATATTTGTGCTACTTTTCCCTGTGCTCTGATCTCTCTCCCCTAACAGCTTTCACTGCTCAAAAGCAGAATTATATTGACAGGCTGAAGAACTGATACAGATGAGACAACATGATATTCCTTACACCAGCTTGTCTCTTTCCCTCCATACCTTATACTTAGACGTGGTTTGGCAGACAAAAACGTGCTATCCCATCAACTTGCCAAGTGAACTAATTTTTATAATATTCCCACTTGACTACTAGAAAGCTGTGACTACTCTAAAACTGAACAAGTCCAAAAAGCTGATTGTATGCACACCAGTCAGACTATAGTAACATATTTTTAGGTTAGGATTGACACAGCAACTCTCAGAGTGAAGATGCTGTACCCTGTTATCATTTCATAGCACTGCCCAGTCTCCCAGCCTAACCAGAACCTATCCTGTATCTATACTGCATCTATGGCTACGTACTGAATGAATACAACAAGCTTGCCTTCCATGGCGCTCTGACTTTAGGCATCATGACCCAAAATACTGTTGCTAGCTGATGCCTGTAAATAGAATATTTTGAATTGGATGTCAAGCCATTTTTCATGTAATAAAGTGAAGATGATTACACTTTTTGGATGCAGTGAACACAGTGTTGTTCTTATGTTCCCTTTCACAACCCAATTTTTTCTTCATTAAGTGGACAAATTCAGATAATAACATTTACAATTATTGCAGTAAGACTAAAACCTGAACTTGGTGATAGCTAGAATTTCACCATCTATTACCATCTTTCTTTTCAAAATGAGAAGGATACTAGAAAAATTTTCTTCACCATTTAAGTAACATTCTGTCTTATTCCACTGTTGCTGCAGTCAATTATATGTCTCCACTGTGTTTTCCTTTCTTTACCTACATCATCCCCTTCTTGTTATTGCAGGGGTGACACTGGAGGACCCAATGAAATTAACTGTAAGAAAACTGCATTGTGTGTGGTATGTGTGTTTTAAAAGTATCTCCACTGGTGTGTGAAGACTTGGATACATATTGCAAATATACAAGTTAGATTGGTGATTTTCAAACTGATGTTCTCAAGTCCTGGGGGGGACAAGGAATATTTACAACAAATCCACAAATCCATGAGAAATGAGTGAGAAAAATAAGCTTATTAGCAGTGGGCTTAGTTTTGCACTCTGCTTCCAAAGGGAACAGTGTAAACTGTTTCAAAACTCCTAAGCAAAAGAGAAAGCAGTCAAATTTCCAGAGCAAGTCTCTAATTGTTTGGACCTCAGTTCTCTTGATAGGAAGAAATTATGCCAAATATTAGGAAGGTTTTTTTCCCATATAACCCAAACATGCTGAGAAGGTGCTAAGAAAGGTCAAACATGAGGAATCTTCCATTACTTTTAACTAAAATATCTCTTGGGCTGCTTTAAAAGTTCTTTCTGTTTTGCAAGCTGACATCTTAAGGAATCACTGAGCATTTGTCTGTTGGCTAAAAGATCTGATCCAGAAAAGCGCTAAGCATGCCCAGCTCCCTCTGAAGTGAATGTGAGTTGGCACCTATGGCAGGAGAAGCCAATGGGAGGTGACACTTCTCAGCATCTCAGGATCAGGCTGAGACGCTGGTAAAGCAGCAGCCCATGCCTGTCAGCAGGACAGACATGTCAAGCTCAACAGAGGACAGCTGCGAAAGCAGACATGTTTTCATAAGGAGCATGGTGAAAATATACACTATTGCACAACAGTGGCAAGTGTTGTTATTTACTTTTACACTCTGACATTCACTACAGCCCTGCAGTGAATTTATCCTCAGCTCCATGTTGCCCAGTGTTAGCTGGGAGCAGATTCTTTTCTCCCAGGCTCGCTCACCTGCTCAGCTGTAGCATGGTAGTGGACTTTGGGATTGTTGCTGAAAGCTGGTCGATACTTGTACATGGCAGGTGTAGGAGGACTGATAAGTTTGGGTGAAAGGCCACCTTCTGTAAAATAGAAGAACAAAAAAGGACTTTCTACTAAAATGTGTGGACAGAAAGCTATTATTCCTAATTCCTTGCTACCCATGGTCCTCTGCAAACAGATCTGTTCTGGAAAGAATAAAAATTGCAGTACTTTTGTGCAGAATTCCACCAAAATCAATGGGTCCCCTGTGGAAGTAACAGTACACTGCTGCCAGATCAGCAATCTAAAGAGAAGAAGAAATAATGTATAATATATTAAGTGGGGTGACATATTTTGGTGAGTAGTAATTTGAAATACCAGATATTTGGGTTGAATTCTGCTACTAGTTTTGTCAGGAAAAAAATAGATGTTTTTTAATAGTATCAAAGCTTTAATTTCACATTTTCATAAATGAAATAATTCAGTTTGTAATGCCTAAGCAATTCATGCTAATATTTCTGATTCCTCAGTTCAAAATGAAATTTTTCATTTTAAAATTGATCAAGAATTTAAGATGGGGTTTAAAAGGGTTTAAAAACTCTACAAAACTGATATGAAATATTCAACCTAGGCTTGAATGAACCAATTCAAGCTGACTTTTCTCTCTCTTTTCTGCTGTTTACTCCCCTAGCTCAGAACTCTTATAAATAGAAAAAAATCCCTTCACTCAGATCGCATTACTGTTTTGAAAGAATACCAGAAGCCTTTTAAAGAGGCTGAAATATTTTCTTACTAATAAAAAATAAAACACTGATCATGCAACTATACCTTCACTGGTCCCTAGCTGCCCTTTTAGCTCAGAGTACTTGCTTGGATCTCCTTTGGGTGGGAGAGGTGGTTGCACATCCATACTTTTATCTTCCAGACCTTCCAGGCTAATTTTAGACTGAAAACAACCAAAGAATCAATCATTACCCACAACTTGGTTAAATAACAGCATGTGTCAAGAGTGCTGGATGTACCACAGAACAAGAACTACCTATACTTATAATGACAAACATGATTTAGCATCCACTTCAGACAAAGACTGTCATGTGTAAAGTTAGCATTGTCATAACAAACCAGTGTAATTTTAAATGCACTGTCCTAGTCTACTTGGCATGCTAAATAACATTATTGTCATGCTAGTTAATATGTAGTAGAAGACAATGGTATTTTCTAGCATTTTTCAGCAACTTTCCAGGCAGCTCTCAAGAAGTAACTTTCCAAAGAGTATAACAAAGTAACTATCCACAAAAATCTTGCAAGGAGGCTTCTTTTGAATCCACTGCTTTTTATATGACTAAACAAATCCTTCTCTCCGATTCAGGCCAGGAGAAACTGAAAAAAGAAGAGGAGAGAAGAGAACTCATCTTCTGAGCCAATATTCCTTTCACTGGAACACAAGCCTTCCTGCAGTCTGGAAGCTAAAATCCTTCCTTGAAGTAGAACAAGTGACCTGGTGGTACAAGGGTTCCCACAGTGTTAAGTTTGTTAAAATTAATTTGAACACCAAGAGGAGGCACTCTTGGAACAGAAAGTAACTACCACAAAGAACAGCCACCTCTTCCAAAAGATGCCCAGAGGCATTCTTTTCTAGAGCTGCAAAAATGGATGTTACTGGACCAAGAGCTGTTGTTGCCGAACCTGGGCTATTTTGAGATGATGAAGTATACAACAAGGACTCCATCTCTATCATTTTCTCAAAAAAATGCATCATCTCAATAAGATTTTCAATTACAAACTCATTCCCAGGCTTGATAACATCCAATCCATGCTCTTCAGAAGCAGTGTTTGAAAGCTGCCTTACCTTGCTCCGGTTGAGGTTGGCTTGGATCCCGTTGTCACTGATCTTCACTGTGATCTGTCGCTCAGATAAATCAGGTCTGAGGAAAGGAGGCTTCACACTCACAGCTTGCTTTTTCTTGGGCTCAACTACGTACCTGATTAATTGTTCAACAGTCATCATTAAAATAAACAATAACCTAAGAACAAGGCATAGAGACAAGAAAATCTTCCTGCTTCCAGGGTATGATTTAAGAATGTGTCAAAATCTATGTCAGCAAACTCAATTTATTTCAATGGATGTAATAATTAAAAAGCAATACAAAGATCAATTTTTTTTTTAGTGAGCAAAAGGAGAGGATGCATTAAAAAGCCCAAGCAGCTTTGAAGCACTGATGGAGAAGAGCACAGTTCACATGAAGAAAGAGAGGCCTACCACCAATGGAAGTGATTTACTAGATCTTACCTAGTTAGCATGGAACAGCTTCCCTGCAGTGGAAGACGGTGACTGGGGGAATAAGACCCAGCACGTGGGGAGTTAACATGGAGAAGATGATATGCTGTCAGTTCTAGCTTACCACATGGTGACTTGTGTCTGTAGCATACTTAGAGTGTTCAAATAAACGGAGGTAAAAGAAACAGACAGGTCTATAGGAAACAACAAACCTAAAGGGAAATGGCTGACTTTAGATACCTGATTTCTTTCCAGTGGACTAGAATTCTGTAAGTGCCATTGGGCAGTGTCTGTACAATGCATAAATATCAATACACACACAAGCTTTCTCTGTTTTATCCAGTGAATAGGACATTCTACTAGTGATGGCTCAGTGACTTTCAATATACAGGACAATTTGAACAGGTCTTCACCAAATACAAACATTCTGCTTGCTGAAAGTCAGAATAGCCAGCACGATAATACTCACAACCCTCTCAACAGGAGTGTCTCCCAACTGCTAATATCTGACTCTTAAAGTATCTTGACCTGGTTTTCATGTTTTGGTAAGTTTTAGAAGCAGCTATTCTAGTGCCTTCACTTTAACGCATGTGACAGTCTTTTAGGACTTATATGTTGCATAGTGAAGGGGAAAAAAAAAAAGGGCAGATAATAGTGTCAGGGTCTGGAATTGCTCAACACCCTGAAAAGGCTCAAATAAGTCTTATTATAGTACAATTATTAACATGTTTGTAGGCTGGACAGCTCAGCACCTAGGATATTTATACTCCATCTGATCTATTGCATTAAAATCCTGATTTCAAAATGTGAAACGATAAATCCATTTCCCCCAAAATAGAAAGCCATAAATAAAATCCCAAGTTCCATGAGGTAGACCTCATTGAAAATCTGTTTTATGATAATGAAAGTGCCAGTGAGATTGAAAACCACAGCAGCCTTAAATTGGATTTAAGTCTTAAGGAGAAAGGCTGATTTTAGATTCCTTCCTTTTCTCCAGCAGACTGGCATACCTGGACATTGACTGTACAGTGTAAAAAGTCATGCTGGGAATATGATAACATATGGAAACTTACCTTGTTAATGAAATCCACTGGATAAACAAGTTGGTGAAGACAAGGGTATCAGCTCTTGATATAATTTGACATGCTCATTCCAATAAACATTTCTGGGATTAGGGTTATGAATTATGTGAAGAAAGCAACTGCTTGAACAGGTTATAGCCATGCAACAGTGAAGCAACTATCACAGAGCTCTGCCTTCAGGAGAGTTTTGCTTTAAGTCCCTGTTATTTCATCAGTGGTTTTTCACTTGTGAGCCCAACCAAGCACATTTCCTTCCTCTGTCCCAACAACTACTCCACCTCCCTCATTCCCAGTTGAGAGCATTTCTCTTACCTGGGAGCCAAGGGACTGCAGAGCACATGTTCCACGTTTCCGCAGCACCCTCGGGTAAAAGGATTCACTCCCCCACGGAATTTACCTGTCACCTGGAAACATATTCAGGACAGTGCTGAAACCTCTGGTTACATAAAAGTCATCATCCAACCCCAAGAAAGCCAAAACCAAGTATGCCTTGCTCTGACTCTACTGTCCTTCCCAAACAGATTGTTTTTCTTTGAATGCTGCACTTCCTCTCCCCTGCCACTCACCACCTCCATCAGCTACTTCTAGCTAGGAGGCACACCAGCTAATGATCCCTTCCCAAAAGGGCAGTGAGCTCAATGTGACTGGGTTTCAAAGTGGCCTGGTTCACCTCTCCATGATGCTCCTGCATTACATTTGTGCCTGCTGTCAGCCAGACATCCTGGTTTGGTCCCTTTTATTCCCCTGTCACTTCCATCCTCTGCCTTGGCAAGTCCCCTCCAAACAAACAGGAATGTCAGTTCAACATTTGCAATGTTGGATGAGAGCACTGTTTCTTCTCTATCAGCAACCAATCCTTAGCAGCAACCAGTATGAACCACTGCCTTATGTGGGAGGGTGCCAGAAACTCCCTGGTGATTACAATGTTTGCTTGGAAATGAGCTAATTTATTAAAAGCCAAGCCTCATTAGACTGGTGGGATCCATTCAAAGCTTCATAAGCATTATAAAGGGTTTGTACTCTACAGGAAGATACTTGAAAGTAACCATATGGGGATAAATATCAATAAAGCCAGAGAGATTAATAGTAGTTTCCATCAAAAGCATTACTGTTGCTATTTGCAAGTAATGCATTTTAATCAACTCATAGTTCTGATCTAGCAACAAGTTTACAGTGTACCAGAAATACTTTAATTATTTGCACATAAAATAACAACGATTAAATGATTTTGCAGTATATTATGCTGGCCTCTTTCATATAACATACAATTCTTTGAAAGGCCAAGAGAGCAGTGTTGGAAGTTCTAAGTGTTGGAAGAGTAACCTGATGACTAAAACATGGGCCTGGGACATTTGGCACATCTGCATTCAATCCTGGGCTTAAGCTGACTTGTGCCAGATGCTGGAAAAGCACTTCATATCTCTGTGCCTATTTTCTCAAACACAATATGAAAATAAAATTTCTCTAACTCACAGATTATATTACTAATTATCAGTTTGGTTTCTAAAGTAGTTTGAAATCCACTGATAGAAAGCAGTCTCAGAAGGAAGGATATTTATTTATTTTATTCAGCAACTAAAAATATCAGGATATGAGCAGATTTTGGGTTATGGGTTATTCTGATTCCATAAAGACTTTCAGAGTCATTCAGAAAGCTCACAAACATCTAAACTCAGCCACTATGCATGCCTAAATCAGTCTGCCTACTATGAATGTTCAAAACCTATGAACTCCAGAATGAACAAATACCAAAAATTTACAGTAAAACACCAAAAATGTCTGTACCACTGGCCTACAAAATATACTGGGATAAGCAGACAAGTGTAGCTGAGCATACTGCAACTGGAAAGCTGACAGCAGATAATTAACAATGTGAGAAAAGAGAATCAATACTGAGACTGCAGGAGAAAAGTGAATGTTTTAAAACAGTGACAAAGCCAGGAGCAGATTTCATATCCATCAATCCTGATCTGGTGCCCTAATTACTTAGACATGCTTCCTTTGAAGGGGACCTGAAGGCTGAGAACATCCATCCTTCAGTTACAGATAGGCAGCACATATGACTAAGCAGAAATTAAGACCAGATCGTAATTAATTTTCAGAAAATGGCATGGGACAATGGATTAATCTCAAGTGGTTTGGTAGTTCAGGAAACCAAACCAAGCTAGGATACATTTTCCAATAGTTATTTCAATCAAATTAAATGCATAATTCTCAACCTTCCTAAACGTTAGCGTAGCCACAAACACAAGAAGTTAAATTTTACTTTTTATAAATTTGATTTAAATTTTTCCTTCCTCCTCAGCTTAAAATTTTCATAGACAGTTTTCATCACTGCAGAAAGACAAGCCTAAGGCAGATCATGATTTGGGCTATGAGACCAAAATGTCCTGGGTTTCATGCTACTATTGTTAGCACTATCAAACCTAATACTTGGCCAAATCAATTTTAAAATGAAGAGCAGCCGATTCCAAGCAGGACAGAGAAAAGCATTGAAAGATTTACAGCTATGGTAAGCCTGCTTTGTTTAAAGACCATGTTAGGCAACAATACAGGATGACCTCAGATTCTTTGCTTATGTAAACCTCCCACACTATTCTGGATAAAAGTTTGTATTGTCTCATGTGGGACAGGAGACAATCTCATCCCACTTTACAAAGGCCTGACCTCAGACGGATGTCTTCAGCTCTTACAGTCTGCACAGCAGTCATATAAACTCCATAAGCATGAAACCATCAGCCTGCAGGACAGCCAGAACAGCACACTGCTCAGCATGAGATAGAGAGTGCCCATAGATGCCAGAGCAGCAAAAAATGCATTTTGAAAAACAAACAAACAAACAAACAAACAAAAAAAAAAACGTGAAAAAGAAGTGTGATGTGGAAAAAGAAGTGAGAAAAATCCAGATGTGTGAGGGGTGCTTCGGAGCCAGATCTGTGAAAAGGTAAAGCACTGGAATGCACACAATTAATTAGCCTTGGGAAGAAAGATGAAAATGCTGTGTGCAGCTGACTGGCATGCTGTGTGACCCAGTGACAAGCTTCCTAACTGAGCTAACCCTTACAAATGGCAGGGGCATACTATTGATCCCATGACTAGATCTCTATCACACGTATCATGCTAACGATATGCATATGCATATAGGTCTGGATCACCCAGATAGGGCTGTGGATTATACACATTTGAGTAACTGCAGGTGAACTAAAGTTTTACAGGCTTGCTTTTGGCAGAAGATGTCATGTTGACACTTGGTTTGGAGAAGCAAAACAACTTAGGTCCAATAGCCTCTCTGTGTGCGTGTGCACATACGCATGAGAACAAGAGAGAGACAAAGAGCTAGCTCAAACCTTATTACGTGCAGTGTGGGTTAGCTGAGGGAGTTCGAAATATCAGGAGACAGGGCAAAAGCATGATTTAATCTTTCCTTTCTTTCTTTCAATCTCGTAGTTTGTTCAGTCTGACTCATAAAGTTTGAACTTTTGGGCTTAATGGTACTCACCACATAAAACCTATTTCAAGGCCATGAGTAAATTTTCAATGGTAAATAAGCCTCGGATGATCCTTTGTGGTTAAAAGGGGGAAATCTTTGCTTGTAGTGCGTTCAAGAAAAAAATCTGAAAATAAAAATCTAGGCAGTCTTCCTAGATTTCACAAAAGCTTGTAAGACTGTTACTAAGATTTGGATCATTTTTTGATTTACCAAAGCTGACTTGTTGACTTTCCTTCCTAACTCAACATCTTAGCCACAAACACAGAGAAGGGATTGCTTCTTACCTGTTCATTCGTTGTGCGCCCTCGGGCCACTAGAACAATATGAAAGCCAGTGAGACCAATGACTGGAATAAAGAATAACCCAGCCACACACATGACAGCCATTCTGTATCCAGGAGTTAAAGAAACTGGGATGAATGAAGGGGGAAAGGGGCTATGAATGAGAGGCAGATGAAAAGCATATTAAAAAAAAAAATATCTTGGAAACAGGTAGGGTGTCCTTCACCTTTAATTAGGTCTAAATAAGTTTTATCGCAAAGTTAAGTCCATCTGCTCTTAGCCTGGGTCATTACCCTTGAGATGGTTAAAAAATAATGTCATTCATTCTAGTTCTAACCACCTTGTAAAGATCGCTCTGCACTAATCTATCAACAGGGGTAGCACCCCTCAGAGCCAGAGGTTTGTGTATTACACCACGATAATTGCTTCCAGGGAAAACTCTGCTTTAAAATACAGTAACAGAGTTTTAAATACAATAAATAGTACCCAGAAATTTAGAGTCACACCCAATTGGAAGTAAAATTTGGGGAGGCAGCATATCTTTCTGCTGAGTTTTCATGGCAAAGATTGTGAAAGATGCAAGGTCAGCTATAGTTTTGGGGGTAATTGACTGTTATACAGGTCAGATGGGTACAGAGGAAAAACTGCACTAAGCATTTACAGGGGAAGAGCAATGGGAGATCAGGAGAGGAGTAGATCTTCACCACTTCCAGGAACACAAATATTCAGGTTCATTCTTTCACATTTTCCTCAAGGCCACCTTGAGTCTTGAAAGACCAAAAAGGATACGTAATGGTAGTATGAGCTGCTCCCAGCCTTTCCATATGGTTTAATACGAAGATGAGCCCAAAGGTGAATACTCCAACCATATGTGTACTTAAGGACAGCAAGAAGAGAAAAAAATAGCGGTAGTTCCTCCGTCCTATGCAATTGTTGACCCATGGGCAGTGATGGTCAAAATCCTTGTAAAGAAATGGAGAGACAGGGAATATCCAAACGGTGAAAGGAAATACATTGTCTTAGATATAAATGTGAACCATCATAATGTAAAATTAGATCAGGCTAGTTCTGCACCTTTACAACATGCTACACTCTTTAGAAAGTTCTTCTTAGGAGCAAGTGGTTTCTGTATCTATTCATGGAGAGCTACTTGACTGTTTATAGGGTTTGAAGAGAGGATATAAACAAATAAAAGACAGTCTATTTATCTCACAGCAGCAGAAGCACTAATTTTTTATCGTCCTTAGCACCAAGAGTCAATTACAACTAAGTTCTCATAACCCAGAATGTTTTGAAGATGCAATACTGCTGCAGAATTCTCTGCCTCACATTTCTGTATTTACACAAAGCTGAATTAATAATGGACCTCACAAGAGATACTTTTTTACCAAGCAGGTCCTCAGAGAAAAGCAACATCTAGACAAGACACAGGCAAAGTTCTACACAAGTTTATTAACAGTTATGAACCCAAACCTACCTATTTCTCTCAGTCAAAAGTTCAAAGTCCCTCATAAAGTCAGATCCCTTTTAACAGGAGATTTAATAATGAGGGCAAGCCACAGACACCTTTCAAGTCTTCACACAGCTTGATAAGCATGTAAATCCATTGTTTCCAATAGGATTATTCTTGATATGAAGACAAGATCAGGTGCAATAAATAAACCCTTTTGGTTCTGCATTCTTCAGAACAGATATTACACACTTATTACATCAACAAATGAATCTTTTATTCTTTGTTTTGTGGTAATGCTATTTTCAAATGTTCCTCAATGATGACAAAGGGGGCTTTGTATTTGTAAGTTTTGCACAATGTATTTACCAAAAATTTACAAAATACAAGAAAATGCATTAGAACTTTCTCAAAGCACATTAGAAAATGACACGGGCAATTTAATAAAGATAATTTCGGGCTATATCTGAAACATTGACATAGCATATGTCTATCATGCAAATCTGGTTGTACGCAGCCCCAAATATCTATCCATTATGAAACTATGTAAGCACCCACTGCAAACACTTCAGTAAAGAAAACAAAAATCTGACTACTTTTGTCACAGATTCATGTTTGGGTCCCTCTGGTCACAGCAGGCTTTAGGTGTTAACTGATTTTATTTCTGCAAGCGTTGTTGGTTTTTGTTGTTTGTTCATTTTTATCAAATTATCTCAAAAGTTTTATATTTTATAATTTTTACTGCACATTCTAGAGTGAAAGTGAAAAGATGTGAATTACAACTCTGAATGGGTTGCACACAAAGGAGCCAGTAGAGTCACTCCTATCATTGTCTCCAACTTTTTCTAGAATAGACAGGTGAGTGGGAATTAAGTATCACAAGAATCAATAAAGCATGCTGTTTAAGACCATGATTTATTGATTCAGAAATCATTAATGCTTTTTACCTATATTCCTCCGCAGCAGTCATAATTTAATTATACAAGCAGAGCTTCTTACTTGCCCACAAGAATAGTAAGGAACATTCAACTGATCTAACCATCAATAAAATTTCTGGAGAGCTAGGCAGAGTCACCTTGCATTCTGCTATTTTATTTAGGCTACTTTTGGATGCTCTCCCATTTTATTTTCTGCTGCAGAACTGACTCTCATGGAGGCCTTATGGCAGCATGAAGTTGCAAGTGTTTATACCAGTGAGTTTTGAGTAATCTTTTTCTGAGAAAACTTAATTTGCTGAAAATTAATTTTCATCCTGAGCCACTAGGGAGGGCAGAATAAAGAAATTTTACGGGACAACTGAGAATTTACCATCATCTAAACAATCCTCAGGGTCTAGAATTAGTGAAAACATTTATGTTTTTAAACTAGGAATATATGACTCAGGTTTTCTACAAAAAATCCAGCTCTATTCAACAATTCACAGCAGTCTAAGGAAATCGTGTGACACAATTTATGAATAGCTGTGTCTACTCCCCTCTACTGAGGGACCTTGGCAGCTCCTTATTCTCCATCCTCTCAAATCCTACATCCTTCTAAGGCCTTCCACAACAGGATAGCCTTGTCCTATATATTGATGGTTACTAGGCACAGCACTGCTTCCAGATAGTTATAACTTAGATATATACTGCCCTGAAGAAGAAAATGACTGACACAAGATAAACCCTGCCTGTGCTGCTTTCTTTGGAACTATTTCCTTGCTTATGGCAAAGAGGATTAGGACAAAGACGGTGTATACAGCATTCCAGCTGACTCTGGTATTTTTTCTAATTAGTAATTCCTTTCATTTTAATGGCACAGATGAATATATTTTAGACATACTAAAGATTTCATTTTTCTATTGAAAAAAAAAATAGACCTTTCAGCAGAAATGTTCCTTAAGAAGTGGAATTTTTAGCTCAGCAATAAAAAATTCCCCATGGCAATACACTGCTGTGGATATAGCACTCTGTACTTACAGATCTGAGAAATGTTTATAGCCCAAAAGCACATCTTACTGTTTGGGGTGTTTTTTAGAAAAATCCTGTGTGCCTCACCAAGACTGTAGGGCTGTCCAGAAACACAAAAATCCCATAATTCAGAGTGACCAATATTAGAAACATGAATGAGTTCATGCTCTGAGCTGGGGTGTTGAAACAAACACGGGGTCCTTCCACTGACAGGAGAACCACTCACTGAATTCTGAGTTTGGTTTTCCTGAAGCTCACACACTGTTCTAGCATCTCTGCTTGTCCACTAATGTAGGCACCAGTTTGTTCCAAATTAAATGGTGAGCCCTAAACTCACACATGACAATCTACAATGGTTCACTCTGAATTTCCTGCTCACCTGAACTCTGCTTCTGCATCAACTCTTCAATTCATCCTTTTTTTACACTCGGCTTTTAGCTGATCTCTCAGCTACTTCAAGGAAGACATAGCCAGCATTATAATTTTTTATTCTAATTATCACTGGCAACAAGGCTGACATCAAACTTTATTGCATATGTAACACATACCATAACTGAGGGCTATGTTTCAATTGGTACTAATTAGTAGGAATCCATCAACAAGACTACAGCTGGGAACTTCCAAGGACTGAAATACCAGGGAAGAACCCAGCTGCATGTTTCCAGAGTATGTGCAACCCATCACTGAGGGAGATCACATAATCAACAGAACTGTTACCTCAACACAGTTGTCACAGACGCTGCAGTGAGAGCAGCGTGGAGGACGGTAGAAGTGGCAGGTGGCACACCATTTCATCCGTACTTGGATTCCTTTAATCTCCACATTCTTGTAGAGTGGAGCTCGGAAGTCATCGTCTTTATCTTCATCTTCATCTGCTGCTCAATGCAAAATTAAAAGTTAGTGGAGGTAACAGAGGGAAAAGACAACAGAGCTAATCCACTCAGTGCCTTGGATACAGGGACACTGTGTGTGCTCTTGGGCTTGTCAGAGAAATAAGAGAGTGATGGAAGTGATGGACTGTCAGAACAGGTTGTCTGGGCTGCAGAACACTTCAGTGATCAGGGCTCATTTTAACATCTCCCATATGAGTGCTGTGCAGCCTTACTGGCCCCTGGACAAAGAGAGGTGTTTGAGTCTTAGCCAGCATTTACAACCAGGATGAATAAAATGAGCTGCAAACTACAGTCAAAGAGGGGATGGAAATCACAAGCCTTTTTTGTGAAAATTTCTGCTGCATGCATTTGGGATTAATTCAATGCTAGCCTACCAGCACATAAAGTCAAATAAATTACATCAACAGATAGAAGGAGGTTGTACTAGCTCAAACCCCAGAAATCAACCCAGATGACCATGAGTGACAATTTGTTCAGCGCTCTAGTGTGAGCTCACAATCATCCCATAGACCTGTTGCCCCAGGGAGTCTGATGCCACGGTGAGATATACCATTCTGAAGCAATTTGTATGCCCCCACAAGCCCTTGAACCAGTTCTTACTTCTTTATAGTACATCCCGTGCTCACCTCTTCATACCCAGAACACTCTTGCTCTAGTAACAGTACATAACTGGGAAGATCTCACCTCTCTCAAAGGCAGCATGGTCTACTGATCTGAGCACAGGACTGGGTGTCAGGAAGTCCTGTATTCTAATTTTCTCACTCTGTGGCCTTGAGCTAGTCACTTAGCCTCTCTTTGCCATTAGTAAGATGAGGATGACAATATCGCAGTCATCTTATTAGGGACAACGCGGAGGGCAGATGGCTTATCATCTCAGCTAAGCGCTTCCCTGTTTAAGAAAAGAGGCCATTTAAAAATAAGTGCACAAAATAAAAGTCAGTCTATAATAGACAAATATATATCGGGAAGAAGAGGAAAATAATGAGAATGACGTTCATAGAAGTTCATCTTTTACTCTAGATTCCTGTCATTTTTATTTATTTCCTTTTGACAGAGAAAATCTAAGAAGTTCACATCTATTTAACACCTGGTTAAACATTATAGTGCAGCTGGCACTGCTTGACTGGCTCCAAATTAGGTGAAATTTGATAATATTGTCCCAGCGGAGCATCAATCACTGTCATTTAGTTCTATATTAAATCTTTTCTAAATATGTTATCATGATCCAATTTCCATTGACTTCAGAGGGAGTTTCTCCCTTTACTTAGATGAGTTTGGGATCTGGCTCAGCTACAGTATTTACCTTGCAAGAGTATTCTCTGGATTAACATTTCTGTGTGGAAGTAGAGTGCTGTACTGGTACAATTCTCTATAATTTTCCTTCATAACTAGTCAGTGGGACTCTTAGTGAAAGCTAGACTCTAAATCCCTTAGGCACTTCTATAAATACAATTGGTAGGTTCTTCAATACTATTATAAACTAACACATGCAGTATAATACATGTGGGCATATGAAAACAAGACACTAGAACAGTCAAACCATTTAAGCTATTGTAAAAAAAATTACTATGCAGACAAAAAGTCTGTACACTATATATACCTACTTGCATATAAACACATTAGTCTTGCAGAATTGACACACACTTGAAGAGCTTGTATAAAATAGATTCACATCAAAAATACTGAATGCCAGTTACTAGTTGGTATCTATAATTAGCTAGCAACGAACATTGCTAGTCTCAACCCAGGCTGTAAATCAGATTTGCCAGGGTAGCCCAAATTTCAGTGACTTAATACTTGCTTTCCTTCTCATTCATTTTATTGTATTACTGGCAACTCACTCACACAGAGCCAATACTGATTCATACCAGAAACATTCAGAGAGCCAACAAAATAAGAAATTAATAAAAAATGAGTAATTCAACAATATAAGAGTGAACTGGGTTTACTCCCCCCATAGCCCATGTCGTCTCTGCCAGAGAACCTGTAAACTCATATGATACAGCTAGAAATGTGATTATTTCCAGCTTTCAGTGATCTGAGCAGAACAATACATTGGCAGATGAATGTATCTTACTACACAGATTCTCCTACTCTGATCCACTGACACAGGGCAGCCAACTCTTGTGTTTTTGTAACATATCTTATGATTTTTGCTGGCTTCCTTACAGAAATCATGTGATTTCATTAGAATCTCAGCTTTTGTACTGCTTTTGTTGTTTTGGTTTTGAAGTAAATTCATAACTATCAGAAATGTGTTTAAGAAGCTTGAAAACCAAGAAGATTAAACCAAATTTCAATAACAGAAAGCAAATAGATCTACTGTATATTCATTTTAAAGCACTCCTACAATTTTTGAACTCCTTGCGCTGGCAGCTCTGCAGGCAGCGTGGGGTGGTGATAGCTTTTTTCACATGCACTTGTGATCTGAAATCAGATCTGCTCCTCTTTCCTCCCAGCACTGGTATTTATAGTCTTTTCCACCTTTTCTTTCCCTTATCATTTGCTTCCTTCATATATCTGAACTCCTACTCCATCACTTTCTTCCAGGATGACTTCCATCCCTTTTCTCATCCTTTCCCCACTCCCCTTGCTCCCAGCCCCTTCCAGATCAAGCACATGCACAGCATAGAGACATAAGGCCACAAATTAATAGAAAGAGACAGAGACAGAAGAAAGGTGAGTTGTAGAAACTCCTCTTCTTCCTGATTTGCTCCTGACTCCCTTGTGATAAGGGAGATGGGAAGGGAGAGAAGGTGATGAGAAAGTTTCAAAGTTTCTATTTGATCTCCCTGTGTGTTTCTCCTTTAAGTGCAAAGTCCAAAATAAAAAAACTGGTTTGCAAAAGGAAGCTAAAGAAGTGCAGAGGTATGAATTTACAACACACTCGGTACTGATCACTGACAGGGCACAGTGAGTGCCCAGTTGCAGGCTCCAATCTGAGGGAACTATGTTGCACAAAGGTATTAGATTCCCAGACTGAGATTTTCAAAACTGAACAACTTATTCCAGCTCTCCTCGTACCAAAAACAAAGATCATGGATGCTTTTGACAACCTCAGACCCAAAGCATGTTTAACCACTGCTATCTCTGCTGAGATGGAGGAACTAAAAAGTCCATGAAAGCTCTTTTGAAAATCTCACTAGCACCTATTTGTACCTTTAAGCACCTAAACACTGCATCACTTCATCTTGCACAAATGACTGAATCTTGCCTTTGCGTTATTTTTGCCTTTACATACAAGTATTTCCTTAACTGGAGCACTGCAACACTTAATCAGGGGTTCAAAATCTTCAGCTGAAAGGAACGGCAGACAGATGCTCATCATTAGATGCTGCTACCTGGAGAAACCTGGCACTTGCTATTCAGGGAAGCCAGCAGGACAGGTACGTTGTTCTCATCAGGTAGCAATTCAAAATAGATATTGAATTCAGTGAATAGAAGTGAGAAAGCACAGCTTGCAGAGAGCACAAATCCACTGGTTTAGCAAGACTGCCTAGAGCAGTCTCTGCTGCAAACTGCATGTGAATAATTATTGGAAGACAGATAAAATGAGGTGATAATTCTCTCATTAGGATGTGTTAAAAGAGATAGCTGCACTGTGGTTCCCATTACAAAAGCTGAGTGATCTTTATCCTATTTAATCAGCTGTGAATCAGTACTAATTTAAGCAGGCATATCTTTTTAAATGTATACATTTTTAGACAGGATAAGGCAAGCCTTAATCATTATCTTTCTTAGAGTTCAATCATTTTGCATTTGTTTTAAGGCTTTTTGGAAGGTCTGCTTTGATGAAGCTGTTTCAGAAAGCTTAGCCTCTCCCCTCCACCATGCTCTGCTACCTATTGTGAAGACAGTGACTTAAATCCAATGTGCCAGCATGACACAGGGCATGGCAATCGCAATAACATCAGTCAGGAGAGCTACTCAAGGAGAACTATTCTGTGCAACCCTGTGCCCTCAACTGCCAGTCTGAGCAAGTGCAAGGACAACAGACCCCTCCTAGCTCAGAAGAGAGATGGAGGGTATCCAGCATTTCACTACCATCCCACCTCTACTGACAGCTGAGTATAATGAATAAATAAAGTCTACAAGAAAGAATACCAGAAAAAAGGGGATTAGTCAGCAAACAGTGTATTTGGATACCTGACACCTCCTTTGGCTTGGGTTTTCAAATCCCCCCCTCAACAGTCCCATTCTCTGTTACCTCGTGGGAAAACTCCAGGGTCCATGAAAGTTGCCATGCTGAAGTTTGCCAGTACGAACAAAAACACGAGCCCATTGTACACTGGGATGGCTGGGGAGATGGCTTTTGTCAACCAGGGGCACCTGTGGAGAAGAGAAGTTATAGGTAAGGGCTCTTTTGGCTGCTAACACGTAGTTTCTTCCCATTCACCACCATCACATAGAGAAGTAGTCTTGTCCTCTCCCCACCAGCCATGCAGCCAGGCTGAATTTACAATTTAACAACAGAAATTTCCATAGAGCCAGTTTCAGTGATTTAAAGTACACTGCAGACACCCTCTGTAAAGCTGCTTTATTCCATAGCACAGAAAGCACCAATTGTTCACATGGCTCATAGGGCTTTGCAACCCTACTGCCTTATTTGCAACCTGGCACTTTGCTTCTCTGTGTAAAAGCTTCATCCCATTGTTGCATTTCTGCTTACCTTCTATATAGCCTTGTTACAGCTGGTGATACTTTCAATTTTCGCTGGTGTAAAGCAGAATAGGATTCTTAAACCACTGATCTCCACAGCAGGTACAAAGAGAAGCACTCTCACTTCTCATTACACTTCCCTGAGTGGTTTTTGACTCCAAATAATACTCAGAACCAACACTACAAATCTCACCTTGAGGGAAAGTTTAGTCAGACCAAGCATAGGCTCTGCAGGTGTCAGCAGAATATGAATGCAATGTCTAGAAGAAAGCAGATGGCTTCTGCCATGTGAACACTTTTCAGAAACACCAGAAAAGCTTGCTGTCCATCTGGCAAAGGTAACTGAGAGGAACTGAAGATAAAGAGTAAAGGAGAAAAAAGGAGGAGACTTTGGAAAAAAGATGGAGAAATGCCTGTTAGCTATATGAAAATTGTTATAGCTACAAGCTACAAAGATCACTTCCTATCAGCAGAGGAAGGCAGGACCAAGGCAGAAAACAGCCTGCCTTACCGGCAACTTAACCCAATAAAAAGTATTGTTTATACACTCAGCTATTTACAGCCTCTCTAAAGCTTCTCTCTAAACACTAAACCAAATCTACTTCTCTGTTCTGCATAAAGAGGTTTGGTGCTACAGGGTTGATGATGGGAAAAATCTGACCAATCTCATGAATCTTGCAAATATAAATAAGGAAAAATGTGGGACAAATAATCTCTTTGAAAAAAAGTAAGACACCTGACTGAGTGGCTCCTTAGATCATGCATCCACCCACATTTTCTGGATTGTATTTTGCCTGAATTACATCTATGGTTGAATCCGATTGTCTGCCAGGCTGAAGCCTGCAGAGAAAAAGAAAAAAAACAACAAAAACCCAGCCTTCTCCCAAATCTAATTCACACTGGTTTTGCTACCAATATGCTGGTTTGAACAGCTGAGAATGGTGTCACTGACCTTGAAGGGACACTGTTAAACACACTCTTGGGGCTAGCATTAGAAGGCACCACATTTTCTCCTCCCATTTCTTTGTGAGCTGGCAGGGAGAGATTGTTTTGCCCTCTCCTCTTCACAGCTTGGCTTTTAACATGGCATTGCTGCAAACCACTTTTAAAAGGACCTTTCCTTGTCTGTTCTTCAATCAGACTGGACTGGAGCAAGTAAAAAATGCGCAAATCCTACCAATGTGAACTGTAAAGCTGAGAGCAAGATATATCTATGGCCAGGGACAAACGCCCAGGCTGACTACCGGAGAAGGAAAAAATAATTCTCACTTGAGTAAGGATTGTTTGCTATAGCCTGCAGAGGGGAAGCAGAAGCATGAGGTTTCTCCTGGGACTGGTCTTAGCAGGGAAAGGCCCAGGAAATTACCACCTATTAAGAGAGGTGGAGGAGAGCCGAATTTGTCTGTGTTTCTCCTGCATTTGGGATCTCATCCATGTGGTTGTGGAGCTCAGGTAAAAGAACAGGTCTTAGAGAAGAGAAAGCTGATGGAGATGAACTAGCTCAGTCAGACCCAGCTAAAGACAGCTTGACTCCATGAGGTACCTTAAGACCCTTACATGTCCCAGGAGCTGGAATTTCAATATGTAGCAAGGTCATACTGACTTGCTGCTGTGCTCCGTTTTCCTCAAAGCAGCTGCCGATGACTGAAAACCAAGGCAAGGCAGAAGTTTCTCACTTGCCACTAAATGTGCTGCAGTGACCTTGCCAAGCAAGCTGCAGGTCTGTCACTAACAACAGTTTCTGCCAGATCCTTTGGAAGAAAGCAAAAGAAATCCTGAAATAAGCAGTTATAGAATGAATTCTACCCAGGGGAGGGTTCTTCCCTCCAAATTATAGTAAAATTAGATTCAGTAATGGGCATGACTGACTTAATTTCTTCCCGTGAAAAAACTGCCTACACAGAGAAAATTATGAAGTTACCCATTGCTTTTCAAGCATGGAGGAGAGATTTTCTTGGCAGTAAAGTCAAGTAAGTTGGCAAATCAAGGGACAGGAAACCCTTTCTTACAGATAACTAGTTATTCAGAACAAGATTATAATGAAAGAGACTGTCTCAGATGATTAATATAAGCTTTCGTTAACATTCTCATTTGTGATTTACTTTGTCATGTTCCCAACAAATACATCAAATTACTAGGAAAATCTTTAGCCATAAGCTAAACTGAACAGCTCATTTAATGGGTAAATAGTGTATCTGAAAATATTTCACAGAAGTTGGAATAAAGGACAGAGTGAGTCATTGTACATATTAGCTAGAAGGTCTGTTCACAATCCTTACATTTTTCCCTCCCAGAATCTTTATGCAGCATCACAGATTACATAAAATTAGATGGGACAAAAGGGCCCTCATTTGTAAACTAGACTGACCGACAGAAATAGATGTGGAGATCAAGTCCTGGCTCGTAACTGTAAAAATGTCTAAAAAAGAAAATTAAATTGCTACAAGGATTCTCCAAAATTATGCATCCTCCCTGTCCCTCTCCCATAATGCACAGATAATTTTAGGCAAAGTAACAGAAATTCTAATCAAAATCTGGCAGGTTGTTTTATCACTAATCCATCATGCAAAAGTCTGACTTCTGACCCTCTGCACTCTCTGCCTCAAGAAGGAAGCTGCAGAAATGTCTGAGCAGGACCTACAGTGAGTTTCTTTTTACTTTGTGCATATCCTTTCTCCAGGAGATCTGCTTCCAGCAGCAACAATGCCCATCCATGGGACAAATCTTGCTGAACTTTTCAGCTGCTTTTTCTAACAGAAGTTGTTATGAATCTAGATAAACAACACATGGATTCAAAGCTGTCTTTGGTGAACCCAAAATTTCAAGAGTCTTGTGTCTTCAACTCATCTCAGTAAAATTATATAGCATGAAGGGTAGCGCAAATTTTATAGGGTCATATAAAATAAGTAGAGCCAAGAACAGTGTATAATGGAGCACCACCACCAGGTTTTTCTGATGTGCACTGACATCGAGGAGCAAAGGCACCAAATCCTAATCCAGAGCTTTTCCTATTACAGCTCAATTATTGTCAAAGCAAGCTGCACCCTTTGTGTTTGCTGGAGCACCTGCAGAAGTCAAAGGCGATATCCTTGGAAAACCAAAAAGTTAAGTGATGGAATACAGCACCAGATGTGCTATGACTTGCTTTTTGCATAATCAGCTAGACATGCCTCACCTGGCATATCTAAAGCTCAGAACACTCTCTGTTCCCCATGGCTGTTATTCTTCACTGCACAATCAACATTTCGGTTCAAGATAGATGTGAAAATAAATGTACAATGGGTGTTCTATTGATCCCTTACTTGAACGAGGACATCCGAAGGATAATATTGCTACTGTTGTGGGTACCAGCCATGCTACATCAAGAACTACTCAGGAGAGAAACCTTCAATGGTTTTGTTTACTGTAGAAATTAAGAGCTAGCACATGCCACCGTGGCATACTAGAGATAATTATGGATCTCAAATTCTTCTGAACGAAGCACACAATTACACAGGCAGCATTTTCCTCATAATTATACTTCTCCGACTTAGAGTGATTCTGCTCATAACTCAGAAGAGAGTAATTCAGGGTGACAGATTTAATCTCATTTATCCTATTTACTCTTGAAACCCTATCCTAATAAAATGAAAAGTTAAAAAGATTAACAAATAGGATCACACAACTTGCTAGATGTCTGATAGATTTATGCATCAGCTGCCTTCCTCTGCTAAACTAAACATCAAATAATCCTTTCTGCTTTTTAGCTTGGTAGCAAGACATGTTTGTATCTTATAATTATAGTTTACCTATAATTAAGTAATTGAATAGGACACTTTTCTTGAATCCTGCTCTAAATTAAGATTTGGTGGTTTTCATTAAAATCTTATATATGCTTAAGGAGGCAGCAAGCCACAAAGGATGGAGCCTGGGATTTCAAGAACCGAGTTGTAGTCTTGGATCTGACACTAGCTTGCAGTGTGACCAAAAGCCATCTGCTTCCCTCCTCTGCCCCGGTGAGGCCTTCTGCAAATGAGACACAAACTGCTGACAGACCATGCTTCCCACTGCAGGACAGGGAAGGGATCACCTTTCATTTTGCAAATTTCAGAGCATCTCTTTTAGGGTCAGGCTGGTGGCCCTGGTGTTCTCTAACCTGGAGCCCAGCTCTGGGCACCCACCACCCTCTCCTGAACTGGGCAGGGGTGAGGCACACCACTCCTGCTGACAGGCTGCTGCGTGAGGATGTGTCTGTGATTTACCTAGGAAACAAGGCCAATGGTTCATTTTACACTTTGCTTGGAGCACAACAAGCACGTGTGTGCACAGGCTCCCTCAGGGTGCTGGGTGCCTGAAGGCCAGAGACAAGTAGCAGAACATGGAGCAGGAGGCTACAACCTTTCTAACAGGAAGACTGTGAAATTTACTGGTGTAGTACACAGAAAAAACATGGGAACCTCAAGAGTACTGACAGACACCCAAACTTTGGATACTTACCCACACCTAATAAGAAGGCCCTGAGGATTGTCTGTTTGGCTGCTCAGCTGCTCCTAATATTTGATCTGAGATTACCACACATCCTTCCCCTCAGTCTCAAACAGATGGCTGATACACAATAAAACAATTTATTTCTGCACAAATCACAAGGCATTGGTTTATAAGACAGAAAAGAAAGCATGTCTTAACTTGAATCAACTTCGTCCACCATTAGAGTGTTAAAACAGTAATATGAAGTAGCTGATTCAGTGCATGCAAGTAGAAGCAGCTCAGTGAAGTAGGGACTAATTAGATAAGAGGAGTCAACAAGGAAACATAATTTGACTAAGCACTGGTACAAATTTCACTGGAAGCATTGAAACTGTGTCCATAAGTCTATAGCAGCCTATCCTGGTTTGATTCCTCTCCAAGAGTTTTTAGCCAAACCCTGACTGTTAAGAATATGTACCAATTTGGGTACCGTAAAATCCATGTAAGCAATTTCTAATCATCACCAGATCTGACCAAAGAGTTAACATTTCTAACATTACCCTGATATCTAGCAACCCTGGGAGCTGGATCCAATGTCCTGGGCTGCCCAAAAGCTGCCCTGCTCTGAAAAGCACAACAGTCTGGATGGCTGAGCTGATACATCAGAGGAGAGACAGATACACAGAGGTAAAAGTCCTCTGAATCCAGCACTGTATCAACTAGACTATAAATGAAAGGGCTATCAACTGACTGATTCTGAACACCCACATTTTAGAAGAATTTGGAATTAGGTAAACATGGTACCTTAAAGCTCATTCCACCAACGTGTACATAGGACAGAGAAAGTGCAAAACAGCACCCTAAAGTCTGTACATCTCCCAGTCTGCACCACAGAGCAGAGAAGGGCAGAGTTCTCTTAGTCTTTAGCAGTCAAAATCTAACACATTTCTCACATATCCCAGTCTGCATGATATTTTTCCATTTATATGTTCTTTCCTACCCTGAAATCACAGAAAAGTACCTTTCTGGAATAGTAACAGAAGAAAAAAGAGAAAGCTCATTTTCCATTTTTTGTCACTACCAAAGATAGCTTGGAGATTATTGTACATCTAAAAATGTTTTCCGAGGTGCTAAGACATCTGCAGGTTTAACAAGGCATCACTGGAAACAGTCAGGAGAGAATGTATCTGAGTGTCATAACCAACATGAAACAAAGCGGCAGATATTATGAAAATAGCAGAAGGTTCAGGATAGCCACATCCTTTGCTCAGCTCTGCCACATCAGATTTTGATAAATGAACTAATTTCTGCACCATAACTTACTCACTGGCAAGACTGCAGATAATATATTGTTGCCATAGCACTACACCCTCACTGTGAGTACAGCAGTTGTACTGATAAAAAGTGATATCAAAGTAAAGGATAACAAATCCAAGTGTTACATAAAAATGGGAAAAGGAGAAGTAAATACTGGAGAATTTACTACTGAAAAACAGAAACTGATGAGAGCTGAGTGCCACATGGAAGAGCTCATGCTGGTGATAAGTGGGAGATACCAAAACATCTACTCTGGGTTTCCAGGTGCAGTTACTCATCACAAGAGGCAAAAAATCCCCCCAGCATCCCCCACCAAAACCTTCATGAATTGCATGAGCCCTCTCCTAATTGAAAAATAGCTGAACAGTAGAGGCAGAGGTTCAACTCCATCACCTGCTTAACTGTGTTTAATTATGCACAAGAAATGTGCTGGGCTGAAATTCACTCAGGTTTAACAAGAGCTGATGGGGTTTCAGTGAACCTTCCATTACACCCTGGACTCTGTCCAAAGCCTCATGGTTCATGTCTGGCAACGTACAGATCAGAGGAGCTAAATCAATTAAAAAGTCAACTTGAGATATAATGGTCCTTGGTGAAAAATCTTATCTGGGCTATATATCACCCCTCAAAGTAAAATACACTCTACCCTTTTCACAGAGCTGCTTGAAAGCTCTGGAGCATGTTCCCTTCCTCCCTCTTTAAACAATCTCCAAGTATCTAAGAAAAGACACTATTGTCATGTGAATTGACATTGGAGAAATACAGAGAAGGAATATCAATAACTAATTCTAAGTGAGACAACCACAGGGGTAAACATATCCATCATCATCCTCAAGTTCAGTAGCCACCCAGCCATCCCAGACCTACTGCACAGGCACAGATTGACCCTGCAGCCAGAGAGCAGGACATACTCTTGTGAGCTAAACACACAATGAGACTTTACATCACGTGCATGGTGAGTAGACAGGACTGGATCCTGCTGGAGTCAACACATACGCTTTGCAAAGATGCTCTGGGCATGCTCAGTAGCTGCTGGGAGCCCAGAAACCTGGTAGAACACCCATACAAGTAGAAAAGACATCAGTTACTGCTGGGAGCAACTGCATTCAGTTGCTCACAACAGCAGGCCTCGGGTGGGCAGGCATCAGGATCATTTGCAAATCCGGATGAATCCTGCAAAATCCTTCTCTACAGAGTGTTTTGAAATTTGCATCGTCCTGCAGGAAATTAAGAACCTATACAGAGCTGGTTAGCACTTCCTGAAATATAAGAAAGCCCAGGACAGAGTTTTTGTTTTGATATACTTGTAGAGGAATATTCAGTAACAGCATAGCATCACTTGAAGTGCCCAGATTTTTATTTGCACATCAAATTGAAGGCATTCATTGCACATTGATTCTAGGGTATACATAGGCTGGATTTCAGAGTCCACAATAACATTTTTATATTATGAGAAGGATAATGCTCACATCAAAGCGAGACAGTAGATTTTCACAGCACTTCAGGCATCTAATGGGCTGCAAGCAGAGTCACCCTGAGCAGCAATAAACCCTCTGATGCCTCATGGAAAGGAGTCGATTGCCAGTGCATGGGCAAATCTGAGTGGACTCTTAGTGCAGGTTACAGTGAGCGCATAGATCCAGAGACAAACCTCCTTATGGGAAGCTCCTGGGTTTGCTTTCTCAGCCCTGGACTTTGCAAAGCCTAAAAGGCCACACAAGCTGGAAGAGGCAAGGACAAGTGTAATCCAGGGCTTCTCAAACATGCACCAACCTTGATCAGTACCATGCTGAGCAGCTGGAACCGAACCCTATTTTTTCCGACAGCTAATAAGAGAGCTGAGTGTATGGGTGGTCTTTGGGTCATGACAGAAGAGGAAGGCAGTAAGAAGTCACTGAAAAATAACCACAGCAGGAGAGGCACCAGTTGCCCTGACACACTGAAAATTTTAAATCCATTTGGTTAGAAAAAGAAGGAATGACTGCCCAGCAACATTCCTTTGCAGTTCTGTCTGTATATGGTTGGCCACCAGCATCTCTGTACTGCAACAGCTGAATGGCTTCCAGCCCATTCCAAAATTCACATAAGGGAATTACCAAGCCACAGAAACCTTGCTAAATGGGAAATCAGAGAATTACCTCCAAAAGATGCTGTATGAACCAGTAACTCATAACACAGTTGAGTTCTCAATGCATGTGGCTGCACTGCCCTTAGTCTGTGTTCCTGCGTGCACCACTTCCAGCAACAATCACAGTCCAGCTACCCAGCACAGTATCCAGGGAGGTCGCAAGATACTTCAGTGTCTGAAAGGTGCACACATGCTACACAAGTTGAGTTTTTCTGCACATTTTTGAAGACGCCATGTGGAATGCAAACTTGTGCTTCTAATTTGTAAACATCAGGATTATTAAATTAATGCCACATCTACTATAGCAGTGCTAAAATGAGATGGCCCCTCATCTTGAGTCCATCAGTCCCATTTCCTTTAGTAATGAAGAACACAGTTTGTTTTATACCACTAGTGACCATCATGATCTTCCAGATCTCTCAGAAATCTGTAACCCAAGTTTTTCTTTGATAGTTACAATTGCACTTCCCAGATCCCATGCCTCTCTGATGGAAAAAATGCACAGGATAGCTCTTTCTCTCCCTGACTGAAGGCTGTTCTCCAGTGCTTACCGTATTGTCCTCACCCTTGTCAATACACACATGAATTCACCAGTAACGCAGAAAGGTGAGGTGAGCTGCTCCTACAGCGTTGCCTTTTAAAATAAATTCTAATTATCAGCAGCCTAATTCAGACACACTTGAGGTGATCCCAACTACTGGCACAGAAGGATTTGTGCAGGTTCTGCCCACTGTATTCCCCAACCACATACTGGCAAAACACATCCAGTACACATTCAGTGTTTGAATTCATGAGATAGTGGTGTAGTGGAAGCAAGGTAGCTCATAAGTATGCTGTGATGTGAGAGAAAAACAGGTAAAGAAATACTATCAGATAAGGAGGGGGGTGGTGACATCAGTGAAGAGATACAGTCTATATTACCCTTGTTGAAAAGTTAATTTGACTTTTAAGATACTCCTTTTCCACATGAGCTCAGTAGAAAGAAATTAAATTTCACAAGATACCATCCCTTTACAGCTACTGGAGAAATTACTCAACTAAAAGACAGCATCTATTAGATTAAAGTATGTGCCACTTAAATTAACAATGAGCCAATATGCATAAGAAATGTTCAATATGAGCTCTGAACTCTGTGATTATGTCTTCAGTGGATTAGCAGAGAGTGGGTAACATAATGTGCTTTCCAAGATGCAGGGGAAAAGAAGAAAAGCAGCAGACACCAGCAGAGACAGCCCAAGTGTCTGAGCTTCATCCTGGACAGCCTGGGTGTCAGGGTGCCCATCACAGGTCTGCATCAGAGAACCAGTTGCCTTGTTAAAACTGCGCTGAAAAGAGCTGCATGGGGTAGTGGATACTAGTAGGGAATATCTTATTGGAGGACCTTATCTCTATCACATGTGCCATTTCCTTCATGAACAGCCAGTGAGTTGCTAGCCTGCCCTGTCAGGGATGTTGCATGGACATGAAGGACCATCCAGCTGTAGGTGAGGTCTGATAGTGCTGCCACAATTCAGGTATCTGGGGAGGGCATACATCCTGATATCCAGCTGGCTCTGACAAATCTGCCAGACGCTTTTTGCAGTGCTGGGGCAGCTAGAGAGACTTGTGCAAAGGAGGGAAATGAAAATCCTGTGAAGCTGGTAATAGCAGTTAAATTTCTTCCATGACTTGAGAGAGTTGTTCAGGAAATTTACAACTAATTTAGACCAGAGGTTCTTGCAGACTTGTCTGGATCATGTACTGCCTTTGAAATCCGGAAACAATACCTGTCCATGACCTGAATAACACACTTCAGAGCTGCTACACAAGTTCTTTTATCTATGCAATAGCTTGCTTATGCAGGGAAAGGAAGCCAGTCCTTATCTGAACTCTCGTTTGAAGATTTCTAGACATTTATGCAGCAAAATTACTGCAGTTACTCCAAAGTTTCCCTGTATGAACCAGAAAGATTAGTGATTTCATATTTTAAAGAAGCGATGCACAATACAAAGAGATAGAGGTACCTCTATTGCAAATAGATACAGAAGATAGGGTAGAAAGAATAAACATTGTCATATATTAAGTACTGTGCAAATATATAATAATAAAATAAAAGCCTCTCTTAGAATCCCATCTTTAATTTCTCTTTGGAATATCTTCCCGAGGGGTTTTTATGGAAACCTAAACTGGGAGTGTGACATTTATATACCTTATTTTCACTATACTGAAAAAGAACATTTGCATACCTGGTATAAGGGGGCCCTAATATATTAAGATGGGGGGGGGGGGAAACAGAGGGGGTAAGAAATAAAAATTACTTTAGCTGAGATTTAAGAGAAGAAAAATTAAGGAGACCTTCATGCTTCAACCTATAAAACAAACTGCATTTGGGAAGAACATGCCCCTGTGGCCACCTGCTTAGGGACTTTTTACCCCTTCTCAAGCCACCAGCTGTTACCAGCCACCTCTCAATACAGGACATCAGAGGAGAATCATCAGTGATTCAGTCTTTTTTGGCAACACCTCTACTCATAAACTAGAAAAGACCTAACAACTATGGCCAAGGCAATAAAACAGAATAGGGCACGTTCTCCAATTCAGCACCCTGCTATCACAGACCCCATGTGTACCATCTCGCCTGGCCACGCACTGTTCTGAAACCAAGCAACACTTTATACAGCAGGTCTTTTCTCTGCAGGATGGATGCCAGCAACAGCAGGGCAGAACTGGGGTCCCCTCAAACCAGTTCACAGCCTGTTTCTGCTATAGGACTGGGACTGTTTTGGGGCACAAGGACACAGCTGAAAAATCCTCATTTCTTCCAGTAGAGGGTAGTGGGACACACAAGCCAGAAAGAAAAAGTGTAAGATTATATTGCAAGCAAGAGATGTATGCCCCTCAAAACAAAACCAAGGGTGCAATAATAATAATAAAACAAAATTACATTGCTTAGCCCAGTGGAAATGTTACAAAACTAAATGCATTAATCAAATGCAGAAATGCATTGAACTTCAGCTTGTTCTCATTATCTCCACCTTCCCCCAGTAATATCATCATCTTCATTCCCCTTTCTAGTTTTGGGAAGGGACACCCCTAGGCAGCAGCACGGTCAGAACAGCCTTTTTCTGAACATCTCTACAAGAAATCTGTCTTCTCTTTCCCTCTGTGGAGCTATTCTCCTTTCCTTGAGTCTCCCAGAGAAATCACTGAATAACTTTCAGGCTCTGTTTCCTCTTTTCTCCCTTCCATCATCCTGCTACTAAATTAAATGACTGAGCAGTGACATACACGTCCTCATGCAGCAGAGGAACACGGTGATATTGCTGCTTTCATGTGGGTCTGTGGCACCACAAAGGCATTCTCAGGTGCCTCCACGGGTCTTGCAGCCCATGGGCAGATCTGCAGATCAATGTCCCAGGCTCAGAGGCAAAGGTGACACATGCAGGAAATTCACAGCTGTTCCCATGTGCTCAACAGGTTCCAGAAAGACCCACTAAGGTAGAAGCACAGCCACAGTCTTCTCAAACTATTAAATGAGTGTGACTGCCTGGCTTAGATTAAGCATTTCCAATTTTAACAGCACAAACCAAGCCTAAATCCCGAGCCTCCTGTGCCTGCACATCAACAACTGCAACATCTCTGCTTACCATCTAACAGGATTAGGGCAGGCTTCTGGAGGCAGCTACTCCTGCAGGTAAAATCTTATTACAGGACCTATCAAAAACAAAAATGCTTTTGGGGACCAATAAAAACTTGAAACAATCCACAGTAACTGTCACATTAACAGTCATTTTTTTATTTAACTGATGAAACATAGCATCACCATCTCAGGTCTAAATGTTTCTGTCAGCTTGGACAAAACATAAAGGGAGTCTTCCAGTATTTGTTTTGGTGAACAGGTATTCAATTCAGGTTGACAGAAAACAATATTACTTTGCTTAGAAAACATCCTAAGAGACTATAGCATCTTAATTACAGAGACAGGGAAATGGGATTCAGTCTGGTATATAGATTTGTTTCTTGCCAATTCCACTCTGAAGTGCAACAAGGCGGGGATCTCACCAGCAGCCATGATGGCAGCGGAAGTGTCATTGCTTTACTTGTATATTATTTGCTCTACCCCAAAATCCATCATTTTTAAAGACAGAAGAGTAGCTTGCTCACATACCACAGTGGACATAGGGTAGCTCTTTTCCCTACTAATACCTCAATATTCACTAAAAGCCTATGAGTTTTGTGATTTTGGGGGTTTTTTGGAAGAACCACAAAGTTATCAGAAAAGGTACGGTATGCTCTGGGCCTGATGAACTAAAAATCTTCCAACTCCATTGCCATAATTCAGGAATATAAATCAGGATTACAATTAACAAAGCTTAATGTGCTCCTGAGTCAATATGGGACAATTAGCAGCTCCTGTACCAAAATAGAAGACTATGGAAATGGCATATGTGTCACCATCTGCTAACGATATGCAGTAGGCAAACCAATTCAGGGGAAAAAAAAAAGAAAAAAAAAACCAGTTTCTTGATGAAATTTATTCCCATTTCCAAGAATCAAAGTGAATATTCAGTTTAAGCATTACACTTTCCAGATTCCCAGCTGGGATCAGAATGAGAAGCGTCAAGTGTCTTATGATTTAACTGTTGAGAAATTTCCAGGCCAAACTTTCAAGCAAGAGGTTTGGCTACAGATCTGAACTGTGGGATGTTTTGTCTGTGGAGTTCTTCCATTGCTTCCAATAGCAATAGTCAGCATTAGTATGCGTACTTTTTAAATACCCATTTGCTCCTGAACTTTGTTGAAGTTCATAATTCATGTTTTTTTCCCTTGACTTATTTTAAAGAGATGGACCATCATTCTGCTTTTCAGAAAAATATGAACATTTACTTCTTGCTGAACAGTTGTCACAGTGTAATGAAAATAATTTACTGTTCAGTCTTTCTGAATGAACCCCTTATCCCTCCTGCCCTTCCTCCCTCGAATATTTCCTGAAAATCATATGCCACAAGCAAGCTAGCTTTGGCTTACACTAGAAAAAGTCTTAAACTCTGGGATACCTTACTTTCCTTTCCATTCCTCTTCAACAGCAGACAGCCTGCCACAGTGGTTAGGGGAAGTGTGGAACTGCACATCACAGGAGAACAGCCAGAGACATAAAGCTTGCAAAGTTAGAACTGTGTTTTTGTGTCCTTTGATTTGAGGGGGGAAAAATAAATAATAAAACCAAAACCAGAGTATCCCAGTCACTACAGTGCTTTTCTGAAGGTTGTTATATAAATTTGTTACATAATACAAACAGCTCAAATCTTCCTTTCTCTGTCACTCTCAAAACTTTTGATAGGAATTTTTTCTTTTTTTTTTTTTTTTTTTTTAACATGACTACTGGAAAATCTAGACACAGAGCTACAATTCATATTCTGAAGAAAACTTCGAAGGAAACTTGTAACTTCTGAAAATGTAGCACACTGTACCTGACTCCAAAGGGCAATAACACAGTAAAAATGAACCTTGTTCTGGGAAGTGAAATCCCTGAAGTACCCTTTGGTGAATATGAAAAGCAATTTATTTTTCAGAGCCAAAAAAGTCCCTTTTTCACATCTTAATTTCAGGATGCACATTTGAATCCTACAGAAGAAAATATTTTTTCACTTATTTACTGGACTAAAAAAAGGTTCTTTTTAATTTACCTGAAGAAATATAGTCAAGTAGCTAGAGTAAGTGACCCAGTTGAGAGTTATTTTTTTCACCAGTTTGCCTATATATTTCACAATTCAGCAAGTTTTCTACCCTGGGAACACCTCACCTTTAACATTAACTGCCCTTTCTCAGCAGTACTGGGAAGTTTTCCTTTTAAAAGAATACAAAGATATGTAAATAAAAATTAATTAGAAACTGCTATAGCTGGTCTCAAGAGAAGTTCACCAATTAGGGACAGACACAGACTTACTGAAAGAATGGCTAAAATCAGGGATTATCAGCAACAGACTAGTAAACCCTTAAATGAAGAGATTTACACTGCTGCAGGTCAGGCATGGAGATACAGATGTGGAGTGGGGCCCATCCTCTTCCTCGTCTTCTGTCACAGCAGCCCTCCTAAAGCTTCTTATTTGTGATATTTATACCTATTTTTCTGACATGTTTACAGGCCTGTTTCCACACACTACAGTTAGAAAAAGAGCCTTTTACACTGTCTATTCCTCAGGCATGAGCGACACACTCATTTTACCAGCTCTTCAACATTTGCTGTTCAACATTAACCACAGATATCAGCAGGGTATTTTTTTTTTTTTTTAACAGTACCAGATCAATCAAATAATTGATAAGTTAACAAATCTGTTTGCTTTTCATGGTGCTTTGCTTTCATTTTTTGTAATTAAACAAAAGACTGTTTGGATCCTGCTTTTTCTCTCAAAATGGAGCATTGCCCATACAGGCACTTTAACTCTGTATTTACTTTCTAAAGCATTATATTCTCTCTTCTCCCTCTCCATGACAGCTCAAGGAAAACCACAGTCCCTGGGACATCTGGAGGTTAAGGTTTGAATTAATCCCTTCCAGCCACGAAAAAAAGTAATCATCTTTGCCGAATTAATAAATACTTAAGCCTTGTTAGTATTTCTGAACTGCAAAACTCCATGCTTGCAAAGGCTATACTAGTCCTCCAAAAAGTTATTAAAAAGAAAAGCAAAAGCTCCATGTTAATTAACTGTGCAAGATGAGAAAATGCATCTGCCTTGTGTCTTTAGTAACTGATACACAGCAGCTCCTTTAGTATTCCTTGCTTCTGTTGAATTCACATAACCATGGCTTTAGTTTGCCACGGACTTTTTGTGAATGTTGTGGAAAAAAAGACTAAAGAAAATCCTATGGTAACGCTAAAGATACAGTGAACACAGGCAGCAAGAAAATACAAGTATCCTCATTCTGCATAGTAACAGATGCCAAGACAGCAGAACCCAGCTTTGAACTGTAAATGTTTTAAATTATTCACAATTTGTGCTAGCGAGACAAGGAAGGGGTTAAAGTGAATCCAGGACATTCTAATAGACTTAGAAAAATGAAAGAGTCTATCCAGAGAGTGTGCTACCACTGCAGCCTCTGTACCAACCCTGCGTATGGGGTGAGGGACAACTCGGCATCGGTGTAGTTAAAACATTTCAACAAAGCTGCACCCGTCTGAAAAGTCAATCTGAGTGTGCACATCTGGCAGAAAGGCTGCCCGGGCAGCAGAGGCGAGGAGCAGGCAAGGAGAAACAGATTCACTTTCTACCAGGATTTTGTTTCCTACATGTTAGACTCAACTCTGAACGCTCGCCTTCATAAACACACAGGCATTGAATTGTTCAAATTACATAATTTTGTGTTGCTCATTTACGTCAGCACAACCAGCACCAAAGAAACAAACTTCAAGTCCTCAGCTCCCTTCAAACAGGAAGAAAGCCCGTGGTGAGAGGCTAGAGAATGTGTGACTTGTTTTTCCACCACCCCACGTGCACATGTACCACACTGAGTTTGGAAAACTCCAGAGAAACTCTGCATGCAGGCTCTGAGCAGTTGTCTGGAAGAGTTAAATCTCCAGCTCCCCCTCCTCGAGTTAGGAGGGCAAATCACAGAAAGCAAGAACCTGTCTGGAACATCTCTCTTGCAAATTGTTGTAATCTCCCATCTGTCTTCAGCTTGGATGACTTTGCTGGGTCCACAGGGGACGATTTACAGCATTCGTTTTGGATTAAGGGTTCCTAAACTGTGACTCAGGAGGCAGAGTAAATGATCTGCAGCTGCCTCACAGAGCCATGTTAGATGGTGAAAGTGCCAATCCCATGTGGCTGTGCTAATGCGTCCCAAATGAGTTTGCGTCCAGTAGTTACCACCTGATCTAAAATTTTAGGAATCAATGACTGTGTCAAGTAGATTTGCAGACTGATAAAAATGTGAAAGATGTGTTGGATAACCTCTATTGAAAAGGACATGGTTTGTTCAGGCATTTTTTTTTTTTGAACTAGTAACTGAACTAGTTGGCTGAACAAACCAACATAACATTTTTTTGCATTAGTGAAATCTATTGTTTGTCATTTGCTTTTGTGTTCAAAACTACTTCTAACATCACACCTTGCTTTGTGTGCAAATAATAGTACAAACAGCACAAAAGAGTACAAACAGGCTTGACATCTAATGTAACTGCAGCGTGATTCTGCAGAAGCTAGAGAAGGCAAACAGGCAAAATAAGAACTCCATCCTCTGGATCAAAAAGATTTTCAGAAAGGACATGTTCATTTGCTCATTATTTCTTGGACAATTTCTGAATTTTGGAAATTTCTGGATTTTTCAGTAGGCACAGTCCTTTTTCTAGTAAATAGGAGAGGCATGTTGTATGTTTGTCTTCTATGATAGCATTTTCTGTATATTCAGTGAAAGGCAACCATGCAGCACCATTATAATGTGTTACTTTACTTTCCTCTTAATTTTCGGTTTCCATACTGCCACAGTTTAGTCAATCAGTTGTTGCTAAATTGTCTCCAGTGCTATATATACCTACCTGTATTATATCACTCACAAATGAAGGCTAGACTGTGACAGTCAGCTTGAAATGTTTTGCTCCTTAACCATCCACTTTCTGCAGAGTGGATACAACCTTACAGGTGGCTGCTGCTGGCCAGTTAACTGCAGTCCAGAAGAAAAATTGCATTAGCGTAGCCAAGCCCAACACCGATCTACTAGATCAGTGCAAATCTGCAATGCAGATGCAGGAGTCTATTTAACCAGTTCACTTAAGGATTTTAAGTTCAATAACTGAAGCAACTCTACCAGTTAGTTGCTCAGCACCTTCCACTCTCTGGAAGACTATGAAGATCTACCACAATTCTTGGTCACCAGGTGTTCTGCGTGTTGAAACACCGTAAAACAATGAAAGTGATCATGCGCACACTGTTCGCAGATTGCTGAGATACTCACAACACAGGAACTAAACAAATACAAAGAAACACAGTGTTGTCGGTATTATAATAACTTAGTGCAACCTCATCTCCTGCATCACAGATGTGTGAGAGGAAAATGGCTCAAGTGAAGATATGTGCTTAGCTTCCAGATACTTCCAGTTATGCTCTGTCTTAATGCGGCTGCGAACTCCGGCCCTTCAAAGCTTTTGCAACCAGTAGCTGCAACTCCACTGTGTCAGGCTCCAGGTCCATATTTACATTTAAGCCAAATCACAACATCTACAATGTGGACTTTGAAATTCATTGATAATATAAACCAGACTATTAGACCAACACTTCTACCTAAGCACAGAGGAAGAAGTTTTTCCTGTGTCTTAGTGCATTCCTTCCTTCTGGACAAAGATCTGACATGAACAGGATCGTAGTACCAATTGCAGGGAATCAAAAAAATACCTGCCAGCAGAGCTGGCACTGAGCACCAGCTGGAACCAGCCTGACCCTGGTCAAAAGGGGAGAGAGCAGCCTCAAATCTTTTGCCTTCTACAGAAGACAGCCAGAAACACTGCCACCAGCATCTTGCTGTACCAGATGGCCCCTCCTACAGAGCAGCACATGGAAAGTCAAGCAGGACTTTTACAGCTTTTCCTATAATGTCTAATTGCACCAAGACTGAACTAGTTAAATCACTCTTCCATGCCAGCTGATAAATTCTGCTCAGAAATCAAGTAAGCATTTTGAAAAAGGTTTGATTAGAGCTGCCTGGGGGCCTGGCGAGATGCAGGAAACTTACGTGACCCACTTATACTGCTGATCAGAAGCCTTTTCCCAGCAGATGGTGGGATGGTACATGAGAACAGCCAGTGAAATTTCAGGGGAGAGCACTCCACAGAAATATTCTGTAGTTCATTTTCTCCAACCTTCATTACTGTCACCATCTAGTATATCAAAAATTTGGGGGGCTTTTGTCTACCAAGAATACTAAAGCTTCCTCAGGTAATTCCTCTAACTTTTGCTTTCAACTTGTTTCCTTCATTGGAGCCTTTTTGTAACTCCAAAAGACTTTGTATACTATTAATGTGTCAGGAACACTCCCTGTGAAGAAAGAATTTGCATGCTATGCAGAAGGAATCTTTAAAAATTGTTCACCTTTGACCAGAAAGAAGCTCCTGATAGAGCATAAGCGGCAATGATAGTAATGTAGGAGTAAAGTGCTGCAGCCATGAAAGAGAAAAATTAGTTGGATTGTGAAGTAGATGCTTGGAACATATGTCAAGGCCAGATCAAAACAGCCAATTGTTGCTGTTATCTACTTAATCTTCTGCTGTGTGTGGAAAAGGGAGTTAGGAAATTCTTTTCAGCCAATCGGATTGTCTAAGCCAATGCCCAAGGCAAATAATGCTCTAAACAATAAGCCATGTTGTTTAACTCTGCAATAAATACTAAGTTTGCAGAGACAGCTGTTTGGTTGCAGTCTCCTCCTGCAATTTACAGTCAATACTTTGCATTTGTACAAATGGCATAACCATACCTAATCTCCCCACCCTCAAGTCTCAGCTCCTTGAGAGAGCTGGCATGAGGTTGGAAATGGAGGCTTAAAAGTTTAATTCTTGAAACAAAAAATTAGGCCATTTCCTTAAGAGCTGCCACATGATGCCTGTGTGAAAAAGTGACATTCAATTGGGGTACCATAGCACATGAGATTCATTTGTGGATTTTTACTTTTGAGTTACTGAAATATTTTCAGAATATTATCAATCATAGAACAGTTTCATTGCAGAAGGATTTCTAGCAGAAGAAAGAATTGACAGAAGCAGCTCCTGTAAAATGGGCATTAAGAACAACTGCAAGTCAAAGCAGCAATCTGAAACCTTTGCTTTCAAAGGAACCCAGCCTTGACAAGCTAGCACCAGCATCTGACAGTACCATGCAGTGGTCTTCAATCTTTCAGGAGCTGTATTATTCAAACAGTAGATTAACTGATTATTGTTTGCCCTACCTATTGATTGCGAAAAGCTAATAAAATGCAAATTTGGTTGAAAATGGTACACGCAAATCTGTGCCTTTTTGCTGAAGATATCAGTAAAACGAGTCAAATCCACAAAGAGAAATCTTAATTTAAAGAGATGTTACCCTGAAGGCACACTCATCTCCCTGTATATACAGTAAAGTTCGATTATTTGTTTTTGGCTGCACAGTCTATTAGGAGCATAATATTCACAGGTTACAGTACAGACTGTACCCAGACACTGCTGAAGACTCTTGAGGATAAAAAAGTTTTAAATCTAGCACCATCCCTCTGAAAAAAAAAAGTATTTTTTCCCTACATGATTCAATACAAGGCCTAACTTCTTGCAGTTGCTGTGTTCAGTTGGATGAGTACAAATCTTTAACTTGATCTGGATCTACTATCATACCCTTTTAAAAACTAACTTGCATATGGCCAGTCTAAGGCTAAAACAAATACATCCTAATGTAACCACAGACCATTAATGGATTGGCTCTACAGCTTGAAAACTCAGGTATGTGACATGCTGTTGAAACTGCAGATGCCTGAAATGTGTAAGAAAAAAAAGAATGTGAGCCCCAGCATAGCTCTTATACCCAGGTGCATCTTTCTTCCTCTTTTCTAATTCTTCACCAGGCACATGGCCCATTCATTAACAAGTGTGTTTTCCCAGTTTGGTTTCCTGGGAGTCTACTGGCTGCATATCAAGCCAAATGTTCATTTTGCTATCAACATAGCCAGGGGGCTTAGAGCTGCTAGCCAACCCTTGTTCAACTAGTGTTACTGTTTTACAACATGTCATGCTTGGTGATATTGAAAGGAGAAGCCAATAAAAGGAAAAATTAATCTTGTGATTAAACACAACACTTTGGATTGCTGGCTGCTGACACTGGCACCGTGCCACCCTCTCCTAGGACAGAACAGAACCTGTCTGCTGTCTTCACCAACAAAAGGATTTTTACAAAATAAGGGTCTCTTGCTATGAATGATCAAAATGAGCAGCTCGGGAAAGAGACCTGGACAATCACCAATACAGCTTTGTTCTATCCCAACTTAAAGCTGATATTGTCCAGTTCCAGACTGAGATGATCAAAGTCCTGCTCTTATAAAATTTCTGTATGCCATGTAAGTTATAGCTAAATTCACAACATACAGAATATATAGAAAATTTATAAGAGAATAAGAGTTTAAAATTTTGTTTTTAATATATTTGCATGTCAACCCAGAGTACAAATTGTTTTGAAATCTGAATCCTCAGGGCTTGCTAAGCACCTGCTCCCTCAAAAGCAGGCTTCTGTGCCATTGAAAGATTTGTGCTGGTACTTTGGAAAGGGATTAAATCCTTTTCAACTATGAATATTTGCACAGGATACTGTGTTAGTTATGCCAAAGTCCTCCTTGATTCTTGCACTCGAGCATAAACTGTAGTTTTTGTGATCAGTTATACAATGTTCATTTTTATTCTGGCAAATGTTAAAGTTTAAATTAAACTCTGCTTAGGTGTCCCTTAGGGAAATTTAGATATGCAAATAAACTTAGTGAAAACAAGAAAGCTTATAAGCATGGTCAAATCAGAACACACTTCTGAATGACTTCTCACCATCACTGTGTTAGAGGAACACGACAGAAACTTCATACTGTAAACAGCAGAGTCTGGCCTCTATCTTACTTGCAAATGGAATCCCCCTTCCTCCAGTCCTGCTCTCCCCCTTTCCACACATTCTGTAGCTGACCACAAAATCTCATCACTTCATACATAAAATATTTTCTTAAAGTTTAACAGCATAAGCACTGATTCCTGGTCCAAAAAGCTATCATGTATGGCAAATCACGTGAATGACCAATATAACCACCATCACCACCAAAACCATCAAGACCTTCACACAAAAACATTTTAAATATGAAGAAATCCAAACCAAAAAGATTCTAATGCCTCTAATTTCTTATTTCAATATGCTTGCATACTGGCAGCATCAAGGCCTCTCAGTGGATTGATGTGATCAATGATGCTTCTTATAAAACAATTTTCTAAATATCAGTTCTATCCAGCAGCTGTATAGGGCAGTCTCCCAACAAGTGTGATGACATAGCTGACTTCTAGTAATAAGTGGTAAAGATACCACTGCTTCCCCAAAAAAATGGCATCTTTTTGAAAACCTCTCCATTTGTATATTTATTACTTTCAGTCATTCCTAAACTGCATCAAAGGGGACACTGAGAAGTCTCACTAAAAGGGTTGTGAAGGCAAAGGTATTTTGATCCGAAGAAACCTTTGACCAAACCCTTTATGATGAATAACAGTATAACAGTTTCTGGAATCACAAATGGTTGTGGCAGACAAAAATGGTTCACATAATCTGAAACGGAGTACAGTCTGCTTGTTTCTGTGCTTCCCCTACTGAAGTAACCATAAGAAGCTGTTCTTCAGCTCACCAGGCAGGAAAAAACATGTTTTGATAGAAAAGTTGTGTTACCTAATGCTATGAATCTATAAAAGTGATGAATACCCCTAATGTTGATGCAGCTGGTGAGAAGATGCTGTCAGATCATTAAGCATAGCCAGGTGATATGTCAGTGTTCAAAGACATTGAATTTTCTATCTTCCACTTCCTCCCTCAGGTTCCTTACACATGCACATGTCCTCCAAAGGCATCTTTCATTACAGCCTGAAAATCATATTTTTCATCCTCTTCTCCCTATTCATCTTATAAATCCCCCAGGTTTCCAGGGATGATTTTCAGCTCAGTCTCTCCTTTCTCAGAGAGGCTGGGTTTGTGCACAAACATTTATTAGCAAGTCTAGGCTAACACACTGGACTGTGATTATCATATTCAGTGTTCTTAGGAAGTCCTTGCTGCTGCAGTAGCTGAATGCAGCCATACTATATGTGGGCTTTTTTTTTTTTCTCCTCTTGTGGCTATGGACAATAAATATTGCTTATTTATGCTTTTTACAGAGCAGCAGATTGGTGCTAGATTTTATCAGATTAGTTTGATTACCTCAGATTTGTTCTGTAAGATATGCTAAAATCCTCTCTCTAGTTTAAGTTCTGGGAGAAAAATTCTCAAATGTATCATAATAGAGAAACAAAACTCCTACTAAAAAAAACCACCCAGAAGTGAGAGGCACCAAGGCCATGACAAATGGAAATAGTAAAAGCACAAAGAAGCATAAGAAAAGCTCCTCCAGTAATACTCTACCATGACCAATGTGCCTGTGACTTTGGTACGTAGCACTGCAAGATCACACAGTTTTTTTACCTATGTAGGTAACTCTGCTTGGGCCAGAATGACTGTGTATATGAGCAACCTGCCACGGATGTTTTCAGCTAGAGTTCATGGTCTAATCCCACAGTTACAGGTAAGAAGGTAATTGGAGCATTCTTCATGTTGTTCACAGGATGAACGCTCTTCTGACTTAATCATAATGCTTGAACTGAAACATCTCATAGGAGACAAGTGGAACAGACACAAAGATTATAGTGTGAGAAAAGGATCTTCAAAACCACAATATAGAGAAAGCATTTTTCACACTTGTGCAACTAAGATTTCTCCTGGAAAAATCCACTCCTGCTGTAGGCTAATATTTTGCATAGAGTGAATGTACACCTAAACAAGGAGATCTCAAGTATGACACACAGAAAAGCAGATACCTTTACATTCTCAAGCAAAGCGAGCTTTTGACCTGCTAGGGGAGGGGTGGAAACACAGCAAGCTCATTTTTGTCTTAAGGGACTGCTTTCCTGTAATTTATCAGCATTAATCTTACTTTGCAAATACTCCACAACATGGACTGGCTGGGCTTCAGGACAGCTAAAAAAAATGCAAGTGAAAACTGCCTATGTTTGCTCGACATCTCATTTTCAAGCCACTTGTCATTAACAATGCAATGGCAGTTCTACTGTGGAACAAATTCTTATAAATATGGATTTACGAAACTGAAATGCCTAGGTAATAAAGACAGCCGAGAGACACAAACCCACAAATAGGATTCTATTTAAGACTGGTTGCAAAATGTAACCAGACTGACAGCATACAACTCTTCTTAACATCTTTACAAATCTCAAATATGAGAAAAACACATTTAAACAATACAGCAAAGGACAAAAGTAGCATTTGAAGACTCAAATGAATGCGAGTCACAGATATGTATATATAGTATTTTATTATTGCACTGCATTTTCAGGCTGCATAAATAATTGTACATATATTCTGTGGCTGTACTAAGCCACTGTGACAACTACGACTTTATTGTGGCAACAAAATGCCAAGAAATCCCCTGAGACTTAGCAATATTTTCTGACACCATAATCCTGCAGCTATCTCCATAAGCAATTAAACGAAAATGCTGCACTGCCTCCTGCTACATTCCAGAGAGCTGTATCAGGCAATTCAGCCTTCCTAAGAAAAACATTGAAGATGTATAACCAGTGACTGACAACTGCCAGTCAGCTCTAACGTACTCACTGCAACTTCCTGAAGTGGTTCAGATAGGTTTGCAAGAGAAATACTACACTGTATTCCCCCAAAGATGTGAAAAGTATCTTCCAAACAGGTTAATCTTCCTGAAAAGGAAATTTATGTTCTTCATGGGGGAAAAAATTGCAGTTGTGGAAGGTGTCAGACTGCTTTGCATTTTCAATGCCAACCTTTCCTGCCATCCCCACCACAGAGAGAGAAATTGGGCCATGCTGCATTGGGAATAGCAGCAGCCACCAAAAATATCCCCAAGGGGAGATACTCAGCTGAGTCTAGTCAGGTACCCAGCCTGTTGCTAGCAACTACTTGCTTGGTGGGAGGAGCAGAGAGGCTTGCAGCTGGCTAACAGATGCCAGTGCTGGCATACAGAAAGCCCAGAAAGGGAAGAGAAAGGATGTAGATGTTTCCCAGGGAGTAAAGGCAAAAAACCCCAGTTAGAACTGACTGCCTTGGATTAAGTGTGTGAAGGCATAGTAAGTGAAATTGGAGGGAGATACTGAATGTAGAAGAGACCAGCAAGGAAAAAGTAGAGGACATAAAGGAAAACAAGAATAAAGGAGGTGGCAGAAAGTGTTGCAGGAATACAGTTAGTCTGTTTTCCATGGTGCTACAGTAGTGACATACTGAAGACAGTGGGGATATTTTTTGTTCCAGCAATGGCTTCACAGGAGACAATTTTTACACCTTCATTCCTTCTAATGTAATTCCCACTCAATCAGTCCATAGTAAAAATTGCTGTCTCAGAAGGACTACTGACAGCCAACTAAGCTTGCCCTTAGAAAAAAGCAGGGTGCTGAACATGGAAAGGCTTGGAATCACACAAGACTGGTCACCAAATGCTGCCAGGAAGAAACCTAGTACATCCTCGAGCTCAAAGCTACCGAGGGCACTTCCACAGTAAACTTACCAGCATTTCAGTGGTCAAGGTCAGAATTACAGATGAGTCTCTGAATCATCAATACAGTCTTTAGCTCTTAGAGGTTATTCATACAAAAAAAGGCAATGAGTAGTTGCAAATTTTGGCTTTTCTTTTTTTTTTTTTTGGGGGGGAGGGTTTCTTGTCTAGTTTTGGCTCTTTGTCCACTATGAGCTGAGCTAAACTTAAATAGTAGATAGCTATGCTTTGTCATTCCTGAGCTGGAACACAGAGAGATGCAGCCTCTATGCAGCATCTGTGTGACAGCTTCTTCCTCAGCTTGTTCAGACAACTACAGTGTCCACCAAAGGACACATTATGCAGAAATCTGATACACAGGAATTGGTTTTAACACATTATTCAGGATTTTGCCTGTTTTCATCATGCTTTTCTATTACAAGCAAAATCACTTTTTGAAACTATTAAAGGACCTGGCATCAAATAAAGCAGAGGTTCAAATTCCTGCCTTGAGGGTCTATGCTACAGCATTTGTAGACTCAATCAAAAGGCAAAGTTTGCTGATAGACAGCCAGACTTTTAAACTTCATTTGCTCAGGCTGTAACAGAAGCATCCAGCACTAATACAATTCTAGCAAACATAGCAATCATTTGTTCTGCTTGACAAAGGTCACCAGACATCAGCTTGAATCTCCCACTGAAGTCTGTTTACTGAATTCTGCTTTCAGTAGCAGGACCAAAGACTTACTTCACAATGAGCTGGGCCTCATTTTTTATAATGAGCAGTCAGGATCATTATACCTTTCTTATACTCTGCGATTTTAAATTTGCAAGACATAATCCTGAAAACCAGGATTAAATTTAATATGCTTTGAATTCACATGATCTCATTACAGGATGAGATGATTCTAGACTGACTATGCACAACTGTATGCTAAATGTGCTCAGAGGCCCAGTATGTGACAACTGTGCACATAACAATTCTGCCTGGAAAGGAAGGTTTGTATAATTTTAGTCAAAGAACCTTTTGATTTTAGTCTTAGTCAAAATCCAAACCAAGTGGCAAATTCCGAACACTGAAGTAGCCTGCTACTCAGTGGCAACTCCCCATAAAACTATTAGATTTTATTCTGGGGCACAATAAAGTTACACAGTTTTAAAGAACCTTAAACTGGTCTCCTTATAGCAAGATATCAACTTGGTCTTACCTTGCTGTAGGATTTGCAAGGTAACAAGCTAACAGCAAGTTGATACCTTGTCTAATTCCACAAGTGCAGAGGTATGTGCCTTGTGTGTCTAATTTATACATAGACATTTCCAACTTTCAAAGGGAAAATGTGATTTAAGTACAAGATCGTCTGCCAAATTCCTCAAACAATTACAGATGTTTCTTATGTGTCTGACCTAAGAGGGCTGACTAGACTTATCCAAACCACTACAATTTCCTCTACAAGCCATTTGTCTAGAATGAAAGGACAAGAGGAGATCTAGATTTATGGATCATGACACAAACTTACAAATCTTTGATCTTAGTTTACGATTTAAAAAACATTTAAGAATGGAGTTTGTCAGCTGAAGTAGCTTTTGGTCCTTCAATCATGTGTTCCAGTTTAATGGAGCAGAAGCAGCACTTGTGTTTCCCTGCCTTAATGTACACTTACTGGCTTTGTTCAATGCCAGTATCCACAGCAAGAAAGCACGTAACCAAAACTTGCAGAATCCTGGAAATGCAGCTGCTAACTCCACAGTGGGGAACAGACCAGATGAGGTACCTTTTCCTCCCAGCTTTTTCAAGTCTGCAGAGTTCCAGGCACACCAGAAAGCACTGCTGCCAGAACACCAGCTATTGCTTCTCCATAGAGAGATTGCCTGGCATGGCATGGCAGGAATGGAACAGCTATTTACAGCCCACCTGGCCAACACACAGGGTCTGTAGTGTGTATCAGTGTCGCTTCCAATGGAGGATGGGTTTTGATTTGTCAAATAGCTTGTCTTGATAGGTGTAAAGCAACCCCAAAACTGCTCTAATGTTCAGTTTCTTATTCTGGATCAAGTCACCCCCAAACTACTGTTTCTTGACAATTCCAAGATAAAGAACCTGTCCTCAGAGTCATACAATTTGCCAAACTTTAACCATTTGGGGTGACTACTCTGCACATAAATTTTCAATCTCTGTCAGATGATTTTTTCAGTTATTTTTTTAAACAAGCAAAAGAAAAACTCTTCTTGCCCAATTAAATTCCAGTAACTTAATCACTGTGATACTAATGGTGACGATGTTTTGGGCCTAAAATTTGGCAGGGTGTTGCCACTGACATTTCTTCAAACCAAAACTTTTAATCATATATTATCCCAATTTTTTAAACAGCTTTAGCTGGTTCAAAACACCATTTTTTCAGTGAATGAGCTATTCAAGAATCCTAATCAGGGACCCATTTTACTAGGAGCTGTATAAACACAGCTGCTAGGAAGGGTCTGGTACAGATTGTAACATAATGGTTTGAATTCTGTTTGGAGAGGAACCTCACAGTGGCAACTTAAACACGCCAAACATGCTTCTGTGACCCTAAAAAGAAATGTGATGTCATTTTACTAAAAATAAAGTGAAATTTAATACTCAAATACAAAGAGCAGAAGGTGGAACCAGAGCAACTGTGATTTAAGTTATGTGTATTTGCACAGAAGAGCAACACCACGTGAGTAAGAGAGGAAGGAGAGTAGCTGAGGAGGAAAGACAGCTCTGAGGACAGAGGAGTGAAAACAACCTGAGGCAAAACCAGGGCCAAGGAGGCCACCTGAGACCTGTTCTGCCAACCAGAGCACTGCTAACCCTGGCCATAGAAGCAACTAAGGAACCACTAATCCTCAGGGGAAGTTTCCAGGATTTAGCAGTAACATTGTGAAGGGCTCTTCAAATCGTATTCTGCTTCAGTCAGGTCATTTTCCTTCAAAACTATTCACTGCTTCCAGAGTCCAGGAGAAATCCAGCGTGGAGCCAAAAACAGATGGGAAAATGTTTAACAACAAGCAAACTGCCTCAGTGCCAGAAGAAAGCCCAAAGGTAGTGATTCGGAGATAAGGCACATGCGGCTATACGTGGAAAGCACTGAGAAGACTGTTTCAGATGGTTGCTTCCACAGGCTCCTCAGGATGCTGCAGAAAAAGATCAAATACTGGTTATACACACTTTCCAGTGGTTTTAGTGAGGGGGGTGGAGAACAGGAAGGTTGGTTGGTTTATTTGCTCAGTGCTGAAATATCTCTTAATTCCAGCTACAGACAAGTTATAATCCTATCAATAATTTTATTGTGTCACAGAAACATATATTTGAGATAGTTTGGCTTTGATTGATTCAGTATATATAACAGTGGCAAGGAGTTTTCAAAAAGGGTTTGAGATTGGATTGATGGACATGTAACCATTTTGGAAGGTAAGATGAATCACTCAAACTAGTGAGGTAAAGAAAAAATAGACACTGAATTCTCCTTTGCCAAGGAAACAAAAGAATAAATTATCACATTCTACATGTACTTTAAGGTATTAAAAAAAAAATAAAAATTACCACAAAATTTTGTAAGAGAACTGCCTTCAAAGAATATTTGAATTTCAGATTGAAACGATTTTTAAGAAAAATCTGCATGGAATGGATGTGGAATTTTTTATAACTAACCATGTAGCTTACCTTCTTGCTGAATCTTGAATTCTCATTCCTAGGAGAGAAGAAGAACGCATCAGTGTTGTATTGTCAGGCTGAAGCTGAGGGATGCTGTTAAGAGAATTTATAAAAATATCTACTTACCTAACTCTGCGCCTCTCAAGTGAAGAAGGTCCCTATAATTTTGATTCATTTGATCATCTTCCAAAAAAAAAAAAAATAGAAAAAAAACAGAAAAAAGGGGGCTGCTTCTCAGATTGCAAATGGCAAATGCTGGTGTCACCCAACTTGAACAATCAGTGTTCGCTGCTGCAGCTGAAATTGGCTATGGCAAAGTAAATCACTTTGCCATAGATGACTTAAACCTATAGTCAGTCCCACCTATACTACAGAAAAATAGGGCAACATTCATTCAATTATCAGGTTAGGTTACTTGAGTTTTGAGTTTTTCTTTGGGTATTTCTGTTTGTTTCTTAAACTACCAGTTCTGAGACTGGACAATTTTGTACAGAATAAATAGTTCCTTTCAAAAATCCCATTATGGACTATAGATTTTCCCCCCAAAATTCTACTTCCACTAAAATTTGCAGTCTTCTCTTGGACTTACCCTACTGGCAAGGCAACACATCATTGCCTATTCTTTGGATCATTCTTGCCCGCTTGTTTATAAGAAGCAATCTGGCCTTTCTAATAGATTGCACCTGTGAGAGATTTGCCCAAGCAACAAAATCACTCCCTGGGAAATAGTTTTTAACCACACTCCTTAATAATGATCTCTGGGATGTACTGCCTGGACTTTAGATTTTAGCATGCTGCTGACTGACAAAATCTTTCCATGAAATGGAGCCTTTAGTCTCATTAGGAGGATCCTTCTTGCTGGGATTGATCTTGATGCTAATTTTCTTTATGCAGATAGCTAATTTGGAGAGGGAGATTAGGATAGCGGAGGAGAACACCAGAGGTCAAATCAAGGACAGGAGACAGGCCACTTGGTAGGGTAACTACAGATTGCTGTATTTTGCTGCAGTATATGATTTGTACATCATGCATTGCATTAATAAATAAGACACAAAAGCCACAAACTGTGTATGGTGTTCATTTCTTGCAACCAAAGTGGGTTACAAAGTCCAAGCCCATTAAGAAACTTGTTTGACTTATGTTTGTTCTTATACAGCCTCTCCTTGCAATTTTACTCATACACTCCAATGTTTGACTATATGGCTCACTTTTTGAGTTCAGTTTTGGAAGGTATTAACAATCCTGACAGAAGATATCTTATTTCTATCAAAACAGTTACCTAGATTCTCTGACAGGACACAGGACAAGTTCATTCCAGGCATAAACTGACTACACAAAAATTCAAGGAGTTTATTTTGCAGCTTTACTATGAAACTATGGATGGATTTCTGATGCCTTATCACATCTCTTCCACTGCTATGTGGCTGACATTACTTTGGACCTTTAAGCAAAAATTAGTAAGTATGAACCAAGAAATTATTTTTAGTGACCTTAGAGGATCTCTTATATGTCAACTAAATGTCTATAAATACTGATAAATTCTTACCATAGGTTGAACTTAATTAAGGTTTCTGTTGATGATCCAATGCCCTGGAGACTTCTTAACTTTGCACAATGTGTCTATTACAGCTACTGACATAAATTGATTTTCTTGAGCCTATAAGGAAATTCTTCTAGGATAGGTGTTGAGTTGGTCAGAAGTGTTTGTTTGCAGTTCTGGAAGCTGAGGACTTTTGCTTTCCCCAGTCCAGTAAAATACAGATCTAAGTTAAAGTTTCTGTACTTGTTGTGACCATGGATGCTTGTCATTTCTATGTAATTTTCCATGCTAGAAGGGTCTTTGCATGCATTCTCTATCTCTGCTGAGATTAAGCTGCTACCTAGCTTAACAGACAACAATACAAGCAAAATTCAAGGCAGTATCTTAGATATGATGAGACTACTTTGGTAACAGGATTTTTCAGGAGGATAATGAAGATGTTTGTTCCAGTCTCCACCAGTTAAGAGTAAGTTAATAGCTTGGGAGCTTCTCTCAGCCACTGACAGCAAACCCAAAAGTATTAGGGGTGTACGGGCCTTCACATAATGATACTAGAAGTGGAAAAGATAAGACTCTGTGGCCACAGTCAAGTACCTTCCCATTTTCATAAACTGGACAGAATCTAGCTTGATTCTTTAAAGAAGTGACCTAAGGAATTACCTAAAAGACTAAGTTATATTATCTTCTGTAATACAAGAACGACATTACAGTTGTGACGCAGACTGCATGAAGTTTTGATTTTTCATTAAATTCTTTTGTCAAATTTTAATCAAACATGGTTTAGGTTGCACTAATCTTTTTTTTTTTCATAATAGCAGAAAACAAAAATAAATGTAAATCACCTCATAGATCTTAAAATTATGTTAAACTGGAGCTTAAATACTTCTTTCTAATGTAGACTATATGACTAATCTTATATTTTGATTATTAACAGGAAAGTTATTTTTGGGGAAGTAAATGTTAATTTCCAAATTAAGGAGAAGAAAAAACTTGCTACAAACAATCTGCTCTTCTCGGTAATTAAATTTTCCCCATCAAACTAAAGAATGACTCTTGGATGAATGACACCATACATCAAGACTCCAGCAATAACCAGAGATAAACTGACCATTGTCACAACACAGAATATGGCAAGTCTCAAGACTTGTCAGATCTCAGTTCTGTAAAGTGCCTCTGCTGCCCCCATTTCCCATGAACAACTTATTCACCACCCCACTTCACAAAGAAAGAAGGGGTGCAGTGAGGATTCACTATTAAAAAAGTTATCAAGTATCAAGGTAAGAGGAACACATCTACCTTAAAATAGTTGTTGGCCAGCTCCCATAGCTGGGATTTATACTTTTATGCTGAAAGACCTTGGTTCAAACCCACAAACTCTTCTGGGGTCACTGCATAAGTGTTTTAAGTTTTCAAAGAGAAAGACAAGTAAAAGATTAGGTTCAATGGTCTGTTCTCCTTAATAAATAACAATAATAAAAATCTATGTATCATTCTCTTCTTCCTGAGTCAAAGCTTCCCAGAATCATTCCAAATTTTTCTCCCTCCAGCCTTATTCTAAAAGAAATCCCTAGTAAAGTAAAATGAGGAAACTCAGTGTTTGATTGTAAGTATTCCCTCCCACACAGCAAGTGTTTTTCCACCCTTGGAAAAACACTACTTTATTCCCCTAAATGGGGCACTGCATTAGATAACCCTCTATCTGAATAGGCAGAGGCATGAATTCCTCTTGTTTCCTGGGAGGAAGGCAGCCTCCTAGCGTGATAACAGAGCCTGACACACCAGGTGGAGAACGCTGTCTATTCACAACTAATGATTACCCCAGGTATTTAGTGACAGAAGTGCTGGAGCTGTGCAGCACTCAGCAAGGTAATTGTGCAGGCCAATACCCCGCTAAGTCTGTTCCATGCAAGCACACACAGTCGATCTCCTGGGAAACCTTTTTCTGCTTCAGTTCTGATAGCATCTGAAACTCTTAATAAAGTATTTGACCCAGCCTTAACATAATCAGATAAATCAGGTGAAAATGTAGAGAATAGTTACCAGAAAATTAATAATTTCAGTCTTCTCTCTGGCAGAAGACTAAGCAGAAACAAAAATAAGCTTTAATATGACTGAAGATGTCAGGAAAAAACATCCCCAAAGGATGAGAGAGAAAATGGAGTCATAAAGGCAAACACATGGTAGAGAATCAGAAAATCCCCCACTGGGTTCCAACTCCTAAATTAACAGTATATTCTGACGCACGCTGCAGAGAGACAGCATTGAGACAATCTGGTTGTTCCCTTTACAAGATGGAAACAATCTTTTACCCTTGCTCAACCTTTTACAGTAATCACATGAGGAATTACTTCAGTCTGTCACACAAGGAGTCAGGACAGCCACCCAGCTAGGTTGCAGATGAAATGTTTTCCCCACCACTGGTCTCCCTTTTCTCTGCCCAAAAGAGTGTCCTTAAAAGTACAGCTCACTACCGAGCTCTTCTAGGGACTGCAGTGGATTTATAAGGCATGTACTGTCATACCTCTAAAACCACCTGCAGGATTCTGTGACTTATGGGAAGAGGAGGGGAGAAAGGTTATCTTTTGACAGTTGAGAAGAAATGCAAACTTTAATTACCATATAGCTAGTGCCTTGCACATGTGAGCAGTGAAGATAAGGAAAATACCTATAGCATTTCAAATTGGGTTTTAAAGAGAAAGAGCTTAATCCATTTCTAATTAAGTCACCAGAAGTAGTGAATTGACACTCTGGCTAAATGCATGTATGCAAAAACAGCTGAGAAGCAGGGTAACTCACCTCAGCACAGGGTAGATTACTTCTGAGATCTATAACTAATCTTTGGGCAACACTAACTGTGCCAAAACTCCACGTGGCCACTTTAAACTGGAAAAGAAGCCAAAACCTGAGGACGGCTATCCAACGGGAACACAAAAGCAGATTCCAGCAGCTTTGCTTACAGGCTCTATTCACATTGCTTAACTGTACACAATGCAGCCTGGCAGCACTTGCCTGATCAAATTAACATCATGTCCCTAATGAGCCTGCCTGACAGTTCAGTATGTTGCCATTAACCAAGCAGTCGATGAGACTTCAGAGTCCTCTCCCCACTGACTGCCCAGATGACAGACTTGCCCCTCTCACTCACTGCCATTTCCTTAAGGACAGATTAGTGAGCTCTCAAAGAGGCTTGTGATTTCTTTTTCTTTTAAATGGCATTTTCTGTTTTCAGATGAACTACAGCCTTAAGCCAAGGGGCAGGGAAGGGAAAAGTTCTCAAATCCTCCTAGATTTACTAAAATTAATTCTGTCCAAAGAATTGTGCCTAATAAAAAGGTACAGAAAGGGGAATACCACAGCATTGATCTTGACTCAGACACTGCTCATCCAGCAGCTGTACAGGACTCTGTGGAGCTATATATCATCATGTCCTGATTCAGAGGTGGAACAACACTGTCACTTGGTCTGATATTGTTTGCAAGGACCTCCATCCCTCCACCCAATCTGGTTCCCATCTCCAATATCAGATACTAAAAATAAGAGCCATTTTACAAGCATTCCCAACAGAAAAGGAAGTTGATGGGTAGTTTTGGGCCCTCTTGACCATGAATTTTTTGATGGGCACATGATTCGAGATGAGCTAGGACCACAATATCAAACTTCAAATTTGAACTGTGAAGGCACTTGGACAGAGTTGCTCAGTACATTTAATTACAAAGTTTAGTGTCTTGATATACGGTGCAATGTGGGTTCAGAATTCTGTGGTTTCCTTAAATTCACTTCTTTCCTTACTGGTGTGTGTTTAAGGACTCTTACAGGCAAAATTTTCATGAAAAAGCCTAAATGATACTTCAAGATCAACTCTTCCAAATCTCCCTAAATGTGTACAGTACAAGAGCAGCATGGGAAGCTTTCTTCCATAAGTCAGGATTCAGCTCGAAAGCAGTTCAGATACAGAGTGTAACCCTAAGGTTTTTACTAGGCTTCACCCTAAAGTTGGCTCTTCCACTGAAAGACGAAGTGTTACAATATTGCACTGCAAATTCAAAAGCACAATACAGGGTATAAGATACACATTCAAAGTGCCTGCAAGAATCAGACATAAAAGATACTAAGCACATTGCTGCTTTCAAAGATATGAAAGATGATGATAATTGTTTTGTGTTAGATTAAAATCTTCCACTATCAAGTCAGCAACCGTAAGACTTGTGAATACTGTAATGACACTTTACCCAGCCTCGACACTTGGGTAGGCAATTGCCATAGTAAGGAGATGCTCAGCTATTCCAACCTTCAACCTCTTTAATCTGGATTAGTTTAGCCGCTTTCCAGCCTGTGGTTCTTTCATGATTTTTCAAGCACAGACAGGAGGAAGGTGCATGCTTTCAAGTAGGAGGGAAATTGGAATAGCTCACTGAAATACAGAGTGATCCTTGATCATCAAAATCTTTCAAAACAGGGCCTGCACATCTGCCTGAAACACAGGCTTCAATACTTCAAACCAAGTTGCCAGCTCTGTGGTCTTAGTTTTCCAAGAAACGAAGTTCACTGATAACAATTGATCTTCCAAACCACAACTGTCTGTCATTTTCAAATCCTTGTTTTGTCTCACTAAGAAAGCAAATGTTAGTTAAGGAGCCTAGAGGATATAATGTATAGATAGTTAAGTAGTCTTATGGAGCTATTTTACATTTTAAAAGGCAGTTATATTCTTATACGTTTAAATGTTATGACTTTCATTTAAAAAATGAGTCACTCAACATTTTTCTCTGTTAATGCTATCAAAACAAATTTTTAATTTTCACATTGGATATTTTTTGTTAATTTCTCTTCAGCAGCAAGTTTCAAAATTAATTTGCAGTCCAATTCTGGGTGAATAAAATTCTCAACAGAAGACATTTCCTAATTTGCCCCAACACTGACAAAACAATAACAGCAACAAAGCATGCTACTTGCTTTGTCCAAATGATCCTTCTTTTCAGCTTCTTTGCACACTTATTTAAGATGATGTAAGGAAACCTGTATAGAAAAAAAAATCTAATACACAAATCATAACTAATACCAGAAACAAGAAAATATTCCTTCAACATAGAGCTCTTAAAAAAAACCTGAAACAAACCCTTTCAGTTTCACTCATACAGGAGCTTTCTGAAAAGAAAATACTACTAAAGAATCTTGTCCTTTATAAGTTTATCTGCAATTAAAGCAGAACAATTAAAAAAAAAAAAAACACAAGCAAAACACCACAACAAAAAAAAATCTCTAAAACACTTTTGTGACCCTCTTGCACTGATGGTTCTCCACAGGTAGGACTGAAAGCTAAGGAAGTCCATGAAGGCAGAAGTATGCATTAGTTTCAACTGGTTTTGAAGTTTTAACTGCTTTTCCAGAAAACAAAAAAACATTTTGCTTAAGCCAACTAAACAATAGGTTGTTTTCACACAAGCTCAGACAACTTACAATAATGTTAATTTGAGTTTAATTTTTAAAAGTTAATTTCTCATCCCTATTGTTTGGGGAAAAAAAAAAAAGTAAAAAAAGGTAAAAGAAACCTCTAAACCATAATATTAGTAACAAAGATATTTGGATTCAGGTTCTCTGAGATTGGTAAAAGTGTATCTGAGGCAACAACCTAATCTCATTCTTGCTGGTTTAAATACATTGCTCAGTCCTGTTTTCTTCATCTTGCAGAGGAAGATGATATAGGAGGAGAGGGAGGTTTATATCCCACAGTCTGCTACTGTAGACTTTAGACCAGAAAGAAGTTCTATGGGGGAGAGAGCGAGAAGATATACCCCATTCAACACATCCCAACACCACACAAAATAAAATCTTATTTAAGTTGGAAATTCAGATAAAAAGAAGACTTATTTAGATCATCTGGTTTGTGTTCAAAGCAAAGCTAGCTTAATTCCTGTCCATTTTACTAATTATTCCAAAGTGTATGTCTGTGCTCAGTGTTAGTAATCAATGTGCAAAAAACAATACTCTCTCTGCAGTTAGAGCCAAATTTAGAGGTATGCTGTCCAGTTCATAAAGTTTAGTGTTTCTATGAATAAGCATAATTAAGCCCTGGAGAATATCCAGGCTTTAGGACATAATTCCCACACAGAGACTTTGAAGCAAGACTTTCAGCATCTTTCCTCCAGGAGACAAACAAATTCCAGTGACATGGCATCGTATTTTTCTTCCCTTTAACCTGAGACAGCTTAAAATGGAACATTGTTATTGAGCAGGAACCAGCTCTTCCTCTAGGTATTTTGTATATAATATCCTGGAATTTATCCAGATCCAACATAAGATAGCATCCAGAAATAAAACTAGGAAAAGAGAATATGAGCAGCCCCAGGCAAAAATGAATAGTACCTTATCCTTGTTTTTTAAAATTCATCCCATGTACCACCAAACTGCTGGAAAATCTCTTCCTTCCCAAGCCCCAACTTCTCCCTGTCTCATCACAGGTTGCCATTCAAGGCCCATGACTCAACACCTCAACAAGCAAAACAGTCCAGGCTGAAATTTATACCCAACAGGATGAGAGAATGTTAAGCTCATTGCAAGGGGGAAGGAAGGAAAACCCATTAGTAGTCAGAAAGGAAGCACATTTCAATAAGGCTCTTTTGTCTTTAGAAAAGGGCAAGCAAGCAGAGAAACATATTCTCCCTGCTACACTGTTGTGCTTACAGAGGCTTCTTGCTTAGAAAATCTTTAATTTCTGCAAAAACTATGTGAAAGAAGAAAAATTACTAAACTGCATAATAAAAGAAACCTCCTAAATGATAGCACAGATCTGTTCTGTAAGAGATCTAAATATTTGCACCTTTCTAGTAAATAGGAGGAGTCAAGGACTGTAGGTGCCAGATAAACAGTATGTACTGACCAATTTTTGAAGTGTAGCATTTCAGCAATGATTGAACATCAGACTGGCTCTGCATGAGTGGATGGGTGCAGACCGGGGACCCTGCTTGGCTGCTGGTGCCTCTTTTCTCTTCTGTTTCAAGAACATAAGAAACACTACCACATGGCACCTCAGAGGTTTCTCTGGCTGCCTCTGAGACCCCACCAAATTACAAGACCTCTTCATCACACAATTGTCCAGTCTGAAATGGAGAATTAGAGCAGGGAGACAAGGCAATGAAGTGCTTCTGGAAAGGACAGAAGTGTAAGATCACCAGGGCAGCATCCACAGCGTACTTCTGAAATGTAAGACTAAGGAACATAATGAGTCTTTGATACATTTTTCTTCTACTACAGCGAGCAGATCCTGGGAACAGGCAAGTGTACATCACTGGAAGCTGGGAGTAATGCCAGACAGGTTCTTCTCCAAAATGGCATCTCCATGAGCAGCCTGGTCTGTGAGACCCTCCATTCACTGGCACCGAGCAGCGGCCCTGCGCAGAACAGCAGCGCTGTGCTGACGTCCCTGCTTGCAGCAGATGCCTGGATAGTTTCTCCAGAGAAGTCACAGCACCTTCTGCAGCTGTGCCCGTCCATCTGTTTCCTGCTTTTGATGAAAACTCAGCAGCTTGGCTAGACTGGATTTGAGCCTTAACAGGGATTTTTTTTTTCCTCCAACCCTCTCCACTGGAAATCAGATGCTTAAGCACAGATATCTCTCAAGACCACAGAAGACAAAGTATTATAGGTTATCATATTAACTCCCTTCCATCTGACAACTCCAGGAATAGAAGCATTATGTACCTATCACTGCCTGTCCCCACTGAACAAAAGCCACAGTACTTTTATGCTTTCATTCACAAGATTAAGCCAAGAAGAACAAGTCCAAAGCACCACTGAGTCAGGCAGTCCTACACCACCCAAGGGCAGGCAGCACCAGCTCAAGACCAGAGCACCTTTGCGTGCACTGCAGATATGGCCTGGCCACCATTCATGCCACCACACATAATGTGCTCTTCAGAAAAGGGCCAAACAATAGAAGATTTGTGGGATAATGTAGTGGGATAGAGCTGAATACTTAACATTTTGAAAAATGCAAGGACCCGACGAGCCAAGCAGAGGCACACACTGAACAAAACCTTTTCAGAGGCAGACTGACGCCTGCCCACATGTTACCAGCCACCGGCCTCCATGACAAGTGTGAACTGAGGCTCGATTGTGTAACACAGATCAGAGGCTTTTACCAGAAGTCTGGCAAAATGAAAAGCTCTCTAAGTTTCCGGCAGTGGGGCTGTTAGTGGGAAGCACAGTTCATATGACCTCCTGCACCCTCTTCAGGAACAATGATCTTCAGGAAGAAAAGCAACAGCTTAAAAATGCAATGGAGTGTGAGGATCAACACTCCTGTGATAGCAAAACAGCTCCTAAAAACATCTGGTGTCCCTTTGCTTTTCTGGAAGAGGCTTCTTCTGTACATGTTTCAGCTCTCCACTTTAGCTGAATAGTTTTTGGCTACAGGTGATGTTAACTTATTTAGCTTTATTAAAAAAATTATTTACATTACAGTCCATTCTCCTTCAATTATGCCCAAACCCTCTTATTGCTTGAGCTCAGAAAAGCAAATTCTCTTCGCAGACCTGCTCCAAGTAGCCAGCTCTGGTGTGGGACCGCTGCCCAGGATCTGCTGATGATGAAGGAGCCACAAGCTCGTCTGAGCAGACTATTCCTCCCAACCTGGTAACCAGCACAGCTTCTCCATGGAGACATTTGGGGCTGGATCTCCTGGCTTCAACATACAAGAAGCCCAAAGCCAGCAGACCTAGCCCTGGCACCAGCCACACTGCCGGGATGCTCTCTACAACATACTCCATGATCCTTGCTTGACACTGCAAAAAACCCACCACTGCTGATTTAAGAGCACTCTGGACTGCAGATGTAGGAAGCAGGGAGAGTATTTTGGCCAAGTATCTCATCTGGCTTGTTCCAACACTCCTCTTCAGGCAACTGCAACTGGCTACAGTCAAAGACAGGATATTGGGCTAGATGGACCCAGTACAGCTGAAGTAATAGTTGCAAGAAAAGCTCTGTAAGAGGAAGTACAAATCAACACAGATTAATTTTTTTAGGTGTCATACTGGGAATAATTTGGCCTGTAGAACTTTGGCAAGAAGGGTAGAGGCTGAGCATGCTGCGACTTTCAGATCTGCACGCCTGACAGAACTACTCAGTTGAAAAGCAATTCTCATCAAGAGCCCCATGAGACTACAGGTTTCTCTCTGGTCATTCAGTATAAAATAGTCTGCTCAGAAGTAAAACTATTTTCAAGTTAAAGCAGGGGTTTTTAACTGAATATTATTTTTAAACCTAATGCTTTTTGGTTTGAAGCCGTAAGTACACAAAGTTCCATTTATATCTATACAAATTGGATTACCTCCTCACCATTCACATGTCCATCTCTTTAAAAGGTGCACTTTTCATTTATACCTTCTTAGGAAAAAAACCCAACAAAATGAACCCCAAACCTTTTAATTTTTCCAAACCCTTTCAATGACTATAACTGAAATTAACAGCAACCACTTGTGTATGACTTAATTTCATTGCTATTTGGCATATAAGCCTCCATTCTGTGATCACATTAACTTAGATGACAGCAAGAAGTAAAGAATTAAACAGAAACCTGAAGAAATATGACTAAACCTGAGGTGGGTATGGGCCATCTGATTCTGAATGGATTGGAAACTGAGCTCATGCCTGCAGCCGCTACCTGCCAACACGCCATCTGTGTGCATGCTTCCCACGCTCCCACAGCTCCTCTTCTGCCATGGGTTAACACCACATCACAGGTTGTAAAATCCAAATTAGGAAACAAGGAACAGGCCAACACACTGCTTTACAACAAATAGTCCCTTTTAACAAACATTAGCTTGGATATAGCTACATGGGCGAGTTTTAAGTTTGCGGGTTTTTTTTTAAGTAAAAGCTTGTCATCTGGATATACCCTCAGAAACAGATATGTAACACAAAAAATGTTTGGATAGTTCTCTATCCAGGTGTAATCACAAACAAGAATAGTCTATTAGTATCTCTTCTCACAATTCTTCCCCTTTGCAGTCATCTCAAAATAGCTAATCTGGAGAAATTAAAACTTTAATATCTGCTGCTATAATAAGCAAGAAGGAATCATGTCTGAAATGGAAATGTTGATATTCAAAACCATTCATGCTTTGGCCCAGATTTTGGAAATGCCAGTATAAATGCTGACCCAAATGTCCCCCTGCTGCCCGTGTTTCAGCCCTGGTACATCCACACTGAGCAGAATGGCTGTGTGCCAAATACACAAGAGAAAGTTCTCTACTAAAATTCTTCCTAGAGCTACTGTTGTTCTCCTTTACCCAGTCAGATGAAAAAATAACAACACTATTATAAAGAAAAATATTTACTTAATGCTGTAATCTTCTCAACAATGGTTGTTTTGGGAAGACAAGTAACATCAATGCATTGATCACGGCAAGCAAATGACTGTTTTCCAAAGACAGCCTTGGAAACCACACCTGCAGCTCTCAGCACACCTGCCAGCAGGCTGCAGATGCTTAGTCACCTCTTCAACAGAGCAAACAAACCAGCAGCCACGTCTATGCCTGCAAGTGATTTCATTTGCAAAGTTACAGATGTGCCTACTCAGAAGCACACTATATAGAACATTAAACCCCTTTACACCTTCTAAATAATTCCAGCTGCCAGTACAGCAGGGATGTTATTTGTTATCCCATCCTTAGGGATTACAGTTGAATTACTTTGCTGTGTATTATCCTCCACCCAAATATTCAAAAAATCACACTGACTGCTTGTCTGTGCAGGAAGTAAGAGTTTCAGCTGTATCAAAGGGGAAGAAAAGTCCAAGCTGTGTCTACAGTGAACCTCATCTAACATCCCTCCCCCCACACGGTGCTGCATGATTTCAATGTCAGCACTATTACAGTTCAGCCAGACGGACAAAGCCTACCTAAAACTGAGCACAGAGATTAGAGATGGAGTGGCTCAAAAATGAAGCAAAACCTTTATGCATTTATCGTAAAAGGACAGGCTTCACAGTCCATGAGGATATTATTTGGAAAACAATCTGCAACTGTGATGAATCTCCTTAAGCTTCTGCAAGCACAGGTCTGTACAAAATGGGATTAATTCAAAACCTTATCAGCAAAAATTCATATGGCCCAATTTATGGATCCTGCACTACAGGGTTAAAATTTAAGATATCTGGTGTACCATAAAGGAAGAAAATTGTTTTTACAACCACACAATTCTCAGAGCACAATTCTGCCCTTGAGCAAGTTTGCTATTTCATTGTTAATAATGAAACCCTGAAGGAAAACCTCAAAGGAACTAAAAGGAAGAAAAAGAAATCTCAAACTATTTTTTGTATCTATCTTTTCTGCTGTTATTCCCATTTCCCCAAAATAAATATTTATTACACACCTTAAGCAAAAGGGGATTTAATCCATCGTTCAATTTTGAGATAATATTGAGCATACTACAGATTTTAGTTCCATCCTCCCTTTCTAGCAGTACAAACTGTAGTGTTTATTTTGTTGCTGGTATAGAAAATAAAAGCTCGGGCATCTTGTGGGAATTTTTTCAAGTGCAGTGGGCCACACACCTAACTCTACAGTGATGTGACAGCAACTGCCTCTCCCATCACTCACAGGCAGATACATGAAGAAGCAGCATGCTCATGGGCCATCAATTGGATTAATTCCGCTGTGAGCAGATGGCTCTTCCTCACCCTTATAGCATGGCTACTTTGATAAAGACATCAGTAACAGATAATTCAAGTTATCAGAAGCTCCATCAGAAGCATGTAAAGGGTGCTGGCTGCATACCAGCTGGCTTCAGGAAGTGATTTTTGACATGAGTTTGCACTATTTTGATTTCAGAACAGACAGATTAAGATTAGTAAGGATGGATTCATGCAAAACTGAAACAAATCTGATTTTAAACTCCATGCAGACCTTCCCTCAGCATAACAGATTTTTCTTGTGAAATTCCAATTCAGTGATATAAATTTGAAAAGAGGCAAGCCCTTGAATATTCTGAAGCCTCTTTAGTATTAACTTCCAAGCAGAAAAAGCCAACTCATTTAATTAATTCTGCTTCTCCCAAATCCTCAAAGTGTGTGATGTTAACAGTGAGGTCCCCTTCCCAAGATACTGGGTCCTGGGAAGCTGCTGCAACAGGTGCTAAACTTGAGAATCTAAAGCAAGAGAAGAAGCTGAAATCAGCAGTAGTCCCAGTTTAATTTTTGACTAGGAGGTCAGGCCAGTTTCTCCACTTGTCAGCGAGTTCAAAGATTTAAGAAATGCATGTTAATTTTAGCTAAGGTGTGATAAGCTTTCCTGTCTGGGAACATTTATTAATACCTCTTTCCACTGAAGAAAACACAAGAAGAAACTAGACTTGTGAATCAAAGTATAAACAATGACATCAAGTACAAACACTGTCTTTACCAGAGATGCTGACCTCTGACTGGCACTTGGAAGACAGAAGCACATTACAAGAGTCACTGATGTCTTGATGGAAGCCAGCAGTCTGTGATCTATTTGAAACATTTTCCTCACACAACACACATTGTATTGTCTCCATATTTTCCAGTCTGATAACAGTTTTTAATAGCATCAACAGATACTCAGCCTGCAACGAGTTCATTTTTAAATGTAAATTTCACAGCGCAGGATAACTGGATGCAATTCTCTATGGTGACACAGAAGAAATGGCTGCTAACTTCATGCTAATACTTGAAGTAGAACAGCCTTGGCAACTGTAGCCTTGTTTGTCCAAGATCAATGCCAGACTGAAACTGAAAAATTTGCATAGGTTTCTATTAAAGGATAGGAATGCAACTACTGGCAATCTCAACAGGTTTATGATACTGATGTTCAAACAAACCTTATTTCAGATTTTGAAATCACTGGTTTGGGTGGTAGAGTTAGATGAATAGTTAAGATTTACAAGGCCTATGACTTATACTACATAACATTCTGACTAAAAAGTTGGCTCATGTGTCAATAAAGCACATGTTAAACGAATTAAGAGTTGGCCGACTGACAGATCTCCAAGTAGTTGACAGCATAAAGTCACTGGGGAATGGAATTGCTTTAGTTTGGTTTTGCATTAATCAGAGCTAGCCAAATACTCATCCAGATCCATAAAAATGCTGAAATCTAGATACAACAAATTCCTTGAAAAAAATATTCTGCTAACACATAGATTGGCAGAATGAAATGAAAAATGAAAAGGCAAAGAAGAACAAAAGTGTGCATACATTCAGTTGACATCAGTTGAAGTAGGCGAAGCCAGAGGCAGAGTCACATCTCTGATAACACAGAGCACAGGCAATAGCTACAGAATAGAGGATGAGTCTTGAAGAACTTCAGCATCCTGTCAGGTAAGTGACTCGAGTAGCTTGCTTTGTCACTGCCACAACAAAATGAATAAATGACTAACACAGCCTTCAGCTATCTGAAACAAGGGACCAGGAAGTCATCAGGTGATTCTGTGGCACCACTGCTATATTAAATTCAAAACTGGGTATCTACATTTTTATATTTGTATTGGAAAACTGAAGGTGGCAGAAAAGAAGACACCATGAAAAGAATCTGAGGGTTAAACAAAAAGTTTCTGTAAGAAAATTTACAAACTCTATCTGTTGAGAAGACACAATTATAAACACCAATAAGTAACCCCTACAGAGATCCTAAAGGACTCTCTACCTAGAAGGGAAGGCACAATGGGGCTCAATCCCAGAAGCCTTTGCACAGTTTAAGCAAGACAAAATAGGAAAAAGTTTAGTGGTGAGGCCAACCAGTTACTGGAGCAAAACTGAAGAAATGAGACAGCAAATCCTTCATTTGATGTCAAATCAAAACTATAAGCTTTTCAGAAAAAAGTACTTTAATCAACAAGATACTGAGTTCCTTGCAAGGATAAGGGTAATGCCTATGGGTTATTGATGGTGAAACAAGATGATTACCGGCTCCTTCTAGCTGTAACATTTCTGCAGTCAAGCCTCATGCTACAAATACTTTCAGGTGTACTTACGGACATGCAGACCTCTATCATTCTACTAAGGGTATGGAGATGATGAAAACATTAAATTGAGTTACCTTAAAGTTGAGAGCGGAGATTAAAAAGAAAGTCAGTCAAGAGTAAGATGATGAGATAGGCAGGAGAAACATTAAATAATTAAATTAATATTGACACTTTCTAGCCAAAATTATCACTTGGGAATCATGGAATCAATATTATAATCTCCCCTGAATATTACAGTAAAAAAAAAAGGATAAAAGCTAGATTGGTATTATGTACATATTTACATAATCTTGCAGTCATTCCCTTAAACCCTTATCACACTGAACATTTAAACATGAAGTTAAATAGCTACATGTTTTCCAAATTTTACACGCATTTGAAAAGCTTCCTGTACCATAGCCTCTTAATTATGATTTTGCTCTTTGCTCTATTCATTGTATGCCTACAAATGGGTACTAAAACAAGTAAGAATGAAACAGGAAGGTAAGCAAAATCCACACAGAAGAAAAACAGCAGAACTACCTGTATTCAGTCAAATAACACAGCAAGGCAACTTTTATGTTTAGACTACTTGGTCTCAAATTTCCGTTATGACGTTTCAATTCATAATTCAAAAGTCAATGCAAGTAGTCAGGTTTTGTTTGCGATAAGCTAATTCCTAACCTTTTCTTGGATTAGATCCAAACTCTAAAAAGGGCAGAGAGGCCACCTCCAGGAAGAGCAAAAAGACATTTATTCTATTCAGGAGCTTTCCAGACCTGTCAATATCAGAGACTATCACATATTCCTTGTGCAAGGTCCATCCAAGATGATCCCTTATGAAGTAATAGAAAAGTTTAAGGCTCAAGCCTACTAAATTGGAACCTTTACAAAGGATAAAAAAAAAAAAAAATGAAAGTTTAATTGAGAGATTATTCCACTCATATCTGCCATGAATATTCAGATACAAAACATTGTTTCCCTCCATTTCCTTGTTAAATCAAAAGTGGACTCATCATCCAGTTAAAAACAGATACAGTAAGATTATTTCAATTTTTGTAAAGTTCATGAAGCTTTAATGTCAAAAGCTGAAGTGACCCTGTATGTATGTCTGTGCAAGCATTTGTAGGATCGAGTTTTTTAAATTCACAGATGTTAAAGCCAGGAAACTTCAGGAATTCTAATTAAACAAGGAGGGAGGAGGGGCAGTGAACCAATAAAACAGCAAACTAAGAAACAATTTACTAGTGAAAACATTATTATATATAGAACTAAGCTTAACGTCTATATTTGCAATTTTAGATATTCAAAATGGTCACGTTTGCACAAGTGAAATCTAGAGCCCCCCTTAGAAACTTAGATATTAGGTAAATGCTAGATTTAATAATTTACAGTCTTAAGCTTTGTATATATCAGTCCTGATCCAGCCTTTTCCACATCCAGTTATGATTTCCAAATGAAAACCAATCTCTGGCTGAGACACAGATTGTTTTGCAAAGTTAAAGATAAGAACAAACATTTTGTTTCAAAGGTGGTGTGTTATGAACCTCTGACCATTTCTCTGCAGAGTTTCTAGTTTTCATTCAAAATACGAGTGTGATTGATTAGCCTCTCTTTTCCACAGATATTGTTTGATATGTGAACATGATAGAGAAAGAAAACATTTGCCAAAGCTGCTTGCCTGAACAAGTACAAGGGTAAATGGTGTGTAGCAAACAAGAACGATGTTTAACCATCAGTCCTTTTGTAACGGGAGGCAATGCTTTGCTTAGAAATTGCAGTCCTTCTCCTTGGCCCATGTAGGATGCATTACAGCAGTCCAGTCATGCAGGACTCCCCTTCCTCCTCTCCTCTGCTTCAAAGGCAGAGGATTTGAAAAATTCTTAAAAAAATAGCATTTGTATCACATAAGAGCAAAAGTTCAGAAGGCTCAGCCTCCTGTCTCTGACAGTGGTCAACAGCAGACGCTTAGGGGAAAAAAACGTAAGAACTACTCATTCATCATATCTTATCTATTCTAGCACTCTTGTGTCACTGATGGTAAAGCTCAGTGCAGACAGAGCTAGCAAGATCATAATATAGCACCAACAATAAAATCTTCCATTTACATTCAAAGCAAGACATCTAAACTATCAGAAATTTGAAGCAGTTTAAGACACAAGATGAAGGGCAGGTACATCTATCAACCGTGCTTTTGGTTAAATGCACTTTTCTCATAGGGCTGGATTTGATGACCCATGCAGTTCCTCCCTGCAATAATATCAAATCACACAGCACTCTGTTTTCTTTGACTTCAAGCAGTCAGATGAGCCCCAAAGAAAAACAGCCCAAGGATCATAGCTATATTTTAGAGGAAATTTGTCTCAGGTTTGAGGTAGTCTCTTCTCTCTATCATTTAGTCCCATTTGACATTCTCAAGTATTTCTTACAGCTCTTCCCATACATTGTTTTAGAAATATAAGTGTATAGTTGATATAAAAAGAGAAAATATAAGTAAAGGCCAAGCATTTAAGGGAAAAGATACTGTATGTCCTACAGTGTGCTAAGGCTGTATGAACTAGAAGAAGATACTGCTAATGAACCAATGATCAATCACACAGAGATTAGTCTATTCATGGGTGGACAGAAGCAAGCTCCCTAAAAGCTGGTGTTGAAAGAAATGTGAAACAACTACTGACTCAAAAATTATGTGTAGATGAAAAAATGAAAAGTCTTTCCATGTGCATGAGAAGAGAAAATAAGTGGGTTCTGCTAGCAACTTCATTTCATAATCACACTCTATTAGATTGCACAGTACAAAACTGAATTATTTGCTCAGGTAATAGAGAAAACAAAACAAAACCCACAAATTACTTCACAGGCACAGAAGTGAAGAAGCTTAATTTCCTATTTGCAACCTTTGTTCTCTCACCAATTTACCCCTTCCTTCCAATAACCCCACACATCTCTACAGTAATTCCAGCAGGCAGAAGATAGTATATGCTACAAGCAATCAGGAGCTCTGTGGATGCGGACTGACCCCCAGTCCACGCTGGCCAATTCACTGGTCAGCTGCTGTCAAATGATGTGCAATAGCTGAATGCTGCCTGCATGCTGCTTTCTCCTAGCAGAAACATTAAGCTGTGTCACCCTTCTATTTCAGAGAGAGCAATGCTTTTCCAGGCTTCTAGCTCTCTTTTCAAATGTGGTTAAAGCTGACCAATGAATTCAGAAGTTATTCAGCTGACAGGGCAATCGCAGAAGCCTGGCATTTCCTTAGGAAGCAGTCTAAAAAGAGTAAATAGCCTTATATAGTATTCACATTCAATCTGGACATCTTTGGTTTGAACACCGAAAATAGTAAAGACAGATAAGAAGTTGCTCAATATAAATGTATTTTTAAAAGCAACAACTAGGAGTTTAACATTTGCAGATATCTGGGAAGTTGGGAAATACTAACTTCTGAATCATTCAAGCAGCATCCTAGCACTGACCATAACATTTAGTGGTTTTTACCGTTAGACCTCTGGCAGGCTAGTCCTTGTTGTCAAATGGTATCTAACTGGACACAGCTTGCCCTAACTCAGTAAGCTATTTCAAACTCAGTCTAACATAATACCGATTTCAATCTTCTTTTAAGGTGAACTTTGGTTCAAACTCTTCTGCAGTGTCAGATGATTAGAACTTGCTCAAGAAACATTTTTCAGGTTTCTTAGGCTTACTGACATTATACATAAAGCACATGAAAAAACATAAATCAAAACTAGGCTTTCTAAAATAACACCACACAGCATGCCCAGGTATTCACATCTGTAGTTTTCAATTCTTATGAAATTATATAGTTTACTTTTCATGTTACTAATTAGGCAACTTTATCATTCTATTGCATTTTATGTAAGGGCCATTTATATAAGGTCTAATCTCCCTAAGCATCAGAAATAAAAGCTTGTTATTCTCAGGCAGGAAGGCAATAAAAAGATCATAGCAGACAAGGCAAAGCCCTCCAATGTCAATTGCTAGAGGCCACTAACCAAGTGCCTCTGCTGCTCTCCACACACCTGAAACAATGCGCAGTGTGCTCCAGGCATGGCTCTCCTCATGAAGGAAACTATGCAATGAGTTCTCAAACTGATGGCTGCTGCAGGACCTCAGTTTATCACTTCAGCAGATGCTATTTCTATTCTTTTCACTGAAATGAAAGCGATTGATGGAGTCACTGATTAAGCTTAGAAACATTTTGTACTGCACAGTTACTATCACAGGTCGCCATTCTAAGATTTATGGCACATAAGCAATAATACAGATACATTGACAAGCTATATCAAAGAAGCAAAAATCATTCTTAGTGAAGCCCATGATGAAGCAGCACCAATCATTTGTTTAGGAATGCCAATTAAAAGAAATAAAGCTTGGGTTTTTCTTGCCATGGATTAGGATATTTTAAACAATACCGAGTATTTCCACCTTTTTACTTCACAAAGATGCATGTTCAGGAAAGAAGTAACGTAGGAAGGTATCAGGCACTCAGATTCTACTTTAGCTTACAGCTCAGCAAGTTGGATATAGGTATGGAGGGAATTTTGAACCCAGATCTTTATTTGTTTAGATACCTCACTGTAATCTACATTTTGGCATTCTTAGAGAATTCTCAGAGGTCTCAAATACCCACAGACCCCAAGCACTCAATCTTGCCTTTTGCTGCCTTCTTGCCAACAGACAAAGCACACCAGATGTGACCTCCAGAGCTGCTGTTTATCATAGCAGTTTTTGCATAGTGGAAGTAAGAAGCAGGTGTAAATAGTTTCATATTTTGACTGCCATTATCAAAAGTGGAGGCACACCCTCCATCCCCTTTGAGCATCCCTAGTGACAATGACCTTGGAGGACAATGTCATTTTGCAGAGTCAACTGGGAAATAAAATAATTGCCATGTGATGAGACTTCGCATTAAGAATCTTTCCCACCTCCAAATCTACATCTCAAGCACCAACACCAAACATATTTCAGAGCACACATCAGCTGTTGTACAGAGAATTCAGGCTCAGTCTCCTAGCAGCATCACTATTAATAGAATCCGTTTAGAATAATCTTCAATTTCAACCTCACTGAACTCCACGGACTGAACTTCAAAAGCCAGTACTTTATAGTTATCTGTAACAGATATTTCCTCCTTAGTGTTCTGCGATTGGTATATTTAATGTCAGAATTAGTCCAAAGAACAACATCCTCATCAAGAAGTTGATCAGTCCAAAAGAAGGGAATAAGAACATTTTACCTTGATTACAAATTAAGTGGCCAAAAGGAGTTTGTGTTTTTGCCAATGTGCTTGTGTTATGGTAGAGATGTTCAGGGATTGTCTAGTTCTACAGATCCGTTCCTAGAATTAAAGCAACTCTCTAACGCTAGCACGATGCCTTTGAAATTAAAAATATACACATGCTGACATGTTTTCAAACTTGTCAGTTCCCATCTGGAGCAGCATTCACTCATCTCTGCCTTCAGCTTTAAAAAGAGTGCTGTTCCTGGAATCACAAATAGAGAAACACTATGTGCACAACCCTGGGCCACAGAGTCCAGGGATGGGATGCATTTGAAAAGTGCAGCAGAGACAGCAATTGCATCTGTATCACATTGAGAGGGACTAAGAGAAGTTTGACCTTCTCCTCCTCCTTTTGCCCAGGCTCCCATACAAAACTTTCTTCCAACTGCTCTCAGATGCTTCCAACTCCCAGAAGAACACATGCTCCAAAGTACGTGGGTTTTAGGTTTCTGGGAGGCAGACTACCATTGAGGGGTACTAATTGCAAACACCTAGTTTCTACTTAAGCAATTACAACAGATATACACAGCTGTTTCTTTCCCCCCTAGGTTTTAAAGAACTCAAGCCACTACAAAATCTTTGTTTCTTACAGCCTCCTAAGTGTCTTTCCCACATTCTTAACCATCTACATATTGCTCAAAATCATCTGTAACATCCCTTCATGTCAGTTCCTTTCCCTTCAGTTCTACCACACTTGAAGACCATTTATGGCAGCTAAAAATACACAAAGATCTTGCTGTTCTCTGAAGCAACCTCTGAGCTGCCTTCTACCTGTAGTCAAGCATGCAGGAGACAATAATGAATCTTGGTTTGGCAGCTTTTCTGCCTATTAAGCTATTTTTACTCCTCAAAGAAGGGGTTTCTTTCTTCCATTCCTCTTGTATCTTGAACCTTGAAATACAGGTAGCCTCTGTGTCAGTGTCACCACTACTCTGGAGCCTCTAAACTAGTGTTCTCAGGGAGAGGCATACTGCTTTCACTGCATCGCTTCTTATGCAAATGGATTTTTCATGCTATCTACAGTGCTTTGAACATCTTCAAAACCCACCTATATCACATATTATATCAATAATGACATTCTCATGTCTTTCTCTGGTGTTTTACATCCATTAGCATTGGACAATTCTTCAGGGCAAGGATTATGTATTGCTTAGCATATTTTACCTGTTGTAAAGTGCAGGATAAATAATGCCTATATTTAAAAAGGGACATTGTCAAGTTCAGGCCACCAAAAGTTTAGTCTATTTTTAAAATTTTCATGTGCTTTTGAAGTCTTTCACTGTTTTCCCTCTCAATATTCAACTGCAGCAAGCATACACTTGCACATTAAAGATCCTCTCCTGTAAACCATCCACTGGGATATCTAGCTCCTGTGATGTAGCAAGTCAAGCTCGATGAAAATCTTACATTCTTTTAGTTGGCCACTGGATCACAAATATAGAACTCTATTAGATATTTTATAGACATCCTTTAATGTAGAAGACAAGCCTTTCTATAAGTCACTATTTATGTGCATCATTAAACAAGCTCCTTAAAGACTTCTGACAGGTCCTTTTAGCTTTTTTGGTCGACTTACATAGTCAATATACGACAAATATAAGTTGTTAAATATAAGTTGATATATATAGCACCTGCATTTTAGGAGGGAAAATGTTTAGTTCTATGAGACTGAAACTGTAATTTGACACTAAAATAAAGGTATTTCTGATCACCCCTCAGCTAAAAGCCTCGACACTGAGAATTTCAGTTTAAGTGAGGACAACAAATCACTGGTAGGTTTAAGCACTATTTACTTGGCTGCCCTATGCCCTACGGAATCTCAGAAGTTGCATTCTATGAACCACTCACATGCCTGGTTGCACTGCACAGGCATAAAGGAAAGATTATAGAGCAGAAAAACACCCCATTACAATCAATTCACCATGCACTTCCTATCCATTTAAATTTGCAGGGCACCACTTGGCTCTAAAGAGGAGGTAAAATAAATCACTAGCCACCTATACAGAATCCTCCTGCTTCTGAGTTCTGTTTGAAGCCGAGGAAATCCAGAGAAGAACAGTTGTATTTAAGCTGAAGAGTGAATCTCACTCTAGATAAAACTAATCCACCCCAGCAGGTCTGACTTTTATCCATAGTTGAAAAGATACTTTGAAGAGAGAATGTTTTGTATTTCAAATGCATCTGTTTTGTGTTTCAAGTGCATCTCAATTCTTATGAAAGACCATGCAAGGCAGGATGTCTCCCAAACCTCTCTATAAGAGACTGCTTCTCTTTACAAATCAAAATGTACTGAGCCCTGGGATCTGGGTAAATCTTCTGTCCAGATAGTTTTGGGTTTTTTTGCTCATGTACTCATGTACAAAAATCACCTCCTGGAAAATCAGGGTAATGGTGCTTCCTATTTGCTATACTTTCACCAATAAGGGGTTGGGGTTTTTTTCCTGTAGCGGAGGGAAGAAGGGAAGAAAAAAGACCAAAACCAGGTGGCAAGTAGTAAGAACTGTTCTTACTACTTATCTGTGCTTAGTAACACAATTTGCAAGCATCTACTGGACCCAAGTAAATCACCTGAAGAGCTTTCAGGTGTTTGCCTCTCACATTTGCTTCAATTTACAGTATCTATCTTGGAAATTCTGCCCACCTGACTGAGCACTGCCTCCTTTTCTGGACCTTTCACTCCTGTGCTTTAGGAGGAGTAAAAGCAGAAGAATGTTTCAGAACATCAACAGTGAATTACCAGAAGCATTTCCTTCAAAAGTGACATGCTTGCTAATAGGTAAACTTATATTGAGCATAACCTGCCTTATTAATAGAACTACAAAGTTTAGCTTTCTCCTAGTAAGCAAATTAATTATTATTTTAAGAATCTTGGGTTTTAAAGGTTCACTAAATTTCCAATTTTTACCTTTACATTTAGACATTGCTGTTATGGCAAGAGACTTGGTACTGATCACCTAAGACTGAAAGTTTTATAGTTTGGAGTCATGCTTCTTGGGAATGAGGGATTAGGTCCACCATTGTCTTCATCATACTGTCCCTGAAAGGAAACAGGTGAGGTAAACTGAAGCTAGGCAGACTGAATCTGATCACAGTTTAAAGTAGATGTTCTTTAAAAACTCAAAATACTGCATTATTTTGTGATTAAGGAAATAAGGCCTGCATCTTCAAAACGTAGGCTGAGTTTTCAATAATTGAGCACTAAATTAAGGCAGTCTGTTCTATATTGGTTCAGGTATAGACTCCAAAAGTAGAATATTCAATTATGTGTACAATCGATATTTAGTGTAAAAGAAAGCCCATCGGGTTTTTTGTGGGTTTTAGAAACAGATTTACCGTTATTTAGAAATAAAGTACAGAGGAACAGATCCTCTCTGGAGAAACTGATGAATGCTCTGAGTACTCCACACAACTGAAGCACAGTGTTTGGGACGAAGTTTCAGAGTATCTGAGATGTTAAAGAGGATTTATTTAGCTCTTTTCCAGATTTCAAGTCCATTGACTAGGGAGAGAAAGTAAGAAAACAGAAGTTTTTCATTTGTCATCTTCACTCAAATGCATGTACAATATAGACTAGACTAGACTAGACTAGACTAGACTAGACTAGAATAGAATAGAATAGAATCTTGCCCAGCCATTCTGGTGAGTATCACTGGAAAATGGCCTAAAAAATCACTCTGATCTGCTTTCAAAGTTTAAATCTCTTTATTTACATATATGACTAGCTGAATAAGTGATAATTTTGAAGTTATGACTCCAAATGTATCACCTATTCAGCTCTGCAGCACCTGGATCTCTTACCTTATGGTCTATGTCTCTGCAGTCAAACAGCAAAGTCAGAAGAGCCTCTGGTCTGAACACACTGGCTGTGGCTGATAGCAATTTACTGTCTGATCAGCTTTTCCCATATCTAAACTGATAATTTCCATTTAAGGAATAGGTTTAAGTCTGTACTGTTTGAGATGGTTTGCAAAAAGACAAAATAACAGCTGAGCTCTCAGGGAAGCAGAATTACTACAGAGACTCAGAAGCCTATGTAAGATCTTATTTTGTTCAACTGCATTGTAAATCCACCCACTATCCCACAAAAATAACAGATTGCACTATTCTGTTTCTTGGATGAGATTTTCAAATGCTTTCTAGATGGCCAAAATATGCTCCAAGAGTTTTACTAGCAACTTTAACAGCAGAAAAACTGACACGCCTCTGGTAGCATTGAGACCAGTCCCAGTACAAGATGTATAATAAAGTACTCGGCTTTGCAGCCATCCAGGCAGTTAAAACTAAACATTGCCAAATAACCATCTTGAATGTGTTAGCTAAAAACCCCCTGGCCAGCAAATAATCTACATAGTAAAACTGGACGTTAGCATGAAGCTTGCAGATTTAAAAAGTATCCACGAGTATGTTTCTGTCGTGGTTTGGGCCTGGTTGGCAGCCAACCACAATGCAGCACCTCTCTCTCCCTTCCCCTCCGGCAATGAGAAGGGACAGAGAGCCAGGCTTGGGGTTCAAGATAGGACTGGGATGGGGAAAAATCCCCCTTTATGATCACGAGCAAAAGGCAGACTCGTTAGGGGAAGGAAAAAAAGAACATACATTTATTACAGACACTAACAACACATAACTGAGTAGGACAGTGAGAAGCATTACCACATCTTGAGAACACCTTCCCCCCACCCCTCCCTTCTTCCCGGGCTCAGCTCTGCTCCCGATATCTCTACCTCCTCCCCCAGTGGCGCAGGGGCAGGGAATGGGGGGTGCAGTCAGCGCTGCCACTTCCTTCATCTTCGGTGAGGGGAGTGTCCGGAACTTGTTCCTCCTGCTCCATCGTGGTCCCCCTCTCACAGGAGACAGTCCTCCACAAACTTTCTCCGACATGAGTTCCTCCCATGGGCCACAGCGTTCCCCACACTGCTCCGTCATGGGTCACTTACTTCCTCCGACTGGATTCCCTCCCATGGCTGCAGCCCTTCCCGAGCTGCTCCGGCGTGGGACTCCCCCGCATGCTGCAATCCTCCCAGCGCTGAATTACAGCAGCAGGGCTACCTTTTCCCATGAGACCCCGGCCTTCTTCGGGCACAGAACCTTGATCATCCGAGCAGGAGCCACAGGCTACAAATCAACATCTGCTCCACTGTAGATCTTCATGGGTGGCAGGGGGGGGCCGCCCTGCCGTTTCACCACAGGATACAGGGGGGTCTCTGCTCCGGCACACCTCCCCCCTCCTTTCTTCCTCCGTTCCTCCACTGACCTTGGTGTTCATGCAGCTGCAGCAACTCCTCCTCACAAGTCCCACTGCCCGTCACCACGTCCCTTCTTAAATACGTTATCACAGAGGCACAGCTGATTGGCTCAATTTCCCAAACAGAAGTGGAGCTGACTTGGAGCTGGGGGAGCTTCGAGAAGCTTCTCACAGGGGGCCGCCCCGATAGCCCCCTCCCCTGCCACCAAAAAACTCCACCACTCACTCAACCCAGGACAGTTTCAAAGTACTAAATTGCACTAAAAGCCCTCAGTTTAAGTATAGCACTCCCTGTAGATAAAAGCTCCCATTCCTCTATTACATGGTGTATTGTAAAATGAATATACAAATTCTATTGTGTTAAATCATAAAGCATACATTTGATTTCCTGAACACTAAGGTCTGAAACATTGGAAACTGGTCAGCAGTCCTAAACCAAACCCTTCCCACTAGTACACCTTCCTGTGCTCTTCTGAAGAACTTTGTCACCAAAATGAAGACACACTTTCAAAACAGCTCTTTTATAAAAATATCATCTGGAGTGCTAGCCTCCAGGATAGAGCTGTCTGCAAATACAGGAGTGTTCTCCCCTAATGTAGTCCTTCAGTACTATGCAGTGTAAACTGCAAACTTCTACAGAAATCTGTTGAAGAAATAACATTTCATGGTACCTAATCAGAACATGCATTTCCTGCTATTGAGTCAATTAAGTCATGTTTCTCCTGATCAAAAGACAGCAGCTAGTTATGATGATCTATTGGCTGAGATTTGTTTCAAGCTTTGTACACTGCAGCCTCCTCAGCCCAACACCTACCTATGTTTCATTCCACAATCAGAAGACTAACATAGCATGCAGTATCTCTGCTAGGTTAGGAAGCTAGAGTAATTTACTGCTAATGTCTATACAAACTCTCTGGGTACTCTGCAAACTGTCAGAAAAGGTATTAATTCAACTCTTGCTTCTTTGCTAACCAGAGGACAGCATGCCTGCCCTGTTACAGTGAAGAGCCTGCTTAAATCCCACTAAAATTGATGTGCCTAATGCATGTCAAAGAGTTAAGCAAACTGAAGCCAGAGTTTACAAGAAACACAGGTATTGCAGAGGCCTTCCTTTAATGCTGTTTTTTCTCAGGATGTCATCAGCCTTCCAGGGCAATCTAAAAAGCTGACTACAGAACAAGACCTCTAGAATAACTCCCACCTCTTCAGATCAAGACTTGAGCTCAAAGCCTCGACTCTATCAGGGATATACAGGAAAGAATACATGAGGTTTTTGAGCCATTTCCCACTCTATCTGCCTTTTGTCCCAACAGATCCTGAGAAGTTAAAATTTGTTCAATACTGTTTCAGATATTGCTTGAATAAAAACACTCTTGCCAAGGCAAAAAAAAATAAATCAGTTTTGTGGAAGATTTTTCTCTAGCTGTAACTTTGCCTAGTATAAACATTTTCATTGCAGTTCTACCTAAAATTACCACTCGTGAAGCAAGACCCTTTTGAGAAATGAACTGTACAAGCATATACAGTCTTGAAGTGTTTCAGGACTCACTGCAAACAATTCGAATCATAGCCAAGAGTGATCCTTTTAAAAATTCCATTGCTTACTTGTCCTGTAGCATCTCGCATGCATGGACTCTCCTTACAACCACCAGGGGAATTTTATCAGCAACAGAATACTGAATATAAGCATAAAGCTGACTACAGCCTGTGAAATAGCCTGAAAGCAACAGCAAACTATCCACTGGAAACTGTTAAGGCTAGTTAGCTAGAGAAGAGGAAGAAGAAACTGAAGCTTTTTTGTGCTGCATACAAAATGCAGTTCATCTGGGTCTACTTTGCTGCCAAGATTTTACCATGGCTGAGTTTGGGTTTTGTTTTTCTCTTCAAAAGATTAGTGTCCAAGCATATGAATACATGGTATTTGTTTTGCTGTCAAAACACAAATACCATGTGTTTCATCCAGCAACACAGTACACTCCAAAGATTAATCAGAAATGGAAGACATACTATAGGCTAAGCCATTTGTCAAGTAGGCAGCAGAGTCTGGGGCAAAATTTCTGACTTCCAGCTCAATCTCTAAAGACTAGATATTTTATACTCCACGAGAAAGGACTGATACCTTCTTTGCTCCACTGTTCTTTGAGTTCCACTCAAAGTCTCCTAATGCATGTGTTTTCTTTAAAATTTCATCCCCATCCCTAACTACTTTCTCAAAGGGAAATGTCAATGTGAAGAGGCCCTTATATTTGCTCAATTTATGGCTTTTTATTAGCTCTCCGTGCATGTGATGCCAAAGGCTGTTTTTTTGCCAAGTCTTTTCAGTCCCTGCTCAAAGCAGAAGCAGATGCTGTACATTATCAGCACTGAAATACATGTTCTGATTTAAACCACCCGATCCCATCATTTATAGGTAATTTCAATTCTTGCAGAAGCTTGAATATCACTTTCTCATGGATAGGGCAAGAATCGTTTAGGAGTTTAAACAGTCTTGTTCCCAGGCCCCCATCTCACTGTGAAATATTCCCCCCATGCCTACTAGCAGCCCCAAACCAAGCCCTCCCATTTCAGAGTAGAGCTGGGCAAATTCTTCATTGCAGCAGGAGAGGATTTCCCCTAGCAGCACAGCCCAGACCATTGTCCCTCTTCCTACGCTTCTGCTGAATGTTTGGCCAAAGCCCTGTCTTTGCATCAAGTACCGCACAACTAAATCACAAGACCACTGCACATTCTGATAGATTAGAGAGTATTAAGAGTTACCTGACAAAGAATACCACTAAGATGTGTTCCAGGTGCACTTTCCTCTACTCTTTCTTTCACATTTGCAGTACATGTTCACATCTGCTAAAATTTTTCTCCTTCAGAAGTGATTTCTCAGTCTTTGTACAGCACAGCCATGATAAACAGCATGTGTCACTCCTCAAGGACACAAGAAGAGTGAGTCCCATCCTTGTCCAAATGCTTCAAAAACCCTGTTGCCAAGTAAAGCCTGCAGCTTTAGAGCCAGCAGCATGCAGCTCCTGGATTAGCAGTTAACCAGCTCCCAGCCACTTGTAGACAGCTTTGTGCACATACATCCCTTGATCCTTTCCTCAGCCAGACAGCAAATTCATAGCACGTGCCAACTTGTGTATTATTAATTATTCCTCCATCCTCCCTACATCCTTGTCATTCCATGGTCCAATTACCTCAGCTCTTAAAGAATGAGTAATTTGCAGCATGATCCAAAATAAAAATATTAAAACCAGTTACGGGCTATGTCCAGTAACATCACGGCCCGGATAGAGCTTTCTTAGCTGAGTTTTCTATCCTGCATATTGTTCAGACATCTACATCTTTTTGTAGTCCTTTGGACCAAAGTCAAATGGTACAGTACAAAACATAAGCCCCTGAACACACCTGTAACACTCTGGCATGGCCTCACTTAAAGATTTTCTACAGGATCTGTCACAGTAGTTCCAGTTGCTGTGGCATAAATCTCAGGTACACATGCTTGATACTTAAATTCAGAAAAACAAGACCTCAGCCATCAAAATTCATCACAGATATTACTGAGAGAAAAAGAATACCATTTCATTTTCCAAATAAAACAGAATTCTGAAGTAGTTTCAATACTCTAGTCAAACACCTGAGAAGTTCAAAACACTATCTCCTGTTTGGACATGGCTTTCACTCACACATCCCTCATATGCAAATTATTTAAAAGATCATTTAGGTGCAGCAGGAGGAGGGAACAATAAACTGTGCTGGGTCAACTACAGTAATGGTGAAACAGAAATAAAGTAGAGTGAAATGCAGGTCCCTGCTTGATGGGTTTATAACCGCACGTGAGATGAGCTAAAAATTAAACTGTTGGCTCTTCTGAACAAAGTATAATTGTCTTACTTCTGTTATGGGTTTTCTGGGTGTTGGTATCTATAAATACATATATAAGTACATGTGTTTGTGGTGTGTGTGTGTATATATATATATGTATGTTAGTTCTGCATAAGCCATTGAAAACACCATAGAGAGGAGTTGATTTTCCTGCTTTCCTACCCAATCATCTTAAACACTTACTGAAGTGTCTTACAAGCCCCAGGAAACCAAAAAGCACCCAAAATTACATTTTCTTAAGTGATCTGATTCCAGAAATGTTAACACAAGAAACTGGGTCCTACTCATAGCCCATGAACCAATGAATCTAGCAATCATTTTTAAGAGGTTCAATGAACCTCAACCAATGAATCTAGCAATCATTTTTAAGTGACAAATGCCACAATGAGAAACAGGATCAGTCCTCATTTCTTAGTAATACTGAGGCTGTCTGGAATTGAGCTCTGCAGCAATGTATTTCAACTGATGTTTTATTGGCACAGCAAGCTATTTAAAGGTTTTGACAGTTACAACTTTTGCAGTAATTTTTCCCTGCAGTGTTTTCTGATATTTTCTGCATTCTTTCCCCTTCCCACCTGCCTCCTCTGAACATCCCAGCAGCTGAACAGCAAACATATCACAAAGCCACATTCATCTTAAACCTATCTAATAGACTCACGTGCAAGTTACTAAGAATGAGTGGCTCAAAGGCGGTAACCTTCAGCAATGTAAAGTACTGCTGTTTATGCAACAGTTCCCCCCTCTAAGAGCATTATATAAATACAGTGTTCACAAGCCCTATGCATTCAGTTCCTGTCAGAAGAGTGAGCCATCAGCGCCTCTTAACTCCCCAACCCAACACATCTATAAGCTAATTTTACACCCGAGACTGTTTAAATCAAGAGTTATGACACGTATGACAACACACACTAGTGTTCCAGCACCGCCTCTGATACAACTCAAACATCACAAAATTCTAATTTTCAGATGCACTTTGAAGATGAGCACTAATTCAGACTCAAACCTACTTGATTGCAAAGAAACTAACAGGAGTATGAAATTGGCTTGGTTAATCAGGCCTACACAGATAAGAAAACATTTTCCTAAAGCATGTGTCCTAAAAACATACTCCCATTTACAGGATACTTGCAAAACAATCTGATATGAAGCAAAAGGATAAATCATTCCCTTAATGTCCTAACTGGGCAGACTGTTTCATAGTTTTTTTCCAGCAAGGGAGTAAATTGCCAGTTTTGTAGATACATCTGTGCTGTTCTTTGTTAGAAATGCTCCTCCAGTATGTCAGAAAAACAGCAAGTATGTGAGAGACACAGGAGGCAGATGTTGGCAAAAACAAATTTAAGAAAAACACACAAAGAAATCCAAAACATGCAAAGTCTGGCAGATCTTATGTTATATACACCGGTACTTTGTCATGTTTGCTTAATGATGGTTGTTCAAGAAGAGAGGAAGGATAGGAGTATGAAAAACAATAGAAGCCTGGCCCACAGGGAGCAGGACTGAAGTCAAAAATAAAGGAGAAGCAAGCTACAAGAGAATCCAGATGTGGCCTTGCTAGAAAGAACTGACAGATGCTTAACTAGCACCCTTCATTATCTATTTGCTAAAAGTATGGGCCAGATCCAGAACTCTCCTAAAATGACTGGAATCACTCCAAACAAATTCAATAGGCTCTGGATCTGATCTTTAATTGGGCCAAAATCAAGCTCACCATTCATTGCTCAAAACCAAAGCTCAAGAAGAGCTTTCAAAATATGTACTTTTCTTGGTAAGGACAGACAATTTCTAATTCTCTTTGGAGTTCCTGCTGAAAAAGCAACAACCAAAGCATATTGTTGCTTGATTCACTGGTGTCCCCTAACTATAGCTTGAGAACACACAAAAACCTCTTGCGTATCTTTTATTTAAGGGTATTTACTGTACCATTGTCATTAAATTGAACCAATAAATAAGAACTTATTAATACAAATAAAATTTCTGAAAACCTAGAATTGTAAAGATCCTTTTAAATTAGTCATATATTTTGTTTATCCCAAAGAAACATTTCTCCAAGTAGTAACTTGGGACAAAAGGCTCCACTTATATATAGTGGTTTTCTTTTTATTTGTTTAGAAAGCTTTAAAACTATGGTCTGTTAGAGATCTTGAAAAAACAACCTCCCCACAATGCACCTATTCACTCAATTTACAGTGCTACTAAAGCAGGGCGTTTTTTCGCAAACACATTCTTTGTGCTCTCGTATCTAAATAATAGGGTATTACTGTAAATCATGCATGCCCTGGGAAGCAACTGTTATATTTCCAACACAAAGTGAAGTGCCAAAGACTAGACAAAATATCCTCCCAAAAATGAAAATACTGTTTAACTTCCATAAGAACACACAGTGAATTTTGCGCAATGCACTGGCTGGCACGGAGGTGTATGGTCTCAGTGATACTAACACAACATTTTTAGTATGAAAGTAAGGCTATTTCTCCCACTGGATATTAAACAGCAAAGTATTGCACCACCTCTAATCCTTCCCCTAGAGGAACATAAATAAATGTTGATGAGAAGTTTCCCTCCAGATTTTTTTTTTTTTAACTATACTTAAAAAAAAGTGCAGTTAAGCTGTCTTATTTCCACAGTTCTGCATGAAAAACAACTCTTGGTATAGGGCTCTTGTTCCCATGGAGAAAATATTCAGACTTAGCTTCAAAAAGTGGGAGAGCTGCTTACCTGCACAATTTGTGCAGCTTTTAAAACCAGTGCAAAGCTCTCCCATAGACAGATGCAAGGTGAAATAGACTGGCAACTTGATTTGTCGTCTATATGAAGCATATCCAGTAGCAGAAAGTATCTTCAAAAGGATCATCAAGCCCAAATGGGAGATTGCTGCCAAATTTTGGGGGGGACCATTTCACTAAAACCAGAATCAAACCCTTTCCAGACTTACACTGTTGAACAGCAATGCAAAATCAGACATCATTCCCTGGCCTATGATCAAGCCCTTTATTAGGGATACACTGTAAAGAAGAAAACAGCATGACATTCCTTTTTGTGACTAAGGAATTCTTTTGTTCTTCCTCTAGACAAAAGGGTTACAAAACCGGGTCCAAAGTTTGTCACGCACTTCCATAAAATTGTCCGACTGCCTCCTAACAAGGCAAATTCACAGAGAAAAGATGAGTTCTCTTTGGTCCAACAATGCTTTCAGTAACTTAAGGGGAAAAAAAGTTGCATCAGTTAACCTACAGAGCAGAAACAAGCTAGAGAAGGGGCAGGGGACTGTAGGGTCTGTAAAGCAACGCTGCCAAGTTTAGCTTTTCCTCGGTTCCAAAATATTCCAGTACTCCAGGGTTTTCACTAGAGTAACTCGTTTCAAATGAATAATAGCATTCTAGCATTTTTATGGTCACACCTGCATATGCATTTTGGAGGTCCATTTCCTGCCTTACTGTATACAAGCACAGTGAGGCTCCTAATTTTTTTATTTCTCTCCAGACAATATTTTTACACTGACGGAGAAATAAGATGTACAAAATGATTAGAGAAAGAAAAGAAACAAAAGTACTGAAAGTTATAAATTACCCTAAATGCTGGTAAATTAGGAAATGTCTACGATTTACAGTTAGGTAGCACAGACACTTAATGTGAAGGGAGCCATCTTTGCCAAGAGTTAATTTTATAACCAAACTGCCTGAAGCTTAGGCATTACAGGACCTGCAGCATTAAAATAGCAGCAGTCATCCAAAATACTATACAGCACCCAACAGATCTTATCTTCCAGATGTATGCAAGGATCTTTTGCTTAATTCCTCCAGCCACTGAAGATTCCTGAAAAGAAAACTGGCCAGGGGAAATGCTGGTTGGGATCCTCTGCTGTGCTCCACTGCAGACTCTGCCTGGCAGGCTCACACATGGAGAAAGAGCCTGCCGCCTTCTGATGGAAGTGCAGTAGAAGAGCTGAACTTCGCCTTATGGCTGGAAGAAAGAGGAGGAGATCTTGGCTTCCTTTACATTCTCTTCATAGGAAAAGGGATTTCCCACGGATAGAGACACATGAAACAGCTTGGCAGCTGGGAACAACAGACTGCAAGGAAAAGGGAGGCTTTAGAGTGGTAGAGACCACTCCCTTTATCACGATGTAGATATACTTTAAATGCAGAGAAATCAACATCATACAAATGCTACTACTTAGCCTCAAAGCAGTTCCACTGTTGCTGCCTCTATATTTTCAACCATGATTTCTTAATGCTCCTTCACTCATAACAAAAATAGCCTTTTGAATACGTCAAACGTGCATGGCAAACATATTTGGATTCTACATTTCATTTCATAAGCCAAAAATGAGGAAATGGGACTGATCTGTGACAAACAGCAAGACGGTCCGTATTAGCATGCTCTCCTTCCTGTGTAAAATTTTTTGGGAAAGGATATTATAGATGTAAGGACTTGAGAAAGGTTATTCAGCATAGTGTCAACAGAAGCAGATTTTTGACAACAGCAATAAATGAAATAAAAGATCATCAAAGCTGTCAGCCCATTCTGAAGAATAAAATTATTACAAAGATACAGAAAATTTCATAGGAAGACCAGCATCATAGCTCAGCTTTCTGTATCACTCCCTTTTCATTCCTCTTCTACAAACACAGGGCTATCATATTGATAGAATTCTACTAAGTGTGCCTCTAGCCCCAACGACCTGCTTTAAATTCAGTTAGGGTAGAGAGCTAGTAAGTTTTCTTTAGGAGGATTCAGCCTCTTGCTCCTCGGATACCCTGCACTCTTCTGGAATCTCAGTATTGGCTTATCAGCAAGATGGGATGAAGCCCAGAGTAAAAGATAAAGGAAAATATCCTTTGTGGCCACATAATTGACATGAACATCTCTCAACTTCTTGAAATTCTATGATTTGTCTCATCTTGTTTTCCTCAAGTTCACAAGTCAGCTTTAAATGGAATTTTATGTCCTTTCCTGATTATGCAGTAAATATACACCTCCATCTGGTTAGTATTAACTAATTTCCCTAGTTATAACCAAAGAAAATAATTTCAGTAATGTGGCTGCATTCACAAGAAACTAGTATGTCTTAATATAGTTCATCCCCTTGTACTGTTCTAAAAAGGTCTTTCCTCCTGACTTAATTACTTGGAAGTGACTCTAAGTCCAGCTCCCTCCAGCAAGCCTGAATTTAAAAATACTTCAGTCTGGTCATTCATTAGCTGCATTTCTGGTGCTCTGCAAGACACAACAGCTTTTTTTACAATTTCTGATTAAGTTAAAGGCTTCTTTTAACAGGAGGCAAAAAAGTTTTGTAAATCAGACTGATGTTCAAGACCCAATTACTACAGACATTCAGCAGAAATACACGTGAACTCTATTTATTCTTACCCTCCAATGTTTTTCTGTGCCATGAACAACCTCCCAGCCAAAAAGTAAAATACTTCCAAAGTTCAACAGTTCGCCCTCTGGATTGCCCACAAAGAAGTTCACACAATAAAATGAGCCTTTCTGTATGCCAGAGGAAGAAGAGAAATGTGAGCCCTCCCTTCAGTTGTTCTACACAAGATTTGATGAAAATTCAGAACCTTACAAACCAAGATAATTATTTTAAAATACTGAGGCACACTGTTACTCGGTGGAAAAAGCCATGCAATTCTTTGTATATTTGGTACAAGCTCAATGATTATTCCAGGACATGAAATTTTTACACTACACGTTCCTGGAGTGAGTTCTTTTAGAAGTAGAAAGTTACCATTTTTTCCTGTAGAAAAATTATGTTTCCTTTAGCTGAACCACTTTATGATTGCAATAAAACACTCCAGGGTGTGGTGACAAACTGTCTAATAATCACCAAACCTACAAATGAATGAAGTCAGTGTGTCCCAGCACAGATTAGGTGTGGCCAGATTGGACAACATCATCATATCCTGTTGTGAATTATTACTTAATAAAAAAAAGCATAAAAGGGGGCGGGGAGGGTTAAGCAGTGCTGAACTTTAAAACAACTCTACATGTACAGTACACAACATAGAAAGATAAGGAAGCAGACAGACGGATCCATCCGCATGTTTGCATTTGCTTGAGAGTATAAAAAGTTTTTCAAAAAATCCCTTCCTAAATGTAGAATATGCAGACTTTTTCTTCTGTTTTTCTCCTCTTGCCCTGTCAGAAGTGATTAGAATAACTCTTCTTTGATGAGATGATTCAACACTTACTGGGCTATTACATTTCAACAAACAAATTACATTAGAGGGAGGAGAACAAGCAATAAACATGAGAAACTGTTATAAAACCTCCTCAAGTCAAGACAATGCTTCACTTAGTTCAGTTTAGTATTGAAGATCATGACATTGACCAAATCTAGTTCTGCTTTTTTGCTGAAGCAAAAACAGATTTTAAGTTTGTATGAAATTTGTATCAAGACCAAGCTCCAGACGTGCAGGAGTCTAACTGAAAAATCCCATGACTATCAAAAGTGAGGCTTGGCATTTTACAGAATGTTGTGCTTCATTCTGAAAGTTTTCTTTCCAAGAAAACAAAAGCAAATGTTGAAACCTTCAAAGTTGTCCCATGGTAGAACTATCCTTCCCTGACTGTTCAGCTCGCTAGAGTTTAAGCAATCAAAATTTGAGCTCTTTACCCATGTAAATATAGAAAAAAGAAACAGGACTCTTACAAGAGCAAGCACGACTTAAAATCCATGACTGTTCTACAACATTCTTAGTCTAAATGTTCTTTTTCAATATCATAACATTTTTCATATGTTTACACTCAAATCAATGTAATAGTGTCAATTTTAAGTGTCATCTTTGAGGAGTTGCTTAGAGCAATAACTGTATTTCAAAATAAATGGTCCAAACATTGCCTTCTGTCCTCTGGGGAATTAACAAGCTTCAAGCACATGGTCTGTTGCTCATGCAACTAGGAGACATAGGGGTGACAGCTGTCATACAGACAGAAACCTACAATTCTTGTAATGCAAACCAAGAGACGTTAGGATATACAGAAGTCCAAATATCAAACAATTTAGTTTCTTGTCTTCCCAAGCTCTTTACTGCAACAGAATAAAGAAATTTTGATTTCTTTCCCAGCAGCATGTCCTTCCATTCCGCTCCTGTCCACCCTTCCCAGTGCTGCCACCAACCCCAATTTGATTCCTGCAGGAAGAAAGTACCTATCTTAGCCATTTTTAAAACTCAGAATTTCATCAAAACAAAAATTTTACCAAATTTTTAGCCCATTTAGCCTTTTCACACACACTATGTATTTTCCTCTAAAAATCTTTCTGAAGTTGTTTGTAAAACATGGGGAATTACATCTAGGGAAGAAATTCTTTATCCTTACCTCACAGCCTGAGACACATACAGTTTGGCCTTCTTGTTTTTTTTCTTTGCTAATCCTTGGTTAAAAATACCAGAGGAAAAAAAAGATCTCTTAAATCTGTGCAGTAGGACTTTTAGGACATAGTATCCCCCTTGTTTTATTGTGCCACAAAAGCATGGTGATTACTCCTTCCCCCCCTTCCATCAGGGACTGATTTATTTAGTTGATGAATAGCTTTGCATGCAGGAATTTGAAATCTCAGTTATTTCTGTCTCAAATAGCTGCTATGCTTGTAATTATTTCAAAGAATAATAATTACTTTCACCCAACCTATTTGAAGTCATTAAAAAAAAAAAATCAATTTTGAACTCAAATCCATAAACCCACAACTTAAAAAGTCATAAAGGATTGCAAAAGAGTCAAGCTTGTGAAATATTAAACATTTATGGAGAATGCAAGGAGGCCTAATGTTTTGTTCTTAAAATATAATACTTAAATTTATGATACTGCTTACTGATTAATACATCATACGATCCCCTTTTTTAGAAGTGAGAGATGGAACCATTCAACTTAGTCTTGCAGAAATGTGACCACAACAAACTGAAACCCATAATTCTATTGGTAAAAATAGTCTGTGTCCTAAGATTAATAGACTTTACTGCAATTTCTGGGGAAGCAAGCATTTTTCCTAATATTTCTGCATGCAGTAACATCTCTTACTCACTCTGAGATCAGCTGTGATGATTTCGACAACAAAGAGGAAAAATGCACCAAAACACCGCAGATTGATCCAAGCCAACCCAAATTGCTTAATAACCCTTGTGTTTTTCCACTTTATAGATACAATATTGGATTTCTTACCTTCCTCAAGCTAATAATTGGCTGAGAAAAAAACAGCCCCAAGCCCAGCTCTTGTTTTTCCAACTTGACACTGAAAGTTCATATTCATCATCATATTTTTAAAATATATTAAAGTGACAACCCTGGAATAAAGGCAAGTGCTCAGAAAATTGACCTGCTGGAATAAAACTGTCCATGAATCTTTAAAGTCACTTGCATGTAACAAGAGGTCCAAATTCAATCTCTTTATTGCCTGTATTCCCTAAAGGGCTGCTGCTACTTTCAGCATGCTCATTGAGCAGGTAGCTGTTAAGTACTTCTTTTCATTGTACCCAGTCAATGTGTGGCCTCAAGCCATATTTGCTGCATGCTATGCACATTCTGTACTCAATATAGAATTGTTCTCGTTCTGGGATGTTCTGTTATAATTAACTTCATATGAATGCTTTGCTAACATTAGCATTTATCATTATAACACCCTAGGAGTTATAATCTCTCCATCTTGGTCTGATTTTACAGTTGGGAATGCAAAATGTTGTGTGTCCCCCAGAATCTAACTTTTCAGGGACCTTGGCATTTTGCAGTCAGTGAAAGCTGCAATGCAAACATAACATGAAGCTGATAGTGCTCAGAACTAAAAGTCCCAAGTATATTACATTGCTCTTCAAAAAAACAAGACTGCAATCTGTTGATCTGAAAACACCTTACCCAGATACTTTCAGGCTCTCTGCCTACCCCTGCCCCACCTTACTCCCTGACTGCCCACTGTAGAAGCACTGAGAAAACACATGAGGAAATGTTTCTGCTCTCATTTCTGACAGCAGCGAGATCTAAAGCCTGTGTGAAGAGGCACATATGAGAAATGCCCGCCCTGCCCCATGTCTCCTCCTTGGGACAGGGCAGCTCTGCAGAGCTCCCCAGCCAGCAGACCATGCTCTGTGAGGGCAAAGCATTAAGAGACTGTAGTGGTAAGCCACTGAACAGAACCACACTGCTCTTTGTAGAGATTTAAAAACTTGGCCAAGTTAGGGAAGATCTTCATGAGGACAGAAAAAAGCCTAGCACAAAAGCCAACCTGTTGTCCCATTTCAAGTCCCTGTGGTTTACTGTCCCTGAAGTTTCCAACAAGCAAAACTGTTTTTCTTAACATCATTCTGGTTTAGCCTAAGCACACACAAAATCCCTCAGCGTGAAGCACAGCTCTTGACCCAAATGGCTAGTTTCACAGAATTCAAAACTAAGGCTTTATAATGGAAGTGTTTGGGATAATTATGATTAAGGTAGCTTGTCACTGCAACCTGTAATTTAAATGACAAAACAATAATTTCATGCACAGGGGAGGTTCAGGGTATAGTTTCACAAAAACTTTATGTCAACACCAGTGGCAACAGCAGAGAGAGCAGTCCAACCCTCTTTGCTACTGGTTACACAGCAGACTGAATCGGGGAAACACATTTGGATGAAAACCAGCATCACTTTGTCCCAGGAAGACTAGTGCCGGCACACAAAGGGCGTAAAGGGGCACAATAGGGCAGAAGGTATGGTACCTTTTTCAGAAGCAGCACAGGGTATGCCAGCTTCTGACAATCATCCTGACAATCATCAGAACATCTGACAACTGCTACAGTTTTTAGTAGTTTCAGTCCTTGCTTCTGTCTTCAACACCCCCAGGTCGGTATCCATTTTACTGCTTCAAGTGCTTTGACATGTTTTTCCTCCTATTCACATAGTATCCAAGGTGGCCAGGAAAGTTTAGAAGAATAGTCTATATTGTATTTGTTCAGTTTCCCTACTTCTGGAAGCTTTTCACATGGAAGCAAGGAAAACAAGTTTAAGGGACAGGAAAGACTGACTGGACTTGAGAAGCATCTAAAGTACTTGTTTTTAACAGGACTATATTACAACTATTTTTTTATTCCAGCAGTCCAAAGCTGGGCAGCTTTCTAGTTCTAATGCAAGCCTTGGTATCAACATAGAAAGCTCCAATTTGGACAGGTGATCTTCTCGACTTGGACAGAGCAAAATAAACAGAGACACTAAAAACAGTAAAAAGAGATGTTAAATCAGACCTTGGAGCTCTGGTCTCCCAGGCTTCTCATGAGTTATGAATGTCAGAGGGAAGGGTTCCCCGTCTGAAAGTAGCTATTTAAAAAGCAGTATGGAGAACAAACAGTGGCTTCCTACAGCTTTAGTCATCAATTTCCAGACAAGCTTGCTACTCAAATGGGGGAATGAACAGCAGAAAATTAGTGTCACTTCATGCCACTGTTGTTCTGTGGGCCCCACCCGGAGGTCTGTGTTCTGCTCCCCTGTGCCTGTGTGCCAGCCCCAGGCGTCGCAGTCTGAGGACCTGCCAGACAAAGCTGCTTTCTAGGGCACATGGGCAACTGGTGAAGTCCTACCCAAACCAGGGAGTGAGAAGCCAAGGTTTTACAAAAATTGCAAGCTCTTTATTTTAATTAAAAACGTGCAGATCAATAGTCACTCTTCTAGATGTACATGGCATTGGCTTAAATAAACCAGTTGGTTCTTTTTTTTTTTTCCACAGCAATCAGTGAAAACCATTTTCATTGATTAACTCAACAGCATCCTGGCTCTTAAGATTTTAGTATAACACTGAAGTACTGAGCAAGCATGGCAGTATACATGGGAGAAGAAAAAGCACATGTTTTCCATCTGTGAAGAGCAATTATTTAATTTAAAGTCCTATTTGCTTTCCAAACAAGGCCCTGCTGAAAATAACAATGGACCATAATACATTCTTTTTTGTTTTCGAAAGAACACTTGGCACAAGAGCTTATCATGGCCAAGTACTTACTCCCTTTCACCACAAAGCAGATACAGGAGTGGAAAAACTTCCAGCCAAGTAAATTGAATTTTTCATTAAGAACATAACTTTTTGAGGATGTGCATTTTCAAATTTTGTAACTAGAATATAAAAATCACACAGTACACATTAGTGATTGAAGAAGCTGCAAATTACAACACAGAAATTCCCAGTCCTGGTCTCCATCCATACTAGCACCCACTTAAGAAGATTCGTTGTTCACACAGAAAAATGAGACTGTTAATCACTGTAGTGCAGTTTATTATTTAAGTTTTCTTTGTTGTATTATAGATGCAAGAAAACAGGCCCGATATTTTAAAAAATTTCATTTGTTCTGTACGCATTTGCTGTTCAGTGACAGACCGGATATGCAAAAAAGCCATATTGTAACTAGATCTCTTCTTTGTATTAAACATCATGACAACTTCCATCCTTTTCATTATTTGTTCATTCAAGACTTCATAATTCTTTCAGGATGACACAAAGACACACATCAGTTCCACTAAAATTCAAAATAATCCTTTGCTCTACTTTAAATCAATAAAATTGCTTGTATAGAGAACTGAAGTCAGCAACTGATGCATGAAAGTCACTGAATTTTTTTAATGGGTTTTAAAATAGCTAATACAAGACAGGCTTTTTATATAGCTTGGCACATGTGTAAAATGTGTTTAAGCCTTAGGATCTGAATTTTGATTAGCCTCTTCTTTTGGACCTCTGACACAGCCCACCTGTCTCTGGTCACTCTGGATCATATTTCTCCCCAGAAACAAAACAGGATGCAACAGGATAGGCTCTCTCTCTTGCTGCCCAAGGACTTCAAAGAAAGGTCTCTCAGGCACCATTTTGGGGAGCAAAGTCTCCCCGAGCACCTATCTGAAATTGCCAATGCCAAATGAAGACCCCGAACAGTGACCAAAGCACTCAGATTCACCTCACCTCTCACTCCTCCTCCCCCCTACGCAGGTTTGTCCTATAAGCCATCAAAAACAACTGGTGTGAGGAATAGCACTGCTTGATAGTTCATTAAAAGAACACAGATTGAATATGCAGTGGTTCCCAGTCACTTTTTCCCCCAAAAAAGTGTTCATTAGGGCCTCACCAGCTTAAGCAAAAACCACTTAAGTGAACAGCAGGGATAGTCCAGCGCGCCCCAGAATGAGACAACAGCCTTGTGCATTGCCAGGAGGTCAGAAAAAGCCAGAAGCCTGAAGTGGAACTTGGTACACAAGGGTCATGTTTGGCTGCTTCAGGAAGCTGCCATTTCTGCTTATAACAGGCTAAGTTTAAGGTGTCTACGAGTCATCTCTATGCAATACTACCCTCCTATCCACCCTAGCAGGTGATGCAGGGTGCCCAGCCATCTGGCTGTGCCTTGGAGAAGCTGCTGCTCTCCAATTTCAGCATGTAAAAAGGGAAGTAAGGGGTATAGCAGGGATGACAAGCCTATTGCACCATACATCTAATCATTGTAAAGCCTCAACCAGACAGTGGTCTATTAAAGGCAGCCAGCAGGCACACACAAGGACATTCCTGCCCCAAAAACCAAAACTGGTTAAACAATCTTCAACCTGTTAAAGAAGAACAGGAATGTTCTTTGAAAGCAAAGGATGAGTTTGCTCCAGTAAGATTTTTGCTAACAAGTTACTGAATGAGCCAGCTAGACTCACTACATCCAATTTGGGCTTCAAATATTCAATATATTCCTGGCAACAACTCTCCTACATACTGAAAGAGCTACTACTCCAGCAGATATTAGTTCCAGTTGTAATTCGAAAAAGTAGTTCATTAAAGTGCTGTCATGGTATGATAGTAGTTTTTTCAAAAACCTGTAAATCATTTAAAATGCCTACATTCTGCTGAAATTCAGGAGGATTTAACTACCACTCATATTAGGCAGGGCTGGCCTAAACAGTGACAGAAAAGTTATTCTATACCCCAAATCAACTCTCTTCTCCAGACAGCCTTTAGAGTTCATTACTAATATTAGCTTTTTGACTAGGTGAGATTTAAAAGTGAACATAAGATAGGCACTTTTCAGAGGCACACTGGAAAACATTGCCATTCGGTTCCTTCCAACGTGCACTGAAGTAAAATTCTCTGTATCTATGCTAGCCCCACCAACGGCAAACTATCAGTTGCAATAAAACTTTTGCAGTGGGTTTTTAGATTTGGGAAAGCAAGGGAAGAGTATAACCCGATTTCAGGGAGAAAGAGCTGACAAGCCCAATGGTCTGAGCCTGGAGAGAAAAGGAGGCGTGAGTACCAACCCCTTGTGAGCCATGAGTAACTGGGGAATGGGATATTCACATGAACGAGGAGAGCACATGTGGCAAACTGGCTTTTTAAACCATTTGTGAACTGACTCAGACTTCAAGCAGCAAGTTTGACCCAAACAACTCCAGGTTTGCACTATCAAGATTATCTGTTCAATGTTTAGCATAATGTTTGTGTTTCAAAACAAACTTCTATTTTATTTTAGGCTTCAATATCTTTCTCCCTGCTGTAGAAGGTATTTCTATCAAAAAATGCAGTTTCCAAAACTGTCTTCTGGTTAAGGGAGTCATTGTGCATCAGGCAAAATGCACATCCTTTTGGAAAAGGAGAAGTGTGAAGAATAAGAGATTAAAACCACTGCATTAAAGTGGGTAGGAAGCCTGTCAGCATGCTAAAGAGCAGCTTATACCTCACTTAAATTTGCTCCAGGCATTCACAGCAGAGTTATACCTCCAGTCCAATGTAAATAACAGTATTTTCATATACTTGAGTTTCTTCCATTTAAAACATTAACCAGATTTCAAAGTGGACCTGGAATTAGTCCTTTACAGGTAGACAGCAAATTTCCCATGGTTTCCCATGAAGTCATCAAACTTAAATACAGATGACTTAATATAATTAGTGATATTCATAACACAGACCCAGGTGTTGATAAATCTACTGCAGAAGTAAATGAATGCTGCAGTAACTAGGATTACAATGTATCATATGCTGAGGAACAATTGCTGTTCAAGCTTTGCTTAGGTGGCATTAAATAGGCAGTTTCTCATGGCATTAACTGTTAGTGCAAACCAGAGTCTGACATAAATACATATTTAGAGAGCATCAGCTTCTTCTATCCAGCCATGAGGCACTGGAATCTTAGAGAGGAGCCTCAGCTCATTAGACTGTGCTATAAACATATTTCCAGCAGTCTGGACACTGTACCAAAATAAACAGAGGCATTAAAAGCAGTTCTCCTGTATTTTTAAAGGCGCCCCGGAAGGACAGTCAATTGGGTATATACCCAATGTGGTTTTTTTAATTATACAAGGAGATGATCTGAGAACTCCTCTATATTAAGATGAAACAACAGATTTCATGCGCAAATGAACAAATGCCTCCCTTGGATATGCATCCTGTGTCCTTGTGCAACATTAACCCCACCCTAGCAATCGCTGCTCACACTTTATGACTTTTCCCTTTGTATACTGCCTCTTCGTACATATATATAAAAGTCTCCTCTACGTTCTCTTTCTGAAAATTGTCTTATAATCCTGAAGAAACTCTTCTTCCAATTTCAAATTCATGTTCCCCTAGCAAGCAAACAAGGGAAATCATACCTGAGATCTGGCTGAACAGTTTTCCAGTGAAGACAGCAAACTTGGAGATCTGTCCAGATGGAACTGTTGAGTTTATGTGAAAGCTATTCCCTCAACAAGGGTTTCTTTCTCATACTCAGGCACCGTATTTCTTTTATCATCTTAAAGGTTTCAGTGCCCTCACAGAACTTGATAGAAATGAGTAATGGATTTAGAAGTTCATAATGGAAAGAATGAACAACGAACAAACATAATGAAGTCTCATTTCTTTAGGAAGCCAGGCTAAAAACAGTAAAAGTGTTCCAAAAAATCCAAATTGCTGTAACAAACTGCCTCTAGTTTCCTAAGTGTTTGTGAAGAAGCAGGTATATTTCAGCAGGTGTTTATGCACACAGGTGAATCTGGCCATATGCACTAGTCAGGCTTAGAAATGTACTAGTGAGTGAAGGCAAACCCTGCAGGGCTTAGGAGCAATAGGTAATATATACTTATTTCTACATACCTTTGACACTGAAAAACAGCTGAATAGTTATCACTAAACAGATGTTCAGAACAAGCCTGGCAACTACTTTCTCTGTCCAATGCTTGGTCTTCATACCACAGTGAGCTCATCACAAGCAAGGATCAGCTGTTCACACTGAACATTCAGCCTGTGCTTACATGCATATGATAGCTTTTACAGCCAGATTTCTCTTAATGATACCTAACCCTGCCCAGGATGTTCAGATCAGATGGCTCTGGGGAATCCCACCAGATCTCTTGGCATCAGGCAAAAACAGTGCCAAGAAGACATGCTTGTACATCTGTACAAGGAACACAGAAATCATTTACACCTACATTATTGAGATTAGCCAAAGGAGAAACAGTTAAAATATTACTGTTTGGCATTATCTCTAGATTAGGGAAAAATAAAAAGCTAGCAGACCAGGGCAAGTACTAAAAGATGGACATGTGCCACCTCCATTCTGGCAGTGCGAAACATACACTCACACCTACAGAGTTTAGTGCCTAACAGCGTCATCTCTTGATAAGTGTAGTATGAGTGTATGGGGTTTGCATGGCAAGGTTTTGGTAGTGGGGGAACTACAGGAGTGGCTTCTTTGAGAAGTTGCTAAAAGCTTCCCCTATGTCCAGCAGATCCAATGCCAGCTGACTCTAAGACAGACCTGCTGCTGGCCAAGGCTGAGCCCATCAGCGACAGTGGTAGCACCTCTATGATAACATGTTTAAGAAGGGCACAAAAAAAGCTGCACAGCAGCAATTGCAGCTGGAGAGAGGAGTAAGAATATGTGAAGGAAACAACACTGCAGCCACCAAGTTCAGTGAAGAAAGAGAGAGAGGTGCTCCAGATGCTGGAGCAGAGATTTCCCTGCAGTCCATGGCGAAGACCACGGTGAGGCAGGCTGTGCCCTACAGCCCATGGAGGTTAACAGTGGAACAGATATCCACCTGCAGTCCAGGGAAGACCCCATGCTGAAGTGGGTGGATGCTTGAAGGAGGCTGGGACCCCACAGAGAGCCCATGCAGGAACAGGCTCCTGGCAGGGCCTGTAGACCCATGGAGAGGAGCCCATGCTGGAGCAGGTTTGCTGGCAGGACCTGTGACCTCACGTGGAACCCACACCGGAACACTCTGTTCCTGAAGGACTGCAGCCCATGGGAGGGACCCACGCTGGAGCAGTTCATGATGAACTGTAACCTGTGGGAAGGACTTATGTTGGAGAAGTTTGTGGAGGACTGTCTCTCATGGAAGGAACCCCACGCTGGAGCAGGGGAAGACTGTGAGGAGTCCTCTCCCTGAGGAGGAAGGAGCAGTAGAAACAGCAGGTGATTAACTGACTGCAACCCCCATTCCCTCCCTGCAGGGAGGGGAAATAGAGAAAATTGGGAATAAAGTTAAGCCTGGGAAGAAAGGAGGGGTGGGGGGAAGGTGTTTTAAGACTTGGTTATATTTCTCATTATCTTACTCTGATTGATAATAAATTAAACTCATTTCCCAAAGTCGAGTCTGTTGTGCCTGTGACGGTAATTGGTAAGTGATCTCCCTGTCCTTATCTCAACCCATAAGCCTTTCGTTGTATTTTCTCTCCCTTGTCCAGTTGAGGAAAGAAGTGATAGAGTGGCTTTGGAGGGCACCTGGCATCCAGCCAGGGTCAGCCCACCACAATGAGCAAAGGCAAGTATGATGGAGTGCTTCAGGGTAGGAAAAGAAAAAACTGAACTAGGCTGAAGCTTTAGTATTTCTGCTCTGGAAACTCCATTTTTTCACAGAGCTTTTGACCTAGTCATTTCTACTGACATTGATAGAAGATCATTATTCCTGCTTGTCTACTCCTGTGTAATCTCCTCTCCAGTAATAGGGTACAGCTGCCAAAGTTATCCAAACATATCCCTAGAAACCTGGGGTGAATGTTTCATATTTGGTCCATCTACTATATTGATGATAGTATATGCAGTCTCCACATCTTTAAACCTTTTATTGTCTCCAGAGGAGAGGCAGATATTCTGTGAAAAGTTTGCACTAAAAATCTCAGCCCTGTAACCAAAAACCAGCATTCAACAGGCATTAAAACCAAAAGCAAACATTGAGTTTTCTACGAGGTTAGCAAGTGACAAGGCTTTTAAACAGCCAGTCAGAATTAAGGTAGTTGACTTGTCAGGTTTAGTAGTAATACCTGTAGCCAGCCCTTATGGGGGGAGCAGTTTACAGCCAGTGCAGCAGCAACCCTTCCATCAGCAAGCTTGTCTTCAGCAGCAGCTTGTAGATGTGCAAGAACTGATACGTTTGTGTTTTGCACCTGAATGAAACTCCTACCTTGGACTCTGGCAACCCCCAAACTGACAGAGACACTATTAAGGAAACCATGCAAATGGATGATATGTTTGAGTCACATATGAAGAAACCCCATTAACATGACTCACAGAATCACAATGGAAATTCTGAGGAATTTCATAAATCAGAGTGAGCCATCACTGTACTCTCACATTAGATAATTTTCCTGAAGAGTGTTTGTTAAGCGCTACTAAAACCAAAGTAGTTCATATGCAGAAAAAAAAATAACAAAATGCATATTCCTCCCAACTTGTTTGACTGACCTTGGTTGTGCAGCTGGGGATGATGAAGGTCAAAAGGGCTTTTTTTGCTGTTGTCACTATCATTGCTGTGTCACTGTCTCGTTCGCCTGTGTGTAAAGATTCACATAAACGTAGAATCGCTGGAACATCTACGTAGAAATTTTAATTTTTGAGGGCTTTGGGTTTCCATGCCAAGGTACTGGCAGTGGGACTGACTCTGTGAGGAGAGGGCGGGGCTGCCCCAAACCGGACACAGCCGGTTCCAGCCAGCTCCAACAGCCCAGCCCCTCATCGAGGCTGGTGGCACCTCTGGGAAAGCACACATAAGAAATGGCAAAAGGCTGCACCTAACAAGTAAAAAAGTGTGAGAAACAGCCCTGTGAACACCGGGGGGGAGAGACTGCCTCATAGCCTGTTGGAGGGGGCTATGCTGGAGCAGAGCTCCACAGTGGAGGCTGTGGAGGAACCCACGCTGCAGCAGGTGGGTATTTCCTGAAGGAACTGCAGCCAGTGGAGAGGAGCCCGTGTGGAACAGGTCTCCTGACAGGAACTGCAGCCCATGGAGAGCCCACACTGAAGCAAAAGTGAGAGGAAGAAGCAGCAACAGAGAGGGACTGTCACAGCCTGACAACCACCCTCCATTCCCTATCCCCTCTGTGCTGCTGCGGGTGGCAGGGAGTAGAATAGTTGGGAATAAATGAAACTGAGCTTGCAAAAACAGGGGTATGGGGGAAGGTGTTTAGTTTTTGTCTTTATTTCTCACTATGCAAATCTATGTTAATTGGCAATAAACTAAATTAATTTTCCCCAAGTTGAACCTGTTTCGTCTGTGACAGTAATTGGTAAGTGATCTCCCTGTCTATCTCAACCCACAAGGTTTTTCATCTTATTTTCTCCCCCGTCCTGTTGAGGGTGAGGAGTGCAAGAGTGGCTGGGTGGGAGTCAGGTAGTGACCAAGGTCAACCCTGTAGGGTTAGGAAAAAGGGAGAGTCTTGAAAGGGAATTTGCCCAACCTGCTCTCTGCAGAGCTATAAATGGTATGAGGACCTAACACAGAGAGACAGCTTTGTATTGATGGCTCCAGCACATGACACAATCTATCTGCACAGAATATTTACAAAATTTGAGGCCATAAGCTGGCAACTCTATAGGAAACATTACAACATGAAACATAAGCATGGGTGCAGTTAAAAATGCTGTCATCACAAGCTCTGACCTTTCAAGCTTTGGTCCTGTCATTCACTACCCTTGCAACGCAACACTGAAGGAATGGATGGAGTAGTGACAGGTCTCACACAAAGCACTGAGGAAGCAGCAGTATTTTTTTTTTTTAAATACGATGCTTAAAAACAAAAAAAACAAAATAAGACGATTTCACCAAAAAACAAACAGCCATATTTTGTTAATCATGACTGTATTTGCAGGACCTACAAAGGACTATGGACTATTGTACTTCGTTATTGTTGCAAATCACCTCTTTAAGCTAAAGATAGCACATAGAAAGAGGTTTTGCAGAAAGAGTTTTTAGAAAGGGGGAAAAAAATTCAACATGTTGGCCTTAAATTCATTAAAATGCTGCACCTGAAGGGAATTCAGGTAAAGTATAAGGATTTGAGGAGGGAAGCAAAAAGAAAAAAGGGCAAAACGCCTGAATTTGTTTTGAAGACTAATTAGAGTATTTAAAATTGTTGACCACCATAAAATGAACAAAAGTAACAGAAAAAAAATATTGACCTATTTCAGTGCCATGTTCCCATGATAATATGAATCTGCATCATATGCTGCAATAAAATGTTTAGGCTTATCATTTCTTGTCTTTTTGGCATTCTGCTGACACGCTTCTTCAAGTGTTAATTAAAAAAAGAATCAAATCAACACTACAAATTGGATAGACTTGTGCCCTACAGTCTCTTCTGACCACTAATTTGTGGAGCTGGGGCTCCGCCAACTTCCAATGAATCTGTGGAGAGTTTCCAGCAAACTGTCATCACAGCAGGATGCAGTTCTTGATAGGGTGATCATACATGGCAAGTGAAGCGATGCTGAACTGTCACTAAACAAGTCTGTTTCATTGTGCCTGCATCTTCCTTTAAGGATCATTCAAAAATGGAGATGCGCAGTTTATTTCCAGATGCACATAAAACCTCGTAGTATCCACATGGAAACATGGGTTTTGGATTTTTGTCACACTGTGGGAGAATGACAAAGAACACTGGACTAGCTGTAGCTCTAGAACACAAATAGTTTTAACATTTTTTTATATTTATAAATCAAATAGGCTGTGACAAGAGACCTGAACGTGCAGCAATTTCCCCTTAGGGATTCTGATTTTGTTTGCTTTATTCAGTTTGAAAAAAAGAATTTTAGATTTCAAATATGTGACTGCATTTTAAGTATGCCTAGTGCACATTTACTAATTATATTTTTAGAAGGCTATTTCCAAGATATAGTTAAGTAAGCACAAAAAGAAAGCTAATCTGCATGTAGAATACTACTAATAATTTGGAAATTCAGTGTAGATCTATTGACTTTTGACAGGTTTCTGCCTTCTGGATCTGCACACACAACAAGGCAACTACAGCACAGAGTGAAAATCAGCAGAGAGTTAGTCAAGGTCTCCTTTGATGTACCTTCCCTCTAACAGCCTTCAAAATATCATAGGTAAAGTCAGGGAAGTGATAGTCAAGTGTTTTTATATTCTTGGAGAAAACAAAATCCCTTCTGTGTTACTGCCATGGAAAATCAGAACATCCCTTACCATACTGCAATTTCTTCCTTAAATACAGTTCCTTATTCTAAACATTAAGATGGGGGGGAAAATGAAAGAAATCTCTGACTATTGCATGATTAATTCCAAATAGCAGTATCTTATGCTCTTCTGTCTTTCCATCCTGAACCATATCAGTTAAATGAGGGCAGACTGGTAACTTGTCTGAAGTGTCTTCTAAAAGAAATGTAGTTTGAATCACTGTTCTCTGAACTCAACAAATCAAAGAGTAAACAAGACCTTTTTAATACCATCACCCTATAGAAAAAGTAGATTTAAGAGGACTGACTTTCAGAGGTATACTCAGTATTTCTTAAAAATTAGACAGTCCAACTTGAAAACTAAGGAGTAAAGAGAAGCATCTAAAGACTAGCAGCCACTGGAAAATTTTATCAAGTGTGTTCAGAGATCTGTTGATGCCACTGAAAGTGCACAGGTATATAGCAATGTTGCAGGATATTTTCCATCCTAAATCACTTTGCCACATTAATTGTCAGACTGCAGTCTTCCTGCTAGCTCTCCCCTTCAATCAAAGTATTTGTCCCACTTTAAGGCTTTAACCAAAATGATTCAGTCATTTCCAAGAGGAAGTTGAAGAAATATTCTTTTTTCTGTTGAAAAGCTTATCACTTCTACGTTATGAAACAGGATCTTGTCCCTGGGCAGCAGGCAGTCCTCTTTCAGGAGGATATGGACCAGGACATGCAGGATGATAGAGAGGCAGCTGAAGTAATACCATCAGCCAGGAGGACCAATAGCTCGCCAAGGGATTTAAAACAAGCATGCACTCACTTGAATGTCTAGGAATAATCACTTTGCAGTGAAACTTTAATTGGCATGTCAGGAGATCAGAATCAAGTTCTAGCTTTAGATGGGCTCCATCCCATCTGTGTAATTCTTATACAGCTTCATCAAGTTATTTAAGCAGGCATGGTAAGAGGGATTGAGAAGGGAACTTAGGGGAGAAGTCTGAATTAGAGGCAGACTGTTTAATTAACTATCTCAATATAAGTATAAACTTTTTTATTAAAAAAAAAAAAAACAAAACAAAACAAACAAAACAACCCACAACACTGTACATCATTCCTTGCACCAAAGAAGAGGCCAAACTGGAACTAAAAGACAGAATGTATATTAAAACCTTAAGTTTTCTAACTGAAGAGTTGGCAGGACTTGCATGCCCAGGGGTATCAATCCCTCATCAGACATGCAGGCATCCACCCATCATGCATACATAGTATGCTGTTTTGGAGACATATCACAACATACACAATGGCAGAAGCAGCCCAACAGAAAAGTCTTTCTAGGGGAACCAAGAAGAAAACTGGCAAGAAAAAACACTTGTTCAGTGCCAAGTGGACATTACACTCAAAATAGCATTTCCTCATTTCCAAAGCAGTTGAAGCAACAAAAATAATTAACACCACTCTGAAAGATGCAAACAAAAGTATAGAGCATAGTCAAGACAAAAAAAAAAAAAGCAGGATCAAATACATCACTGCATTAAACAGGGTTCTCTTGTGTTGCAGAAGAGGGCAACGTAACTGGCAAATTGTTAGACTTCTCTTCACTGGTTGACCAAAGCCAACTCTGCTTACCTTTCCGGATCAAGTAAATTCACAAACTAATACAGAACATGTCAGTGGAAATGAAGGTAGAAATGTTGGTCAGCCTCTTTGGAGAGGATACCAAGTGTGTATAAATCACAATACAGTGACTCACTGAGAGCACTACAGTCTCCATACAGACAAATTGTTGCATCAACCTATAAATGTCACCCCAGCTCAACAGATGGGATTAGATTTTTAATTGCACCTCATAACCCTGAATCTCTTCTCTGTACTCTGGCAGTTCAGAAGAAAATAAACAGGCAGTTGATCACCCTATGTGTGTGTATTGGGCAAAAAGCCTTATCCACCTGAACAGACTGGTCTGTAGGTCACCTGTCAAGAGAGACAGAGAACAGCAAAAAAAAAAAAAAAAAAACAAAAAACCAAAACCAAACCAAAACCAACAAACCAAAAACCCAGCATAAGAGCCAGACAGCCCAGGAAGACCCAGAGTGACTGTTAAGACCACTCAGAAGTTACATAGGAAGCAAGGGATATATTGTGTAAAGGGGTTAGTGCTTAGTCCTTGAGATGGAGAGTGGCTGTAAGAAGTTGCTTATGCCACTTTAAAAACCCTGTACTACTCCATTTTCTTCTGCCGTCAAGTACCTCTGAAAGGTTAAACCACACACTCAGGTTATGCTAAAAAGTCATGGCAGTGGTCTGCTACAGCAGCTATGCAGTTTGGGGCCAACGCAAATCCTGGGGTGAGATACTACAAAGGATAAAGAGTCTGAAGGAAACGGTAGGTGAAGAAAGTGTGGGTCTGGCAACCACCTTCCTCAGGAGCACTCTAGGGCCCAAAACTCACAAATTCTCAATATTCACCCATAGAAGAATTAAAACACCCACCTAGATAGTAAATGGAGAGACGATAGCTGGCTCAGAAGTGCATTTCTATTTCATCAGGTATGAATTATAAATCAAACATAGCAGGCCAGATAAGGAATCATTAATTTTTCAGTTCTCGAACCACAAATACCATGTTTAGCTCTATCCCACTAGCCTTTGTAATAGAATGCAAGAAAAACTGTTTGGCAAAAGTAATTAGCCATTGTAGAATGGCATACAAATGAAAGTTTAAAGACTACAGTGTTACCATTAAACTTTTAAAGACAGACAAGAAAGCTTTAGTACATGTATCTCCATATTCATACAGGCATGCAGATTTAAGTGTTAAATAGTCTTGCTGCATGACATTCCCCTTGCACTTGAGGAAGGCCCAAACTGACATTAGATAGAAAAGAACCTCTAGAATAAACCGTATCTTCAGAAGCCCTCTCTGAAAGAAGGATCTCTGTTGAGTCTTGGGCTCACAGGGCATTAGCTTGGTGTTGTCACATACATGCAAAACTTCCTAAACACCAATACTGCAGTTTTACTGTGCCTCTCTGTTTCCCTCTTCAAGGAACAAGGATGGTAGCACCAACAACCTAATTCTTCAGTTACAGTGATGGAGACCAGAAGGGACAGACACTTCAACATGGAGTGGCACAGTTTTGCCCCAACTAACTACCCGTATAAGAAACCACGACAAACAAAATGTTGCACTTAATGCAGAGGGATTAAGCAACTTGCCAGAAAGAGTACAGAAAGCTTTTTGCAGGATTAAGACCTGAGCCCTAATAATAGTCCTACAACAAAATCATTTTTACATACATATACATATATATACACACCTGAGCATTTTCCCAGGTCTGTGTATTTTACAGCCTTGCTCTCTGACTAATTAACGGTGTCTCCTGGACAACTCCCAAATGGGAATCACACATAGTACTACATAAGTCAGAAAGGGTCCCATGAAGGTTTATGACTATGCTCAAAGCTTCCTAACAGAAAGGGCCCAAATATGAAACAAAAGATCACTGTGCTGTGTTCTACCTAGTCTTCTTCAGATCAAACATTAGAGAAGGAAAGCAGATGTTTCTTAATCAGTTGAAAACACTGTTTATTATCATCAGCAGGACCAAATTCAATGTCCACATGTAAGGCCTTATATCTTATTATCATTGTAATCTATCTGTCAAATGCTATTTTCTGAAAATACACAAAGATGGCACGACTAGAACCATGTCATTTCAAGGAACCAATCCTTTTATTATTATAAACAGAACTGTCTCTGCCTGTCCTCCTCCACTATCCTCCAGATACTTGAGAGCATTGCTCATACAGGCAGGCTTTATTTAAAAATTTAACTTTCAAAATGGATATATTCCATTAGATGAGTGTACATTCTCAGCAGAGCTCTGCTGAGAGGAGCTGAGATGGTCCTCGCAGTATATTTTCTGATACAGTTCTACATCTGGACATGGACTAGAAGTTTTGTTCCACAATTTTAAAACAAATGGCCACACCCAATAAATCCTGCTATTTTAATCTTGCATTGTCTTTGCACTTTGAAATTTACGTGGCAAATATTAATCCCCTTTGCTGCTGCAGATACTACAGGTTCTGTACATGAATTAGAAGTTTCCTCATCAGATTCAGTGGTTTCATATCTCCTGTTTGACTCATACTATGTATGAGAAAGCAGCCATTTTACATACCTTTTCCTGCAGAATTATCAAAACTTGGTCATTTGAAAAAAAAAAAAAAATTCTACTGCCTGTTGATGCTTTTATTGTTGTAACCTAGAGTTACTGGTCAGTCACAGGTTTGACAACATGAAGATGATCATACCGACATCCCCAAGTCCCTGTTCCACTCTTGTGCCTTGGGATGTTGGAGGAGAAGCCAAATTAACAGTGTGGTATCAGGGGGAAGTCTGGGCAATGGCTCCCAAGTCCAATGCCAGACAAACCCCATGGAGGGAGAGCGTGCCCACCTACACAACTAATGGCTCCTGCTGCTTGCAGCCAAAAAAAGACGTAATCAAATGCTGGGAGGTGGTTCAGCAAGCTGCTGACAGCACACGAGGGTTAACCACTGGTGCTCAGCGTTATTAGATCATAACACATCTGGAGAGTCTTATTGCTAGGGCAAACATTAATCTTCAGAGAAAGCTAAACATGCAAAATGAGATCTCACTCATGAGAAAAAACTGAAAGGGAGGTTATACACAATGAAAATAATCCCAAATAACTTTTGAAAACTGAACTGGCTGAAAAGGGGGAGAGGAAGTGTTTTTCTGTAAGAAAATACCTGCCTCTCCCAGCCGACTGGGATCAGAGTAGGCAGAAAAGTTTTAAGCTGAACCTTTCCATTTTGAAGCATTTCAGTGATTGACCCAAGTTTAAATTAAAATGATGCTTGTTTATAGAAATGTCCAAGCTTTCCTTATTCCCAGCACTGTACTTAAATTGTGTTAATACAGATATTATATTGGATTATTTCCCTGAAGACATGAAAGAGAGCTAATGTAAATGCCAATTTAGTTTTAAGAATCCTGGGAGAGTAAGGCATTGTCTGACTTTATTTATGAAAGCCCATATATATTTAAGCAGTTTCAAGTTTGCTTTGTTAGGCTCCAACTTAAAAAGTAGTTTGTTAATTTAAGAATATTCCATGATTAGTTTAGTCTGAGTGTGTATAGGGGTTTTCTGGAGAGCAGTCATTTCAAAGTGGCACATACAAAACTTATTTCCATGGGAATTAGTGAGTAGTCAGCCTCTATGAACGCCTCCCTTCATCAAAAAATAATGACATCATTTTATATGTGGCTTGACAACAATCTGTATTTTATGTATTCCCATCTTCATATTGCCTGCCTTGCTCCACAGAGCTTGCTGTCCTCTTGCACAAAGGACAGCATTTCCTAACTATGTGACTTCACACAATATTAAAGTACATAACAAAATGGTGCATATGTACACTGGAAACAGCTTCTTTGGTGTTTAGATCTAAAATTCAAGAGGTTGTTTTTCTGTACCTGGTGCCACTGTCCTTTGTTACTGGATGATCGCAACACACAGCAGTCGAGTGCAGATATTTCATAAGGATTTCACGTTTGAAGTCCACAAATTCTGCGTTTACACTTTCACAAACAGAAAACCATGGTAACCACTGCAATATCTAAGTATGGGTTACTGTACAGTTTATTCCATAATAGCCATCCTGAAAAAAACAGAGTCAAGTATCCACTAATGTCTGCATAATAGGTTTAGAACTCAGAATTTTAGGCACTTCGGACAGAAGAACAAACAGGGACTAATTAAATCCTCTTTTTAGATACAGATTACTGGCTGAAGATTTATGTACTGTACGCTATGCTGTGGTGTACTCATTCGAATTAATTATCGCAATCACCAAGCAAGGATCCCCAAAACCACCTCTCCTACAGTAAAATAAGATCTAGGCAGACTACAGTTTTCCAATCTATGGTATTCCTTGCAAAAGAATAATACAGAATTTCTGTTAAGGACTGCAGCATTACTGTTTCAACCCCCATGCCTCCTCCTTTCAATTTCAATAGTAGCTTCCACTGACAAATGATCAGCTAATAGTAGCTCTGTAACAGTGCAGCCAAATTGAACATTTCTCTTGGATTAGTGAGAAAGACTTCTATCTACTGGCTCAAATCAAAGGACAGTAAATCAATGTACCACTTTTGCACTGGTTACACAAGTGTAGCACTGATTCAACTTTTAAGATATTTCTCCCCACTTCAGTATGCATCTATTTCATTTTCTAAATTGGCTTATACCACCTTATTACAGTATTCCAGACATCCTCCAACGCAAGCTAAACAAAACTCACAGTTTCCCTTTGTAGGCCTTGCAAAGTTTCCTTGTAGCTTATATACTAAGAACAGAAAACCTGTCCCAGGTCATCTTTCACAGGCCCCACATAGATCCCCACACCACAGAGTCCTACAGCTGATTTCAGCTAAGAAGCACCTAGTAACAGAGTAAGTTGTTTACACAAAAATATTAAGTGTATAATTAACAGCTGTCCCAGGTAATGAACCTCAAAAATCAGACCTCCAAGGTCACCACATGTATCTGTCTCAACTGAAGTTCTATTTGTGTTTTGCACAGTAGCATCCCTTAGTTTACATTACTAACAAACCGAGTTCCCACGTCGTTTGAACAATTTTGTAGAGATTGCTTCTGTTTATAAAAAGGATACACATACTTGGACAAACATGGCACAGCCAGTATTTAAATTAGCATCTTGAAAAGGACTTTAAACAAAAATAGAAAAATTGCTTGTATATTCATGTTCAAAGGCTGAAAGGCCCACCCTGATTAATTGAGGCACTCTCTCATTCCTATTTCCATACATCCTTAATCTCCTGCTCATTAGGAAGAATAGAAAGGAGGTTGCTATTGGCATAAATCACACACCAACTACAGCTGTGAATGGCCCATGTACAGGAATAACTTCCATTGCATTAGCTCTTCTGCCTTTAAACTAGATCTTCAGTGAGCACTGAAATGCTACTGTGATGGCTGCATGCATATAGCTGTGCATCCCACAGCTAAAGATGTCTGTCTATTTACTACCATCAACAAAGATGTTTCTCCTTTTCCCTTTCCCAAACTACAGGAAGAAAAAATATTCCCATTGATAATAAACACTGAGTTTTTTTCTAAAGGAATTAATTTTAATAGCTTTCAGAAGTGTCCTGTATTGCCAACTTTGCTGATCCCCCTGGAAGCAAACATAGAATCAACTACTTAAAAGCAGTAGAACTGAGTTCTTTTCCAGCGTGTAAAAAAAAAAAAAAAAAAAAGACTTTTCACACTTCAGTTAAATGGATTTTCCTGTTGAGATTGCCTGTCTTTTTATCTTGCATGACAAGTTCGTCTAGATTCTCTTTACAAAAATTATATACCAAGATGAAATTGCCACAGTTTAAAAGGACATTTCTTTGTCATAACAAGAATAAATATTTTTCAGAAGCTGACAGACATGACAACTGAGATGACTCAGGTCAACCCAGCAAGCCTTACCTTTTCTGGATCACAAGTAGAGTGGACATGGAAAACCTGCCATTAAAAATGCATTTAAGATGGAAAATGTCAAGATACCTCAGGGGGCTAAACTGCACTACTTGAAATCAGTGTTTGTTTGAGAAGTCAGTTTTGAAATTCACCTGATTAAACTAATGCACACTTTTTTGCACACCTTTTTTCCTCTGTGTAGTATTATCTGCGTGGCTGTCAGTGAATGTATACTTTGTGAAGCTGCTCCCTACCAGTTCCAGCAATTTCTTGATTTTGGCATGTGGTAAGAGGAAAAATTTTTTTAAAATCAGAAATATGTTAATACCCCAAGTAGTGAAGGATGGTTTGGAAGGAAAGTTCAAGAAGGATGAATTTGTTCTTTTTCACAGTTAGCATTACCAATATCAAATGAACCCCTAGCATGGCTAGAAACAGACAAGGAGAATAAACTTTGTGTTGCAAAAGTTTCAGAATTACAGGAATATCTGGTATGACCGTTTAGTTAGTACGAGAAGTGGATAAGCAGAGTGGCAATGTTTCCATGTGCTTTCATACCCACCACAGTAAACCTTCAACTTCTGGCCTCATATGTCACAAGCAACTGCCACCAGAGTTACACCCCAATCCACAGGCAGCTTTCAGCAAGATTTTATGCAGAGGCCAAACCATAACAGGGATGTAAGACCATGCTCCAAGGCACAATTCATACTGTCCAGGGCATACAGAGATGAAAGATAAAACTGTAGCTCAGATTGTTTAGTTTCTTTTTTGTGTATCTTTTATCTTTATCAGCATCCAGTTCTGTTTCCTCTAGGTTGGTATAAAATGCACCTGTGTTACAGATGAAGCTCCATAACATCTGTAATATACATTTTAAACCACATTTTATCATTTGTTCTAACTGAAATCAGAACACTGAACTGGCAGAAGTAAACATCTGAACATCTGGAACTGGAGTTCACTGAAGCCCTTAAAATACTTTAGGTAAGAAAAACATCTTTGGATACAACTCAAATTCACTAAAGCAAAGATGATCTTCTATTAGCTTGACCTTTCCGAGTGACTAAATAAACCCAAGTCAAAAAGCAGATGATGCTTTCCCCTTTTTTGATCTATGAACATATACAAGTCATGGGAGGATGAGATCTAATAGATAATTAAAGAATTTTCAGTACACATGTAATTATGTTTTCATTAACAACCATCCAGAATGCTCACTATAGTTTTGAACTTTAAAATGCTATTACATATGTATTTTCGGGCTATTCTAGTGCAAAATCAGATAATTGCAGGGGGTGGTGTGAGTGTGGATGTGTGTGGTGGTAGAAGAAATGCTTATGGTTTAAGAAGCACATTTATCATAATATAAGTGTATCTGAACTCATATACGGCTAACCTGTATGTTTAAACCATTGCAGAATTGATGAGTCTTTCTAGTTCATGAAATACGGTAACATGATATACAAATGTACATGATATACAAATGTGGGGGGAATACCAAAAAAATTTTTTTTAAGCATTCATGAATGAAGCTGAGCTTTCCTTCTTGCTAATGTAAATCCACCAGCCCTGCTATTCAGTATAGTTTACCAGCCATTCTTCCTCCTTCTACCATCTGAATGGCAAGGGTAGAGGCTATTTCTCTAGTTTCTTTCCATCCCTACTGTGATTTCAACTTCAGTTGCTCTTCTACACAGATTTATCACTCCTCAGTTGTTTCCTGAAGGTTACTGATATTAAATTCCCTTGTGTCACAGGCTGCATTGAAGTGGCAATTGCATATGTCTGTAGCATATACCTATGATTACCTCCCATTATGACTTCTTAGAACAAAGTTGAAGTCTCATTTTCAGTATTGACTGAATGAATTTTCACCTGACTTGTGCTTTCAATTCACCCAGAAAATTACCCATTTTATTATCCCATTTAAGGGAATAATACACAGCAGAGTTACTACCATTTTATCAAAGAAGTAGCGGCACCTGGATCTTTGTTATGAATTATGTGTTTCTGCCATACCTCAAATATACTCAAGTGACTGCATGATACGGAAAACACAATCTGAAAATGGGTGTTTTACCAGAAGTTTCTAGTCTACAGTATTCAGTGAACAAAGAGCTTGCTTTCTCCATACTAAAATGAGCCACAGTTTTTCCCTAAAGCCTTATGCTTTTCACGTGCTGTGTAATCTATAGATACGGGCACTGCAACTACTAAACTAACTTAGAGGTTCTCAGCGCTAAAGACTACAGTAAGTAGCACAATTTAAACAGGTGAAGAGAACTATTAGCTCCAGAATAATCATAGAATCATTTAGGTTGGAAAAGGCCTTCAAGATCAAGTCCAACCATAACAGTTCATTGGGTGACATTATGCTTTACTGACAATTAAGCTGCATTCTTGACTAATACTGAAGTTACACAACCTAAAATAAGGTTGGAAGTTCTCAAAACTCAGGTTCTTTGAACAAACACATGAAGGTTTACATCACAGCAGTCAGTAGTCCAAGGCATAAGACCCCAGACTTCACTGAAACAGATGAAATTGTTGTCTCTAACAAAAAGCCTTATGAGAAATATGGCGGGGGGGTTGGGGTGGGGAAGATTTTGGTAGAAATAAAGTTCAAGTCTGCTGCAACTGAATCACTCTGTATTCTCGCAACGTTAGGAAGAATTGGTTCTTCCTTCATTATGTCATTTGATTTGTTCATATAAGTAAATTAACCTAGTCATTATATATAACATTATTGATACGTTCCTTCATAATCCTAAGAGTTAATGCTTGTTTACTCTCCTACTGTGACAAATTAGACCACCTACTCATATGCTTGTATTTATTATTAAAGAAACACACATAGAGAGCTAAATGTCTGTGATAATACAAATATTATGCAATATTTAGTTGCCTTTCCAGGCAATAATCTTGAGAGTTAAATAGTTTAGTTCCCCCTCATAAAACCAGAAGGAATACAACAGCTATACAGAGAATCCTAAATAGCTGAGGAAAAAGAATAAAGGAGAATCTATAATGGAATTTTCCCAAATTAAAGTATAAGAGTACCACTGATCAACACCACCGTGAACTAATAGCAGATACTGTGTATTTCAAACATTTTACGTGGTGCCGTTTAGCAAAGGTGTTTGGACAAAAGTTAAAAATAAAGACTACACTGCTAAAAAGCTAACCCTGGCCTTCAAGTTCAAAGAGCTTTTCATCTAGTAGACGACACTCATAACATGTGGTTTGGGCCCACAAACACATCTTGGGAGAATGCCAAGTCAAAGCCTCTGTTTTTCACACATGTTACTCAGAAATGTTTGCAGTGCCCTAAAAGGATTATTTTTTTTCTATTCAGTAAGTCGTTTAAAAAAAGTAATTATTCAATTTTTCCACATATATTAACCCCCATTATTCAGTTCCACCACACTGAAGCTGCTCAAGTCTCTGATATTCCACTAAACTGATCTGCACCCAGAATTTGATATCTAAGTCCTATCCATCATCAGCTTCATGTATTTATGCACAGATTAGTTCATTATTAGATACAGTAGCCTTAGAGCTTAATGACACAAATAAGGAATTAATAAACACACATGTAAATCTTCATCTGATAAAGTTCTATGACAAGCAAGCATGGATTGTATCACCAACATAGCTTAAAACAATTTTAGGCCAGTGCCTAAACTGCTGCATATCAGAAATCTACTTAACATCAGAAGAGCTGTGCAAATCAACACCCCTGAAAATTCAGGTCTACCTCAACCTTTAATAACATTCACAACAAAAAAAAAAATCTCCAGGACACAAAGCACTGCCTGTGGAAAAAGATAAAAAATGGAGATGCTCAGGAAATGGGAAAAAAACAACCACCATACAAATGACACTAATCTCATGCATACTACTTGCTTTGATTCCAAGACAAAGATAGATTTTACTAAAACTGCTCAGGATAAAAAGCAACAGCAATTCCATACAAATTTATCTGAGTATTTTTGAATGGACAGGACTTCAGATACTGCCTGACAACAGTTGCTCAATTATGTGTTACTTTTATTACACATAGGATTTGGCAGCAGCAGAGAACGTATGTTTGGGACAGTCCTCAAAAAATTTACTAACACTTCAAGATGCGCAGGCCAAGTTACAATATGGAGAGATCCTAAAAATACTTCATTTTGCATGTAATTATTCACTGATAACAGAGGGAGCAGAGTTAAGTTTGAGATTTGGTAATAGACTAAAAAGACAGTTGCTTCTTCTGTACAGTAACAAATTCTAAAACAAACATCTCTGTTGATGTCCTGCTACCAAAGGATGTTTCAACAACAACTGTGTTACCAGGAAAGTCTTAGATCACTAAACAATCTGTAGCTCTACACTGGAAGTATCATGTGAAAACAAACATACAGCTTCCAGAACAACCTTAGCATACATCCATTTCTCAAGATGCAGGAAGAAAAAAAAGCCAGCATTAAGACCCCTTTTTTTTTTTTTTACTATGAAACAATTTAAAAAAAACATTCACAACACCAGTGTCAGCCAAGTTCATCATAGAAGCCAACTTCTGTCTTGTGTTTGCCCACAAGCGCCGAACTATAATTAGATGCCCAAATGATGAATGATAGGCTTATACCTGTACCAGTTCCTAGGGCTTGTACCAGTTCTTGCAACACTATAATATCCTGAAAGGATTTACCAGTACTTCATATTAAATGCATTAAAAACAGGCAACAAGAAATCAAGTCACATTCAGTCAAGAGCATAACTCAGTGTCAAAACCTGTTCCGATTTAGAAAACTGTTAGACGAAACAACATTTGCATTCTATTCTGAAATCCCACATTAAGATTACTATACCAGTAACAAGCATTTTGAAACATCGAGAATCGTATCACAGCCAAACCAAAAAGGATAAAGACATAGACATATATTCCAACTGTTATATAGCCCTTCTGCTTCTAACAGCTTCACTGAGCTCACTTAAAAAAAAAAAAAAAAAACAAAAAAACAATGGCAAAACAAGGAAAACAGTTTCAAAATAAGTGAAGCAGTAAATCTTAATATCCAATAGTAATCTTGTCACCTTCTCAAAAAGCAGCTTAGTCAAAGCTCATTTCAGAGCACAGTTTTGTGGCATCTCTCTTGAAATACCAACAACGCCTCTGCAGGGAAGCTGCCGTTACCCCAGCATAGAAGGGTTAGCAATATACGTAACTCAAGTTTATATAAAGGGAGAAAAACCAGAAAGCTAAAGCACCACACCACTCACATATTAATATAACTACAGGAGACCTCCAAGCCGACCACCAGAGCTCAGTTTTGCATTTAAGGGAGAAAGGAATGAGAGAAAGAAGAAACAGGGGAGGGGGAGTTTCCTCCTTCCTCCTTCAAGCAAATCTAAATTTGCTCATTAGATCCTCTGGCTTTTAGGGACAGTTACATAAAAATATGTAGAACCCATAACGCTTAGAATAGGATTCCTTCCACTTCAAAAGGCTCTGCTGGACAAACCCTGAAACACACCAGAGATTCAGGGAAAAGGCCAGCTCTCCCTCCTGAAGCAGAAGAGACTCTGGCCAGTTGAAGCACAGGGTGGATTCACGGCTGTGGCTCTAGGGGCATTTCTCTCCCATACACCAGCCCTGCTCGCACGGTCGGGGGAGCGGCGGGCTGCGGTTCACTGGCATCTCTGATGCACCCGGCCGGCAGCTGCGGGAGTCCGGGAGCGTTGACGTGCCGTGAAATGGTGGATCTGACTGTCAGGCACATTTTACAATACGGAGAGATAATAAGCCTCTGCAAACCAAAGCTGGGAAGGGATAGCAGGAGGCAGGCAGGGAGCGGGACCAGCAGGGCAAGGCCTGGAGGAGCTGTCAAGCCCAGCCGCCTCCCCCCGCCGCGCCGGGCGGCCCCAGCCCGGGCCCCCCTCCGCCAGAGCGGTACTTACGTGAAAACAAAAAATAAAGTAGTCGAACCCACTAATAAGGCAGCTGCTGTGGAGACAGGGATGTATTTAGTAGGTTTAAACCTCTTTCCAGTGCTGCTGGGCATCCTGTAGTTTACACATCACTATGTAAATCCGAGCCGGGAGGATGCGGGGACCCTACGGCGCGGGGAGAGCGGGACCCGGACGGCGGGGAGGGACGGGGAGCAGCTGACCTCCAGCACAGGAAATCCCACCCACACCGCCCGGCCCACTCGGCTGATGTCAACCAGCCCCTTAAGGTAGCGCTGCGGGGAGAGGGGCGCGCAGGCAGCGCGGCCCCGCGGAGCCCCGCGGCGCTGCGGGCGGCCGGGCCGGAGCGGCTGCTCGGGCGGCCGGAGCGGGCCCCTCCCGCAGCAGCGCTGGCGGCTGGGTGGGTCTGTCTCTCCCTCTTACAAGAAAAAAAAAAAAAAAAAACCAAACAATTTATTGAGCTCTACAAGGCGCTCTGGGGGACACAAGAGCTATTCTAACAGCTCGCACTACAGCAGTGCTCTAGAGCCGCGTTGCAAAATCCCTCGGTCGTGCGCGCTGCTCCAGCACCCGCGGAACCCGGCGGGGCTGTGCGCCCAGGAGAGGGTCCGCTCAGGGGAAGCGTATTGCGGGACCAGGGCCTGCAGTAAATTCAGTCTAGTCAAGCTGGACGTAAATTGTGCAGTTAGCTCAGGGAAAAAGCCCTACATTTTTTTCAACTAAATCCAGTTTCATAGTATTAAGAGAACTGCTGCACTCTGCCAAATTTACTTGTAAGAATAATAATTGAGTGCAAACATAACCGAAATTACACTATATGCTGTCCTTTTTAAATCTAGCCATTACCATCAAGAGGCAGAAATGAGGTAATTTAAGGTAACATCTGAAAGTTCACCAAATCTGCTTTCTAAAGCGCAGTGTGTGAATAGCTCCTCTGTTCCCATTCAGGGGGCACCACCCAGAAGCTCTCCTTAGTCAGAAGTAAGCCCCAGACGGGAGGAAGGGTTCGAGGACACTTGGCAGTTTAGAAATCAAGAACAGGAGCTGCAGCTTGCTCCTGCCCTCCTGCTTTCTTCCTCAGCTAATCACTTATTTGCAGCTGCCAACATGTAGATAAAGTAACCACTGCATAAGACAATAAAAGCCACATTTCCAGTTTCTGTTGGGTGTTCTTAAAAGTAAGCTTGCTCAAGAAGGTATATACTGCACTTCTGTTCTGAAAAGACATTAACATTTCCCATTTTAAGACCAAATGAGCTCCACAGTCCTAGAGGTATTAAGAACAGAACAAGTGAAAGTCAACAAAAAATCAAGTAAGGGTCCTCAGCTTTGCAGGTTGCAGCAAAAAAAAAAAAAAAAAAAAAAAAAAAAAAGGTGAGCATCAGCTTTAATATAAGCAAATCCAGCAAGTTCCAGCCTGAAGGCATATGGTTATGTGAAATCTCAGCTTTTGCTAACAACTGCCCCCCTCAAAAAAAAATAAAAGTATTCTCTAGCTCTCTGAGAACAACTTTAAAAATGTCAAATTTTATCCAAAAGGGACTAAAGCCAGAATACAACTTAAAATGAAGTCTGAAAAGGAGGGGCAATACCTACTTAAGTTATTTTTGAATGCTTGGGGGACACTGAATATTTCCTATGCTTCACTACTGATGCTTATCATGCCACCTTATTGAAATAAATGATTCCTAAAATGCTTTTAACCAACCAAATGGTCAACAACTTTACACAGAACCAAACTCTGTACACTAATCTGAAAGCCTTCAGGTACATCTACACTAGCATTTTAAATTGGATCAAAAGTGTATTTTGGAAGCAAATCTCTCAGTCACTGTCACTTACCACAGTTTGATGCATATTGCTGAGTGGTTGGTCTTAAAGTCTCAGCCAGAAGATACATTTCAGAAGCACACCTAACATACTCAGGTTATGAGTTAGTTTAGCACAACTTGCATGACAAAAGCAGAGACTTGATCACTTTTATCAGATCAAACCCCTTCCTCTTCCCCACTCACACCGAATTCTTGAAGAATTTCAGTTGCAAACAGAACCCTGAATATTTTTCCACTGATATTTTTATTTTAAACTGGAAAATGTTATCATAAAAAGCATTGTAGACCATTTATGAAGTCTGGTTAACATTCGGTAATGGACAGTAAGACACTCAAATGCACTTCTAAGGGCTTGAAAAGTAGTAAGGAAGTTATCTTCCAAGTGACAGTCAGACCTTCATTTTTAGCATGGACATGCAAGTTTCCTTTCTAGGTGAGCAACAGATGCATCCTGACAAGTGTGTAGCAGGAGTAGGGACATAAGCACAAGTTTATTAAGATACATATTTGGAGGCTGGTGATTTACTTAAATTTAATTCTTCTTAAGGACAAAGCCTTTCTGGGACAGTAACATTCCTAGATACGAATACAGGAGTTATTTTTGCAGAGACTATTCCTACTCTGTTCTCTGGACCTCATTACTGACGATTGCATTTTCCTATAAGGATTCTCACCTCTCTAGAAAGTCTGCTTGTCAAAGGCAGTTTTGCAAGTGGGGAGGATTAAGTGCTCCTGCTCCTTCCATCCTTCAGAATGTACTTCCCTTTATCATTCTGACACAGTAATGCTTCTCCACAGCCTCACTGTAACAGCCCCAATTTAGAGAGCCAATTTTTCAAGCCATTCCTATTCTGAAGGGAGGTATGGGAGGTATTTGGCAACAAGCAACTGTGCTTTTTTCTTTTTTTTAATTTCTCAGTCATACAACAATTTTATAGAGAAGGACACTAAAGATAACAGTTCGAGTATGTGGTATCAGGGCACAAAGAACTGTAGCTTTCACAGCAGCAAAAGGCACATCTCCAAATCTCAACTGATCTTAAAGATCACTGTGCAAGCCCAGTCTGGGCTGCAGTCATCCTGTGGATCAAGATGCTTTTCCTGTGCAACAGTGCAGTCTTGCAGAACCAGCAATTCTAAAAGAGGGGCGAGACATTCCATGTTACAAGGCTACAGTGTTATGCTGAACTGTATTTTGAGACTTTTTTTTTCTGCTGCACGTTGTAGATTACCTATCAGAAAGCAATACATTTCTGTAATTTGGTGTCCAGTAATTCCCACAGTTAACCTCATTTCCTTCCCACTAACGTTCCAGTTCTTGAGAATGGTTTCTTTTCAAGATGCCATAAAGCACTGCTGAGAAATGCTGAATCTCACTATTAAAAGGCAAGTATATTAAAAGCCATGAGATGACTTTACCATTCAAACAGTAAGGATGTGTGAGAAGGAGCTGACTAAAGCAGGATAGGCATGTCTCAGAGTTGATCTCCTAGAACACATTTCAAGGACTGTAGTTTCTGGATTCACATTACCTTACTAGCATGCCACACGGTTTTGGCAGTGCTGATGTAAACAGCAATGGCAGCATAAGTTAGGAAAAGATTTAATGACTACCTAAAGAACTAATATAGCTACAAAGAAGAATCTAAAAATAATCTGGCAGAGTCTGGCTAGCAATTGCATGTCTTTTTGCAAGATTCTACTCTGAGGTTTTACCCCAAAAGAGAAAGGACCAACCACAGAAGCTGTGTTGGAGCCACATGCAAGGATACCATGGTCAAAGCCGGCAAGATGAAGGGAAGATCATGGCAGAGCAAGCATCAAGAAATCTTGACTGCTGTGCAATTTTCATATCAGATCATGGCACTAATGTTAGCTGGAAGTCTTAGCTACATGGTTAAGAAAGTTCTTTTGTTCTACACACTTGGAAGCACTGAAAATCCCTGGAATCTTTTATCGATCATTGGATAATTTAGCTCCTAGCTTGTATTAGCAGCTGTCATTAAACAATTACCAGAATAAATAATTCTACTTTTCTTACTGGATTTGCTTACTGAAATAAATGTATTTGCCAGCCCATGTAATACTGGTGAAATAGGTGTTTAGTAAAAGCTGCCTCTCCCCTCAAACTCGCAGTGCTCAAGACAGAAGACATCTGGATCATCACGTGCAGCACGGTGCTAGCAAAATGCCCAAGCAAGGCTAGACGGTTCTGGGTACAAGCCAGGCCTCTTAAGTTACCTACTGCAACTTTAACATGACAATTTTCATTTAGTTGTTCAAGTTTATTTCTTACTAGATATATCAAGAAATTATTGCCTAATAATGACTTTTCAGTAGCCTAAACCAGTATCCCACATAATTTTCAGATTTGTCTAATAGATACTTTCCATGGAATAGCATTTGCTTAAAATGGAACCCATGTAACATGTGTTTCCTAACTGCAGTGATGGTGCAAGTCAAGTTGCATTTATTATGAGACTTTGATTACTTTGTTTGCAGACTGATTCCTCAAATCATCCCAAGGAACTACTTACATTAGAATAATGTAGGCCTCTGAATAGTTCTGAAGATTCACCAACCATCCTGTTTAAAACCATTAATAAAGTGTAGTTCTCTGCTAGGACGGCATATCACTCTAAATGATGCTGCTGAAACTCAGAAAGGCAACAGTGGTTCATGTACCAGCAAACAAATTAAGATATTAAAACTGATAAGCACTATTTATATGAAGCAGTGTAACTTTAATTATACCTAGCAGAATAGTCTTGAGAAATACTCTCCAAAGAAGGCAAAATATTTAGTCATTTTAATGTCCAGTCAATCTTTGTTGACGTTTACATCGCTATAATTGCTTGTATGGAAAAACAGCATTAGAAAACTGTGGAGTTCTAGCTACTTGAAATGGTGACAGCCAGCACAACATGAATAGGCAAGAACTTGTGACACCATTAGCTTCTCTGTTAACTCATAAGTAAATTGCACATCTTGATAGAACAGTTAATACCTACAATACAGTGAACCAGTAAATTTGTAGTCAAGACTGGTAACAACAACAAAAAGCTAGAATTCTCCAGCTTGAAAGTTGATAATAAATTTAAGACTAAAGTTCATTAAACACTTGCAGTAGTCAGACTTCTACAAAATGTTTGCTGTATGTAACATCTAATCCAGAATTGTGCTAGCACCTTGTTTGTACTTAAAACATTTGTCATTATATTGGTTAAAAGCATAGCAGACTACACCCCACAAACCCTAACTTCACCATTCATACTTTAAAAAAGTATTTCTACAAATGTAATTTATTTGTGGATCTAACATAGGTTGCATTTTCACTAGGAGACTATAGCAAACCACACAAACAAGTCTTTCTATTATGAACAGGCCTTAAGCAAGTGGTTAATGTCTAATCAGAAAGAAGTGGACAAAGATATTCCATGCTTAAATTTGCATATTGGAAAAATACACAGGTGGTCATAAACCTGATGCATAACTGTAGATACTTATAACAATTCAACTATTAAATATAAGGGGTTTTTTGCTCCTGTGCTTGTCAACTTTTACAACTTCAAGAATTACTTATAATTGCACAAGCTGCTTACTTGAAAGGACCCTGTTTTCACATGAACTATTATCTGAGAAATCACTTACATGTACAATCCACTCTACAGCTGATTACTTCAAACTTTTCTTCATCAAGAAAAATAATTCTGATCTGTTGCAGTTAGTTTTCATTATCTCCTGACTCTGAAAATGATACATTGTAAAACATTTAGTTAAGGTTAGTGAAAGACTGGCAATTCCTCTTGCTTCTATTTTAAAGAGTAATTCTAGCTAAATATGAGGAGGACCTTTAAAGTAAATCATAAACCATCACAGAAGTAAAAATAATGAAAAAAAATTCTTTGTACACACCGCACTTCATTAAACGAGCACAAGTTTACATATAGACAAGTCACTAGCTTGCCATGGACACCTTAGAAAATACAGCTTGCTAGAAACAAGCTGGACCAGCCAGAACAGATAGGTGTTACTGGGATGAGAAGGGCATAAATGAAGACGGATACAAAGACTTAATTGGAGAGAGGTTTGGTTTGTTTTAAATAACCACACCACTGTTTAAACACTCAGCACTGAAAACTGATGGCAATCTGTACTGGAGATCAAAAAACAATAAGGCAGTTCATAATGTTATCTCCCACACAATCTCCATTTCTACACATATAGTTGCAATTCAGTATTAATAAAGTATCAAGAAGAGTTTCCTGAACTCTGAATCAGATAGTCTTGTCTTTAGAGAAGTTTCTAGTAACATAAAACTTTTTCATTAAGTTATTCAAAGGAACACATTAAGAAAAGAAGCAGCATAAGGCATAGCATTTCTGTTTTGGGAAGTCAAGAGTTCAGCATGACTCATCTTTAGCCATAAGGCACAGCATTCACCTTATGGACCTGACAAGATTCTCAAACTGGGAAATCCATACTCCTAACTGGTACAGTTGATCTGGGCTGCAGGTGCTCCTTCGGAGGCAGGGAAGTACTGTTCAGGCTGTAGAGGCTTTCTGAACCAAACACCTCCCCACACATCTACACAGAGCATCAAGTGAGAAAAGAGATGGTATACATGCACACCTCAGCCCTCCTCTGCACAGCCCTATCACAGGTCTTTCCATGATAAAGGTATATTACAAATGAATCTAGTTTTTCAGTTAAATCCTTCAAATTTTTAAATTAAACAAGTACCAAGACATTTAGTAACAAAACTGAAAGAACTATTCACTCATATTTTTGCCCTTTACATACAGGTATTTCTTGAGCATGTTGCATCAAAAATAATAAAGACTGACAATATTCTCGTGTCTGCATAGTGTTGAGAATAATTTTAATTTTCTGAGCTTTTGGTATCACAGAGAACTTCTGTTTGATACAAGCTATCTCATTACACAAGAAAAAAAAATCATCATTTACAACATTAAAATACAGCAAATTGGAGTGTTTGCAATTTGTGAATGAGACATGTAGTATCACTAATACAAGCTTATTCCTGGAGAAAAAAAACCCTACCTGTTAGTGTAGTCTTCAGAAGAATTAACACGAGATTTAGAGAGAACTATTTTGAATTAATTTTTATAATAAAAACCTTAAGTCTATTTTTTTTTTTTAAGATCTTACCTACCTGTTAAGAAGATACTATTTTGATGGTCATCAAAATTTAACTATTTCTAAGTTAAATTAATTATTCAGCTGTCATCACTCATCCATCCATTCAATTTTATGCACACACAAAACATTAGTACCAACAAAGGCTGTGTTAAGCCTAGCTATATAGCATCTTTCTGCACTTGAAGCAAGCAGAATTTGTACATTGCAGACTTTAGCACCTGACAATGCTTTACTCATTACATTGTAGTTTCCATTTTTACCAAAAATGGATTAAAACATCTCGAAGTCCTTCACTTGTACCTTCTGTGAGATTCAGCCATATTCTCAGTAACTGTTACTGAAGTTACAAGTGCTTAAAAAAAAACTTTATTCTCTATCCAGCTGCATTGACAAAACTGTACTCCCTATTATTTTAGCCTACATTTAAACATGCTAGGAGTTTCCTGGCCTCACTGAGAGTAAAAATAGCCACTATTCAACTGCAGGTGTTAAAAGAGCCTAGAATCCAATTTGTCTCTAGAATCTTCAGGCAAATTAAGGCTCAACACACCCCTATAAAGTACAGAAGATAAAGACTCAGTGAATCTCTTCTGTACTGTGTCTGAACAATTATTTAGAAAAGTTTCTGTATGATCCATTTTTACTGTAACACAACACCTTCAAACAGGGTCAGACATTTAAATCACACTGAAGTTATTGCCATTTCAGAAACAAATATAAGACAACTGACATTTCAGTAGTTGCCCACAAATTCAGGAATGAACTTCTGTATTACAAGCCCACCTTTTTGTCAAAGGACTACTAAAATTTTTAACCTAAGTTATTATTTTAAGACTCTGTATTGCCTGACAATACAGGTCAGGTTCTATCACCTCAATAACCCTCTTAACTGTGAAGATGCTGGGAAAGCAAGAATAGCTGGTGATGGGGGAGGGGACAAGACACTACACCAGCTGGAACTCTAGAATACTCAATATACAGTAAGCTACAAAAACATTTAAAGGACATCACTTGGTAATCTATGTTACATATGGTCAAGTTTATCATTAGAACGACTTACACAAAAGCAGCCTTATTTCACCGAGATCAATTTTAAAAATACTTACTGCTTTTTAATTTGTAGAACAGCACACTTATGGCTTCTAAAGTGACCAGAACATTGACTAATCATCCTCTAGTTTAGAAGACTAAGACATTCTTCAGCCAAATGCTATCCAGATAAATTATTTTACTTAGTGGTCCCTCATAACTTGGCTCTTTTGAGACTGCAGATTTGCATTAAGGATGGTTGTAATCCATTAACAGTAAACATGGATCAGTTAACCTAAACAAGAGTGGAAATGTCTTGAGATCATTTAAGCATGCATGAATAAGTAATGAGGGGAAGACAGAGTAGTAAAATTAAGCAGTCGCCAATATCTAAGACAAATTAAGTCATTCAAGTGTTTCCTCCCCTTCTCTGTACAACGTTTGACAATGAAATCAAACTCACCCATTTTGCTGCCTTCATCACTTCGCCCCTGCAGGCTAAAAATGCATTCCCAGTAAGAGTTTTTTAAATAAAAAGCAAATCCTTTAAATGAAAATTTAAATTTATTTTGAAATTTTAAAATGTAATTTCTATCAATTTAGACACTGTTTGACATCATCAGATCAGAGAATTTACAGTGACTCATGGATAAAGATTTGGCTTTTACATTCAAATATTAAGAACTTCAAAATAGCTTTGTCTTATTTCCAAACCAGAAACACTGAAGAGTATTTTATTTTGCCTTTCAACCATCTTTATTAATTAACAGACTTCTGATATTGGCTGTACTTGAAGTGGAACATGCACAACAACAGACTTTGTTTGAATCGAGTACCTTAACTGCAGTTCCAGATTTAAGACTAATTCATTGTAGCATCAAAAGGCAGTGTTAAGTAGAAAGACAAGATTATTAAAAAAAAAAGTATTTTCCTCAGTAGACTGAAGAGCCTGAACTACTTGGAAAGCCTCTATGAGGATAAAAAGGTCTTACTATTCAATGTTAACATCATACAGTCTTAAGGTTTAGCAAGTTTTGTCCAGTTTTCATAATTATTTTGGAAACAATATTACAGATTTCCATCTCTATCCCAACAATATCCTTGTATTAGTCATTAACAACAAAAATTAATCCGAGACTTAAAATTTGCATTGATTTTATTGCTTACTATATTTTATTTTCCTACTCTCTAGCACTAACTTGAAACTGGGTAAATAGAAAACATCTGCAGGGAAAAGACTTGATCAATTTGCCCATTCTGACAAGGAAAGTGCCCTTCAAGTGTGTACAACATACTTAACTGTTCCGAAGTGAATGTCAGACCGCCACTCCCCAAGAGGGACAGCCTCCCACCATGCATCTTAAAAGTTCAGAACCCTTCCACTTTGTAAAAAACAATGCAAGCTCCAAAGTCCTGAAAAAAAGCTTACAAACTTTAGAGTATAACTTTTATGATACACTGACACAAGGAATCTCATAGTAAGGTACTCAAACAACTAAGATTCCTTTGTATACACCTTAGTATTATAACATGTTGCTGCTGCCTTCAGCCAGCAAGTAGTACATCAAGGAAGATCTAGGACCACAGGAAAAACTTTGTGCTAGAGGCAAGCATTTGTAATATTAACAAATTGGGGGTGAGGGGAGAGAGTAACGGAGATTTTGTTTTGCAAGAGGAAAATACTTCTCAAGTCTAATGTAATACATTTTCTCCCCCACCTTTATTTTCACTGTCCGATGGAACATCATTAATAGTGTGCCAGGAATGCTCTATGACCTGATTCCAGAAGTCTGCTGCATTTCAAGAATCACAGGCACATTCCCTGCTCAGGAACACACAGCAGAAGTGTGAAAGGTCTGTTATATTACAGTTTTAGAAGCCACATAAAAAAATGTATATAATCTTAACCTTCCCTGCTGGTAAGTCTGTTAACCTAGTTAATCCACAGGTATGATGATATGCATCTCAACACCCAACGAAACAAGTGTGTTCATAAGCCTCTGAAGTATATAGAAAACTCAGTTCTGTCCTCTGATGCTGTTTTCAAGTTTGTTTTATTCACTCTTTTGGATGTCTATAAATAAGTGTTTCCACTATGGAAAAGAAAGTTAGCACAGTACATTTTCATGACTGGGGAATGGTTTTTCTGAAGACATCCTCAAAAGGGCAAAAGCTTAGAAAAAACAACCTGAATGTTGAATTCAGTTCCTTAAAGTCCCTTGTAAAAATTAATAAAAACCAAAAAAAAAAAAAAAAAGAAAAAAAGAAAAAAAGAAAAAAGTAAAGGAAAAACTGCAAGGCCCAAGATGATTTATTGCTTTTCTTCAGTTTTTTCCTTGGTTTCTTTCTTCTCAGATTCTTTGCTCTCTTCCTTTACAGAAAGCTCTTCTAGCTTTTCAGCAACTTTATCAGCACTATCATTTTTGTCTGTGCCTGCTAAGAGATTGATTAGAAAAGAAGTTACATACAGGCAGTAATGGATTTTCCTGTTACAGGGGAAGAAAGAGTTGAGAAGTGGAGGGTGAGGAGAGACAGCTGATATTCAGAATAAGAACAAAAGTAAAGGAGTTCTTCACTGAGCACTGAAGTGATTCATTCCATTCCTTTTCCTTTGGTAATTACCTCAGATGCCATAATTCAAGAAACGCCACTTGCATATTTTAATCACTAAATGAGAGCCTAATCATAGTGACTGAGAAACATCTAACATTTGGTCAGCTTTGCTGCTACCAGTAACAGACTCCATACAGTGTCCAGTCAAGTAAATGTCTCGAGTCCCTAGCTTTTTGCCTGTCTTAAAAAAAGACCCAAACCAAACCAAAACACAAAAGTTTCCCAGTTTGAAACAGGGGAATAGGAAGCTCTTAAGACTGAAAATTATCTTGAAGAGCACCGAGTGCAGACTACTAGTAATCTGTACTTTAGAAAGACGGAAGTGTGTATTTTACATGGCAAGATATCTTGTCACACAGGCAATTTTACAAGGCAGTGGATTAATCTATTAAACAGAGAGACCTGTGAAGAAATGCTACAACTTCAGACATGCTAACAACTATAAAAATTAAGTATTCCACTTGCATGCTTTTGTATTTGTGAAATTTGGGAAGGGGAACTGGAAGGAGGAAATATCAGTGTGGTTGCAGTGTTCACAGTTCATTTGTGTACTATAAACCAGAAATGCTTCCTTAGTAGCCTTTCCAAAAAGCAATGTCCCAACAGCAATTGTAACAGCCTTCTACAAGAAAGAAGGCAATTGTCACTCCTGTGAACTATTACTCTTGCAGACAGAAAAAGCACCTGAACTGAAGGTTGCAGTTCAGTACAGAGTGAGTCTGCTAAAACACAATGATACTCCAGGGGGCTATAACCACTGCAACAGCTAGAAGAAGTGGCATGGTACTACACTTAGACTTTTAACCTTACCTTTCTTTGCTCTCTTGTCTACTTCATTCCTGCATTCTTCAAATTTTGCCTTGAATTTCTGTGCATCTGTTTCCATAAAGACAGAATATTTTTTCATTAGTTTTGCCTCCTTGCAACATTAAATACTTCCAATCTCAAGGAAAAATTCCTGTAAGTTTTGTGTAAACAAAACTTGTAGGTACTTATGAAGTAATCTAGTAAAATCATACAAGACACTATGCAAAATTCTTGAATCACATCTTTGTGCAGAAGCAGTTTATTTTCTTTAGCAAGTCTATTAAAACAGCTTATTTTGCAAAGTATTTAAAACATAATGCCAGAAGGAGCTGTTTTGTAGTTACTACAACTCCCAGCTGTCCCTAGCCCACAGGCGTAAGTGTATGATGTCAGTAACTGCTAATATGACTGTCTGTGTGCAAGAGACAGAAGATTAGCTTTGAACTACTATGCTTGTCTGCTACACCATACACTAAAAGACCTCCACATCCTTACTATGTTAAGAACCTTAAGTTATAAAGAATGAAAGATAAAGCCTGTTACATTAGTACATCATTTAGATTCAATACCCAAAGGCCCAGACTCAAGCTATTCCTGACCACAATAGCTAAGGAAGCATAACTATCATTTGGTCTAAACTACCACTTGATTTAGCAGTCATTCCAAGCTACAATAATGACCAAGTTACAATAATGTTTCTACACAAGTAATACAAGCAACAAGATGCAACAGTGGATCAGGCAAGGTACTTTCTAACACCAGAACTATAAAGAAGGTAATTTGGTATGCCAGCTTGGTCTGACTGGCCACATGAGGTCACTGTTGCCCCATAGGAATTGAGAAGCTACTATGAAACTAGTCCAGGAAGTAGTTGTAATTGATTCCTTTTCAAGCATCTCATAAAGGAAAGATACTTGAAGGGCATACTTATGTGTGTCCACCTGTCATCTGCATCAGTACTCCAGTGGGTAAACTGGCAGAGAGGACTACTCCCTCAAAACAAAACACTCAGTAAGCTGAACAACCTCTACCAGAGACATTTTTCAAAGATACGCAAATAATTACCAAAACCCTTTAATTTAATATTTGATTAAGAAGGCAGCAAGCACTAAGCAGGTGGATCAGAAAGATTTATTTGGCTAAGCAATATGTTGTTGGAGACTTGAGGAAAAGGAAGCAAACAAGATATACTAAGTTCTTCCCAGATGTAGGCAAATTCATCTAGCTTTAAAATATACAGCCACTTTACTGGTCATCTAGCATGTAGGGAGAAGAGGTAGCTAACACACCGAATTTGTGTGGTAAATGGTAAAGCAACAAACACAACATTTTTTCTCTTTCATTTTGCTTTTTTTAAGAAAAACACCCCCACTTTCATTCAATCCTAAGGAGCTATTACTCAAAACAAAGAAGATACTACATACTTCATTAAAAAAAAAAAAAAAAAAAAATCAGATGTTCTGCTAACACAGGTGGACCAGAAATGTCAGATCAGTATTTCCTTGCTTCTAATGCTAAAATGTAATCTTAAGTACAATTGAGCACCTGAGATATACATGTAGCTTGCTTTCATTTTAATCTCTACCCCATAGTACTACTGCTTTTAGTTTTAGTCTAACTGGCATTACATTTGCATGAAATGGTTTAAGTTTAAAAAGTGCCAAAGGCAGAAAGCTCTATAAATACTACTGGAGACCTAATTATTACACTGTTGGTCAACACATATTGTTAAGTGATTAACTGACTTCTCTTAGTTAAAGCAGTAATTAGCCAACACAACCATGCAGTGGTAAGACATAGCGTATCTACATAGCGGTTTATAGCAGCATTTAAACATGTAGCATAATATAACAGTATACAACCAGTGGAAGTTCAGTGCCAGTCCACTCACTCTCTGCATTTAAAAATCGGATTGCCAGAAGTTCAGGCTTGGGGCTTTCATCTGCAAAGTCAGCATGTGTGTTCCAGACCCATGCCCTGTCACTCCCTGCGTTAGGCTTCAGCTCCATTAGGGGTGTGACTGAAAAGAAAGCATTAAAAGCATCTTACTGACAACTAACTGTGATGATTATGAAAGCACTTTATGCAGAATTACTTTTGAATAAATAGAAGGCAATGGTGCCCATACGTTTTTTTTTCCTTGCATAGTCAAATAAAATGATGCAAGCCAATTACTGTACAAAAGAATGCTAGATTCCCTATTGTTAAGAAACTGAGAGTTTGATTAAATTCTTGTTTATAACAAGACTGTGATACTGAGAAATGCAGTTGCTAAGCACAACTCTGAAGTATGGTCAAATGGTTTAGGAGGAAAAGGTGTCCAGACAGACAAACAGCATTCATTCTTCTTTTGCACGCTGAAAATACTACTACAAAAAAAATATTTTAGAAAAGCATTATTCCTACAGTTAGTCATCAAACCGGGTTAATTTATCTCCTATCACTTTAAAAGCTCTACTACAAAATATTGTAGAATTCTGCAGTGATGCAAGATGTGCACAGCAGATTTTCAATCCATTTGTTCCTTCTCAGTAAATAGAGCCCTTTCCCTCCAAAACACTATAATTACTTCACCTGACCGATTGGAGAAGTTGGAATGTTACTTCTCACAAGACTTTTTACATTACACACATGCAAAGTTTAAGTAGAGCTTTTTTAAGCCTCCGATGCCTGGGTACTTTGCTTAGTTCGCGAGAAATCTGAAGAGTCAACTCACTTCCTTGCATTTTTTAGATTTAGATATCAGTTTATATTTTGTTTCAATTAATGTTTCGCAAAAATTAAGTCTTTTTGTCTGCCTGTGAGTCAGCATAAATTCAATAAAGAAATCTATACTGAAAGCAGTTTTTTCCACGAGCAAAATCTTTGATATGAACACTGTAAGTTGATCAATTCTGTTTTGCATATATGCAACATTTTCCTAAACAAAAGGTTTATTCTTACTGGTTGGTCTGAAGAGATCTACCCAGAGAAAACAAGCGTTATTGCTTCTGACTTCAGATTTGTATTAAGCTACTTCAAACAAGTCATTTCAGGTTAATCTAAATCTAACTAAACTCCACAAAATACTATATACTCTTCATATAAAAAAAATGATGTATCACCAAAGCAAGCAACAAAGTATCAACAAATTAGTCTACTTGTTGCTAGTTATATTGATTTTCAAGTCTGTCTGGCCCTTTCATGTTTATTTTTATTCAAAAAGGATCAAAAGAACAAACCTCTCCTGCTCCAACAGCTCTCAATACACATTCTTTTTGAATGAGTTAGCTGAATATACCATGCTAATTTCAGTTTATTTCACAAGAAAAGGCAGCCACAGATTAATTTAGCACCTTGCTATCTGTTTTCTGATGGTTAAGAAATTGCTTCTACCAATTCAAACATTTAGCTCAAAGTAGTAAATTATTACATGATCACTTATTTCTCATTCTTTTATGAAAACAATACAGTGTATGTAATTTCTTACTCTAAACAGTATTAATGCCTATATCTTCTGCACTCTATTATAGAAAAGCCACACATACACACATTGGGAGTAATCACGTAATGTCTGTCTATCCCAGCTAAATTTTAAAGTGTCTTTAGAGCAGTATCAGAGTCTGAAGAAAAACAACTTTAAGACTCAGCCTTGCTGGCAATCACCAAAACCAACTACAGCTTCTTTCCATTAATAAAAATAAGCCCTCATTGGTTTTGATGCTTGTAGCCTTGTGTGCAGAGCAAGAGACATCTATACCTATAGTCTAATATAAATTTGATGCCTGCTTAAAGACATACAGCAATTCTCTAGCTGCTACTACAATGCCACTGAGCTCAATTAACAATGTACAATTCTACAAGCTTATTTTTTAAAACAAAACCAAGGAGTATAGCAATGTATAACATACTATAATGGTTTGCACAGATTTTCAGGGTTTTATCCCTCCTCATGAGGAGGCGAATTGTTCCCTTCTCCTTGTGTTTCAGGAGTTTTACATCACCAGTTCCGCGTTCTTTCCATTCTGGAAGGTCATTCTCAGACGCAAATCGGAATAGCTTTGCTCGCCTTGAAGAGAAAATTTAAGAAGTTAGCCTGCATGTAGAAACATTTATTGAAGCAGCATACTCAACTGAAGTTTTTTTTTTTTAAAAGCCACACACAGGAAAAGAAACATTCCTTTTGTAAGGTTCCCTGTTTTACTTCAGCATATATATATTCAGAAAGTGCTATGATAAATTCAAATTTAATAACAAGCTATTAGGAATTATGTAATAGCTATACTAAAATTCAACAGGTTCTAGACATACTTTTGGGGGATGATAAACACATTTGGTGTAGGCAACCTTTTAAATTAAGGTAGCTAATTAACAGGGTTTGCTATAGCTAGAGTTCTTACCTAGATGATGGACACAACCGCACATCTAACCAGCAGTATTTATTAATTCAAGAAATTGAGCAGCTTGAGGCTAAGTAAAGAATCTTATTTAATTCCAAGCCCAATATTTGATCAACTGTTAACAAAGTGCCTCACCCTTCAGAGTCACTCATTTCCTTTTAACTCCAAAAAGCTAGTAGTTGTTATTCTTACTTCAGAAATAAAGGAAGCTTAGTGCTGCACTGCAGTGCAAGATACCTGCCTCAGAACATCACTGTTTAATCTTCAAAGATGCCAATGTGACAAAAGAGAAACAGAAGTAGCTTGGGACATTAGTTAAAACTGACACAAGAGACAGCCCGAGCTCTGTTAGAAGTTTAAGATACTGCTACAGGAAAGGAAGCACCTGTTCACACTACAGGATATATATAAAAATGCACTTTTCTATAAAAGAGCAATGGATAGGGACTTGTAATAAGCTAGGTCCTTCAAGAGAAGGTGCCAGATGTTGAAGCACGCTACTGTAACATATGGTCTGATGCAGATATTCCACAAGCCTTGTTCCAAAGAAGGTTCTTTCTTCCAAGTCCAACCTGGCATTCAGTAGGTGATTCCCCAAAGTTTACCTACCAGAACAACCAGCACTCAAAAGAGGATTCTTCTCCTCCTTAACCGTTTTGTAGACATAAAAATGAACCTACAGAGCACTAGAATTTACAGTATTATTCCCTACACCAGCACTCCTCATTTAAAATAAAATAAAAAAAAAATTATTTCCATCTGATACTACACATCACATGTGCAGAGGGCTAACGGTCAAAGATCTCACTCTAACAGAGATCTCATGCTACTTGTCAGAAACTAACCATCGCTTTAATTTTCACCACAATCTGGATAAGAACTCAAATCTCTCTTCCGGATAAACAATGTCCTTCTGCAACTAAGTAAAAGCAGTAAGCCTACTTAAAGCAAACATATAATGGATCACATTAAAAACACTTCTTAAGCCTTTAGCCTACATGTTTTTTCAGGAAGGTCATACATATTAAGCAAGCTATCCTGATTTGAGAATAATCCCAATCTAAGGGCAAAATTATGTTTAAGACAACAAAAAGGTACTGCCACAAATGCCCCAATATTGTACTGCATCTGTTGCTTTTATTGTTTCAGTATATCGTACATCACCCTTTACAACTGAGGAGGCACAGCAGCAACACTATGTATGTCTCATTTCCCTGCCCCGATACTGGTTTTATACTGTGATCACACAATTTCAAACCTGTAATTATTATCCCAATTAATGCCTTCTTTTAGGCTAAACAATACTAAAGTCAGATTTGTAATATCAGCTCCCTTCTATTGTTCCAGACTTCCATTTCCTGGGGCATTATTACCAATCATCCCCCCACTCAATCTCTACCACCACAGTAAATACCAAACAATTTAGACTACCACTTCACACACAGATTCCTATCTAGCTTTTTATAAATACATTCAAGTTTAAGCCTAATACACCTTTAAATAATATAGAGAAATATATTACTTACATCTTAAAGAGTTCTTCCTCATCCTCTTCCAGAGTTTTTATCTCTTGCTCAGGAAGGGAAACTATGGGCTCAAACTGAGGATCATGGTTAGAATCATCTGCATTTTCAGTAGAGGTATCATGCTCCTCGTGTGTTTCCTGGAGAGACAAAAAAAAAAAAAGAGAAAGAACAAACACAACACTTGCTATGTACTTAAAATCTAAAGTAATCATATCTGTCTTTAAAATTAAAACATTTATGACTATTCAGTAATTAGTCTTCGTAATCACAATACCCTGAAAACAAATGGCTTTAAAGTCAATGTACAGCTAATACTAAAAAGAAAAAAAAAAACAGTAGTACTCTTATTAACTGTGCAGATGTCTGACCTTGGAGCAATTGTTGGCGCTTATGGAAAAATAAATTTCTTCAACTATTTTTCCTATATACTGTGTTTTATGCTGCTAAAGCACTACTATTTCTTAGTGGCTAATGACCTATATTAACAGGAAAAAAGAAAAAGACGTAACATCAAAGCAACCACCTAAGCCAGTTTAAGGAACACATTACATCCAGAAGTTAATTTCTCTAGTCTTATGTATTAGAATCACTCACAAGCAAATATATTTTTCAAGCACAGTTGCAATACTCCTGAAATAAGTTTTTTGCTTTAAAACTCTTCCAGCAACTTTAGGTTATGGGTAAATGGCCAAAATACTACTTCCTATTTATTTAGGCATCTGTCATTAAGCTGAAGAATTGTTTTTAGTATGTGTCCAGTAAGCGAGTGATACGCATCTCTAATACTTCATACATATGCACTAACAAGCATTGTGCAGAGAAGCCTAGAAGGGAGATTCATCTGCAAGTTTAATGAGGCCACAAACGGTTACCTCGGGTCAAGGGAACTGATTTGGGCGTTTTTGTTGTTGTTTTAATAACAGAGAAATGAAAAAACAGCCTATACATCAAAGACACTTAAATCTTATTCTCACTTTACAGATGGAAGAGTCCCCTCTTACAGGCTTTATTTACAACCTCCTTTACATATCAGGTACACACCACACATGCATAAAGCAACTAAAATGAAGTAGTCTATTTTTATTAAATACAAAAAAAAAAAAGGGAGGGCAAAGGGGAATTAGGTAAGAAATGTTGCAAAATAAATTTTGGTTATGTCAACAACATCCATCACACCAGCTATCATTAGTTTAATGTCCCCAGTCCCAGTATGTAAGAAAAAAAGCGAGAAAGACATTAATTCACATCTGTTTTCAAGAAGCAGGAAATGAAACATTGGCCAAACTTTTACATATTGTCTCCTCCAGTAGTAAGTAGCACATGCCGTATCGTAATCATAATCACTTCTCGCGCCTGACCAATTAATTACAGAAGTCATGATAAATGCATAATTAACAATAGTCAGATGTGTGAGAAACTAGATCCAGTTATCACGATAAGATCAGGCCCTGCCGCGACATCAAGCACGTCGGGGGCTGCTCCTCTCGCCAGGCCGCGGCACGAAGGTTCAGCCAGCCGGGCTGGGGGGAGGGGCGGAGCAGGGGGAGGAGGAGAAGAAAGGAGGGAAACGGGGAGAGGGACCGCTCCGGACCGCCCGCAGGGCAGACGAAGCCGCGGCGCCTACGAGAGGCTCCGGCCTGCTCACGCTGGGGAGGGGAGGCGGCCGGCGCGGGCCGGGCGGAGCGGGAGCGGACCGCCCCGGCCTCCCACGCTCAGCCCCGCCAAGGAACAGGCCTCAGGAGACACGCGTGCCCGAGCCGCCCGCGGCGGCTGAGCCCCCAGCCCGGCTCCGACGCGCGAAGCGGGCACGAGGAGGCGCAGCCGCTTCCTGCTCTCCGACAAGGCCCGGAGCTCGTCCTTCCCGGCCCCACGCCTTGCTCGCCCTCGGGCCCCCCGCCCGCCTGATCGCTGCGGCGCCGGGGGGACGCGGCCCGGCAGGCCATCACCCCCCCCGCCCCGCCGGGCCCCACCTGCTTCCGTTATTCTCCCGCCCCCATCTGCCACCCCAGCTCGCGCTGCCTCCTCTATCTCCCCGCCGCCTCTCACCTTCGTGTCCGCCATGGGGCCGGGCTCGCTACGCTCCGCTCGCCGTTACCGCCCGCCAAGCTTCCTGCGCGCGCCCCCGCCCCTCCCGCCTTTACCTCATTCCCGCAGCCCGCGCCGCGGCGGCCGCAAAGCCCGATGGGAAACACCCCCTTTCCCTCAGCCCCGCGCTCCCGCCCCGCCCAGCCCCCGCCGCAGCCGACCGGGGGCCCGGCGGGGAAAACAGCGCCCGCCGCCACCGGCCCATGTGGCCCCCGACCCCGGCCCGTCTGCTCGGCGAAGCTTTTTTTTTTCTTTTTTTTTGTGTTGCCCCGCTCCCGAGGCGCTTCCCATCAGCCCTCGCGGCATGGCCGCGGCCACCCCACGTCTCGACCCAAAATGGCGCCCACGTGCGTGACGGGGGGGGGGGGGGGGCGGCAACATTGTGGTCGCTTTTATTCTTATTTTTAAGAGGCGCGGCTGACCCCAGACGTGGGGAGCGGCTGCAGTGAGAGTCAGATATTAAAAAAAAAAAAAAAATAATTCCTCCCCACCCCGGTTGCTTTTGCAAGGGTCTGTCGGTGACGCCACAGCCCCGCCCCCAGGAGCCCGGCACGAGGAAGCTCGAGGTGTGCGCGGGGCCGGGGGGGCGCAGGAGGGGTGGGGGTTGACGTGTTGTCCAGGCTGAGGGGGGCTGGCGAGAGCATGGCGGAGGGCAGCGAGCGGGGCGGCCCCAGTCCCGCACGTCTGCTGGGGCCTGAAGATGGGGCTGAGCTGGGGAGCAAGGCCGAGGGAGGCGGGGGTGACCCCGCGGAGAGCCCCACAGCCAGCCCGGACGTGTACAGATACATTAAGGGAGACTTGTTTACCTCTGAGATCTATAAAGTAGAAATACAAAACCTTCCTAAGTACATCGGGTTCAACGATGTGAAAAAGTTCCTTGCCAAATACGGACTCAATCCTCACAAGATAAAACTTTTTGGGAGGCAGACGTTTGCATTCGTGACATTTAAGAGCGAGGAGGAGAGGGACAAGGCCATGAAAGTCCTCCATGGGGTTTTGTGGAAGAGCCGGCACCTGAGCGTTAGGCTTGCCAAGCCAAAGGCTGACCCGATTGCAAAAAAAAGGAAGAAGGAAGAGGAGATGGAGCAGGGAGAGGTGAAGCGGCCGGCTCCCTCCAAAGCCGGCGGAGAGGAGCCTCTGAGCAAGCAAATAGCAGATGTCGTGACCCCGCTGTGGAACATGCCTTACGAGGAGCAGCTGGCCAAAAAGAAGCAGGAATGTGAACAAGTGCTGCAGAAGCTGACAAAGTAATTCCTGTTTGTAAAGCTACTGTGATGTTTACAAGACTTGACCTTATGTTGGGATATAGCTTAATTTGCACAGATTCCTATCTCTAACATAGTAAGCTAGAGGTAGGTCAAAACCCAGATACCCTGACAAAGTAATAAAAGATAATCTGTGATGCTAGGACTTAAAAACTGCTCCAGCTGACAAAACTTGCTATTGCTGTTCTTGGTCAGCCTCGAAAGATTGCTGAATGAAGGGGCATTGTTTAAAGTTCTGTTGTTCCATAGACCTAAGCAGAAGAATGTTTATGCCCATAAATTTAAAAAAAAAAAATAAATAGGCAGTGTCAAATGGTGAAAGAGATCACCTGTAGAGATGATAAATAACTATTAGGATTTTCTCTTTAAAAATTACCTCAAATTTTTATGCTTGATTTTTGTACATCAGAGTATCACTTCTATCTCTTGCCTTACTTACATAGATAAAATTGGTATTCTTTTCATGCATGGGTACATTTGTAAATCTAGTATGTTCCTTTATAACTACGTTTAACTTTATTTTTTCAGGTAACAGCTCGTACAAAGTTAAGGGGGGGTTTGCCTGTTAAAAAATTCTGGAAGAAATACTCTTTATCTGATAATCTGTTACTTTTTTATGCTCCATTAAAAAAAAAAAACAAAACAGTCTTGTGCAACTGTTAACCTCAGTTTTTCTAAATGTCTACTCTACAATTTTTGTTTCTGATTTGGGCAGGGAAATAGGAAGTAACAACAGAGCTTTATTACCTTGGTTGTTCCTGCAGAAGCAGAAGTATAATAAATTGTGTTGCCCAGTAGAGGGAGTGAAAGCATCACCATTACAGGTAAAGTAATCCTAGGTAAAGTATGGAGTGGGGTTAATGAGTTTAGGGTTAAATGAATCATTTGGGTTTAAGAGAGTGTGGGCAAACTGAGTATTTGACTTCATCTTGTAATGAATGATGAATTGTACACATTGCTTTTGATGTAATATTGCTCTTTAAATAACAGGATACTGCTCTTTAAGTAATGAGACTCACTGATACTTTTTCATTATTCATCGTATCAAAATCAATGAATATCTTCCATATGAACTGAATCACCTGCATCCATTTGCAAATGTATTTAAGCATATGAGGGTTGTTTCAGGAGAAACTTGGCATGTACAAATAAGTGCTATGTAAATATCTTACATAACTTTATTTTAAATCTAGACTGAATATCGCAACAAATGTGAGTTCTTGATTGGGATTGGTGTAAATCAAGAAGACAAAACTGTGGGTTGTCGTCTTGGCAAATATAAGGGTGGTACATGTGCTGTAGTGGAGCCATTTGATACTATTCACATTCCTGCTATTGCCAAAAAAGTAGTAAAAGCTTTCCAAGACTACATAAGGTGAGCATAAGTAAAATGAGTTATCTGTAAAGGTTTTGATGTCTTACTCAAAAATCTTCATAAAATTAAATATTAAAAGCTTAGTTCTTATTCCGAGCTTTAAGACCTCAGTCTCAATTTTTAGCAATTCTTTGCTGTTTACATCTTGTGCCTAGATCACTGGGTATTTTTCCTTTGCTCTTACTCAGCTGTTCTGAGATGGAGGAACAGGTACCAGATGAACACAGCTTTATTGCAAGCAATGAGATATATAAGTCTACAATATAAAGTGTCTGTTATTTGAGAGCTTCTTCCACTAACTGTAAAGAAATACTCAGAAAAAGGCCTTTTAAAAGAGGAATTTGAATAACAAAGGTCTGTTGCTTCCTTGGGTGAGGAGAAGAATCATCCTACAATAAGGAATAAAACAAAGGCTGTAAATTTAAGCACAATACTTTTTAGAAAAAGGAGTGGTTTCTTTAAAAAGCAATTAAATCCTCAAAAATTGAAACCTCAGAAGAATCATGAAGATGGAAAGTTTGAACTTGGTATGAAGCACAGAAGCCGATGAAGGCATTACAAAAAGTTGTGTCATTCTCTGATTGTGGTGGGAATCTGCCTGTATCCTGTCTGTAATTTTGGATGGGTTAAAATGGGTAACAGGACTGGGAGAAGTAGGGACAGATTATTTTGCATTAGGAGTTATCTACTCATCAGTCTCTTTTTTCTTAATGAAGATGTGGAAGTCATTCTTTTCTTTACAAATCAATGTAGCCTCTGTTTGTGCTTAACATTTTCCATCACTTTGCATGGTGAGCTTCTTTTCTTTCAATAAAGTTGAATGTTGTGCAAAAAAATAGTTCTCTGTTAAGTAACCAAGCTTCTGAAATTTTCAGGTCAACTCCTTACTCAGTTTACAGCCCAGAAACCTATGAAGGTCACTGGAAACAGCTCACAGTCCGTACCAGCAGGAATGGCCACATCATGGCAATTGTTTATTTTAATCCTCAGGTATTTAAGTTGATCTGTGATGTTCAGCCCAGACAGCTTTAAAATTACATGAATTTGATTTTATGTATAGTGCATGCAAAAGAGAAACAGAATGATTACCTGGTGCAGTTTACCTTGCATTACTACTCTTCTATTTAGACTAATCTGATTTATGGAAATGAACAAGTATTTAATATGCTTATAGAAGGCATACGCTAAATTATATCTCTAAGTCACTGATGATTATTCTTTCTTCTTTCCAATGAAACCTTTAGAAATTAAGTAAAGAAGAGCTGGCTGATCTGAAAATATCTCTGGCAAAATACTTCACAGAAGGGATGGGAAAGAGCAGTGGCATTACATCTTTGTACTTTGTGGAGGAAGGACAAAGGTGAGGAAGTTGGCTTTGCTTTGGGGGATTTTGGCAGTGTCTGGATTTTTGGCATTTGCGACAGAAAGGTAGGTAGCACTTCCACACCATTATTTGGTCAATTTCATAAAAGTAGCAGCAGTGCTACTAATTTGTTGAACAGTTATTTACCTTCTCCAGAAGAGACTCCAGAAATTTCTCATTCTCCTGTAGTATTCACTGGATAAAGGCAGGTAGAGTTTCAGTTGGGTGAACCCACTACTAGTTTCTGGTTGTCAAACTGTAGAAGTGTTTGCTACAGTAGATGGATATTTATTACTATCAACAAGTAACTTCTGCCTCCTTTCTTCCCTATTTTATGTGATTTTTTTTTAATCTCCCCATCCTCTTCCACAGAGCACAAGGCTCATACTGTCTTCATCTGGAGATAGTGTAGCTCCTACTGTTGACACCAGTGGAACAGTTGTACACCGTGAGAAAGAAATGGCCAACAGAGTCTCTAAAAGGATATGATAAATGTTAGCCCACTATAAATTACTGCTTAGTATGTAGTACTACAATTTTTAAGATGACTACAGCTTTGGTAAAAATTGTAACAAACATGTTTGACTTCTTTTTTTCCCTTCTTTGTCTCCCGTGCCTTGATCCCCACAGGAAATCTCCCAATCTAGAGGACTTACCGTTGGAGCATGTGGCTGGTGATAAGTACATATATGAAGAACTTCTTGGCCTAAAATTTAGAATTTCTCCTCATGCATTTTTTCAAGTAAGGTTGATAGGTAGTTGCTCATTTAACTGAATTTGCATTAATGCCATTAAGTTTGGCTAATATATACCTAGAGATTTAATCCTTTTTTATATTTGGTATTATTAAATACCTTTGAATATTATGTTTGGCGGTAAAAACAGTGAATGAGTGTAAACTTGATGGGGGCATGTTGCAGACAATTTTTTTTTTTTTCTTTTTACTAGTTCAGCATCATTTGCCTCCTGTTGAATGGCAGCCTTTATGTATCCCGAATATGCAGTATATAGTTCAGTAGTTCATAGTACTAACTTTGTTTGTTTTTTCCAAAACTTGTTTCTGCCCTTCCAACATTTCAAAGCCTCAGCAGGTAGCCTATATCGTTGAAATTAAAAGTATTGAAATAGGAAGAAAGTATATGATCGCTTGGCATTGTAAATACATTGATGCAAAACTGCATTTTCTATTATTTGCCATAGATTATAGGTGACTTTTTTTTTCTCCCACGGTGTGCTTTACTTGCTCTTTAAGAAGAGAATATGCTTGCTCTAGAGGCACTGGTTTAGAAAGCTTATTATACACTACTTCCTTAACCTTAATGTGTAATTACAGCATTTACTTTAAAGGAGTATTACAAACAAGGTTAAAATAAAGCTTGTCGAGTGTATTGTCATGGTTGTAGTCTCCTGGTTTTGAATCTTCACTGCTTTCTGTTCAAGGAGAGGAAGTATTTTTAAAGTCCGGACTTTATTGCTTAGAATTTTGCTTAATTATTTTGTCTGCTGTCTCCTCTAGTTTCCACACTTGCTTTTTAGGTACTGTAGAAAATGTCATGTTTTTACTAGAATATATATGACAAAACATTACTTTGCAGAGAGAACCAATCGGGACTTTTAACAAAGGAATGGCTGTCTCTTACTGTGTGCCAGTCTAGGTCAGTTACATGTGATTTTAACTTACATGTGAAGTTGTCTGGTTTCTTAGAACCAAGAAAAAGAAAACATGCTTTCCTAAGATTCATTAATAGGCACTGACTATTTATGAAGAAGTAGACCTATTTGAAATGTAATTTCACAGGTAAACACCCAGGCTGCAGAAGTTTTGTATACCGCTATTAGGGAGTGGGCGCAACTGAGCCAGGAGAGCACCGTGCTTGACATTTGCTGCGGTACAGGAACTATTGGGATTTCCTTAGCAAAGGTGAGCGAGTGATTTTTATCTCCTGGATATAAGCTACTTTTGACAGATGTAGACTGTTAGTTCTGTTTACAATGAAAGAAAATACTTGAGGTACTTGAAATGCAACATATATCTTTTTTTTTTTTTTTTCAATTATTTTCTAATTAAACTGCTTGCAGCTGTTTCACTGAATCATTATGAAAGCTCACCCTTGTGTTGAGCAGCCTAAATTATTTTGAAAATGATTCAAGTCAAAGGAGGCAGTAGTTCTGTAGGATAGCCAAAATTTACTCAAATCTATCCACTTAACTAGTTTGGGATTTCTCAGAAAGCTTTGGATATCAATAGCCAATGTTTCTATTATAATTTTTAGAGCGGAGCTTGTTAGACCGTGTAAGGAAGTCTGGCCCCCCCGAAAATGAAAGACACCAGCGTAACTGGAGTCTGTCATGTACAGGTTGGGATAAATGGTGTTCATCCCACAACTTCAGTCTAAGAAGTCCCTATTTATTTGCACAGGTCCCTTCTCAGCCTTTTTTCTGGCTGCAAGGCAACAATTCTCTGACCAGGTACTAGTCAACATTCATGTATAGTAGTTAACTGCAGATGCTGTGAATAATGTTGAAGTTTACATTTACATACCACAGACGGATCTTTTTCCCTTGATTCTATAGAAAGTGAAGAAGGTGATTGGAATTGAGCTCTGCCAAGAAGCTGTTCAGGATGCCAAAATGAATGCCCAGATTAACGGTTAGTTAAGCGAAAATGCCAAGATCTTTGTTAAGAAGTACAGTACTTGTATAGCTAGTTTCTCTTTACGTTATCTAAACAGCTTAGAATTACATGTTGTTGATAGTTATCTTGTCCATTTTAAACATTTAATCTCTCTGGAAAACAAATACCATGTTAGTCTGTGAGATCAATTTTCCTGTTAACTAACAGCTAGCTTTTTTTTTTTCTCCAAAAAGAAAACATTTCAGTGTGAAAGTGATATGAAGCCACAATTACCCTCATAAATAAAACATTAACAGTAGCTGTTTTTTGTGGGGTTTTGCTTTAGTCCAGATAATGGAAGATGCTCAGGTTAGTACTGCTTAAATGATCTGAAGTACCAGTGATTGCTTAAATTACAGATTTCAGGGTAGACTATGCAGTTTGTAGTTTCTAAGACATCCAAATTTAATAACTGATTTGAGTATACTGAAAGATGCTTTGACTAGCTCAGTGCTCTGATAATATCTTCTCTTTTTTTTTATAGAACTGAATAATATTGAATTTCATTGTGGGAAGGCTGAAGATCTTGTTCCTTCCCTGATTAACATATTAGCTCCTCAGAACCTGATTACTATTGTAGATCCACCACGAGCAGGGCTACGTAAGTTTACCTTCCCTTAAGTTTAAAGTCTGTTCTCCTTCTTGGGGTTTGGTGGTGAACCTCAGAAAATACCAATGGAGTAAATGAAGTGGGAGGCTTCTGGTACAGCTTGAGACAACTGGGTATTGCAAGAGTTTTGTTTGTGCTGGAGTATTATCTGGAATTTTTCTGAGAGCCTGTCACTGTGCACAGAACTGGTAAATGGCTGTCTTGGTTTTGATCATCTAGATTCCAAGGTAATTCTTGCCATTAGAAGAGCTGAACATCTGAAGAAACTTATCTATGTATCCTGCAATCCCAGAGCTGCAATGAATAACTTCGTGGAGTGAGTATTTCTTTAATTAAGTTGACCAAGTAAATGTGGTAAGAAGAAAAATACGTGCTTCTTGGGGAGGGGGACCATCAGTGGACTTTTATTTTTAAGCCCTATTCATTGAGGCTCACCTTCCACCAGAAACAGCTGAGAGCTGCTACTCAGCAAGCCTGCAATTCTGTTGCCCAATATGCAAGTAATAATGGAAATATTAGGGGTGGGAAATAACCCTGTTGAGGAATTGAGGCTTGGGGAAGAAAAACCTTTGTTGGAAGAGTAGCAGTGATGAACAGTGTACTGAAATGTTGATGCAGTTCTTCCTTCCCTTCCCCTCCAGCCTTTGCCGGGCCCCGTCCAACAGAGTGAAAGGAGCCTCTTTCCGGCCGGTTAAAGCAATGGCTGTGGATCTCTTCCCTCAGACCCCGCACTGTGAGTTACTGATATTCTTTGAAAGGGTCGAATATGCAAATGGGAGCTCTGCTGAAGCCACGCCTGATGCCCCTCCGGTCACGGCAGCCCGGTACGACGCGGAGTGCTTGGCTGGCACCAACCCATCCAGCGCTGATGCCAGCCAGGGCTCTGCTGCACACGTAGGTTCTGCACTTGAAGACAGGGAATCAACTTAACTCCCAAGAGACACTTCCCAGAAACTACTTTTGCTTGTTAACTGCTTCGATAACATTGTTTCTGTAACATCTAGGTAATAAATCTCTGTACAACAGAGTAATTGCGAGGCTTCCAAGTTATTTCATCATGCTAATTTGAATTAAATTTTGTTATGTACTATTAGGCCCAAGCCTGGTTTTCTTCTCCTGCCCTCAGGGGGAAATTCAGGTGGCTGAAGTAATATAGACGGTGGTCTCACTCTTTAACCAGTTGAAACAGCTTTAAATAAGCTGTTTTCAGATACGACTAGCTGAAACCTGGGCTGATTTTTAATGCAGCACCATCCCTTCCAGTGTGAGTATAATACACCACACTGAAGTAGCAGCTCTTGGCTAACACTTCATCGACAACAGCTGAGCATAAGGAGGACCCTGCAGACTGACTGCAGTAGCCAATTCCCAGGGCAGATGATCTTGTTACAGGGACCTGTGTGTGTCAGTACTAATTTCCCCCAGCTCTGCTAGCCTGTCAAAGCAGTGCTGTGTCTTTTGAATACGCTAGTAAAGATTTAGCAATCTTAAACCTTCTATAAATGATTCACTTGCTAAATCTTCAGTAGGAAGCAACGAACTCATATTTAATAAAAATGCTGCAACTTCCACAGTTGAAATCAGTTTTATTTTTGAGACTGTAGTGTCACTGACAATACAATAAAGCCTTTCTTAGATCATTTCCTACAATGTACAAGTAAAGCCGAAATGACTTCACCCCAGGCATGCCTGCAGCAGTGAAAGCTGACAGCCACAAATTAACTGTACAAAAATGATCTGAGCTGGAACAGGAATTGACCGCTCAGGGCCATCCATCTTGGCAGGAACTAAGAAGTTTTTCACTTTTGATAAAGAGGCTCATTTTCCTCTCAAATTGTTAGCAAGTCTGCTCAGTGGATACCTTCAGTCAGGTACTTCCTATGTCACTCTCACCTCTAGAAAGTTCTAGTAGCCCCACGGAGGCTTTCTGATCCTGGGGGAGCTCTGAAAAGGCTAATCCAGCCTCATTGAAAATGTATTTATGGAACAGTGAGGTGTAATTCAGGGATTGCTGAAGAGCGAGAAAGCAATAGGAATATTACCTCAGATTATTCTGTATCTGAGGTTATAACTGAAGTACTTTTGGACACCGTTTCTTTCTGCCAAGCCTCTGCCCTAGACTGGAAGGGATTTCATCTCCACCCTCTTCCCACCTGGTGTACTGGGAGCCCTGTGCAGCAAGAGAAAAAGGCGGTTGTATTTAGTGCAAAACCTTAACATAGTAACCACAGAGCGCAGAGGGGCAGGTCGGGACTGAGCGCTGCCTCCCTGGGGGGCGCAGCCCCGCCGGGCCCGGGCCACCCCCAGGCTGGCTCACAGCTCTGCTCAGGCTCAGCATCGCACTGTGCCAGTCTGTTCCGTAGGAGGCTCAGAGGGGGTGGTACAAGGCAGAACCGTCTTAAATCTCAAGTTACTGAGCATACTTCTAACGTACATGTATTACGGACAGAACAAAAGAAATAGCTACTGTTCTAGCGGACAGACGTGCCGATACCCGCTGCTTTCCAGGCAGGCGTGTGGCAATAGGTACCAACCCCAGCAACTCTGGATTGTCATTTCCAACCGTGACATCATTTAAGTAAAAATAAAAATTCCCACTCAAGAAAAAATTTTAATGTCATTTCATTCCAAGTAATGTCTAGCCACGTAAACATTAAATTCCTTACCAAAAAAGTGATAAGCAGTTCCATAACCAATGAGCCTGTGCCGATTAAATTTCTATTTCAAAATACCTACAGGAATCAAGGAAAATTTCCTTTTTCTAAAGCTATCGTAGTACTGATCACACTGGAGCATTTTATAATATCAAACTTTATTGCTCAAAACTAATTGTCTGAAAAATACACATGTAGTACTCAAAGACCAAACACATAGGATTATATGATTGTGCAGAAAAAAAGCAAGCAGAGGCTCAGTGAAAATGAGGCTTTATAGTTGTACCAATTTAGCACTGGCATCAAGCAACTGCACCCAACACAATTCATACAGCAACCATTGTTACCTACTTGGGCAATAAGAATTAATTTTCTTTTGTTTTTTCACTTTCTTAGATACACATCAGAATACTGTAACTGATCATTTTATTTGGTTAACAACAGCATGGCTTCTTGCACTTCACATTTCTTCCCATGGAAAGTTAGGAGGCTATCACTTCCTGAATTTTACTCCAGAACCAAAGTACAGTCTAGAGAATTAATAAGATAATCATGATGCTTTTAAATACTTGGATGTTACAAATATACTTGTATAAAGCCTAACAGCATCACAGGAAAGTGGAAGTTTACATACAACAGTTAAGTTTATGCATAATAGTCTTTCCAAACTTCTGAATACCCAACTACTTCATCAGTTTTGTTTAATAAATATGTAAGAAAAAGCTGGATGGCTGGTGTTTAAATAGGTAGCATCTGACTATTCACTGGAAGTCACAGTAAGTTTTCCATCAGTACCATAAAGATTTGAATGCACACTAATTTAATCCTTAAAGTCAATATACCACACTTTTGTCGAGAAGCACATAATATGCAAAGCAAAAACTGTCTAATTCCCAAAGGATGGAACAGTTCTTAAAAATACACTCCATCCCTACAAAAATACCCATCCTCCTCTGGATATAGAAGGGATAAATAACGAATATCAGTGACAAAAGCAGCAGTTGTTTTATGCATTCATACAATCAAGATCTAAACCTTTACAGCCGATTACCTAGAAAACACACAAGAGTTACAAGACAAGTTTAGGATACATCTTGAATCACACTGTAAGTGTTCATGCAGAAGCTGAAGTTAATGCAATGATCTATCCTCTATCACAGCAGCTCGTGCTTATGTGCAAATGCAAGACTGTTACACTCCAAACAATAGTAAACATTAAAACACAAGAATACTTCACAATGACATAAACAGCAGTTAAGTTGTTTGTTCCAGCAGTTATTGCGCTATTTTCTGGACATTTCTCCAGTTAAAGGCTGCAGCAAGGTCTAATACCATCTTTTTGTGTTTGTTTTTGTTTAGAATGCATAATACACGTTCTAGGCTTTGGTTCACAATGAAATCTCTGGATATTTTAATTAAGGGCAATGGTCACCTTGTGATTCTGATAGTGGCAGACTGAGGTAATACAGCAATCCTCTTAAAAATAATGAAAACAAATTTGTAAGCGAGGCATCTATGGATATTCTGCAGGTGACCTGCAAATGCATTGACATTCTGATTTCAGAAAAATAAAAAGCTCTACAAGGGTGATTTGTCTTTTACAGTGCCATCCAAGTACAGATTTTTCTGCTGAAAACGCCTAAGCTGAAGTAAAACCTACCTAAAAGAGTAATACATTTAGGCATAGAAGATAAGCCCTGTCTTTCTGAAAACCAAAGTAAAAAAAAAAAAGAAAGAAAAACAAAGAGAGAGACAAACAGTCATCACTGCTTGTCACTACTGCACCAATATTATATACCCTTCAAAAGATGGAGATTTATTAAAGCTATACAAAAAAAAGCAGAGGCAGTGTTTTTTGTGTTTTTTTTTGTTTGTTTTTGTTTTTTTTTTTGTTGTTTTTTTAGATAGGCCACTTGTTTAAGTAATAGTTTATGTATAGTCTTCCAACTACCCGTATCCTGTTACACGGTTACAGGATTACAACTTGTGGAACTGAAAAGCTAAATATAATAATGGGTGAATTTGTATTTGCAGAGACCTCTGAGCATATCACTCAAACACAGAAACAGGTAAAACTCCAAGCCTCCTCCTGTTTAACCTCAAACATATGCAACATATTAGAAAACATTAATTTGAGATATAAATTAAAATCCATATATTTCCACAATAATGGGTGATATTAAAAGGAGGTCTTACAATACTGATGCCAATATGGTTAGAATCCAGTAGGCACTAATTTCATTATACTGCAGCACTCTGTATGTAAAACATGGTAAAAAACCCCAACCACCAAATCAAACCAAACCCCCTCGAGCCCCCAGATCCCTGTCCAGGTAAGTACCAGGAGCTGCAGCAGTTCTAGAGAACTGACCTCTCTCACTCCTACAGGAACAGGAGGGTAAAACGTAGCAATACAACTCTTGGATAAATCACTGAAGCCCTACCACCAGCTTGGTTTTTACTCTCCTCTAAGAACAAACCGAAGAACCCACAGAAACGGTTCTAAGAGAAGCTTACTGCAATCACCCAGCGAAGAACCCCGTATGAAGAACAAACCCCACAAAGCAGTGCTTTCACTACAGCCAGAAGTATTTCTTCTGTGCTTAATGTAATAAAGCCTCAGATGACATAGTGAGTACTGCCTGTTTTCTAAGATTGTATTTTATGATAGTTGCATATTTGTGATTTTCTTGTTTGTCAGTATAGCCTGTTACGGTCTCGTTCTACTCATTACTCTATGTCATATTCCAAATCTACATTCTAATTTTCCTTGCAGAAGTTACACCTTTTCTTTAAAAACTAAAAATGTAATTAAAAAAGTAAAACCAAAAACTTCTTATAAAACCTATTTTGCTGCAGTTATTTCAAATTCCTTAGGGTTGTTGGTTTTAATTTTTGTTGTTGTTTTTTTTTTTTTTAATTTTTATTTAATTATTTTCTATTATGGTGCAAGTTAATTAAGACTTAATTGATCAAGTCAGATGTATTCTGACTCCAAACAAATCAGAAATTGTTTTATTGCTGGTAGAAGGGAGTGGAAGGTCTTTAAACACATCATTGGCAAAATATTTTCAGACTGTCAACCATCATCAGCTGCATTTTGGCTCCAAGCTTTGAAAACAGCCTTACAAATTACAGTTTTTATTTTAATCAAATAAATAGGGCCATATTTTCCCCTTTCAAATGATCTGTAAACATAGGCTCTTTTCAATTAAAATAAGACCCAATAATTTTGGATACCCAGCCTGTTGCTCTTAACACTACCAGGTATACTTGTTCTTTTCAAGTAATAATAAAATCTGCATACTGTGATCTTGAATAACTAAATCTGGCAGGAGACAAAAAAAAACAAAACAAAAAGAAACAGCATTACTGGCCTAATCCTATGGCATTAGGAACATTGCTCATCACTTCCATGTATTTGTCACCAAAGTGTCTTATCAGTGCATATTATTATGTGCTGAAATGCAACAAAACTTTTCACAAAAATAGTTTTAGGCATGTTCATACAAGAAGATGTACATATATTTCTTTTATATATACATATATATGAATGTGTATATATATATATCAGCTTCAACCTGTACATATTCTGTATTTCAACCTTAAAACACATCCATTTCAAACAACATGGATGGCTTTCCAGAAAAAAGTGCTTGATTGATTATCTCGTGTGAACATGCCTGTTCTCTGTGCATTTGCCCAAGTAGAGATCTTTATGATCAATCTGTTAAACGTACATATCTCAGAGGTATTAAAAAAAAAAAAAAAGAAAAAAAAGAAAATAGGAAAAAGTAATATTGCCCTGATGATGCAAAAAGAACAATGCATAACTGAAGCAGCTTGGATTTTAAAAGTTATCTTGCATTCTGCAGCAAACAATTTTTAAGTATTTGATGAAAATCTTGTTTCTCCATTTGTGTTATTGCTCCCCACTTGTGTATTTTCTCATTACACATCAACGGTACAGAGAGGTTCACTGCCAGGTTGAGCCGATTCCACTATTGTCATCTTGGGTTTCTTCCGTGTTTCCTCCTAAAAGAACATGAAACAAATCCCACCACACAGTCATACAGAGAATATAATAATAAAACACTATTTTAAAATTTTGACCGATTTTAGCCAAAGTTGTGTCAGCCATTGTGAAAGGCTAACTTGTTCTAATGTTACAAACACATCTAAGTGAAACAGGTAAAATTAAGTTATAAGCCAGTTTAAAAGAGAGGATGAAAATCTCTCTAAAAGAAGGCCCTTCCCCCAAAATCAAGTTTTGAACAGCTCTCCTTACATGAGTTACTGTATAAAACAAGCAAAAATTCTGAGCATTGGTAAGCCTGACCCATGGCATTCTTCCCATTTCTAAATACTAAAGAGCGTATACTCACTCTTTCTTGTGCCAGTTTTTTCATTTCTTCCTGTAACTTGTTCAGGATGTGCAGATTTGGCTTGTTCTTTTTGGCATACTGCTGAAGTTCTATCACACTTTTATCAGAGGTTTCCTATTCAACAGAACCGTAAGCAACAACAGATGAGCTCTTTTGATTAAAAAAAAATTAAAACACGTGGAGCAGAAGTTTAATCTGTGATAGTTGTACTTCCCTAAGTAATAACATATACTTCCACGAGTTAAATATTAAATAGGTTACATAATTTTGACCTGGAAGATATAAGATTATTATTGTCAATGAAAGCACTCATCTTATGTTCTGGCAATAGCAAGGTATGAGATTCCATTCAGAAGAACAGAACTGCTCATCAAATGCATACTGCCTTTACCATGACAGGGAAAACACTGCTATGCCAAAATAGATAATATTAAAGCTTTGTTGTCGCAAAATTTTAAAACCCAGAAAAATACAAAAGCAAAAATATAATCACAAGGTAGGTTGCAATCAAACAAAATCATGTTCACCTGTTTAACCATCTTGCTACTCTCTCTACCATACATACGCAAAAGAGAGCCCCAATTTTTCACATGTGGATGCAGTAGCTGTAGGATTTTCTGAGAAGCTAATTGTTTCCCCACTCTTTTATTTTTGCCTGTAAAAATAATCATAAAAATGTGTCAATGGCACATTATGTAATTAGATGAACACCAATATCTAGTAGTGTTATTCAAAAGTGAGATACCAGAGAAGAGCAAAATAAGCATGTAACAAGCTAGACAGCTCAACAAACACCTACAAAAAGGACAAATGAGAACAGGAAATAAGGAAGATATTATCAGAGGTCACACTAAGAACTGTACTTACACCAGCCTCGCACTGTGTGCTTGCCACAGGTCATGACATATTCGCTCTTCTGATTTTTACCAGGAATCACTTCAAACTTTATGGATGTATCACCCATTCCATGGTTTCTTAAGCACAAACAAAATCAATATCAGTATTACACACTAAGTAAAATTACAAACAACTGAAGTAGCTGCAGTTATCTTTGACAGTCATTGCAATGGAATTACGCACATTAATAAATTTTAAGCCATTAATTAATAGAGAGTTCTTTTTTAGATCAGTAACTTGACTTGAATGGAAAAACAAATATATTTATATTTCCCACAACTAAATCCTAATGTCAAAAGACAAGAGGCATAAACAGCATCTATCAATTAAAGGAAGATACAGCATTAACTACTTCAGTCCACATGAGGTCTCTTACAGCCCCAGTAAGGGCTTGGCCAGCCCACAAATATCCAAGTTACTGACAAACACTGTGGGTACCAGCGACCACGGAAACAATGTGCCCTGATCTGAATACCTGTACACAAGAGAATTTGCTCCGTATTCTGCAGCCTTACCTTTTAAGGCACTCATGGAGAATTTGATATGGAGACAAGAGTCCAGCTTTACTGGTGAGTTCATATACCCGTGAGTCCTCAATACTGATATGGTTAAAATACTACAAAGGAATTGAAAAGCGTTATTGAGCTTTTGCACAAATAAGACCTTAATATTGTTCTTAACCCTCATTTCTCCTTTGCAACATTAAACAAATTCTGTTATTCTGTGCTTAATACTTTAAAAGGTATTTTTAAATCCATAATGGAGGTATTTACCAACATTAGTAAGACTGCCACACTGAATCATGTATTTGCAGAAAGAAATTAAAATAATTCTTTTAACTCCAATTTTACATTATACAAAATGGATATAAAAATTAGAAACATGAATTCTTCATCACCCTTTCTCCCTCAGGACAAGGTTATTTTATTTAACTAATTATGAAATTCTGCTTATCAAAAAATTGACATTTAATAAAAGAAATGTTTTGTATTTTATTTTAAAAGCAATGGCAAAAATTCTCTGCACTTTCTTAATGACCATTTCCATAGTGTAGGACATACAATACAGTTCTAAGTTAAAGTAACTGTACTAGCACCTCATTCTGTATATTACATTTTTTAAAATTAAAATGTTCCTTTCAGGCTGATCACCAATTATTTCTTTACTCCTTACTGATGGTCTGTTACATGCTGAATTGAAAGTGAATATATCACTGATGAACCAGCTACTTAATATTTCTAGTACCTGAAAATATACCACACGCTCTCCACTTAAAGAAACTTTTCCTTTGATTTTCTCAAGTGTCACTGCTTAAAGTCTGAAATTTTAGCTGTCTGATCTGGCAATAAGTAGCTTTCATAGCTAAATGAAAACGTCTCAAAAGCCTGGGCACTTTTAGTTCTTGGTCTTCGAAGACGATCACACAAAACCAGCCAGCATCTAGCTCTCAACTTTTCAAGGCACCAACCAGAGGATTCTGGAAGCCAGGACAGTACAGGCAGTCTAGTGTCCTGAAACATTTAAACAAGAGAGTAGTTCTCTGCATCACAGTAAATTTTCTGATTGGTTCCAACACAACTGATTCAACAGATCTTGCTATAAATAAAGAACTTTGCATTTCCATCTGACTGAGAAAAAAAATGTTATGAATTTTCACTAATATTTCAAGGTGTAATGCTTTTTAAATCAGACTCCAAGAATGACAAGCCAGCAAGCAAGTGTTCGGTACCTCAAGTTCTTCACTGTCTTTGGGCTTCTCCTCAGAGGTCTGTTTAACAAAGTCGGGAATAAGGATTTCCAGTGTAGCTCGAGCTGCAGAAAATTATTAAACATCTTGATTACATTTATTTTAAACAACGATTCTGAAGAAAAACAGCAGAAAAGATCACTCTAAGCAAGCCACACATCTCCCCTACAGAATAACTTCACAAATAAGATGGACTCAGTAGACATCAATAGTTTACATGTAAGTTAACATCTGAAGTTCATTGGTTTTCTATCCCAGTACGCTGTTGAACCTAGGGTTGTCAGAAAAGTCTCTGCAACAGTACTTACCACTTTTACAAAAAAGACAGGAGTGCACCTTCCTTCACAATTAACAAAATGATTCCTACTTACTATTGCAAATATGTCATCTTCAAAGCAGAAATGAAAACAGATAAACAATTCAGCAGTTGGTATTAAGAAAGAAAAAATGTTACCAGCTTTATTCTTGGCAAGTTTTTTGCTGCTGGCAGTTCCTGCCCCATAAGTTACTCCATCAATAATCACTGAGGCTCCAAAAGGTTCACTTGGGTTCTCTGGAAATGGAAGCAGAAGGAAAAATAAAGCTTTTCAGAATTCCCAATGTAAAATACTCATCACGAACATGAAATACCACCACAAGATTTGTTTTCTTCTTCATTTCCATTTCAAGAAGGATAGAAATTGTTTACTCTTCAGAAAGACTGAAGGATTACTTACTCCAGTATATGAAAAACTAAGTTTTCCATTAACAGAGACTCACCAACATGTACTTCAATCTTCCAAATGGAGAACCTCTACATTTTAAGAGATAATTTGTAAACTGCTAGAATTCAAATGTTAATTCCGAAGTTTTTGCATCACTAACAGTGTAAATATAAGAGCTGCACACTCCAACATTGAAAATTCAGTTACACTATGTAATGCATATATAGGAATAAGATAATTCTGAATAATTATAGATTCCACACTAAAATAAGATGCCTGACTTGTAATTCCTTGGATGCTATATGCAGGACTTGATCCTTTCGAGCCTGCTGCTGAAAAAGATGTGATTTTTTTCTCCTCCATAAGGTACCCTCCCAAAAAAATCTGGTAGAAGCAAAAATGCATGGAATGTATGCCATACCACTTTGTAAAGCTATCTCAAATGCAGCTAGATAGGGCAATCTGGAAGAAATTTATAGAAAAAAAATTCCAACATTAATTTGATTCCACTTATATTTGCCATATATGCAACATTTTTAGATTCTTGAGTAAGCATCAAGCGCATTCCCCCCCCAGTATTTATCCAAAATAAAATTCTTGCTGAGTGTTTGTTGTCTGAGTGCTAGTGTCACTTACACAGTCTTGGTACAGCCTAAGTCAGGAACTACCAAACTACCTCCAAAACAGCATGTGGTCGATTAAAAAACTTAACAGACTTACCACATTCAAAGAAATTGTAAACAGGGCGAACCTTTAGGACTCGTTGCATATATTCATGCAGTATGCAAACTTCGGATTTCCCATTGGGATTAATGACAAATTCTATAAAAAAAGACAGGGGGAAGGGGGAGACAGCTAAGTAGCTCTAATCTTTAAAAGACAATTTTTACTACAAATAAATAAATTACAAGCTCCAAGGGGTAAGTGCCCACTCAAATCAAAAGCAATGCTGTTGAATCAGGTGGATATTTATGACCTCAAAGTCCATTTTCTCTGAAAAAGTATTGAGAAATAAGTCAGAAATTTCTATCAACAATTGGAAGTGCACTCATTATGAGCTAAGTCAAAATACTCTGTGTTCAATGTTTGCAGTCCCCTGGCCTCTGGACCTCTACACACAGTACTTCTGGCAGCTAACATCAGTTAGAAATCCTCTAATTTGCTCTTAAACACACTGTATCGTCCCGTCTAACAGCAGGCAGGCAGACTTCAAATCCACAAGATTGATTCACCCAGGTTTTTTTTTTTCCCCCCTCATGAAATCCTGTTTAGCAAGCCACAGATCAGGTTACTGTCCCCTTACCTTGAATGTGCTCTTTTTATTTGAAATGTCTTTTTTTTTTTTTTTTTTCCTGCAACACTATTGTTAGTCAAGAGCACAAACCCTGCCTCAGCAGGCACTACAGCAATATGGGAGAGCAAGTCAAGATTTCGACAGATAAAGTGCAAGCATGTCCTTAATTTAGGTAGTTTCAATGTGGCTCTAAGCCTAGAATTTAAGATAAAGTGTAGTAACTAAAAATTCAACTGCATGTCCCTGTAATAGAGAATAGTCAATACCCAACTTGCAAGCTTTAATTATGCTGAAAAGAAGAAACCCAGAAACATGACAATGTACAAAACAAGAATAAAACCCAAACCACAGGTCTATGGACATTTTAAATATCAGGCTGCAGTTAAACATATTATTATGGCTACACAGCTAAGAGCCAATTCCCCCAGCTTCTCATCAGACATGATACGCACTCCTCACACCACAGCACACAACTGCACACACAGTTCTTTAACTGTATCTGTCAAACTGCTTTAAATTTGTATTTTTAATTTTAGGTTTTAATCTGGATCAAACTGGCATTGGTAACCAGTCTCTAATTTGGGACCAATTAGAACTGAGAAGGCGGTAGCACTGAGTGACTATGCAAGAGGGTTTTCAGTAACAACCAACAGTAACAAGTAGCTGAAAGTACTAACCAGTTACCAGGACTGCAACCTTAAACAAAAAGCCTTTCGTTCAGGAATTATTTTTAATAGGAAGTATATTTTGACAGTATTTTTCCTTTACTATGTAACATGATGGATCCAAGAACCCACAATTCTAGAATAAGAAGAAAGTGGACTTATTACAGGATTTTTCTTTTTTTCAGTCAAGCTTAGAACTGTAATTAGCCTTTGATATAGAATATTTGAACTACACGTAGACAAACTAACCTTTCTTTGTAGGTGCATCCTGCACAGATAAGGTAATGAGTTTCTGATTGGCAGGCAGAATAGGCCGCTCGGATTCTGCCTGCTTCCGCTTCATTTCACGATTGAACTGCCGTCTCTCAGCCCAGGTTCTGAATTTTTTTACAGTAACTTGTTCAAAGTCAAAACGCTTTTCAAGATAGCGTCTAAAATCTTCCAGATCTAAGAAATACAAGCAAATTACTCTCTCTACTTTACCACTGAGCAAGCATTCAGTTCACTATTTCCAGTTTTAAAAATGTTTTTTTGGTGGTTTTGTGTTTTTTTGTTTGTTTGTTTGTCTGGGGTTTTGTGTTGTGGTTTGGTTTTTTTTGTTGTTTTTTTTTTTTTTTAAACTAGGAGCAAGAGTAACACAATCAAAGTTAAGATGCTATTTTATACTAACAGAGCTAATTACAAGTTTTCCTGTTACTGGGTCAAATCGAAAACATCTGTGTAAACTGGAAAACAAAACAAAACAAGAGCATTTTATTCTGTCACTTGAAGATTTTATTAAGCCCTAACCAGCATAATACCCAATACAATTTGTAACAGAATACCAATAATTGTTCTACTTCATCACCTAATCATCTTCTCATTACCCAAAGCAAGGTACACAGCGAGTAACAGGAGTTACACTATTAGCTTCAGTTTCCTGAAGCCATAACTGACTATTACTGCCTATCTATTAAACAGTGTAACATGAAATACTATATAATGATGCTCCGTGAACACCATGAATATTTGCTGGCCTTGAAATAAGATTTTAACACATTCATTTTCACATACAGAGTACTAAAAGACTGCCCCCCTTGAAGTACAGCTGCTTCTCCTTTATAGGATATTTCTGCAGATCTAATCAGCAAAAATAGAGTAGTATCCCAAGATGTAAACAAACAAAAGCAAGCTGCTGGTATTGTTTCCTTCCACAAGGAATTCCAAATGCAAGTCACGCTTATACTTGATCACTCAGTATTTTTTTCAGTAATACAGAACAGATCCTATTTAAAGAGAGAGATAGACAGGTGAACTTCACGTAGAAAATAAGTGCTTACTGGTTTTAGTTTTCCTGATAAATATTGATGATTTTTTTTTTTTTTAATCTTTTGGCATGGTTTTTCGACTGAACAGGACATATGTAATGACAAGTTTTATGTTTGAACACTACAAAGATGAGTGGTAGCCTACATTCAATATCAGTATTCTGAGCAGCAGTAATTTACATGGGCAGTACTCTCAGGTATGTAGTTTTGGTAACGCGCACATGAGCTTTCTCTCCAAGTTCCTCTAAGTTTGGCAGTGATTTTGGCATGACTTCTTTACGCAGCTGTTTCTGTAAAAGCTATCAGACTTGCATAAATAAAACAATGAAGCACCGCACCCCTTTGCATGAGTGCAATTTTATTTGCATGAATTATTCTGCTAGACTTGTGCAAATAAGCACATTAACTGCACCATTTATCTTATGAGATCATACTGAAAATAGATATAATTCAGTCAATATAGAGACTGTATAGAAAAGACTACTTAAAGAAGTCACACAAACACACTTGACAACAGCAATTCATATGTACACGTTGACAATTGTTTCAAACTGAGAAAAAGTCTAGCGGACTACATTTCCAAAATTTTCACATTTTTGTGTGTAAAACCTTTGTACACGGACTCTCAAACCTTCAGCAAGGATCTCCACTGTATGTTTCTCTTCCTGTTAAAATAAAAATTAATTTCTAATACTGGATCTATTCCTCCAGATCTCTGCATATGAAAAACCTTGCAGAAAAACAAGTGACCACTCGATCTCAAGCAAGATATTATTCAGTTGCCAAGTCTGGAATAAAGCATATGTATCCCAAATGCCACTGCCCCGACTCCATCCAAGAAAAGATTCCACTTCCCATACATACCTACAGATTCATCTTTACATACTTCAACTTTGGCCTTAACTTGTCCTAAGGCTCCTTGTGCTGCATCTCCCCCTGAAGGGTCTTTGTCATCTAAAGGCCCAGAATCAGCAGCAGTAGAATCTGGTTCTTCTGTTTGGCAGTCTAGTTCTGAAGATTTATCTAGGTGCTTTACAGGTGATACTTCCCCATTTGGAGTTATGTCATTGTTTTGTTCCCTTTCCTCATTTTCCTTCATTTTTTTGTAATGCAAGCAGGGAATGCTACTAAGGGGAGGATCATGTTTCTGCAAATATAAAATAATACAGAAGGTTTCAGTAACTCAAGATCACCAAATGCAAAACTCAAAAAAAAAGAAAAGATATAATCAAGATGGAAGTTACTTTTATTTAGTCTAAGCTCAAGTTTCTCTTTGGTCAGCAATCTTACTCTACTCAATATCTGAGTACGTCTACTCCTACGGTATCTTGGTACTGTATGACACTGATACTAACCTGCAAAGTGCATTCCCTGTTTTAGATCCAAACTATATTCTTTTTAATTACACGCAAATACTACATGCTTTCATAAAATCCATTGAGTTGTCTTGGGGTTTAAGCCCACGACGTTAAATCAAATTTCTGAAGATTCCTTGGGTTCATGAACATCACATGCTTACTTCTGTAAACGTGGACCATAAGCCACAGCTCAGGTTAGTTTATAGCGACAACTAAATGATCTAAATATATTTCATGGTGCAATAAACCCAAAATTTTGCAGATATATGCTGGAATGATGAAGTCACCAAACAAGACTATCTCACACGCTTTAACTGCCCACACTCATTGCAAAACCAGAAAAACAAAACTCCGCAAGAAAAAAAATGTATTTTCAGAAACAGAGGAGTTTATTTTTCAAGTACCTTAATTCTAACATTGGAAAGAAGCCTGCTAAAATAGCAAAATATTCAACTGTTTGCAAGAACGTATCTGTAAGTATTTCAGTAATTGACAGCTCTCACCCTTATGCTTCCTGTTCCCAAGAAATAAGGTCTAGACCAGGTAACAACTCTAGATTCTCTGTGCAGATATACAGGAATGCCCGAATTATGGAATGTCATGATCCATCCATCCGGCAATGGTTCTGTTGGAGGGCGGCCACGACCTTTAAAGCAAAGAATGGCTTTAGACTTGGATAGACCGCTTAGAAGAATAGAAAAAGAATCAAGGTTTTTATTTTTATTGTTTTTTCTGTCTCAAGAGTTAAAATGACAGTGAAACAAGACTAAAGACGTTTTGCAGAAAGATTTTGGTTTGCTTTAATAAAAAGCCATATGCTTCTAACCCACATTAAATCCTGAAAAATTACAGATTACATTATGTGTTCAACTGAAACCCACTAATTTTTATACAGTCTGATTTGTCCATTTCACCAGTGAATTTTCTCTTCTCTTTGGTCTTCTTTATGTGTTTATATCATCACAAGCACTACTATATTTAGTGGAAAAGTTGTATTTGCTTTTGAAACAACTGAGATTTCTATTAAAAATTTTTACACTTGACTCAGCGATAAATTTGCATTGAGGCACCACTAGACCCACCAAACTAAACAGGCAACAGTGAGTTAGACTGTAAGCTAAGGTTTTCTTATTATATTTTTCAGAATGAGCACAATACAAACCAACAAGTCGTCCACAAGCCTTTATAGTTAGGCATCTTAGTCATCAAGAATATTAATTCTTCCAGAAAACAAGACTGAAATTAGAGTCCAGTAAGCCAATATGGGGAAATCACACAGCAAAAGAAACAATATTGCAGTAAAATGCTTATGCTCACACTCAATATATGGCCTCACTCCTTTCTATTCCAGAAATCAGAGGATGGTCTCACTTCTCTCTACATCAGAAATTAGAGAACAACCTCACTTTAGCAGGGAGCTTCCTGGCAATCCTGTGTCAGTATAAAATTTTGGAGGGAAAAACTGTTTGGTTTTGTATTTCAGAATATAGTGAAGATGTAACATACCCCCTCTAGAGCAGGTTCAAATTTTAATTCTGACTACTGTCAGTTACATTATTCTGATTGGCTCACATTCTCAGCTCCTCTTTATTAGTAATTTGTAACATTTGCACAATGAAACTGGATAAATGTAAACCATTGACGTTCCTAATGCATTTTTTTTAGCCCAGTATTGCATGCATAAAGACTTCACATAGAGCAATCTCAACATCAGAAGTTACATATCTGAAGTAAGAAGTCCACAATGACCACAGTCTTCAGCTGTTTTATGGTGTTTTTTTTTTTTTGGTTTTATGTGTTTGGTTTTTTTTTTTTTTATATACTCATAACTGTGACACCTTCAATATACTGAGCTTGACATGTATTGTAGAATTACTAAGGAAAAAGACTCAATTTTGATACAAAAAGCCTGGATCATCCTTATTTACCTCCCCACCAATGAGGTAACATTCTTCAAAATTTTCACAAATCCACACAACAAAACATACTCTCATTACATACAACAGATGAAGATCAAATGCACTCCCAAAAATCAACTTCGCTGTTCAGGAACGTGAAAAATCATATCCCATACTAAGAAGCCTTCAAACAATAAAATTCTAGAACATATTAACTATTGTACATGAATTGCTCTCCTAAATTTTGCTCACAGATGTAAGCCACACCAAAAAAATTACAGGTATTTAATGAGAATTAACTTACTTTTAAGTACAGTTTTAATTTTGGTCATCATTGGCTGCACACTTGTTTCTCCATCAGACTGGTGATCACTTTCACCACCGTATTTCTCATTTTCTAGTCTTCTTGTTTTGGGTGCTCGAAGGCCCTCTTCCAGCAGAGCATCCACATCATTATCAAAGTCATCCTGAAAGAGACTTCATCAGACACTATCCTTCTGGGTCTACTAACCTCCCTTTCCCCTTGCAAAGAAAAAGTGTACATTTTCTCTATGTATTTCCATACAGAGAGAAACTAGAAATTTCCAATGATTCCAGTAAAAAGACTGAAAAATAAGAAGATAAGTTTTTGTAAGTGAAAACTGGTATTTTTCATGATAAAATGAGCTGCAATTGAGCAAGAAGCCTTTTAAATGTTATTTTGAACAAGACTATAGAAGCTGCCACACAACTCAGAAGTTTGACCAATATGATTTACAGAAGTTTTCAGCAAAGTTCTGTCTCTGAAAATTCTGCATTTTTGACTCAAGTACTGCACGTTTCTAGAAGAGACTGTTCCAGTTAGTATATTTTTTTTCCAACCACTTATTCCACTCTTGCCCACTAATATCCTGCGGATTTACTTACCTCATATGAGTAATTCAAGGTTTCTTCATCCACTTTATCTCTTTGAACGATTGCTTTAGATGTGAACCCTCCTCCTTCTTCATCTATTTCCATCAAATTGTCGGTAAAATCTTCTAGTTCATCCAGAACTGCATATTCCACTCTTTTTTCCTGATCAATATCATTTTCATCATCCTTCTTGTCATCATTTTCACCCCCTACTCCTACAGCTTTACCATTACTACCACCAAAAGGACAAACATGCAAATCCCCATTGACAGTATTAATACCAAAATCTGTATCTGCCTTATAATCCTGCTCAACTCCAGTGTACAGAACTTTCCTATCTTTGCTTTTGCAGCTTTCTGTAAAGCTAACACTAATCTTTACATCTTTAAGTAACTTAAGATCTGGGGTGAACTTTCGAACTGAAGGTGCATGACGAGCAGTTCTTGGGCTTTGGTCACTATTGTTAGGGTCTATTATAAGACGACTTTTGTAGCAGGCAGATCCCTTTGTGAGAAGCTGTGTTCTGCAGATACTGTGCGTGTCCCCAGCAGGGGTATCTGACTGTCCATCACCACCAGAGCCAACGTCCATTACCTCTGCGTCACTGGACGTTTGCAGGGGAGGTGGTGGAGGCTGTTCATTAGGCGGCAAAGGTGGGGGACAAGTATGATTCTCCACATTCATTTCTCTTGCAGGTTCTTTAGGGAGGGGTGGTACATTTTCATATTTCTCCATTTTTAAAACTACTGTTTTAAAAAAAACAATGCTTTAATAAATGTTTATATCTATATTCCTAACATGCATAAGTCCATCAAGATTGGTTTATCATGTTCTATTCAATATGCAACACTGATGATTCAGTTAAGCTGACTACATTGTTCTTTTCATTAATGTAGACAGCTTTCAGAATCACTGTCTCAATTATTGGAAATCACAATGCATTCAGCTTAAATAGCTGAAGACTAAGACTGCATCTTCACTGGACAAGCAGGTCTCCCTTTCTTCTTTCAACCTACAAGAAGAAATAAAAAGATCTTTGTCACAGAAAAAAAAAAAAAAATTGAAATAGTATCCCGGGCAAAATGTCACTCCTTCCAGCATATATTTCAAGTAGAATTAAAAGTGACATTTTTACAGTGAAAAAAGCAGGGCATCTTGATACCATTTTGAATGAGGCTGAAATGAGACTGTTTTTACTGCTTGATCTGTACACCGGCACAAGAATTTGCTAACACACAGTTGCCTATATAATTTGTTAACTATCTCTGCTTGGTTAGCAGGCAGGACATTAAGCATGGCATTTGTATGGACCAGTCTAAAAACTGTGCATTTTGATGGGATTCTCCCATTATCTAAAATAACCTGGCATTTAAGCTGTACTTACCCACACAGCAGAAATGATAATTAGTTTACAATTTAAGACAATCTGCAAAACCAACAAAATTTTAACAATTACGTTCTTCTAAATTTAATTCATTAGATATTTTTGAAATCTCGCTGGAAGTTTTAACAGGAAATCTCATAATTCACTAAAAACTCACAGGAAATGATTCTCCAGATCATCAGATATTCAACATTTGATCTTATATTCTATTATGGGACTATATATTTGCTATGCCCAAGGAATTCAGGTCCACATACATGGTGTTTAAACTCAAATTAATTCTCAAAGGCATTTAGAAGCCAGTGTTATAGGTAATTTAACCTGGCAAAAATATTAAATTGCTCTAGGAAATTTTACAGGGAGTAGGGGGGGTGTTTTGGTTTTGCTTGTTTTTTACATTAGGTGGGTTCTTTCTACCATGTCTGTGATGGCTTCTTCAATTATATTTGTCATCTGTGCAGGATTATAAGCACCTGAGGAAATGAAGCATAATTTCTTACCTGCTATTTTGGTTTCTCCAAGTCCCTCCATGCCACCCCAAACTGGGCTTAAATCTTCCTACCAGCCAGAAATAAAGCAGTGTTACTCTGCCCAGGACAGCCAGCTGGCTGAATCTGCTCTACTCCCAGGTAGCAGACAAAGTCTATCCAAGTATTCGAGAAAGATCAGCTCCAAGGCCTTAGTGACGCTGTATAATGTTTGAAGGCAACAGGGCAGAATGTCTGGGTTGTCATGAGGGACTTAGAGAAGCCAAATATAATTCTCTAATGTATCTCTACGCCAGCCCAGACAGAACAAATGAACAGCAATATCCAAACAACTGGGGCAAGGCAGGAAACTGGGAATCAGGAGTTATACTGGGATCAATTAAAATTCAACAGCATACAGAAGCTACCTACCTGGAAGCTGTAAGAAAGCAAAATATACAAACAGAGCAAACTTTTATTTTAGTGATCTGGCAATAAAGTAAGTTTTTATGTGGCAGCAGAACATACAGTTCATATTTTGTGGTTTTGTTGGTTTTTTTTTGTGTGTGTTTTTTTTTTTTTTATATATACTCATAACTGTGACACCTTCAATATACTGAGCTTGACATGTATTGTAGAATTACTAAGGAAAAAGACTCAATTTTGATACAAGCTCTAAAATGATCCCATCTTCTCTGGTACAAACATATTACTTTCCAGAATGAAAACCAGCTCATTCACCAGTAAATCAAGCAGTTCTGTATATTTAATTCCACTCCATGCTACGAGATGATCATACAATCACCCGAGCAGCGATCAATTCCTTCTTCTTTCAACTGGTTCTGGAACACCTAAGGTTACAGAGAACACCTCTAGAAAGTTATTTGTCTAATAACCTTTGCCCTTCCTCATCTTCAGATTACAAAAGGAGAAGGAAAAAAAAGTGAATGACAAATTATTAAGATCTTCACAATAAATCAGTTGTGTCTTCACTGTTCATTCTGAACAAAAGAATCAAAAGTCGCAGCACAAGTTCAGTAACTCCTGGAAACTAAATGCTTAAGTAATCTAATTCTTCCACCTTAGAGTCCTTTGAAGACTCTTGAAAAGAGCAAACAAGTAATTTACACAAAAATGAAATACTGAAACAGGTGTTCTGGAGTCTGAAAGAGCACTACCTTCCCATATGACCAAGGAGCTACCTGCTCCAACTAGGAAGACTGTTTTTGACAACTCATAAAATATAATTGTGAATGCAGTTTCCACATTCCTAATACACATCCTGCTCCTATGCTAGTGTTTTAACACCACCAATGTCAAAACACAAGAAATCAGTCTTTCCTGGCCTAGCTCTGGTAGTTCACCAATAGTACACCTCTGCTCTTCGCAGAAAAGATGTCTTGTTATTCTATTCAAGCACTATTAACAATGAAATTCTTGTTGTCTTCCCCTTCTGGCTGGCCTTGAAATAATGAATAGCCTACCAAATCATTGCCAGGGATTGTCTACTACTCAGTACACATACTGTGGCCAGAAAAAGTACTAGACCAAGATGAGTTTAAACTAGTTGTTGCATATCTAGCCATAAACCTGCCACATCTCTAGGGTAAAGTAACAGAGTCTGGCAGTTCTACAGTTACAGTGGGCTACAATACCTTCCTATAAGCTACAAACAGCCAGAGAGAAGCAGAGTAACACAGAACCAATTCACATCTATCTTCTTGCCAGCTGATGTTACGATATGCCCTTTATATCAGGGACTGGAAAAAAAAAAAAAAACAACCACAACAAAACCAATAAGGATTTTCCCTTAGATATCAGGTATTGTAAAAGTAAGACAGAAAGGCTGAAACCTAAAAGGACGAGTTAGATGAGCCTGTAGGTTAAAAACAGCCAAACAGAACTTAGATCAAGGGAACCCAACCATCACATATAAAAACAGCATACTAAGTTTTGCAATATTAGAATACAACATAAGTTAGTCTGCCTATTGCCATCCTTAATTAACTTGCCCTAAAAGAACAGTCTTTATTCTCCAAGACTTCACCAAGCTCCATTAGCAGTTTCCATACGGACTTCTTAAAAAGATATGGAACACCACTGACAGCTACAACCGCCAGTACCAAACTGAAGGAACTCTGGATCCACTGCTGAAAATATGAATGCACAGTCCATGTTCTGCAGATCACCAATACATGGAAATTTCATCTTTTTAATTGCTTGTTCTTATTTTAGCAGATCATTTGAAAAAGTTTCATGTCACAAAGTAAACTCAGAGAAACAAACACATGGTAGGCATCTAAATGTAAGGTAGCAAACTGCACAGGTCCCAACAAAAGCAGTGTCTTGTCTCAGCTGTCTTATTGATGCTCTTCGGGGGCAGAAATATATAAAAAAACCCAAACCTACTTCTTTGTTTAATAAGTACCACTGCCTATTCCTACAATCAGAACAGTGCGGGAGGACGTACAGGTATGCCTTTTCAAGATAGGAAAAAACCAGAATCTTAAAATTTGTAACCAGCATCACCCAAACTCAGATGAACTCCCTTCACTGCATGTATAGCATGTCTGCAGTCTTACAAGTGTGTTCAATAAAAAAATGTATTTTCTCATGAATACCTGTAGCTGCAGTCAGGAACAAGGAACAGCATACCACAGAATCTCTTCAGAAATCACTTTTAAAAAGAAACTGGATTCCTTGTCAGAAACTGTTTACTTCACAATCAGTGGACCTCAAAAGGAAAAGTGTCTCAGAGAAAACTCTCCTTATTTGCTATCCAAATACAAAGCCCTCCTCCGGCTCCAAATGGCAACTCTGCAGAGCAGAATTTATGAGATATTGATCATGCTTAAAGATCCATGCTTTATCCCTTATCAAAGTAACTCCTTGTTCACCATCGTCTACCTTTTTATTACATCTATACCTACTGGGTTTTTTTTTTGATACATGCAGTTCTAAAAATAAGTTAATCCTTTTTATTATCAACTGCTAAAAAAAAAAAACCAAAACCACAGAGACTGATTTTATTTTCTTTAAACCTGAACAGGAAGTCTCAAAAGAAAAACATTCTGTAAGTTAGCTACTGCATACAGGAACTTGTTTCTCTCCCCATCATCAGCTTTAGAATAAAAAGATTCTGAAAGAAACAACCAGTCTGTGTAGGTCAGCAAGGCAGTTTAAGAAAATGCAGTCAGGGCCCAACCCCAACAATATCAGTGGCAAATACAGACAAGGCTACAGAACTTCTCTAGTTCCTAAGACTTCATCCCATTTCAGAATGGAGTACATAATTTTGGAAAGGCACCCTCAGAGAGGGCAAAGCAATTGCTGCTTTTATAGCTTGACCAGTTTTCTGGCAGGGTTTAGATGATTTCAATTAATTATGTAAAACAGGAAACCATTTTTAACAAAAAAAAAAAATCTGAAAATCAGAGCCTAGAAAGGCTGCTTCTTCCTTTTACATCACAGGTAACTTCTTACTTGTAAAGAAAACAACAATCATAAGGAACCAAATTCCCCTCTCATTCTCTAAAAAAGCAAAATAATCCTGATAATCAAAAGGAGCTGCCCAAAAGAACTAGTGACTGAAATCCTCATCCAGAATTAGTAAGAACCCTGAAATTTTATTACCTAAACAGAAAGGAGAAGAGGTACACTTACAAAAGAAAAACTAGAGATGCTGGAATTAGATCTTTAACTCACAATTTAAGGGAGTAAATTGAAGGGGTTCACCCAGCATGCCCTCAATCCCAGTTGATAAGGGAGTGATGCCTGGATGTTACGGAGCCCACCCCGCCAGCGGGCAAACAGGCTTTACAGACACACAAGAGGTGCAAAAGAGAGAACTCTATTTTTCCAGACAAAAAAAAAAGGTGAAGAAAGTTAAGAGAATAAGCCGTTTAGAGACTGAACGAGATAATTTAAAGGAAGATATAACTGTACTTCACCATTAGTAGCAGGAACACATGAAAAAGAATCCTGAGTTACGGACAGACACACCACCTTATATTCACCGTCCCAATGTACCAGAACTAAAAGTGAATGGGCGTCTGCACACACGTTGGGGAAAACCTGCCTTTTCTTCCTAACTTTACACAGGAGACGAGACGTGCTTTTCTGCTCTGTATAAACGGATGCATCCAGCGTAAATCCTCCCTCTCACCCTCAGGCACACCCGCGTCCCATGAGACACGATGCGGGGTAGAAACTCACGCCAGAGTTGATACTCCCCATCACCCCGCTGACGAGGAGGTGCGCGGACGGCAAAAAGACATGGCGTTTCCCTTCCTCCTACTAACCTGAAAGCAATTCTACGGCGGGAGCGAGTAGAGAGGTAGCTGCGGGGGGGGGAACAAAAAACCACCACCCTCAAAAAAAAAAAAAAAATATCTAAACAGAACAAACCAGCAGCTCAGAAGGAAGGACGCTCCAGCCCGCGGCGGGGGGAAGCGCCGCGCGGCAACACTCGCCGGGGAGGGCAGCCCCCCACCCGCTAAGGGACAGACCGTGGGCGCATTCGCCTCCGCTGCGAGGGGGAACCGAGGGGAACGGCGCCTCGCGCCTCCCGACCCGCGGCGGGGGCCGAGCCACAGCGGCGGCAAGCGGCGCGGCCCCCGCGGCCTGTGGGGACGGAGGGGTTACTGCCCGCGCAGGCCCACTCCTGCACGCCCGCCCCGCAGACCCACGGGGCCAGCACCCACCTGAGCCATCCCCGGGATCCCCGGCGCTCCTCCGCGAGTGGGGCGGGGGGAGGGGGGGGTGTGAGGGGTGGGAAGAGCTCTGCCGCTTCACGAAAACCGTCCCCCACTCCGCACCGCTGCCGCCATCTTTAAACGCCTGCTCCGAGCCGCTCCAATCCCCGCAGGCGGGACTTCGCGCTCACCAAGCCAATGGCGTTCCCAGTCTCTCCTGTCACGAATTTGAAATGTCGGTAACCACTGGTGAAGCCTCTGGCATGTTAACTCGCTCTGCCACTAGAGACGCGGAAGGCATACGCCCTCACACTACCAGGCCACTGAGAGGCAGGCAGAGGCGGGATGGAGACGGCGGGAGGGCGCGGCCGGCCATGACGGGGGGAGCTGTGTCCGGCGGCGGCGGGCTCCTTTGTCTGGTGCCCAGGGCAGACCCGGAGCCGGTGCTGCCGGCGCGCTGGCTCCAGGGGAGCCCAGCCGGGGGAGGAACCCTCGGCAGCAGGGAGCGGTGCCGAAGGAGGCGGTTAAAGGCGGCCGCTGAGCCTGAGGGAAGCGGGGCAGGGCAGCCTCGGGGCCGCTGAGGGAGCGGCAGCGCCTTCCCCCCGCGCCCGCCCGGCCTGTGGGGCTCCACCCAGGCTGCTGCCCCGCGGGGGGAGCGCAGACCCGCCTCGGCCCTGCACCCGGGCTTGGAAAAACAACAACAAAAAAAAAAAAAAACCCAAAAAACCCAGTAGAAACAAGGGTTGTAGAAAGTTAATTGCCTTTTATCAGAGCAGATGGACTGCTCAAGCCTTTCCCCCCTACACTAACTAGCTTAAAAAAAAAAAAAAGCTACTTGTCCCCAGAAACTGCTTTACATCTTCAGCACAACTACAGCATGACCCCTTCAAAACTTAAAAAGGATAAACCAAAGACTGACCATCTTTGATGCCGTATGTACCAAGCAGTTCACAGAATAAGCCTCAAATCAGATGGCAGTGTTCTGACACAATTCCTAAATAATTACAGAAAACATGTAAAATTGCTTTTAAAAGGTTAATGAACAGTTGCTGTTCTAATTTGCTCTGATACTTTATAATTCACTTCTCCCCCAAAACAGAGAACTGTAGTAGCTTTTAGCTATACACTTAAATTACAGGGATGCCTCTCTCATCCTTCACTATCATACCTATTTGAAATCAATATTACCATAGTACATATTGGCTTAATCACTGACAGTATAATAGCATTCAACTACAACTGGTTTTGTTTGCTTCCACATGCAATTTTAGAACATGAGAATCTCTCCTTGATATTTCACTCATCTCACGTCTTTGAGGTCCCCAACTACTGTTATGAGAGGTAAAAGTAGTATTTTAATAATATTTTAAAATCATATTTTGAAGACCTCTATTAGGCCTTTCATCTTTGTGTTTGACTGGACCAACATATCTAATGATATGGTGGTAATTTATATGGACATAATGTCACAGTACTGTATCAACAGATAATGATAAGGTTACTGAAATTGGTCGAATCTTGCAAGCTGTCCTCAAAAACTGAAAGCAGTTTCTAATTTTTAAATCCTCGTAACAGGCTTCTGCACTCAAGCCATTAGAGTAGTTTTTAAATATGACTGCTTTTATTAATGTTAAACCACTTTGGAACATATATTTATTAAATATCCATGGTTTGCAAAACAGCCATTTACATCATGCTTCAACATTCAAAGCTGAGGGAAAAAAAAATCTCATAATTAAGTACAGAATTTGAGTTGATGTTGTCATTTGCTGTAAAGTAGCTGTATCACATCACCTCATAAATTGCTAACATTGTGACAGAAAATCGTCCCTTTCAAAGGATATATGAAAATACAGGTATCATGACTCATTTGCATTCAATTTATGTGACTGTACAACTGAAGTATTGCACTGAGTATTGCACACTTTACAAAATAGGTTAGATTTTTTGTATGTACATGAACAGCAACATTTCAGATAAGATCAGAAGAGGCAAAACAAAGGAGTTTTGCATAGAGTTGGAAGAATTAAAATGCCTGCAGTGTTTTCGAAGTGAAAAAATAACCAGCACAGTAGTTTCTTCATTGTCCATCTGTTTCCAGAGAATCATAATACCATGACTTAAAGCAGCAATGCAACAGCTGATTTCTTGAGACACTGTCACTAAAGGCAAATATACTTCTTTTTATAAACAAAATAACGATTCAGTAGCAAAACAGTGGTTTCATCAAAACAGTATTACAATCATGGTTAAATTTTTAACCCACAAGGCTGGCCTATGGAGAATTAAATGTGATCTGCTTATGTGTGACAAGTTGCAAATTCACCTGAAAATTTTGATCACCCAGACTTCTAAGCAAAGACTTGTCAAACATACACAAAAACCTTATCTTACATCCAGACTTTTGAACCAGAAGTGTGCAGGTCCACCTGCACAGTGCAATCAGCATTTACAATACTATCACGAACCATCATTATCATCAACAAAAAATCAGTTTCTAATGACAGGAAGATTTTAATATACAGGACATAGGCTGGACAGAAACATCTGCTGTCAACACAAAATACGGAAAACAAGCCTATACGGTAAACTAGGAGCTTTATAATAAAGTTTTCAGGCTGCATTAATCAGAATGAAAAATAGGTGGAGCCAGTGTCTTTTTCATATTCTTAGTTACAATGTCAGTAACTGCAGTGCGCTGTTCCAACACTGAGAGCTACTGGAAGACAAATTTTGCTCCGCGTTACTTTTACTTCAGTATAATAAGTTGTTTTGCAACTTTTTACTGGTTTGGTACTGGTAAACTGGTATTTGCTTGCATTATATATCTTTGTGTCTCACCTTTTGCTGAAATCTGCTCTCCTCAGCCTAACCTCTGTCAGTCATCACCTGACAGCTATGGAAAGATGTCAAAAGGACCCCATGAGCAAGCTCAGATGAGTCCTCTGGTGTCAGAAGAGGTTGTTGCTACATAGATAAACAAAGTAGATACATCCTTTGGCTCAATGGTACCAGGGAGCTACTATTAATCTTGCACTTGGCATCCATGAAGATTCAAGGCAAACTAAACTGTGTTGTCTACAGAAGCACATCTAACTTCTGATTTTTCTGTTGGAGAAACCTTCAGCCAGATGGTTGCTTCCCTGAAGTTTCAGATTGCTGCTAGCATTTTGTCCAGTAAGGCAGGCCTTTTTCTAAACACAATAGTACTTAAAGTGGGATATAATAAGAGGTCAAAAAAACAGTAAAAACTCCACCCTGTTGCAGCCCACAAGTCGTCATCTGTCCCAAGTTTTCTTCCCATCTGAATTAATCTACCATTGTATTAAAATATTTTACATATGGAATGCTCTTGTGATAAATGCTTCTGGGCACAACACTGGTGGTGCTATATACTTTGAGTGACCTTGCCAAGTCACTCTATCAAATCCACTACCACTTTGGTGGAAAATTTACAAGGTGGATGCAGCTGCAGTTTAAATACAGAACGCGTGCAACAGCAAGGCTCTTTCCCTCCCACCTATCCTGGAAGATGCATACTGTTCCATGCAGTTCTACCTGGCCAGCAAAGAGCACTTAACCCCACATTCAATAATCTGCCTTTGCCCAATTTGGCTTAATTAACCTTTTCTGTGTGGTGTTTTTTTTTGTTTTGTTTTTTTTTTTTTTTTTTTTTTTAAAAGATATTCCAAATTTGGATGAAAAAAATATGCCACTTTTTAAGTAGCTAGGTGACCTTCACATTAGAAAGTGGAGTGCACAAGTCACTCCTAACACTCGCTGCAATTGCCAATTGGACCTGGGTTAGTGCTATAGCCAAGTGACTGAGGCTGCCCCCACTTGTTCTTCGTACATAGAACAAGCTTGTTTTAGGGCTGAAAATCCAGCATTCTTAAATACATTCAATTTATCTATGGAGATATTAGAAAAAAAATTAAACAACATCCATATGGGACAGAATAGCAGTCTTCACATTTTGCTTTCTATAGATCCTTTCATCCAAATAATTCAGAGCACTTTTCTAGAACAGATATTTATCTGCTATTTGCAAACTTAAGCACAAAAGAAAGCAAAATCCTCTGAGCCAGCCTTGTGACTGCTTTCATGTCACTCATCTCTACCATGTGCTATTGTTCAGTTGTTAACTAACCCCGCAAATCAATTGTAGTTACTTTTCAAGAGCTATAGTAAGTAGTACTCCACTCACAACCACTACTTTAGACATTCTGGCTTCTCCCAAACTTCTCCAGCCAGTGACTTCTGTTGAGTGGCAGTTTTTATTGTGAGTCATTATACATCATGATGTTTTAAATTCAGAGCTGTGATAAAGCATACTTTGGTGTTCCATAGGACTGCTGTGAACTACAGCTAAGAATCTGTTGCTCCAATTCCTTAGCTTGGTCTACTATATATACAGCTGGTGGCATGCAGACATGAATCAGGAGCATAATCTTTGGCTGCCAAAAATCCACGTGTAGTTGCACTTATATGAACAAAACCATAAATGTCAGTACCTTTGTTTTCCCCAACAGAGGCAAAATAAGTTACGCTTCTGAAAGCACAATTGCGCTGGTATGGCTGTTTTTTATGTAACTGCCATTCTGGGATTGCTTTGCCAGTCTAAACACATGCATATTATACCAAGAGAGTACTCAGACCTGACTGGCAGAATATATTGCTAAAGAAAACAGGAAAATTTGCAGCTGTCACATTGCAAGGATACCGCTACAACACACATCTATCACATGCTACATCTGTAAGTAAAGTATACCAACATAAGGAGATTTATACAGCGAAACAACCGGTGCTGAGTACTTAATCTCTGTGCTATGTGCATTTCAGACAGTTTTGCTTCAGGCTAAACCTATTACCTGTTGGACTAGATGTGCATTTCTGAAGCACATCTACCAGTCCGGTTCTATTTGAAAACAGTCTAGTCCATGTGATGTGAGGTCACCCTGAAACGTAAGCCAAAGCACAGTAAATAGGGGCTATCAGAAGAAATCATCTAAGGGCACTACTAAACAAAATAAGGTACCAATGTAGACCCATCTGTAATTGAAAGGACAGTTAATTCCTCTCAAAATGCCAGCTATTCAAGTGAGATATCACAAACATGAGATGGATAAAAGCATTTGCCTAAGACCTTGGCTCCATGGCTATTTCCAGTAGCTATTCAGAGCAGAGCTAGCATGGGGAGTGAAAGAGCCCTGCTTCCCATTCATCTTTTTCATGGAAGAGCACATTCTTTCAAAAAGAGGCAAAAGCCTCAATTATTGAATAGTAGTTATAATGTTGTACCACAAGAAGAGACACTACTGGCTCCACATATTCTCCAGTTTATTATTTAAACTATTTTAATTAATGTCTGAAAAGCGTTTTCCTCCACCAAACAGAAGCAATCAATGTGTTTATGCAGTCTGGTAAGTTAGTGACCAGGGCTGCCCTGTGCCTGTCAGGGCTGGCACGTCAGATGAGATTCCCATTGAAAACACTTCCCCTGTCACCAGAAGCAAGTTTGTAAAGCACCTTATTGCATTACCAGGCACTGTCATTCTCAGAGGCCACAAAAAGAACAAGCTCATAAAATAAAGTTTCATAAAACCAGCCCAGTTCCAGAACATTCTACTGAAAATATTTAAGAACATAATGATTATCAAGAATGTGCTTAAGTCTCATTAATTCAGAGCAAGTCAAATGAGGACCAAATAGGCTTCTAAGTGCTCATGTAAAGGCCAGTTTATATATTTGTTTAAATTCTTTATTATTACAAAATTGTAACTGCAGAGACCACGCACACAGTAGCATAATTTCTGTAATTTTTTTATAGATAAAAATGTATTCTGCAGAAATTTTTGTAATTCTATACTACTCGAAGTAATTTAAAGAACTTTAAATCCCATACTTACGTAACAATCATAGCTACAGTGGAAGCTTTATAATCTGTGTGCTGGTGGTTGTTCTGGTTTGGGTTTGATTTTTTTTTTTTAATTTGTTTTGTTTGTTTTAAATCAAAAGACTACCTCACTGAACGCCATTTCCAGCTCAAACTCTTCAGGGGAGAGATTAGGACTTCACATGCATTTTCAGGACATTTTAAGAAAAATCTAGGTTTGACTGTTGAGACAAATATTTAAGAATGTAAATATTACAGTTTTAATAAGTGACATGGTATTTCCAGTTGATTTTTAGTAAAGACACGAAGAAAGAAGATAAATCACAGAATGACATGGAAGTGAAATGCATGATGACAAAGGTGCCATTGTAGCAAAGAGATTCAGAATATGAAGATTATTTTGTCTTCTGTTAAACCCAACGTGTCCACTGAAGTCACTATTCTTCAGTCTTGCGGAGTCCTACTTGCTGTTTAACCTTTGTGTTATAACCACTTTTAAAAACACACCCTCTAGCAATACATTACAGAACTCTAGGTAACCTTACCTTTTTGGCATGACTGAACCTAAGTTATATTAGAACAGATATTCCATTCTGACGATTCTGATTTCTCCACCAAATTCTTTATAAATATATTTTTATTTATGACCTTCAGCACATCTTTCAATGTAACGGATTTTCTTCACTGTATTTGTTCTCAGCTAAATGAAGTATGGCCTTCTTCATTCCTCCAACATCTCATCTTTTTTTTGTTTAGATTTGGTTTTCTCCATTTATCTTTCAAGTACAAACCCACAAAAATTTAATGTTAATCAGAAAAGAAATTGCCTTTTTCACATTCATTTTGTGTATGACAAATAGATTGTAATTCTTGCCTATCCTACCTAATATACAAATTTATATTATTATTTTTCTTCCTCATCTATGATCCTAAATTCAGTCTTATGTCTTCTGTTTGAAAAGATACAAGTTTGACTACTTTAATCTGATACTGCTTTTTCAATCAGTTCCTAAATTCTTGATACAGAATGTTCCAGAGATAGTTACTTTATATATTAATCTTATGTATTCAACATTTTCTTCACTCTGTTCACCTGAACTTCTATTTCACAGCATGAGTCATACTGATGGATTATGTAATTCTCAGTTTATTCTCTTGTCTTTCCAGTTGATTACAATACAAATTCTATTTTCACCAAGTCAAGGCCATTTCCTAAATCCTCAGAAGCTATCAACAAGACTTCTCTGCAGAAAAGAAATCAGAAGAACATCAACAATGTTCTCTTACATGAAACTGAATGATACAAAACTAATTCCTAGTAGCTAATATTCCATATAATTAGGGATGCTTGCTAAGCCATCGAAGTGTATTATTTAAGTTCTTCAAGCAAAATTTGAAATGTAAGATGCTTTAATTCTTGCCTTCTGATGGCTTCGCGTTTCTTCGACTCATTTTGAAATTACTTATTTCCTTATGATATTAAGGAAACAGTGTTCCAAGTCTTATCAATATTTTGTCTTAATACCTAGTTCGGTTTATTTAATTCGTAACTATAAATACCAGTTAAACTTTGAACATACTAAGGACCTCCAAAGGCCTAACTCATTCTCTGGTCTGTTAAGAGCGTATTTGTTAAAGCTACTGGTAACAGGGTGACAAGAAAGTTACATCTCCACCACAATATCCGCGTATGGCAGAACATTAATCTAGTCTCAACTTAGTTTAACAAGAGAGTCTCAGGTCTGTCCAGGATCCAGACTTCTTCCACAGTGAACCTCGATTCTTGCCCTCCAGTAGCATTTTGTGAGGCTCTGGCTTTTCACTAAGAAGGCATTGGCTTTGCTCTTTCCTTCCTATGATCTGTACTGTACTTCTGCTTTGATCACTTCAATATTTGGGGGAAACCTGAGCCCTTCAAAGTACTTTCAGCATATATTTAACATTACACTAATTTTCAAGGTACCTGATTATTAATAACTTCTCTTGGCACAAGCATTTGATGCTTTAGTGACCTAAATTCAAGACCAGTAATTTGGACCAAATATATCTCATTGCATAAGACAAGAATTGGCAGTGTCAACTTTAGAGACTTGTGAGTTAATAAAGGTTTTCTTTTTGCAGATTTTTGGAATTTCCCTAGCTTTCATTTAGGCTGCTATCTTAACAATGACAATACCAGCTCCCTGTCTTCTCAAAGCAACAGTTTGAAAAGGTTACTGCTTGTAAAACTAAAACCAGCTCTGAGATGGCTCCACCATTTTTTTTATAGCCAAGAATATGCCTGTCCCTCTTCCTTTAAGGGCTTGCTTGGCACATTCTGGTATTAAGATTTGAAAGATCCACTCCAGTCTGCAAAGGAGAAAGTAGATTCCAAGTACCCTGACGTCACAGAAGAAAGGGGGATGCTCCAGACATTTGTTTCAGACATTCAGTGTTTGAGAACCTTTGTGTTTTCTACCTATCTTTCTGTGCTTGGTGTTTAAAAATCCAGCCAGGGCAAGTAACAAGAGCACATCTGCTTTTGGGAGGGGATGTGGCGGGCACATATTATTTGTCAGAAGTTGGAGAGTATTTCAGAGAATTAATTACTGTGACACTTTGTCTGGGAACATTCCAGTCAATACATTCTGTTTACTAACCTGAAAAACAAAGCAAAATTCCCCAAAGCTGGATTATTAGCCTTAAAGAAATATTTTGCAATTTCTTACCTGGATAAGACAAGTATAAGAATAGAAATAATAGCAATAGAATAGAATTTTTTTAAAAAAACAAACCCCACACACAACACAACAACAAAACACAAACAAAACCCCCTGAAAACTACCGCACTTTTAGAAAGGATTTAAGTACCAGAAATGGACTTAACTTAAAGCTTTCATTGCTAATATCTCATGAAAAATTGTACTTCATCTTATCACATAAAGTTACAGGCAAATTAACATAAACATGTGTGAAAGTGCACAATCTATTAATGTTGACAAAGATTGGTCACCAGATTAGCTTTATTCATATTCTAGTTTTGAACATATATGTAAACAATTATGAAACCATTTTAAGCAAAAAAACCCTCAACTGTTACAGATATTTTAAAATTTCTTCTACTACCATTTTGATAGAAAAAAGACAGGAAGCAAATCTGTTGCAAATTTATGACTTTGCAAAGATGATACACATAAGCAAACTTAGTAAAATGCCATGCAATATCTTCCTATATACACTTTTTTCCTTTATATCCTTTAAAACTGATATTTAAAATTCCCTTTTATTCTTAAAAATCCTTTAATAAAAATATAATGCTTCCTTTGCTAACTTTAGCAACAGTTTACTTTTTCCACTGGATTCACTACAACTATAATTTGCACAGAGTATGTTATGCACTTCATGAATACCTGATAATTTCTATGGACAAGCACCTTTTGCTGGTATCTGCACTGAAGTCCTGATCCTGTTTCCACTGAAACCAATGACAAAACTCTCATAAGCTTCAAAAGAAGTTTAAAAAGCTAATTTTATTAACTATTCTGGCATAAAAAAAAAAATGACAGAGATTTTGGTTCTTTACTGTTTATTTTACTTGTCAGAAAAAGCAAATCTCAGATTTAGAATTGTGATTCAAACAACATTGGTTGTTTGAATCATCTGGTTTTACATCTAAGCACTGACTTGTTTTTCTTTTACCTATACGTAAAAAGAATAAATTTTCACTATTACAGGACTACTATAAAAAACTAAGGTTTATAAATGCGTCTACCATGAAGGAGCAAGTAAGCATTTTGCTTGCCATTTATGTAATGTCTTCAGTGAGACTATCTTGTTCAAATATACACTGGCTATTTTTTTCTTAAGATATAAAAAAGTTTGCTATGCAAACTCTCAGGAAGAGCAAGCCATTGAAGTAGAGCTTTGTTTTTAAATATGCATTTGTCAAATTCAAATTTAAGACAGGTATGGCTATTTCTTTGCATCTAAAAATAACTTTTTTTCATACAAATATATGGTTTAAACAGTCATCAAAAAAAAATAAAAAAAAAAGGGCTATTTCCTATAGCTGAGAAAGACCATCTGGAAGGCTCTGAGTTTGAAACCATGTATAACCCAACAAGACTCTATTGATTGTCTTGCAGTCAGGGTGGTCAAAAAGTCATTTAAATAGCAGTGAATCAAAAACCTATGACTAGGAAATGCAAGCAGTCCTCATACCTACAAGCTATTGAAATATGCAAATACAAAGGAAATAACTGACTGAAGCTTCTTCAGTATCTCCTGGCAATTAGAAATATGGGAATGGCCTTTCACAGTACTTCACCCCAATGGCAAATATAATTTACTGCTGCCTCCATTACAGATACACACACACACACTAGTGCAAATGCTTAAACACACAAACTGGAGTACAGAAGAATAGTTGCACATATTTGTGAAGAGTATCAGAAATCTTGTTACTCTGTAATAATTAATAATCAGAAGCTTGTCAAATGAACACATTCAGCATATATAGAGAAAAAAATAGCAGTGATCCATTATTAACTTAATACTCAGCATTCGAAATAAGCCAAAACAGAACACCAACAGCAACAAAATAAGAGTTTTAAAATAGCTTGTTATTAGCTAGAATCTTCTATCACCTACTCTGGCACTGAATAACTGAAAAAAGCATGCATTTAAATAGCTTTTTAATTCACAGATGTTAGAACATACGCAGTGCATCTTAATACCCAACTTTTTCAGCAATATAAGACTGCAATAATGTCACCTTACAACAAAAAGCTATTTTTACTAAAAATCTATGAGCAGTCACTCCAGGATTTAACATATTATACCAATAAAGAAATGAAGCCAAAATTGCACATGTACAAAACAGCTGATACACGTAAACTGCATATTTAGCTTCTGCTTGCAAACAGGTACCCGCTCCTTACCTGCCTGCTGGGGAAGAAAATTACAAACCCGATATTGCTAATCAGACTATTAGGAAACAAGATGTCATAATACAAATATTTTTATTCCAGTCAAAGATAAACAAGTCTGCTCTCATGAATTTTTTTCAGTAAAACTGAACAGAGATTGAACTACATTTCCTATCTACTCTCAAATCAAGTTTTAGAAATAAGATATATTGCTGTACTATCTATAGGAAAACAGATGTAAAGAAACCCTGCTGCTCTGCCCTCCCCAGGCAGAACATTGCACTATGGCATTGCTCAAAACTTTAAATGTTTCTAAAGCATTTAATGGTACAAAGATAACACACATTCATTCAATGCACGTTGGCATCAGCTATACCATCTTAAAAGCATATGTTGAAGGGAAAGCAAAGTTTGCTAAAATCTTCTGATAGAACAATGAAAGCAGCAAATGCTTTCCCCTCCTCAGAACTGAAAACATGTTTAGAAGTCTACTTAAAACATCTTAAAAAAACCCACAAAACCACCCACAGAAAAGCAATGACTTCATCTCGGGCAAAGACGGCCTTGCTCTGGAGGCAGGGTGATATTTAAAAATTTATTTCTGATTATAAGTTGCTACTTAATGCAAAATCAGTTTTTTATTTTCGTTTTATCCAAAGCATCTGTGAGCCTTATAGGGTATGCCACCAGCTTATTGAAACTTTTGCTTTCCTTGCTATTTTTAGCTTGTGGAGTCTCGAACAAAACATTTACTAGAGCTTAATGGCTTGTTCTTTCATTGCTATTATTACAAACCATTCAAATGGAAAGTTGTTAAGTGTGCAGTTTGAATTCATAGGTGCTTGTTTTCCACTGGTTGACATCCGCATTGATCATGTTGCGCTCTGTGAAAGTAACCCGTCCTTCTGAATCAATGAGAATGACTGTGTTAGTCCTGAAACAACATAAGTAGAAGGTTAAACCTTAGGTCTATTATATACATTTGCCAGGGTCTCATCCCCAAAGGTTTTAGCTCATTTTTAACTTGAGCTACATCACCACACTATGAGGGCAGAAATTGTCCTAGCAAGTTCAAATGAGCATTTTCAATTCCTTGTTCGGTCACTCCACTGCTCTGACTCCCTGTGCACTGGCAGCAGCTGCCATACAAAGCTGCTCATTTACAGGGATTATGATAAAATGTTAAACTTTTTTTTAGTGTCAAGTGTTTCATTCAGAAGTAGCATAAAACCAAGTTTTTCTTCACTGCCTACATGTACCCTGATGGATTACTCATATCAATAGCACTCTCATTCTTTCCTCTCAAATCAATTGCCCATTAATATTTAAACACCATTAATTATTATTATAAGACACTGATACATGATCACAGAAAAACTTCTCTCTCGAGGAACATTCCAAAGAGGAAAATTGTTTTCACATAAAGCAGATTCCATTCACGCATCTATGCCATGTTGTCATGTGTAAGCTGTCATCTCTCTATGGACACTGCAGTACCCTGCCAGAGAAAGATGACTGACCAAAGTAGGAATTTTCTACCGTCCTGATGTAGTGGCCTTCCCCAAGTCATTTCACAGTTGTTTACTCATATAAAAAAGTGCTTCATTTCCTCAAAAGAATATAATGAGACTTAATTAACAATCTCTATTTACTAAGGCATTTTGCTAAGGGAAAGGTAAGTGTGAGCATACAACTATAGTAGCAGGGAAGACTTGAAATATAGTATTAATTCACCAGAAAGGGGTTAGTATTACTACCGAGTTATCCCCGTTTCCTTTGAAATAGCAAGACTGCAACCTGTGAAGCAAGGGGAGGAAGATGCTTCTTTACAATTTTAACTCTTCATTATCCCATGTTTAAAATGTTCTCTGAATACAATCTAGAGAGACAGTTTTTGCAGTGCTTTCTCTCTCAGAATTCTGACTTAAAGTACTTAGAGAAGTGAGTGGTCTCTGCTTATTGATTTACATCTCTACAGTGGAAATACTATGGCTTACTATGCCAGAGAGACCAATCTGATAAAATCACTTATAGCAGGACCTACCAGCACCAACAGGGTTCACCTATAATTTTGTCCCATCAAGGATTAAATATCCAAGATGTATTCTTCTTGCAGCTTTGGTAGAACAGTCTAAGCAGAAAGTGATAATATCTCAGTAAGAACAGCAGCATCAGTTTGGGGAAAAGTGGAAATACTTGTTCTTTCCAACAAAAGTAATAGGTTTTTAGTGTTTGAAAATGGCAGCTACATATTACAATGACATGCCTAAAGAAACCTCTAACTTAGCTATGCAGATGACACTATTCTTGCTCTTGGAAGAGAAATGTCTTCTGCAGTTCCGCAAATACAGAAGATAATTGCATTTTGCTGCTAAAAATATGATTTCAAAGCTTTTCATGGTTTGGCAAGATCAAAAATTAGAGATGGTCATACCTACTACACTGGGCAACCAGGGAAACTATATTATCTTGCCTTGGACAAACTGAAATTATGTCACACTCCCCACTGCAGATGAACCATAATATGTGCTTAAAATGCTTATCAGTAGTAAATCTAAGACACCTCAACACTGAGCAAGGAAATATTTTACCAAATTATACTTGATGAATATCTGAACAAATTTAAAGCAGTCACTATAGAATTAAAACTTATGGCAACATAATTCTGATTTGAGATATGCTTTGATCCAGTATATATCTACTTCTGACTATGATTTGCTTACCTTGTTCCATAACCTGGGCAACGAACACATACAGCTGCATACTTGTTCAATATAGGACGTATATAATCCTTCCCTTGGTCTTCAATCGCAGGGTCTGGTAATTGACTGAAAAAAATAGTAAAGTAAGAAAAAAGTATCCAATATTAATACGTTCATCCCTTGAATGCAGCTGTATTGACTGAGTGGTTGATAAATGACAATCACTTTTCAAGTAGTACAAAGAAGTGTGAATTGTGTTCAAAACTGAAGTATGACGAAAACCAAAGACAAAACAGTTTGTAAGGTCCTTCCCAAAGAGATTCTTTCAAGCTCTCAAACTTCTGTCTCACTTTAAGAAATATTTTTCATATCTTGACAAGTTTTTCACTTTCTTTGTTATTTTTCATCTGTCTTTTGTATTTTAGTTTCAATTAATACATTAAGGGTTAGTAATTTGAGGCATATCATAAACCAGCATTTTTCCAGTTAGACTGCAGTTTTTTCTGCTGAAGGAAGACCCCTCTGCTTCTTTCAGTATTTATTTGGAATATGTGGAAAATACGTAGGACAATTCTTAAAATAAAATTTGTGAAGATGTAGGAGAGGGCAAGGTGAGCTTGGACCCAAATTTCTTGACATATATTCCTTTCAAGGCTTGAAAGATATTTAGAAACATAGTTTTGTTATAAAGCATATCAGGTTTTGTTTATTGTAATTAAACAAGCATCAGCATCCCACAGAAGAGATACTAAGGTCACAAAGGTTACTGCAGCAGCCCTACATGCCCGGCTTTCCATTCACATCACCAGAACATATTCTCAAATGCTAGCCATAAGTACAGCTTTCTATTTCAATAATTAAAGATTTTATTTAAAGATTTTATTTATCAAAATTCAATTTAACTATTACTATAGTAGGTTTTTGTATTTGATTTTTAAGCTTCTTCCATCTACAATAATCTCATTTCTGCCTCCTAGCACAAACCCAGTTACGCATATGAAAAAATTCAGCAGCCTACCAGCTGTACAGGGAAGAGGGCAGAACAAATCAGACTGATCAGTTCAACCCCCTTTTCAGAGCTCATCCTGACCTGTAGAGGAGACTGAAATTTGTTATACTGTAACTGACTTTTACAACTAACTGAGTTAATTTTCTTTGTTGATGTGGTACATAAGAGAACCTGGGGGTGTTTCAGAGAGAAGCAAGAATAGGTGCAATTCTTGTGTGAATAGAGCAGCTAAGCTCTCTGACTCTTGCATGGGACATACGGCTGGAGCGTGCCACGATGTATCACAGAAGACACATAGCAGGGCCCTTCAGCCCGTGAGAACCATCAGATCCTCTCTCACACTCCACCACTGGCAATTCTTGTATACTCTGCACAACAGGCTGCTTCCCAGCTTCATGACCACAAGTAGTTTTAAGGAGACTGGAAGGAGTTGCAGCACATCCCTGAGATCACAGTCCAAGGCAGGGCTGAAGCAGAAGAGAGGGCGTAAAGGACAAAAACCTCTGTCCAGCAGTGAAGAAGGGAATTCTAAGAGTAAGCTAACCATTGTACCTACTTAATTCCTGTTCCTCACACAAAGTGATCATAAATTATCTTACTGCAGGTTACTTGAAGAAATTTCAAAGTCAGTGCATATCCATGTGCCCATCTTTATTATGAAATGATCATTTTATCTTGAAGTGTGCTTTCAAAAGATTATAGAGTTAGTTTTAAATATTGCTTTTTGTACGTAAATATTTCCATTTTACAGTCAGATGATTTCAGATGAGCTCATACTGAATAACTGAACATTAAGGGAATTTGGACTGTATTATATCTTCTACCTTTGTCTTTTTACTAGTAAAAGGTACAGTATAACAGTTTTCTGAAAAATCACCTGATGTGGTATCAGATGAAAAAAGTAATTAAGACAGCTTAGTGGACTTCCCAATTACTATTTATTGCTCAGATGTCTGAGTTGTTATGTAAACACTTACTCTGAGCCACTGAAAAATGTCAAAAACAGGAATGTTGCCATTAAAATTGACTGAGAAAATTAGAAAACTGGGTCTATATACCAGAAACAGCTTTGCTTCAACACAAAGCACCCCCATGACAGGTAAAAGTCAGGGTAAAGATGGAAGTTACCGGACAGTCAGCAATAATATGATAGACCACAGCACCACCTTTACCGTACTCCATGTCTGGACATTGAAATGGTATCAGTTTCCTTTACTTCTAAACACCGAGCTTACAGGCTCACTGTGTAGCCAGTAGTGGGTGCAGGAACCTTACTTAGTTACTCAAACTTATCTCAGGAACTTCCTTGACCAGAGGCTTACAGCTGAACTGTGCAAATACTCCCTTTATCTCCTTCTCCCATTTAGCCTAAAACAATTGAACTTTTGAGGAAGGCACCTGGTTCTACTTTGAAAACGGCTTGCTTTCCCACCCTCTGTCTACACTCTGGGTAGCCATACAGAATAGCTAGCAGCTATTAACACAAACCTGCTCATGTAAGCAAGTGCTTACTCTGTGTGCAGGTAGAAACTGAACACTGCCCTACAGTGAGTCTCCACAAACCTTACAGCAAGCAACTTGTATGTCCCTTCTCCTGCACTCATTACCCTAAGAGAAGTGTAATCTTTAAAAGAAAAGGGCGCAGAAATCAGTGTACAGTCTGTGAGTCCTAAGACTGCAGTAGTAATGTTTACTGTGTCTGCTGCTTAAAAATCAAGTGTTGAAAGTCAGTCTCTGTGGAGAGGAAGAACACTACTTTTGCCCTTCATTAACCACCTTAGTCAACTAATATATGGCTAAAGTTTTTTTTTCTGTCAAAATAGTTTCTATGTGCAATTTTAAAATTAGTCATATCGCATTTTGAGTAAACTTTGGCTATCATGTTCTTACGGCTCTTGATTATTCATCACTGTAAGAAGCTCCTGCACCAAGTCTTCTTTGGTAAGGTCTTGACTTCTCTTGACCACTTCTGTGAAAAGCTGCTTCCCATACTGAAGCTTCTTCCATGGTGTATCCAACAAAGAATTGCTCAAACCATATATTCCTATACATACATACAGGGAAAAAAAAAATCAACCCAAACAAACAAAAAACCAAAAACCAAAACCAAACAACTTATTAAGCTCTGGAACAAAGAAAAATTAACTCATGTACTACACAAAAAATAACTTCATAATTATCTTATCCCACACAGTCTGAGGGACAAAAACAAATGCTACCAGCAAATTCACCACAAATCTCTTGTGATAATTTCCTTATTCATCCTATTGCCAGCTTTCATTTTGCCTCAGAAATAAGTGGTCATTAAGCTATGTATCAAAGATGTATATCATGTGATTAAATACAACAGCCCTTCAGATTGTAACAAGTCCCCTAGGTACGTAACTCAGAATATCGTAACCATTTCTTAACAACTCTTCTGGATCACTACTTCTGACTGTTTTATGAGGGGGAAGAAACCCCAAAAAACAACACACAACTACACCCCACACACCCACTTCAGAGCATCATTGCTTTACATTTACTAAAATTAGCTGAATTTGAGATTTTCAGCACTACTATTAACACAATGTACACTGTGGTATGAAATCAGGTGAAATATTAAAGTATTTTTTTTAAATCCAGAACATAACACTAGTAGAAACATTAGGGTATTACACAACCTACACACAAAATAACTCCTAATCCTTATACTGTTGAGTTTATTTCTGTAATGTAATTTTAACCCTTCAAGCTTTACATGTCATGAAATTAATGGAATCTGTAATAAAGAGGTTATGCAATAGGTTTAAAATTTAAAAGCAGTAACAATCAACTGTTTTACAGACCGGTCCCAGTGGACCACTTCTAGCTGCATAGTATCTATATACTTACTAAATAATGTTCAAGGAGAGAATACAATTTAATTGAAAAGGGTATTCTCGTGATTTGCAGTTGCCACTAAAAGTTTCACAAATTTTAATACAATTTAAGTGATTCCCCAGCTAATCTTTATCTGCAGGTATGCTATAAAACACACACCCCATTCCTCATTAGGAGACTACACAAGGCTGTGCTTAAGCACTCCTCTGTGCTAATATCCAGTACTTTGTTTCACAGTTTTACTCTAACCCATATTTTGCTCAACTATGAAAAAGGTGTAAGAGAATTATATAATTTTCACAGTCTAGTCTTTTCCAGTTTAGATATATTATTCGTAATTTATTTTTGCCTCCTAATTTACTCTTGAAAAACACTGCAAATCAACATTTGATGACAAGGAGCTTTCTCTTTAGAAGTACCCTATATTTCTCACTGCAATCCAAACAAATACACACAATGATTACTGAACTTGTCCCTCCCTAAAGACAGACACATACAAAGCAAAGGTATTTGTTCTTCAAGCATGCAGACCAGAACTACCTTTGCTACAGTTTGCAGATGCCTAAAATGTGTGATTCAGTTCTTCACTACAAGTGGCCATTTTTTTTTTTTAATGTTTGTATTAAAACTTTTGTGCTTGCAGCTGTACAAAAATCTAACAGCTGTTTCCAAGAATTTATGATGCAATTGCTACAGTAACTATTTGTCTCCTGGCAGCAACATTTTGACCATTACCCTAAGAAGGCAAAATAAGCCACTGTCATTAACTTATCAACCAGCTACACTGCTCAGAGCCTATGTGTCCTTGTCCATTTAAATTGGGTTTTCAGTGATGAATTCTGGAGTATTATTCTATGTGGTTGGCTAGCAAAGGACTAGATTTTGCATATTTTAAACCCATCCACAAGATAGAACAGATTTAAAAAAAAAAAAAATTAAGAGCCAACTCTGTCCCTAGAGGAGCTGGGCAAGGAAAGTTAGGGTCAAGTCCAAGAACCTTTTTAAATTCCATTCCTCAGGACAGACTTCTGTCCTTCACTCAGTTATCTAAGGAACATCCCACTGATTGCAGTGGCAGTGCAGGTGGGTACACTGACATGGATAAAAGCTTTTAATGAACTATTGATTCTTTACTGAAATTTGTTAGTAAATACTTAAATGAATTTAAGGGCATTTAGTTAATTTTTTTTTTATGAATACAAAGAAGAAGTTGGTGAAGACTATGCTTAAATGGCTGAATTACTAAAGGAATACAGCTACATTCTGATTCCTTTAAAATAACAAAAAGTAATACTCACTTTTTTCTGAAGAAAACCTACCCGGATTTAAGAAAACAGGTTCTGGTTCTCCTTTGTTTCCATAGTAGCAAACTACATCTCCTTTGGTTGTACTGAAAAATATAAATAAGAATTTCTTCTTGAAAAACCATCAGCTTCTCTATTTGATTATGCTCTAATTTCATGCAATGTTCAAACACAGCAAGATGTTTCTCCTACTGTTACTACTATGATACCACAGCCCAGAGATTAATTGGTGAGTTATATTACTCTCCTCTTGAAATACTGCATTAGCTGTACCACTGTCAAATAGTAATATTACAATTCTTTAAAATAACTGTAATAAAATTGAGCAAAACCCCAAAACTGCTACATGGAAAGCAGCCAGGCTTAATGACAAAAACTTGTATGGTTTCAAACAACTGGAGACTTAATTACTTGGGGGAAAGGGGCACATTAAAACAAACAGACAGTCCTTCACAGCAAGTAAAGTTTTCCCATCATCTCTTTTGAATTGCTACTGCATTCTATGAGGCTGATTCATATGGACCATTTTGTCTGGCTGAAGTAAAATTTTAAGCCCACTTACAGCAATGTCATAGGACACAGACTCTTTTGAGTGACCCACATACATTTTCAGGCAGTTTTCAGATAATTGTAGTTACTGTTTGTAAGCTGCCTCTCTAATTGTAGGCACTGCCTTCAGCACTTGCTCTCTCTTTTGCACAGTTTAACAAGGGGGCTCTCAAGTAATGCTCAAAGACAGCTTCCAACATTGCAAATAACTTTCACTTGGCACAGATGGTATCAGCACATCCGAACAGCATAGATTTTTAAGTAGTCATACGGATATTAACAACACAAAAAAAAAAAATCAACTGATAAGAAAAAAATAAAGGAAGTCATCAATAAGCTTTGTGTGTCTTACAGGAAATGGAGGGTGGGAAATGGATTGCCATTAGATGGGTCACTATCAACATCCCTCAGTCCCATCAGCTGTCATGGAATAGCGATTCCTCATTGATACCAGTTTGTGGTGTTTAGTGGATTCTGTTGTTTGGTTTCATGGTTTGAGGGTTTTTTTTTTTTTTCCTTTTTTTTTTTTTTTAAACTTCTCCTCCATTTTGCCAGGACACAGCCATGAGATCACACAAACCTGTATTTCACTCTAGTGATTTACTTATTCACAGTGGTAGAGAGTATTACGTCAGTTACCATCAAATATACATTTTGACTGTAGATCAGCTTTTAATTTGTCCCTCTGGCACCTTAGACAGCAGATAGACTTTTTGAATTTAAAAAACCAACAAAGCAAAAACAAAAACCAACAAAATCACACACAAAATTTACAGTTAAGATTGAATCTGTTTTGAGTAGCACAAAACAAAATACAGTAGAAAAGCCATTTTCAGCTCCTCATTTTTTCCTAAGATAAAAAGACATATCCGTGCCTTGATGCAAATAATAGTATATAGAACGCAATCTCATTAATGATGTATTGGAAGTTAAATTACTCTGCCTAAGTTGACATCCACTACTCAAACCTTAATAACAAGCAAAACAGTCTTGATTGAGCTGCTTATATTCTTCTTAAAAAGCCATTCTGAAAGACATTCTACAGCATCCTTTGCAAGACAGCCAAATTAAGAGGGAAATATCTTATTAATTATCCCAGTCAAAAGAGGCAAGAGGAATACAAAAAAACCCACATCTAAAGCAAAAATAAAACTGCTTTTCCTGCTCTGTGCACTACTCTCCCTCCTCCCAAACCCATAAGACTTTTCTGATTCCTTACAGAAAGTTGTCCAAGTTTTTCAGCATAGTTAGAAGACAGTCATAGCAGTGATATTTGTGTATTGTTTTTATTCTTAAATATCATACAATAAGCTCTCAGTTACTCAATTTACAATTTATCTACTGTTAAAAGAAATGCGGCATTTTCTGATCTTTCCTCTAATGGTTTAGAAACACATTTATTTTTCTAAGCTTTGTTTTTCTTTTTAATATTAAGATTCCTGTTCAAATTTACCTCATGCTCATCTCAAGACTCCTTCCTGACCACCCTAACTCTCCACAGACAACTGCCCACATCAGAATCATGACAACTAACATGCTTCAGTTTCAGCAGGGCACTGAAGATTTTTACTAGACTCTACTAGAGTTGTCATGTGAATGTTTTATCTGTGGTTCAGTAAAAATATTCTTATCCATTGACGAAAATAATTAAAGGTAGTGAAAAGACCATTTGTTTCTTTATCCCATTTGGAGTATTTGCACTGGGAATACCTAGATAGTCTATAACAAAAGCAGCTGAGACAAAATAGAAGGAAAACACAAGATATAACCAGAATGTTATTTCCTTTGTCTCTCAAGATGCAAATTTTTGTTCCACTACCACAAATTAAATTGTGTATGTGACCCATTTATGGAATCTGTTAAAAGAGTTATATTTTCTTAATCAGAGACAAAAGAGGTTTTGAAATTATTACTTTTAAACACACTAAGGCAGAAAAATACAGCATTTTCAATTAATATGAGAAAGTGCTGCTGAAAGTACAGGTGGAAGAAAAAACAAATTCTATTAGCAACAACCTAAACTTCCCTTCTATTTCTTGAGACTCCTTCATGTATAAACATGTTCTGAATTGTAAGTTACACAGAAAAAAAGGTACAGTTTGTTCATGAGCCGGTAAAGACATCAATCAAAACAACATCTGTTTCCACTGGACACATAACATTTTTGTTGTTGAATAAGCTGAAGTATTAGAAATAAATTATTGGAAGAGTGGAAAAAATCTCTAATGAAAGTCACCTATTATGCTGGTTCAGCAAACTTTATTGCCAGTATACTTGTCTGCAGAAATATTTGTATGATAAAAACAAGCAAAAGGTTTATTTCCTGAAATTACTTTGATAGTCATGCCATATACAATGATAAGTCTTTGACTCTTTTTCCTCCTTCAGTTAAATTACCATGATATTTTGCTTTTAAGATAGCTGTATGCTATTACAAAATTTTCTAAAATTTCAAATATGAGACTCCCATATGTTCTCATCTTAACTGGATTCTGCCAGGTCTTCAAGGAGACAGGAAAAACTTTAAGTAGTTGGAGAAGGTGAGCCATACTTTATTTGGCTGTGAATACTAAGCTACATATCTGAGATGTCTGGGACCTCACAGGAGGCAAAGAAAGAATGGAGTTGAAAGGATCAACACACCTTCTATGAGGAGAGCTGGGTGTATGAGTTCAGTTTTTCAAAGACCAAAAGCTTTGAAAACAGAATGATGTTCAGCATCTTGCTCAAAGCATGTTATGACCCTTACAAAGCCCTACATAAACAAAGTCTAGACCCAGGCTGAAAACTGAATGGAAGTTATACTTCACGTACTCCAGTCCTTGTTTATTAATGTTTGGTTAGGACCAGCTGGCCATTTTAGTGATCAGGTCTTTCTCTTCTTCAGAATTCTTTATATTACTTTTATGGCTAGTTAATGAATAGCATGAAGTGATGTTAACGTGTATGATGCATGTCTATCCCAGCTGGGGTTAGACACCTTCCTACAAGCCTGGTTCTGATCAGTACAGTTAAGAGCTGGCACACAGTACTAATACTAGAAAGAACCCCTTGGCAGCTAAAAAAAGGAGAGCATTGAGCTGAGCTGTCATTAATAGACCAGTCTGACATCTTGGTCCCAGTCACATGCTAGGATACAAGTCATATACTCGTAACAGTACACTGGCACACTGCATTTTCCATGAACAGGGACATAGAAAAAGCAATGTACAAGTATTTTAGGTTACCTGAAGTTGCTGAATCGGTGTGTTTCATGAAGCAAACTCTTTATTTTGTATCTCAAAAGCAAGAAATAGTACTTTGAAAAATATCCATAAATAAAATCTAGAGGAATTAATACAATACAGACAACGACTAAGCACAGGGAGAACAAATAAACCAAAGTTAAAAAACAGGGAAAATAAAAAAAGCAGTTGGCTGCTAATAGCCTATTTTAACATTAACACTTGGATCATTAAAAAAAATAAAACTACGGTAGCAATTATAATACATAAAATGCCTGTAATATATTTAAGCAAACAAAGCAAAGTCATTAAGGTCATTACAGGTTTTTTTTCAGTTAAGTCACCAGCAATTACACAAACTATTTTATTGGTACATTAAATACTCTCTCTTCAAATTGTTGAATCTGTAACTGCTGTAGAAGGTCTATGAAGAGAAAAGATCAGAGCAATTGTTATCACCTGAGGTCTCAAAAGACAGTTTTAGATAGAAAGGTAGGCAAATGGCCCAAGCAAACCCTTGAACACAGTTGTAAGACAAGTCCTGTCATAAATGAGACTGCATGCTGAATAAGTAGACACTACTGACTTCCTTTGGCAAAGGCTTTTTATGTGAAAGAACATTATCATCTAGCATCTGTTCTGAGATTCTCATGACTGACAAATTCAGTAACAAGATCCCCTGGAGTTCAACAAAAAGATGGAGAACACATACAAACTGTAGGGTCACTAATTCAGGACTTTTGTATCTTATTATTTCTATATTCCACATTCCCCCAGATGTGTGCTTTCTATTACACTTATCTCCACTGCAACAATGCTGCTGTCTTCTGTCAAAAAAAGACTGAAGCCTTCCAAGAGACTTCTGAAATGGGGATACTTCCAAAATTTAGTTCACTGTGCCAGTCAGCTACTACTTCTTTTATCTTTTGGCTCTGCCTATTCTTTTCCTACTGTTTGTGGATACTCAGTACTGAACATCAAGGCAGATGCCAAGACGAAAAAAAAATCACTCTAAGCTTGATCACAGCAATAGCCCCTGAATCCTGGCCTGGACTCAAATTATCTTCCCTCCCAGCTTTACAAGTATAGATACCAATTTCACTGGAGAAGTAATAAAGGCATAATTAAAGTGATGACAATAGGACCCAGTAGATATTTTTTTTATGCATCAGACAGTGCTGAGAGCAGAAAGAGAGGAAACAAACTACATAGAAATGACGCTTTTACATATATCATTCTGTCAAAAAAATGTAAGCTACAATAAATTTTCTAGAAAATATTTGAGGCAGCATAAATCTCAGTAGTATAGATGCATCACAGCAACAAAGCCATGCAGAGTTTGCCACAATTGCTTCTTAATGCTGATGAAATATAAGCAATGTCCTCCTGCACCCCTGCTTTGCTTCAATTTCAAGGTGGCTTCAAATCATGTTCAATAAAAATATAGACAGAAAGCAAAAGAAAAAAATAACGAGGCAGTAAAGCTCTATAGGGTGTGGTTACCACCAGGTGATCACTCCCCTGGGCACTGAGCTCTAAATCTTCTAAAAGGGTGAATATTTTAGGACACTGGATTGTTTTCTGAGTAACTTGTGCATGGCGAAATAATTAAACTGGCAGCTTGAAATGCTTAACAGTAGTTTAAACTGAATAGTATAGTTCATAGATGCATTTTCTTTTCTTCAGTGTTCAGCAGCTAACTGGAAAACTTGTTCTGTTCTGAAGCTAAAAAACAAACAAGCAAACACCAAACCACCAACTACAAAGCCCAAGCATTTTTGTACACGTATCACCTACAATCAAATGAAACTGTGAAAAGAACAGTGCAGGGTACTCACAGCATACAGCATCTGCTTTAAAGTACTACTCTGATTTTGTTGTCAATGTCTAAATATTTCTTTGGTGTTGTCCTAATTTTTTGAGCCAGGCAGAAGCTGATATCAGAGGGAAGAGATAAAATAAAAAAGATTTTCAGAAAGATTTTTTCCTTCTCTTGACATTAGACTGTCTGTATCATCAGACTTGCAAATGACTGAGGATCTACACAGAAATATTTCAAAGGTGGTAGTACAGAACACATTAGAGAAGTACCTGGACACCTCATTTTCATAAGAAAGTCACAAGGAGCAAGACAGATGTACTCTGCAGAAGGTGGTATTAGGACAGACAATGCATGAGAAGAAATGTAAGGGAGCTTACAGAGCATTCATGACAACTTGCCCATCTACATTCTTTCCACACGAACAAGTCTGACTATCTCACTTTTCACAGGAAAAGCTCCTAAATCTAATCTCTGGAGAGCAATCAAATCCCTCACATTTTCAGTACAGTTATCAAGACAAGGCTACCAGACAGCCCATGTTTCTAATACCTGATCACACTGTTCAGATGTTATAGTCTTATGAGGCCCTGCACTGTCAACAGTTCAGTTAACTCTTCCCAAACACCTTTTCTTCAGGTTGCCTTTTTTACCTCATCAAGAATGTTGCTATGCAACTAATGAACCACAGATTTCCATATTAAAAAATAATATACAGTCTCTCTCTAAATTATACATAAATACATAAACACTATTTAGCATCTATTTTATATATTTGTGTATCTATTCCCCTCTGTCCACACATGTTCTGACCCCACTAGCTTTGGAGATCTGCAGTTTCAACTGGAACTCAGTCCTATCCATCATCATATCAAGGATAAAACCTATTAACCAAATTTCACTCTCCAGATCAGAACATGAAGAATACATTCTAGTACATAATCTCTACTTTTCAATACATTACCAAATTAGTCAATACAATTGATGGTATAGGATACTACATTTCCCCTGAAGGGACTGAAAACTACCTGTCACAGCAGAGAGCAGAAAAGGTAACATGAAAGGCCTTTTTCTGCAGCTTCCTCCATCTGACTTGTTTTGTAAGGGACAATTAATCTATTCTTCATGTAGAAAGTGATCCACTCCTATTAGACAGGGATCTTATTGCATATAAATAATATTGGCTCTAACTGACAACCTGTCAGACACTCTAAACGTGCTGGGAGAGTGACAAGAAGCTGCCACTTCAGTTGGTCCTTCAGGGCAGTCTGTATTACACACTTGGCAGTATGGAACTCAAGTGAGATGCTGCCTCAACAGCCCTAATTCAAGTTTCAGATTCCCAGGAAAGTCTGAGCAACTGTAGCAATTAGATTTGTTGGACAAACACAGGTTTACCCAAGACAGAAATGCTGTCCTGATCAACAAAAGCAGCTCACAGTTACTTCAGGTATTATCACAAAGAAAGAAGAACTCCAAATCTTAAACATACATTTACTTAAAGACCAGTCCAGCCTCTGATAACCTTGTTCCTCTCTAATGAGACCTACAGACAGTCAGAATTGGAGGAGTATCAACACTGCCTTCTTAGAAGCTAATTTTGCAGCACACAAGACTCCAAATAGACATTGTTTGCCATATGCCATACATTCAACATAAAAGTACATTTAGCATAATGGGATAAGTATTCATGACTCTCATACTCAGCAGGTACATCAAGATGATAAACTGAAAAGATTAGAAAACTGAAGGTACCAAGTATTTTTTCCAATACAGTATTCTTATTAAAAAATGAATAGTGTTTAAATTGTCATCATGAGATGCCACAGAGCAAACAGATTACACTAAAAGTGTCAAAAGCCATGCACGTTTAAACTAAGTCACACAAAGCTGTGGAAATAAATGACATTTTACAACCTGTATGGTGGTTTCCAGCTCTTCTTCTCACATCATTGCACCTGTATCATCTAGCATACTGTCATCATAATACTACTGAGAGAAGATAAAAATTTCTTTTCCTGAAACGTGTACCTGAAAACTCAAACACTGTAAATCTCTCTAAATGTGCTACTTACAGTCAGCAATAATACATGCTCAGATATACCCCCACCCCAACAGGGCTTCATTTACACTTCCAATTCATGTTTCCTCTCCATTCCACACCACTTTAACAGAGCCACTCACTATTTGTTACAGAACAGAAGAACGTGTTAAGAATAGTCTTCAACCTTTACTTTGAACAGTAACATGGCCCAACAAAATAGCATCAACTACAGTAACATTTTCTATTTACATAGAGAAGTAGATTCCATGTATATACTACACTTCTCTCAGGAGTAGTTTTAATTTCCTAAAATGACAAGTTTACATATCTTACAGAAATTGCTCTGCATCATTAGCTTGCCAAGATTTTCATTTTATGAGAGTATCCAAGGCTAAGGACATGTCAAAATGGAGATGTTTATGAACACATACAGCTTTCTGAGTGATACTTAGCAAGGAATTATGACCTGCATCACCACAGAAAGACTAATTGAGCATACAATTCCCTATCACCCTAGTATGGAAGAATAAACAAATAGAAACACATGAACAATTGCCTTAAATAATATCAATCAAATCTACTTCAGTATCATCATACTAGCAGCCAGGGCGACTATTCTAAGTCAGAAGAAAGTCACACTTAATCATTGCTTATTAGGTCACAACTTGAATACAAAGTAAAACTTCTTCTGTTATCTTCTCAGTTCAGATACCCTTCCAATTTATGAAAGCTAGCCAGGCAACAAAATGCAGCAGAGAGCAGGAGAAGTCAAATCCTCTGACCGTGGTAAAAATTAATTTAAGCAACAGAAAAATTTTGGAAAGTCTCCAGTGGGATAAAGAACTTTGTAGAGAGTAAAAAATAACACAAGAGCAGCAAACCCTGTAATTGCCTAATGTGCTTCTGGAAACATAACCTATACGCTTATTTCTAAGCGGGCACACCAAACAATTACATTCCTGGTATCTTCTCAGGTGGCATGCATCTGGCTTTCCATATCCATCCTTTTAGACTTCAATCACATATATAAGTTTCATTTCACTTTCCCATCATATCATAGCAAATTAAAAAAATGAAAACTAATAGCCTAGCAGAGCTTGAAATAAAGATCTTTCTTATAAAAGAAGCCATGAAAAGAAAAACAAAACAAGACATGACAAAACACTGGGAGGGAAGTCAGAAACTAAGTAAGAAATGACTGTTAAGTCTGAACCACCAGTTGAAGGTGGTCTAATACAAAAATTGAAAAATGTAAATGCAAGGCCAGTTAGCAACAGGGTGCTAGAAATTCTCTTCACTGAAAACAGTAAACATTACGACCTTCTGCTTTAAGTGTATGTGGTTTCCCAGAAGCATGCAGAGAAGCTGAGTGGGAAAAGGCCCTGTGCCATCAGGTTGTCTAATAAGATTAACGCTTCTGCATAAAGTATGCCAAAGCAGTAGTGTGCTCTTGGCAATTTATACCTGCTTATGGTTATGAAGTATGCATCTAACTGAGAATTGATACATAGCCTGGAGATGACTTTGTCCTGGATTTTCATTCTTCTGAATCAGGCACAATGCAAAGAAAAATCAGCACATATACTTGTGTGCACACACTTGCATGTGCAGTGGAAAGGACTATGCCAAGCACGTGGATACTGGATGATAGTCAAAGGTCCTTTCTTCAGCTACAGAACCTGAAGTAGTTAAAAAAAAAAAAAAAAAAAATCAGCACCTAACCAGTATGTTAATGTTTCCACAAAGATTAATGATACAGCCACTCTGACAGGACTAACAGCTTGAAAGTTTTCAGCTGTTCTAATCCTGCCACAGTAGGCCACCTCTCAGGGGAAAAAAAAAAAAAAAAAAAAAAAAAAAAATCTGAGAATTTACAGAGCCAGGGTTTTGTTTTCAGGGTGAAGACTGATGATGGCCTTTTAGGGAAAGAATTGCAAGGAATTTTGCAGGAAGCAATAATTAGAATACAAGATAGCCCTCCAGTGTTTGGGAGATGAAAAATTAACAAAGGAAATTATGACTAGAGTAACATCAGGATCTTGCATGCCAACCAGCAAAAAAAAAAAAAAAAAAAGAGCTCTAGCTTTAGTTTGTGACAGGCTTCTGTACTGTTACACTTCTGTGCTAAGAAGTTTATGTACATCACTGTTACTATCTTTCTCCCTTTGACATTTGAACTGTGATGCTTTGTAGACTTACTTCAAGTCAGCTGCTAATAAATTAAATCCATTGTAAAGATGTCCTTCTACTGAAACTTTCTTCAAGTAAGAGTAGCTGTCCAGATCTGTAGTCAAGAAGTTTGTTACAAGAGCACCTAAGAAAGAGAAGTACATAGAGAAACTTGTATGTGTGAACTCACTATTATGACAGGCTTGGTAAAACAAACAGTAAGACACAAGATTCCTCTTACCAACAGGGTATAACAGTGTGGAAAAAAACATCCCAAAAAATCCAACAAACCAACTAGACTTTAAAAGTCTTACAGCACTGTATCATGTTCACATTAAGAGCTTGACTTTTACTCTGAAGAACTCAGTCAAAAGCTCTTGGTCAAAACTTCTACAGAATCCATATTTACTAACTGTTCTATACTGGAAGTGCCTTTCCTCTCCTTGCACCTTGCCAAACTCCTTATTGTCTTGCTCCATTTCCCTTATACAAGACCCTAAAATAAAATATAAATGACATAGTTCATTTGTTTCTTTGTATAACATGTATTGCCACTGCAATATATTCCCAATGCAGTACCACATGACAGTTACAAACAGACCTACTTTTACTTTAAAAAAAACACCCCATAGATGTACTCTTTTGGAAGTTTTTTTTCCTATTACTTCTGCTCCTCTGATTTATCAATGGGTAGGGGGAGAAAGGACTACAATGATCTTTTAGGCTAACCTCCAGCATAATCCAAGTTGTATTGTTTCCCTGACTTAGATGTTTGCACAAGAACATACACATTTTAAAAAGTCTACTGTAACCTAAATGTAGCTCAACGCTTATCTAGCTGTTCTGACTGTTAATTAAAATTACTTTCAAGAGAAGACAGTTGGTGCTGCATTTCTTGTCTGAATGTAACTTCAGGCTGTAGGCACTACATCTTGCTTTACTTCTGCCTGCTTGATTAGAATAGTATTATCCAAGTCAAGCTTCCCACAGAGGTACTCAAACTCATCAGTTCACAAATTCCATTTGCAGCACATAACCATTTTATTTGTCCATAAAGTGGTGTTAACAAAATTAATACTGTCAGAATCATTATTTTACTGGGACACCAGGGCTTGTTTGTCCACTTTCTTCTTTTTCTATTTCCACTCCTTCATACCTCTTCCTTTTGCATTTTTATCAATCTTTGGCTGCATATAATTTGTCAGGGCTGCCATCTTGCCTTTCTTACTGATTCCCAGCCATGTCCCACCTTCTTTTCCTTCCTCCATATCCAGACCTAACGGAGTAAGTAAAAGTTAGATTATTACATTAATCTTAAAAAAATCTCAAACTTAAATTAGAATTTCTTAACGCAAATCCTGAGTCTTGATCAGGCTGGATAAAATGCAGTAGGTACAAGACTGTTTTTCTGGACAAGTGAGGCAAGCCTACCTAAATCACCTGACTCCAATTCTGCACTTTCCATTATTTTCCAAGCTACTGCAAAAATAGATGAGAGATAATGAGAAAACTAAGAGCAAAATTATAAGCTTTGCCTATATGCTAAAACACATATAAAACTTTTAAGTAGGCTCAGAACGCTTGTTAGCTCAAAAGCAGACCTTAGAAGATTAATGTTATTTGCAAGTTTAAATCACAAGTAACCAGGAAAATTTCAAGTAAGCTAGGTAACTGATAAAAATCTTGGACCCTAGTAGCAGTAATTTACATGGAAGAGGGGGACCAACAGAAGTGAAGCCCACAACCAAACCTCTTGCAAGAGGAGAGTAAAAAAAAAAACCCACTACCTATTTGTAATGAGCTCATGTTAACCAACAAGCATTTAATAGAAAAACAAGAACTAGTTCAATATAACATGCACACTGTTAGAAACCTTTTAATTCTGAATTATCATGTCAAATAACTTTCATTACAAGATCAAAAGAACAGATTTTGAGTCCTTATTCAGAAACTTCTTTCTTTCTTCAGTATCCACAATTTCAGTGTCAAGTTTAGTCATATCACATCTTTACACAACACTTTTACTACTGTTCTTTACCTTAACTGAAAGGCACACAGAAGAAAAACATACAGCTTTGTTGACCAATGCTCACTGACTAACATATAGCAATCGCTGTTTTTCAAAACTGCTCTAAGTGCAAATATTTTCACATTTTTAAGTCACAAAGAATAAATTTTATTTATTTTGGTTCAACCTGCTGCTATCATTTGAGATAACATTATTAACTCAACAGCATATATTAATGAGATGATCACAGATACACCCCCTGGGTGGTAAATATACCAGCTTTTTATGCCAGATATGGACAGAGCTGACAAGGGTATAAAAGACAAATTCAGGACCCCTCAGTTTTCAGGGTAATTTTTTGCTTGTTTTGAACTGCTAAGTAGCAGGGCAAGCAGCATTCAGAATGCCTTACACGAAACAGAAACATCAGCCAGAACTTCAGAACCAAGGGAGTTGTAGCACAGTGAGAGTAATTTATCCTCACAGGCCTCCTTGCCAATGACAATAACACACGGCATCAACAAAGAGTATTTGCAAAGTCAAAATCTTGCATTTAAACAAAACTTTGTCTTCCACAGCTTCACTTTTGTTTCCAAGAAAAGGCAGAAGTATTGATTATAGTTAGAAATGTCTACAGATAGATTCCCTACAAAGGAGAACCAGACAGCTAAGTGACTGTACTATCAGTTTAGCAAAATGTAGAGATGAAAGCTAATAAACTGATGGATCAATAAATAAAATTATTCTGTCACCTATAAATTATTAACCAGTAAGAAACGAAAAAGTTTTCACTTTCTTGAGAATTGGTTTAATCATTTCAAGTCACTACTACAGACAATCAGTCTGTAAAATAACTAATTCCACATATTTTAACTATTTCAGTGTGTCTGACAAAGCTGAAGTAATTGTGATAGACAAATTAATCTGCACTGTTCAGACTGAAATCAAAGAATATAAAACTGGGACAAAACCCACAAGATATTAGAACACAAGTAAGATAATAATAGTGCAACTCATCTTTCAAATTGATGACAAGTTTTCCCCAGAAGTACAGGGAAGCACATTTCTTATTAGAAATGCAGCATCACCACTCCAGTAACAAAAATCCAGGCCATAACTCCCTTATAAATTGTATGAAAACCACTCAAAACAACAAGACACACATACCACTAAGGATCTCATTGCTGCTGTCCCAAAAATCTGCCGATTTGGATGGTCTGTGGTAAAATTCATCTCTATTAGCTGCTAGAATAAGCCTGTAAAGCACAAGAGGAAAGAGATACTATTACTTACAAATAGGAACTTCACAGTACAGGCAGGAACAGAACCCAAATCTTGCTACAGCATTATCTCATTTAAGTATGAAACCATCCTTTATCGTCCCATCCCACCTTTATCACTGAGTGTAAAGGCTGAATGACACCTGAGAGCAGCCTTATCTCTCATGCCTTAAAGACATTCATCAAGTCTGTTTTATATGAATGAGGCAGCTATTATTTTCAAAGAATAATCCTTGTAACACAAGATACTGAATTAAGATCACATAAGCCATTTTAGGATTGCTCAGTATGTGAAGTTACAGCTTAATTAAAGAAAATTTAGAGGTAACCCACAAATTCAGCGATAACTTACAAAAAAAAAAATCTGGAACATCAGAGTATGTCTTTACTGGATCATTACTTAGGATCATGTAGTCACATTTTTTTTCAGTCTATCTTCAACACCTAAAGCTTCATTTACGTGGTTCAAAGACAGAAGTCAGATGCTTTTGTCTGTAAGTACCCAGATAAATTTGTGATAGTCTCAAAGGTCCAGCCCCACTGAAATCTGTTTGAAGAAATGACAGCGTGCTCAAGGAGGCAGAGAAGTAAAGGGAGAAGACCTGGGTTTTTCTAACAATGGAGGTATTTTGGTGGGGCTTTTCCCCCTCTGTTTCCGTTGCGTTGTGGGTTTTTTTTGCATGTGTAGTTGCTTGCATAATCTGAGTTCTACCAGAACTGTAGGACTAAATAATTGAATTGTTAATGAGAGTCAGCCCTTGCAGGAGAGAAACTACAAACAGCCCTGGAGGCTACACAATCAGGAGACAGGAAGAAGTTATGAAAAATAATACGCAATTAAAAAACACTGCCAGATGAAATCCATTGTTTACATTTAGAAATAAACACATCACTCCACAAGACCAAGTGCTGTCCTGACAAAAAGCACGTGGCAGCTTTTCACGTGTCATCTAAAATTTGATAATTTTAGAAAACATATACTTTGTACTTTGATAGTTATCTCTGATAATTATCATACATGGCTCCTGCAGACTTGGAAGACCAAGTTCAACATGATATTTAAGAAGCAGTGGACACACAAGATAGGACAGGTCTTCTTCAAAAGTTCCAGGCTTGGCAGCAATGCAGATCAATCAAACTCAATGATAGCACCAGTTCAAGCCAGTCAGGCTGTGAATGTAAAGCAGGTAAGACTTAAAGAGTCAGCACAGACAGACAGGTTCAGAAGAAATTGGAACAGTCTCAGTTCTTGGCCTTTGAAAAGCAATAACTGTTTCTGTCCACTTCTTCCAGCAGAAGTTATTAACAAAAAGCAAATTACAGATCCTACAAATATCTTCCTGAACATACGCTACAGTCATTTCATTAGCAGTGTTAGTACTGGAACACTAGAAAGAAAAGTCTAGGCTAATCTGACTGTGCACATCCATCTTCTGAAAGTGAGAAAGTTAGCATTTTCTGTTAATTCCAAAGCAGTGGAAGACAGCATCAGAAAGTAAATTTAATGAATTACTGCAACATCAAATAAATGCAGGGTATCTATAAATAAAAGCTCGAGTTAAAAGTGTTACTGGGTTTCTGTGCTGATAATCATCATTCAGACACTGCAATTCTCAAACCTGTAGATGGGCTTTTATTTGATACTGCTTTTTCATCAGTCTTTTTTTCAATCATTATTTTAGAATTAAAAAAAAAAAAAACCACACAAGTTTTTTTCACTGGTAGAACATCCTCATGTGAAGAGCAGGTAATAGATTTGGCTGATCCAAGGAAAGGGCAAAAGGACAACTGTAACCCTAGTCAAGCCATATACTGGAGACTCAGGGCAACTGATGACTGCAAACATGCTTGTGCACAAGTCCACCACACCATACCATGATCCAACTGCTAGCACTTCCAAAGTCCTGCTCATTATTACCCATAACATGACTTGCCTTTATTTCAATGGAAAGACTGTGAGTGTTCCCCATTCCCTCCAGCTATGTTGCTTAATATTTGATTTTAATTAAATGTCATCTTTCAGAATCCTGCAGATTTTCTTAGCCAGTTTCCTATAACCTCAATATCTTCTTCACTGTCAGTGCCTCCTACCAGCCACACGCCAATTACATGCACACAGCAGAAGCCAAGTTTGCTGCTGTAAACTGAAGTCAGACCATACAATTCAATTTTCAATCTCATTTTTAAAGCCACAACACACAAGAAGCAATTCAGTGAAATCTCATTACTTTACTCAGCATTGAAATGTAATGACATTTTCTGCAGGTTTCTGGACTTTCCTGCAAATTCATCTCTTCATTAACACAATGTTTTAAAATACAATCATGAGATGCCAGTTGCACCTTAGAAATATTACAGATTTATAATCAGCTCTAGAGAAAATACAAAAAGGCTAAACTTCAGTGGCATGCTCCCTGTAAGCAAGATGCTTAGTATTTTGTCCAAAGCACAATGTATGTACTTTTTTATCTTTCCAATGACAAATAGTCATAATGTTGTTCCTCTCAGACTTGTCTTATTTCTCTTCTTATAGCTGATTATAGTCTTTAACCTACAGGCTTTCAGTTGGTTTACCAAATTTGTCATCTTGCTTGAATATCCTCCATTTACAGCATGCATCCTCATTTTACAGATTTTCATTCAAATAAACATCTCTACTGTTAAAAAATAGTTTGTCTGAAGTGCATTTCTCATTTCCTGCAGCTCCAATTATATTTTGCCTTCAATAACTCTTCACATGAAACTACCGTTTGTTTATAGTATCTAAACACTAAAAATAAGTGAAGTCTTTCTGGTGTGATTGATTCCCCATCTCAAGTTTAATACACAGACTCCTAAATTTAGCACAAGGCTAGTATACAGGATCGCTGTAATAAAAACATCTTTGTCTTTTATGAAACATAATCATACTGAAAAGGAGCAATATTAAGTGACCCTCATCTTCTAATAAATTGCAAAAAGCCTATTCAACTATTTTTATAGCTGAAATAATTCAACAGTATTGGAATTTACATATTAAGATTTATTTTAATGTTAAGACAGAGAGATGTAAACATGAGAAATCATTCCATTAAAGCAATTTCCTACAATGTAATTCAGTTCCATAAAAAAAAAGACTCTGTGATTATAGCTTTCAAGCTTGAAAGGTATTTATTTGTAAGATGCACACAGTATAGTTCAGAAAGCTGTAAAGCCAGCGTGTTACCTTTGACAATAATAATGGACTACAGTAAAGCATTTGCTACACTGCACTAAACTTTACTACAAATAGGCCAGCTGAGAGAACACAGAGGAAAAAGGGTAGAATGGCAAGTTGCAAGGGTACAGGAAGATAGATTCATTAGTGTATCACTAAGGTGAACTGTAAGCTTTTTACTTAATTAGGTGCTCATGAAAATTGGCTAATGTACTGCTCTAGAAACCAAAGTCTGCCTGGATGGAAAATTCTCCTAAGTGTTATGAAGAACACATCACAGTTTGAGAAATTTTATTGGCTACAATAAAATGGCCAACGAAAGGCAATTTGTCTTTTCAAGTTTTAACGCCTATTTTAGATTCTTTTAGTTAGAAATTAAAAGTAGAAGATGATAAGATAATTGTAGATGCCTGTTCTAACATGGACAGACAAATCATTGTCTACAGCTACAGAAATCCTCTTTTGGTTAGGAAAACTGCTCCAAGAACTCACCATGAAATAAACAGAGCCATAGCACAGTGTAACACACATGAGCTGTCAGGAAGAAAGAAAAAAAAAAAAAAAAAAAAAAAATCACACTTAGCAAGAGACTAGTATAGAGAGGTCTAACTTGGTCTAATATATAAATAAATATGTGTGTATAAAAACATATAAATATATAATATATATAAATATATATATATATGTGTATATATAAGTAAAAAATATTAAGATAATTAGGAGGGCTGGATACCATTCCCAGTTGGTACTCAGACCTATGTCCTTCAGAAAGCTGAGGGAAAGGTAAAAGAAAAAAAAGAAAACCTTTATGATCAATTTAAGAAGAAAGAACTTCAACATTCTTCTGAATAAAGAAAAGCAAAAAGATTTAGTTATGGTGTGTTAAGGAGAAAAAAAAAAAAAAAAAAAGAAGAGTAAACTTATGTATCTGATGTTAAAAATCTGACACCAAGAACACTATGGTCTGGCACTTATCACCAAAACAGATGGCTCAGAGTAATTTATCTCAGAAGTATAAAGCAAGATGTTACTTAAAAGGTAGCAAGGAAGGTAAAGACAAATAAACATTCCTGAATTTGGGCCAAGCCATCTCAAAAGTGTTTTCCTATTTTGACACCGATAGAAAACTGTTTTCTGCTATAAATCAGTAATTTCAATCATGATGCAAATTTTTGTAGCAAGCAAACTACTATAAGTTTTACTTTTAAATATTGATCATGGCAGAAAGTTCACTTGGCAAGCAACTACAGTTTACATGCAAAGGATCTTCCCAAGAGGCATCAAAATTATGAATCTGTCCTTTGCTAACTAGCAACAGAAAGTCAGACCAAATAAATGGATATATTAGTTCAGCACCAGTCACATCATAAACAAAAACCCTTTTTAGGCAGATTCCAGATGCAGAAAGGAATGCACTCTATGGACAACTGATGCTTTGGTTCTCATTTCCTTTCTTTCCATAGAATGGCATCTGCTTCTTAACACAAAAGGGCAGAAAAACAAGTCGATGAAAGACACAATGATTTACAGAGCATACTCTGAAGGTTTCTGGATGAACACCAATACTTGTACCCCACAAAGTGATATGGGACCTATACAGTACATGTAAATACAGAAAGCAATAGTCTACAGTCTTTTCACTGGCCTGAAGAGCTATCTTTCTATTACATACTGAATGTACTCAAAGATACTGACACTGGATATGACCTTTTAAAATGAAGGGCTGTAATGAGAGAGAAAATTACTACAGGACATTTAATTTGGGGGAAACTTACTGCATGACATCAACATATCAAGTAAAACTTACCTAGAAGTATGGATGCTTATTTTGTCTTAAGCTTTTGGCTAAAGATTTCATACACATGACTATTAGTTCATTGCAAGCAGATTTGGGGGAGCGGGAAGGCTAGGACACTTATTCTCCAGTTTACAGCACTACTTGCTTTACATTGATACAGGAGAATGAGTTTGAAAGCAGTGAGTTTTGATTTCCAGCATTTTCTGAAGGTCTAAGTACTTAATTTTAGGGCAAACAGCAACTGAAGATTTAAAAGTACACCTTGTCCCAAAAGCAAACTGATAGGCATAAGTAACTGTGAGAATACCTTGACCTCAGCTATCCATATCTTAAAAAGCAACTGCACCTATCCACAAGGTAGTCAGTTCTGTCAAAAACACAGTGGAAGAGCAAGCAGTGGTAGCCATGCTGTAATATGGAACAGAGCAGTGAACTACACAAAGGACAAGAAGGTGCTGTCCTTGGGAGGAAACAAGACAAAGTGGCAATTCAAAGTTAACAAGAAGCTACATAGGCAGTTAAATCTCAGTATTAGTACCTTTTGGATTCATAGGGTACTGCTCTCTTGGCTTACAAGACTGGACTAGTACATATTAACAGAGGAGAAATTAATACCCAGAGTGGTTAATAACTGCAACAGTTCTGCTCTATTTTCTGCCCATTATTTTCCAGGCTGAAGTTAAATTGTTGGTTTCAAACTGAAAGTCCTAAACATATCTACCCTACTGATATAAGGGTGCAGCTACAGCTGTGATGCCCCAACAAACACAATTTCCCTTAGTTTAATGATAAAGTAGAATGCAGGACTTCCAAACTCTGGATTACAATACTTAAAGGATTTATCCTACACCACATGATAGATTACCAATAAAAGGTCCATGATTACAAAGCCCAAGTCTTCTGACATGGTCTAAAACCAAAGGGTTCTCAAAAGGTTACAGTAAATCCTCCAATGGGGAAAGTCATGAAGTTAAGCATTACAGAAAAACGTAACTGAACACGTAATACTGACTAGAGTTTGTAATCCCAACATTAGCTGCAAAAATCAATTGTATAAAAAAATTGTATAAAGAAGTCTGTTTTAACTAGAACCATCTTTACCTGTATGCATTTTTTGAAACTGGTCGGGGGTCAAATTTGAATAGAAGGATGCACATTGAAGGATTAATGCTTCTATCTTGCTTATTCCACAAAGGCTCAGTTCAAAGTCATTCTGTAATAGCCTACAAAGGAAATAAAGATTATTATACTGCAAATGATGTAGAGATAACCTTGCTTCTATCCTGAAGGTTAAAGATTGCAATGTTCGCACTAGTAACTCACAACAAAAATAAAAAAATAAAACAGGACTTCCAAACCAGATTTGTTTCTATGAATGGCTTACTACCAAAATTCTTAGGGCAGTTGTTCAAAAATTTTGCTTGTCTAATTGAAATTTTTAGGAAGGAAACAAGCATCAGGAAAATACTGACAGAGTCTACACTGCTAGCAATACATGAAAGAAAAACTATTATGTAATTTTCTGCTCATTACCAATAAAGTACCACTACTCTTTTTCCCATCTTAAGTAAAGCAAAATGCTTCTGTTAGAATAAAAGGAGAAAATAGGACTCAGACTGTTGCAGAAGCTGGAAAAAGCCTGATCAAAGACACTCCCAAACCTATAAAATCAGTATACTTAAAGCCAAACTATTGTTAAAGTCCAGGAGAAAGTATTATTGTTTAACATCAGGGAAGACATCAGATACAAACAAAAATATACTGGACCAGAGTGTACATTTTGATAGATAGATTCCAGCACTTGTGGTATGTTTAAAATTCTGGCCATGCTCAGACTGCATGACAAATCTATTTTCTATTTCAAAACCACATAACAGCTTTCAAACATTTTGTGTTGTCCCAATGAAAATTTTTCTGGTAATAAAACTGCAGCCTGATCTTTACTTTTTGTGTCTGCTAAAATAATTATCAGAATGCTACTGACTAACCATACATAATCGTGTTTAACTGTTACTGAGAGGTTTTTCCATGCAGGAGTTCTCAAGGTAGGTGAAGAGGGGAAGAGGACAGGCACAATTCAATACCACAACTCTAAGGCCATCTGAGTAACCCAGTGACTGAAGCAACTTCTGTACGAAAAGCACAATTTTGAACCATACTTTCAGATATGTAAAAAGTGTCTCTCTTGCTCTTTAATTCCCATATCATTTACCTTAAGAAGCATCAGGAAATTGATGATCTTGACTACACCTTGTATTACCAGAAATAGAGCTACAGGTGCAGCATTTATACAGATTTTTTTTAATTAACAGCTTGCCAGTAGCTGCTGGCTCCTGTTAAGTCACAGTTCAACACTAAAACTAGCCTGCTGTTGCTGTCGTGGCACAAGTTCAGTCTTGCAATCTAATATTCTGCAAAGAAATTCTTCTGTTGCAGGAAATTAAATAACTCAGAGGTACAACACTCCTGACACTTGCCAAAGCACAATAGTGCAAGGGAGTGTGTGTGTATGTCCCAAAGTATTTTAAATTCTGTTCTGTGACAAAAGGAATTTCTTGCCCAAGATGACTTCAGTTTACTAGCTAAGAGCAGCAACAGCCCAGCTATCCCAACTATTCTGTTTAACATGCTACAAAATAATGCATTGGAGAAAACCAAATTCAATCACACCATAGGCTTTCTTTGCCTCTAACAAGTCAATCCCAAAATAACTGGTTTAGAAACTAATAATAAACTGAAGATGCAGACTTGAATTTTGGGTAACTGATAAACTAGCCAGGTGTTTTAGAAGATCCACCGTCAGCTTTATTTACAAAATCTAATCAGTTTCAAGGTGGTGTTATCACCCTTCTCAGACTCCTATTGCTTAATTTTCAATAGACTGCAATCATACTGGACTTCTACAACTGAACTACCAGTTCTGGAAGACTTCAATCTTCTACATACAGATCTTGTTAGCTTTTCACAAAGCTTGGGATCTCGTGCCCCAGCTGCTTTATGTCAGTAAGCTTAAGTAACACTGACCTGCTCAAACCTTCCACTCCAACTCTTAAAAAGAAACTGAAGCAAAACAAAATTACAGTCACAGTTCAAACCAGAGCACAAATTTCCTAGAGCAATGGACATTTTGTGAACTAGAGCACAATGCCATTTCCAGATAATATATTTAAAACATAACACAAACCATGTTATGGTATTTCTGAAACCTTTTATACTTCCTTTTTTTTTTTTTACCTTAAATTTCTGATTTTGTCCAGATATCCAGGCAGTATCTACATGCCATACCCTACCCCAGTTTATTTATTCAGGATACTATTTCTTCTACCAGAAGGGATTTAAATGGCAGATCTTCCTATTCATTATTTACTCCTCTGGAACATCGTGTCATTCCTTATTCTGTACCTGCTAGCTTTCATTTAAGCTTTTCTTCTCATAGTCCAGAATTTTCTTGTCTTGCCTTATGTCCTTCTCTCACCTCCAAACCTACTCTGCCTCTAGATACTTGCATGGTTATTGGACATTTATTTTTCTGTTTGGTAATTTTTCTGTCCCCAGAAGAACATGATGGGTTTCTTCATAACTCAGGTTCTTCAGCATGCTTATTGCACAGTCAAAACAGTCATGAAAATTATTCACTTCATTCCACAAGAAATTCCAAACAGGTCCCTACCATATACTTGTCAATCCAACCAGCCTAGTGGATAAACTACAGATTGTTTAACTGTAGGAACCTGGGGTATCATCAAATCTGGCAGATGTTTCCCATTAGAAGACAGGGATGCCAAATAATCCTCTCAGGGATGCACACAATTCTCCAACAAGGTTGGGTCAAATAACAGTCACCCCTCTTTCCCAAATGACCCAAATCTCACAGTGGGTATTGTTTCTCACTTAGTGAACAGGCTGCACAGAAGTCAAACAGGTTTTTTTTTCCTTCCACTTCAATAAGTGAATCTTTTGCTGACAACAACTTAACTGAACGTAAAACGGAACAGGAGGAATATCAACGAACAACTGAGCTGCACCAGGCTCAACGCTGGGTAAGACATCCTCCTTCCTGTTCCAAGTTTTATAGATGGGAAGTTCAGTAGACAACTGCTCCCCCCCTCTCCCCAGCCCCCAATATCTCAACAGGACTTGCAGGCTGTGTTGCTAAGTCACACTGCAAAGATGCAAATAAGCTGCTGCACCAAAAAGGAAAAGCAGCGAGTTTTCTATTAACAGACATATTTAACATTAGCAGTTTGGAAAGCTAAACCTGGTAACAGCATTTTAAAGCGGCCCCTGTCACATTTTTGAACATGCAAACTCTAACATATGTTACTGAATCTGCTACCGCTAGTTGTACTTTTACCAAAAAAACTCAAATTTATCACATTAGTAATTTTAATTATGCAGATTTCAATTTTACAGTTCAAATCTTTGTTTTATCTTATATTTTCCTTTTCTTCCCAATCTGCAGCCTACATGGGGAAGTAAACTTTTTGTCTCTGAACCAGAAACCAGAGCCAAGCATTAGCCAGTGACTCATGCAACACACTGATGATGATGCCAAAAAGATCTAAATTAATACTGGAAAAGTCTCCGCAAAACAGACAGCAGCACAAGACTGATCCTAACCATGGCTCTGAGAACTCACATTGCAAAATCTTCCTTGGAAGCCCACAAAAAAAACAGACTGATGATTTTTGCTGAGATAAGGGACAATTAATTTCAAAGAGCTTTAGTTTGTCTTTAAAATGTGTACCAAAATGCTATATTAAAAAATAAATCTAGATCGAGTGATTTCTTGCCTGTTTGTTGAGCAACTTGTTATAAAGATATTGACTAACAATTCAGTTTAATAAGCAGTTCCATTGTAATTACAATTTTGCATGTCTTTCAGAAGGTAAAGGGGCTACAGCTTCTATTGTCAAGGATATATTACTGTCTGCCCATCAGAAATTAACTTATGTCCATAAAGCACATTAAGTAAAATGCATTAACAGAGTGGTTCATGGAACAAGCAATACACTAGATTAATACTGTACAGTGCTGTTCACTGGTCCCTACTTAAGACAGACAGAAATATAATAGCTTCATTTTTTCACCTTTTCCTCAGTGTGAGCATCAAAATTGACATTTATAAATATTAAGCCATGCCCGACTATTTCAGAAATAACACTCATAGCTCAGAAGAGATCCCCTTCAAATCTACAGTTGAGGTACCCATTTACAGCATCAGCATGAAAATGGTAGATAATTAGGTAATTTTTCTTTTTTTCTTGCACAAAGTGCAAAAAAGCACACTTGGTGAAAGCAGGGATATAAAAGACAATTTTAGTGGGCAACTGTCACTCACTACTGTTGCCAACTATGGCAATACGGCTCCCAGAATTCATTAGGTATCCTGACAGACAATTAAAGGGATGACTCAATAAAAAACTGTTGACAATCACTCATAAAACTACTGTTTTAATAAAGAGGTTTCAGGCTCCATTAGCTGATTTATTGAGTTCCCTTCAAATAATCAATTCAGTCCAGCTGCTTGCGCAGTTACATAAAGTCAACATAAAGTTTACACAAAAACTGCCAGTCAGAAAACAGCCACAGAGTAAGTTTTTACACTCGCTACAATTATCTAGAGGGACAAATACTTTCAACACTTCGATGCCTTTCTAGACTCCATTATTACTGGGTACCACTGCTTTAACAGAATTATCTTTTTGTCACCCCATCAACCCTGCTTGATGTTATTACACTTCTTTAAGTTACATTTGTGCTTTTAATAACACATTATTCATCTTGGGCTCCACCTGCTGGCCTTGAAACAAGCATAAGTGTTTACAGGTCCTACATAAACAGTCCAGCCTTTTCTCCTTTTTTTTTTAACCCCCTTAGACAGAAGTGTTTAAGCCAGCTAAAACAGAGGTACCCCTTAAAATGTCACATACACTATCAATGCTATTTCCCTATGTACTCATTAGTATTTCAGTACCTTCTTTGACCAAAGCTGATGTTGCATTCATAACACCTGTTGTGTTTCTATACTCAGGGCTGGATGTTAGCCTTAAAATTTCTAAAGGAAAACATACTGTAAGTCAGACAATTAACAAATATTAAGAGGAAAAAAAAAAAAACCAAACTGAAGAGATTCTGTCATAGACTCAATAAGTACATACCTATTTAATCAAAAAAATCTTTATACAGGTGTAATTCTTTCAAGCTCACATTCACATAAAAGAGGGTGCTACAACTACAGGGATGAGATAAGCATATTCCACAGAGCTGCCATTACGAAGTAGATGTGCTCAACTCAGCTTTCTCGTCATTCACTTATAGTCTCTCACAGATCAAGGGGAGGACAAGATGAAAGATTAGGTCAGCACTGGCTTCTACACTTGCAACTTGATCCTACAGCAAGTCCAAAGCTTGATCAAAAGCTGGCTTTCTATCTGCATTTCAGCAGAAAATGTGTCTTCAGAACTATCCTTATAGATGAAGGAAGTGGCTTAGTTCAAAAAAAAAAAAAAGATAAAAGAAGGAGTTCAAATCAAAAAGGCTAAGTTGTGGCATAACACATGCCTTCTGGTTTTCTTTTTTGAAGACAATACAAGACAGAATATGCACATAGTCCAACATGACATGGTCTGCAGAATGGGGGAAAGAACCCCACCCTAAGGCGGAGACAGTGAAGACTTCTTGCTCTCTGGATAATGAGCTTTTAAAAATCTAGCTTGATTTTTCCTAGTCAATAAGACAACAGTTAACAAGGATGAAATGATAGCAACAATCTCCTATTTCTGTAATATGTTTCTAGTTTGCTGTGTAACTTACGCCTAATACACACAAACCAGCTTGACAAGAATTACAAACATCCTGTAATTAAGCATTCTGCTCCAAATGGCACTGCCGATTTGGAAATGACATTAAAGTAACTGCCATTCTTATTCTGTGTTACTGTACTCTGTTAGATAGTACAGCATGTTGTTTTGCTCATTTTAACAATCTGTTAAAAGCCTGAGTGGATATTTGCCAGCATAAGGTAGCCTTTACAGGGACTATCAAGAGACCAAAACATGATAGATTGTGTATGTTCTTTTCATAGGGTTCTACCATCATTTGGTTGATTAGAAGCAATCAGTTCACAATTTGGCATAAAACCATTTTACCCTTAAGAACTCCCAGCAGCAGCCTTTGAAAAATGAAGCCATTTGTTATGTATTTTGTTTTCACAAATGAAGCATCATAAATAACATCTGTCAGTTACCACAGTGATCTCAATTGCTTCTCAGCTGATCCAAAACTGTTGTTTAGGTGCAGTCTAAGAGACAGCTAAAGATCATTAGTCACTGAGCTCCGATAGTTTTATGTACCACAACAATAACTCATGGTCAGGAAAGTCTGAAACTATTTTACTGCTTATTTTGAATTTGTCCAAAGGAAACCGAGCATTACATTCCTCAAATGACCATAAAAGAATAAAATCACATGCATTATTTTCAGTAGTGGAATGAGATTTTTAAATATATATTCACTGAACTTTAAAAACATGGAAAACATGCTTGATTCATTTTTAAAAGTAACCTACCTTTCCCCCCCTCCCCAAAAAAGTGTCTCAGTTGCATTTTTTTAAAGCATTTTACCCATTTGCTTTTGCATTTCCCTTGTGTAGCACATGCTCCTGTGTAGTAATACTACTCATTAAAGATCAAGTGGAATAGATGGATCAATAACCTGATGCCTTTCAGGTTGCTCCATATAAAGACAATTTGTAACTAAACTAGGGTTTGTAACCAAGGTGAAGAGTCAGTCTTCACTGCAAGAGACAGCAATGCAAAGGAGAACACTTAGAAAAACACAGAGAACATGTAAGGTGCATGCCATTCCCAAGTTTAATGAGCTAATTTTACTTTCAGCTCCTTGATGTCTCTCTCTGGCGTTTTACTAGATTAAATCCACTGTACAGCTCCCAAAAGAAACTAAGGCCAGTAAACATCACCCTTCACCACACCATGTTTTAAAAACATTTGCAAGGGATGGAGTAAGAAAACTTTTCCTCCAGTTTCTCAAGAGCACTAGCTTCTCCTCTGCCACAGATCTAAAAACCCAGAGTCTTTTGCTAGACCTTTTCCTCCTTTTAGGCAAAGACTGTTATTTTTAGCTTTCACATCAGTTAGGTTTTCTTCAGTGAGCAACCAGCTCCAAGTCCTTTTTTTGGGGCAAGAAAATCTATTTTCCATTTCATATTCATAGCAAGTCCGTGCAACGTGTAGTTAGAGGAAATACTTAGTGAAAGAATCATATATACCTGCTCTGCTCTTATGCTCTTCCCTCAAGATGTTCCTCTAGACCCTCCCAGAAAAAGAATACCAGTCTGTATGGACCTTTGATGTGACCCAGTATGGCTGGTCTTATATTCTTAAACTTAATTTCCTCTGACACAAGGGCTGCATTCACCCCTTGTGTTTTTATTCCCACTTCATCTACAGTAAGTCTGGGCTTACTACCTACCCTGAACACAACTTAGGAGGGGCCACGGGCATGACAGACATCCTACAAACTTGGGGGGGAAGAAAGGACCAAGAGAAAACACAAACCCACAGCAGTTAAGTAGATAAAAGAAGTCCTGCAAGTATTCCTACTTAAGAAAAAACACATTCATTTCTTTCAAGATAGCAGATACGAAATCAACACTACAACACAAAAGCAGCTTCAAAGCTTATTGCTTTGAGTTCAAATAATCCTTCTACAGGATATTAGACAAGGACAACACCGTTTTGTTAGTTCTGCTGTCAACAAAGTCACTTATTTAATTGTAAATTTAATGTGTTCTTCAAAAAACATGCCCTTAAAAGTAATTTGGCTGATCACTGTTAGCATTCAGAAGGTCCACCTGGAATTGCTCTCAGAAGAGCGACACTAATGTCTAGGTCTACCTACTTCACTGAAGGCATATTATATATCTGGTTGTTTCCACTTTTAAGAATGTAGTTGCTGTGATGGCAGCCCTCCTCTGGTAGTCTAGAACAAGTGTAAGTAGCAGACAAGAGAGGTGCATAAATGTACTGAAGCACTGCCAAACATAGAAAAATACTAGCCCACCTTTTAGACACTTCACTTAAAAATATTAACTGAGTATTAGTAATAAAAATAGATAGCAAGTTGGCTTCGGTTAGAGCTGGGATACATAAATCTCTGTATAGCCATGACCAATTGAATCAAACTGCAAACTGCTGTTAAGAACTATGGGAAGCCTGAAAAAAACTCAACCAAAAAAATGTTCTTGAATTTAACTGAAAAAAATCAGTTTCTGTTTATTTTGACTTTTGAAAACTGCATAATTACACAGCTGAGAGTGAACTAGTAATCAAATGCACCTCAGAGCATCCTGGGTCCTGTTGGCCTCATATAATCAGAAATCTCCAAAAAACCCCCCCAGTGTTTTCAACACCTACTAACTGAAACAACAGTAGGTTTCAGTGTCTTTCAATAGCTATTTCTTGACAAAGTGCCATCAAAGGCCCACCATACGTTAGAACAATTATCTAACTCTTGTATGTGACAAAAGTTGCACTAGCCACCAGCAACATAAAAATTGTCATCACACAATCAAAGAAAACACGTGTTGGTTGACACTTTAAAACACCCCAATGGCTGCTGTTGGATAAGTTCAGAACTGTTAAGTTTCTTGACCAAAAGGCGCCCGCAGGACCGGCGTTTCCCTCCGCGCCACCGCCGGCCCGCCGCTCCCTTGCAGCGCACCACCCCCCCCCCCCCTCCCGCCCCGCCACCCGGAGCCCGTCAGCTCCCAGCCAGGCTGCGCCGCGGGCCCCGGCTTCCCACTCGTGAGAGATGAAAGAACTCGAAGCTCTTCCTGAGCCTGGCCCGCCGCCCCTTCCGCCCATGCACGAAGGTGAAGGGGCGCAGCCCGCGGGACCCGCGCCGGCCCGGCTGGGCACGGCAGTAACCCCCTCACAGCTGGGAGCCGCCGCACGCCGCACTCACCCAGCGCGCGCCGAGAACCCCCACACAACCCCACCACAACGTCTTCCGGGAACGCAGCCAGTACAAAGCAACGCCCGCCCCTATTGGCTCCGGGAGCCCCGCCCCCTCGCACGCTATTGGGGGGCAGATTCCCCGCCTCTGCTTCTCAAGAACACAGGTGCCCGGTGGGTGCCGCCTTCTCCCTTTCCCGCCCCCGCCCCGCGCTGTCCCGGGCGCCATGAGGGCGGCCGTGGCCGGCCCTGTCGCCACGGCGGGAGGACGACCTGGCCTTGGGGTGTTTCGCGGGAAAACAGTACTGGGGGCTAGAGGCACGTCACCTTCAACGCAGCCCTGTATTCATCTCTGCCATAGTGGACTGGAGAGATCCTCTGGTATTGTGCAGCAAGTGCATTGCTTCTTGGCCATCTCTGCCGGTTTGCAGTGTATTTTGTTTCAAAGTATGAAGTAATAACATCAAAGGGCTCATACCTCTTGAGGACTGATACACCCAACACTGGGCTGTTGTCAGTGGTAGTGAGTTTGGATGTAGGTACTTACCCCCTTCTCAAAGGTCAATGTGTGGGGTGCACATGAACGTGATGACCTTCAGGAGAGACTCCACTTCCAGAAACGCCCCAAAGTCATTGAGTCCCGCGCTTGCAATGGTATGAATTCAGGCCAGGACAGCTTTCCTGAGGATTGAGAAAAACACAAGTGACAAAGCCAAATTTGCTTTCAGTTTTTAAGCACAGCATGATCGGAACTGATAATTAAATGTTTAGTAATTTTACTTAGATCTGCAGATTTAGGCTGGGATTGGATCTGTGCCGCCCTGCTGTTCTTTCAGGCTGAAATATTAACTTGTCTTTTTTTCAAATATAATTTCAAACTTTATTTCTTTTTTTTACAGGTGGCAACAGAGGGTTTCACTGGAGCCTGTATATCAGAAATGTTTTCTGGTGAAGCCTATAAGGGAAGACCACAAAAGCCTTGACTGCTTTTCTAGGTTCTAACACTGATAAACACAGTACACACAACATACCAAACACTAATGAAAAAAACTGCCAGGGGTATAAGAGTGTGTAACGTGGCTTGTGAGGCAAAACCTTTTCCTCCTGGATGTAGAAAACCCGAAGTCATTGTCAGCTTTCCCCCTGGTGTGGCATATGACATTGAGCAAGTTCATCTCAATACTCGCCTTCTCCATCTTCAACAAGGGGATGATAGCACTGACCTTTGCAAGGTCTTTTGAGATCTACTGCTGAAAATTGTTGGGTGAGTGTATTACCATCATTATTTGTACTACTGCTTTTGAAACACAGTAATAGATTGTAGTTATTACCTACATTTATCAACCTTGACACATATAAATCTAAAATAATATTTATGTTTTCAGGTACAGAGTTGTTATTTAAAACAGCTATCTGATTAATAAATAGACAAATTATACAAACCTCTTAATCTCCATTACATTAAAATTGGTAAAATGCATGCACATTAAATGTAATTTGTTGTTCTTTGCTGTCACTCTGTTTCTCAAAGTATAGACTCATCACTGTGACCAAAGATTATTTCACTTCTATGCTTGATACCCATTAAAAATCTTCAGCATACCTTCAGTAGGAGTTAATGTCCAGGGGAAGAAGAAAAGGAAGTCTGTAGGTGTAGAACTTCATGGTGTTAGTTTTTTCTGATTTTTAATTATTTCATTATTTCTAATACATATAAGGTTAGAATAACTTCACAGTCATTTAAAAACGTTTTTAGGAGGCTTCACAAAAAAAGCCCACTGCAAGGATTTGTGAATGCCAGATGTGGTGGCCATTCAGACTCTTCGTATTTCTTCTGTTTACTTTTTGTTCTGCCTAAAACAGCTCAGATATTGTTGTCCCTTTTAGACCCTGTCCTAGGGGATCTGTGTATGGCTGCCATTGTTTGTCAAATTCAAATAGTTTGATCCCAAGTAGGCAGTGATTCTCTATCCACTTTAAGTATCTTCAATGAAGAGAGTGGTACTGGCTGTCAGCACAGAACCTCTATTGGAGAAAGCTAAAATACAAGCAGGAGCTTAGTGAAAAGCTTGTAGAATTGTCCTGAGTTAGTGTCAAAAACTAAAAGCGAAACAGTCCTGACATTTATTTTAAAACTTTGTTCTACCCTTTAAGTGCTGGAATGTATGTTGTTTGGAATGCATAAAGCACACCTTAAATGGATTAAGTATCTTTCCCCTGACAGCTCTCAAAAAGTAGTTGCTAAAGAGGATACATCAGTGACCCAGGCAGTTTTCTAGAATCAGTTCTTGCTCTGATCCTATTTGGTATCTCTATCAACTGTCTAAATGATGTAAGATCTTTAGTAACAAAATCTGTACCTTAGTAGATGTGTGGATAATTCACATGGCTAATTAGTTACAGTCATTTGATGTGAGCAATTAAATCACCCCAGACCAATAAAATGCATTTGAATGGTAGAAAATGTGAGCAAACACATCTGGAAATAACGAATGCAGGGATGGGGGCTAGCTTGCCAAAAAAGTACTTCAGAAAATAATTTAGCTGTTACTATATGCAAATGTTTCAACACGACCTCTCAGAGTAATATTGTGGTAAACTGGACTAATGTAATCCTTTAATGTATAAAATACAGAATATATAGAGGAGACGGAAGAGCAATAGTACCTTTGTCCACAGCACTAGTAACACTGGAACACTGCACCACTTCTGGAACCCACTGTTAGGGAGGAGAGGAAAACTCTAGAAATAATACAAAGGGGGAACCTAAAAATAATGAAGGGGGTAGATAACAAGGTATAAAACGGGGGTGTAGGAAGCTCAAGCTATTCAGCTTATCAACGAGAAGGCCGAGAGGTGTGACTCCATCACAGGCACCGACCACTGCAAATGGCGAAAAGGTCAAGTTAGACAAACCCACAGGGATCACGTGCCAGCATTACCTGGCTGCGCTCCGCCTGGCGAGCCCCCTGCCACCGCACGCATTTCCGACACCGGTCGGGGCCCCGAATCTCCCAGTCTACAGCCGTGAAAAGCACCGTTGAGTTTCCGATGAACAGAACACCTCTAGCTGCACTGCAAGTCGGCGGGCGTAGTGCCGCAGGCCGGTTAGTGCGGGGTACGCGCACCCATCCCGCGGGGTGACACAGCGGCGCCGACCGCACCGTGAGGGCGGCCCGCTCCCGCGCTGCCCGCGGCGCCTCCGCCCGGACGGACAGTCCCCTCGGCCAATGCCGCGCGGATCAGCCAGCCAGTGCGGGGAGGCGGGGCGGAAATGCATCCAATGAGGCTTTGGTTGCTGGGCGCGATCGCAAAGGGATTACCCAATAGGAAAATTCGCGGGGCGGGAGGCGCGGTCCGGTTTGCGTGCCGCCCGCAGGCAGGCAGCGTGAGGTGAGGGGTGGCGGCCGGCCTCGCTGCCCGCCGGCGGCTGAGCCGATGGGGCGGCGGGCGGCCAGGCTGCCTGTGACCTTCCGCTAGCACTTCTCCCCCTCCCCCCCCGCCGCTCCTCCGTGTGAATGTTGAGGAATGATAACGCCCTGCTTGGAAAAAAAAAAAAAAAAAAGAGTTGGAAAGACGGTGCTGATACGGGCTGATTGGGAAACGGGTTCTCCTCCCCGCTGGGCCTTTCCTGAGGGACGCTCGAGCGGGGCCGGCTTCGCAGGCAGTTATTTGCCGAAGTGCGGTTTCGGAAGAGCACGCGTTTTCCAGCGTTGCCCTCGGACCTTTTTTTTTGGAGCGGCCGTGGGGGCCGTCGGGAGAACCGTGCTCCCCCAGAGGTGGCCGCGGGAACGGGGACCCGGCGGGCCTGAGGGCAGCGAGCCTGCGGGCTTTGTAGAGAGGAGAAACCCCGTGTGCTGTAGAAGCGCAGCCAAAAATCGTAGTAGAAAAGGTAAATGCAAGAAAAGGGTTAATGACTGCTTCCACCTCCCCCTCCTCCCACCCGGTTGGGTAAAGATGGTCTTGGATACCCTTTGTAAATAGGAATGTGGAGGTGGGAGGGGAAATTCAGCCCGATTTGGTCTACTATGCCGTGTCGGCGGGTAAGAAGGCGGCAGAGAGGCTGATGCAGTCCGGGGGCTCTCCCGGGAGAAGGCGCGGGGGGACGGACGCGCCTCCCGCGGGAGCCGGGCACCGGCGGGGCGGGGCGGGGCGGGCGGGAGCTGCGGGCGGGGGCTCCGGCTCCCGGGGAGCGGGGGGCGAGGGAGCAGCACAAGGGGCTTTCGCTGATGTGCTGCCCAGCGGTTGCTGAGTATTTTATTGAAGAGTTGGGATTTTTTTTCTTTCTTTTTTTTTTTTTTTTTTTTTTTTTTTTTTGGTACACCCGCCTCCTTGAAGCCAGCACAAGCAAGGAAAATAAGCTGAGGACAGAGAAATAAGAGAAGACGGAGGAGATGGTGAGCAGATCATTGGGTTGGGGGGAGTGAATGAGGTTGCCGGGCTATTTTCTGTGCGAGGTTCATGTAGGGTGTAGTTTGGGATGATTTTGCATCACGGTTGCAGACTAGTCTTCTTTGTTTGCTAAAGGTTGCTGGTTAAGGTTTCAGAGCGTTCATCAGTTTATTGTGAGATTCGGAACGAGGAGTTGGTGTATACGAATGGCTAAAATTTCATATGCGAGCCACACACACAAGCAACCCCTAAACAAACCAACCTTGTATTAATCCTGCAATATGATGGGCAGCTCTTGTCATGGAGGGAAGTCATTGCTCAGGTTATTTGTGGCATGCATAGGAGATGAGTCTTTTTGTAGCAAAGACCAATCAAAACTAACCTATTTCTTCACAAAGGTGAAATCCATTACAGACTTAAAAGCCGAAGTTAGTTGCTTTTTTTTCTTTTAATTTTACTCGCAGTATTTCTGTACATTATTAAAATCTAATGTTTGCAAAACTTGATAAACTCTTTAAAATGTTCACTTCTATCATGCAAAGACTGTCTCCTCTGTTTTTTTTTTTTTGTTTTTTTTTTTTTTTTAAAATGTAGACACTTGTTTGTGTACGTAGAAGGGGGAATTCTTGTAACATGTACTTTGCTTTTTACAGTGTACTGTTATGCCTTAGGTAGGTCACAATACAAAAATGTGATTCTTAGCATCTTAAAAAAAAAAAAACACCGTAAGCAGATTTTTTTGTATCAAGTGAAGACCTGTTTTTATACCAGTAATATCTTAAACACTAGATACAAGTTTGTTGGGAAAAAAACCCTCTGTTTTGTATTAATGGGAATGCTTTATGGTAAAAATCATGATTGTAAATGGCAGAGTATTGACATTGGCCGATTGTATCTTCCTGTGGCTGAAGTGCTGCAGTCTGTATTAAGTACATTAAATTTATGGAAGCTTAAAGGGCTAAACATATTTTGTTTACAATATTGTGCAGGACTGCATGGTGCAGTAGTAAAATCTGAAATTTTAGTGGCTTTAGGAATGTTGCAAGGCACTGCAAAAGAGAAAAAAAATGCAGCCTCACATTAAATCTGCTGTGAAAAAAAAAGATTTGTTATAATAAAGTAGTACAGGTTATATATGGTGACTAAAGTAACAGAAAGGGCTGGGTAGTTTGGAGTTTCTACAGAAAAAAATAAGTTGTGAACTATGCTGTGATCTTCATCATGCAAGGTATTTGGATGGATGGCTGTTAAATTTATTTTAAGTAACATCTCTGTAAATGCCTGTCAGAAATATTTAAATTATATGCTTCATTAGGCAGATGGGTTTATCTTCCCATTGCTTGGCTAAAGGAATGTATTAGGGCAAGGTTTAGAAGAACAATACAGTTTGGCTGCATAGTTTCACTGCATAGTTGATCCTCACATATTGTTCAGAAATGCATAGAATGTATTTTATTTGACATTGGTGATCTTTATAAAGTTGACTTTGACTTTATTTTTATGTCATAATTGCCATCAACATAAATAACTGAATTTTGATTAATATAGTCCTAGATTAGACCTACTATTTAGTTAGAATGGATGAAAAATAGTTCCCTTGTTTGATTTTCATCTATTCATTCAAAATCTCTGTGATGGATTTCAGTCTCAACAATTCTTTAATATTGGAAGAACTGGTAAGAGCTACAAATATAGAGAGATTCCCTTTGTATTGAGTTAGGACACTGTGCTAAAAACAGCAAAATTCCTGCCTTTTACTTCAGATTTTGTACAAACTGCAGTTTAGAGAGATATCTTATACTGAAGACCATCTGCATGCATATTACAGTTATATAAAACTAGGCTTCTGCATTTGATTTTATGTAATGCAACACATTATTTCTGCAGTGCTTTTGGTGGATCTTGGTTAGTGTTAGAATTGATACACTGTGAGGAAAACTTGTTAGAATTCTTGTGCTACCAGATTTATGATTTGTTGCTCTTAATATTTTATTGTGTGAGTATAAATCATTGACACAAACATTGTAAACAAATACTGTAGCAGCTAGGTGCAAGATTACATTTAGTTTATGTCTTTACAGTTTATCCAGAGTGTGACAGTATCTTGTCTGGTGTGACTGCATTCTATTCCTTATAGCCATCATAGTGATCTTCAAAGCAGAAAGGTTAGGTCAATTTTTTTACTTTATCTCCTGTCTCTACAGAAGAAGGAAGAAAAAGGCCAACACTAGGGTTACATCAATATGGATAGGGAAAGAACTTATTGGATGTGTTGTGTTCAGTTACCTTATTCAGACTTTATATGAGTTACCTGGAAATTAGCATTGAGATTTCTGTTAAGATTAAAATCCACATATTTTTAGAAAAAGTGTTCTTTCCATAGTGCAAAACATTTAGACTATACATGTAACTTGGCAAAAATATTTTCTTTAGAAAAGGGCATTAGCAGTATGGGTTTAAGCTTTAAAATAAGAACAAGGAAATCTTGACGTATTCGCTTAAATTCCAAGTAGGATGTGGTCAACCTGTGTGCTGAAGCTAGAAGGTTAGGCACCTATCTCAACATCTGAAAAAAGTAACAAACATCTGAAAAAAGTAGCAACCATCTTACATAATTAAATGTTTTTTATTTCCCTCAGTTAACTTGTGTAAAACAAAGCCAAACCCAAAAAACTGCTGAGCAAGTTTTTTGTACCTTGTCTGTCCTTTTCATTCCTACCCTTGCATTTCACAGACAATTCAAAACAAGCTGTAAAGCTACTTCTGGTTCTACATGGTGAGGCTCTAGAGATCTAGGTCTGCTGCATTAGCTTAGGTCACATTAATTTTGTATATAAGACAAATAACTAATTCTAGTGATTCTAATTCTTTTTATGTGTCTGCTTTTCTGCAATAATGTAAGAACAGGTAGCTCAATTTAGTAGTATCCAATCTTTTGAAGGGCTGGCAGTCAGCTCTCTAGCAGTCTCATTTTCAGGAAGTAGCATTTTTGGTGTGTGATGTGTAAATGGCTAATCATTTAATAGTAATTGGACAGCTTCTATTATTCATCATTAATTTATACAGACTAAATCAAGCAAAATATCATTTTAGAGTCCTGTTGAGACTCACTTCTTGCCACTGTGTTTGAGGATGGTTTGACATGTTGACCAACCAAAATACATGCCTTTCTTGGAACATGAGTTAATCATGAGAATAAAAAAAACGTTCAAGAGACCCATGACATCCTGTAGGAATGTATATATGGGTGGCATTTTTAAATATTTTAATCTTTTGTGGAGAACACTTCAATTTAGTTAATGAAGCTCATATCTAGTCACTACTCATTCTTACGAAGAACATGACTGAATATATTTTCTTACAATATTTGTCATTACTGGGAGCATACCACTATCAGAACAAATGGCCTCTTTCTGAAAATAATTAATTTTAACTAAGGCACCATTATACCCCCGAAATGATTGGTTTTATTGATTTTTTTTTTTTAAACTGATTACTTTACTGAATTCTGTTAAAGTTGATACTGTGTTTATACCCTCATATTTTGCCATGTAGTTATATTGATGTCCAATCTAGATAAAATTGATGGAAATGACTCTGGTTCCAAGTAAGAGCTGTCAAAAGTTGGTTCTAAGAGACTGGTCACAAAAAAGTCAAGATATCTGTTTAATCATATCTTTAAAAATCAAGCCCTCTGAGGAGTTACCCTAGAAAAACAAAACCAGTGGGTACTTCTGTAGATATATAAATCTGAGTTTTCTCAAGTGTAGACTTCCTGCACAAGGTAGAAAATGTTTACTAGCAGTAGTACACTGAGGAGAGAACCTGTGAGCCTGAATATGTGCAGTTCTGCATCTCTCCAGATAACTCCTTTGTGAAGGATCTCTTGATCTGATTCTGCAGGTCTTAATCCTCTGTAATCAGCTGATATTAATTACTATGAGACAAGTAGAGTGATTTTGAATATAGAGAATATTTAGAAAGAGCAAAAATGTAGTATTTAGATCACAGATTCCAGGCTGAGTAGCCCAAGGAAGTATTTTTCATCCAACACTTGTCTGCTGGTGATACTGCTGGTGGCAGTATTACAAGGTACTAAGATCCATTAGGAACACATGCGTGGAATTGTGCTTCTCTGCTTCATCCACTAGTTTATATTGCACTGGACTTTTCTGTTTCTGAATTATGTTCAGTGTGCATTGTATCTACAGATATGATAGCTTTCTTAGACAATTTAGGATCTTTGTTCCATAAGGGCCTTGACTGCATTGTCAAAATCTCCTGTGCATGCTTCAGTTGATGTTGTTTATAATTATGGTTTTCTTGCATCTCAGAGCACATGCATTTTGTTTCAGAAGCTGCAACAGGGTTTCCGTGAGCTACTGTGCAGATATATGCCAGTGTACCACTAATCTATTAGTTTATGATTTGTAGGTCAGGGAGAAATTGAGATTTTGCTGCCTAAGCAGTATCATCTCTTTGTTGCTTCAGTGCTTACATGACATCTCAAGTTGGCTGAAGATTAAAAGGACACTGTCAAGGTATCTTTCACAATTTCATTTTTATTAGTTGTTTTGTTCGCCTTATTATTGCTGTCATAAGGCATTGGAAGCTTGAAGTCTACTGCCTTGCCAACAGGCCTTTGTCCTCCAGAACTGTAAGTGTTTAGCTGCTTATGGTTTATATAAGAGTTGTGAAGCATTTACTGTCTTATGAAATACATTACTGAAGAGTTACAGCTTAAACATTGCAAGCAAGGGAGAGGGAAGAAGTGAGTTAAATCAGTTTGGGGCCAGTCTTGACACTGTGTAGTTATGGCAAACTCAAAATATTTCTTCTTTTCCGTATTTGTTTGAGAATTTAATAATTTGGGAGTATAGAATTAGGCATCAGTGTTTCCTTTGCACAGTCATCCCTGAGACTAGAATTTCCAGGGGATTGGTATCAAGACTTACACTCTTAGTAGGATATATTTTGAATTATCTAATGAAGTCATCTGTGTAAGCATTCTTACAGGTGCAGTGGTATTGATTGACTTGGAAGTGTTTAACAGTAGCTTAGTTTGGGTTACTGGACAAAAAAAAATGTCTTTACAGGATCTGGGCTTTATATCATATGTGCCTTTTTTATTTTCTAAGCTTAACTTTGTTCCCCTCTTGTGTTATCATAAAAGGGGTGATCATGGTTTTTTTTTTTATACAGAAAAATGCTACCTTAACTTGTTGCTGTAAGAAAGTGTTTTCTTAATTGATCTACATTTGTTGCAATGTAAAGTTAGTGAAACTAGAGCTACTGTTTCCAGTAATTTAGTTGCATGTTCTTCATCTGCCGTGGCAGTGTAATTTCTACCCGTGAGTTGGAAGCCTATCAGCACAATTCTTCCATGGGATCTTTTCATTACACTAAATGTTCTCTATTTAATTTGGGTTATATAGTGATAAAATTTCAAGTAACTGCCATTCAGAACAGTGACAGAAGCGATCACGCAGACTTCTACTGGATTACTCCTATGGCTAAGAAACTGTATTGCAATGTTTAACTAATCAACAGTGTCCATGTTTACTGGATTCACAGCTTGATGGGAGCTGAATGTATGTGGTGATATTGGGTAGACTGACTTTTACACGTTAAATGAAAAAAATAATAATCTTTTTGGCAGTATGCAGAGTAGCAAAGGTTGCAGAGATTCCTCAGAGGAAAGTGAATTGCAGAATAACTTCAGATATGGTTCATGAAGCACAGACTATCTTGGGGAAGGAGCATGTGAGATGTGTCACTTACGTTGGGGTAGTTACAGTAACATCGAACATGCCAACTGGATGCCAGTTCTGGCTGCAAATAAAAATCGTGGACAGAGACAGACTTCTCTGGAGATTGACTCAGTCTATGAGTTTGAATCAAGTGTTTTAAATGGTACTTTAGAGGAGCCTCTGTGCAAAGTAGCAAATATGGATAGTATATTGAGACTAGCTTCCTAAATGAAGCCTGTATGTCACGTGCTAAAAGTAAGACAGTGTGAATATTATTCTTGTTATGTATACATCAAAACTTTGAAGAACTTTAACGTGATATGTATTTTAATCACTCATTAATGGGTTGAATTTTCTTTAGACAACTGTTTATGCACCTCATCAATGAGGTTAATGGTGCAAGGTTGAAGGGAAAAAAAATAATTTCTGTCATTTTGTGCAGTTGTCAGAACTTTGAAAGAATTCTGTTGATGGCTGGTTGAGTTCCTTGTGATGTGTATTGACATAACATCACCCATAGCAGTCTAGTAGAATCCATAAGCTTGCTACTGCAAGAGTTTCTATTTTGCTGTTCCTTGGAAAGAGAGGGAAGACTTAGACAAGTGCATATGGAGAGAAAAGTGGGCATGAGCATGACTTACAGTGTTATACTGGGTCTTGTCAAAGAGAATCCCTCATTGTGTATCAATAGGAGATACACAAGAAATGCAATTAAAGTGTCTCACAGAAACAGTGTTCCTTTAAAATGATATGGAGATTTTTTTTTTTGGCAGTGCTTCTCTAGAATGTCTACAGAACAGTGTTAATTATTGGCGTAGACATTTTTAACAATATTCTGCTCATTCCTTGTATAATATAATCCTAACATTTTGTTAATCTTCTACAGTAAGTTAAAATGGCATAAAGATCAGATTGCTGGATGTAGGATGTCTTTTGTCTCTCATGACTTGATCTGTTTCTCCATTTTGATAGGCCAGTGACAATGAGTGTTCTTCTGCAATGTGTCTACTTTGAAATATTTAAAAGAAAAATGCTTATATATGCTAACATTATTTAAGTGTTTCATACAATCGTGTTAATAACATTATCTATGCTTTTCAATACTTCACAAATCTTTGGCTTATGATTAGTATTCTGCTGTTTTATATTGCTGTCAAGTTTTGATTCAGAAATGAAAAAAGTGAAATATTTTAATGTTCCTTCTACAGTTCTTAATCTGATGCAAGGAAGATTCAGTAATGTTGATCAGTAAAATGACAATAACCATCCATAAAACTTTGATTCACTTTTGCATAACAGTAGGTGTATCCTAATAATGGTCTCAAGGTATTGAAAGCAAAGTTTTATTGTATACAGTAGCTATAAATTTAAGAGTTTTCCCATATGTTTAAGACAGAACCTCTTCGGACTGAATAAATATCACATTTGACTTCATTTTATCAATGTAATCTCAACCAAATTCTCAAGCATAAATCCTAACTTAAACTGGCAGTGTTCTGCTTCTTTGCACCACAGGCTGGGTCATGCCATGCTGGTATAACTTCTCCACATGTTTTTAGACTGGTTTGTCTTTAATTCAGTGTGACAATACAAGTAATGAGTTATTGACAACAGCAAAAGTGAGACCATTATGACTGTAATCAATAACGCACCTGCATAGAATAACAACTACTACTAGGGACATATTTTGTATTGATTCAGAAATTTATGCTGCCTCCACTATACCCAGTCTGCTACTTCCATAACTTATGTAATAAAATCTCTACTTTAGAGAAGCTGTTACTAAGTTAAATACCAAGAAATTATGACATATTAAGATGTAAATTACAAATTGAGGATTTTACTACAAGCAGAAATAGCACTTGCTAAATTCCTGTGGGCTCTGATTCAGGACCAAGGCACTTCCTTACTGCAGGCTGAAAGATAATGGAAGTGAAAAACGATGTTCCCTCTTCTGAGGCAGTATTTCAGAGGTGGAGGGAAAGGTGCTGTTTTTAATGTGATATGGCAGTGGAAGTTTATTGAATTGTATAATCCATGAGTTCAAAACCTTAGTAGACTTTCTTTATCAGTAGCAGTTACCCTTATTCCAGTTCTGTCCTTTAACTGGAATGTAATTTTCCCTTAATACTGGTACATCTCCTTATGGGTCCCTTCCAACTTGAGATATTGTATGATTCTATAATCTTTCTGTGTCTCTCTATTAGAGGAACACATTCTAAAAGATTGATGCTATCCTCTGATTTTCTTTTCCAAGCCCAAAGTCAGTGAAATTGAATAGAAGGTACAGATTATGACCAAGAATTTGGGAATACGATTGTTCCTTGAAAGTAATACCTAGCTTCCTGGAGATACGTTTATTCTTTTACTTACTAACTCTCTGTTTTGTTTATCAGATGATTAGACATGAGTCCAATGGAAAAATACTATGTATTTATACTGAATAGAATAAAATATTTTGGTGGGTTTTAAGCATGATGAGAAAATATAAACAATGTATCACAAATAACGTTGGCATGTGAACTCTGTATGAAGCTGCAAATTCAGCTGCTTGTACAGATTCATGTGCACTTTACTAATTCTTGATTTGAATGCCAGACAGAAAATACAAATTTGCAAGTGTTGCATGTACTGGCCTTCTGTTTCTGATGGTGTTACTGTCATTATATCCAAATATACCTACAATTTGTCAACAGGAGTAATCTCAGAGTAGTCTAGAGAAATATGTATGTCTTAAAATTTACGGTTCTTCAGATTATTAAATAAAATCCCGGTTCTTGGTTAACTTCCAGAACTTATTTGTTGCCTGTCTTCTGTTTAGTGGCATTATACCAAAACTCTATCAGCTGTAGGAGCAGTTATGGTATAAATTATAAGTATGGCCACTATCCATCATATTTCAGAAGCTGTGGCAGTCTGGTGAAGTTCCTGCTGACTGGAAAAGGGGAAACATAACTCCCATTTTTAAAAAGGGAAGAAAGGAAGACTCGGAGAACTACAGGCCAGTCAGTCTCACCTTTGTGCCTGGAAAGATCATGGAGCGGATACTCCAGGAAACCATGCTAGGGCACATGGAAAATAAGGAGGTGGTTGGTGACAGCCAACATGGCTTCACTAAGGGCAAATTGTGCCTGATAAATCTGGTGGCCTCCTATGATGGGGTTACAGCAATGATGGATAATAGAAGAGCAACTGATGTCATCTATCTGGACTTGTGCAAACATCCTTATCTTTCAATTGGAGAGACATGGATTTGATGGATGGACCACTTGGTGGATAAGGAACTGGCTGGGTGGTCACACTCAAAGAGTTGCAGTTGATGGCTCAATGTCCAAGCAGAGAGCAGTGACAAGTGGCGTTCCTGAGGGGTCAGTGTTGGGACCACTGCTGTTTAATATCTTTGTTAGTGACGTGGACAGTGGCATTGAGTGCACCCTCAGCAATTGCAGTGATGACACCGAGCTGTGCGGTGCAGTGACACGCTGGAGGGCAGGGATGCCATCCCGAGGGACCTGGACAGGCTGGAGAGGTGGGACTGTGCAAACCTCAAGAAGTTCAACAAGGCCAAGTGCAAGGTCCTGCACATGCGTCAGGGCAATCCCAAGCACAAATCCAACTGACTGTGAGCCAGCAATGTGTGCTCACAGCCCAGAAAGCCACCCGTGTCCTGGGCTGCATCCAGAGCAGGGGGGGCAGCAGGTCGAGGGAGGGGATTCTCCCCCTCTGCTCCGCTCTGGGGAGACCCCCCTGCAGTGCTGGGTCCAGCTCTGGAGCCCCCAACATCAGAAGGACACAGACCTGCTCGAGCAGGGCCAGAGGAGGCCACCAGGATGATTTGGGGTCTGGAGCACCTCCCCTGTGAAGCCAGGCTGAGGGAGTTGGGCGTGTTCGGCCTGGAGAAGAGAAGGCTCTGGAATAGACCTTATAAGGGCCCTCCACTACTTAAAGGGGGCCTGCAGGAAAGGTGGGGAGGGACTCTTTATCAGGGAGTGAAGGGATAGGACAAGGGGTAACAGTTTTAAACTGAAAGAGGGTAGATTTAGATTAGATATAAGGAAGAAAGTCTTTACTATGAAGGTGGTGAGACACTGGCACAGGTTGCCCAGAGAAGCTGTGGCTGCCCCCTCCCTGGAAGGGTTCAAGGCCAGGTTGGACGGGGCTGGGAGCACCCTGGGCTGGGGGAAGGTGTCCCTGCCCATGGCAGGGGAATTGGAACTGGGTGGTCTTTAAGGTCCCTTCCAACACAAACCATTCTATTCTAATAGAACTGGTTTGTGCTTCAAATGTTCAACCCAGTAGCAAGAAGTTCAGCATCAGGCCTGTTTACTGAAGCCCTTCCATACCAAGCTTGGACTAAATCTAATCAAATTGAAGTAGGATGTTATATTCTTTTTGATATAATAGTATATTACATGTTGTTTTGTTGCTTAATGCTGAGATAAAACTTACAAAGTATGACAAATAAGAATCCAGACTGAATGGTGTTCCCCAAGACAATTTTATTAGTGGGTTAACTCATGAATAGTATCCTGATTCTTGAGAAAAATGTTTTGTGATGATATTTTGCCCTGTAGAAAATGAGGATATTTTATTGGAAGAATATTTGCTACATTATCTTTTTTTTACCCACGTTTCATGTTGGTACGTTCCTGTAGGTGATAAGCAGAGTTTTTAGCTTCTGTGAACTAGTGTGTTTGATGGTGGGGCTTCTGAGTCCCAACCCATGCTCATCTATTTGTTGAAGGGAATAACCACCTCATTTTATTTATGTCTCCACAAACCACTTTTCACTGCTTTGAAGCAGAGAAGCAATATGACAACTCTGAGTTTCAGGAACTTTAGTTTTTAAGGGACCAAAGAACTCATGTTAAACAGAACTGAAGCTTGTTATATTCATTCAGCTCTCCAGGAAGATGTAGTGTAACTTGTCTAGTTATATACAGCCCAGTAACAAAATTCTAGTTTTGTATTGTGAATAGTGTTTTTTAAATTGAAAATTAACATAAACTCTAAATATCATTAATTGCATAATGGTTAATCTCTTCGCAATGCGAGGCAAGTATTTGCATTTAAATGATCAGGAGATATCACAGGATTGTGTTTTCCAGGGGATTTTTCTTTCCTGACTGTTTGAACACCATCTCTTCTCAATGCAAAATTTTGATTTTCTTGAACAGTTATCATTGTAGTTTTTCTAAACCTTACTGAGGGGATGGAAGATTCACTAAGGAATTTCGTGAGCTGTTGGACCTTCTGCGAACAGGTAACAGAGGTCTGATGATGTTTGCAGCCTGGCTTGCTCAGATTTCCTTTGAAGGAAGATCAGTGGTGCTTTGAATCCTGAGTAAAAGGAATATGTGAGAACCTCTCTGTGATTTATAAATAAGTGGATACCTTGGCTGAGACTTCTAGTGATCCCATAGGAATTTAGGCCCAAATTCTTAACGGGATTTAGGCACCCAGTGCCTGTTAAATTCCATTATATTTCTTTACAATATTGTCACCGAACCAAGGGAGTTAGTTTTAGAAATCCTTCCAAAGGTTTGGATCGCAGATAAAAACTCCTCTTGACTTGTTTCTCTTAGATTTTTTGTGGCTGTTTCAGCTTTATTTTCAAATAAAGTGGGATAAATTTGGCAAGATGTATTGACAGGTGTGTTTAAAGAATTAAGTTATTGCAATTAGTTTAAAAATGGACTTGTAGATCAATTTGAGAAAAAGTGTCAATTTCTTCAGACTACCAAACTAAGAGGAGCTTTTAGCATAAAACTTGATTTTTGATGTTGAAATATAGATGTATATTTGTATACATTGGGTTTGGAAAACTTGAGATCATACACTAAAAACAAGAATTCCGTGGCCTTTTTCATCATGCTTGTTTAAAACTGCATACAGTTTTGAAGGCATTTAGTACATTCTCAAACCTGAGTAAAAGAAGTTCAGAGGTACTTACAACTGTGAAGAGTTTCAAAATACAGTTTCCATTTATACTATTGTAAACTGTGTAATTAAGGCCCATCTCCAGTTGAGATTGTATAATTCAGAGATTATTGAACATCTACACTTGCCTCAGGCTGTCTAGTGGACTATATTGTCCACAATTAAACAGATGAATGCACAAATAAGGATAGGCATCCTTCCAAACAGTTCTGGCTATATTTAGCAAATTCTTCTCATTTCTCTCTCTGTAGGAGGGTAGTGATGGTAATCTTAACGTTGGCCAATAGAACTGTGAATGTCTTAAGCCCTGTCCTACAAGATGTTTTACTTTCCCATATTATTTTGACCTTGTATTCTCTCCCTTCCTTTTGGATTAAATCTTTTTATGTCCTAAATGAGAAATTTGCTTCACATTCTCCATCCGAATAGACAAGTAAGTAGAAACCAATTCTCTGTGCCACAAAAGGAACGGAAAGAACTTGAAAGTTTCAGAAGTTAAATGTTTTAAAATTTATGAGATATAACTGAGGTAGAGGGGCAATGCAAAGAAATCTCCTTTTTATAGAAACCAAAGATACACATTCTATAATTTTTAACATCATTTTATGTATCAATATTTGAAGGAATACAGTGCCTCTTGTTAAAATGCAGTAAGCTTTCTATGTAACATGACCTTTAGAAAATACTGAATTCACAGATTGTCTATTTTCTCAATTGATATTTGCATTTTTCTTTCATAAACTTTTGTATTATCCAAATATGTATTAAAGTTGATGCTGTAGTTGGCAGGCTTCAAAGATGCAGTTTTAATTCACAGTATAACCTGCATCATTTTCCTAAATAGGTGACTAAGTTAAGAAAACAGGAATAACTATTTAATCTTATACTTGCTACATGGAGGTGTTGTGTTTCAGTAGGGAGACCTTGTAACTGTTAGATTTGGAAAGTAACTGGTGTGAATGGTTTTTTATTTTTTTCCCCTCTTTTTTTTTTTTTCAATTGGGAAAGATAAGTATTCCAAACTCCCATCCACCTGAAGACAGAACTAGACTAGACACAGGTTTTCATTAAAGTGGTTTATTTCCTTCTGTGTATTCATCAGGAAATAAGTTTAACAATAATTTATAGAGAATAATCCTTAGTTGTTGAATTTACCATATCATTCAACTATGTCAAAATAAGATGCAAAAACTTATTGTTGCAATGAATCTTAAAGAAATAAAGTACTGAGTGAAAAAGCTTCGGAACTAGAGGGACAGAAAACAAGTCAGAGCAAGTTAAACCATAGAATAAAGACCTGTCAGATCATATGGTCCATGTTTTGCAATATTTCTCCATATGGCATACAAAATCTTTGCTTCAAACTGTCCTGTTGTATAGTAATTCAAAGAGGAGACACTGTATTTCATTCCTGTTCCCCTTCTGCTAAGTTTAGAAAAAGTTATTTCACTTGCTTCTATGCTGTTTTTACTTCCATGTACCCTGTTTCTCAATTCAAGTGTTTAAGGGCAGAGATACTGCCCCTGGGACCTCAGATGGTGAGTTGTATAATACTAATTTTTGTAGTAGAACAGTTACATTAGATATATCCTGTTTCCTGCATCAACTGCACCTCCGACTCTCGTAGGTCTGGGACAGTATTCTGAGTTTAGCACTTCCTTCCCTTTCTTATACTTAAGGAAAGCACTATTTACATGTCTTTCAAATACAAAGTTGTACAGATACCATAATCTCCATCTGCATTCCTACAGCCAAGTGCTTGGCTTTGGTATTTTAGGGGAATAAAGTAATGTATAGTAGTTACATCTAAAATGACATTTTCTGAACACCAGCATGTTGCATCATTCCTTTATCATCACAAAAACCTGAGCTGAAGAGTAAGCAAATGATTTTACATTGGAACTTCCACTGAAGTTTAGCTGTGTGGGCTTTCCTTTGAGTCTGGACAGCTCTGCTGTTCTTCTACCTTTAAGCATCTTCTACATAATGTCAGCTTCCCAAGAACCGATCATTCTGACAGCTGAAATTTTTTCCATACATCAGTTTATTTATTTATTTATTTACCTAGCTCATATTGCTTTTGTTTTGCATTTCAATATCTCCTGTCTCTTTTTCTCTCTCTGAGAATTACATACTTAGTGAGGACAGTTCTACCTCCTTTCAGCCTTTGTTTTGCTGGGCTAAATAATCGAGACTCGTTCTCTGTTCATAAAATGGGCAGTCCATTCCCAGGTAGGTTCAGTAGTTCATATTTATGCTGAGTCAGTCTCTAATATGGATCTCAGGAATATCATACTGAATCCCAGATGCAGTTCTATTGTCACATACACTGGTATTGGCAATTCTCCTGCTGAAAATATTTCACTTAGATCTTAGTATTACATTGTCCTTTCTCACATACAACTCTCCCAGTTCTTATGTAGTTGACTAATACTTTTTTCCCATCTCTTCTGAAGAAATCCAGGCTAAGTCTACAGCTTCTAAGCTTACTAAAAACATCTGCATTTTACAAAAGAAATCTTTCTGATTCACAGGTGTAATCTAATATAGTGTGTTTTGTTACTTTTTCCATCAGACTTGATGAAGAGACTTATATAAAGATCCAGGTATTAGAGATTAAACAGTAACTTAGATGAATAGGGAATATCCCAACTAACACTCAAACAAATTAACTAAGCTTTATGTAAGCGTATGTGTACTGCTCTGCTCCTTTTCTCAGTATTGTGATGTTTCTCTTTTAACATAGTTGGTTTGGGAGAGGATTCTAGTAAAACGAACCATTTCCAGACCCAATGTCTAGAAAAGAGGGAGAGCTGTGAACTAAGAGACTACTCATGGAGTGTTAGAAATGCTGGCATACTAGCCAGGGAACAGAGATTGAGGCTGGTTCCTCTCTCAGGAGATGGGCATTAGTTGGACTGAGAGGACTGCAATAATTGTCAGTACACATTTAAAGCATAAATAAGACTATGTATTGGCTTTTTATCGGTTTTATCTTTTTTTGCCACGGGATTACTACCTCTGTGATAATGAATAAGTACTGCTGCATTTTGAAAGTGCTGTGTTTTACTTTATTAAACAAATTGGTTACAGATCCCTGTGATGAAAGAACTTGCAGGTGCCAAATGCAGATGTGTTTGTGGCAATAATGCAGCTGGGAAAAGGAGACGGTAGGCTAGACTTTTAGTGTATATGTGATTGTGGTTCCACCAATGATGCACGAAGCAAGGCCTCTGAGGTGCATTTTAGCCCTTGAGACACCTAAAAAGAAATAGTCTAGTCTGTAGTTTGTTGTGGAACCACAAAAGAAGGGGAAGACTAATAAGAATTACAGAATAAACACAACTATTTCTTGTGAAAAGAGGTTGAAGTCTAGGGGAAAGCAGCTGATCTCACAAAGGAAAGAGTGCTATTTTTAAATTTTATTTTTGTTTTTAAAGCAGTAAACCAACATATTTTGGTATTGTAAAAGCTTCAAAAACAGTTATATAGGTATCTCGGTTAAAGAACAGAACTATTGGTTCAGAAGTTCAAAGAAACTTTGGAGCTGAAATCTATAGGAAAAGTCCCAATCTTTGGAGAGTTTTTGACTTTGGTTAGATTCAAAAGGTTAAGTGATATAGAGATGTTGGAAGTTTTACAGTCTGCATAGTAGCTAGGAATTAAGAAAACTAGAATTTCTCGTAGTGTCTGATTTAAATGAGTTTTCTACTGTCTGTAGATCTGTTAAGTATATCTGCTTGTACCCATGAGGCTGCTATGCAGAGAATATAATCATTTTGTTTACCACTTTGAGATTGATGTGAATGGAATCAATACCAGTTACTTTGCTTTTCATTACTGAAGGCATCTGAAACGTTGACCAACTTTATCTTACTTGTGTCAAACAGGTCACAAAGCCCTTATATACGCACCATTTGACCTTCTAGGACATTCTTCAAAGAACTGGCAGGCTTAACATATCACTTTTTTCTCACTTGAAGAAATTAAATCTAATTAGGAGGATCCTACTAATACAATATAGATACAGATTACAGGTGCACACAGTATGTGGAGAGTCCAGAATGAAAATAGCTGTAGTGAAGAGGTGGAGGAGACCTGATATAGATTTATTTTAGAGTATAAGATTGATAATTTAGTGACTATAGTAGCTGCACAGATGTAAAATATTTACAGCAAGTTTGAGAATTCTAATGGAGAAAAGAAATCTCTCAAGGCATTTTCTTCTAGAGAATATAAAATGAGAAAGGAATTATGCACAAATATAACAACTACACAATTTTAGTGTTACTGATTAACTGCCCAATATAAATTTATCTCTTCTTCACCCAAGTGTAGTTCGATTGAATACACCTGAATTACTACTTACGTGTTTTAAGAGGAGAATCATGAACAGAATTGACTTCTCCTTGGACAACCTTTGACATTTCACTGCCTGTTAACATTGTCTTTCTTAGAGCAAATGTCGTTTGAGACTTTTGTAATAATGAACAAAAAAATAGGCTTATGCATTCTTGTAATTTCACATGAAATCAAGTGACTGATTTCTGATAAAATCTCAGTAGCATTGAGTTTATACAGATTTCTCCCAGTTCCACCTCAGAATAACTGCTTGGATGTATTTTTGGAGGTAAGGAATGTTAATAGTAGATTTTTTTTTTTGTGAGAAACTAATTATTTAAAATGTTTTTGATGCTATGAAATTGAAATAATCTTATTGGGTATGTACAACAAACAACAAGACAAAAACCAACTGGTTTAAAATAGGTGTAATATCTGGGAGTAAAACATGTATGCCTGTTTTGTATGTCCTTGTGTGACTAGGGAATTTAGAGCAGTCATTGGAAGATGAAGGAATCCAGCTCTCTGCATTATTGGACCCAGAGGCCAGACTGTGTCATTACTAATGCATGCAGGCATGTTCAGTAAATTACATGGTTATACATCTCATTGTCATTTTCAGAGCACATTGATTTAAGCAGCTCCCACTGATCAAGAATGCTACAGCAGGCAGCACAGCCTAATATACTGAGAGGTACAAGGTGGAAAAGTCTTATTTCAATCAAAAACTGAGAAAAAAATTTACTGTAAGGGTGAACTAAACACTGGAGCAGGTTGCCCAGAGAGGTTGTGGAGATTACATTCCTGGAGGTGTTCAAAACCTGACTGGAAAACGTCCTGAGCAACCTGCTTATAATTGACTCAAAGCTGAGCAGGGGAATAGTATCAGATGATATACAGTGGTCCCTTCTAACCTCAACCATTCTGTGATTCTGTGAAAACAAGATGGTTAATAATTGAGTGTCCTTCAAATTAATCTGTCTTGTACAAGAAGCAGCAATGTTGTAAGGATCCTGATGGTGCAAAGGGCAGAAAGACCAGAAAGGAGTTTTGGGGATACAAAGCAATCTCCCCTTATGTTTCTCACCAGTGAGTGTAACCCATCAGTGAATCTCCCAGCATGGGCAAGGGGTGTAAAGGGAGAGCTGGATGGACAGAGCTGTGGGTCAGGCTGGGATGTGGCTGCAGTTCTGAGCATACCATTAGCAGCTGCATTTATGAAATTTCATTTTGTTTAGGTTTTTAAGCCAACTTTGTTGTATCTATTTAAATTAACAATGAAGGTCAAACTTCTGTCTTTAGTAAATAAACCTTTTAAAATTATTTATTTTAAATTTAAAAGCTTCCACTGTCACTTTATACAGCTGGCTTCAAAGCATACTGAATGTAATCTTCCAATGAGTTCTGTCTTTGCCAGTAGATACAGATTTCTTCCATTACCTTGTTTGTTTCTGTTTGGTAATTTGTGAGTAATATTTGCAATTACTTTTCTACAATACCATGTTAGTAACAGCAGCAGGAAGCCATCGTTAGCTCAGCTGGAACATTCTGGACTCTAGAGTTCTTCTTATTGCATTGAGAGTAAGAAATAGCTGCCTGCTTATCTTTGTGGTATTCCGATTCCCATCTTCCTCTCATCCCCTTTTTTTGTTCAGTAGTACTTTATCGGTTAGACTTAAGACAGATGGTATGAATAGTAAATCCAAATTGAGTGTAACAGATATTGTCTGACATTGGCGTGTCTGTAACTAGGAAGATGAAAACAATGAGCAGTAAATATTTTGGACAAGCTGAAAGAAGTTGCTAAAATAATTCATAATTGTCTTGCCTGTTAGACTGGGTAAACAAAGCAAAAATGATTTCCTTTTATTTATGCACATTTTTGAAAAGCCTCAGAATTGCTGTGATGGTCTATTGAGCTGTATTTCTGCTCTGTGCTCACTGCTTTTTGTTGACATATTTAATGTTACCCATAACTCTCCTGTTGAGAATGTGGTACTGTGGCACAGTTGTGGGACTGGACACCTGTGCTTGGTTTTCACCTTTACAGCTGGTCTGCATTAAAGTACCTTGAGGACATATTTGTAATATTAAAATAAAGGTGCTTAGCCTTTGTTTAAAATCCTGCCTCTCTGGAACTAGGTTACCTAATGAGCATGTTTTACTCATCTCATGGGGACAAGGCCTGAGCTGTTGAATCTGTGGTAGCAAAATGAAACAATTTTTGAACCAAGTCATCATTTTCAGCATCAATAAAAGGTCAAGCCCTTGTCAGCCAGCGTTGGTTCAACATAAGGTTCCAAATGGAATTGCCTGCATTATCCTTAGAGCTGTTCTTTAAGAGACTTTCACCCACCCTTTACTATGTTTGGAACTGTTAATATGTTGGGTTGTTTGAATATTTTTAAGAGACTTACTAAGATAGTCCTTACTGCAGTTATTTAGAGTCTGTATTCATTAGTTCTTGGTAACTGCTCTGGCAGAAAGAAGTTTGTTCAAGCTCATGATACAGCACTAAGTCTAGTGGTCTTTTTCCATCATTTTTTCTCTCCTTAGTGTTATGTGTTAAGCCATGATACTTATTTGGCAAGTTGAAAATACAACTCTGCTTGTAGTACTTCTGTAGTTTCAATGTTGGCTTGATTTCTGAGAAATTCAGACCTCCTGAGACCTGGAGTTTGGCAGGCTAAACTTTTTAAACAAGGTTATAAGTGAAGACTGCAAATCGTGTTCTTTACTGCTTGACATACTTAATGTTTTGCTCAGCTGTACTGTATAAAGATATCCAAAATCACATTACATCCACATCCCTTGTAATTTTAAGAGCATGGTATTGTAAAAACTTAGGGATATGTTTTAATAGCAGGTTATTGTTCTCATCAAGAATTGCTCGTCTGATCTTTTTACAGTGCATGTATGATATGCTTGAATTTCTCTTACCATGAGTCAGATAGCGAATAGTGGTTAGGTTTTGATCAAGGGAAAATTACCAGAATGTGGAATGTACTTTTTGAGCTGTGTTGCTCAAAAAAGAGAGAAAGTTGTAACATACATCAATGGAGGTTATAGATAATTATAATTTCTTACTGAAATCTTCCTGGGTGCTACAGACATGTATAGGTAGCAGAGTACCCAGATTTGTATCTCAAGTGACATCCTGATTTAAAGTGAAGACATAAATTAAAACAGCTTGCCATTCAGCCTTTGATTTTCCTAATTAGTGAGATTCTTAATGGTGATTTTTTTTTTTTTTAAATAGGCCATAATTTTCTACTTTTTTTTAAAGAGTAGAAGGTTTTAAAATGGCTCATACAGAATTACCATACTTATTTTAAAAATTTGGAAGGGTCAGTTTAGGATCTTTTGCAATGTTTTAAGACTTAATCAAGCTATTAGTGGAATTTTAAAATCTGTAATATTACCCCACTGTCTGTTTAATACCATTTCTGATTGTTATCACTGTTTGCATTTCTTTTTGGTTAGGGGAAATTGTGTGTTTATTTTATCTTTTGGAAAAAAGTTTTAATAGGGCAAGCAATGGCAAAAATGAAACTTCTGAGGAAAGTTCTTGGCTGAGGTTGGATTTGTACTGATTCAACACGTTTCTTATGATTCTACCATCTCCCTCACTGCTGCTTCTGGAACAACATGACCCCTTTAATGAAATTTTATTTTGTGACAAACTGAATTTCCGTGTACGTGCTCTTCTGCTAGTATGTTTTATGATTGTGATGAGGTTTCTCCTTTGTTCTGCAGTACTTAAAAGCATTTGCTCATTAGAGTTGAAGATAAATAAAGCATCCTGTTTACTAATTAAATAAATTTTCATCAAGTGTCATCCTAAAGTCACTGGAATTGCTGTATTAAGACATAGTGTTGCCTTATAACTGGTAAATTATGAAATGAAACATGAAAACGACCATGGAAGATGAAGGCACACATGGAGAATGGGTTTTGTAAGCAGCCAAATTCTGACTGGCTTATAAGAATGGGGGGAAAAAACCTCCAGTTTTCCTTCACAAAAGCTGTCTGCAGATAGCTTTTGTTCATATTTTTTAGGTCTCCTAAAAAAAAAAAATAATCAGTTTTTCTGATACAAAAAGCTGATTTTCCAACTGAGTGCACATACATCTTTTATGAGTGAGTGTTAGTCATATTTTACTGATGTTAGTGGGTTCAGGTTGGGCCTTGTGCGTGAGCATTCTTCATTGTGGAGTGTAAAAAAACCAAACCAACGAAACGCTAGATATTTGTGATATTGACTACTTAAATCACTGCTGTTAGGAGATGCCCTACATGTCAGTGTGACTGTCCTACAAATCCCATCTAGCCATCAGTAGAAGGATCAATGGCCAGCGGTGCTTTGCATTGTAGTGGTACAGCTACACTTGGGCATATATGTATTCCTCTGTGGCTTGCCCAACATGTAGTGGTAATCAAGAGTTCTATGGTACTACCACTCAATTATCTTGCTTCCTTTTTTTTTTTTTTTGTTTAACTTTAGAAATTCTGTTGAGGAATCGGGGATCTAAAGTTTTTTAGATTTTAAGGTCATAGTAAAATTTATCCTCTTCAGTCTTGTAACCGTAATGCTGCTAACTCTTAGTATTCTACATTAGATGAAGGTACAACTTCCAGCTTGCAGTGTACATATGGAATCAGATGTTTTTCTAGTTTGGAAACAAAGACAGGTAAAACAGTTGGAAATTTGTGATTTGCGGAGATAAAATAAACGCAAGGAACAGTTGATCAGGACTTGGCAAAATGTAGTCCAAGACAGTGTTTGCATTCCTAGGGAATTAACACGTTGTATTATTAACTTGATTTGAAAAATTCTCCAGTTTCCTTGTAACATCAAGGATGTATGTTTTCTGTGGAAAATATTCTTGTATGTATGTAACAAGTGTTGGGTCACTGAAACCAAGCATATGATCTAGAAAAAATGTATTTAAGCAAAATGATAACAAAGAGAAACATTTTGGATATTTTGCATCTTGTTACTGTACGCTTAAATGATTTTTTGGACTTTGTGATCCAGAGATTTCAGTAGAAACTCGTCTGCTTACTGGAGCATTCAAACCAGGTAAGAAATTTCAACCATGAACTTTGATTTCAGGAAGCAGGAACTCTAGAAGCTGATGGAAGTCTTGACTTAGCTGTTTTGAACTAGGGGTAGCAGAGTAGTTTCGGGAAGTGCTCGGGCTGTGAAGCTGTATACAGTTGTCCCATTATTCAGGCCAACAAGCCATTAGTTGGATTCATTACAGTGTTTCTATTCAGAGTTTCATCTGTCTCTTATGTTTTTCAGGGATATCCATAACTGACTTGTGCTTTATGAACAAGGAAAGGAGCCTAACAAGTCACCTGAAAGAGGGTGGTAAGAGTTGTCAACATTTTCTTACATATATTTTTCTTTTGTATATTAAATACATGTTTACGTCTATGAAATCTAGAAGGCAAAATTGTTGCTAGTTTAATCCTTCTTGCTATTTACTGTTCCAGACAGTCTTACAATTGTCATTCTTTAGCCAACAAGAAAGTGATGAAAGACTAAATTCATTTTATGGTAATAGTCTTTAGTGGTCTTTTTCTCAAACAGTAGGACTATTGAACTGAGTATGGCTAAAATATGCAAGAGTTTGAATTAGTCTACTTGGAATAGCAAACCATCATATGAAAACAAAAATCTGTAAAATCAAAATGTAGAATAATTAACTGCGTATAATTAACTAATAATCAAGCTTCCAAAACTTTGTAAATGGACATTTTCAAAATGTTTTGTTCTGCTTTTAGATAAGAGGTGAACTGGCATCCCACTTCCTAACTGCCTGCTCTCAGCAACTGTTTTGTGTTCAGTTGTGCCATCAGACTTCATTTGAGGTTGTTCCCTGAGCTCTCTGTGCAGGAATCTGTCACATGAATGTAACACATATAAATTCAGTGGTTATCTACTTGTATGATGGGATGTATGACTCCCTGCAGTGTTTGACCCTTCTGCTAACTTACTGATTTTAAGTGAAGGACCCTTGTCAGAACAGTACAGTCAGCATGGTCAAAGACCAAGCAATTTATCAATTCATATGACTTCCAATGACTTGGGAAGTAATTATTGAGATAACTGTACTGGCAGAAGTTTTCTTACATAAAGAAAAGCCATCTACTTTGGGATAAAGGTACATAATTTTAAAAAGTTGGTCTTTTAAATGACTAAAACCAGAAGACAGCTCTACTTGCTAAATGAATAAAATTGATTGAATAATTTGAATTTTTAAAAGCCTTAATTTTCTAGTTTAACTTATTTCAGTAGACTCTGATTTTGCTTTAGGGAAAGTAGAATTCTGGATGAAAGATGAGAGTACTGTTTACACAGTATGAGCAAAACTGAAAGTTACTGTTTCTTAATATCCTAAACACTATAGAAGAGGTGGGAGATTTCTTAGATTTTTCACTGTAACAGTCATCCTGAGGTGAAACTTGTAGTATTTAGAGCAGAGGAAAATAATTGTAGGGGTGAAAAGGAGTAAGGTGACAGGAACTAGAAGGAGTTTTCTCTTACCAAACAGCCTTGCTACTTGTTCAAAATTAGGAAAAAAGTGGTAGGGAATCAAATGAGATTGTGGATACATGAGCAACCTATTATTTTTCTGCAGCATAGGTATAAAGTAAAGTAATGTACAACTTTGAAAATGTTCCTGCTTCTTCCGTGCTGAAGGAACAGTAGTAATGGTGCTATCATTACCAAAGATATTTTTTACAGAGCTCATGACTAAGACTGATTTGCTTGTTTCAGAAGTGAGGTATGCTCTGTACTCATTTTAAAGAGTATGTCACCCTTAATCAGGAGTGCCATACATTTTTAGAATGATGGTGCTTTCAATTTATTGCTCATCAGCCCTGAAGAATGCTGGTTCGTTCCTTTACAAGTGCAATTCATTGGCTGAGACTTCTCACTTAAAAAACAGTTTTAGGTTTATTTTGATTGGTTATTGGTTTGTGGCTTTTAATGATAAAATAGAATTTCATTTTTTCGCAATAGAGGTCTTGGTGGAAAATCTGAAAAGTTGGAGCCATTTGAAATTGCTCTTACTCCCACTGAGGTCAGCAGTAGAATTTCTGTGGCTTTCAGTGGGAGTAACATTATACTGTCTGAATGTGAAGACTTTTCCTCTTCTTTCAAAAAAATGTTTATAATAGTCTGCTGTAACTAGGATTACATGAAAAGTAAGTAACTATTGTACTACTTGATTACAAAAGAAAGATATTTCCTAAGTAGGAGAAAGAAGTTTTAACCATTTCTGTTATGTCATCATATTGATTTTTTTTTTTTAATATCTACAGCTCTGAAAATCATTTCACCATAAAAATTGGTTATCTATAATTATTTTGCTTGTATCATCCAATGTGTTTTATTATATTGTATGCAGGAGTAAGTCTAAACTGACAGAATGCCTTCTCATAAGGCAAGAAGAACTGCAGGATGAATGCTTATTGGAGTAACAGTAGACATGGCCTAAATTCTACAGCCACATGTATTACTGGTCATCTAAACAGAGAATCTAGATTAGCGAGAAAACGTGCTAGTTCATTAATAGATGTAAAGTTTTCAAAACTGTGTATTAATTCTCTAGTCTTAATAAAAGCTTAATATAATATTATTAATGGCATTTTCGTGGATGTCATGTAAGAAAAAGATTAATTTTTTAATCAAAGTTGAACATTTAAAAAAGTAAGATACTGTATTTGCTATGCAGTAACTTTCATTTAGAATTTAAGAATTTCCTCCCCCCCCCCTCCCCCCCCCCCCCCCAGTGTCTAGGAAGGTGATATTACAAATGAATTTGGCATAAAAGCTTCTAGGCAGTTGTTGCCCAGAAATTATTTGTGAAACATTAAAAATAAGTGCCTTTTCAGAAATTGATACTAAATAGACAGAACTGTGTTTGTGTGATTTAAATGGTCAGTTTTGATTGTAATGTGCATAAAGGAGTTGACTTGATTTGAAACATCTTCCAGGCTGCCAGATTTCACACCTGAGCCATCCAGAACATATAGTTTTTGTGATATAAACTTTTTTTTTTTCTTCTAATTCATTGCTCATAGATTAATGTCTGCTTATTTGGGGTTTCTACCATCTTTTCTGGAACAATCAAGAACGATGAATTAGTCTTGTTTAATTGATGGATTGCTCTAGATTAATCAAACTTCTACTTAATATGCTTGATATTTCTTGCAAGTAAGCTATTTTTTTAAAAAAAGTTGTCTATAGTTAAGTTTATGATACAGTTAAGTCTTGGGCATGTCAGATTCTTTGTCACATTCAGGAATTGCAAAATGTGACCCAAATACTCAAATAACCCAAGGATAACATTTCGATTTATAAACACTTGCAGCATAAACAAGTCTGAGCTAAACAATTTTAGAAAGGAATTTTAGTTCCATGTAGTATATATTATATGTAGATGTTAATTAGTGATTTTTCATGTGTAGCTCTTAGAAATTATTTTTATCTGGTTTATCTGACACCAAGTTTATTTATCTTGAAGTGGAACTTTTATTATTGTCTCTGCATGACATGGTTTACAAACTAAGTCTGATGACTTAGTCCATGTTACATGTCTGAGAATTTACCTCTATGTGATTATCTTCAGTTAATGATCATACAAGCCTTCCAGAATTGCTGATCAGTCCAAATTTTGCCTTCATTATTATCCACACAATTCTAGTGTGATTTAAAAAGGAATGTTGGATTCTTATATACAATACGCATGGATTTAATTTCATGTATTCTGATCATCTCATTTGGGATCACTTTATAATTCCTAATTAAAAATAGCCATTTGTTTGAAAGAGTGGGGAATTTGTCTTGGTGCTGTTTACGAGTTGGCATGGTTTATTGATGGTCATGTGGTCCCGGCCGCTGAAGAGCTGAACCCCTTCCATTAAGCTGCACGAGGCCTGGGTTGCAAGTCACCATGATGTTGGAAGTTGCAGCCCTACAAGCTTAGGTCTCCTCCTAAGGATGGTGACAGTAACAGGAGCAAGCCTGGTACTCTGCAGCAGTGGCACAACAGGCAGCAGGCTGTGGCGCTTTTCTCTCCTCCTGTTCACTGTTTATGCAGCTACATATGCACGAACAGAAGATGGGTTGTATTACTACGAATAAGATCTTATGATTTGATCAGGTAGGGTTTACTAAATTACAATTCACTTGAGTGAGCATCTGAACTACTGGAATACTGATAATCAGAACAGGCAGGCTTTTTTTAGTAGGGTGTAGTTAATCAGTTACTTGACATGACACATAACCTGCTTATTAGCAAAATGTCCTGCAAAAGTATTTATCTGTCTGAAGTAGAATTTCACTGAATTGCCTGGATAAGGTTGGCCTTAAAAGCGGACTTTCGCGTGGCTGAAGTCTGTATGATAGTTAAGTATGTGCTTTCTTGCTTTCTACTTCATGGCTCAGAGAAAACTCGCTTCATCTGAAATGCATTAATATTCAAAATTTGTGTGCTTTTCTGGGCACAAAAGATTGATAATCTGTAGACAGTATATGAATCTAGAAACATGCTAATGTACACCTATCAAAAGGAGCTGTATATCTTTGAACACATTAGCATTGAAAACAAACATGTAACTTCTGATTATTAAGATCTAACTGTGAACGTTTCCGTTCTGGTTAAACATACAATATAACTCCTCTGTGATATCTTTGCTGGCATATTCCCTGAAACCATACTGAATTTCGCCATGTGGATCAAATTGGGAGATTAAAAGTTTAGGATTTAATCTGTACTTCCATAGCAAGAGTCATCATAGGCCTTCTTAGTATTCATTCAGTGTTCTTGGAGACATCTCTGGCAATACTGGAATACTATTGGCACGGTCTATTAAAACTACAGTGAATAAAATTTTAAGACCCGATCTCTGGATTTACATTTCTTACAGCAATATCTAATAGAATCAAGGCATAAATGTTAGACAAATTTTCTCCTTTTATTTAGGTCCATCAAAGCCCCTTCCAAGCAGATAACGGAAACTTAGATTATGAAAAGAATTAAACAGTAAATATAAAGCATTTTCTTAGAAATACCTTACAATACCTGTTCCTTAGTATGACCCACCCTCAGAAACATATCCTCTTCAATTAACTTTAAATTGCAGAACGGATGCAGGTGCAATTGAAATGCAGCCATTTTCAACAGCTGCACCATGCTATGGTGACATTTTAATTGTTGTTTCTTTCTTCAGGTGTTAAAAGTATACTTTATAAAAGAAGACAGGCAATTTTGTCTTTTGCTACTTTCTCTACTTTTTGTAATTCCAGTATTATTCTTCCATTGTAAACTTCTACATTATGCTTTAGAAAAAGCTTTATGGTAAGCATTGATTAAACAATGCTGTTTTTTTTTTTCCTGTATGGTTTTTTTTTTATTTCCTTAAAGTTATATTATATGTTGTGTAAATCAGTGCTATTGGCTTCAACAGGGATGTGCATGGAACAAGTCGTCCAAAACTGACTTGCCAACTGTGCAGTTGAAATGTGTTGAAAATTGTCAATAACAATTTTGCTAGTCTTTTTTCCTTGTACATCTTAAATAAAGGGTCTTCCAGTCCAAAATCCGGTGACTTTGTTACATTTTGAAATAGGACTTAGAATATCTACATAGTAATGTCAAGAGCATTAAGCTAATAAAACAATCATCTTTGCCTTTCAGATTTAAAACTGAATTTTCCCTACATCTGGAGGGTTCCGCCTTAACAATTTTGGAGATGCACTGTCCCATGAGAGTTCTGGCAGGGATTGTTTCGCTGAAACAGTGCATTCAGAAACAGAAGGGAAATATGCCCTGATATGTCTCGGAAACCAAAAGCATTGCTTGTTCCTCCTCTCTTTCCTGACTGGAATTCCAGTAATTGTTGCAGCTTTCACATCGCCCACATCAGTAGAAAGGGAGACTTTGTTTCTTGCAACAGCTACCCTAACATTGCCAAGATGGATCTCAGGCATTTTTGATTGGGGATGTGAGGGGATATTTATCTCATTAAAATGATAATTAGCATATTTTTCCGTTGACACTATCTTCAGCATGTTTATTCTTCTAATTAAATTGTAGCCTATTGTATGGTAATTCTTTTGCTTTCATGAAGTGTTTTTTCTCCTTAAGATACCTGTGGAGAATGAGAATCGCTAGTTACCTCAATGAGCTGCATGACAGAAGATTGAATTCATAATGTTGTAATGGATCGTGGCACTTCTTGTTTTGAGAATTCATTCTCCTGGCACTATGTATTTATGAAAATATCTGCTGATATTTTTTCAAGTTTTACTATATACATGTATAGGATGTTATTTTGGCACAAAGATGTAACACTCTATTTGGTGATAAAGATAAAATTTTCAGCATTCCTAGAGGAAGGTTGGATTTGGTTCAGTAGTTGCATGTCACTTTCTGGATATTTATAGATACAGGGGGCAGCACAAAGGCTAGATGCTTTCCAGCATGTGTTAATGCAGTAGTATATCTTTGAAGAAGTTTTTTTATGGAGCTGAGTTTGGAAATATGTTTGAAAACAGCCTTGTCACACATGTCATCAGGGTCAGAAGGGAGAGAAAGCAGAGATTTCAACATTTCAGCTAAAGTTCTGTGAAAGGAGCGTCGAGTGTTAGTGTTTGCTATCTAGTAAACTAGTCTCTTCGTGCCTCTTGAACAGTCCTGCAGTAAAGATGACTTAGTTTTTCCTGTTCCATGAGATGTTTAGCTCATTACTGTTTGGGACTTGAACGTTGAACTTGCAGGGAATATACTTGATAAAACCCACTGGTAATGGCTTATGAATGTGAAGTGTTAAAAGTGGTATCAGATGAAAGCCTGGAGTGTACAGTGCAGAAAAATCCCCGAGTGAGGTTGAGAGCGTGGTGGCTGTACTTGGAAATATTCTACTTGTTGATGCAAAGGAGAACAGTGATTAATTCGTCCTCTCTTTACAGACAATGGAGGCTTCTTTGACATAGCTGTAGTGCTTTGGAAAGGGCTTCTTCCAACTGTAGTATTGACTTTATCATGCATTGCTACTATCGGTTCTGAAGAAATGAGAACAGTTGATTTCATGGTGTAGCAATACAGTGATATGTGGTGAATACTAGTTCATTCCTTCGAGTCCTGCCTTAGAACACCTTTTAATTTCAAATAAACGTCAACTGAAAAATACTTATTTTGCTGAGCATTGGACCTGATTAACATCATCGTAACATGTTTCTGTGTTTAGTAATTTGAGCTTATTACTTATAGTTTGGGGAAACTGCCATGTGTGTTGGTAGCACTCAGTTGTTAATCAAGAAAAAATAAATCTACATCAGTTATACTAATAATAGGGCCCCAGATCTGGAGGTATGCAGCCTTATCAAAAGCAGACTTTCTATAATAATCTTTGTGTAGCAGTGACATTGTAGGATAAATGCTGAATTGTGTTCATTTTTTACTTAAGAAAAATTCCACTGATTTACTGGCTTTATTCCAGACTTAAACCACTGTAAAAGCATTCTACTGCTGTGTAAACATTTTTTGCCAGCAGGTGGAAATGTACTTACAACTCATCCACTGACTTATTTCTGTCTTTGGCTGGCTGAGGTCTCTCTCTCAATCACTGAGGCTGAAGGTCTCTAAAAATCCTATTTAAGATCTGCGACATAATGGATGTTGCTGTGCCAAAACTTGCAAGTTCAGCTTCTTTATGGATGCCTAACTGCTCTTGGACCTCTCAGGTGTTCCATCTCTGTGCTGTAGCATTATCACTGAACCTTCTTACATAGTTGTGTATTAAAAAAAAAGCCTTAATTGTTTCAAAATAACATGAGCAATAACTTCTATAGGAAAGAAAGTGGATAGATAATAACTTTTTAAGTATTGGAGACTGATATTTTCCTGTTCAAAATACTTACCAGCAGTAATGGTCCTCAACTGCATCAAAGAAATAAAATGGGAAAGAAAATTGTGCCGTCTAGAGCCAGAGGAGTAGATGATCATGGGAAGATGATTTCTCATCTGTGTGATGTCAGTATGTTTGAACTGTATATTGAGGCAGATTAGGAAATGATTTTACTTTGTAAAGCTGAGACTCATAGCTGCATGTATTCCTTCTTGTTTCTCCCCCTGTTGTCATTGCAGTTACTCTTCTAGGACTTACCTGTGAGTGTAAAGTAGATCCTGAAGGAGGTAGTGCCAAAACATTAAACTTATAAACTGTTTCTAGGTAGTTCTGTGGTCATGTGTAACTCTCCTGCAAAGAGCATGAGGACAAAGCATATTTTCCTAAGTAAAGACAATCATGATAAAGGGAAAGAAATATGTATAGCTCTGTCTATATGGCAAAGTTACTATGAAATAAACTAGGATGTGAATTTACAGTCTTTGACTGTTCACTGGACTTTCCATTCTTCTGTGAGAGGTAAAGATAAGGATACTTTTGAAAATTGAGAAGGCCAGCTTGTGCTTTTTTGGGGGTTAAGAACGTTGTGGGGGGGGAAACAAATTCACTGCCTTCTCTATGTAGAGAAGGTCATAGGTATTTGTAGAGTGTTTTTGTGAGGGGACATAGTCCACATTTAGTGTTAGGTTGCAGCAGTAATAGCGGAAAAAGTGTATGGCTACTTTGGAGGAACAAAAAGTTGCTACTGTTTAACAAAGGATAAAATTACTTTTTGCTGTAAGTTTTCATCTCTTTCCATGCCAATACTTCCTTAATTTTCAGGGACCAAAGAGTTTGATTCCTAAGCTTTTCAATTAGTTCAAGGGAGCAGAATTACTGCTGTCTGGTTGTTAAGTTCTGTTTTATTTGGTGTATGTGATAGCAGTGGATAATATTTGACCAAAACTACTTCCTTTTCTGTGACGCTATCATGCGAGTGCATGCAGTCAAGATAGAGAAAGGAAAAAACACTTTCCAGAGTGCTGAGTGTTCTGGGAATCTTTTCATCTTAGAAACATGATGGGAAGGGTGGTGTTGCCCTCACTTGTTAGTCCTTAATCTCTCCACTGAAATTTTACTCTTTTGGCAGTGATTTAGAAGAAACAAGGAGCTTTTACAAAGACAACTACAGGCAAAGCTATCTATAATATCATTATCACAAAACTTAACTTGTTTTGATTTACGGATCTTGAATTAACTGCTTATAGTAAATGCTATAATAAGTGCTATTGTTCTTTTGCTATTATCTTCAGAAATCATTTTCAGAAAATACATGGACTAGTAGTAGTTACATGTGATCTATTTAACAGAAACTGGAGAGTCCAGACCTTCTGAAAGATAGGAGTATCAGAATAATATGCTATAATACCCACTACATGTAATTGAAAGTTGTAAACTTTGACTAAGATGTCTGTTGTATGTTTCTAACATTATTTTCTGTGGTATGCATTTCTTTTTTTGGCCTTGAAACTGTTGTATTGCAGTAAATACACCTGTGTTACAGTACTAAGCACATATAAGGATGGTCTTTGCTAATGAGTCTGTAGTTAATGTAAAGCTTCTGTAGCTTTTTTGTGGCAATCTTAGCTATTTGGAATTCAGAACTAGTCATGCCATCTTGGCACAGTAGGAGTAGGACACATTTAATTGAAGATAACTTTGTGAAAGCAATTTTTACTTGTTAAAGCTTACATAAGATCAGAATCGGATGCTAGCTTTGTATTTGAGGTTGAAGTTTTCATACTATTTCCATGACTGTATAACTTCTATATAGTGAAGAGTTGCTATTATTTACTGTGGTATGATAGAAAGTCAGGTTTTCAGTTCCATCAGAGTTGCAGGATAATCAGTTTGACAGGCACTAGATGAGATAACTTGGATCCAGATCCAGTTCTTAAGTATTGAAAGCTTGGTTCGTCCCTGAGGAAAGCAGTATTTAAGTCAAGAGTGGGAGAAGACATTTTATGTGCATTGATACTTGATTTCAGGTGAAGGCAAACTCTAGAAAGACATTTATAAGACTGTTTTTTCAAGTGTGTGGTTGGATGATAGTGGAAGCAAGGGATGCATTAGTACACGTCTGGACTTACAAAATGGCTAGAAAAGCTGTTTATTTTCAGTTTGTATTAAAGCTATGTTGAGAGGAGCTAAATAAAGAAAACAGGTTGGATTTTGAAACTGACATGCTGTATTTATGTCTTGTCTTTAATCCCAGCAGATACTAAGGTGAATTCTCAAATTTGGGAGAGCTTGCTAGTAAATGTGTCATATTAGCCAACTTTCAGGCTGACCAAATTACTGACTGTACTCAACAGAGTGTATGTTTTTTTAGGGATGGAAGAAAAGTGTTACATACGAACTAGAGATAGTGGGAAAAAAGTCTTCACTCACATGGGATTTGTCAAGCAGACACATGTGCCAAAGAACTGTTCACACATCCTAATGGCTAATTGACCACCTTACAGCTCAGTTTAAGTATGAAATGTCTTGCATTCCTTTTTTCTGCATAAGGTAAGTAGAGGAGAGGGCATTACTGAATTACCTGGTGCATTTAGTGTGTGATGTTGAGAGCTGATCACACCCTGCCGGACTTGTGAGGACAGCTCAGAGCAGAACAGTATTATCTTCTTCTTTTTTTCTTTTCTGCTTGGTAAATATTAAATAGGGAAAGGTTAAATAGTCTTTCTGAGGAAACTCATTTAAAAAGAAAGAAATAAGAATATTTTCTTTCATTTTTCTGAATAATAATGTGCACAGATCACATTTTGCATCTTGGTCCAAAATCCAAGAAATAATTTTTATTTCTGCATATAAAGTAATTCCTTGTTTTTTTTGGAGAAGACAGCACTGGAAACCTGTGCATGTGGATTGTTTACATTTTTTTAAAGGAAGTTATTTTGGTGTAATGAATTAGGAGCCTGTCTTCAGTTAGAGACATTTGATCAAATGTGAAATAAATAACCAGACTGTATTAAAGCATGTGACTAAAATTGTAAATTTTAATATGATTCATCCAACACTGTAGGTGTAAAATACAGTAGAAAAAAAATTATCTTGGGCCACTACAGTGAAGTTAATTGGAAGAAGGGCAGTGCAGGAGACAGTGGCATTTTGTATTGTCATATTGTGACCACAGGGTATTTCAGAATAGCTTGAGTTTGTTAAAAGGCAAATTTGGCTGGGAGGGATAAATGCAGGGTTGTATTTGTCAATTTATAATAGGAGTGGAATTTCATTAGCACTACTATTCATTTGTGTTGTGGGAGGATGAGTAAAATAGATTCTCATTGACTTAAAATGTCACTGTCAATTCTAGCTGCTGGAGTTCTCTGCCATTTGTTGGCTGAATATATGAAATAAAATAGGGCTATAGGTCAGCCCTGTTCTCTCTAATTAGGATCTTTGGGATTTTGTGTGGGCTTATACATTTGGGTGTCTTTGTTGTAGTTGTGTAACATTGTGCTTTTGTCTTTTCTTCTAACACCCAGGTGCTCTTTGCTTTCTGATAGTACTTCATTTTTAGTTCTGTAATGCAAACTGTCCTCTCAGTTGTATAATTTGTTGTGCCTATACTTTGTATCTTTCTCTTTCTGATCTCTTGTAAAGTCCTTGACATTTCTTCGCTTGGTCATTTACATGATTTTCTTGTCCAACTTCTGACTGTCCTTTCTTCTCTCAAACTTCTGCTTATTCTCTCCTTCTAAGAGCTGTATGACAAATCTGTGTATACATTTTTCTCTCTTCACATTAATTCCATCTTCTGCTCCATCTTTCTAAGCTTTATTCCTTGTCACAAATTTCAGTATACCCCCTATGGGGCATAGTTTGAAATCAAAGTCTGCATACTGGCAGAAAGATAAATGTGATTAGTTTTTGCTTTGGCTTAAACAGAATTACCATCTCTGACAGTTCCAAACACAGAGAATTGCAAGCCAGCTACAATATCCTAAACTTTTTGGAATGAGGTTTTTTATCTTTTTCTTCTTTTTTTTTTTTTTTAATAGAAATACTTGGTAAAGATTACTGAAAATACTGTCCTCCCTGCTTAAAGTGGCAGATTATATTGGTCTTGGAATTTTCTCCTAGTATTTATGAACAGCCTTTGAGTTATGGCTGTCATGAAGTTCTGTATTAGTGTGCAGTGAAGTGATTTTAGAAAAAAGCAAATTAAATCAGAAATACCTGTTGTTAATCTCACCTTCAGAAATACCACATTAGCTGAAAATAACCGCAGCATCTTGTGGCTTTCTGCCCCTGTAACTTGTGAAGATAAAGTATCACTCTCCTGCCATAATTTTCTGTATCTTTAAGAAGAAAATTGTATAAGGAAGGCCTTTCATTTAGAGATGATCAGTCTTCCCATCAGACTTTGTCTGTAATAACTGAATTTTTTTTCTCCTGATTGTTTTTAAACTTGTGGAATAAATGTTTAAATTCCTTCTTCCAGTAACCCCAGAGGAAATTATATTGCCTGGAAAGGATTCATTGCTCGTTCTCTGTTATTTTTGAAGTCAATATTAATCACTGATATTTACCACAAGTATTGAAGACCACAGCTTTACAGGTCTTTGGGGAAAAATGAAGTGTCCCTTAAAACACTTGGGCATTAGTTCCTACTTGATCCAGAGTTTCAGGTCTTTATAGTAGCAGTTATTAATGGTAGTGTGTTAGACAGGAGGTTTTATTTCTTTAATCCCAAACCAGCATATGTTAGACACAAACAATTAAAAATACAAGTATTGTTAATCCCTTATGACTGTTTTATTGCAGATAAAGTCTAGCACTCCCTATTTTAAATATGGCTTTAGTTGAACTACTGCTTCTCAAAATATTTCCACTTATCTCTGAAGTCATAATTATGGCATTCATCATATTTGAATATAATTGCTGTACTTTGCATTCTGTTCAAGTCATGGGATTTAAGGAAGGAATTAATCTCAGCTATTGCTTTTCTTGCCTATTGGAACCTACATTTTGGACACCATCTCCCTCGTTTTTTATCAGTTATGGTGTAGTGTTTCTAATGAGATTCTCTCATATGTATAAGGTATTTCTCTAAAAGGGAGAGAGACATTTACAAATTAATAAGTACCATGTACATGGTTATAAGGCTTACCCTTATCAGGTGCACAGAGATTTCTGGATACAGAAACTGCAACAGGTCCATCTTAATTCTATTTTGGACAAACTCTCCTAGACTATTCCACCTCTTTAAGAAATTAAATGGCATGATCTACAAAATGAGAAAAATAATACTTCTACATAACAAAGCTTAATTGATACTTGTCAAGTGTTTGAGATGCTCTGCTTTACGGAAGGTGTTGCTGGGTAGTTACAAATATTTATTCTACTGAATGCAGTATCAGTGAGTAGAACAGACCAGTAAGAAATGCATGAATCTTTAACATGTCCTAAAAGAATAAAAACTCACTAAGAGGAAATTTGAATGTTTAAAGGTTTGTGCTCCTGGTAGATGAAGACCTTATGAAGCATTTTCAAAAGCCTGCTAAGTGCAGTGAACTACAGATGCATTAGCTTGTTCACTGTGTACTGCCTATCACACTGAAATGGGGACAAAGCTTTGAAGTAGTGTAGGACTGTATAATAATATTACTCTGTGTGCCTTTTTTGAATGTGTGACCTCTTGATGGAAAAGAGCTGCACATCTGCACTCTAAAATAGATATCCTCAGTTTGGAATTGTTGAGAAAAGAGTTGCTAAGCCCAGTCCTTTACTGTCACAACCATGATGCATTATATATTTAAATGTCTCAAACTTCGTCCTAAAAAAATAATTTGTGTTTTGCTCCTCTATATTTGATTTGGAGATGCCTTCAGGATGTGGTTCCTCTGATGGCTAGAATCATCCTGACTTCCACCAAAACAAAGCGCACAAATAGCTTCTTTTCAAAGCAATAGACTACTGACTCTGAAATAAGAACATTAGTGAGAACTTTAATGGAACCTGATGATGCCTGACCTTGTTGTCCCTCCCACCCTTCTCTTTTCCTCATCTCTGTTGAAGAAGAGAAATTGAGTTTTGGCAGAACTTGCTCACAACAGCTGCCTCTCCTGCTACTTCCCCACATGACCTGCAGTGTTGAAAACACTCCTTTGATTCCATCTCTCTGCTTTACTCCGCAGTGACATTCTTGATGCACACACTGAAGAGAAGAATATGCAAATCAAAGGCAGTGCAGCAGAGGATGGGGCCTGAGGCATTTGTGGAGCATTAGCAGTTCTCCCCACCAGCTAGCCCAGGGAGGAGACAGGCTCAAGACATCCTGAGCACAAAAAACTGAGGCTCCCTTCACATTTATCTCCACTTCTCTTAATCAGTCTTTTTACTGGGGTGCTCTGAATTTTCTTAGTTCTTGGGAATTATTTCCATCTACAGCCTTGCTACTGAGCAATTGTGATAGTACCAGAGTCCAATTTAGCAGTATTTCTTCAAGAGCTTGGGTCCTTGACTGATTTGTAGAGGACAAATTAAAAGAGCAATTGCAAATGGGTTTATGTGCTATTAGAGCTCCAAACAGCCTTCCCTCTTGGCTGTGTGTCAGATTATACCTCAGGGGGGGATGGGTGGGCTGTGAACCTTCAAAAGATTTAAATACTTAAATGCAGGGTCAAGTATTAGTATCAGTGGGTGTCTTAGCAAACTGGTCTCAGGGTGCTCAGCAATAATAATTTTCTTTAATATTTTTAGGTACCACTGAAAGTGGTAATTCAGTAGGAAGTGTTTTGAGTTCTTGCATTTTTTCATCAGCTTTCCCTACAATTTACTTATATGATAATTTCACTATAGAACCTCAGTTTTGGATTAGTTTTGTAAAGCATAGTGACAGTTTGTTGTGCTGTGGGGAAAACTTCTATCTAGTATAGCAATAACTGCACAAAGAACTGGTCAGTCAGGGAATGAACCAGGCCAGGAGAGGAAGAGGTTGTTACTGTTAAGGATTGCTAAAAGGATTTTTTCAAGGTGAGGCATGAAAACATACAACTTCTTTCCCGCTGTGGACTCTTTGTTTCCACCATTATTCAGCTATTTCAGGGTATTCCATCAGTGCATTACACCAACCAAGGAAAAGGGAATTACTAGCTTGTGTAGCCCTGTAGCTCCTTGAAGCTGTGCAGCCTCTCTTCCCCTACAAATAAGTAAAGTTCACCTCTTTTGGAGCCACCATTTCCAGCTGAGTGCCGCATTTGCCATTCTCCTCAATGACAGCTCCATAGCTCTTCAAGCATTTTCTTTATTCTTCTCAGGTGTGCAGAAAGTGGTAGGCTTAAATTGACTTTGGCAAGAAGCCGTAATAGATGGATGCAAGAACGCTGTCATATACGAGTACAGAGTACTGATTTCTAGATGTGAAATCTATACCCTGATCCTTCGCATTGCTTGCTATTTCAATGGCCCTGCTTCAGTTCAATATACCACTGAAGCATATTTGCTTTGTTGTTTACAGCTGGTTCTCCAATTCCAGAATATATATCTGAGGAAAATGATAGTATAACAAAGAATCCGTATGTTGCCATGGGAATCTGTGCCTTGGACTTACCAAGTAGTAGAACTGTGGCTGATTTATGACTCAGTGGGGGGATAACTGCCTGGTCTCTTAATTTTTCTAATATTTCACATATGAAAAGAAGTTATTGCCCACTATTAACGAAGTGGGCTCATCAAAGAGAAAAGGTAATTACAAATCAATATTAACATTCTTCTTTGAAGATAGCTAGTTGTGAGAAATTGGGAGGAACAGCAGAATGGAAAAGTTTAAGAATTAAGTGCGAGTATCTCTGACCTCCTGTTTGAGCATCAAGCCTGCCTTGTATAATAAAAGCTATTTATAAATTGCTGCTCTGTTAAACACGTACAGAATTTTGCGATGCGTAAATTGAGAAACAGAGCCAGCAAAGGGACTTAGCAGAGTGATGAATGGATGACAGGGTGCAAGACTGAAACTGTGTCTTATTCATGGATTGTGAGGTCAGGAAGAACTGCTGGGAAGGGCTGGAACTTGAAGGAGAAAGATATGGGACTCAAGAGTTAAAGAATCCAGTAATTGGAGTGTTATCAAGCTCCATTGTCATACTTCTTTTTGGCAGTTACAACTCCAGGTAGTAGCCTTCTATTCTTACTTTGCCACATTTTTCATAAGTGTTTTTAATCTTTCTCCCAGCTCCAATTCCAGCACTGTTGTCAGCCACTTCCAATGTCACAGCCCTAAACCTCCCAAATCTCAGTAATTTATTCCCTCAGATTTTAAGCAACAGGTAAGAAGAGTTGTGGGTTTTTTCCCCCTTTTGTTTTGACACACCCAGTTATACTGTGGAGGGTATGTGACCAAGCAACCCAAGATTGTAATGTTGATCTGGGGCCTAGCTAGAAGTTCATGAATCTGTTCAGTTGGTTGTCACTGCTCAAAAAGCTGTTTGAGACTGATAACTCATTAAACTGCCATTTAATTCTATTGGTCATGGAGATATTCCTCAGCAGAATGCAGTTAATGCAACTTAATTCCAAACAGATGAGTCAAGTTAAGGTCACTAGGCTGCAATTATTCTGTGTAGTATTGTCACAGAATATGTTCAACATGCAGGTGCATTTTATATTCTCAAATACTACAGAATAAAACAAATCAAAACAAGGCTAGAATAGAACTGGTTTGGACCAATGAATGCTATTTGATTTCCACTTGTTTTTTATTCCTTGTTGTAAGGTCTTCATGTATTTAATTTAAAATTGGCAGATAGATTGTTTAAAGATATATGGTTGCACTTCGGAATGCATGTTTTTCTCTCTTTTATGTGTTCTCTGTGTCTTGCATCTGTAAGGTTTTTATGTGTTCTCTGTGATGTGCATCTGTAAGTGTTTCTGCCAAAAAAAATTGAAAAGGAAATTAAAGAGGCACTCAAGATAATCATTACAAAGAGAAGAATTCCGTTACCTGGTGCAAATGAGAAAATTTATCCTGATTAATTTTACAATAGCAGTGGCCTTTAGTTTTCTTCTGGTACCTTGTGGGGTATTTTCTTAAATAGGTGGTGTAAAGGACTTTTATGTTTTGGGAGACTGCAGCACTTCTTTTTCATGCAGAAATCACAGGAGCTTCACTTTTGCAAGCCCCTGTATCTTGACATACCCTTGATATTGTGACCTCATACTGCTCTAACTTGATTCAAACCCCTCCCCTTCCCCCCCAAAAAAACAAACAAACAAACAAACAAAAAACCAGCAAGCAGTTTTCAATAAAAAAGGAAGAGTAGAAAATATTTGGTTGTGATTCTTTATAAATGAAATACATATGACTGTGCCTGCAGTACTGCTTTTGGTCTAATTTGTGTGTTGCAGACTAACAGTAAGTATTTATTGGGCAGAGTTCATCCTGCTTTTGGTCACCATGTTGCTGAAGGTCTCTTGAGAGTATGAAGGCAGTGGGTTGCAAGTGGATTCGTTCTTTTCACTAACATATTTTACAGTAGTGTGAGATTTTTCAGGGAATGGCCTATTGCTACCCAAGCTTGCAGTATATATCTGATGAGCCCTTGGGTTAGGAATGGGTGAGTGGGAGAGCCTTAGATCCACAGCAGTTATTCAGTACACTGCATGCTGGTAGCAGACCACTCAGACACTCCTGTTCTCTGGAATTACTTTGCATGCTGACTAGGAAAACTAGCCATGCTGTGTAAAATGCTTTTCTCAGCCCTACCTTTGTCCTTGCAGCTATCCAGCAACATAGCATGTATCTTAGTCTTCTAATTTTAGCTACATGTTGAGCCAAAATGTTATAGACTTATTTGGTGCATCCGTCCTCACTGGTTGAATTAAGGTCCTTCACTGTACAGTGATTATTTTTATTTTTATGCTATAGTAAATGTAATTTGAGGGGGATGTTAAAGCTTGTTTGCATTGATAATACCTTATGCTTGGAATAACATTAATGTCTGTTTTGCAAGTAATTGCAAGTAGAGCTTGCACACTAAGCAAGATGCAAGGGGAGCATGATGATTGTTTTGTAAATGATTCAGGGTCTTAAGTTTTAAGTTAAGAAACCATTTGTTCTATTACAAAATTAATGTCTCTGAAAGAGAAGATCTGTCAGGTTTTTTCTCAAAAGTAGTAACTTGATACTTGTCTTCTAAACTGTCAATGATGTTTCTATTAAGGAAGCACATTTTCTCTAGATATTTATTTTATATGGATATTTTATGGATAAAGATAATATATATATATATATGTATGAAAAACTTATTATAATAGTATATATGTCAAAAATGGTTTTGCCATAACTCTAGATGGAATTTGTTAAGTTACCTGTAAGAACGAGTCTTTTGGTTTGCAAATTAAGCAAATTTTGCTTTGGCAATGTTAAGCAGTAAACATGAAATCCCATGCAATTTTTAGACACTTTTCAGAGTAGGAAATCATTTTAAGATGTAATAGGACTGTGTTTAGAATAGTTAATATCAACATCTTTTGGAAATGCTACAAAGATGTCTTTGCTTGTTTCCACATATCACGGTTGGTGCTCTAAGTAGCATATTTTCTCTTCAGTGCCTTCCTTGATGTTATTTCCTCCCTAAAAGTAGAGTACTCATGTTAAGATAAGGACACACAAGAAAGAAGTTTAGTCTAATTACTGGTGTTGGTTTATACATTAGTTGGATTGACATACTGTAGTAGTGGTGCTGCACTATGACTGACCAAAATGATGCAATGAACATACTTTATTCCTTTAGTGTCTGTTACTTTGTGCTTTCTGCATATGGAATTTTTATGAAAATTAAAGGACCTGAAGGATTGCGTGTGTGTCTTGAAACGTGAAGTGGGAAGGATAGTACACGATGCTCTGGGAAGGAAGCAAATTACATACCTGCCTGGGGAAAAAAAAAAAAAAAAGGCTCACTAACATGGTGTTCAATGTGTTTTCCTAAGAAAGCAATTACATATTTTAATCTTGAAGTCTATGAAATATATGCATTACATGTGTCACTTTTGTGTACATTGATTTGCTTTTCTCTGGAATTGGCAAATGAGACTTGCTTTGGACCAAAGCCAAATAATATATGAAGCAATTTTATGCCTTGTGAATTATTGAAGGGAATGTTTGGTATGTAAAACTTGTTTTCAGTTTGCTGTCTCCCCTCCCATTTCCCTTAATCACTTTAGGAATCTTGGTTTAAACTATCTTCCAGAGGCTCAACAATTTCTAAACGCTGGGTAACTATTGCTGTGGAATGGTAGGAATTTTAAATATGATCTCCCTTTCCCCTGATGTTTGTCCCTTTCTAGGTTGCAGTCTCCTTTTTGCTAATTCTAGATATCAAGTATGCTACATTGAAAAATATGCTTTGATCATAATGGTCAACCCTGTCACAAAAATCGCTGTCTAAACTCAGGATCAAAGGATGCTCAAGACAATCATCTGATTTTTTTTGTCTGTATCTCTGCAATAAATTTATGAAAGATATCATGATCTGTTTTCTTACTAAACTGTGTGTTTCTCTTTTGTTTGTACAGTCTGATAAGTTACGGTTAGTTGTGGGGCTTGACTGCTCGTTTTCTGCTGTAACAGCAGCATGAGGAAGACAGACAAAAATGTAAACTTTCCTTATAATCATGTTGTTGGAATATAATATACCTCAGACGAATTTGGTCAAAAGTGAGCTTTTATAATAAGTTTGCACTGAATTTTGTTGGACACAAGTCCAATGAATTACATGAGTTTATTGTGAGAAGAGGAGTGATTTCTAAGAGCACTAAATAGGCCTAGAAAACTTACCTTAGAGGCTTTTTTGGTTTTTAATGGTCTGCTGCCTCTGCTTGTATTTCTATCACTTGACTTTGCCGAGGTCTGAAATAGCATAGATTTTAAATGGGAGGAGATACGCAAAGATGTACTGAAAACATAATTTGTGAGATTCTTTGGAATTCTCTGGGATAGAAGTATGAATACTGAAAATCTGTTAGAGCATCTTAAAGGCTGCAAAAAAAAAGTAATTTTAATAGGTAGAAATTATTCATGTTAATTTTCAGTGTTACTCATAGTTAAATTTTTTTCCCCTCTTTCCAGATACATATTATGTAACAAGTAGAATGTATTGATCATGTCGTAAGAAGTGAGGGTCTAGATTTTTCTCAATTTACACAGAATGCTGCATTGAAACACAATAAATGAGATACGCACTGTTTATTTAAAAGAACTACAGATTGTATTAAAATGCTTACCATCTTGAAAATTTGTAAAGCAATTTTTACTTTTCCTCCATATGAGATGACTGGTGTAATCCCTGTTACTGGTATGCTGTAGAAAGTTTAATAATAATACAATTTTATTACTGCATAAATGTCTGTTATGGCAACATAAATCTCTCATGGTAAACTTGAGACAAAAAACATATTAATTGTGTCCTTCTATTGACTTCAGCGGAGCCATGTCCAGATTCTTTGACAAAATTAAATATGAAGAAATGTAAAGAGGCTGCTTGTCAGTTATGTCTATGTAGACAAAGCTAAAATAACTTAAAATAGGGGGGTAACTGTGCTGACACTTCCTGGAGAGAAGTGTATAGATATTCATGAATTTGACTCTTTTTTTTGTGATTACAAAGTACTCAACCACACTTGTGTAACTAGCTTTAATGTAGAAATAAAAGTATCTAGTATAATATTAACCAGAGTAATTGAAATTACTATGTTGTAGCAGGCAATCCTTGCAAGATGACCTGGAAGATAGAGGAGAACCAGCATTTGTTCTGGTAGCATAAACTCATCAAGACAGATCTGGATCTCTTCTCAGTATAGGTTACAGTCTATGTGGAATGCCACCACACATTCCTCCTGATGCAAATGGAAGCCACCAATATGAAGTTTTGGATCAGTTGATTAATTTCTGCCTGCAGTTGCTTACCCATGCTGCACTATAATAAGCTTATTTTCCATAGTGATTGTATGTAGGTGGAAACAGTGTAGAGAGAAAAAAAAAACGGGAAGGATTATAAAGAAAGCAAGAGAGGTGGTTTAAAATCCTTCATGTGGAAAGAGAGGCTTAGAGATGGCTCTTTTTCCTCACTTTTTACATGGGCACTTTTCTTAATTTTACTAGCAACTCTAATTAACTAGCTCTGTTTCAGTGACCTTCAGTAGACATGCAGGGATTTGCATGAAAGTGAGAAATGTTATTCACAAAGATTAAAATTTGGCTTTGCTTCTGCTCAGTCTGGGTATTTTGTTTTTATTGTAATGATTTAGATTCTGAGGATAATTACCACAGTATCTGATATGGACTAAAAGCTCACAGGAGAGCTATTTTTAACCATGGTACTAAAAGTTACAGTAAATTATTAATAAATTCAATATCTAATTTGGCAAAACCTGATAGTACTTGCTTTAGCTGTTCATAAGCTACATACTAGGCTGTTGAAGGAATTTCTTTAAAAATTAAGCAAAAGTAGCAATTTATAGAGGAAAACTGCTTTCTTTATTGTCCTGAACACTGCTGTCAGGGTGCAGATAATCAACCTGAGCATCATGAATAAAAACCTGAAACAAATGTGGAACAGTTTTAGTTGTAATTTCATAGTGTTATTGCTCATCAGAAATAGCCTGTTTGTTTCCATATGCTGTACTGGAAAAAAAGATCTGTATTAATCACAAATTCTTCATAATTCTTAATTGTGTTTAAGGGATATGTCATGTGCTACAGAGCTTAGATCTGATGACAGGCAGTCAGTTTTTGAATGAAATGTGGCAGGGCTGGGATGTGGGACTCATGGCACCTTAAGGGAAGGGCGTTTAAAATGCTTCTGACTCCTAGCACCAGAGACCATCAGGAAACTACAATCTATATCTTGTCTCTTGGTAATGCTGAAGCTCCTAGTTCTGAGTTTCTACTGGCATGGTTCACCTTTAAATTTAGACATGGTAACTTTCACAAAGTATAATCTGATGTCAAGATAAATAGACTGTTTGTGACCTTGGGTGACTCACTTGGTTTTATGAGGAACAGAGAGACTATTTGACTAGTAAAGTTATTACCTCAGAAAGTTAGGAGCACTTTTTTTTTTTTTTTTTTCTAACAAGTCAATTCAGGAGTATGAGGTATACGAGGATTTAGGTATTTTTACAAAGTCCAGTGGGTATTCCACTCATAAGGTATGCGGCAATCCTTTTATGAAATGTGCTTTCTTTTTCTTCCATTTAATATTTTTATTCATTTAATGACAAAAATGTATTCAAGAAGTTGTGGGGGAATTTGAAAGCTCCATGAACAATTTTAAAAAAAAGAATTCTCATGTATTCTTCTAGATTTGGTGTTTGTCAGCTGCCCTGGCAGCTCTGAGCACTGTCACCTAGCTTAGCATCTGAGTAAAAGCATAAAGTTTTCAATTACTGTTCTGATGTTCCAGTTCTGTCCTTGTTCCTCCTTCCTCCTCCATATGAGAACTGGCGCTTCCTGTTTTGTCATTTCTTACTGAGAAGTGCAGCATGTCCTGAAAACGCAAGATCTCGGCTTCTAGCTCTCTTGTTCCTATTGATGTTGACATTTCATCCACAAATGAAATACTGGGCAGGAATGATGCTTAATATGCAGGATGTTACTACTACACAACAATTGAGGAAATGTCTTTGGCAAATAGGAAGATTTCTTAAAAAATGAAATTTCATAGGTTCAGAAGCTATTTGCAAAAAACGTTGAGTGGTTTCAGCTAAGAAAAATACTGAGTTTAGATTTACAGACCAGAGAAAATGAGACATCCTTTGCTTTTTATCCAAAAGCGTACTGATTAGAATACTGTTCAGGATGTAGGAAACATGATTCAGCACTGAAACTGTAAATCATACCTCTTCCATCTTGAGCAAATGCTTATTGGAAGCTTTCCTGGCCCAGGCTCTCTCAATTTCTTCTGTTGCACTTGTTCCAAGATAATTAAAATGTCCCAACTTGCTTCAGATTTTCTGTTCGAACTAACTGAAGGCTAGATTTGAGTGGCAGGAGGCTTGAGTTCAGAAAGATGTCTTACCTGCTTGCTTCTAAGGTAAGTCTCCATTTGGTCTCTTCATTAGGGAAGGTTCACTTTGGATGCAATACTTGATCATGGAGAGTTCAGTTTTGTGATAGATGTAAGGTAACCTAATTAATATTTGTGCTGCCAAAAAGGTCTCTCCCAGTTCCTTCACTGCTACTTGTGGTTCACAGTGGGAGCACAGAAAGTGGGGTCAGGGTGGCTCCTTTCACCACCATGTAGCAGTTGCTTTGGCTTAGTAGTCTTGGAGAGTCACAGGGACAAGGGAAGGTGGAGGCACATGGAGTTTTACTATAAAAGGGAACTCCTCTTTCTCCTCTCCATTTTGAGAATCTGGCCTTCATTTCACAGCTTTTGTTACAAGACTGAAATGGAACATGTCATGTCAAAATGAAATTTTGAGAGGGTTTGAGCAAGAGAAGGAGCTATTTCAAATTCAGTTCTATCTGCCAAACCAAGAAATCAGTTATTCACACAGCCTGAGTCAGGACATAAAATGAAATAGTGTATTATCTCCAGTTAACTTTTTTATCTGTAGTTTTAAGCAGGATATTTAGGCTTAGACATTGGGGGAGGAGGGGTATGTGTGTTTGTTGGTTGTAGTGTTACTTGGTTTTGTTGTTTGTTGTGTGTTGCCGCTTTGGGTGGGGTTTTCTGCTTGTTTGTTGTTTGTGCAGTGGGATCTTTGTCCACTAGAATGTGTGGAGAGTACACTGTCTGGAGTGCATGGCTGCTATGGACTAGATGGGGAGGATGACACCTGAATTCTCAGGGCAACTTAGTTCATGTTTGTCCACTTATGATGTGAAGCTGAAACCACTTAGACTGAGTTCTGATGAGGTCCCAGTCCAAGATGCAGTGGCTGCAGAGCCGACACAAGTGAGCAGAACTTAAGCACAAATGTGCTTTCAGGTATTGATAATCTGTTACACTATATGAAAATAGGTCATTGAATAGCAAGAAATGTAAAAATGTTAAACTATATATATTTCAACAATTTAGGCTTTTTTCAGTTCTAATCTTAGGCTCTTTTGATGTAATGTTGTAAAGTTCTGAATTTTTTTTTTTCAGCTCCTATCCTTTTGTACTATCTCTGAAACTATGCGCTGTGAATGGGTGGTTAATATTAAGACAGTGTATTCTGCATGCGTTGACTTGCATCAGGCAATCTATAACCTAAAGGAATATTTGACCTAAGGGAAAAATAATGCAGCAATTATTTGGAGGCAATACACTACTCTAATGGTTCCTTTTAGGGTGTTGGTGGATGCAAATATGCTTTAGCAAATCTTTGCAGTCAGCAAGAGGGTGACAAGTGACTGTCTGTCCTCCTGAAGACCCATCAATATAGAGATGGAATCACCTTTATCGTCTTCATTCAGTTACCCCAGGCCAACATGGATCTCAAGCTCTTGCTGGGATTTAGTGCTGTAGCTTCAAGCTATTTATATTAGGATAGGAGGGAGTAAGCTATTCATAGCTGGGCACAATTGGAGGGAGATACAGAGAGGCAGAAATGGCATATGGATTAGGATCCTTTTGGTAGGCAGTGATTTTATAGCTTTTCAGCTCAGAACTCTTGTTTGTAATGAACCTTCATTCCCCTGGTGTCATTTCTGCATCTTATCTAGGATTTGTCATTCCATCATCAGTCCCTTTTCTTCCTGAATCTGTGTTCCATTTTTACTTTTCTCTAAGAGTCTTTTCCCTGTCTGTTTCACTCCAGCTTCCTCATTAGTTTCTGGCTTGATGCCTGTCCTTGTGTTCCATCCCACAACATCATTCCGGGTTTTCTGGTCTAGGGCTTAAGTTTTTGACAGCACTTCACATGCCTTGTGCTCTTATATGTGCATTATATTCCTAGTCAGAGGACATGGGGTGTTTTTTGCTGTAGTGTGTTACTTTTTTTCAGAGAAGGGAGGCTTTAGGTGACAGGAAGCCATTGTTTTAAGTTTTCCAAGATCCAAATACTCTCTGGGTGATGATGCGTTTGTGCCATCTATCAGCCATTTCTAAGTTGTAGGGAAGGAAGTGTTACGCTTTCCCATGAAGTTCCCATACTATGATAAATGAGGGAGGTAACTTAATTTTATGCTTAGGCAATGATTCACGATTGTAAATGCTTCTGTATAAAGCTCTGACTTAACATTCCATATATAAAAATACCATACCTTTACAGATGCAACTGGGAGATGTAGCCAAATAAGAGAATTAGAAAGCTTTCTGTTCTGTTTATTTTATTTTTAGGATCGACTTAAAAATTCCACTAGAAAGATCTCACTTATTCACTAAACTGAGTAGGTGCTCTGAAACAATTTCAAACCTATTTACAGAACTTAATAGAGATTATATCTGTTTATACAATTTCACAGGTTTAATGGAAAAAGTCCACAAATGTGGTCTTATTCTTTCTTAAATTCTAAATAGTTTTTCCACAAGAGATATGTTGTTTTCTTTCCCCTTGGTTTTCTCTTGCTCTTTATTTTACTAGTCATTGGAATGTGCTAACATTCCTAGCATTGAAGAGATCTAAAAATTGAATCTAAAGCACTGGAAATGGTCTTCTGTCTTCCTTGTGCTTTATCTATTTACATGAAAAAGACTGGGTTATTGACACTGTATCATATTTATTGTATGTTCCTGGATCTTGTTGCCATAGTTACATCTGGTAGTCAGAAAGAGTTTTGCTGGGTTCAAAGTTATGCTAATCGACAGTTTCTTAGGGAGAATAATCCTTGAATTTCAGGGAACAATCATTCTTTCTTGCTTTAAAACTTAAGGAAACTCTTTAGTTTTCAACCACAACAACATTCCACCCAACCTAATACAATACCAAGGCTGTGTATATTAATTTTTCTCAGAGAATGTTTTTATTCTTGAATGCTTTTTGCTGTTTGATCAATCTTATTCTTGCTTTTCTCATCTTCCCCCATCTCAGGAAACAGCCTTTTTCTGATGCTAGTATAGATTTTTCTGGAGAAGTGGCAGTACTATAATGTCTGTCTTGAGTTTCAAGATTCTGATTTTTGTGGGTAATACAACCTATTATCCAAAGATAAGCAGTGTTAAGCACATGTAAAAGCAAAATATTATTACTGATGCACCATTAGTCTTTTACATGTTCTTAAAGTAAAATGACTTACTCTTTACAAAAGAAAGAAATAAAAAACAGACAAAAAAACCCCACCAGAACTCTAATGTTTGGTCCTGGGCTTTATCTCATGTTGTTATCAGGAAAAGAGAAGCCAGAGTGGTTTAATTGAGCAGAGACTTTATACTGAAGATTCATTCTTAACAACCCTTGGTATGTGTAAATGGTACCTAACAGGTAAGCTGCATCTACAAGATTATCACAAATGCACAAGGTGGGATAAGCTATACAATTTGTTAATTTAAATTGTTTGAAGATAACAATCAAGCTGCATCTACCTGGAGGTTACAGCTTACATTAGTGTAAACTGATTTGTAGCATGGGAGAGTTTTATCTAGTTTCAAGCAAGGACAAGCTGTGTCTCCTGCAATTTTTGCCACGTTATGTGAGTAGCTAAAATCCTTTTATAGAAAAAGCTGTATTGGAGAAGACATTTAGATTTTATAATGCCAGTGTGCAACAGTACTTGGGCCTTGTACTTTCATCCTGTAACAGGCTAAGGAGATAAGGATCCGCTGCTAGCCCAGCTTCCTTGTAATGTCCACTTAATGCTACATATTCAGGGTGTTTTAAACTGAGTCTTCTGGATGATGTCCAGTGGTTACCCAATTAAAATATAGAACCTCAGGCACTTTTAAGTCACCAAAGTAATCAGAAGAACTTCTGGAACTAGATAAACTTTAATTTGTCTCTCTCAATGAAGAAAGCAATTCAGGGGGACTTACTACATCTATTGCATGAAAAACCTCTGATAAAAGTCTGATTTAAGAGCATTTAAATGCTTTCTTTGAACTGGTGATAAATAAAAACTTTGCAAATGTGGAGTTTTTACTGAGGAGCAAGCCAGAGTCTTTTGAACATGCCTTCTTAACCAGCCTGTTCAGACCGCTTAGCTTTGTGAAGGGTTAGTAGCTTGTGGTTAGAGCCTAGCATATGATTTAGCAGTGACTGAGAACAATTGTAGATTCTGGCTAAGAATCTTGTGCCCCAGAAACTGCTGAGGATGTTGGTATGAGGAGCTCCCAGAGATACAGGGAGATAGATGAGTGAGAAGGTTTGAGATTGTGTATTTAGGAAGTGGGGGCTGGGCTGGATAAATCTGGCTTGGTATCTTTGTAAATATTAGCCTGGGCCTCTGGTGCAGAGGCAGGGGGGTGGTGTCTGTCTGCATTATACTGATGTGCATTCACTTGCCATGATTGAACTGCTGTCCAGGCATTTTGAGCTTTTGAATTGTGTCCTGTGTTCAGTCCACCCTTTAACTCCTGAGTGTGTGTCCAACCCGTTCAACTTCTGTTCCAAGAGTGTGCTTGTCAGACAATTCCTGGCAGCCTTGGAGTACACCATGGAGCATCCAGACTGCCCAGGGAATTTACAAATGTTTGGGATTTTCATTTAGTTCTATGACTAGCTAGGAGTATACAATGTAATTTGCTGAAATCAGAGACATAGTCTAGTGAGTGAGAGAAATGATTTAGAGCCAGGAGGTCTGCATTCTATCCCTAGCTCTTTGCAGCATCACACATTTCGTTTATGCTGTACGAGCCTTTAATGACACATATGAAGAGAGATAGCAGTGATGGCTAAATGGCTCCTTTAGTGATGTTTAAAAGATTTTATGTATTTAAGTTTGTAGAATACTGTCAGTCCTTGTCTATGGAAGTGGTATATGGGAAATATATTTTTAATATAATTCTCTGTTGGAACTGGATACGACAACAGTGGTGTTCAGCCTATTGAGATTGACCAGGTTCAAACTGTAGTTAACATGTTCTGAGTTTGAATTAAAAATATAGTCTCTGTATTCTGTCTTAAAGCTATAGCTCCTTTTTACTATTGTTTAGCAGCAATTGTATGCCTGACTCCCCTTATCACTAGCTCTGAAAGGCTGCTTTTCAAAAGTGAGTGAATATTCTTAAATTTAGTACCTGCGTTATTAATATAAATTTGTGGGGGTTTTTTCTTGGTAATAACTTATGATATATAAATGCATATCATGTTTTTGCCTTAGGTAGTTTAAACTGATTTCTGTTAGCATATGTTTGGAAGGCCACTTTTCCCTGATCTTTCAATGTATTATGCTGTCCATTTGCTTCAAAGAGTTTGTGATTTAGACTTTTATATAATAGACAAATTGAGCTACAGGGTGGAGTTAAAATTATCTTTCAGCGTACCAATCTTCCTCTAACTTAACTTGATTTCTAATGCTACCTTTTAGAGAGAATAGGACAATCAACAGGATCCTCACATCCTAAAATGTAAGGCATTTATTTGAATAAGTACAATTTATATTTAGCCACTGAGGTATTTAGAAAAATATACCGCCTATAATCAGTGCAAATTTACAATTAACATCCAATTGCTTTATTATTTTGCTTGTTGTACTCACCACCAACTAAAACTTGTAATCAGTTCTCTATTACATGCATTCTAAATTTTCCAGATTTAATTTAGTCTTTGCTCTTTTTTCCCATGTGTAGTCTAATGCTTGGTTTTCTTTGCAAATTTACAACTCTGAAGATTTTGAGAAAGGACTCTGCTAAGAATGTCGTGTTCCTGAATGCCTGCTTCTTAGGTCTTTTACTATTGTCACATAAAACTTCAGAGAAATTTCCTTATAGTATTGTTTTAATTACGTAACAGAAGCATGGTCATATTCCTTTTTTTGAACACTATTACATACTGACTTAAAAGTCTTTTGCCAGAGAAAACTTTTTTTTTTTTAAGTAGCATTAAATTATTGATTTTCTACTACTGTGAAGCTGTCTGTAGCTAAGCAGATATTAGGATTAAATCATGTTTAAATCATAAGGCCACTGACTATGTTAAAGTTGTGAGGATAGGACTGAAACTTTCCTGAAGTTTTAAGTGTTTGAATTGGGTATTTTAAGTCAAGCACATCTTTTGTTCCCAAGTTGGGCAGCAGCCAGATTGTGCTGTATCTATTTCTACTCCTTCAGTGAATTGCAGGCATTTGCAGCCTTATTTTATGCCTCACTTGAACATGCTATATTTTTTGGGTTGTGATAAGGGAAGAAAAGAACCACCCTCTGAATGCTCGGCCATGATACAATAAGCTATAGAACATTGCTAATGGAGAATTTTTACTGACTTCAAAGAGCTGCTCAATAGCTTCCTGATTTGAATCCTCTGTATCTGGTAGCTGCTTTGAAAAGGTGGATGGTTTTATATATGTATGTGTATATATATGTATGTGTGTGTGCATATATACATATATATCATAGTGTCAACAACAGAGAGATGTAAGCTTCTGCTATCAAGACTGTCGCCATTAGTGTAACAGTACATAGAATATTGTTTGAAAACAGGTTTGACTCTTCCATACAGCAATGCTCAGCTTAATTTCTGAAATTCCGTAGTTGTGTATAAATAATTGAATCTATCAACCTGCAGTTAACATGTTGCATTTTCCCCTTCCTGCTCTATAATTTTCTTTAAGAATGCATGTACTTGTGCATTATATTTCACAGGAAAAAACAGCAAATCAAAACAATAATTTATCCTATTGAATAAAAATTGTCAACCTAATGATGTTTTAAAGATAAAGTGTTTGTGCATAACTTACCATCTAGATTTACAGTGTTCTGTTCATAGTCACCTGCTTCAAAAATTATTTTTTGTGTCTGGCTGGTCATTTTCTAACCCTGTTATGAAGGTCATACTGTCTGCTGGTAGAGAGGACCGGCTGCAGTACTTAAGTTACGGGCAAAGTTGATATTGCATGATTTTGATGCATGACGATATGATTATGCAGTAAGCTACGGTGTGATTCATGAGAACCAATTTTGTAGTGCCTGTGGTGATGTTGAAGCTGGTGCTATGATTATGGCTTTGTATTATGACATTATTTTCAAAACCAATTTGTCTTCCTTTGAAAATATTGCCAGTGTATATTCTTATCCCAGCTGATATTGAGAATCTGGCCATGCGCTTAAATTGTCATTAAAGTTTACGTTTTGGGGTCAGAGTTTTGGATTCTGAAAAGAGAAGTCATAAGATGCAAAATGATACTGCTAGCTCAAGTTGAGTACAAACTCCTTGTTGAACAAATCGCACAAGGTTTTGGTGCATGGATGTTTCATACTAGTAAGACTCCCAGAAAGTAAGTGAACTAACACCATAAAAAAAAAATCAAGAACGCACCATCATAAAATACTCTATGGTCTATTTATTTTCACAAATGTAATTTAATCTTCATTATTTATGATTCTCCTTTTATGCTGTGGTATTCCATAAAAGTAATGAGGTCTCCATAATATAAGACCTTTCTACAGTTAAGTCATTAAATCTTTGCTGAGAAGTGTGGTAAGAATGCCAGATTATTAGTAGGAATTATTATTGTTAAATTTTGTTAACTGTAGGGCTCTATCATGCATTGTTTGTCTTGATTCTGTATACCTTTTGAACCAAAGACCAGTTCCACTTCTGTTTTGTAGTTGTCTGTCACTATGTGTAGTATGAATTAAAGTACATGTCCAACTTAAGGGGAGTGGGGTGTGTGGGGCCAAAACAGCTGGACTCTTAAAACAGATGTTGCCAGAGGAGAATGACCACATTTTGTCCTGCTCTGGATGATATGCCAATCTCTTTCCTGTCTAGGAAATAGATTTATACATCCCTGGAGATATTCTAAAAATGTGTAGCTGTGGCACTTAAGGACATGGTTTAGTGGTGGACTTGGCAGTGCTAGGTTTATGGTTGGACTCGATTATCTTAAAGGTCTTTTCCAACCTGAATGATTCTATGATTCTGTCTAGTTTACATGGCTCACTGCTGCAGAGTTCTGGTGAAACCTCGTGGTACAACTCTACTGGTTCATGATGTGTCTGTTGTTATGGTTGCTCTTAACATTAATTTAGCAGTCTTCTTTTAGAAAAAAAAATGCACAAGAATTATATGCAACTTTTTTTCATCTTAGACTTACATTGAGAACAGTGAAAGCTTAAAGAATGCGTACTTGCTATAAACCTGAGAATTATATTGCTACCAGCAATACATATTATAGTCTGTGATCACATAATGCAGTGAAAGTGCCACAAAAAAAGACTACGTCTTGTTCTGTTTAGTATGTGTGACAGATACAGACATGGGGAAGAACTAGAGGTGAAATGAATGAGGGAAGTTTGGGCAATTCTTTCCCGTTCTAGAAGCTATGGCTATGCAACATACGTATAAACCCCAAACCATTTTCTTCAGCAAATCTGGTGTATAATAAATGTATGTATATTCTGGAACTTTCTTATCTGTAAATGTAATGTTTTTATGAATGTGCTTACTTGCAGTCTGCACACCCTGAAGTCAAATTCAGCAACATTATATTAATTGGTGTTTAATGACCACCTTCCATTTGGCAGACGGCAATATGTTTTAGATGAACAGCATAAAAGGATGGGCTTCTTTGTACTCTTCATTTATAATGATATTTTTGCCATGGTGACAGTGTGTGTGTACATACATACAAATATATAATATGTAAAAATAAATGTGATTGGCTCACAGTGTTTCAGGAGATTCATAAATAATTTTATGCTAAAATTTTTTTTTTCATTATTTTCTCTAGAATACATTAATCACAGATACGTGTGAGTGTGTATATATGAATGTCATAAATGAGATGATCTACACAGCAGATTTAGAAACTAATTTAAATTAAGCATAACAAAAAATAGGGAGTGAGGAAACAGAAGTATATTTTTAAAAATTAATGATAAAGTGAATATTGAAAAGCAATATGTGTTTTTTAAATAAATAGGGATTTAAGATGAAAACTGTTCAGCCAGATTTTGCAAATGTTAGGTGTGCAGTTATGTGGAAAAAATATGCAAAGTATGTCACTAATGTGATTGGTATTCAGGGATTTGTTATGTAAGAGAATTCAGGGATTTGTTATGTAATAAATGCTTTGGATGTGCTCACAATTGCAATGGGGGTAAAATATTTTTTTGTGTAGATTTTTCCCAAACAAAATTGCTAACTAGCAATGAAGCTAAATAGTATAAAACTTCTTATAAAAACTAATTTCACATATTTCAGTTTTATAATAGTAACAACAACTTTGTTTAGAAATATCCATTTATGATTTTATGGCAAATTAATTTAAAAAATACTCTGTAATTATATAATTACACATTGTGCTTAAATTGAAGGAGAAGGTTATAAGGAAAAGTTGTTCAGAAATCCACTGGAAATTATTTGCCTTTAGTTCAAGTCTGTTATCTGTTTATGATTTAATCCATTTATGACTGGAGCAGACCTAACCCAAGAATGCCTGTGTCAACCTGCATGTATGCAGACTGTCTAATTAACACTTGTATTTGTTGTCTCATGGAGCAAGTTAGGGTCTAGAGCCAGGCTTACTTTATGTATTATGTTGAAGATGTAAAGCTACAAAAAAGGTCTTGGGTTGCTCTCATCTTAACAGGGTTTAGTATTCTTAGAAAAGTTCCTGACCCAGTAAAGATGAGGGCTCAGCCTTTTTGAAAACTTCTACCCTGCGCAGAGTCCAAATTCATTATTAGTGATATGATAGAATTGCACATGTCAAACTGTTCCTCAGTTTTCGAATCACCTGTAATCCAGTGCAGATAGGCATGTGTTCTGGGTTGAGTGAGTGGTGGAGTTTTTTGGTGGCAGGGGAGGGGGCTATAGGGGTGTTCCCCTGTGAGAAGCTTCTCAAAGCTCCCCCAGCTCCAAGTCAGCTCCACCTCTGCACCAAGGCTGAGCCCATCAGCTGCGCCTCTGCCATAATGTATTCAAGAAGGGACGTGGTGACGGGCAGGGGGACTTGTGAGGAGGAGTTGCTGCAGCTGCGTGAACACCAAGGTCAGTGAAGGAACGGAGGAAGAAAGGAGGGGGGAGGTGTGCCGGAGCAGACACCCCCCTGTATCCTGTGGGGAGACGGCAGGGCGGCCCCCCCCTGCCACCCATGAAGCAGACACTGATTTATGGCCTGTGAGGGGCCTTGCATCATCAACTAAGGTGTCTATGACCAAAGGAGGCCAGGAGCCTGTGGGAAGAAGCAGCCCCCTCTGTTGTAGTTCAGTGCTGGGAGGATTGCAGCATGCGGGGGAGTCCCACGCCGGAGCAGCTCGGGAAGGGCTGCAGCTGTGGGAGGGAATCCAGTCGGAGGAAGTTAGTGACCCATGACGGAGCAGTGTGGGGAACGCTGCGGCCTGTGGGAGGAACTCACGTTGGAGAAAGTTTGTGGAGGACTGTCTCCTGTGAGAGGGGGACCACGATGGAGCAGGGGGAACAAGTTCCGGACACTCCCCTTACCGAAGGGAAGGGAAGTGGCAGCGCTGCCTGCACCCCCCATTCCCTGCCCCTGCGCCCCTGGGGGAGGAGGTAGAGATATCGGGAGCAGAGCTGAGCCCGGGAAGAAGGGAGGGGTGGGGGGAAGGTGTTCTCAAGATGTGGCAATGCTTCTCACTGTCCTACTCTGTTATGTGTTGTTAGTGTCTGTAATAAATGTATGTTCTTTTTTTCCTTCCCCTAACGAGTCTGCCTTTTGCTCGTGATCATAAAGGGGGATTTTTCCCCATCCCAGTCCTATCTTGAACCCCAAGCCTGGCTCTCTGTCCCTTCTCATTGCCGGAGGGGAAGGGAGAGAGAGCTGCTGCATTGTGGTTGGCTGCCAACCAGGCCCAAACCACGACAGCATGTTTGAGTTGTTTTCTGTGAAACTTAGTTGAAATAAAATAAATTCCATTTGGCTTTTCTGTAACTATTTAAGGCAGAGTTTTCCATAATGCAGGAATCAAAAGCATCTTACCTTGGTTCGGTGACCCACATATTAGTTTATCTGGGCAATTCTTAATTGTGTCTAGCCAGACATAAGTGAAAATTTTCTATTATTTCTTTCTCTCAAACAAATATGGGAATATTGGGACTACTTCTCTACTCCCTGGAAGTAAGTGGAAGTTGGTGTTAATGAGGGAAGTACAGTGCACAACTGTGATGGAGTCCACTGTGGTTTCCCTTAGGGTATTAATTACTTGCTAGACAGGACTTGCTCTTGCTCACGGCAAGGTGCTAGGAACAAAGCCTTAGGGTGTGTTTGCACCAGCAATTAGGCCTTCTCTCCCCTGTCAACATGAGCTAAGCCATGCAAATAATTTCACCTTGACGGCACTTCTCTACCATCCATTCTGACTGTGCTGGGAAAGTCTATGGAAGCAAGATGTTGGAAGAGCCAGCCTCTAAGGGAACGTGTCCTTCCTCTGTGCTAATTAGTAGCTGGGAGATGCGTAGGTGCCTCTGTGACGCTGTGTTTCTGCTCCTGACTTGCAGAAAGTCGAGCAGGTTATTCTCCAGGAGCAACAGAGCTGGGAAGGAGCACTGATCTGGGCCATGGTGTTGCTGGGAGGCTATGCTGGTGCCTGCCAGTCCAGAACAGTGACTGGTCAGTCTTTCTTCCTATCTTCTCTTCAGGTTTAAAGTTCAGTGATGATCTGTTGGGAGGTAGCAATTAGAGAGAAATTATTCTGTCTCCTAACTGACATGCCTGTCTGTGTCCTAACCGGGTAACAGAAGTTGGCTGGTATGCTTGCTACTCTGAGGCTAGGGCCAGTTGTGCAATGCAGAGATACCTACGTGTGCACTTAGTTGTGCTTCATTCTACTGCTATTACCCCAGCTCTAGGCTTACTGGTTTCAGTTAATGTAGTAAGGACTGGCCAGCTGTGTAAAGGAATTGCTTTATTGAATAAGCAGAAAGGATAGTGACTTGGTTGTGTGTCCTAGTCAAGGGAGTGAAATCTCTGCTGGAAGTTACAATAGCAGCATGAAGATGTTTTGCCAGAGAAGTCATCCAACCATATGCTGCAAGAAGTCTTCTGGGAACACTTTTCATGTCTTGGTAAGATCTAAGAAACAAGTTCTGCTTTCCGATTTGTGCTTGTGTAAGTATGAGAAGTTGTATCAAAAATTTCAGGTGTAATTGTGTAATTCTGTGCCAGTTTACTCAATACAGATATTGGAAGAGACCCTATCAGAGGAGGGTATATATAGGGTATAGGTAAATATTTCGGGTTTGATACTCTTGTACTTGTGTTTGAATACCCTTTTTCAGTTAAAGCATGTGTCTAACTTCAGGCATGTACTCTAGTTCTACTGACACTAGATGGGATTTGGGTACACGATTAAGTATCCCACTGAAACTGTATCAGATCACCTAATTTCTCAATCTAAAACTGCATGTTGTTGAAACTTATGCATGAATTATTACATCAGAAAATCCTTTAATATTACATGGAATAAACTTTTTTTTTCATTCAAAGTAAGAATAACGGCACCACTTCTGTTCCTTTTAGCTAGAAAAAAGACAGGATGTGAAGTATTAATTTATTTTAAATTGTGCTTTTATAGGATAAGTGATAGAAAACAAGAGTTCTGATTTTACTAAAGAACTTGACTTTTCTAGTGCATAGTGGAAAATAGCTATAAGGTAGATACTTTTTTATAATAACTGCTCAAAAGTTACCCCAACCTTTAACTTAATAAATAGAATAATCTTTCTGTTATGCATTTTCTGTATGCAATTCTACTTTTTGGAAAGAGGCCCTCAGTCACTGAACAGTGAATTATTTTAAAATAAATTGAACATGTTTTTATTTAATATACAGAACATACTCGATACAATGTATTATTTTTGGAAAATGTAACTGAACATATAAATTTCAGTTCCCTTTCCAAATAAATCAAGGAATTTAAGGGTAAATAATACTACTCTGTAAATTGTCTTTCATTGTTGTCTACTGTGGTCATAATTAGTTAGATGTTTGTTCACCAGGAAGAGAAAAGTACACAATAGTATTACTAGAATAAAAATTTTAGCATGTTTTCCATTTTGGCTTGATGGCTGACAGACAACATGAAAGTGAAGTCATTAAACAGTGCTGAGGATGAACATTGTGTACCAGTGTTGTACTGACATGCCTTCATTTTGATTTGTATAAAGGGAGCAGTTGTGAGTGTGATAAGCTCTGATCCTCTGTGTTAGAACCTGTTCACTTATCTGTGTCTTCTGATCCTACAAAAGTAAATCAGCCACTTCTAACCTGAAAACACACAGAACGATCTGATAGCAAATTTCAATATGGTACTGCTGCAAGTTGCATGGATCTGTGGGTGGTCAGTCACAGGGTAATAATAGCAGTGCTGCTTTTCTTTCCAGCAGTGCTTTAGCTTGTTGAATAAACTTAATTTACATTTCAAATCTTCTGAATTGATTATCACTTTTGATCAAAAATAAAGATTGCAAATAAGTTTAAATTCTTTTACTAGAAATGAAGTATTTAGCCTCTTTTTAAACGATGTTCTGTTTGAGTTTTTCTGATATCAGTGGAACACTGATTCTCCAGTTGCAAGTTATTATTCTGAAAGTAAACATCATTGCTCAGATGCATTGTTTTAATAGCACTAGCAAAGATCTTTTGACACCTCTCTCTCTTTCTTTGGTATTGTAATGATAAAACAGTGTACCTAGCAGGCCATATAGCGTCAAGTTACTTGGTTGCTTGAGCAGATGGACAGTTATTCTTTTGAAATAGAGAGCTGACCTTAAATACCTGGCTGCATTTGACTTAGAATAGTTGTTAAGAAGCAGGTAGACAGTACAGACAGATTGTCAGAAGTAACCAGGGTACCAGGGAGGCACATCATATCCATCTGGCAGTCAGGTTTTTTCTCTCCTTAACACTTCACAACTAGGATCCTGGAGAGGGCTGTATAAGCATAAAATCATTAGAATTCTTCAGTAATATGTGTGGATTGTAGATGTGATAAGTTTACTCTCTGTGTATTCATAAGCCAGTCTAAATCTGATTGTATCCTGGAAGAGTCCCTTAGGTGTCTTGCTGCAGCTCCATCTTTTCTGGCACACTCATTAATCTGAAGGTGAATTATCTGAGATGAAACCCAGAAACTCTAGTTGTTTTTTTCAAAAGCACTTTCCACCCCTTAGCAGACATGCTTTACAGCTAGTTGTTCATTCTTCTGTGTAACTCTGCTTGAACGTTCCCAATCTGAAGTACAGCTTTATAATCTTTTTTAAAAATAAAAGTTAAATTTGTTTTATTACAGCTGTTGGTTTCCTGCTTTAAATACTAAAAAAAGAATGAGCAAGGGGTACTTCTTTTTTTTCCTTCAGCTTAAGATACAGATGCCCAAAGCCTTTAAGCACTGATATTGAGCGTCCATCTTTTTTACTTGATTTGCATCCTTCTTGCAAGTGCTGCTAAGCATGCATTTATTGAAGAATTATAACTGTGATTATATAACTTTGAAAATACACGTCTATTTATAATATGCAACTTGGTGAGACAGCTTGTTTCCTAGCACACTGTGTATGCCTCTATTATTTTCATCTTTCCGTTTCAGTGTTTCATTATATCAGGTGTCTAAAGTAATGCTCTGTACTTACAGCGAGCACACTTCTTGCTCTTCCAGAGGATGTCATTGAATTCAAAAGAACTAGTCACAGGAGTGAGCACTGTGCTGAGCTTTTCTTTGTACCCATAAACTATGAGATCTACAGCATCGGATCAACGTCTTCTCTGTAGGACATAGCATGTTGCTTTAGCACCACATATTAAGTAATGGTACTACCTTCTGCCTGCAGAGAAGATTTTATTCAAGATACCTATGTGTTTTACTTCATCTGCTTTCAAGGCAATACCACTGGAACATAAAAGTAAGGAATCACATGAATATTAAAGTACCAGCTCTTGATATGACAGGTATGATAGCTTATGTACATAGTATGGTACTTACAGGATCTGAAAGACATTTTAGATGAAAATTATTTTTGACTTTGTCTACTGCTGACAGATTAAGGATATTTAAAATGGAGTATTTTTCAGTTCTGTGGCTCTTTTCCAGAATAGTATTAACTCTTAATTTGCCACAGCAGATTAAAATACAAAAGTTTGTTCTGATGATAAGTTTCAGTGTGAGACTTTAACACATCCCTGCTAAAACCTGTTTACATGATGTTGATGAAACAGTCCACATCTTGTCATGAATATCACAATGGTCTACATTGCCAGAGGCGAGATGCTTTAATTTCACTGGTAGGATGATAGCGCTCTGTTGGAACCCATCCATTTAAGCACAGCTGAGAGCCAGCAATTTTGTTTAACTATGTCAATTTGCAAAAAGATAGTAAGCTTTGATAAGATCGCCTCACTAAGTCAGAATTCAAAGTTACTTTCTCAAGGTTTGTTGGCTACTTCACTGTAAACTTTCAAGATTCCAGACTATATCCTGTTATTCAAAAGGGAATTTTATGTTTGTTTTCCTTTTTCTTCCTTTTCTTCAATACATGTTAGATTCTTCTCATTTACTTGATGACAGCTATGATACATTAGGTCCTTTTTGTTCTTGACTGCTGAATGTAAATCTTGCCTGATGGTTTCAAGCAAGTCATGTAGCTGTACTCAGGTAAGTGACATCAGAAGATGGCTAATAATCCTTGCACCTAGTTTAGTGCTGTATTTATTGATATGACAAAGCTGTTGACATAAAGAAACTGATATGCAAATTCAGCTGTTAAGATTTATTTGGTCAGTCATTACAGAGAAGAATTACTTTTACATAGTAGTAATGTATATTCAGTAGCTGAATTGAAAATACAAGCTCATACTTCTCTTAAGAAAGCTGTAGAGTCATAAAAATCATGTATTAATTCCTTTAAGCAACTCAAATGAGAAAGCACTGTATGCTAGATATAAACACCATTTTTGTGTGTTTCCATATTGCGAAAGGAGAGGACTTGATTAAGCCAGATCATACATAGGCTTTAAAAATCTGCAATAGAAGATTTCACACTAAATTTAGACCAAAACCAGCCCTGTTTAGTTTTACTGGACCCTTGTCTGTGAAACCATTTTAAAATTATTTCAGTAGCAGTTTAAATGAAAAGTTCTATGAAGATAAGACAGTATTCTGCAAGAGATTGGAGAATTTGCAGTTGGTCTTTTGATCTAAACTTTAATATTTCACTATTCATTTTGGTGAAAAATTGTAGTCTGATTAAACCAAAACAAATATGTTTAACAACATAAACTGATTTATTACGAAGATGCATCTGCTTCGCTAAGAGAGGGCTGTATTGAACAGCAAGAAAAGTCTATGCCAAGTCCTTGCCTACTGTGAGGATGAAAACTTTGTAGAAATTGCCAAAGGTACAAGCAATGCCTGATGTTAATTTACTGAAAATTTAATTCTACACAATGTGTCCTTAGAAGAAATACTGTTTAGACATTTGAGTAACTGCTGTGGAGCACATTTGCCTGTTAGCTTGTGGAAGAAGAAGTCTGCCTTTTTCCTCTCAGCAATGTGTTTTGAACAAAACAGTTTACACAGTTGGACTCTCAGCAGGGAGAAAGCCAGAGGACTGACATGTTATTTTAATAATGGCAAGGTCAACAGTGATATCTCTGGTGTAACACAACTGAAAGTTTAATATCATACAAATCTATTTGTAGCATGAAGCATAAAATAATCTGTCTTTGTCTATAGAATGTGTTAGTAAAGATTGCAAAATTACAGGGCCTGGTTATCTGTTAAATTTCTAAGAGGGATCATATTTAATTGATAAAGAGATTGAGTTTTGCAGAAAATAGCCATCTTGTTTAATTGTGAAGATTTCAATTAGACTAAATGCTCTATATGAAAAAAACATTAAAACATTAGCTGTCCTTGTGCTTGGTTTTCTGTGCTCTATATTCAGGTAGAATAGTCTTAAATTTTTCCTAACTTACAAAAATATATCATGTCAAATGTACCTAGGTATGGACAGCCTGTCATTCTTGTACAGCTGACATTAGTATCTTTGTGAACATATATGCTGGATCTGCAAATGAAGCTACATTTTTACTCATGTAATTGAGATTTTTGTCATAAACCTATTAACTGTAAAGGAAACAGTAAACTCAAAATATCAGATCCATGGAAACAGTACATTTACTTAAAAATTTAAACTTTCCTTCAACACTACTCTTCCAAAGACCCATTGATTTAATTTTACAGGTTCATATTTCTTTTTTAAACCCCTGTTGATTTGTACTTAGTTGGGGCCAGGCTCTCTGGGAGCTTAATCAGTCTTTCAGGAATTCCAGGTTGGTCTTGTTTTTTCTCCGAGCTGAAAGTGTGTCATGACCTCAGACTGCATTTAGACTGAATTAGGCAAACCAGAACTGATTAATGTAGCTGTGCTCTATCATTTGGCAGCTCATCTAGAATACTGTTTTTGACATATATTCCAACAGTAGCATAGAGAAGTGCTAAACAGTGAGATGCAGAGCTTACCAGAAGTGGTTTTGAGGTAGAAATCCACGTCCATTCTTCAGTATTGAAAATTCTCCGACTTTCATGAAGACAACTGTTAAGACACTTAAGTCAATCTCAGTGCTTCTTTTAGCAGATTTTTAGTGCTCTGGGTGTATATCAGATTTTCCTTGATGATGAAAGCTGGCTCAGGAAGCTAGTTCCTGGCCTTCATTCCCGTGCCACCGCGACCTTGGCTGTATCACAGGGGCTGCACTAGATTATTAGACATGTTTGTGGTTAGACAAAACAGAAAAAGACAAAAACTCATAGTTGGCACAGAAAAGCTTGTGGGGAAGTTCTACCTGGAGAGGCATCTGTAAAGGTTAGTCATCTGAGTTAAGTAGAAGGGAATGACTGTCATAGACATCCTTATCCTTCTGCTGTTAACCACTGCAGCAGTAATATTCCAGCCACACACCTTCTTCTGAGTGTTAAAATAGCAAGTACATGTTGTTTGCACTTTGTATATGATAGTTTAAACTACAGCATGATTTAGTAGCTATCGTTGGGCTTGTTAAGTATTACACAAGAGATCAATTAATTTGTTTCCTTACTCCGCACGACTGTGCAGCTATTGGGTCTGTATCTCACACAGTTCTGATGCAATGCAACTGTCTTCTGATGATTCCTTATGTGCTGATGTAGATAACCAGCTAGACCCATGTCCTGTGACATATTGGGTTTGGAGTCATGCTAAACTGTGAAGTTCTACATACACAGACCTGATCCAGTTTAGTTTCACTGGTGTTTTAGAAACAAAGGCCATAGAAGTGTTTTGATATCTTGAGTAAGATGTCAGTTTGTTGTGTTCCTATTCCTTTTTTCCATGCCTCCAGAACACCAAAAACAAAAGAACTTACTTGAAAGAGGGGTTCTGCTTAGTATAAGTTTCTGTAGAGCCTTCCTCATGGTCCATGCCTTTCCCCATGTGATAACTAATTTTAAAAATTCAGTTTCGAGTTCTGCTAATGTAACTGTCTTTATTTGCTATGTCTCATTTTCTTAGCTATTACTAGAGATCAGATATAATTTGATGCCTTAAGTGGATCTTGAACTGGAGAGAGAAAAATTGGTAGTGGTCAGTACAGTGTTTGAATTTTTCTTTTGCTTAAACTTATCCTGAAGAATACAGAAGATGAGCAACTTCTGAGTTATTAATCCTGGCTTTGTTGTTTTTCTTCTGACTTGTTTAGTTTTATTTGTTTACAATTAAGGAACCACTTTCTCCAGCTGACAAATTCAATGTGCTCCTAGAAAAAGAGTATGGTTACACCTGCTGTGTCTTCCCCCTTCCTTTTTTATAGAAACTTCTCCAGTATTGGGAGCTGAGCTTAGCAGTTTATGAAATACTGGGAACTTATAAACTACTTGATAGAATCAACTGTTTAAAAAATAATAGAATCAACTATTAGAATGAAAAGAGACTATTTCCCTTTTAAATGTTATGTATACCAAATATACCAGGGGGAAGAAAAAAAAAGGCGATTTGAGGGGTGTCAAGAATATATGTGTATATTTTTTCTCATCTGTGTATAGAGGTATTGAAATTGATCATGAGTGTGAGTTCTTGTCATTCTTTGTTTTTTGACATAAAAAAAAAAAATACCAAAGACTTTCTTGCCCAGATTCCCACTTGAGGAAGTATATCTGAGAAATATCTTTGAATAATAGTTGGAGTGATTGACGTGAAATTAGATCAATTGCAATACTGCTGACATTGATTGAGAGGTGTTAAGCAGGGGATGGAAAAAACGTATTTGATCAAAATTAATACTTTTTTCACTAATGCTCCTGAGACTTATAAATAATTTGTTTCCTATAAAGCTGCTTACAGAATAGTGAAGAGTCATATCATAGCTTGCTGAAGTCCGTAGAAATTCTGGACACAAAAGTCTTTAAAGACCTTGAAAATTTTGTAGCTGTGCATCCTTAATTCAGCTGAAACATCACTACAGTTTAAGATGTTGAAACCGTTTATTATTATGGATGCATAGCTTTGTCTTAAAAATCCCCTTTTCTCATCCCCCTGGGAAGTGGAAAGTAAACTTGTAAATGCTTTGAAATGATCTGTGTTTGTAACTGGAAACCCAAACATGGTTTTCCCATAGCACAGGTCACTGAATCCTAGTGCTTCTCTTAAAGAGATGGGAGCTTCAAAAATTGCTGAAGATATGGTTGAAAATCTAAGTGGGAAATGAAGTTGCTTCCTGTGTTTGCTCAGTGCTGATGAAATTAAATCTGTTGTATTTGACACGTAGTCGAGGACTTCCAGATACAGTGCTAATGTTTGAATTATCCAGAGCAGATTTGGTTGCAGGGTTTTTCTGCAACAGCCAAGGAGTCAGTCACATGAGACTACTTATGTAATCTTGAATAACACATACCACCTCCAACTCCTGAAAAAATAAATATATTAAAAAAAAATCTTTGTAATCATATACTACCTTTTAATCATTTGATCTCAATGTTCCTGTTGCATATAGCAGAAAGTGTATATTAATCTTGATAATAAAATTTACCCGTATTTCTTTGTGCATTATGAAAATAGGACAATTTTTGCTGATACATGAAAATGCTCAAATCCTGCAGTTACTCAGCATTACTCACTTCGAACAAATATCTAATTAAAATTGGTGTAAGTTTCTTAAAGAGGATTTTGCATCTATACTTACGAACTTCCTGACATTTGGAAATCCTAAATATGTCCACTGTTCTTACATATGAGCTTCATCTTCTTTCCCAATACCCAATGATTTGTTAGAGCATATGGGATTTTCCACATGTATGTTGATATGAGCAGTATATGTACAGCAAATAAGCAAACACTGATGTTGATGGAAATGTTGGATCTGCTATATGTGTGGTTTAAAGTGCATGGGCCCCTTCTGTTAGGCAAATCGTGGACCACACAACTCTCTGATTTTTCAATATATTTCTCTGTTAAAGACATAACAGATCGAAGGAAAAGGCCTCTTCTGAGACTACTGGATTTCTACCATAAGAGACCATGTTCCTGGCTGATGCTGGCAGACAGATCATAGCAATAATATATCCTCAGAAGATAATGGTCCATTATAAACAGTGGGTTTTCTGAACCCTTGCTGTCAGAGAGTTATTCAACATTCAGTTCAAACCTGTTTGCTTCCACTTGAATTCTACAAGGGTTGGGACTGCTTGTCTGCTAAAACCAGACTCTCAGAACTATTTTGCTAGTTCCACAACTGCAATGTCAACAATGGGATAAATTAATTTTGTAATTAAAAATCAATGGTGACTTTAAAAGGGCCTTAGCCTAACTTATGGTTAGCATTAACCACCAATTTTACTGTGGCAATACTGTCAATCTGCACTATTAAACATTTCTTTTAACAGCCAGCTCACCTAAGTGGAATATTGGATTAAACAAGTTTGGGCATAAAGAGCAGTAATTGAAAGTAATCGAACATGGTTTCCTCCTTGCTGACAAATAGATTTGCATCCCTCTCCTAGTGTTTATGTCTAATATTATAAAATGAGCTGTCCAAATGAGCAATAAACTTGCATGTGATTCTTTACATTGGATGAACCAAATGAAAGCATTTAATCAAATTCAAGATGGGATGGAAACTCTTGGACATAAGTTACAAAGAATGTATGTGGATTATATTGCAGCAGTGACTGAAGGGTCCCTTCTGTTCTAGCTATCAGGAATTATCCTTCAATACTCTGAGGTCTTATACAGAAATGTAGTGATGTATGTTGCTTTACTAAAAGGCAAACTCTACACTCTGGAATCCAAACTGTTGGGTAATTAAGCTCAAACTCCTACCGGTGGAGTGAAATGGCCTATTATAATGCTATTTACTTCCAATCTTTGCTTGACTGTTCTCTGCTCTTTGTTTCTGACGGGATGGAACAGTTTTCACTATATTATTTTGTACTTCTGTATTATAAGATTGTACCCTGAATGTCAAAGATTGAACAAGTCTAAACTCATGTAGAAGATATATTAAGAACTTCTATTAAAAAAAAAAAAAAAAAAAAACAAAACTAAATACTGCTAAACTTGTAATTCAGATCAGTAAGTTGAATTTGTGGAGTGAGCTACATTGCTTCTATTAAAAGACACGGAAATTTCAGATTTAGATTTCTGAGTGTCATGCTGTAGACGTGCTCCATGATATGCTTATTCTGGACTTTCATAATGCCAGTGTAAATTATTGCTTGACATGTGTAAATCTGTTACTTTACAGCAATGGAATAATAGTTTTGGTAGTACTTTAAAGTTGAAGAAAAAGCTGTTCAGAAAAAAATATTTACTGCCCCTCTATTTCCAGTTAGAGAATTTTTATTTTGAGCTTGAATTGATGTATGCTTTGCTATTACCTACAATCAGATTTAAAGAAGCAAACAAATGTTCTTTTTCAAATATGTTTCTATTTTGTGTTAGAGAAAATGAGGGATGTGTCACTCTGAGAACAAAGAATGAGTGCATGTGCTTACTGGAATGGATAGAGCATTCTGTGTAACCTATGCTCTCTTTTATTCTTTTTCTGAAGTTATACTCATAGTATCTATAAACATTTACAAAGGTAGATTTAGATAAGAGTTACCGTACTTACAATTCAGGAGAAAGCAATGTCGGCAGTGTCTGTATTGTACTCATCTATGAACAGAAGCAGAATAATCAGAATTAGGGAAGAGCCTGTCATGAGAAGCCATTGTTTACACTTTAAAAACTTTTTTAGAAAATAGAATGCTTCTCTTTATTTTAACTCTTCTAAAATCTGTTATTTTGCTGTTAAGTGAGGTTTTTGTTAAGCTCAAATTCTGAGTTAGCACTGTTTTTGTTACTAGTTGACTTGCTTGTAATTCCTTTTTCTTCTGTGAATAAGGCCTCAAATTAAACACTGGCTTAAAGTAGTAATACTTAATTGTTAATTGACTTGACTTAGTCCCTTGCAGTGCAAAATTAATGTCTGTGCCATCTCTTTTTTGTAGTCTTAACTGTAGCACAGCGAAGTTTTAAAAAAAAAAAAAAAATTCCAAGAAAAAAAACCGGAGCAGCATTGTTCCCAGAAAGCAGCTGGAGAAAGTCTTTCAAGAGTGGGGTTCTGAGAAGGGTACTGCTAACCAAGGCGCAGGAGGACAGAGGGGCCCCTGGGAACAGGCAGGATAGCAAAAGCTGCGCTTCAGGGGTGGCTCCTGATGATGTACCAGTAGCTGTTATTCTCCCTGTGTGTTGTACTCATTAGTTCTGAAATAACCACTCTTTATGTTGTAAAAAGTGTGGTTGATATAAGCCAGGCTGTTTGCAGCAAGGAGGCCCAGTGGTGCAGCAGAGGCCAGTTGTCGCCCATCTAATGATTTTGGCTGCGGCCGCTGTTGGTTCTATGGAGCTTCAGCTGCTGCTCTGAAACACCCCTTCGATGGAGGGCAAAGACAAACTACCTTCTGCAGAAGGGGAATGCCTGAGCAAGACAGCTTCTCCTGGACTCCAGAACACAGATCAGATCAATGGCTTGTAAGAGTTGTGGGAACTGCTGGGTTTTGGTTTTCTTGGTGTAATGCTTTATGAGGAATATATGATTACACAGTATAACAAGGATACAACCCAGAGAATATTTTTATCAGTACTGACAAGGAATACTAACTTAAAGAAACATGTGGTTTATGTAACATGATCATAGTTAATGGTTACAAACCAAATTAAGTCTAAATATTTGAGGAAATTAACCTGCAAAACTAGAAGTGAAGGAAGGAACACATACTAAATTGTTCTGATGAACAGAAATTACCTTCTGAAGTAATATGAACTTGGGATGACTTCTTACTCTTTGTGTAATGAGGGGGAAATTGTTCATTTTTGCTTTTTAACAGATGCTGCCTTTGAATTGTAACAAGAAGGGGGGAAAACAGCTAATGATTTCCAGTGAAGTCTAATTTGTTAGAAGGCACAATTAAGCTTTGAGATAAATGATTTAGCTTTTAAAACACTGAAAGTAAAGGAATTAAACTCAGTTGTCACCCACTGCCTGTAGGGTAGCTTTTTGACTTCTCTAAAAGGGAGCATTGTGCATTCAAACAAATTTCATTTTTATGGTTGTGTTCTGTCTCTGAAGCTACACATGTGCAATGACAGCTATTTTGCATCTATTTTAGGGCAGGTTATCTTATTTGATTCTTCTGAGAAGCTAAGCACGTTGCTATAGCTACTGAGCTTGTGGCTCTGGTGAGGTTTTTTCATAATTTTCTAAATGTAATTGCTAAATAAGGCTAGTATAAGGGCTGTGACATTCTGCTGTCTATTTCACTTGAAGATTTTTTTTTTCATTTAATATCTTTATTTAATTCTAAGAGTACATTGAAACATGTATACACCGTTTTTATGTAAATATGTAGAGATGACAAATGAAAGTGCAGGTTTTCTAAATCAGTATTTGCTTCAGAAAGCTCTTGTGTTCTTCTTGTTCAGCATGTGATTGGTTATGGTCTTCTGGTCTCCAGTACATAGTACTACACTGTGAGATGCTGCTGAACGTGACGGCTGTGCAGACCATATGCTGAAATTCCATTCTTGAAAATGATCTTTTCTTTCTGGTATACTTCATCTAAAACAGATGCACTAGTAAAAGAACTATTGCTAACAGTATATTGCAGATATTAGCTACAGGTTTTTAACATGTATATAGAACCATTTTAAACAAGATTTAGATTGTCCTCTGATTCATAAAGGCTGCTAACCATTCCTGAACCTGCCTACAGCACTTGAGTAATTCTTTGTTCTCCACAGTTGTGGTCCAGTTGCTGCTCTGTCTTTAGTAATATCAGGCAACATTACTGAAAGTGTAGTATTGGATTTGTCATGGGTGGGTGTGATTTTGGGTTTTTTGTTTTTTTCATTCAAAGTCCACTAGAGGTTAAAGTCCTGTATGATCCTTATGACAGGGTCGATGCCTTACAGTGTGGAGTTTTTCACTCATTCTGGAGTACAGATATGGGTGAAGTTCATCTGCAGAAGCGAAAGCCTTAGTACTAACCTATTACAATGAGGGTAGGGTAGTGGATATTATATGTTATTGACTTCTTGACAGGCAGCAGTAATATGGGGTGGGGGGAGCATGCCCTGTAAAGTAGCACCATCACTGGAAAGCCAGGATATAAAAGAATGAGCTGGATTTGCAAGGATGTTTAGGGATCAAAAGATATAGGTAAATTTTCCAGTGAGATTTTTCAAGCCAGTGTTGTAAATTAAGTCTAATGCTCATTGACTTAAAGAATGGGGGGGCAGCTCTGTATTGGGTATTCTAGTAAATGACAGAACCTGCCTATTTGTAGCTTTAGGTACTTTATTACTATTGTACATTGTGAGTGCCTGACAAATTCTTCAGTAGCAATGGTGGATTCAGTGGCTACTTGCTGAACCTGAGTGTGTGGGATGCAGTGCTTCTCAGCCACTTGGGGCAGTGTAAATTTATTCTTTACACAGGTTTTATTCAATTAAGTTTAGTGTCCTATTTAGGCTGCAATAGCTAATTCTGTTACAGAATAATTTATTCCAGAGCTCAACTTTCAGAGAATGATCTCTATACAGACATTGGGATCCTGTTGGATAATACTAGGTATTCCAAGAACAGGAGGAAACTGTACAGAAGAGATTATAAGAGAATAAAAATACTGGAGGTTGATACTCCAAACTTCTTTAAAGATTGACTTAGACAGATTCATAATAATCAAATTGGTGTTACATTTTTAGCGTCATGAATCCACTCACTGTTGTGAAGAAAAATCCCTACTTCAGAAAAATCCCTTGGTTATGAAAACCCTTCCCTCTTAGGCAGTTGTCTGTGGAGTGGATGAGGTATAGGTCTGGTGGTTTGGGACCTCTGCCTGCAAAGTGCTGAGCTGGATGCATGACTTGTAGGTTTGGTGCCCTCTGTTACTGAAATAGTAACTTCATGTTTAGGGATCTACCAATTCTGTATACAGGCATACGGATGTAACCTATTAGGACATTATCATTGGCAGACACCTCTTAGGGTGAGCAGTGATCATCCCTTTAAAGGTTTGGACTACCTGCTTATTCCATTCAATTTTTTCTTGTTGCTTTCCTGTAGTTCTGTCTTTGTTTCATAGTAGTCTTCATTTCTTCTACTCATACAATCTAAAATATATTTTCAGAAATAATAAGAAATAATTATACATATAATCTGGGAAATAAACAAATTAATGCAAGTCCTAGTGACCCAAGAAATATTTGATAAATTATAATACTGAATATATTTCTTCTGGTAAACAGTCACGTATCTGATTTCTGACTGTAGCATTTGATTTAAAATGAGTAATCATGCAAAAATTTTAAAGGTTTATATCATGTCATAATCTTGATTTCATGTAAATACCTGTTTGTAAAATCATTTAGTAAAAAATGATATCACTTAAGAATGTCTCACTGGACTGTTTACGAATATGAGAAATACGTAGTGTCTATATTGTATGTAAATATATGCATACAGATTAAATGCCGTTACACAGACAAATCCCTGTCTCAAAACCTAAAATATTTCAGTCACTACATTTTACATTTTAAAGGGATTCAAATTATATTAGTCTGATTAATTGCACCAATATCTTCAAAAATAATATGGACATTTGCATGCATGCATAATCACTTAAAGTCCTTACCCTGTAATTTACTGAGTGACTGTGATCTGTGACGTGACAATTCTTGGCTTATAAAAATCCAACCTTTAATGACTACTGTAAAAAATAATTGTAACTAGAGCTTAATCAGCTTATGAAATACAGAAATGTTTTAAACCTTACTTTTGCTTTATGGCCATCCAGGTGGTGTAGGGTTTACTGGACTGCTGCTGGTAGTAAAACTGCAGGAAAGTAATCACTTCATAGTAAGCAGAATTAGATGGGGAAACATAAATTTTTATTGGCAAAATTTGACTAGGGTACTGAGTCAATTTCTGTAATTTTTTTCTTTTCTTTTTCTTTTTTTATTTTTCTTTTTTTTTTTAAAAAAAAAAAAAAAAAGTTCCTGTAACACATAAAACATGCAGAGCAATCATTGATTTGCAGCTGAAGTGCAACCAGCTTTGGGTGAAACATAAAAGCTGTTTAACAGCAGGATTGCTCTGTGGCTTAGGGCAGGAAACAAGGTTGCTCATTCCACTTGGAACTACTGGAGGTGTAACATGCTGGTGAAGCCTGTCTTCTGATTTCTCAGTTGGCTGATCTGACTAGCAAAGAAGAAACTGCTACCAGTCCCAGCTAAAAGAATTACTTATTTAACTCAAGTGAACTGGTGTTGGTGCTTTGATGCTAAAGATTAAGGTTTGGTATCTGCTGGCAGTGATTGGCGGTTGACTACCATTGAGTATATGGCGTAGCAGCTATATAATTATCTACGTTGGGATTTGTTTGCAGCATTGGGCTTGATATGTCTTCTGTTTCAAAATCTGCTGTAGGATCAGTGACTGTCAGACAGCTAGCTTTTCAGATGAATTGCTGATTACAGTCTTATCCTTCACTTGCATTTAGAAGCTGTTTCACAGAATGAGGAGTTACTTTTCTAGTACAAGTTAAATTTGTGGCTCCTATTCACCTTATTCATACAGAGAGATAAGAATGATTTCACTCAGTTAACATACTCACTTGAATATTAAAAACTGTGCTTACCTTGCTTACCTGCTCTTTTTTTTTTCCCCAAGTGGTTGAATACTATAGTTAGAAAGCAGATAAATGGACAGTGGTATATAATGTACCTCTGTTACTGTACTAACAGAAATAAACAGCCATTTCCTCAATAAAAAAGTGCATGTTATCTTTCTAGATTCTGATCTCTTCCTCTCTGTATATTTTATGCAGAAATACATAAGTCCTAGGCTGGTTTTAAACTTAGAGTATTGAAATGAGAGACAGGCGTGAATTCTGCAAAGGATCCTCACAGAGCTAATCTGCCAGTGTCCCTGATTCTTTTACAGAGGTGGGAAATCTCTTATTCAGTTGTCTCCTTGATACTATCGGTAATGGTGCCTGAAGTATTAGTTTGCTGCGATCACTTTAACAAGACAGTGTCTACAGTCTTGCTTTTTGCAGATCACAAGTTGTTTATATTTGGGTCCTGCAGAATATAAATTAATATAAATAAGTGTAAGAATATTATCATTCACTTAAGTTATATTACCTCCCATTATTTTTAACCCTCAAACTTTTCCTCCATACCATTTTGGACATAATTTTTGAGAAGGATTCTCCATGTGTTGTCACCTTAATCCCTTGTAGAATCCCTTGAAACATGCATATTCAGAATCTCTTTGGAGGGCCAAGCCTCCACTTTGTTCTGCTTGTCAGAAGGGCTTGTGATTTTCCTGCATTTCCAGTAGAGCTTGAAATTGGTCTTATACTGATGTTCTACTGAAACAAGCATGGGACTCTAAATTAACATGGCTTTTATTTGTAGCTTGTTTTGTGCATGGTCATAATCTATAGCATTAGTAGCACACTACTTGCTGCACAGACGTCTTAAGGCAAGTCTATGTTTTTTATGGCAAAGCCAGCTGGATGGCACTGGTTCCTATCTGGAATCTTTGCAGACATGTTTAGCAGGGCAGTGAGCCTTGCTAATGCAACTTCCTGAGCGCAGCCGAACCCAGGCGGTAGCATGGATTCATAGTTATGGCTGTATGGCTTCCAGGGGGCTTGAGCATGGGCAGAGACTGCCCTCCAGAAAACAGCATTGATGCGAGTGCAGAGGGAATGCAGGGGCTTCATATATATCTCTCTGTTCTTTAAAATTTCTTCTTATTTATTTCTTAGTGGTTAATGTAGACATGGGTTTTATGAGAAGAAAATATTTGGAAGAAGGTAAAATTTGGATCTTTTGATCAGAATTTCCTGTCAGTGTCTTTTTAAAAATTGAATGAAATACAAGTCCCCCATTTTTATTGCTGGAATCTGTCTATAGCCAACTCCTTCCTTCACTCTTCCTGGTAGCACACATACAACAGCTGTCAGTCTTTGCCATCAGAAGTGCTAGATCCTACTTGTGGGTCATTGGAATATTATGCCAATGCTTTCATTTTCATTGAATGTACCCCAAAATGCAATTGAAATTCTTCATATTGGCCTCGTTCCTCAGTGTTACAATATAATGGATGAGAGAGACCTATGAATATGGCAGTTGTACGTATTAGTGCTGCGTGAATAGGATGCTTGCAGTTAGTGACTGGGCAATAAGTGTATCATACTCTGAAAGGATCATCTGCTGGAGAGTTGTAGGGGTTCCACAGTGATATTTTCTTGGATTGAAAATCTAGAACTCGGGGGAAATTCAAGTGGATGTACTGAAAAATGGAGCGGGCTTAGAAAGAATAAAATAATCCCTATGAATCTGTGGTCTTTATTTTCCACTTTTGACCATAATTCTCTTCAAGTACCTAGTGCTTCACTGCTACTGATTGCAAAGTCCTACCTGTGTGCACAGCTACCTTCACTGTGTTTCAGGTAAAATATATATTCTGAAGATCACACATGAAAATGAGTGATTTCATAGAATTAAGTGTAAGCAGAACAATGACCACTGTGTTGACTACATATTGGGTTTAATAAGTACTGTTTTATTGTGTAATTGGTATGACACCTGCTGCCAGTGAAATCTGGTACTTCTTCTGACCTTAGCAGAGTTTCAATGACCCTTATTTATATGTTTGTTTCTTTTTTTTTTTTTTTTTTTCCCTTCCTCTAACTCAAGGTCTTGTTACAGTAAAAGCAGTTGTGTGACAAAGAAAAATATAGCTATAGATGCTTCTGGGACTCACAGACCAAGCACATAATTGTTTCTATGCCTCTTTGAAATAGTTGCCTATCTCCAGCTATAATGATACACCAGAGGAACAAATCAAAACCTGGTCAGCTCAGTACCAGAGTTTTGCTCTTAATCAAAAGAATATTTTCTTGCTGCAGAGACAGTTGCTAGCTCCAAGACAAACTGGAAAGTGCTGCCTGTCCTTCAGAAGCATTTCCCTGCAGGCATGGTTTTGATGGATGTATGAAGGGAATGCCATCTACCTTAGCAATGGTAGAGGGAGGTGGGCAACACAGGGCTCCCAGTAGGATACAAAGCTGTAGGACATTTTGAAGTGTCGAGGAGAGAGAATGGAAGGGCAAAGTCAGTCTCTTCTGCTGAAAAGCAGACTGTTGAAGCAAGACGTGGATGCAATTTGTCTTGTGGTTTTGGTATCACCTCAGTACATTTTGGCTATTACTTCTCAGGATTCTTACCAGGCTATCTTCTTCCTATCCCCATCAGTCATTAGTGACTCTGATACAGCATCCTTTGTAGCCTCTGCAGGCTTAGCTGTAATTTAGAGCACTGTATCAATACACTAACTGGCTGCTTCCTCCTATTGTCCTTTATGGACTCTGTAGGTGCCCTTGCCTTTCCTCCTTCAGGAGTTTCATGATTCTACAGTCTTAAAGGCAAATGGTTGAAAGGGCTCTAACATGAATGCCTTGGCTTAGAAATGCCACACATTTTCTTGATGAATTGATCTCTTGCATAGGTTGTAGAACTGGTCTATTGGCTGGGTCTACTGACCATTTAGATCTCATGGGATGTCTGTTAGGTTTCGTTGGTTTCCTCTGGAGTAGTTTGAAAAGGAATTTCAGCTGTTTGATGTACTTTTATTTCACCTGTCCTCGACCATCTGAAGCTTGAGGTGCCTCTCAGTTGAGCACAACTACCTGAGAACATAACATTATTCATGTCTGAAAGAAAATCAGATTTTAATGGAAAATTATATAACTGGAAAAGAATAAATCAGACAAAAAGATTATGTAGCTAATGTACACTGAAGCACAAATGCTGTGAAATAACTAACATTGTTAGTACTGGTAATTGTATTGTGGTATAACACAAACACTAAGCATGCTACATGTTGCATTATCTACTGATCAGAAGGTCACAAGCTATAATTCCCCCTATTTATATAGGTCTGAAATAGACAAGTGGAAATGGAAGTGATTGTGTTTGGGAGGATTAAAGAATTGCTTGTTTGAAAGCATGAAGTCACTAGAAGGGTGATCAAAGTTTGTCAAATAGTGAAGGATTCAGGGGGATGTTCTGCAGTGAGGTACTGTTAGAGCCTTTTCCTCCATCACTTCAGTATAAGCTGTCCGCATGGAAGTAGCATGAATTGATACAGGAGCTTAATAAACAAGTATTTTACATGTGGGTACATATCTATTGCATCAAGACTTAGAGTCAAATGAAAACAAGAACGGTATGTGTTCAGCCTTCACCTTTCATGCAGTAGTCGGTGACATCAACAGCAAGAACACACATTTTTATTTTACATCAGAGTTAAGGGTAATGTTTAATTCATGTTCACATCCTTCAACCTTTAAATTTTCTTGTTTCATTACAATACTTCTTAAGCAGACTTAATAAAAAACTCAATTCCCGTGATTATCCCTTCAGAGATGTCACAGTGTATTCCAGCTGCAGAGGAAGTTCTGCATAGCATTAATTATGCACTGAAAATACAAAGAAAGCACTTGACATTTCTTCCAGATCCATATTGTGGGGTTTTTTACTGTTTTATTTTGTTTTCATTTTTGTTTTATTTTGGGTTGAGATTTTTGTTTTGGTTTGGTTTTAGGTTTTTTTGTTTGTTTATTTTTGTTTTGCTTTGTTTTGTTTTTTTCCTTCATCATCTTTATTGATTCAGAAGCTGGGGTTTGGGGTTTGAAAACTTGCTCCAGAACTTGCTTCAAGTGTATAGGATCTTCCTCACTCATAGGTAATAAGCAAAAAAATTACTATTTACTGTCCCTGAAGATTGTTTAGGGCTATATCTGAAGGACTGTAACTTAATATGACTAATGAGATCATTGGCAATTACTTCCTATGCTTCCTTTCCTGAAAACAACACAAACAGCAACATTTTGTTTGTCCACTGATTGCATTATTATTAAATAAGTAAATCACACGTGATGTTAGAACATTACCATTTCACAGTATGGTCAGAAGACTGTTTGATTTTGTAATACATTCTGGAGCAACTTGTGTTTGAGGCCTGATGCATTCACAGAGCTTTAGCATCATTCATGGCTTTTTAGCTTCTTTACTTTTAATTCTTTCAGGAAAGTAGAAACTGCCGTATTTTGAAAAATAATTTGCTGCAATAGAAATCAAAGTAAATTTGGTTTCTAACTTCTTTTTACACAGTTGAGCTAGACCTCTAGGGGTGGTGTTCTCATTTTATAAATAAGAGATCTAAGGTACAGAAACAAAAATGAAGCCATAAAGGCAGTCAGTAACAGTGCTAGTGATAAAAACTCCCATTATCTCATACGAAGTCCATCCTTCTTCTGTGATGTAGAGGAATTTAGCTGCCAGAAGCTACACTGCATTTTTTTTCTGTCTGGCCTGGAATACTTACAGAAGCAGCAGCGGAATGGAACTTTGCAATTTAGTTTCAAAGTTCATTTCCTGTGTCACAACAGATGGAACAATTATAAGTAATGAATGAATGAAGTTGATCTGCTAAGTGTTTTGTAACAAATAAAGAACAAAATGTTTCAAAGAAATAAGGGGGAGCCACCCCCAGCTCCTCCTAAAGTGCAAGCTTGCTCACACTTGCCACATTAAGTACTGTTCTGAACAAATAAACAACCCCGAAGTGAGAGCCAGAGATTAACTACATTCTCTTGTGGAGTTTCCAAAGCAGCAACATCTTTCATGGGAGGAATTTGTCTGAGAAGATGGCAACATACTCTTTGTCTCAGTGATGTAAATCCTAGCAAGTCCATAGAGAGAGGATCCTTTTTTGCCGCTATTAATGCTAGAATTATTTTGAATAGACATCTCCCATCTCCCTGTTGGTCTTGATCTCCATCCCTTGCAGCTACATGTAGTAGTAATCGTGAAGGTATTGTGGTGTGGCCAGCATGGAGCAATATTCACTCTGGAGGGAATTTCCATGTTCCATACAGAAATCTGATATAAGATGGCAGTGGAAGTCAAACTAAAATGTGGTATTTGTGCACTGTAATTGCAAAAATACTTTGGAAACACATACTCTGCTTTGAGACTTGCAAAAATATTTCATGTAAGTTAATTACATATTGGCATATCAAAGATATCAGGAAGCACTCCTCTTGCTTGATGTGTTGTATTAACTATTGGATGCTGCTGTTGCAGTAAGTTAAGTTAATTTGGAATGCTCAGCTTGGACTTTATGCAGTTTAGGCATGGAATTAACAGTGCTGGAACTGCTAGTTATCTCATTTTGCCTTACCTATCTTCTTTAAAATAAAGCTTCACGACAGCAAGCGTAGTATATTGAAAAGCAGGGGGAGCTCTTTCTGTCTTTTAAATTTAAAGGGATTGGTATTTGTGCTAGTTCTGAGAAAAAATACTCACAGCCTCTTGATAAAACTGTAATTAGTAGGAGGTACTAGCTCTTTTCCATGAAGTTATGTAGCTTTGAGTTTATCCTATGATTAGTAACTCTTGGGTTTGTAGGTGAATAGGATCGTGGAGTGATGTCAGAGTAAGCTAGTCAGCCTTTCAGAGTGCTTGTCGTGTTTCTGTGCTCTGATTGTGCTGGTTAGTAGTAAAAGGAAGTGTTGTTTGTAAGGCAGATCAACAGGGTGAAAAAGCATGTCTGATGTGGTGATGGAGACTGTATTCATGGAATGCATGCTGGAATGGGAAGGACAGAGTAAAATAAGTTATACCAGAATTTTTACACCAACATCTGTCTTCGTGTTAGTTGACACACTAAAATCTCTTAAGCCAAACCCCACTGAAGGGGTGAGGGGCTGTAATTTTCATTAACTTCAAAGGAATTGCTAATGACTGATTTCTGTCAACATTTGACCTCCTGAAAATTCAGAGGAATAAAGCCTAAAGGTTTGGGTCCTTTCTGAAAGCTTTGGAAACCAGAGTGTGTTTTGTCTTAGAATCACTGAATAATTTATGTTGGAAAGGACTTTTGGAGGTCATCTGGTCTAACCCCTGCTCAAAGCAGTGTCTTTAAACCTTTTACGACATCCTTGTAAGACTGGGCATATGTGAGTAGTTCGAAGTTTTTTTAGGTTTGACTCAGTCATAAACTGTAACCCTTATAGTTTGAGCTAAACAGTGAGGAAAAAACCCACCTTCAAATACTGAGCTCTCACGCTCTCCATGACTAACATACAGTGCTAACTTAAATATGTTTCATCTTGAAACAGAACAGTAATAGCTAGTATGATAGTTACTATGGATGTAAATTGTGATTCTTACCATTGCAGATTGACCAGGCAGGGGGCTGTAGCTTTTGGGAACAGAATTTCCAGTGGAAAGGTTTCAGATCACTCACACACAAAAAGATAAATAGCAAGTAAAACCACTGCAAGCTGGTATGCTAAAACAGTTTGGAGTTTTCCATGGCATGCTAGCTAAAAAATATTATAAATGTTGAGTAGGTCATTTTTTAACTTTTAATTTGAAAATCTTTATGTTAGGGTCATTAGAAACAACATGCAAAAGTTTGAGAAGTAGAATCACTCTAAAAAATAATATGAATAATGATAGATGGAGATGCTAGGTACATTTAAAAGAAAGAATTGAGATCAGGTGCTGTTAAAGCTGATACATGCAGAACGCATGTAGCAAGATGAGATTTGCTATTTGGAAGAATCCTGTAGATCTACTTTATGCAGAACACCTGTTCGCATTTGCAGCTGCAGCTACTGCTAAAATTAGTGGTCTCTATTTCTAATCATATTATTAATATGTTTGATGGAAGATATGAACAGTAATAATTTCTGCTGTATAGGATAAAAAGAGTTGAAGTTTACTAGCTGGGTATAAGTTTTCTGAAAGCTATAAAATTTCATGTCTAAGTGTATAGAACATTATGAGGCAACACTGGTCTTTCACTGGTGAAGATACAGTAAATCCATGGTGACCTTATAGTTATATGAAATTAAGAATGGCAAATGTTGGACAGCTGTAGCTCGATATTTGCTTGATATCAATACTATAAATAGTTTGAAGCATATCAAAGGTGGGTCCAAATTTTTTTTTATACCACTTGAGGCAGCTGGATGAACAATGGAAGAGAATTTACCTGCATTTTTTACTGGCCTTGATTGAGGATACTGTGTTAGCTAGCAAAGATATTTTCTTTATTAGACCTCTTCGTGGGTTAAACACACCTCCACTGAGTAATTCTTATCTTACCTTTTTTTCATTCATCAGGGTTTATCTAAGCCGGCTGACTGGGGATATCCCAGTTGACCGGAGGTTAGCAAATGTGTTGCCCACCTACAAGAAGGGCTGGAAGGAGGATCCAGGGATGTACAGGTCTGTCAGCTTGAATCTAGTGAAGGGTCTAGAGAACAAGTCCTGTGAGGAGCAGCTGAGGGAATTTGTGTTGTTTAGTTTGGGGAAAAGGAGGCTGAGGGGAGACTTACTGCTCTTGACCTGAAAGGAGGTTATAGTGAGGTGGGTGCCGGTCCCTTCTCCCAAGTTACAAGTGATAGGATGAGAGGAAATGGCCTCAAGTTGTCACAGGGGAGGTTTAGATTGGATATTAGGAAAAATATCTTGTCAAGCACTGGAACAGGCTGCCTAGGGAAGTTGTTGAGTCACCATCCCTGGAGGTATTTAAAAGATGTGTTGCTTGAGATACGGTTTAGTGCTGGATTTGGCAGTGTTAGGTTTATGGTTGGACTAGATGACCTTAACAGTCTTTTCAAACCTAAATGATTCTGTGATCCTATGATTCTAATGTATTTTCACATGCCAGAGTTTTTGACTGTATGGCCAAGTGAAAGCATGTAAGCAGTTGTGTGCAAGCTGCCATTCTAAATCTGGCATGCTTTTATATGTATAGAATATTTGGGTCTGTGTCTCATGTAGTTGAAACATTTTGTAGTGAAGAAAAGAATATAAATAGAACACTTAATACTGATTTCCAAGTTATCTTACTTGCAAAAGATAACTTCGTCTGTCAGCTGCATAGTCTCCCAGTTCATTCATTTAGTTACCAGAAGTAGTAGTCACCTTTCTCTTTCACCATAGTAGGGAGACTAGATTAGAAATAATATTTGGAAAAAGTAGTGATTACAAAACTGCAAAGCAGGATGTGTTCCTTCTTATAGGATGTATTCCCTCTTACAGTCTATGGCCAACCTCATACCTTGAACATACCAATTTCAGTTTTTGGAAGATGTTCTGCTCTGCATTCATAGTGCCTGAGGTGTTTAAGTTAGGCATTTGATTGCCTCTGACCTCTTATATGCAGAGAGGTAGCCACCTCTTCTAAGGTATTCATAACTTAGGCAAACATAGAAAAGAAAACTAATGGTACTTTTAGATTATCTTTACTTAGCATTACTATCACTTTGTTGTTTATAGGCACAGGTCAGATAGATAGTCCTGTATACGCTCATTCAGGTTCTCTAACGGATAGATAATGCATCTGTTTCCTCTAAATTGGCATGCTAAGATGAGAATGTGAGTAGCTAAATAACTGGAGTCAAGAATAAGTGCTTAGCCCTTGCTTGGGTAATCAATCTCACAGACTCAATAAGAGGCATGCTATGGAAATAGCAGGAAAGAGAATCTGAAAAGATGTGGGAAGATTTCTTTGGCGTAAATGTGGTTTCATGTCACTTTTTTTCCATGACTCACCATATCTAATATAAACAGTAAGAGACAGAAGAGGACTGGCTTTCGGGGGGTGGAATCAAATATGAATAAATTTAACAGGGATTTAAGCTGCAGAGAGCTCTAGTGGAACTTTTTTGGGTTATGTCTGACACTTATACTGTCATTAGTGGATGAAAAATAAATGTTTCAGCCTTTTTATACAGTAATGCTAGCAAAAAAGAAAAAAAAAAAAAGAGAGAAAAAGGGTAATTTTAAAAGAATAATTTTAACTCTCTGTCCCACTGTATATAGTTCTTCTTTTATGCTATTCCTGAGGTAAGCTAAGCACCTTTTGGAACAAATAATAAATGTAAACTGTATCCCCAGATAGAGGTAGTAACAGAAGCAGGAGGAAGAATGGAGGAGTAAGCAGTAAAATGCAGGAGTAAGCAGCTTTATTTTAAAAGTACAATCAAGTAGTTTTTACCACTGTTGCAGTGCTTTAGCTTCGCATCTTTCAAGCTGCCTACTAAAACTGAGTAATTTTGCATTGAGCACATCAACTTGCTTGTCTGGTGACTATGTTGTGACTGACAGTGCCTGGAGGTCTCAGTTGGGACTAAGACCATACTGTGCTTGGCACAAAACAAATGAGGAAAATTAAGTCAGTCCTTTCTCACTAGAGAAAAATCTAGCTGTGATGACAGTTGTGGTTAGGCCTCTGTGGATGCATATTGAACTGAAAATACTCAGCTCCTGTTATAAAGAATATGAAGTACAAAATATTCCTATTTCTGCTTTGCTGTTTCCTTTATCTGTATCAGTGTGTGATAGAAGACAGCAGAGCAATCTACTACAGAATATCCACATACAGAGCATGCTTGTTTTATTTGTCTTGCATATTGATGGTGGTTGTATTTGGAATTTTTTTTTACTTATCTGGCACATACTACAGTCAATCCTGTGAACGTGTATTTTGTAGGTTTATCTGTCCATTATGGAAGGCCAGGCCTGTCTGTGGTTTTTCTTGTTTCTCTCATATCCACAGTGTTTGGCAAAAGAGGGCTTTGCAACTGGAGCATTTTCTGACTGCAGGACTCCATCATTGCAGGCTTTTTTTTCTAAGTAATTCCTCTCTACACTCTGCTCTGAAATCCCACTGGGTGCCTGCTCAGCAGTGCTTTAACTTCTGAATATTGAAACCAGCAGGTATGGTGAGAATGGAATATTTTAAACAGCAGAAGAGTTGCTTGGTATAGAGTATAATATCTGGCTCTATATGTTGCACTGGAGAGAAAAGCTGTTTGAGAGTCACATAGGGTACAACTGTTTATAGAGAAGTGACTAGGACTTCCAGGATATGTGAAAACTCTAAAACAGGAGAGTGGTGCCAGGTGCTGGAAAAAAAAAAAAAAAGAAAACTGAAAGACATGTCTGATTGGTAACTCTGCTTTTAAGACATGGTGGATGTAATTCTAAATAAAAACATGTTGCTTGGCAAGAGTGTAAGATGAGAGACATTTATCCAAAGGTAGACATTTATGCACAAAGCATCTTATTCTACTGCCAGTCTGCTGTACAATGTGGAGATCATTATGGTAAATGCTCATCCTTGTAGATTAAGTTGTTGGCTGTGATACGCTTAGTCTTTGTTATGTTCAAAGGTTTTTGTAACCAAATGTGACTTTCAGCAAAAAAAAGAAAATGCAGTAGAAATTGCATGAGCATATCAAATAGGTTTGTATAGGTCAAGGAGGCAGAAAGAGGGGTGAATCTGGGCTAAAACATAGTAACTTCATGTCAAGTCCCTGAATTAATGCTTTACTGGCAAGGAGACATGAGTGCGTGTGTAGAGGTGTATGGGAAATGAGTGAAATAGATTGCGGTCCAAAAATTGGATTCTTGAGCAAGGTGTTTTTCTTTTTCTTGGATGGGAGAAATAGCTGAGTAGTAACTTTTCTATGAAGTCAAGAGAGGCCACCTTTGACTTAAGGTGTCTATAGGGAACAGTACAGAATGTGACAGAGAAAATAGCAGGGTAATGTTTTTTAAGGGGTCTGTTTCTTTTTCTTAGGTGAACTATTGAAATAAATAGAAATTAATAGAAATAAATAGAAAAGCACCCTGAGCATAGCCAAAAGCAAATTCAACCTGTTACTAGTAAGCCTTTCTCAGTCATCTAACAAACAGGAAAATAAATGCTAATTCTGCCAGTAATATTGTTTCCTTACTATGCTTAATATCTTTGCATATTTATTTCACTCTGCAACTTAAAGTAGCTTCCTGGTGTTTGTCTTGGTGGCCTCTTGTTGCTTTATTCTCTTCCTCTCTGTCCTCTGCCACTTTGCTTCCTCTGCTTCCTCTCCAAAGCATGTATCATGCAACATCGAGCGCATCAGCTGGGGTTTTTAATACTCCAAATGGAGGAGTTCTGTAATGGGAGTAGGGAAGCAATACTGTACTACATTTGGCCTGTATGACTAATCAGATAAAGAATTCAGGCTGCAGAATAGCAGAGCCTTCATGCTTGATTGATGATAAATGCAGCCAACTGACTTACTGCCCTCGCTGCTAGCATCCCCCACACTATCAGAGAGGATTTCCAGCATAGTACAATAGATTTGTCCTAGTAAGCATAACGCTGGGGTTTGTAGCACATGACATCAAAAACAAAAGAAAAACAGGTCACAATGTGTGATTCCTGGAATATACTTAGAAAAGCAGGAGTGGAAGAGTCTGGTACTAATGCTTGCTTGTCCCCTACCTGCATACTTCCTACCGAAAGAAGTAGATTAGTCTCTCTACTCAGCACAGCATAGAGAATGTCTCTTATTCCTAATGACCTTTACCATGGAGCTTGTTTTTCTTTGGCAAATCTCCAAGAGCATACGCAGGGCTGATTTCTTTGGCTAGTAGAAGTTACTCTCTTGAGTCAGGGCTTATGGAACTGGCATTATACATAAGTATAGAATATGTGGAGTGAAATAAAATATCTTTTATGTAACCTATAAGAAAGAAGGAAAAGATACACTTGTTTAATACCAATGCATCTTAATTTCTTTTGTTTTACAAGCTGTAAATAGCTTTCAGAAAAATCTTATTTGCTGTGGTTTTGGGGTTTTTTGTGTGTCTAGTGATTTAAACTTACTTCACTATCCACAAAGCCATGAATCATACTGTTATATTGAAGGTGCAAAGAAGAACAGGTTGAGGTGGAAGAACTTTCTGTTGCAAAGAGGAAGATAGAGGATGAAACCAAAATCTGTTCATGAATCTCAGGAGAGCGATTCCACTCTTCTGTTTTATAGGAGAGTAAGGAGCCAAGAATATGGATGTTTCTAACACATACATGTAGTAATACATTTTATGGACACTGTGAATTTAACAGGTGTCAGGTGTTAGCAGATTGATTGCATTGTGTGTCATTGCAGGAACCTAGCTGTATTTTTTTTTTCTCATTTTAAATATCATTGTGACCACTATTCTCATTATGCATACTAAAACAGAAGCAAAAGGCACCTAAAATAATATCTACAAACCAGATACTTGATTTAAATTGATGTAGATGTTGTTTGGAGCAGAATTCCACTGAGTGCATAAGCTAATATTTAAGATACTTCTGTAATGAGACTTCAGTTGCTGGATTGAGAGATGTACTTCGATTTATTATCTGTACAAAGAAAATCTTAAATTGTAAATAGCTGGTGATGCTTTCAGTGCAGAATTTGAGCTTTGTGTTTGGCTTAGTACCTGAGAAAGAAGTATTAAGCTACAGTACTGATTTTGATTTGAAGTTAAATGCTGAAAATTCATTGTGAAGTTGTTAACAGCAGGGAGCTTCTTTTGTGAAGAACTAAATTAGAAGCTTTCAAATCTTTTAGTACTGACAGACTAAACGACCTTAGCAAATGATTACGTTTTTATTCGATCACTGATTCATCAATAGTTGTCCTTTCTTTCTGGGTCCATTATTCGTAACAAAAAAAATTTCAGTATGAAAGGGAACTTTACCTTTTACAATTAGCCTTCTCCCCCTGCTTGCTTCATTTCCTGTTGCCACAATCTAAGCCACAGAAATGCAATTACAATAGTGAATGACTGGAATTTATGAGACTATTTAGTTTTGGGAAGTGAATTTGTTGTTTGTGATGTAGGGACCTGACTGTGTGGCTGAAAGCTAGATACCTGTGGCATGAATGACAGACAACCCTTCCCAAGCGACTTTACTAATGGGAAGATTGCCATTTGTGCTGCGCTGCATGTTGTCTGACAATGGTTACTCATTCCTAACAGTTTACCTTTTGATCTACATGCCACATGAACTTAACATCCAATGTATCATAAAAATGAAAATCAGGCGCTGTGTGTTAACCTGCAGCTGAATCTAACAACTGTTTTGATGCTGTCATAAAACTGCAAATTCTTGTGTAGTTTAAAATACACCAGATTGCATCTCTTAAGCTATTATGTTAATGTTCTATATTTATGTTTGTGCATTACCTAAAAGATGCGAAGTTCTCAAATGGACAATAAAGAGTCTACAATATCTACTCTGAAATGCATCTGTACCATCTATTTATAAGTGAGGTTTGAACTGATGAACTTGCCTTATGCTGTGCCTCCCAAGCAGATGCTAGAGATAGTCAGTCCAGTTATAGAGATATCATAAATCAGGTACAGGTTGACATGCTGTATATTCAGTGTTCATCTAAGTCAGTAGTACTCAATGGTGTGGCATGGGGGGAAAAGAATCCTAGATTTAATGTTCTGAATATACAACCACTATAAAGATGGACTTTTAAGCCATTTTGTCCAACAGAAGTAATTACACAATCTACTTAATACTAATTTTTTATGGTTTTCAGGCAAGGCATGTCTGATAGACAGCTCTGAATGGCAAATTACTTTACTTTAGTCTTTTGTGATTGACTTGGTCTCCTGGGTCTACAAATCAAAACAATTGATGTTTAACTTATTTAAAGTTCAGTCATGCCCAAGCTTTTGGCTCTGATGAGCATTTTAGCTGTAGAGCTCTGCACCAGAGGCAAGAAACATTTTGTCATTTTCATTTTTCCTTGAGGAAAATAAGCTGGGGAAAGGATTGCAATCCTCCAGCAATCTGGTGCAATGGATGGGTGGTACAGAACCTGAGAACAGTCTGGAACAAGAAATCTCCTCTAACCAAAATGTTACTGACTTAGTTCTGGTGCTCTATAGAAAGTAAAGGGCAAGAAGAACAACAAGAATTGTGCTGGCTGGAAAAAGCAGTAATACTTTAAAAACTCATAATAAAGCATTAGTGTATGTTAACAGTGGTGCTTGCTGTGTGTCAAGTGAAGTGTTCCAGCATCCATCAGGAACCAGTCCTTGTCCTACTGACCTCAGAGCAACATGTCCCTCTGCAGGGTGGATTAATTTCTCATTTATGTTTACTTGCTGTAATTTCATATGGGCAAATGTGCATACACAGGCGATGTCCTTGGGAAAATACAGAAAGGATGCAGGAGAGGGGAAATAAGAGGGACTATAGTACTCTTGAGATTGTGTAAGACCGATTAAGGAGGTGTCATAGGTAGAAGTCATGCCTGTTTACTGTTCCTGCACCTAAAGAAAGAAAATATAGTCTTAAAATATTGCGGAGTGGTTCAACCAGTAGAGAAATAGATACATTTTTCTGTTGTACTTACAATGTGTGTTTCATATTTTACCCATTTCCATTGTTCTTCTGCTTGTACAGATCTTTAAAAATCTTTGCTTGGATCTCTTTGCTAAAGTCTCTGCTTTAATCTTCAGAGAAATCTTAGAAACCTCTAAGCCACTCCTTCCTGGTTAGTCCAGACCCAGGTTCTGCTCATGTCTTACTTCCTGACTGAAGCAAAGGTATCAGTTCTGGGTGTTAAGACTTCATTATCAGATTAGAGGGGATTTACACCATTTTTGTCTGAGGACTTTAATTCCTGTATTTCTCCTAAGAGGTGTCTTCATATTATTGTCTCAAAGTCCAGTATTTCAAAAGCCAGCTTGATCCCTTTGGCCGTAGATGTTTCTTAGCAGTGACAGGACTTTTAATATCAGGTAGCACTTATTTACCTGTATCAATTACTCTTTTCTTAACATCTCTCTATTTCTATTCCATGAACACAACCTATTTTTAATATTTGGAATTCAAGCTAGCCTGGACTTGATGAGATATGTGAACATCAACATTTATGCATCATATGTAATTCGTTAATGATTCAAAACTTGCCTTTCCAAATAGATTTTTAATTTTTACTCAGTGTTAGCATTTCTGTAAACGTTTTATTGGAAAAATTGTTTGCTTGAATACTTAAGGAAGCCAAAATAGCATGAAAACTACTGAGAACAATTAAATCGCATAGAGAGTCCTGTAAAATATTTTGAAGCAATTACTCTACACCTGCTGTGATTATAATGTTAAAAAGCACAATACAGGTTCTGCTGACACTCTGTAAGTCCATTTCTCAAAGGAGGATAGTTTCAAAGCAGCTCAACCCAGATTTACTGGGTTGCTCAGTGGAACCTACTTCAAGGCACTAATTGATTAAACCTATGATGTTTAATATTAAACAGCATCCTTTCCGTCCTAACCTTTTGCTTTTCTGTCTGCTCATGAATAGCAGAATTTTATATATATATATAGAGAGTAGCATGAATTTTATGTAGACAGTCCTTCAGCTGGGCTAAATGGATACTGAATGAAATAACAGAAAATCTTACCTTCCTTCCTCAGTGGGCTGGGGATATGAAACCTATACTGTAATGCCCATCATTAACTAAAAATATTAAGACAAGATTTTCTATTCTGGGTTTTTCTCCTTTATCTTGGTCCTCCAATGGACATTTTGATGACGAAGACTAGCATCTCCTAGCTGACCTGTGATTTTCCCGTATGTACTTTAAGGCCAGACCTATTTGAAAAATGCCAGGTTATTTGGAGTATATGTATTCAGTATATCTTCTGCAGCATTGAGAACAGTTCATCGTACATGAATGTTTACTAGAAAAGTAATAATAAAAGTCCTCTAGTAATGTGCATTGATATTTCTAGCAGAGGGACTAGTTTTCCATCATCCAGTCAGGCACCAGCTGTCCTACACTATTGCTTGGATCTGCCAGGAGAGGGCACGTGTGAGCCAGAGCAGGCAATGTCTCCCACTGCTGTCCTGCCTGCTGCCATACACCACTGGGTAACTCCAGAGCTGGAGCAATTTCTGGTACCAGCCCAAAGAAAGGCTTGACATTTTTCCAGTTTTGAAGTTAGGTTGCTTGCTTTTAGGGGCTGACATTCCTCATGGCAATTTGCCCCAAGAATGTTAAGTGACCACTATAAAAAAAAGCCTTAAAATTAGTTGCAGGAGTTATTAATTTTGATCCTACTCCATTTTACCAGGGTTCCTGGCAGATCTAATTTCGTTTGTGTTGTGTGGGGTTAATGGCTTGACAGGTAGAGGGATATTAATAAAGAATTCTTAATTATAAGGTGTATTGAGTTGCTAAAGAGGAGATAATATCTCTTTATGACAATATTCTGCATAACACAGCTAGTATAGCAAATGAGAAGGGATAAAATAATAATTTGCACAGTCAGATGTTTTGAAGCCACAGAGGCAGTTAACAAGATTTGAACATCATTGATTCATCTGTGAGCGGAACCAGAGTACAGGCAGTGAGATCAGCAAAATAACCTGCTGGTGTGTCAATTAAATCTCTCTAGTAAACAATCCAAACAAGTGAAATTCTGTTTTAGGCAATTGCTGCCTGTTTCTATAGTGGTAGCTTATTCACTACTAGACAATTCTCATGGTTAAACAGTATTTGAGGGGTTTTGTATCTTCAAACTACTTTCTGTCAAAGAAGATTTTGCAATGACTGTTGCATTAAATTTCTGAATTATCCCAGTTTTAAAGTTAGAATAAATAGTTAGCAAGCAAAGTTTTAAATGACAGGCAAAAATAGAACATGAGTTCATAGTTTTCAAACAATTACCTGCTTGGACCACTATATCTTGGACACTGCCAAAGATGGATGTATATTACATATGTTTAAAAACACATAAATCATGATGTGATTTTTTTTTTTTAATCTCCCTTCAGTCATTTTGTTTTTAAAAATAGATACAAAGATTTTAAATTGTTATTGAATGCCCCAAAAAGTGCTAGGTGAATTTTATGGGGTTTTTTTGTTTGTTTTATTTTGGCAGCACATCTGATGCCTAGTCATGGATCAGTACTGAATGTAGGTCTTAGAGAGAGGGATTTATAACCGACTGTTAGATATTTTGAAGTTACCATGAAGACTAGGAGTTGAGATGCAAACAATCTCTCTGTGTCAGCTTAATTAAAGTTGGTTCTTCTGTATTTACAGAAGCAGAAGGACTCCCTTAGTTCAATATAAAGACAAATTACAGGGAAGCACTTTAGATTAGTTTCATCCATGGTCAAGTGTTCAGCAGTCAGGAATATGTTTAGAACTTTGTTTCTGTTGCCTTATGAAAGTCTCAGGTGATGTCTGAGATTGCAGTGCACCAATTTATTTCATGTCCTGGAGAACATCCAGAACAAATTATCAAAAGTTGGTTGTAGGCAAAACAGACAGCTTTAGAAGACCCATCTGAAGTGCAAAATACTGTAAAGACTAGGACTGTCTCAGCTTGTAAAAAATAAATAAAAAGTAGTTTCAGATTACATCACATTAAAATGTAGCACCATATGGCTTAGCTCTGTTTAGCTTACTAAAAATACAGTATTCTCCAAAATGTGCCTCAAGTTTCTCTTTGAAAACGCTGTGCTTCTCAGGTTGTCATGGGAGCTTATGGCACAATACTGAGAAGATGAAGAAAAGAGGAAGCTCTGGGCTCAACTTCGTTGTGGTGGCATTCAGGAAGGATAAATCCAAAGTAAAGTCCTTTGCCAATTTCTCCATGAGAAAACTAGTATAATGCAGTAGAGGAAATTAATACCTTCCATACTCAAGTGTTCAGAAGCATCCCCCAAATTTGTAATTCGCAATCCATTGTGGATTGTATAATTACCTGCCCTTCCTTGCTGAAGAGATCTTTTGACTGAAAGATTCCACGTTTGGGGATCTAATGGCAAACCACTGTTTTGCACCATGTGGCAACGAGTTCAGAAAACTCTTCCTATGCAGTTCTGTATATTTGGGTTGTAGAATAGATGCTTCTGCTGTAGTAGAAGATCTAGATTCATTATCCAGGATGGCTGCCTACATTCCTTCTGTGTGTAACGTTATCCTGAGAAAGTACTACTGTAAGTTTGTCTCTGTACTTTTTCCTGGCATCAGCTATTGGCTACTGAGAGTAGGAGTGTGGAGTACTGGCATAGCTGAAATATTTAAGGCCAGTCTTACACTTCAGTAGACTTGCACTGACGTTGAATTTGTTCCAGCTTCTACATATTTTTAGATATTGTAGCATGAAATTTCATACCCCCAAACTATGGCTTCAGAACAGCAGCACTTATGTGGCCAGTTTTCCCAGCTCAGGTAGGACTAATGGTGTGAGTACAGGGTGCAATTCTGCATGCATTCTTTACTCATTATTTAATAAAACATGTTAACTGTCATAGCTTTGTTCTGCAAAGTAAATTTTGACAGAGTCTATACACTTATTTATAAATTTTAAGTACAAAGGGGAATAGTTCTCTGTGTAATGAGAATCTTCGCTAGTACCCATTGTCTTGGGCAGTATGTGTATTAATAAAGAGTGGAGAAATTTAACTCCAAGGGATGCTGATGGTGAGCGATTCTGAGTAAATTGGTATAATAAACTTGAGAGGAAAACACAGCACTTAAAATGACATTTTTAGTTTTGTTCATGTGTTTCTGGATAAAGAGGATTTTTTTAATGATCTGATTTCTTTCTCAATTGGACTCAGAAGAGCAGTTTTACATAGAGAAGGAATAATGTGAAGGTTACACAATTTTACAGGAGATGTAAAAACTTAGTAGAGCTATGGTGAGTTAATGAACTTTCAGGGTTATGACTGGGTAACTTATATTACTAGGTATGATTCAAGATGAACACTGTACCAGTTTACCTCACTTGATTTAACTTCATCCTCTTTAATGAAATGGAAACATAAAATGATCAGATATTCACTTGAGGATATTTTTCTCTAAATCATGAAAAAGTATTCCTCTACCCCCTAAAATTAGTTTAATTATTTTCATTTAACTGTTACTTTTAAAAGTTCCACATTTTCAGATACAGCTTGACAGTTTTGGTTGCTTTTATTTTACTCCAACTTTCCATTTCCGTAACTGAGAGAGTGACTGTATCTGATCCTACCTTTAGTAACAGCTGTCTTGATTATGCACGTGGGTAGCAGTTTATCACTACTGTTGTCTCCATCAAACCCTTAATGTGTACATTGGACACAGACACACAAAAAAGGGTTACTTCTATTGCTACTTACTGCAAATAGTTCTATAACATGAAGTACCAGTGGTATATCAACAGAGAGGAAATACTGTGGCTGACTTAATTGTGAATAGCAACACACCAGACTGTTCTTCATACATTCGCTCTATGGTGAGTTTTATTATTGCTTCAGTTTGCTTTCAGGATGAAAATGAAACTACTTTGTCACTTTTTTTTTAAAAAAAGTGACTGAATCATACTTCAGACCAAAAGAACCTGAAGGAACACTGCCCCCACACCCTACCATTCCCAAAACGAACCCCAACAAACAACACCTCACAACCCAACCCATGCCTGTTTCTGTACTGGATAAAGTATTTGATCTAGTTATATGCTCCTGCGTTACATTGTTCCTATAAACAAAACATTCATCCTTTTCTTCTATTCCCAGTTTTCCACATTTGGCTTGGATAGTTTCTGCAGTCTAATTCTTTTATAGCCAAATAAGGTTGTCTAATTTTACAGCGAAAGAGATGATGTGATCTTTTTAATTTGTGTGATATGAAAAATAATTTGAGTTAGTATATAAATTTAAAAGAATATTATATACATTGAAGTGAAGCAGCTGAGTTTAAGGATATGTAGAAACTGCATGAAAAAATCTGTTCCTCTTCTAAAATTACATGATATTTCAGGAGTACTGTTATAATTTGAAGCATACTCACTAATGTATGTAAGCTTGTATGTTTATCTGCCATAGTTACACTAAAAATCAAGAAATTAAAATCTTCAGACTCAGTTTCATTGTTCAGCCAGTGGATGCAGCAGGCCTAGTTACTGCTTCAGTCTCTCGGCATTCACATGCATTGAAACTACAGTTAATGATGACTATAGTTACTAAATTTTCACAGAGGCTCTGAAAATTACTTCAAAGATGTTTGAACACACCAGTTTGTGTGTGCAGGAAATCATAAATGCATGTGAAAATACGTACTGTTATCTACCGGTTTGAATTTTAATGGAATTTTTTCAGTTCCCTTTTGGGCTGTGCCATTCTTAGGAGTCAGCGTAGTGATCAAAGAATAGGAAAATGGATATGAAAGTAAAAAATTATTTCTAATCCCAGGTTTTGCTGTGTATTTTACCTTGGATACATTATGGTCTGTCTCCAATAGTACTTATAGCTGATAACTTCACTTCCCTTGGAAAATACACTGAAGTCTCAAGTTGAAAAATATCTACAAATGTAAAATATTTGCATTATGATGTTAATGGTGGTATTTCATTAAGATCTTACCAATGAGTGGGATTATAAAAATTTCTTCTGCTTTTTGTATATTCAGCATACTTGTTTTTTTGACATCAGACAGTATTTTGAGTTTTCGTAGGGATTTGAAACTTTAGAGTTGAAGTAGCCTGTGAAGAGGACTGTGACAAAGAATTCAGTGAGTTAATTATCTTTCCAAATTGTCAGGTTGGAATGTAGCAAGATGTCAAATCACTTCACTTTGTCTTTTTGCTTCTGGCATGACTGAGTGATAGATTTCAGAAAGGAGATAAAGGGACTAATGTTTTTCATGCTTTCAGTTCAGTAAAGCTGGAATCTGGAGATGCTGTTTGCCACTGTATAGTCTTCTCTATAATACAGTTTTCTTTCTTCTTTTCCTTAACATTTTGGGAGAGGGGTGGATGACACCCTTTTTGACATGTATGAATAAGTGTTACTGCTCATTATTCAAATTCCTCAGTCTTTCACAAGTACAGACTTAGGTGCAGCTGAGAAACAGAGATGTAAAAAGAAATGCTAGAATTCTGTGTTTGTGGTGTCTCCATTTTATCAAGATTGCTTATAAATTAATATATTTAATTATATATACTCATTACAACAGCCAGCTCCTGAAACTGAGCTCACAGTCAAAATCAGTCTAAAAAATTTCTTTTTGCATGATTATGCCATTACAGATATTAAAGACCAAGCATCCTCCTGACATTTGTACTTTGAATTACTTTGAAAAGTGTCAATAATTGCAGCCTATTAAAGGGGTGGGCTTTCATAGCAGACTGCTGCTTTTAGAGGTCTCTTTTCCAGGGGGCAAAACATTTATTTAGGGTTTGAAGGTGGCATTGCAGCTGACAGACACATACTCTGTGCAATCCATGTGCAGCAAGGAACATGTCTGGGTTTTTTTATGTGCTGCATGGTGAATGTGTATAAATAAGGAATATGGCTTTTTTAATTTCAGTTGCTGACTAGTATGTGCTCATCAGTTTCTAAACAGCACATTCTACTTCTGTAATTTATTCACAATATTAATGAAAAAATGGATAACACAATCAAGGTATGGATAGCAAAACAGGAGACATAACCTATGTGCATAGTTTTGTAGGAAAGGGAAGAATGTCTAGAGTTCAGGGCAGTAATTTAAGAACTGAAAGACCTAGAAAAAAGAAAATAGGAAGATCTGGGAAGACATGTAAGGAAACTTAGAGGCTTCCTGTAAGTTTTCTATGTTATCTGGTTTTCAGTTTTACTTTAGATGAGCTAGTCCTAACTCCTCAACAATCAGTGAGGATTTAGGTACCTAAAGAACTTGGTGAATTTGGTTCGGAGATTCAATTTGTTTCATCTCCCACTCTGCAAAACAATGCCAGTAGCATTGCATTGCCTCAGGAGCAACACGCATCCTGTTGTGAGGTTAGCCATAATGACAGATCACAAGGCAGATTTTTGAGAAATGGTAGCCACTTAAGTGGGTTTCTTGATTTGGAAAAGCAATTCTGACCTAACTATTGTGACTACTTTGAAAATCACCTGTCAGAGATACAGAGATATCACATTAATTGCTGTTATAAGACTCACATTAGTTACTTGTCAAAGCAGTATATTGAGCATGATATGCCTTGCTTATTCCTTAAATTCTTGATTGACTCAGTTAACCTAATTAGTCATATTTGAGAGTGGACAAACGCACAGGAGTCTTACAGAATTGACATATACCCTTTAACATCCTGCTAGCTTGAATACAATCAGAATAATGCATGTTTTCTACAAAGAATTTAAGTATCAAATCCATTTAAAGTCTTGGCAGAGCTCCTTGTCCAGCAGCATGGCCATTACTGTGATTCCATTCAGCTTAATATATGCAAACCAGACAGTTTCAGTAAATTGCAGCAATAAAACTTTTGTTCTAAGAGCCAAGTTAATCATTTGACTCTTCATTGGAATGACTGTGTGTTTCCATGACAATTGAACGGGTTTATGATTGACACACATACAATTAAAATCTGCCCTTCAAAACTGTAAATCACAGAGACCTAATGTAAAGCTCAGTCATCTTTTTAAACAGTTTTTCATTAAAAGAATGTTAGACTGTGACTTTCACCAGCAAAGGTATTACAATTTGTAGGTCTCAACAGCAGTGAACACAGAAGAGTAATATTAAGATTTATTGTGGCCTTACTTTTAGATTTTGATCCTACGTAAATGTGGACTTTTATTCTCTTATTGATTTAAATCTCCATGGGTTTAGTGTTTTCTTTTAATTAACATCTACAGGGAAATTATGTAGTTCTTGGACAATCTCATTTCCTATTGCCTTCATATAGAGCTGTGTATGGTTAACAGTTGGAGAGACTACTAGGTTTTTTAATAATAAGGTTATGCATATACTAAATCTAAGAAAATATATGCTATAGTTTTACCAAAATTTAAAAAAAAAATATGGACACTTTGGTGGACAATTATATTTTATTTAATAACATAAAATTTACTTTGTTATTAAAACTCTGATACTATTAATCAAAGTAAGTTAATAGCAGGGTTTCGGTGGAGAGTATATTTGCTTCTGTGCTTTCTTTTAGTGTCTAGGTGGCCTATGCACACACAGAAAAGTCTGTCTCCCTTTCTAAGGGACTAAAGAAGTAAGACTTAGATGAGGTCTAGAGGGAATGGCAGCTTGTTTTATTTTATCGTGGAGATGTATTAGCATTATATGAGCAGGTTAATATATAGAAGCTTTCCAAATTTGTTTTTTAGTCTACTCAGGGTGATTTTATTTTTTTGACATCAAGTGAAGTATTATTTGTTCATTCATTTCAATTATTGTAGCAAGTCGCAGACTAGTATATTTTTGTGCAATTTTGCAAGGCAGATAAGGTGTTATTGTATCTGATACTCTATACATAGGATCGATTTAATTTCTGTATGTTTTGAGATCTGAGAAGCACCTACAGCCTGTGGGACTGTTGTGACTGGAAATCAAAATATCTTGCTGGTTTCCAAGGTACATGCGTGAAATGTATTTTCTTTTTCTAATAAATAACTAGTCAAGCCGAGGTTTTTTGAGAACAGGATTTTTGGCCTCATCAATCTTTTGCTGCATTTTCAATACCACAGAAACCAGAGACATTACTGAATCATTCAGGAGGAATAATACAATGAGAGAGGAGAAAACTAGCATCTGAACATTTGTGGTCTACCATAGCCTTCTAATGATGGAGTGAGACTGGAAGCTGGCTTGCAAAGTCCCACGGAAGTGTAGTAATGGTAGTATTTGCAGTTTCTTAGCTGCTTACATTAAAAGGCATGCATTCAGATTAAAAGAACAGATGTGCAACCATATTCTGTCTCTTAAATCTGAAGATTATAAATATTTAAGATGCAAATAATACTTGTGTGTTAGAGTTATTGCTCCTGTATTTTTGAGGCTTAGGCCTGTTCATCAGTTTTATCACACTTGGTGCTTGTTAAGAGGACACCGTCCAGTCTGGCAGAACTAAAATTAGTTCTGTTAGCTTTTTTACTGCTTTGTTTCCTATGTTGTCTTACTCCCCATGCTGCCTGCTCCATTCCTGTGAGCTTGAACGGTAATGAGCAGTGTGCTTCGACAAAACGGTTCTGTAAGGCACAATACCTCAATTACACCTGAGACCAGAGAGATCAAGAATGCAGCATGGCGTACCCACACTTTCAAGAGCTATGCCACTGTTAGTTTCTCTGACCTCTTTTGTTCTCAGTTTATTTCTACTTGTTTTGGGAGCAAAAGGAGAAAGGTTATGTGGTACTGAAAAAAATTACTCAACACATCATACATGAAATGTACACTGATAAATGTATACATTTTAAAAGCAATGTGGTTTCAGACTTATTTATCATACCAGGAATGTCTGTTAATCCTCCTATCAACATGAATAGCAGGAATTATAGCATGGTGCAAATCTATGTGAATTACTTACCTGTTTATTTCTCTTCTATTAATTACCTGTTCCCTTTCCTAACCAAGTGGTAGCTCTGTAGGACAGACTCTGTGTGTGCTTTCTTTGTTGTTAACCTTATTTTCCTTGTTTCCCTTCTTGAGTGTATTTTTTTTCTGCTTGTTTGTCCTCTCTCTAGCCATGGAGAAAGTTCTCTGCAGTCATTAAATCAGGTATCAAAAATATTATTTAATATTAATTAGTCCATTGCTACTTCATACCTTCTAATATTTATCTAGGCAAGTTATCACAGAAGCCACATGAAATGCATCCACTGAGAGGGATAAATATGATTCAGGCACTACTGACAGTTCTCGGGTTTGAGTTCCAAATGCACTTTGGCACCCGCTTCCATTGCCAGTTCACACTTGGCACTACTGCTTCTGTTTACAGTGGAAATGTGAGTCTTTTGAGTGCCTTTCCTTGCCAGTGTTTCTGTGTTCTTCCCCCTCACAAATTTATTTGGTGTCAGCATGTTTCATTGCTGGGCTTTCTAGTATGTGCTGTACTCTTCAATAGTACCACTGCTGTGTTTAGTTGGTTAATTTGGCCTTTCAAAGACGTCTTTGGTTTCTTGTTTGTGTCTCCACTAGTAACAAAATGCAGTATTTGGGACTCCAGGGTCAAGTTGTCACTGAACTAGATTAACCAGTTTGCTGTAATTGCCAAATTTCTAGCTATTTGAGTCTGCAGGTTTTAAAAAACAGGGAACTATTGAAATATACTCCCATTTCTTTCTTTTTTTTTTTTTTTAAACTACTGGCTTGTTGTATTGCCTCAGAATCCTAATGTCCTTTCACGTTTAGGTTTTATGTAGCATAGCCCCCTCAATATTTCTTAAAAAAGGCAGCAAGAATTTGCTTGAAATTAGCAAGATACTGGTTTTAGGAATATGGTTTAATTTAATCTCCCTTCCTTGGCCTTAAAGATACATATAAAACCATGTAGGTCTAAGAAATTGTTTCAAATTCTTTACAGTAGGATTGTAATAAATTTCCTATATCAGAAGAGCTACAGTAAAAGCTACAAAAAAGAGATGCGAGCAGTCACCATAAAAAAGGAAACAGTATGGCAAAGCAAATAATTTTGCTTTAGAAGTGTCTTGATAACAAAATTCCTACTGTTTCCACATTTTAACCCTTTTAAAAGGAGAGGCCAAACTCTTTTTTAGTGTTTAAAGACCAGATTAAACCCACCAGACTGTTACAATTCTATGATCCTTAAATTTATGAACTGAAAGCACTAGGAAACAAGCTATATTGATAAATATATGTATTCACCATGCTTCAATTAACATGTGATTATAGGTACTTACATAATCTTTTTGCGAATGTGGAAACATATTTCTGGAAGCTAATACCTGCACAGTTTCGCTGCTCTTGTTTGTCCTGGGAATTGAAAAAACTGTAGCCAAGTATTTGAATAACCTGGTGTATCCTTAAATAGCCTAAGTAATATGACTGCCCAATAGCCTGAGTGTGTTAAAATGAAGCGTACAGCTTGTAAGAGTTCTGGGACTTGGAATGCAAATACTATTCATATTTCCTTCTTCAGTAAACTGCTTCCTTCTCTGCTTTGTGTGCAAATTTCCAGCTTGCCGGGAAATCTTACTAAGCTCTGATCTGTAACTACAAATAATTGATTTCTTCTATCCTTAAATATTCTTCTTAGCCATCTCTTTTACATTCATCGAGCAACAAGTTTAGATGCTATTTATATCTTTCCCTGGCAATTATATTTTGTTTTAGAGTGCTACATTACTTCACCTTTAATTTTCACTTTGCTTTATCAAAGCGATATATATTAGTAATCTTAATCTGTGCTAATGTAACACTTCTGTGTACATGACTGAGTAGAGATCCTACTTCTTCTCTTCATGTGAACTTCTCCCTTCAGGTCATCAATAATAAATAGAACTTTAAATTATTTTTCAACAAGGACAAATGGAAACATTGTTATGCAATTAATAGAATATACATAATTTTGTGTAAGTCAAACAGACATGCTACACTCTTTCACTGTCACACAGGTTCAGATTTCACATCCTTGCAATTTCTACAAGCCAAAACCTCATTAGTAAATTCAGTGCTTCTGTGGAACATAAAATATAATTTAAAAAATGCCAGCACATCTGAAATAATCTTGACCACTTGTACGTTTTGTTTTGCTAACCATTTGTAGGTAGTTTGTTAGTTTGGGAATGCTTGTTAGGTTTAGCTGCATACACATGCATCCACTTGATCAGTCGTCTGGAAGATGTGTGCATCACTGTCCACAAGAATGCTGTGAATTCTGCAAGTTTACTATGGGACTTCCAGTTGTTGCAAGCTAGTTTTCTTGTTTATATGAAGCAGGATTTTTTTTTTTTTTAATAACTGTAAATCTTGGAGATATGACTGAGGCCTCATTCAGTTGTCTCTTTCCTATGGATGAGAGGAAGGCATCACTTGTGTGTTAAGGATTAGTTTTGAAATCAGGAGATTGGCTTCTCACTCACGGCTGTGACCTTCAGCAAACTGTCATTCTCTGTGTGACTCCTCCAATCCTGCCTGTATTTTACCTACCTTTCTTTTAACTTTGTTAGCATGTAATGGTATTCTCTCTATCTTTGGTAGAAAGTCATGCCAGTTACAGGGTTCAGGTACCATTGTAACAGCAACTGCTTTAAGTATTCTCGCTGTCAGCATAGACTAGTAAAACTGTTCAGTACAAATGCAGATTTATGAAGAAAATATAGTTCTTAAATTAAACTAGGCTACCCTATAATTTTATTCACAAAATATTGTTAGTTAAGCTCTCTTTCAGTCTGGTTTTCTTCTTTCATTTGGGCACAGGGAGCGTGCTCAGAAAGAACTGGACATTTTTCAAGTACATGTTTTCGGTAAGAAATTTCCTAGCTTGACAAAGTATCTGGTAGCTGCCTTTTGTTCAGACTTGAGACCTTGCCAGCTTAATGCCATGCCAGTAGATGTTAGCCACTGGCAGTCAGCACAGCATAATTAACATGCTAGAATGATGTCAGATCAACACAGAAACATCCGACAATATTGAGTGCAGAGTGCTTCTGGTTATTGTAATCATAATTAAACTGCTACAGCATTGTGCTGTTTTATAGCAGCTAATCTGTGTTGTATGAGTACAGTAAGATATTAATTGTAAATTGCATTTTTTTAATTAAAATTGTCAACAAATATTATCTAATTATAGTTTACTTCTAGAAATTTCAGCTTGCTTTGGGAAGTATCCTTCATCCATGATGGAGTTATTTAAAGACTCTCTTAACTTTATAGTTTGACTGAGTTTAAAACCTGGTAAAGTAGCTATGACACATTTATTAAACTTCCCCTTTTTTTTTTTTTAGGCAAGACCTTTCTCCCCTTCGTCAAAACATTTTTAAATAGGGGCCAAATGGAAGATCTTAATTTCTCAGTTCTTTTCATCTACCACTTCAATTAAATATGACAGTGAATTGAATAGGTCACCTCAAGAAATTCAAATACAGACCTTTGGCTATATTCACAGCTGGAGTCTGCTGTACTTTGTGTCTTAGTATTGAACTTGGCTTTTCACTCACAAATTAAAAAATTTGCTTCTTTCTTCTTCTCTCCCTTACTTTTGAGATTCTTCCTTTCTTATTTTCTCTCCTGGTGCTCTTTGGTGTCTTCTGTCCTTCTGTGCTGTTTGGGCTGGAAGCTGCTGGTCCCCTGCACCAGGGCAATAACCTTGAATTAGGAAATCAAGCTTGGAAGCCATTTCTCACCTTTCAGACTGCTAACTGGACTTTTGATTGGTTAGGAAGCTGCGCAATGCTGAAGTTCAAAGTATTCTATAAGAAAAGATCTCTGGCTTTTCATGATTTTTATGGCTGGGAATGGCTGCATTGACCATTTTTAAAACAACTTTAATGGTATTTCTATAACTTGGAAATGTTGAAATTAAATTTCATCTTGTAAATTCACTGTATATTATAGTTATTAATTAACAGGAATACGATTACTAGTAGTAGTAACTAGAAACTGCTGTTTTATTCAGAAAACAGCTCTTCTGCAAAGCACATTTTTCAAATCTGAAATAAATCTTACACAAATTTATTAGTTTAATGTTAAGCTTACATTTGGAGTTGAACAAGTTTCTGTATAATGTTGGGAAAAAAATACTGTAAGCTGTAAGAAAATAAATGAATCCTATACTCGGCTCTTACATAATGGTAAATTACTCTTACTGATCAACTATGTCAAAATCTGTATTAAGTGCCACATTCTTCAGCAAATGTATTTGAAAGAGGAATGATTATTCACTGCCAGTCCTTGCTCAGTAAAATCGTTGTTTTGGGAGTTGTTACTTACTGAAATTTGTATATGGTGAGTGATTCAGGTGGGTGATTCAACCTAGATTAAAAAAAATAATCTGGAATTTTATTTACAATCAGGAACCTAAAGCTTTATCTTCAGCATAACTCTGTCACCAGCACTTGAGGCTCTAGAGGGCCCTACTCACACTATAAGCATATCATGGGCTAGTATCTCTCATTCTTGACAAGCAGGAGTTGAACTGAGGTGTATGCACCTAGCAGTAATTCAGCTAAAACCACTGAATCCTGCAGTGGCCCTTCAGAGCTCTGAAATGATGATAAAGATTTGATTTTTGGGTAATCATATAGTCACACATGTACAACTTCTACAAACAGGAAACAAAAGCATATTAAGAGACTCTTTGTGTTCAGTCAGTAACTTCAGTGCTGCTGTTACCTTGGGGATTTTAAGCCACAGATACAGGCCTAACTGAAATTTCTATCCAGGTTGAACAATCATGGAAGCGATTACAGAACTGGGTCTGGCTTGCTTTATGACAGGAATTTCTCCCCTAGAGAATATAACCAGTGGCAACCAGAGTTTCCTGCAGTTGTTGTGAACTTTACTGGCACTAATGTTGTATTATCACTAAAACCAGGATTTAATTATTTTTTCTCCTTTTTTTAAAGTTTAAACTTCATTATAAGTTTTTGGAAGGTCACCTTTGCCTCCCATTTAAAATGAATAAATTTATCTCTTTTCTGTAATACATATAAGGTGACTTTGCTTACCCCATGAAAAGCTATCATGTTCAATTGGGATATCCTTAGTATACTGGAAAACAAAATTAGATAATTCATCAGCTAAATTAAATGAAACTCCATATTAGCATATAAGATAACAAAATTCCTTTTCAAAATTTGCATAGAAGGTGGTCAGATGCTGTGTTTTAATTTAATTGGGTGTGATGAATTCTTACGCACATTAGGCTGTAAAATTTTACATTACATTTTTTAAAAAAGGTGTTCAGCTACAATTTTGTTGTTATGTAAATTCTTGAAACACTGTTGTTGGCAAAGTCTTACTTATTTGATATAAATGTAATATGTAGTGCACCTGTATGATTCTGTGTATACCTGCTTGGTTTTCCATTCCTAGATGTCTATGTTTATAATGAGAAATATTAGAAAAGTAGTACTAGGAGCTGTAAGCAGGCTCTTGATAGGAAGATTATTATGCATTAACTTTAAAGAATTATGAATGTATAATTCATGGCTACTTGGTGGATTTTGCAAATCTGTATGACATGATGGAAAACAAATCTTGGAAATACTGTCATTTAGGTTTGTGGCAATCAAGAAACTGCAGTTTTAATGCAACTTTTCTGTTTGATGTCTAGGAGAAAATCCTAGTCCTGTATTAAAAACACTAAACTATCTGGGCTTCTTATAAATATTAATTTACCAATCACACAAACATCTGTGATGTTTCCTTGAAAAGAAAGGATTAGCTTTAATTTTACTTGCTTGTATCATAGCACATTGAAGTGAATGACTGTATGTTGGCTTTTGTAGTTCTATATTCCATAAATTTTCTTTTAATATGCCATGTCTTTTTCAACACACTGAGTCGAGGAAATAGATGCATCTAGTTTGCCAAAGTTAGTTCAGCCGTCATTTCCTTAATAAATAATTTACATCACTGTTACCATGTAGTGACTTGAGCAACATTTTATAGGCTGTTGTACATTTTCAGTCCTGACATTTTAAAAAGTCACAGTTCTTATCTATGACATGTCTGTGTACTGATGCATGGGCTGCTTACTGCTTTTGTAATATTTATATAAAATTTATTGGCAGTAACTGCTATTACCAGGGCATCTATTATGAAAGGTCTGTGTTTCTATCCATGTTGACTGAGCTGTTCAGAGGGGTTTTGTAACTTTCTGGGCGTTTTGCCACTGCTTCTGTCCGAACTTTGTCCACATTTCTATCATCTGGTTTAGTTAATGGTTGCTTGCATGTTGTTAACATGCTGATTTACATTATAATTAAGAATGAGTAGGAGTTTATAAGGGAACTCAAAGCTCATAAGTAACACAAAAATAATGCTGCTTTAAATAAATTTGTAAAGATAATTGAGTGTAAATATTAGAATATCAAACAGCTTCTAGACTGCCTCTTTTGATGGAAAGTCTTAATAATGAGTGTACAATGTTGGTGTTGTTCAGTGTGTTGCGTGGTAGCTGTGTTTGTATCACATCTTTAACTGGAGAGACCTCACTTCTCATGACTGTTTCATATGTTTTGATGCAAGTTGTGACCAAGTATATAACCACATACTGAGTTGTAAAATGTAGATACTTCATGTTTGCCATCTGATATCTTATATAAAAGCAGAACTATTTTGTCAGTCAGGATATCCTACATTTCTTTGTGAGATAAAATAGCAGTTTAGCAAAGAAGGATATAAAGTGAAGAAAGAAGGAGCTTAGGGAAAAAATTCCTTTTCCTCATCTCCTTGTCTCTTGGTTAAGAAAAGTAAATCACAGCAGATGCAAAATACAGCTCAAAGAATACTATTCAGCTGTGCCTGTACTTCTGGTGATTTATCTGTGTCAAAGCCGCTGCTGAGGAAAACGTACAATTGGAGCGTATGAGCTTCTTGCAATCAATATGGACAAAACGTGGACAGACAAATTTAACTTGGGACCATGTGAGCTCTTTCCCACTGGTCTCTTTTCCATTGGTGTAACTCTTGTTAACTGAAGTTGTGCTGTCTGCGATACACTGATGTAATAGAGAGAAACAAAATTCCTTAAGGCTGATTTTGAGTTGTACGTATGCAGTGAGGGGCTGTAGTTATGAATCTACAGGTAGTTTTTCTGTTGCCAAATAAATTACATCATCCAAATTCTTTATTAGTTATTTTAGTGCCAGAATGCCAGAGAGAAGCTCATTTGAGTGACAGGAGGAGCCAAAGATACAGGCTTTCCATTCATGCCCTTGGCAAGATTTTGCAATACGTGCTTATAGTAGTATCACAGCTGAATTGAAAAGTACTCTGCTTGTCTATCCACACCATTTTATTGTCTCTCTCACTTATTTTGGACTTTACTACTTGCTTCACACTTGGTGGTTTTAATTGCACCTATTTCTATGCACAGGCAAGGAATCTGCTCAGTGTCACAGAATGCATTTCATTAGTGGTTTTGTGTAATGCTATCTCCACGTCACTAATAAGCAGGCTAGCGCCGTGTGAACCAAAGGCCAAGCAAGTCCCCTGAATTCAGTGGATTTACCCATGCTTTACCTATCTGAAGATCGCCACTCACACAACAGACTGCACAGTAATAGTTTTCAAGAACTGGGTGCATGTTCGGAAGCTTTTTGAGTAAGGGACCAAGAAAGTATGATGAGTGGATTACCAGCACAGTCTAAGATTAGTGGATGATGCAAAATAAGACATTAGGAAAAACGAATGGTAGGACAGATTGCTATATTACTTTCCATCATGCTGGTTTTGTAAAAATAGTGATCTGTCACTGCTGCATACACTTGTCATGGTGCAGCAGCAAAATTTGTCCCTGAGCTTTCCTGTAATCTAATAAATCACTCACACTCTCACCACGTCAGAAAGAAGTTTTAATATCTAATTGTGTTCACTGGAGTAGGAAAACCACAAAATGGTGGTTGGGAAGCAATTGTGGAACTCGCTGAATATCAAGAAATTGTTTGCTGATAGATGCTTCGCTTTCCCATGCATTTTGCAGTGTCAGTGTCTTGATGTTCTGCTAAATTCCTTATTCTGAAAATATTTATCTTAATTAGTTATTATAGCTAGAGACTAATTGTCTAATTTATTTTTTTTAGTCATTTGTTGGCGAGCAAAAGTATGACTGCTCAGAATCTCTAACAATGTGACTGCGGTAATTAGTTACAAGTGAGAGATAACAAGCAATTTGAAAAGGCATTACAGGTTTTTCTCCACCTTTCTCATCTGAGAGCTGTAAGATACTTGATTAAAATCAGCAATAAAAGCATAGCACTGGAATGAAGCAGCATTTTTGTAATGAAGTACAGGTGTTTTATTAAATGTCATGTGGTCCAAGCTGGTGGGTTTTTTCCTCTCTCCCTCTCCCCTGCAGTACAGGCCATGTTCTCAATTGGAAAGAAACCAAGGGCTGAAAAAGAGACTTTGCAATATAGCCATAAGCCTCAGCAGGCTCCAGGCTTCCCAGTATTTTGGGCTCAAGCTTTCAGCTGGCATCAGCCAATATAAATCAACACATGGTTCCCAATGTCAGTTAGTCTGCACCCATGTGAATACGATGAGAACCCCGTGGTCTGTCCTCATGAGCTGATCCAGTTGTTTGCCATAACCCAGGCAGCACATTAGGGACTGTCACCTACAAGACTAGGTAGAACAGTGCCTGGCTTACAAGAGGAGGTAGCCCATGTGGTTTTGAGTTAGTCACAACTCATGCTGACCCATCTCTTTGTTTTAGTCACAGTGTGGATGTGTTGTATTGGCAACACGGCCTCCTCCAGACTTGTTTTGATCATCTATTCTTATCTTATTGCTAAACTTTCTGGTTGCATGAGTTACCGAATGTTTTAACAAAAAAAATCTGCTTAAAGAATAAAATGAAACTATTAGATTTGTATTGAAAAGTCAAGTAGTTTTTTCTTGATAATCAGTACGAAATTTCAGACTATACAAAGGTGATTATCACTAGAAGACCATGGGTTATAGTGTGGGTGTTTCTGAAGTACCTGATACCTCAGGATATTTTTTATATATATATATTTTTTTTTTTTTTTATGAGATCTTGTGAAGTAGGAAAATGCAGTTTATTCCCACATTATATGATAAAAAAGGTGAAATAGCTCACAGCCATACATCAAGGCTATAGTGGATCTGGGTCTTACCCAGGATGTCCCAGGTCAAGTGAAATGCCTTAGGCTGCTTGTCTGCTTGACTCTGAATCAACTTGGGGGGGTGGGGGGGAGGTGGAAAAGGTCAAAGGAAAAATCAAGCAAGGTATTCTTTCAGTAGCTTTCGGCTGCTCCAGGTGACACTAAACATAAATAATGAATTATTTCTGGCTTAAAAACTGATAATATTTGAATAAAATACATAAAAATCAGTGTACATAGAGGAGGTAGTCATATTCTTGGTATGAGACAAAAGCTAAAAGAAATTAGGCTTTATAAAGAAGCCCTCATTTTACATCAGAGATGTATAATTTTGTTTTAACATCTGTTTGGTTACAGTGAGTCTGCAGAGTTGAAGTGCTTTTCCTTATTGACCATTGATATATTTATTTGGCCTTACTGTACCTTCCAGCCAAAAGAGGAGCAGAGGGTAAGGGTCTAATGATGAAGCCATGTTGCAGGCTGGAAATGGAAGGGTGGTAGCAAAGATGATCTGCAGGAATCACCTAACTGAAATGTGCTTGGTCTCAGAGAAGACTGGGAATCCAAGACAAAGGATCCTGTTTGTATGAAAAATTTCTAGGATGAGGAATGCTGTAATTAGAATACTAACTGAAGCTCAAACAAAAAATTAGATATTGAAAAATGTTGAGTTCTTTCTGGTGAATTTCAAAGGTGAATATCTTCCTGCCCTAATTTCTCTTCTTTCCAGCTCCTAGAAGAAAAATGTCAAATGGCATGAGGTGTATTTATGTAGCCACAGCTGACATTTTTAGAGTCACTAGATGGTATTTAGACCTGTATGACTGAAAATGCTATGGTGTATGATTATGAAGGAAGCATTTTTGGCTTTTAAATCTATGAATCAATAGGGAATTAAATATATATATTGGATTAAATTCTAAATTTGGAAATGTTTGATATATATACACATATGGCTGGCACTGGGACAGAAATCAAGAGGATTGGAATAGCTGGTTAGTCAAATAATCCCTTCCTATGCAGTTTACTTTCTATACTCCAGTTCTGTGGGATTTTCTTGGGGTTTCAGGTGATGGTGGAATTGATGTCAGAAGTAACGCTCTTTTTGTACACCAGCATGACTCAGGAAGGGAAGGGGTACTGAGGGGAGATACAACTAAGAGATTTCCACTGTATTATGTAAATGTTACCAATTATGTTAAAATAATCCCCTCTTTCTACTTCCCCTAGATGGAATAAAAATGTATTTTTTTGTTATGCTTCTTTGTTTTTCTGACAGAGTTATCATCGAGCCAACGGAGAATTTCTACCTTAAAGCCACTACAAGAAAGGAACACTATAAAAGGTATTGTGTTTCTGCAGTTGCTCACCAAGTCTTTTGAGTATTTTGCTGCTTTGTCAACATGTATATTCTTAAATCATTGTCCTTTTTTTTTTTTTTTAAGTTACCTTTACATCTCTAAGAAATTGATTAGTTTGTGTGTTATCGAAGGCCTACTAAAATTTGTTTTTAAATAGTGGTAGAATGGTTGAGGAGCAGAAAGAAGGAAATACCCATGATAAATCTTAAAACTGTGGAACTAGGACAGGAACCACTGTAATTCTCTGTGAGAGTTGAGGCAGTGGCAAGGGTAAAATTCAAGTGCTAGCTGAGGAAAACAGGGATGACAATTTTCTGTTTTGTGGCTTCACACCATCTCTGATCCATGTGTCACTTCTTCTACCATGGAAATCCCCATTTAGCTTCATTCTACCCCTGACAGAGCAAGGAATGTCTCTTACTGTGACTTCTTCCTATGGACACATTTACAGCAGGTGGACTCAAAGCAATCACTTCCTATCCTGCTCTCAGCTTGTGCCTGTGTTTTCCTAAGGTGGTTCTGTGTTTGAACGAGCTAGATTAAAGGCTATGGTTATGTCTTGCACCCCACCTCTTTCTGCAGTAAGGGCCATACTTTGAAGATGTGTCTTCCTCTCTCCATTCCTTCTGTGCCAACTATGTCTTAGCCTTTCTTGAGATCAAAAGGCCAGTTCTCTGGTTGCTTAGAGGATGACCACAAACATTTTCAGCTGCTGTAAATTCATCTCAGTACTTTGGTGTGCCTGTTTTAAATCTGGGGGCTTGGTGGTGAATAATGGGATTAAATATTCAAGTACTCTGTTGTTTGTTTTTGTGAAATATTACTCCTTCCTGTGTACTGCTTTATTTTTCTCAATGTAGGTGGATTATAGTTTTAGCCAAGCATTCTTCAAAAATAATCCTCTGAATAACAAGTATCATGTTACTGATTTTTATAAAGTTTTTTTCAATTTTCATTTGATTGTTTTTAGATTAAACATTGTCCCTTATATGTCCAAACTGAATGTGTATATAGCCCATTTAGAGTTTTAAAGATGTTTGTAGGAAGGATTCTCAACAGAGTTTACATAGCATTTACTGTCTGAATACTTACCTCTGTTTCTTATATAGTCTTAATGAAATGAGTTAAAAGTCTTTATTATACCTGGAATGCTTTCCTATTTATACAGTGCAGAATTTTCATTTTGATATAATAGAGGGAATTTATTTTAAACACTTGAAGTGGGTAGACAGTTAAAGCAAAACTATTATTTTTCCCACTCAGCACAGTTAACAGCAGAGCGGTTATTAAAAAGGGATGTTTGAATAGAAAGTTGGTTCTTGGAGCAGATCTTCAGTGATCTGGAAGAAATATTTCTGCTTCCAAATAACTGTAATTAGGCACCAGCAATAAGTGCATTCCAGGAAAGAAGAAATATTGATGAGCGATATGAGCTACAAAAAGTATTTTGTCAGAGACACAAAAGTAGGATAGCCTTGGAAAGGATGAGGTCAGTGTCTAACTACAGCCATGTGGAAGAAAATGATCTATTCAAAAGACAATTGATAGTGACCCCCTAAATCCAATACTTTCTGCAATTCCAACTGATTTTCAGACCAGGGTCAACCTTAGCACAGAAGACAAAGTTTAAATGTGGTCGTTGTCCAGATGAAATGGAGGCTTATGATAAGGTTAAATTCAGAACAGGTTTCATAAGCAGGAAACGAGGGGTAGGGAAAAGGGGGAATGCCTGGGGGTTCAGGACGGGTGTTGGTGTGTTGCCAGCTCCAAGGCTGTGGTGACCTCTGCCACCCTCCCAGCGGCATACAGAGCAGGAGGGAGACACCGTATCCCTGTGCTGTGCTGCCAGCCGTAGGGATGCTGACTGATAGCAAGCTGCTTGACCATGTCTTCAGACCCACTAATGGAAAAAACCTGCACAAAACTTTCCCTAACTGATAAAAGAAACAGTCAAATTATTCTAGCTGAAGTTTTCCTAAAAGAAAAATTCAACCTGAAGGACAGATCTACCAGGGAGAACTTCAGCCCAAATGTTTAGATTTTGATAGAGCTACAACCCAATGAAAAAAAAGCTCTTATAATAAAGACATGAATCTTCGTTGTGAAAACTGCTACTTGAAATGATGTAAAAAATATAATTTTAGATAAATGTATGCATGTAACACTTTGCAGACTAAGCACAGCACTGCATTTCTGTTTCATGCAAGTGAAAAACTAAATGAGTGAAGAACGCTTGAGTCTGGACTAATCAATGGGGTTACTATGGCATCTTGATTTACTCAATGATATGAACGAGACATGTCCTGAACATTATTCTCTGAAGGCTATTTTGACTGTCAGTTTAACCACAAAGAAGCCGATGTGCTTGGCTAATAGAATAGAAAATGCTTCTGAGTGATGAAGATTTCTGCTTTGAAGATTCAGCAATGTCTTGCAACTGAAAACAGAGAAGTTAAATTGGCAATTCTTGTGATACTGTTTCTGCCCGCAAACAGGCAGCAACATTCTGGAGCAGGATCGTTTTGCACTATGTAACCAAGAGTGTTCTGTTGAGGTGTTACGTGCCAAAATCCATCACACAGAACGATGACTCTTTCTGAGACTGTCATTAAAATGTATTTGGTTTTCCTGCCTTTATATGTTTATGCATGAATTGGATGATTATTCAAGACATCAGATGAGATAAATACTTTTATTTTGATCAGATATTATTTATTAGTTCTCAAATGCATGTTTGCCTTGTAACACTAAAAAGCTGTGGTGTTAATCAGCACAAACTTGGATTGCATCCTAAACTTAGAAGGGTAAAATGAACTTGGATTGCATCTTAAATTTACAGATGCTGAAACAGTGAAGGGTCTATCACTGCCATCTTTGAATCTGCACATACAATTGCAGAAAGCAGATGTATAGTTTTGATCTAACAGAGTAGGTTTACTTAGTGCCCCAGGCTTACAAATTTAGCTTGGTGAAAAAAATACTTAATTTAGAATGAGACAGATGTTACTGGAGAGAATTAGAGCTCGTGGGCCTCATTCTGTTTCTTTCCTCTTTTTTGTACTGCTTTAATCTCCTCTTCATTGATACTATTCCTGGTTTAAAGCAATGTAAGGTCGAAATCTCATTGTTTTTAATGAGGTTGAAATATGGGAGAGTAATGCAGTAGGATTGGTTGGTAAGCAGCTAATAAAATTCATTTGATTTAGTAGCTTCAAAAATTAAACATGAATATTGACATTTTTTCTTTCCTGTTTATACTAATGTTTTTAGTTCCCTGGTGGAACAACAGAGCAGCCACAAAACCCACTAGATATGACTGTGAGAGTTAAACAAGACACATGTTTAGAAAAACAGGAGAGGGTTTTCTGATTTGTTTTTTCATCTGAAAGCAGTAGGAAAACCACAGGGAAGATACTTGCTCTGAACACTTCAGAACTGGGATTTTCTTATTTTTTTTTTTCCCCTAGCAATGCCAGTTTCTTTGTTGACATAAAATGCTGTGGGAGATATTAAGTATTTGATTCAAATGGGTTAAAAGATCTATTTCATTTTGATGCATTTATCTGCATTAATCTTAAAAGTAGTAATTGGAAATGCTGTCATAAACCCTGAGATTGGAGCCCTAGAATTAAAAAACATTCGTTATTACCCAAGAATGTAGCTATGCAGTTTTATTAGCCTTTCTTCTACTGTAATCTACGGATCTCATTTAGCTGCATGCAGCCCTTTTCTTCTGAAACATAAAAGGAAGGAAATCTCTCAATAGCCTGAAATCAAATTATCTTTCTCTGTTAATCTACATGTAAAACACCCAAGCCCACTTTTTTAAAGGAAAATAGTTTTACTGATAAGCAAAGCTAGACTGTGTGCTTTGCATACAAGAATTAAGTGGATTTTTTTTTTTTTTTTGTCTGCAGAGTACTATTTATAGCATCAATTAACTCCTCATGGTTGAGATAAGTCATTTGACACATCTGTTGCTGAGATTAAACACTGACTGTGCTCTGGGGTCACAGCTGTTTTTTTTTTCCTTTCCTCTCAAACTATGTAGTGAAATGATGATTTTCTAACTAATGGCAGTTAGTTTAAATACACTGTCTACTGACACCACTATTACACATTTGGAATATATGAAGCAGGCTGTTGGTCTACCTAGCTGCATAGCTGACCTGATCTTTGTTGCCTGCCATTTTGTTATTTATCTGTTGGAAGATAGCACAATAGTATCTTTTATGAAAGAATTATTATGGCCATCTTGCAGGATTTTCCAGCCTTACTGTAATATCTCAGTTATTCCATTTTTGCCAATGAAAAACTGGTCTGACTATGGAAATTGCTGCCTACCCACTGACTCTCTTGTTCCTGTGTTTTGTGAAATGGAGATTTAATGCTTGTAATTATATGGCTGTTCTCAGCTGTAGTTCCCCACATACAGACAGTTTCAGGCTGTATTCCTGTCAGTAGCTTTTCTCTTAAAATGGAAGCCCTTTTACCAAAACTCAAATTATCTAGAAGACAAGAAAAATTAGGAGACTTGTATATTATTTAGAGAAGTCTTTTAAGTATTCCGTGGAAGTAATTGCATAAAGTTATAAGTTTTTTCATGTGATTGGCTTATTTGTGGCTAAATTGGATTGTATACTAATGAAGCCAAGCTTTAAAATACTAGGGAAAGAACTAGGAGTGAAGTTATGAACTATGCTGGTTTTGATCTTTACCTTTTTATCTTTCTCTCTCAAATAGCCCTGTTCTAAGAATAGACGTATTGATTTTTAGTGGCTCTGCTTCCAAGGTGGCCTCTACAGTAAGGAAGTATTTCTGTTGAAAATGGGATCAGACCCAGTCCATCCATACTATCCTATGCAGGCAATAATGCCTTGATAGTTAATTTAATGCCTGATACTGTCTAGCAGTCACATAAGCAGCTTGAGGCTTTTTTTCCTAGCTGCTTGGAAGACAGTATTCTAGTGAAATAGTTATAGTGGAATTTTCTACTCAATAAAAGTTGGCACAGATTGTCCATTTCGGCTCACAGTGGAAGCACAGAAGCTAAAGCCTGTATTGATGTCAGTGAGAATCAGATCGGGGTCAGAGGAAGTGGTGGAGCTTGGTACACATACCTTCTGCTAAAAGCAACTAGGAGAATACTTGGAAACTGAATATATATGAATCAGAGAGGGACCACAAAGTGCAATCCATTTTTAAGTAGAACTCCTTAATGATTTCAGTGGGGGAGACCTTTGAAAAATCAATGACATGCAGCAGTTTTAGGATGCAATGACATGTGTTCTACGGTGTTAGTGATCAGCCTATCAACTAATCAAGCTGGTAGCACTCATGTTTGGGAAGTTCCAAGGCAGAGGAAATGGTGTCAGAGGTTTGAGAAGCAGCAGATTTACTATTCATATTCCAAAAGAGATAGCAAAGTATGATCTTGTTCATTCTAGCTTTAACTTCCAAGTTGTATTTTATTTCTACATGAAAACAAAACAGATAAAGGAAAATATAAAAGTTTCTGGGGATATGTAAACATAGGCCTGTTCATTATAATGTACAGTATTAAGCAAGTAGAATTGCTGAAATCATATTCTGATTTTTTACACAAGATTTGTGCACATCATTCATATGGTTACTTCAGACTTGGCTTCTTATATGGGGAAGGGAGGGGATGTGCTGGCTTCCAAATGCTACCCAACTAAAGTAGATAAATAGAAATTAAATTCTGCAAAACAATGATTCTCTTCTGTAGGGAATGAAATATTAATGATGTTGATATTTTAATGGTCGTGGCTGAGTTGACAGAATTAACACTTACTGTGATAGAACAATAGCAAGGGATTCTAACTGTCACATTTGAATTCATCAGACACATACTAAAGTCAGAATTCAAACATCTTTATGTACTTTTGATATTTACAAGATTTAAAAAAAAAATATTCTGCCTAGACATTAATTTGAAAATGTATGGGGAGTGTTTGCTTATACAGAGAATTTACAGTGCACAGTGTGAATTTATAGACTATCACATACCCCATTAAACCTTAGTGTGGACACTTAGTAGGTGTGAGGTAACATGATGCCACTTTGCTGTGCTGTTTTATGCTTAATTAACGGAAACACTGATCTTTGCAGGAAGTGTGGCGTAACGAATTCTCTGTGATGGAAGACCAGCTTGCTCAATGTAGACAAGTTCTTAGGTCCTAGAGAGCAAGAGCTGTGCTTCAGAAAGGTGCTGTTAAGCTGTTCTGGTCTATAAATAATAAATTCCAAGGAGAAATGGAAATTTTTTACATTGGGTAAAAGTAATCATAGGCTAAAACATTTACTTTAAAAATTTCCCTTGTAAAAGTATTTAAATTTGAAGTTTAATGCATTACTGAATTATTTATGCTATTATATGTAGGCAGTTGTTAGAAAGGTGTTCTTTATTGCTCTAATTTATTTTCCTTTCCATTTGGGAGTACAGTATAGCAATTGAAATGTATCTTATTAGGGAAATACAGCTATGGTATAATTAAAGCTATGTAGGCACACTGTATCACCAAGCCCTGAAAACACTGTATGAAATTTTGGAAGGAAAACCTGAAAAATTCCTAGTAGCAAACTGTTGAAGTGAGGAATGGTTACTGAAGGGACGCTATAAAAAGATGACTAGTATCATTTAAAGACATACCGGTTAATCCACGAGAGAGATTGTGTTAGATACAAGAAAATTCTGTATTCTTTTTTTGCTGAGAACTGTGCCTTTTGTAAGTTAGTATAATATGATTTCAGTGGTTTTAATTAAGAGGTTAATTAAAATATTAATTATCAATTAACTAGGAACCATCAATGTAAGATTGGAGATGCTATGGTGCTACATACCAGAGCCAGTTCTGTAGTGAGTGAAGTGTTGGAACTGTATTGTGCTTACAAAGATGTATGTGTGTTTGAATTCTTTTGTTGGTGTTGCCAAACCCAGACCATAGTATGATAGTCTGCAAATTTATTTGCAGAATTTATTTATTTGTATGAAATGATTCCTCCTGGATGACTGGATGAAATTTCCTACTGATGTAAAGCCTTAAATATTAGACATTGACATTTTTTCTGTGGCAATAGGACTGGTGGGCTGCAGTGTTCATTGCTATGTCCTTAAGATCCAAAGTTCTTTCTGAAGGAGTTTTCCTGTTAGCATTTCCTCTGCCCTTGTTCCTTCCCTAGTTTAAGCCTTGTTTCACAGACTGCTTCTGTCCAAAGGAACAAAAAACCCCTGACCAGCTTTTTTTTTTTTGTTTCTTTTGACACCAACACAGTATGTCTGTCTGTGCCTATGAGAGAACTATATTGAAATAGCTTTCTTTGTGAATTCCTCATTGCTATTCATTGGTGGAGTTTGTCACGTAAGGGTCAAATTAGAACTCAGTCAACCAGAGCAGCGAGAGGGGCCAGGCTCAAGATAGATTTCACCATAAGGTCTGAGAAGCAGTTTATTTGGAATTTGTTACGTGTAAAATATATATATATATATAAATATATATGTAAAATGTACTTTTATCTATATAATATATAAATAATAAATATATATCTATATATAATATAATTTTTATATTGTATATAAATATATATAATGTATTTTATATATATATATATGTATTTTATTTTCCAAAGTGTTGCTCTTTAGTCTGTAGAAACTGAATTATGCTTAATTTATTTCCTGTAGTCATTTACTTGAGAATTAGTCTTTCTATCACTCTGCCTCCTGACTTTCATCTTTGGGCGTATCTTTGCATGGTTTTGTTATATCTACTAAGTTTTGAACATGAAATTTACTTCTGTTACTTTAAGAAAAACAGGTTTTCTGGCGTGATGGTTTTATGCCCTTTGAGATTGGATCCATGCAAAGAAAGGATTGTATTTCTGGTAATTTGGCTGAAACACAAGAAATTGTGTTTATGCTGGCTTCAGGAAGGCAGACAGTACCTGGTCAAGCATAAAATCTGTTGGGGCAAAACTGCTCTTCAAAAATGTTCTAAAACATTTGAACCAGCCAAGTGAGTTTGTACTGGCTCTGCATTTCATGCCCTGTGGTTGCAGCATTTTTGATGTGGTAGTGGCTTAAAACTGAATATACTGCTTCACAGAACCATGCCTTTGCAAAATGGATTCTGTTCTGTACGTTCTCCAGCAAAAACAGGTACAAAATTTGCAGTCACTGACCCAGAGAAATTTTGGTGCTAAATGTTTTAAGACAAAACAGATCAGAGGTTTACAGAGCTACACAGTCAACCTAATATCCCAAAACCTACTTTCGCTTGGGTTTCATATAGGATTAGATTACAGACAGGTAGAACAAACAAAGTGGCTGTAAACTATTGTGCAGTGTGCATCTATTAGAAATTAATGTACCCTCACTAACAGGTGTTTATGGAATGATCTTGAGGCATTTAGGGGCTCGTACAGCAGACATGGGGCCTAAAGTTGCATGCCTAAATAATTCTAATTTCTGAGAGCATCATGTTAGGTTTCTGTGTTTTAAAACATTGGACTACAATATCTGGTTTTGTAACATTCAAAATGCTCATTCCAGTCCCTGATTTAGGACATTACCAGTAAGTCTCAGAGGAACATACAAGAATTGATCACTGATAACAAATCAGATTAACTAGTTGGTTGGTTTTTTTCTTAGTATTATCAGGACTGGCTTCTCTGAATATTGGGGTTTTTTCCTCCAAGTTACGAGGAAAACAGTATAATAAATAATTTATACAACATATTGAGGAGAACAAGGGAGATGACTGTGTACAGAAGAAGCTGTAATACCTTATTAACTAACTCTGTTTTCTCTTTCCTCTCTCTTGCAGCTGGTTCTGCTTGAGGCTGCTCTCCTGCTTACTCTGTACTTCTCTAGGCTTAGTGGGTGATGTCAGAGCAGCTCTAACACTCAGAGCCCAGTAAGCCCCTAGGTGTGTATCGCTTGCTTTTCTCTGCATGCTTTCAGATACTGCATGGGGGATAACAGTCATTTTATGCTACTCATCTCTTGTGGCACTTCAGGGTGAAAATATAATTAGCATGCATTACGCTTCAGTTATGTAGATTATTTAAGCCCCATTTTTGCTTTTATTCTAATAGTTTTCTTCCTTGTAGAAGCACATAGCTACTGTTTCCATGCATGCTCACAGGCCTCCATGTTTGCTCCTACAGCTGCTGATTTGCTGTATGTACAAGCTTCTTGTTGCTCATCATTGTACAAGCTTCTTGTTGCTCATCATTGTACCAGCTCTTGTCAATAGGACCTAGCAGACTTGAATTGGACTGGGAGAGAGCAATAGTGGGACAGCTATGCTCAGTATTCAGGCTATTGGACCGGAGAAATCTCCTATGTGCCCCAAGAGCCTCTTCCCCTCCCACTGAGAGAAGCCTCTGCAATGCTCTGTAGCTGACTGGTGGACAGTGCTCTCCTCAAACACAGCTCACTCAATACCTGATGGCCTTAGGCAGGCAGAATACTTTGAAAAGTGCAAGGGATTTGAGGTTCTCCATGACTGTTAGGATTTAGGTGCCCAAATCTCACAGAACTAGACCCCTCTTATCTCAGGGGCTCTTTAAAATCTTTTGATGGTCAGCTACATCCTATATTAGCAAAATTGTTGTGCGGAGCTAACGCACTTTTTTTGCTGAGTACAGAGTAACCCTAGGTGTGTCGATGTTTCTAAGAGCCTTCAAACCTGTGCAGGAGCTGGGGTAGTGCATAGTAGTGCATAGGATGCCCTTTTCAGCTCTTTGCACAGAGGTGATTTTCATCCCTGTTGAGCACTTAAGCTGTATTGACTTATAGGAGGCCTTTTGATGCATTAGTTCTTCATATGAACAGTCAAAAAACCCCAGATCCTTTTACTTTGCTCTAACTCTAATGCAACACTAAAATATTTAGAGTCACGTAGGCAGGAGAGATTTGCTGCTGTCAGCGTAGCCTTTGACACTCTAGGCAAGTATTTGCTGTGTTTAGAAGTGCAGCCTAAGGAATAATCTTTACCTGGCTGCTATAGGTCTAATATTTTCATTTATTTATACCCTTTTTAGTGCAGTTTAATTTATTTACAAATGGTAGGAAATTGCAAGTGGCAGCCTGAGTAACTAACTCATGAGTCAGTACTTTTATTTTTCTCCTCTAGTCTAGACTGCTGATAATGTAAATTGTTGAAACCCTGGGTAAATAATTGTGAGTGCAATCAACAGCAAGCAAGTATTTATCTGCTAATAAAACATTTGAAATGCAGAAGTCTGTCTTTGTCCAACAGTTCTTAAAAGGCAGTTATCGGTCCTACTGCTGTTTCTGCATAGCAATTAGGATTTTTATGGTCACTAATTGTACATCTGAAAATTTATACAGTTTATTTTCTGCCTGTGTTTTTCTTTGCACAGAGAAAAGAAGCACAATATTTATGGTTGTAAGGAGGTTAACATTATATTTTCTGCATGGAGATCTCTGTAGCTCTCTAGAGATTTGTACCATTTATAGAACCCAAATTTTCTAGGTTCTTTCATGTGTGGCATCAAGGGCTTATAGCTCATTAAGGATTTTCTGAATGAGATCTTTGTCACATTCTCAGAATGTGACTTGAAAGTTATATACCAGCTCAGTCATCAACTGTGACTTTTATTATTAAAGCTGTTACTGCTTCAGAATCTGTATTAGAGGAGGTGCTTCTTGATTTTTTTCATGCACTACTGGTAATGCTTTTCCTTAGAACAGAAACTTCCATTATCTATTTTAAAGGGAACCTGGTTTTTTAAATTTAGTTACTGTAGTTTACATCTTGTCATCTTCTTCCTACATCCCAATTTGATTCAGTTTTGGAAATTAGTCCATAAAAGTATCCACCCTCTTGGGCCCCCAGAAGACAACAATTAAGTCGTATTGTTGTTGTATGTGAGAAAGAGGTGGTCTAGCTGCAGAGAGTGAATTGCCTGAAAGATGGGCCCCTGCGGGGAGTCACTGGGGCAACTTGAGTTCCTGCTCTGCAGCACCTCGAAGAGCCTGTCTCCATGCTTTAATCCCTGGCCCAATTAGACCCTTTTTTTTTTCTTGGGCTTGAAGCATGCCCTCATCTGAGGTGCATTTAGATCTGTGTGTCAGGCTGTTCCTCTCCTGTAGCATAAGGGCAATGGTAATTAGTAACCAGATAGCTGTCTTTAAGAATATATAGTCAGAAATGCCCCCCACCCCAACCCCCATATAATTTTTTCCCAAAATAGGACTACTGCCTGGGTCTGTGAAGTCCCACTTCTTTCACACTCCCTTTAAGGCGTCTGTGAGCATGTCTGCACTACTGGGAGGAAAGACAACAAACAGAGCTGTCTCCATCTGTGCAAAGCAGGGAAGCACAAAAGCAGAAACATGCAATTTGGCTGCACATGAGCCAGCTTAGGTCCAGAAAATCTGGCTGTGTTTATGTGTAGCTGTGCCAGGACTAAATCATGCTGAGATGTAGCAGGTGAGTCACACAGTCCTGTCCTGTGTTATACAGACTTCCCATGAGTCACACTATTCTTTTAGATGGTTATGATTCTCCTTTGCAGAAACCAATGTATTCTCTGAAGGTTTTACAGGCTTTCAATAATCTAGCAAAACAAGGTTTGGAGTGGAAGGTCTCTGAAGTTCACAGCTTGGTCACTATTTGACTAGTTTGTGACATCTGGAAAACCCTTCAGTGGTTTTTGGTTTTCTTTCAGAATCTCAATTGAAGATAAATCAATGCATAAATGAGAAAAATCACTTCTGCTTACTGGTCTGAAAACATGAAAGCCTCAAATCATGGTTATATGTAAACATGAGACTAATACATAGCAATCCTCACACTGTTTCCAATGTGAGATCATATCACCCTGATTCCTTTCAACAATCACTCCCCTAGGAGTTAACAATGAACCACAGAGCTACTGTCAGGTTATTTCCCATGAAATCAAGGTGTATGTCATTGGATTTGGGTCTGTTACTTCTGCCCCATGTGTCTTTTGGGCCCACTGGATGATTTCAAGCACATATGACAAAAGAAGGGCGACTTTGGGCCTACTTATGAGTTTCTAACAAACTGCATGAAAACATGCAGCTTAATATCTACCTTCTTTTAGGAACACAACCGTATATGACCATGTTATCATTAGCTAGCTAAGAATCAGCACAGGAGAGAGACTTGATAAATGTAACAGTCATGAAAAACACATCAGTTGAGTGTGGATCATCGAAAGGCACTGAATAATGAAATGCAAAACTTCAGGAAACCAGGGTTTGATAGTACCAGTGTCTTGGAAATCCTTTCTGATAGATGAAATCTCTGGCAGCAGGAAGAATCACTCCTGATTTTCATATCAAGGGACAATTTCTAGGGACTTAACTCTCAGTGAAGAATATGAACTGTTCTTGAATTACAGGAGCTGAAGAAAATTCTGCCTCTGTGCTCATGCTCATCACAGGTGCTCCAAGTAGTTTAGTAGTACACAGTAGTAAACTAGTTACTTGTTTAGCTTTAGCAAAAGGGTTCTGTTGAAGCCACCATTTAAGCTGATTTTATACTCTTATGAAAACATTTTAAATTATGTTCACATTATAGATATGTGAAATCAGTGGGGAATTTTGTTTTATGCACCATACAGATGGAGATGAGGCTTTAAATGGAGTATTTCATTACCCTGCTAGAGAAGACATAAGGCAGAAGATACATCCCATCTCGCTGGTTTCTGAGTTCTTCTTTTTCCTGCATTGAGAGACAAGCAGTCCTGTGTGTTTTCATGGAAAATGTTTGATTTTGGCTTTTTCATTTGCATTATTAGCAAACAGCTGCATGAAGGACTGTTTCATTGGCTACCATGCTGAAATCATCAAGCACATCTCAACTGCAATTGCACTCTCTGCATTTAAAAATATTTTCCATATGACAGTATACTCTTACCATTTGAAAATGAAAACTATTTTCAGCTACTGTCTGCTAAATTTGGGGGTGGGGTGGGTTTCCATTCACTTGGAAAAAATGGACACAACTGGTTTTGTGTACCATGAACTTTCTGTCTTTAAAAAAGTTAAACTTCTCACTTATGCTGTTAAAGACAAAAAATCCAGGTGCCTATAGTGAGAAAGACTGTGTTCCTCATTCCTTCCAAAGCTGTATCTTTTTTTATATATTTAAGTACATTATTATTTGTACAGTGAAATTAGCTTTGCAAGAGGAATGAAAACCCTTGTCAGAGCAATTTTAGCAAGAAGATCAAAGGAATTAAATATAAATTCTCTCCAAGGTGAGCATGTGGGTTTTTTCTTTTTTGAACAGGGAAGCCATGGAATAATTATTTTTAATTTAAAATCTAATCAGTTAATGGAAAGGAAGTCTTTTCAAAGAGCACTGCAGTTTGCTTCTTAGAGTGAACAGTATTTTAGTAGGGTGACTAACAATGTGCGTTTTTATTTTTAACCTCTGACCTATGCCCTCCCCACCCCTTTACCTGACCCTTTCCATTTGCCCTGGTCAGTTAACAGGCAGGAGCATTTGAAAACAATCATGGATGACTATGATATCAGGTCTGCTGCCAGCATTTTAGCATCTGTTAAAGAGCAAGAAGCTCGTTTCGAGCGGCTTACCCGTGCACTTGAGGAAGAGCGGCGCAATGTCTCCTTGCAACTTGAGCGTGCCAATCAGCCAGCAGACCGAATGAGCATTTGCAACATTGGCAATGGTCAGCCACTGGCAACCGCCTGGCAGCAGCTTGTACTGCAGGTAACAGCCTGCTCATTTTACCTGTTGCTAGAGTTCACTTCTACCAGAATTTCCCATTCCAGAAAGTCAGGTGCATCTTGTTTGTCATCAGCATTTCATTCTGTAGCTTGTCTTCTGATACCCTGGAGTTTGTATGCTTCGATTGATTGGTAGCTCAGACTTCAGAGCCTTGGCTTAGAAGTTGCTCTTACTTCCTCTTAGCTCATGGGATACTTTTAAAAATGTCTGCATCTTTGAGTATTAAACCCTGAAGAGAGTTCTTCACACGCTCCTCTAAATCTATGCACTTGCTGTAAGTATGGTGATGTGCTGGTGATTGAAAAAGAAGGCTGAATCATGATCTCCATAGCAAACAAAATTTCCATTAGAAATAGTTGGACTTTGAATAGAGGGAACAGCATGAAAAGCAGGGATTTCCCTCCTGCAAAGTCTTATTGTTCGTGTAGGGAGGACTTCATAATTTGTTTCTCATGTTTATTGAATTGATAGACTTTATTTTAATGATGCAAACTGGCTTTGTGGTAGCCTTAGATTTCCAAATACTGTTTTGCTCAATATGTGTTCTTTGACTGTTTAAATGTGCAATGATAAACTACTTACATCTCTAAATTACTTAAATTTGCAAATCACCCTGACATGCAAGGTAAGTCATGCAGAAGCAATAGCACCATTTGTGAAGGTCTGTTTCCTGAGAAAACATTGTTCAATTGATAGAGAGACTCCAGGCTATGGGGATTCTAAAAGTTGTTTCCCAATTATACCAGACTGTTTTACAATTATACTTGCACTGAGCTGTATTCAGGCAGACTTTACATTATATCATGTTAGCATAGTTTTTCTATTAACAGCTTTTCTGCCATGTTTCTGTACGTGTAGGTGCTTGAATATGGGACTTCATGTGAAAGGAGCAGCCTGCACTGGTTAGGCTGGAAGTCTGACAGTAGCTGGTACGAGCTGTAGGTTGTTATTCTCTGATTTGCAGCTGGGCTGGGGAGAGGGGAGATGTGCTTACATGTGTTTTTATAGAAAAAGGACAAGTTCACCTTCACTTTTTCTGAACGACTCTGTGCAAAGTGCCTGATTAATAGCTCCAGAATGAAATTCCTTATCCACAAAAGTGATGAAGCATGAGTTTTCTGCAGTGTTATACCTTAAGGTCTAACCACTTCCAAGAAAACTTAAGAGTATGTTACTGGGGCCTACATGACTCTTCTGGAGATAGAGCCCCTGTAAGTGACTCGACTGAATCTGTGTACACTCAGCTCATTGCCACTGGGTGAGGGGAGCTTTAGGTCATAAAGTGTTGAGGTTTTCAGAGTAGCTTGTATATGAAATAAAATAGTTGAATTGCTAAATATGCAGAGTTAAGAATTAATGTAAGGTTATTTGTGCAAATTTTCATTAAATGTACTGAGAGCCAAATTCCCTCCTGACTTACTAGAATTAATTAAATAGTGTTTAAATGGAGGATGAAAGCTGTACATTCAGTGTTACACAGAATATATAATGATTTAATCTTTACTATTATATATTGCACTTTATCGTTAAGAGTACACAAAGCAAGAGGCACTCTATACTCAAAAGCAAGAGGCACTCTATACTCGGCTGTCAGTAAGAATTGCTCATGCACTATAGTGAAATGCAACTATCTCTGAAGCTGTATTTCAGTGAGGACTGACTGATTTCTGCTTATCGCCCTGTTCAGCCTTTTGTTGTAAGTCATACTGCAGAATAACTCAAGTAGGAGCTTTTCCATTTGGAAGTTGCATAGGTGATTATATGTAATGTAGTTATTCTAAGTAGAATTTGGGTAAAAAATGAGGGTTAAATGAGAATGCCAAATAATCTTTAATGATCTCCACAACCAGGCATCACTTTTCTATGTTGTTTGATCGTCAAAGTGGAATCTGTCAAAGGGATTTGTTAGGGACGTGTGTATAGTCAGGGTTTTGTTAACAGAATCTCTCTTAGTACTTTTTTGTAATATACGCTCCCAAACTTGTTCCCTTCTTAGGAAAGGAAATTAAGAATTTTTTTATTTTACTTTATAAAAGGAAAAATAATATATTGGCAATGTGCCAGAAGTGTAACAGTTTTCTGAAGTCCTCAAAAGACAAAATCAAGGTCTTATGCAAATATTGATTCTAATTAATTAATTCTAGATGGTTTTGCTGGCCACTTTATTTTTTTTTTAATACCAACTTTAAAATCATTTCACAACAGCAGCTCCTTGTCCTAGGCATCCCATTTCACCACTTCCTTGACATCACTTCCTAGTGAGTTCTGCCTGTTTGCTCTGCATTTAGAATACTTGAATGGAACTTGTGAAATGTTGTGCACTTGTTGGCATTTTCTGGGAGTGTATATGGCATTGTGTCTTTTGGCCCCTGACAAGAAATATTAGATCTACAAATGAAGTCAGGGATGTGCTGTAATTGCCAAAAAAACATGTGCATAGACTTCTTAATGTAAAATGAAGAACGTGTGGATTTTTTTTCTAAAAAGCATCTTAAAGTTGTTTTTAATGGGGGAAGTTGATTACTTGGTCGAGCCGAACAAATTATTAATGGTTTGCTTAGATATTAATTAAAAATAGCTGAGATTATACTTCAATGGAAATTATTCCCAGAGGGAGGGTTTCTGGGAGATACTGTCCTCACAATAAGAGGTCCCAAATGTTGCTGAAATGTCTCCCATTAATATTAGTGAGAGTCTTTTATTGAGGTAATGGCCAAAGCAGCTTTCATAGCCCACTGTAGGAGGCGGTGCCTGACAAACCTTCAGGTGTGCAGAGGTTTTGTACCCAGCTCTCCTTCCTGCAAGAGGCAATAATCAGCGACTGCCACACGGGCAGCTAGCTTTAGCAAGCATAGTTTCTGGTGAACAGGGACAAAAGTGCTGTTTGTGGTTAATGCTGTTGAACGAGTGAGTAAATGTTACTTCTGCGCTATGTAGCTTCCCCAGTCTTAAAGGCTGACTTCAGCTAGAGTCTGTTGCTGAGTCTACAGCTGGTGACATGAATAAGGGTGTTTAAACTCTGTAACTTTTGGAAGATGTGCAACGTTATACAGGCATTACTGCGAATTTTGAAGTGATCAAATAAAGTGCTCTTCCAGACTAAAAACTCTCTGGACAAAAGATCATTAGTTACTCAATGAAAACCTTTGCATTACTCTGAAAAATTTAATGTTTAATTAAATTTTAATCATAGAGTTTTATCTGGCTAATAAAAATCTCCTAGAAATCCTTCCAGTTTTTAAGGATGTTTTTGACCCTATTCCCCACTCTGGCTTTGAGTGGTGGGAGCCACATGGCTGGCCATTGCTATTTGTTTCTGAAAGTGAAAATTTGGTTGTACTAACAAGAACAGAGCTGTCTGATAATGTGTATTTGTGTTTGCTTCTTTATTTTTTGCAGTAAAGAATGTAAAAAAAATATTTTTTTGGTTGTTACAGTATCCTAAGCTTTGAGAGTCTTGGCAGTCTTTGCCTTTTCATCAGTTTACCAACGCAGACATAGTCCAATAAGCTTCTAAGTCACTGGTGAGTAGCACCTATCATGTGGCTTCTACATCTTAAAGTATCTGGTTGATAATGTTTTTTACAAGCCTGATAAATGTTAATACTCTCCATGTGTGAGGTATTTAGTTTAATCTACCTGCTTCTATTTCACTTCTTTCAAATCAGCCTTCTGCTGCTCTTCACAGTGGGAACTACAGTTAGACAGGGAGAAAATCTGAAAGTGCATCTGTAGGGTATATACTATAATGGGTTGAATGCACAAAGCTGCAATATATCACTGGATAGCTAACCATTCAGAGTATAACTTTTTAATAATAAAGAATATTTTTTTTCCTTTATTAAAACATCAGACATGTGAAACATATTAAACAGAAGGGTATATCCCGAGTTGGTTTAAATTGGCATGGCTCCATGGGTTTCAGAGAAGCTCTGTCAAGTCTGATCAGCTGGGGAGCTGAACAACAGTGTTTGCATTCAAGGATTGTTTCCCCATTGGTACACATTGACGATATCCATTCCTGTTAATGTTTCATAAACAAAATAAAGTACTGCATTCAATAAACATCTTTTGCTAGCGAATAACACTGTAACAGTACTTTGACTTCCATGATTTTGTCATGACCTATAGGGATTTGAGAGGGGTTCCCATTATAAAAAAGGTAGATATTATGCCCATTCTTCCAGGTAGGAAAGCTGTAGGAGTTGCCAAATCTTACATGGTATAAATAACAGAAACCAGCCCCTTGCATGCTGGTGCAGTTTTACTTATCAGATTAACTCTTATGCCTGTAAGAAGTAACATAAATTGATCTGAGAAGTCTTTGCATTGACAAAATCATCCAATAATTAAAAATATATTTCATTTGACTGCTATTTCCATTCTTTTTGGTTCCCTGTGGTGGGTTTGACAGAGTGTTTTTATGTTTGGTTTTTTAGATATATCATGTGCTACATTTGGCTAAGGAGGTGCTGGCATAGATGAAACCCAAAATGGAGATTTTGTGTGTACATATATCTTCGTATAATATAGATATTCCCATGTGCTTTTTACAAAGCCTGTTATTAAAAAAGCCCGTTGTCATAAATTTACTGGTGTTTTTTTTCTTAGAATTATACTTTTGTTTAAAACCTAGTGGTATTAAATTGGTAGTTTTGATGCAAGTTTTATAGAATTCTGCTGTACTTCTTACACATCAAACCGTAGCTCTCATAAGAAGGAAGCTCCGTTAAAGTCCTGATGCCACAGAATTGGTAAAGTCTGCCAAGGAGTAAATAGCGACTGAACAACAGCTAGAGGGTTTGTGGTATGCTTTCTAGAGGTTTGTCACTCAACAACATATGTCAAGAGACCTATGTGACTAGTTTAAGTGACTAGTTTCTTCGTCTAAGGGGAGTGATAAAATAGCTTATTTTGTTTTCCGAAGCAAAATACAAGTTTTGGATCCTGTTTTGACTTTAAACTTCAATTGGGCGAGCTTCACTGACAAATTTTTGACTCAGCATTAGGCTAGCAGCTTCAAATGTGTCAGTCTGTTACGCTTTTTCACACCATGTAAGAATCAGGCTTGCTGAGCCTTCTCCATGGTGAAGTGTACAAGTGTGTGGTATGGGCTGGAATTTCTAATAATCAAACCAAACTGAATCAGCGTGATGTGATACCAAAGAGTACAGCTTAGTATCTTATGTTTATGTAGCTGTTTCACCTAGTAATACAGATTATTATGCAAGCTACTCACTTGCCACTTGTAAAGCCAGCCATGCTCGTGACTGTGCAATTGCAGTAGTTAACATGGCATGAATATGGTGTTGGAGGCAGACCTGAGCTTGTTTGTACCTTTTGTAATACTGTGCACAATAATTTGATCCCTTAGATGTGACTGAGACAGACTTCTCTGAAATAGGGTTTGTGATTATGACATTTATAAAGGCTTATTACTAATTCACTGAATCCTGCTCTACAGTCATTTTGTACTAGCTTAACTATTTCACAACAGATTTCGATTTTTTTTTTCTCTGTTGTTCTTTAAACTGAAAGAATATAATTATTATGATGCCAGGTATAGTAAGTTACACTGTTACAAATATATCTTGTCAAAATCATATTAATGGATTGTTCCCCTTTATATGGAGCCATCCTGAATGCGGTAGAGTTAGAGCAATGCAAAAGCTGTTGCTACTGAACTAAAGAAATACACACAATAATAAATGGTTTAAATACAAATCAGGAAAAACCAACTTAGATTATTTAGGTGGTGAGGTTTTTGAGTCAGGTTTTTTTTTTATTGTTACTGTGATTATTAATTTGTTAAGAGGTATGGTAATAAACACAGGCTCAAAATTCTCTAACATGTTTAATTAGCATCCTACCTCTATAACTAGTAAGAGCTTTTTTCATCTGTTTCTCCAGGTCTGATATATTTTTAACCTTGTTTTTCCATAAATTGATATATAGTTTTGGTACAAACATTCCCTAACTTTCTGTTTAACCAAGATATTAACAAAACAGAGTTGAAAGTAAGGCAGAGAAGTAAGTGGCAATGAAGAAACTTAAAAGAAATCACCTGCTGGTTGTTGGGTTTTTTCTGCTAAGACCCTCACCAAAAAAGACCTACAAACTCCCTCCCAAAAAATAATACCCCAAAAGGCCATCCTGAAATGTCAGTAATCAACCAAGTTAATAAAATACATTTTTTTCTTCACTGTGCAAATATGATTATAGCTGTTCATGGAAAATCAGTTTACAGAAAAAAGCTACAGAATATTTTCATAGTTATAATTTGGATCATTTATATTTCAACTGCTGTTCCAGAGAAGTAACACCTGTTTAAAGACTAACAAACACATTTTCTTTTTTTTGTTGTTTTTTTAATTTTTTTAGGCAGGTATTTTGTAGCCATGATTAAGCACTAGTATTCTTCAGTCTTTATGTTAATCTGAGGTACCTGTGATTTCTGCCAAAAATTACATTTTGTGAATTGAGGGTTAGTTTCAAGCAAAAGGTGAACTCTAAAGCACACCAGCACACATGGCAAGAATTTCAAAAAATACAAGATTAGCTCAAATTGCTTTTCTAGAAAATACCATCAAGTTAACCTTTCTGAGTTACAGTTTGGGCAACAATAACTCTTCTGTCTGTATTTCATTACTTTTATTTAAGATTTTCTGCTCCACACTGACATAGTGCAGACCATTATAATACAGAGACTGTTTCCAGTGCTCTGATAGTAAGAGTGTGGGTTCATTAATATTGAATATATGTTTGAACATATGCAGAGAAGAAGCAAAAATGAGCTACACTGAGTCATTGACTTACCTTTTTTTCTCCATCTCATACAGAATATAGTTCCATCTTTGCCTGCAAAGTTTTATGTAATTAGTTCTAGTCTGTAGTGCCTCTTGGCTTCTTTTGTTATAGAACATATTTGTGCTCATATCAAGGGCCTGACAGCATGGAAAAGGACTTTTTTTTTTGCCTCATAGGTAAGGTCAGGTACAGACAACAATGCTGTTGGTTCACAATACAGTGTTACAGTACTCTTTCCTGTTACAATGCCAAATACCCAGAAAAAAAAACTCAGTGGTCGTTAACCCATGCACATTCTAGTTCTGCTAGTTCTGGGCAGATTGCAAAATGTTGAAAGAATTTGTAGGGATAGTTCTAATTCCTTTATAAAACCAGTTGAAACCACAGAAATGTGAGTTCTGCTTCAGGGGTGCAGTATGGTTTGGTGTCAGCGCCATATCACGCCTGTTCTCCAGCCAGCCGCTGGTGCCCCTGCTCCCAGCACCCCTCCCTCTGTAATTCAGCTCTTGTGTTCTTTTGGCCTACAGATCACTGGGCAGTTACACATGCACTAGCTATGCCATCAGCCTGATCCTGTCAATTCAGGACGTATGAGTAGTCTTACTGAATTTCTAGGAATGACCTGGGTCAGGTTTCAGCTTCTGCATATGTACAACTGTTCAAAGGTTCAGGGAGTGGAGAGGGGGGAAGGAGAAGAGAGATTTGAGAATATGATTCCTATGGGAGAATGAGTTCTTAGGTCAGAATTCAGTGAGCAGAGAGATATGCACAGTTCCTATGAATCCCAGCACAGCTAGCAACTGGACCACAAGCCATTACTCTGCTACTTTTCACGGAGATGTGTTCCCCGTGCATGTGGTATGACCCTGTCCCTGGCTTCTGCAGTGCTGGAGTTGGTAATGGTTGAGATTAGCTTGGAGGTTGGAGCTTTTGCCACCTTTTTTATGGACATTGTCCCATCTCTGTGAAAGCATCAACTCCTGGCTTACAGTGAGAGTCTAGATCTTCTGCTGATAGCTCAGCAGCAGTGGAAACTGGAAGCAAGGAACTGATGTTTCTCAGGGCCAGAGTACTGCAGATGATTTAAGACAGTGTTGCTAAGCCAGCCTGCACCTTACAGGAATTCAGCCAGAGCAGTAGCTCTCTTGGAATTACTGCAGGTGTTTCAGATAGAGACTTTCCAAAGTGACAGTACGGCGGCATGTTGCTCCACTGTGAGCTCAAGGAGCTCCTGCTGTTTGCCTTTCTGCTGAGATTACCCAAATTGCAAAAGGAATCCTAGAACTTGCTTCCTGTATTGCAGGAGGAATGAGATAGCACAAGGCTAACAAAAAAAGAGAGTTTGTGCAACAGGCATCATGGTATATATCATTTCAGAGCCTCTCAAAGATGGACTCAAGTAGTATTCCTGCAAGAATTTACATTTCCTGGTTCTTCTATTTCTTGTTATAGCTTCTCCCCTGTGAATATTCTTTAGTCTTCCTTTAAGGCCTTAGGTGGTAAAAACATGGATACAAAAGTGAATGGGAATATTAGCATCATTTTCAGCAACAATTAAGGAGATTTGACCAGCTGCACCAGAAGCTGTGCAGTGCTTTCCAGAGGGATTTATTTACTTGATAAGCAAACCACCTAAACCCCAGTTATTAGAGTTATCTGGGACTCCGATCTGCTGGCATACAGCAGAATCCACTCAAAATCTGATCCATTATCTGAGAAGTGTTTGCATAAACCTTTGTCAGCAAATCTAATTTAAAAAGTAGATCCAAAAGGAATCATTAAAAAATTAAAAAAAGGGAACCCAGCAACTGAGAAACTGACTCTCTGTTTGGTAAAGAATTAATTATTTTATTCTTTCCAACACAATGACTTTTTTTATTTTTATTTTTTCAAAATTCAATATTATACTATTTTAAGTTTTACATGTGCAGGTTGAAAACATATCTTTTAGTCAAAGATGCATGCCTCTGCAGAAATCTAGCTTTTCTCGCTATCATCAACAGTACCTCACTTTCATATGTCACACTTCATCTCTTAAGTATGTGCTCTGCAACTTTATATGGTAAATGCTAAATTCCAAAGTGCAAGCTAATGTTTGTCAGCAGGACAGCAACCGCTTTATGCTAATGATTATAACAGTGCAAAACAATGACCACATTTACCCTAAGTATCTCAGAAATATTTTTGCAGTTTCATTTGCCTTGAAAAGTCTCACCTTCTTGTGTTCTGTGTGAATTTTTATTAAATGGTGTTTTGGAAGCAACTAAAAGGTATGGATTTTCTGATTTTGCTTGCCAAGATTTGTGAAAGAATAATTTTCTACAACTGTTAACTTTTCTGGCCTGGAACTGTGCCAGGTGTAAATTAAAATTATTTAATTTGAATGTCAAATTCACAGTTTCATAATAATTTTCCATGATTTTACATTGCTTTACTAATAGAACTGTGTTTTCTTCTAGAAGTACATATAAGAGAAACACATTAAAAATAAATTCTGCTTGCTGTGTGTACCTTATTATGTAAATGGGCATCTAGGTTGTTCTTTGCATGACATCTGAGTGTTGCAAGATCAGTAAGTATAACTGCAAGTAATTATTAAAAATGTCTTAAAACAGGAACATTCAAATGTAAATATTAAACAGTAATATCAGGTTTAACAGGATTTTTTTAAAAAACAACTTTGTAGTCACTTTTCCACATTTGCTTCTTGATGACTAATATGAAAATATCTTACATTTTAAAGTTGTGATTTATTTTTCATGTCCTGGTGCTTGTTTATTTCTCAGCTCAGACAGCAGAACATGATCAACTGTACGGGCTTTTTAAGACTTTTTAATTCTCCTACAGTTTAGTTCCCAAGCATACTATTGTACTAGTTCATCTGGGATGTTCAGGAAGAAATATTCTAAATCTTCACAAAATCTTTCTGCACTGTGTCCCTCAATTTTATGAAAAGATTTTGTTACTAAGACAGGCCTTGATCCATAGGCATACAGGCGAGGCAGACTTTTATCACTACAAGGCATCACACAGGAGTCGGTCAGTCTTCGTAAGCCTCTACCCTTGCAGTTCCACATGTAGCCGAAAAAATGTTTTGCAGAAACTTTAAAACCAACAAGCAGGCAACCAGGCAATTTCCTTTTCCCCTGAGCCCTTTGAGCTTTGGACCCAAAGGGTTTAACCTGGCTTTTAAAACCAAAAATTTTCTACAATTCCATTTCAGCTGTCTTCAGCATCTATAAGCTCTTGTGAACTAATGCAGAAAGAGCCCAAAATGAATGTTGGGTTATGATGACATTGATAAATTACTAAGTCTCTTGCTACTTTAGGCCATCTTGTTAATGGTTCAAATTATGCTCTTGCTTGCTTTGTCATAAATGTGGAGTAATTCACTGAAGTCACTGGTGTGACTGAGAACAGAATGGCCAAAGATGGCCATGGGCAGCCTGAGGCTGCGCGCCAACTATAATTAAAGTCTTTGATTTAAATAAATGCCACAGTTTACTCTATATACATATATTTAAAAAAACAAACGCCAAAACTGCTTCCTTTTTTAAGCTACCAAATTACTAACCAAAGAGAGTATCTTTTAACTATAGTTGTGGTAACTGAAAAATGCTGTAGACTACTATCAAAGTTCATTTCAGGGACTTAATCTAAAATATATCTTTAGCTGCTGGCAGAGTGGCATTTTTAGAGTACTGTAGTTAAAGATTGGAAAGAACTATAGGCTCCATGTTTCTAACCCATCTCAATTAGCTCTTCTTCCTTTTTGCAGCCTTACTTTCATATGTAAGTATTTCAAATGCAAAAAAACTTGTTCTGGAATAAAATTTCATACACAGAGATCTTAATTCTCTCTTCAGAAGAAAATCCAAAACAGCTTCAGGTTTTGGTTTGAGGAGGATAATAATTACCATAAAAATCATTTGGTTGTACAGACAGCTATCAATATAGTACATAATGGCAGACCACATTTTTGCCTTCTGGATGAGAGAATGACATGTTAAGCTTGTATCTTCTGAGCTAGTGATTATAATATGCAGCTTGAAATACAGCACAAATCATCTGGAAAATCCAAAAACCAAAACAAAATCTAAGAAATGAAAAATGGTTAATACTGGGGCTTTCTTTCCTGCATTTGAGTGTCTTTGTTTTCATTTCCAATAACTACAGCATGAAATTATGGTCTCATTACCAACCTTAAATTTGATTTGTTTTCCTTGCTGTTGTCATTCTGTTGTAAATGTAATACTTTTTTTTTTCTTAAAGTGGTAGAGGTTTTTCTATTTTTATCCCAGTTGATTCTTATCTAAATGAAGCTTCTGGGAATAAACATAGGTCATTCATTCAACTACGACCTATAAGCAGTGACATGTAGCTTCCTCTGTCCTTTATTTCTCATGTAAGCAGTGCTGTCACCAGACTGTCCTTGCTCTCATCCTGTCATATGCCAACTTGGATGAAATGGAGTTGACTGATATTAAATGTAGCAAGATGGAAGCTGTGTTTGTATACAAATGAAAATCCCCTGAATTTACTGAGTGCCTAATGGTGTCCCTCTACAGAAAGGGTCTGCTTCTTCTTTGCCATATCATTCTTTAGCCTTGTGATCCTTTAGACCTCTTTGTTAATACTGGATTCTTAAATAAGGATGACAAATAAAATCATCCTCCATTTATATCCAGCTACTCCCCAACTGAAGATTGTCAAAACCATGTTGATGGAAATGTTAAAAATTTCCTGGTGGATTTGTCCTACTAGAGTCATGCAACCATTTTGGAGCAAGTATGGATGCTCTGAAAGGACTTATGTAAGTTTTCAAATATATTTTAAAATGATGGAAAAGTCAACAGGAAAAGATTTCAAAATTTATCTTGGAGATATAATGTTCTGTTTTTATTTGTCTGTGTTAAAATCATTACAGCAGGGCACACAGACATCACGGTGTACTGTTCCTTAGTTTTCTCACCTTGTTTATTTGCTGCATGAAAATCACAGAACAATAAAACATCCTTGGCATGGAAGCACCTATATGAATGTAGGCTCTCTAATGCTGAGAGTTGCCATGAGTGATCCTGGTTTTGTCTATATGGTTAGCTGGAATTCTTGATTCATCTTGTGCCTTCTTGCTCTGTTGGGTTTATGGAAGTTACATATCACTGAAGCCATATGTTATGTTTCCAGGCAGAGCTGTAAACCATTTCATTTTTACTGCCTCTGAGAGCAGATCAATCCATAGTGCAGCACTAGTGATGGAGAATTTTTTAAGGGTAATGGGAGAAAATAAAAAAGGAGAGCCTGGCCCAGATACGATACTTCATCTTCCAGAGAATTAAATCCCTTCCTATGTATAAATTTTTAATTTTCCAGAGAGAAGAATGAAGGTTTTTGCCCTTCTTTTGAATCTGGGAAAAATGTGACAGATTAAGAAATTAAGATTCATTTTAAAAAAAGGGGGGAAGGTTGCAGTGTAGTCAGCAGTCTGATACTAATGGACACTATGTGTGTTGCCAGAATTTGGAAGTTCATTATAACCTTAGGGATCTAATCCATAACTCTTATTTAGGTAATTAGTTCTTTTACTTCAGCATTGCCAAATCCCAGCATTCAGAATTATATGAGCTGGTAAAATACCTTAAGTGGCTAAGAAATAAGGGGAACTGAAATGTATTTTGTCTGTAAAAAAAAAAAAAAAAAAAAAAATCTTTGAGTCAAAACATTTTCAAAATCTACTTTACAAACAGAAGGCCTACAAGCATCTATTCTATTTTTGAAAGGAAAATCATGCTGTTAAATAACAACCTGACTCCAGAAGGTGGGACTTCAAAATTCAGCAATGCTAATTTGCATGGCTCGCACAAATACCTGTGGGTTTACAACATGAGAGACTTCTTATGTGAGTAAGAACTGGCAAGGCCATACAGGAAGGTTTTCAGTTTCGTCGTTTTGCATGCAAGAGTAGCTACTTCGGTGCCCTATGGATATAGACTTTACAGCGTTTTTTTCTTTGACAGTGTATAAAGGTCTGGCACAGATCCATGTGCATGCCTAAATTGAATGGTACTTTTCTGTGCCAGCACGGCCTCAACAAAAGTTGAGCTATTTTCGTTTGTTAACTGAAGAAAAGTTGGACAAGGAGAAGGGCGGGAGGGGGGAGAGTGCTGTACAAAAGTACAGGAGACTCATACAAAATGCATTTCTTTTGCTTTGGCCTTTAAGGATTTTATTAACAGCCGCTACCAGTTGCCTCAAAATTATTCCACTGTAGATAGAGCATATTTTTTCCCTCCAGTGAAGCAAATACTTTGCTTCAGCTAAACCTTGTGGAGCATCTGCTGTTGCCCTTGTCAACCTTTATGGCATTTATTTTTAAGCAAATTAGGATCAGAGTCGGGTAACATAGTTCGGCCCTGTTCTCTGCCCCTAAAATACAAAGCCTTAGCTCTAGTATTCAGCTGGAATGCTGACATGGGCCATAACACGAAAGCTGAAATAAGGATTAAAAAGGTCTGAAACATTCCTTCTGGTCTTAAATGGCAGTATAGGAGATGCCACCTTTTCATGTTGATCTGGTAGGATTGGTATTAATTAACATGTTAATTACAGTGACACTGGAAGCACGTTTTAGAATTTTTAGGGAACCTGAAGGTGGGATGAAAAGACACTTCTGTGCAGAGGTGCCTACTCTGATAATTAAAGAAGATTAAATTGTAATGTACCTTCCTTTCTGCTTTATAGCTGGTCTTGCTGTCTCTGACTATCCCTATTTTCCAGGGATAGTCTCTAATTTGATTCCAGTAGCTTTCCCAGTAGCTTTCAGTCCCTAATTACCATTCTTCAGCCATCAGCTGTTACAGTGGTGGATTTAGCTCTTGCTTTGGTTTGCTGCAGGAACCCAGTACGGAAGAGGAAAACCAAGCCTTACCCCTTGGCTGGTGACTTGGAGCAGTGCTGTTATTTAGCCCTGGGGGAGGACGTAGCCGGCTGCCTTTCAGACCTGGTTAACTGCTTTGGTCTGAAGGGCAAGGCTTTAGTTGCAGTGCTGGGTAAGCATGTCCTCCTGTCCCTGGCATGGGGCCATGGAGAAAATGTCTTCAGGTTTAGTTAAGGTTGGTTTACACCTACTTACCTAGGTCTGTTTTTAAGATTTGATGTCTTAATGTATTTATTAATGCATACCCTTTATGCAGTTGCTTGGAAAAGGCAGAAAGAAGGGTGAGGTCCTAGAACAAGAAGTATGGGAGGCTCTCCTTCCCAGGGATTTCATAGAGATATACAGCCTAGCTGCCTAGTCAAAGACTGAACCTTAAAAGCTGGGTACTTCCAATTTACTAGCAATAAATGGATGTGAAAACCACGCTGTATCATGCTGTGAGAAGTCCCAGTTTTTGTTGTAGAATGTGGTGGATGCAAGGTATAGCACATCTGGCATTCATTTGGGTAATGAGTCATTTATCAAGACAATCCTTTAATGAATGTGGGACAGGTGAATGGTTTTTAAAAATGAGGGCAGTTGTACTTTGAGCTCTAAACCTCACTGCATCTGTGGAGAAGGGAGGAGATTGTGAGGAAAGATCATCCTTCTCTGGTGTCGGTGCGTGAGGGATGGCGTTAATCTCGAGGCGAAGTGCAAAAAGTAAGCAAGCAGGAGCGTTTCCTTTCTTGGTACACCGCCCCGTCATTCACGGGGCACCTCCGCTTTCCGCGCAGCCGGCAGCGCGGGGCTTTCTGCCGCCGTAGCCCGCAGGTTAGCGCTTTCCGAGACGCTGACAACGGGCGTTTTGCTTAGTGACATTTTTCCTCTTTGTCTTTACCGTGCCGCGGGAGAGATGCGGGGGGGGGGGGGGGGCGGGAAGCGCGGGAGCGCCCCGGGCGCAGCCGGTCGGTGTCCCCCTCGCCCCGAGGCGGGGAGCGGCTCCTCCGCCGCAGCGGCTCCGCCCGTGGCCCCGCCGCCGGCTCCGGGCGGGAAGCGGGAGCCGCCGGGCGCTCCCCGGGCGTGGCCGAGCCCCGGCCCGCTCCGGCTGCGGCTGCCCGTCAGTTCCGCCCCCCCCCCCCCCCGTGCCCGCCTCCGGGCCGGGGCAGCGGAGGGGGGAGCCATGTGAGAGGGACGCGGCCCTGGCTGGAGGCGGCGGCGGTTTTTCCTGCCGTCGGAGCGGCGGTGGTCGGTGGTCTCTTTTCCCTGGATGGGCTCTGTCTGTCGGGAGGCTGCGGAGGGGCTCCCAAGCGGCGAGGTTGCTGGTCAGGTTACAAAGGGAGCGAGCGTCACGGAGGAAGGCGCGGGAGGCTGTCAGAGCAGCAGGCTGGGTCCAGGGAGGCTGTGCAGGAGGCTGGAGGTGTTATCTGGTAGGGACTGTGGAGCTGGCACCTGGCATAAATGCCTGCGGAACTCAAACAGGTTAGTGTTAAACTTGTGTCCTTCCCTTCGGGCTCTGGCAGCTCTGTGCGTCCCCATGTGTCGTGGTCCTGGTCGTGTGGGAAGGAGAAAGCTGTCAGGGGGTGCAAGGGATTGTTTACTTATGTTTTCATTTTTTAGCCGAGACCTAAGAGCAAAAGCTGAGCTGCTCTTTCTGACAGAGAATTCGAGAGAGATTTTGCATTTGTATCTGTGGTGCTTAACCGTTGAAACACCCTAAAAAGCAAGCTATTGTTTTCTTTGACCTTCTTCTGCTCAATAAATCTAGGGAACTCTTTGACACGAACAGCTAGAAATAGTGCTTTTAAAAAAGAAAGCTTTGTTATTGTTTGCTTTTGTTAAATGTTTGCTTTTCCCATAGAGTGATCCGTTGCCTTCTCTTTTTGTTGTTGAAGATACCAGGGAAATAACTTAAGTTTTTCACTCTAAATGTTATCTTAAACAAGAAGTCCTCTTGGCTGTCATCTTAATAACTATAGTGGACTTACAGCTATGTGTGAACAGATTTCAAATATTACTCTTTACCTTGGAGTGTCATTGGGCATTGCAGAGTAAAGCTGTTGCAGGCTAGGTTTAAATAAATTGAGGTCATGTAGACTCCTGTAATTTATAGGTGTTTACCTCATTAACCTTCTTCATCTACCTGGTAAGTCTCAGGAAACCCTGTAAATTCATGTGTCGGCAGGGTAGAGCTGTTCCTCAAACTAGGATGAGATTCTATCTTAACCCTCCTTTTTCCTCTCTAGCTTTTTAATTTGAAAGGGAGTATTTTAGGATAAGAAAATGCAATGATAATACATCACTGATAATACATCTATGAATTTGTTTAGGTTCAGTGCACTGGAATTGTCAGAGGTGCTTCAATTTGGTTTAATCATGCTGTGTTCAACTTGCCCATCTTGGTAACAGAAGGCTGAATCATTTCTCAATGCAAATAGGATGTTGATTCCCTTAAGAGGAAAGTAGCTCTTTCAGCTGGGCCCTTGAGTGATCATTTCTTTGTCTGTAGGCATTCCCTGTAGTCACTGCCCTGCCTGCTAGAGGTGACCAAATCCTGGTTTTGTTTGGTTGCCTGTTTGTCTCTCACACTACCTGTCGACTTCTTACAGAGGAAGGGATTTTATTTGTGTGTGTGGTCCTGTTCATGCTGCCTGACCTGAAGTTATTGTACCTGTCAAATTACATGCAATGGATTGTTGATTTTTAGACAGATAGCTATAGTTAGCAGTTCTTTGGGATTTTTTTTTTTCAATACATGAAATAAAAAAAAACTGGAGGTAAGGAGCAGAATGCTAACTGAAAAAAAAAATGTTTAATGTCTTTTGACTTGTGCAGTAGAGCTGTGTTCTTGTCTGCTGGGTTTTCTATTTTGATAGGAGGAAAAGCCTGAGTGAGAGTGGAAGATTACAGTTAATCACTTTAGGTCATGCATTTCAGTTAACTTGTAAATTCTTCCATATCAAAACAAAAAAATCTCATGGTTTTAATTTTCATGCTGCCTGTCATAGCTGAGGATCAGACAGAGATATGTTATTTTATCTTTTCTGATAGAGCAAGGGTTCTTGATTAATTATGAGGTCTTTTTGCAATATAACTCATCAGTCTGATACTGCAATAGTGTATTAGAATGCTTTGCTTAATGAAAGGCAGTAGTTTTAAACCATGAATTCTCAGCGAAATTTATTGTGCAGTTCCAGAGCCTCTAGAAAGTAATCTTTTAGCTTTAATGATCACAATTAAGTAAAACTAAACCAAATGGATAAATGACTTTGAGGTGAATGGCAAGTCTACACAATCCAGACAGACAAAACTGGGAGAGATACTAGAATGGACTTCTGCCACATGAACTGAAGACCTAATGTGCTTAGATAAACACAGCTATGAAATTGTAATTAAAAACAACCAAGAATAACTTGTAGCTATGTTTTTGGCTTCTACTGGGAATAGTTATTCTTGCTGAAGTTCTGAGCCACAAAAACAACACTGGGAGTGCTGGTAAAAGAATCAAATACTGAAAAACTATTCTTGTGGCCACGAGTGTGCCAGGCAGATGTCACCTTCTTGGTGTTCTCCCTTGGCCATTCCCCTTCCTGCCAGTGAGGGATGAAGACTGATGAAGTTTGTGCTGAGTATCTGCAGTCTGACGTTCTGCAGTGGCCTCAAAGTAAGTAAAGAGTTTATGAAATTCAGAAGGATCTTGAAGTCTGGAACTGTTGAAAAGTTTGCTCACTATATGACACACAGCTTTGATCTGAATCTGAAACCTTAAGTGATGGCTAGCCTCAGGGCCATGAAGTTATGAAGGGGAAAGGAGTCACTTCTGCCGAAAAAATGTTATTCCTGCTTCAGAAAATACTTTGCTACTGTTCCTAATTCAGGCACCGAACTCGGTAAGGCTGCCCTTCTTCAGCAGTTTGTCCTTGAAGCATTTCACTAGTGGATGATATTGCTGTGAGAGTATGAAATCTTAGTTCTGGCAGGATGAAAAAGTGGTTAAAGCATTAGTGGCATACCCGATATGAGTCTGTACCAGTGATGGAAATCTTATGGAAGAGGTGTTCGTAGAGGTGCAGTATGTGAAAGCATCATTATTTTCCAGTTGGGCAAGTCATACTTGAAAAAACAATTAAGAAGAGAGTCTGATTTTTCAACATGGATTTCTGTATGGATTCACCCATGCATTCTCACATGATAGGCCTGAAACAGCTCTAATGTGCTCTCCTACCTTGGAGTGAGGAGATGCAGCAGTCTACAGCATTGACTCCTCCCAGCTCCCTGAAGCAAACCCTTTGCTAGGAGCTGTGACTTCTGCAGCAGAGCTGGGCAAAGGGAATGTCTTTTGGGAGTCAGTTACTGAGATGGTGGACTACGTACTGGAGCAACTGAGTGGAGGCACATGCTCCTGTTTGCTATCCCTGCCACAGAGGCAGTAAATCCCTGCAGGAGGAGGGATATTTATGCAGTTGCTGCCTAACTCAGGTGTGGAACCTTGGAACTTGGCTGTGGGAATGTGTCTTTATTTCTTGATGTAGGGGCTTGCACAGTGGGGACCTTCACCATGACTAGGGTACTCTGGAACTGCAGCAGGACACAATGTGTAGATTGTGAGAATTTAAGTGCTCTCTTTCTGAAAATGCTCTTGCAAGAACTGTTTTTGAAAAGTGCTGTTGGGATATGAGGGTTTATAGTGTGCAATTTGTGTGTTTGCCTGTGTGTACACAGCTTTGTAACAGCAATAGACATACCAAGCAAAGCATTCCAGGGCTTACAGTTCCCGAGGCCATGTTGCTTAACCACCTGTCCCAAAGGTCGTGAGGTGAGCTGGTGTACAGGGAGAATCGGTCTGCGTTTTTTGCTTAAGTTACATTGCAGTTACTAAAAATAAGTGTGTTGAGTTGTTTTTAAGAAAAGTATGTACACTTAATGTCTTTCATTATGTAGAAATGCTTGTTATGGAAGATTAAAATGAAGAAAAAAAAATGCATGTTAAACGTTTGCATTTGGAACTGCATAGGCTGAACATATCTAACAGGGCTGTTCTCAAACATGTAATCTCAAACACTCTTCTCTGAGGAGTTCACTTATGCCACTAAGGTAAGGTTTTGATGCTGACTCCAGTAGGACTAGAGTCAGGGTCACTATTTTGAGATTAGGTATGATGTGCAAAATATCTTTGAGTGTTAAATAATAAGGGATTTCTCCGAATATGAGGATTTTTAGCATGTTCTCAGTGTGTCTTTATCTGTTCCTGCATCTGTTCCTCAGTTGCTCTAAGGTAATTTCTTCTCTAATTGCGAAATTGTGGAACTATATGAAGGGAAACTTCTAAACAGCTCGTTTCATTTGAAGTATGCCATAAAGCTATAGGGAACATACAAGATCACATTTCACTTACTGATTCTTCCCACCCCAAAACTTCTGTAATGCCTACTCTAATTTAAAGAGGTGTTACTCCCTCCTCTCACCCCCCAAGATAGCACTGTGAGACACAGAATTAATACTTCTAAGATAATGTGGGTTTAATTAAGGAAACTAAAATTTCACACACCCATTACTGCTTGTTCTCCTTTCTGGAAACATTTGTGGGTATGGTTGTGTGAGTTGAGAGCTTCAGCATCATTGAGTTAAGAAGATCCTATCCTTTTCTGCTGCTGGCTGTTGGTTTCACAACTTATGCAAGGGGTTGCCCTCTCAGTTATGCAAACACACATTTTTTCAGGACCATTCTGTGGACAAGACCAGTGAATTGGTCCAGCTTAAAAACTGAAGCAAACTCTACACGCTTTAGGAAAAGAAGAATGGCATCTTGAGCCACACTGTTTGAAGCCCTTGAAAGAGCTGTACCTTCCCCAGAAGGGTGAAATGGGAAGGAGAAGCAGCTCTGTATTACATAGGTTAGCAGGAGAAAGAAAAGGGCAAGCAATGAATGTAAGTACGTGCGTAGCATTTCATGTAACTACTCTTGCTGATGAAACGACATCAAGACAATATAGGCATTTCATATCTCAAATGAGTTGGCCTTGGAGCTCTGTGTGCGTTTTGTTTGGTCAGATCTTCCCAAGGACAGAGGGGAGCATTAAAAAGACCCTGTTTTTCCTGTTTTTGGAAACTACTGTTGTTTCGGTAGCGTCTTCTGTATGACTGATGTCCAGCAAAGCTCAGCTATGCCCAACAATGACTTTATGAAAAAATCACAGAAAACGTTAAGGATGTGTATGCGGGTTGATATGATGGGAACTTTCTTTTGTTTAACTCTGCCTTCCAAGGTGTTTTTGTTAATGGGAGTCTTCCTCACAATTTCATATTAGCCTCTGTATTTTCATAGTATTGCACAGACTTGCTTATACTAAAGGAGGCAAGGGAAGGAAAATAATATTGCAGTGGCTCTAATAGTCAGAAGGTTAGGATAGCAGAGGTGATGCTTAGTTTATGTTCAATGGTTTTGTTTCTAGTAAGAAATGGAACATAGGATTTTGCTGGTAGGTTTACTTTATTTTTGTTTTTCCTTTGAAGTATGAGGGGGACCTGATGATTCCTCCCTGTGTCACAACCATGGAATAAATAGCAGGAGGAGAGGTTTAAGAGTGAATGGAGTCCCTGAAATAAATCCTGAGACTAGAGAGAGTGTATTTCAAATTCTTGGATAAAAGGAAAACAAACTCAGGCTTTGATAGTTTTAAATTTCACAGTGTCCTTTGTGTCTCACATATCTCATTAGGTTGCATCCAGGCTTTAGGATTCTTTTTTTATTCATTTATCTGCATGCCTAAGCAGTGAATAACTGTAACTGTACCTGATGAGCACGTAGAGGCTAAAATCTCACTTTCTCTGGGGAATTTTAATCTTTTGTATCTACAAATGGGCGGGCAAGTTCTCTTCTGTTTTACTGAGGGGTGGTGATTCCAAGGACTCCGTGCTCCCTGTATACTGCCTTAGTGTGAAAATTCATTACTTTCAGTGGTGTTCTCTGCCTCTTTGAGTCAAGCCCACACCTGTTTACAGCAGGAAATTGAAATGCCTGAGTTTTTCCCTTTTGGCTAATCCCACACATTTATCCTTAGCATCACAACACTGCTCTTTGGCATTCAAAAAATAAAGTGAAAACTGTTCTAAGTAAACCTGGAGAGTTTCTGAGCTTGGGAATTTCTGCCTATGCAAGCTAAATCACTTGGCAGAGCTTTGAAGTTTTATTTTTAGTAAAACTTTCACAGCCAGACTATTGTAATGTTCAGAAAAAGAGATGTTCCTGAAAATAAACCAAAATGTGAGGGCTTATTTTTGTACTGTAGAGAATGTATTTTCATGTCTGTTTGGGTGTATATATATATGTGTGTGTATATGAAAATATATATATGGAAGATATGAGAAGATGATTTAAGTAGTATTACTCTGGATGTGTGTAGTGTAACACTGATCAAAATCATCTGGAACATTCAGAAGACTTTTCAATATACAAACTTGTAATTCATTAAGGAGCTGATAAAGGCTATGCAGCACAACTTGCTACTGGACGGTGAAGCCCTGAGATGTAAACAGTTGCAGTGTGTGATCAGGATTATTCTGCTGTTTGAATTGTAGACTCTTTAAAATTATTTTAGCAAGTTTTGCATCTGAAGCGATTTGCATCCCTCTCTTCTGATGATCTGATTCTCAGGTGAATTCAGTGTTACAGGAATAAAGGCCTGTTTGGCCTCTGGGTATAGCAGCATGTGGGCCTTCACTGGTTGGTTTTGTGATGCATTTAACAAAGACATAAACAAGTGTTTATACCAGAATGTTACACAGAGATGAAAGCTTTCCAGATTTGAATGAGATGGAGTTTAATACAGCTTACTGAAAGTATATTAAATTCCACGTAGCTGAGGAGAAAGGTTTGGTAAGGAAACCAGTATATAAAACTATGTGTTGTACTTCACACAGTACTGTGTTACAATAATGCAAACCAAGTTATTTTGTTTTGAAGGACAATATGATTTATTTGTAAAACAGATTATGCAGGTGTCTGGATTTCTCTATCTACATCTTTCTGAATCTTTGTTAATCACTGGTAAACCAGACCCCAATTCTTTAAATTGAAATGGTGGGTAGAAGCTCTTCCATGGCACCACTGTCTCATATTGGCATAAATTCTGTAGAGCAACTGCTCTGGTTCTGCATCAGGTCATGCTGATATTCTCCCAAGTATGTTGTTTACTCCCAGTCACTTCGCTGACTTCTGTTAGTGTTCTGTCCTTCTTAAACCTTCTTCTTAATGGTAGCGATGGTGACCAGAATAATTCTCCTATTGTTCATATACATTAAATTAGGAGGAATGTATTAACATTTAAACTTATGTTACTGGTCTCAGTTGCATTGGTTATCAGATCATCTGTAAAACCAGCAATATGTTTCGGGAGACCAGTGTTGCCCAGCTGGGCTGTCTTGGTGATCTCTCTGCCATTTTAAGTCTCTGATGAATCTTAGATATGGTTTTCACTAGTTTGAGCACAGCCCTTTATAGATCATTTTTTATGATGCTCTAATGAGGGAACAGTTATAAATACTCTTTTCCTGGGTTGTAAAAGATTTCAACTTAAATACCAGATGCTGTGAAAGTAAAGAGTGACTTTGTAAATCGTAGGTTTTATTCATAAAGTATATGTTGATGTGGCTTACCATTGTAAAATTTACCTCTTGATGCTTTTACAGCATCTGGCTATGAGATGTCCCCTTGATTCCCTGGATTGCTGACAGACTTTTTTTTTTTTTTAAGAGTAACTAATGATATTAAGAGTTGCCTTTAATGAAAAGGGAATGGCTGTTCTGTGCAGGTAACTTCAAAAGCTATATGGTTTCACTACTTCCCCTGAATGCTGCATGGCTTGTACATTATCATGCCTTAGTTGTTTTCTGTTGAGTTGGTAATATTTTGAAATTAGCTCGTGTGCTGCAAAAGAAATTCTTTAATTCTTTACTGTCTAGTTGCTTTTTCCCTTTTTTTTTTTTTTTTTTTTTTTTTTTTTTTTTTTTTTTTTGCTACTAGATCTTACCAAGATAGAACTGTATTTATATTTGTGGAGAAGTGGTCCTCATATATGAAAGTTATGTGATTCCTGAATGCTCATGAAAGAGGTAATGGGACTTCATGGGTGAGATAGTGCCCTCTGGGCATTCTCACCTGGTGCTTGTTTGGGTAAAGAAATTGAGCAGGTGAAAACCCCTCCTAAAGCATCGCTTTAGTGCCCTGTTCCTGATGGGTGTGGGATTGTAACCAGAATGACAATACTTTAAACATTCCCAAAACTTAAGAAATCAAGACACAAGTAATGCCTTGGTTTGCATATGCATTGAAACCTACATTGCCATGATAAGGCCCTCAGAAGCACTTTGCATAGCTTATATGCTGTTACAGATGAACCCAGTGGCTGGTTTGCAAATAGGAGGGTGAACAAAGTTCTATTTTCCTCCCCAGCAAAGGAGGCAGCAAGCTTGGACAGTAGGTGTAGATGCCAACTAACGCTGGTGGTTGGGTTAAGTTAAGCACGTGCTTTTCTGGATGATGTTTCAGTTAACCAGTTATGTGGAAAGTCTACTAGTTATGGCATTAATTCACTTCTGCAGGATGACTGTGTCCTAGCAATGAGTGTCCAAACTTGATGCTGCAGCTCCCCTCTAAATTTTTTTTTTCTTTTTTCTAACACACACACACACACCCACCCCTCCCTGCCTTTTAATAAGTTTATTATACTTTCTGGTTCTTTATTCTCCACTTTCCACAAATGGAAGGGACTATGGTATGTTTACAAGAGTTTAAAAAAATTGTATTTCACATATTCACATATGTGAATGTGAGTAAATATATGTAAATGTATGCTAGATGGAAGAGCATTTCACATTTGTCCTTAGCAATTCCATCTCATCTGGGTCATTCTTTCTCTTTCTACCATGACATGTTGTTTTATTACCTGAGGTTAGAATGCATCTTGGTCACAGTGATACATTTATCTTGTATTTTATTATGTGATCTTATCACATCCTATTTCTTTTCTCTTTCCTATTCAGCTTTTCATCTGTCAGTGACAGTCATGACACCAGCTAGTGGCATAGTAATACCAAGGCTATGTATTGGTGCATACCTTTGGCAATTTTTAAGGGTAGTGCTTTGCTTCTAAGGTACAAGATTCTTTTTAGCAGGTTATTTCTGGAGGGAAGAGCCATTTGTAATTACATCAAAGGCAGCAGCCTTCAATCATTTTAGATGTAGGAGATAGCAAAAAAGGCTTCCTTGGATAACATTCTGTAAACATGAAGCAAACAGGTGACACTACACTCTTCTCTTGGCTGCAACAGTACAAGGAGGTGCAAAGAAGTGCTAATTGATTATTTGTGTAATAGTGACAGACAGACCTTTTTATTTGCAGTTGCAGCTTCTGTATTTTAACATACAAAAACAAGTATTTTCCATCAGCTCTGAGAATGGGAAGTAAGAGGGAGAATGTTTTTTAGTTCTGTTGTTGAAAATGTTATGGCCCCTTTTTAATGTTGGATTTAAGAATGTGTTCTTTCGTACTGCTTCAAGGGCCAAATCTTCAAAGGGAAAACTGCTGCTATGTAAGCAACCAAAAATTAGGGACAGACTTTCAAACCTTTCAAGTATACACCAACTCCAGATACGATCAGAGATCAATTAGAGTGCTACATCAATCCACTAAACAATTTTGAAAATCTGGCTGCTGGTCTTGGTGTACAAATAGAAACTTAAACATCTGCCTACAAGTTGCATTAAATCTAGTGTGACACACTGTAAATCCAGTAAATTCTTATGCTTCTTGGTTTTTGAGATTCCAATCAGAATCTTCTTTATGTTTCAGTTATATGGGATCAGTTTATTTCTCTCTTTCTTTCACAAAGCTGAGACTTTAAAATTTCAGGTTAACAGTGCCAACGCAAACTTTTCAATACTCAAATAAAACACAATTTTCTTCCTTTGCTGCCTGCACCAAGAGACATAGCAAATACTGAGTAACACCCATTCCAAGCTTGGCTGGATGCCAGAGACTTTCTAGAAAAAGAGAGTAGTAAAATCAGCATCTGTAGTGTACATCAAGATAGTAAAGGCAGAGTCCTGTCCACAGCAGCTGAAGTGCTGTGTATGCTTGTATAAATATACTGCAAATGTGTGGGTGTGTTTCATGAATTGTTGTTCTTTGAATATTCCTGTCTTCAAAGAAACTTGGCCAAGGTACATTATATGGATACTGTTTTGGCAACTGGAGTCATAAAAATATTTACGAAGACTGTTGGGTTCTTCCCCCATGCTCTTATCCCTCCTTCCTGTATTTAAAATTCCTCTAAGTGTTTTGCTCTTCTAAAAAAGCCACAGTTTGCTTTTAAAGAGACAGGGAGAATTAACTTTCTCCTGGGTATAATTTACAGATAAATGTTTTTTAAAGATGCCTTTACACTTTAAGCTAATGATGGAAAGACACCACTTAAACTATGTTGTTTTTAATGTTTCCTACTGATTACAAAGACTATGTTTTGGGGTGGCTAAGAAATTGAGAAAAGGTACTTTTTCTCTGTCTTAAAATTCAACTCTGTGTTCTCCTGAGGAAAAATGTCAAGAGGGCTTTGTTTGGCACTTCATGCGGTATAGCTCCAGTAGAAATACTGTTTTGTGGCTCTGCTGTATTGTGTTTCCCATAATGGTGGTGGGAACGCAATACAAATGCTCAGAAGATTGTGTCAGCTCCTGGTTTCATCCAGAACGGACGCAGGCTATGAACTTTACTGTGGAGCATGATTGGGATCAGACTGCACACCTGGTTAGTGTGTGGGAAGTAATGTGAAGTGATGAAGGCCAACTTCTCCATTAGACAAAATAAATTAACTGTTGGCCCTGACAGCTGTTGTGGACAAATTTCTCTAAATTGTTGCACAGTCTGACTAGTTTAGTGGCACACTTCAGTCTGTTGTCACAATACCACTTTTCAATTTTTTTACCGATCCCTGAAATTCTAGATTCAATTCTGATAGCACTCATAGCAATTTACAGTTGGCTTTCTGGCAGAACTCATGTCTCGCTAGTTCTGGTAGAAGTACTGTCACAGTCTGGACTTTGGGATTTAGGCAAGTATAGGTTTCTCTAAAATGTCTCTGGAGTTAGTTGCATATTGAAGAGAAGAATGTTATGATCTGATCAATTTCATTGGAAATGAAAGAGTTAAGAATAGAAGTCTTGATTGCACAGCTGAAATCTCAATTTGAATTTGTGGTCTCTTGAGAGAAAATGCCATTCAGCACTGTTGCACAGAGTTATTTCATTCTTAATTTTAATTGACGTGTCCCAGAATGCAACCTTCTCTTGCAGATCCTTACAGTACAGAGATGTTTGTGAGTCAGTGTGCCTCTGTGTGGGTGATTTCTATGTTTTAAATTCAGGTCATCATTAGTTTCCCTTTTGATCCCAGCATCATTTCTGCCTATGTTGTTCACTCAGTAGGTTTATTAAATTTGAATTAATCTTTCCCTAAATAAGAAGTTGATCACCTCCTGGGATTTCAGCTTAATGGCCTGACCCTGATCCTTTTTTTCCCTCTTTTTCTCTTTCCCCCACCGTCCCATGGATGCCTGTTGAATAGGTAGAAGTGATGCTTTCATGGAAGTGTTAGCCCCTTGCCTTGGTGTCAGGGGTATCCTGTGCAACTTTAGTAACAGAAAAGTTACAACCAAAAACTTGTTCTGGTGTAACATCAATTTTTCATTCCTCTTCTGGGTTTAATTAAAATCCAATTACTTATAAACACAGCAATAGTGGCAGAACTGTGCAGCTCCATCCTGTAGTAGTTCTAAGGAGTAGAGATATCTGCCTAATTTTTTTTAATATTTTATATCTCTAGTATTGGTTGCATTTTCCGAATAAACTGTATGATTGTCCAGTATTGGAATTATCCCAGAACTTAATTAACTTTCTTACAGCTTTTGTCTCTGTAGCTGATGGGCATTAGTTTAAAGAAACACTTTGCAAATGACAAGGAGCCTAAATGCATACAGTAGTCACAAATACAGTGGAAAACTTGTCCTTCAGAATATCAACTTGTGTTTTAATTTGTTTTCACTCTGTAGATGAGGACAACTGCAGGCAAATCTGGAGCACTGAAAGTGTCATTGAGGTGTAGACTTTGACTACCACTCCAGTTTACAGTGGATAGGGGTTAGTGTTACAGGTCTAAATGCTTTGAAAATATATGTTTTGAGAATAGATTTTGTTTCTAGTTATATGCTTACGTTTTCTGTTATTTATCTTCTTTGTGGCTGTTTTAACTGGTACAGCATTTTCCTAGCATACAAGGTATAGTAGCTATGATTTTGGAAAGCAGAATCTTCGTTATTTATTGGATTTTTGCAAAACATCAACTCTATCACAGAAACCATGTAGTGTTTGGGTGGTGGTGATCAGACTTTTTGCACCTGCATAAGAATGTTTCAGTTTACTAAGGGTCACTCTCAGTCTTAAAGATAATAATTGAAGTCCTCTCAAGGCTTTGGCTTTTTGAGATAATACCCACTGTTCACTTTTTCCAGAAAAATTGATCAGCGGTAATGTAGGTAGACTAAGTAGGGAAAAGGGTGTGTTATGGTGCATTCTTAAGGAAGTGTTTATTTTCTCCCTCTGAGTATAAATAGCATGTGTTGTGTTTTAACATAAGAAGTGGTTTTGTATTGTTCCTACTTTATCGAAGTTGAAGTAAGTTGTTGTGTGTGTGTTACCCTGCCTTAGTAAGCCTGAGCATTGCTCCTCATGTAGAGTTTCTCACCACAAAAAAAAAAACAGTAGTCTGTTTTATGGCTGTTTTTTGATAAAATTTGAATGCTGCTAGATAAAAGAAGACAAAGTCCTTGGTTTTATCTCTGCAGCTGATGGGTCAGCTGTAATGTAGAAATGATGCAGTTCAAGACAGTGTTCCAAGTGATGGCTGGCACCGAGAGCATGGGTCATGGCCACTTTTCCTGCTTCCTACTATAAAAATGCTTGTCCCTAGACTAACCTTAATTTCATAAAATCATAGCTAGAGCCTATATCCTCCATCACATCTTCCCATGAATCTTGATGTGTCACATACCTATACCTGGAATATTTCCTGGATGCAAGCTTTCCACTGCTACCTGGTTGATAAGCAAATGAATTTTATTTCTGGTCTGCTGTATGAGGTCCTGTATAACTTGCTTTTGCCTGATTTCAGTCTTTTTTATGCAATTAAGGATCATCTCTGACCAAGTGTTTCTTAGAAATTATCACTACTGGCTTAGTTCTTTTGGAGGTTTTCTGGTCTGGGGATTGGAGCAGGAAGGGAGACTGCCTAGGCTTTCTCTGGGGGGTCATTTCATTAATAGCTCCTGTGATCTGACAAAGTGTGTGATTTAGAAGAGAAACTCAATTTAGTTCTGTTACCTGGTTGTCTTTTGGTATTCTACTTCATTTTGAACAACTTGTCTTTGTGTGATTTTTAAGCAGGTGAATTAAAAATACTGTAATTTAGTGTGTTTATACTCTTGTACAGCTGACTGAGTGCCTTAGCCTGGGTGGAGTCTTTATCAATTATTAAAGCATGGACTTGTTTGGTTTTGTCCAGCTTCAGTGCAGAACGCAGCCTGCTGAACTTGCTGATGGGAGGTAAGTATGAGAGCTTTGTTCTCAGCTGAATCATCCCTCTGTGTTTTTCCTCAAAACCCTAAAGGTTTCAGCATCTATTAGTGTGTACGTGTGTCTCTTTCTAAACTAGAATGTGTGTAATATTAGTAATACAGTTTACAGGGGCCATACCATTAAAATTTGGAATGTGTCCCTGTGAATATGGTTTGGGTTTTCTCTCTTATTCTTTCTTTCTTTCCTCCCTCCCTCCACTACAGATACCCATATGCTAAAGGTCTGGGGAAAAAAAAAATGTTGTTTATGTGCAGCCTATTGTTCAGTCAAAGTGCATATTATCAATGGTCACATGCTTTGCTTAAATATTTTATAAGATCAGTGTATAGTGTGCTAACCCTACTTTCTTTCTGTTGTCCAATTGTGCATATCCACTTATACCTAATTAGTAATCTAGGCAGGCTTGAAATATGTAAGCTTTTAGTAGATACTTGATTTCAGACATGCTTTGTTCTGAAAGTTCCCCTTTGTTGTGCTCAAATGACAAAGCTTTAGACTAGTAAGAAACTTTTTTTTCCTCCGTGTTCTGACTGTACAATGTTGAAGTAATCTTGTATGTGTGAAGAAGGCTGTCTCCTTTCCTCTCATGCCTCCCAACATGCAGGTTCATACCAGCAGGATAAAATATGAAGGCAGGTTTTAGACACTGCTTCAATGTGAGTCCTGTCGGAACTGGGTGAGGAGTGTGTCCTGTGAAAGGAAAGTCTGCACAGCAGTCAGTGTACACAAGTAATGTTTCAGGCATATGACCACAGAACTGGACTCCAACACTCAACAATTAACAAAAGAGTCTAGAAGAAGTGTAGTAAGAAACTAGGTAGGGGAACTGAGCTTTGATTGCACTTGCAGTTTGAATAGGGTAGAGTCCAGCAGTGAGCCACTGGCACCTTTGTAACACCACAGAGGTGGGTGCTCCACTGTATGGGGGAGAGGTGGCGGCTCTGGTGCTGTTCACCTCCCTGTAAAGACAGTGGTTTCTATTTCACTAAATGGTTTTAATACAACCGGTGTTCTTAGCGAAGGGGTTTTGACACGTACTGATCTTGGACAACTCTCTCGCTTTGTTCTTAGGAGTTTGGTGCACTGCCCCTTCCAGGATCAGGCCACAGAGTAAGAGTATAAAGAAATGCTAAGAAAAGAAAAGAGCTCTTGGATTGAATCTTTTCCTGGCTCTGGATGGAGAAAGGTCTGCATGCTTTCTTCTTCCTGCTCCTAGGTGCAACAGTGTGCAGTTGCAACTGCTCTTTTGGTCCTTCAGGTCTGCCACAGAGAAAGAAGTAGTTGATCTCTTTGCAGAGGGTCTGCTTTCCATTTTTCTCCTGAAGTTTCCAGTTGGGTATTACAGGAATTTGTAGGAGCTTTGTCATTAAACGTGACAGAGATAGGTCTGGACCTTCTGCAGGCTCAGTAGACGTTAAGACTCCTGAGTACAGGTCTGCAGTGGTTAAGTTGTGAGCAATGGTGATTATTCCTGATTTTTTTTCTGGCTGAGTTTCATTCTTATTTGGACAAGAACTACTACTTGTTACTATGATAGGGTCATTACTCTGAGGACAAGTGACAGCAGCTTATTGCTTGGGTTCATGCTCCAGAGTTTCACCGTCCAGAGACATTGGTTTCTGCCTTCTACCCATCCAGGGAGGTTCAGTGGAATGGATTTTTGATTCTTTGCTTAGTCAGAGTTCTTTTAGGAGCATCATTATCTCTGAAGGCAATTTAATTTACAGGAAACACATTCAGCTTCTTGCAGTGTGTGCATCAAGAAAATTTGAGTAGATAATTAATCTGAGGAACTGGAAATTAATTGGGAGGGAAATTGTTCTTTAAAGATGTACTAAATAATCACCATTTTACTATATTTAGCCGTCTACTGAAGTAATACAAGATGTAGAGAAGATAAACCTCTATAGCCTGGTACTCCTTACCTTGTAAGGACAATAGAGTACAACAGCCAAATATTTTTTCCTTTAACTCACTGGACTTTTTTAAGTGCAGAAAGCTATCTGTCAGCTATCAAGCAAGTTTGGGAGCTACTGGATGCCTGGCTTGTTGTAATATGCTTTTTGAAATTTGTTTGCCTTACAGTTTTCCAGAACTGGAAGTCATCCACATGAGTATATAAGTACTTCATAGCACTGGGGCCTGGGGACTCTGCAGTTCTTCAGGTTAAGTGACCATGTCTGAGGAGTGACCTTGGAAGGAGTGTGACCCTCAGGAGAGTTAGCTATACTTCCTGCTGAGTTGTGTTTGGAAAGCAAGTGAATGAGTAGCAGTGGCAAGATATCCTTGGGCTCTCTCTGAAGGGGAAAGTAGAATGATGAAGCATTTGAAGAAGCATTTCCTAGTTTTCTTCTGGACATTGTAGTAGATACGCAGTGGTAACCACCACTGTTTGGTGTGCTTTGAAATCACTATGGGGTACAGAAGGTGATGTCAGAGGCATACTAGGGACATGGTAATGCCATGCAGGGTATATTGAGGAAATTCCTTTTGCTTGATGTTGCATTATCTTTACACTCCAAAAGGCCTTGTAGGTGGCTTAAGTGCTACAAACTGTCAGACTAGATCCAGGCTCTGTGTTACCTTTGGGGTGTTTTGCTTTGGGGATCAATGAATTGCTATCAAAAAAAAAAAAAAGAACAGGAGGCTGTTAAAAGGAGGGTGTTGATGGCACAGCAAGTTATTTTTGCTGGTGCTGAGTTGAACTTTCAGCCATCTGGTGATAATGGTGTCTCTCTTGAATTCAGTCTTTCCTTGTTAGAGAAGTTTAATTGAAATGCGATGAATGAAGATTGTGTGCAATGTATCAGCTGCATTTTTGTGTCTGACAATAGCAAGGATCAATTTAGCGAGAAGCACACTAGAGCATACTATGGCTACTGATTTAGAGTCTAATTGAGGACCTTTTTTCTCATGAAGTGGCTGTGAATGTCAACATATAATAATACAAGGCTATGTGTCAATACCATGGAGGCAGCCTGTTAGAAATTATATGGAATTCTAGACAGCAGTGATGTAAAGGTTAAGCACAGAAGTGTGACACAGAGCAGGTATTTGTGTAATACTGCAGTTGTAAAGAACACACATGAGAACATGCTGCTTCACCCACAGATGGGACCATGTGATTAAAGGTGCCTGATTTAAGGACGTTGATTTGCAGGATGGGAACCTCAGAAACCTTTCTCTAAATCAGTTCGGTCACACAGGTAGAGTGAAGAGGGTTTATAATGATAATTGATGAAGAGCTGGATTTTAAGGATCTTTTTAAAAGAGAGTTTGTGCAGTGTATGTTTGCATGCTTTGGCTTCTTAAAGCAATCATGTTAGCAGGATCACAGTAGTCTGAATGTGTGCAGAGACAGCTTTGCTAGGCCATCTGATAAAACTGCAGAGAGTGGAGATGAGAAAGAATAGGCAGGCTTGAAGGCATCTCCACTTTTCTGGTCAACTGCTAAAGATAATTTTGAAAGATCCTTTGCTGTTTCACCCAAGGGAATGTATTCTGGAAGGACTGTCAACACTTTGTTATTGAGATAAAGGTAAGCGTGTTACAGTTCCTGGATGCTGTGCTCTGCAGTGTGGAAATAAGGGAATGTAACTTAGGGGTTATCTGAGGGAAAACCTCATTACTTCTGCTACTTGAGAAGTCTCAACTTTCAGACCATACCTGAAAGTATATAGAAAGAGCAGGGATGCTTTAAACTGTGTGGAACAGGTATTCAAGTGAATTTCTTGTTACCACTTCAGATTATGTCATAGTAACTTAATTATTTGGACAGACATGTTGTAGATTGAGTAGATACCTGGGAGACAAACTGTTCTACAATGTTCCAGTCTTAGTTTTTTATCTGTATTTGCCTGTCTGATGAGCAAAAGGGAAACTCATGGTCTTTTGTATCACAGTAAGAAAGCAGTGCTGACTGAAGGCTGTTTATTTAGCCCCAAGTAAAGATAATTACTATGCATGCATTTATAGCTGCTGTAGAGTTTAATGTGGGGGAGGCAATTCAGGAAGGCTTTGAGGTTTTTATTTTCCTATTGGCTTTATTTAGGTGGGGAGTGTCTCAAGAGGAACTGGAATGCAGATTTATAATTTCAAATACCGTAGGATATATTTTGGTGGCTAAAATGGAACGACAGAATCACCAAGTGGTTGGGATCAGAAGGGACCTCTGGAGGTCATCTGGTCCAACCTGCCTGCTCAAGCAGAGCCACCTAGAGCCCCGGACCATGTTCAGATGGCTTATGAATATCTCCAAGGATGAAGACTCTGCAACCTCTCCAGACAATCTGTGTCAATGCTCAGTCACACTCGCACTGAAAATGTGTTTGTTGATGTTCAAACAGAACCTTCTGTGTTTCAGTTTGTGCCCATTGCCTATTGTCCTGTTACTGGGCACCACTAGGAAGAGCCTGGCTCCATCATCCCTGCACCTTCCCTCAGGTGTTTATTTACATTGATAAGATCTCCTAGATCCTTTTATTCTCCAGGCTGTCTCATGTTCCACTTGGTGTTCACCAGGGCCCCCCATCCTTTTCTGCCAAGCTGCCTTCCAGCTGGGTGGCCCCCAGCATGTTTTGGTGCCTGAGGTTCTTCCTCCTCAGGTGCAGGACTTTGCATTTCCCTTTGTTGAATTTAAAGTGAAATTTTAAGTGAAAACACTTTGGTATAACTTTTATATACTCTTTTTAAACTGTAACCTTTGGTCTGAAACATTGGAAAACAATGCTGTGAGCATGCCAAAAGGTTGAAAAATTCCAGGCATAGCCTATTTAAAAAAACAAAACAAACAAACAAACAACAAAAAAAAACCCAAACAAACAAAAACAAAACAACAAAACAAAACAAAACAAAAAAACAACCGAAATCCAACTCATGTGCACACCTTAAGCTCAGATGCTGCTGTTAAAACCAATCTGCTGATTTAGAAGGTTGCATGTTTGTTTCATGTGGCTTGGAGCAAACAAACAATACTGATTTTACTGGTGTTTTGTTTGTTTACAGAACTTTTCTGTTCAAGTGACCAGCTCAAAGGAGAAAGGTTGCAAGATGTATTCACTTTAGCTTTTAGGAGATGCTATAGTTCACTGCTGCACGCTTTCAAGTAGATTGCTTATGGTTTCCATTTGAATGTTGTTTGTTCCGGGAAATCTCATGTAAATAAATTGATTGTAAAATGTGGTTAGGTTTTTGTTCCATAGTTCTCTTGATGCAGTTACAAGGCTCTTCTAGAGAAGCTGCAAGCAACCTTACTTTTAGCGCATCCAGTTTGGGAATCATGAAAAGTCCTTAATGTCTGCACTTTGTAACTTCTTCAGTTAGAGAGAAGGACCAAAATTTTGAACACCGTGTATAAAAAGAAATGGAGGTGCTTGAGGCTCAAATCAGTGAACTCAGAACCTCTCAATGAGAGATAGGTGTTTTGTGGCTGTTGGGAAGCCTTGAAGGGCTTCTTAGCAGAAAGGAATAAGCACCTCCAGGGGCTAATTCATCTTTCTCTTGTGAGGCTCTGTGCACCCTAAAGGCTTGACATTGCTAGAAGGGGCATGCCTGCCTGAGCTTCTGAGCTGCTCATCTCTTGCAAACACATGCGGGAAAATAGCCCTAGTGTTGCTTCTTTTTTTCTTCCCTGCATGGTATGAATGGGGAGAGACTATGACTAATTCAGGGGCTTGTGAAACTTCAGTAACTGCAAGTGTGTGGAAGAACAGCAAGGTAGGAGTACTAAATAAGTTGGAAAAACTGCAGGAGATATATTTGAAATATAATTTCTTGTAGGATGTTGAAATTTCTTTCTAGTCCAGCAGAATAAGAAACAGATGCTTTGAACACTTTGGACTTCCAGGGAAAAGGTGTGAAATGTAGACATCCTTCTCATATTTTACTTCCTTTCATCTAGATGGCAAATAAAACTGCATCCTTAGTAAGGTTTATGCTTCACTCTTGATCAGTAAGTTTAATCGAGTGACTTCTCTTCTACGAAGGTGGATGTCATCAGTGCCTTAAAGTCTAATGTGGAATATTATTTTTTTCCTTGAATATGAATAACCAGCATGTGCCCATGTCAGGATTCCCTCCCTCCCAGATTAAAACTGAATGTTTTACATACTCTCTTAGAGAATGATAGAAAGATTTTTAAATCTGAATGCACTTCTACCAAAGCAGACTGGAAAACAGTTGTGAGTTGTAGTTGGAAGTAAAGACAGAAAATTCAAGCTATGTGCTACTTTTATTTTTAGTGACAGTAAGAATTAAGAGATTGGTCTTGAGTTTTCAGCTCTGAAGTGGCATTACTCTGACATTCGGAGTTCTATTTAAATCCATGAGAGCAATGATTTATTGCCAAATGCTATTTGTTTTTGTTCTCGTACAATGACAGCGTATCCTCCTCATTGGATAAAACATTGCATTGCACCCATCTGGTAGGATATCTGTTAGACTTCTTGAGTGGAAAAAAGGGTGGTTGGTGTTTCAACTCAGGAGTTCCCAGGTCACATTTTTCATTGCATCTTTAATGGTTTTGGGCACCTGTCGTGTTGAGCCTGTTTTGTCCTCACCAGGCTGCTGCATGGCCCATCTCCTCAGTAGGCTTTAGTGGAATCTCACTGCAGTATAGGGCCCATTGGGCCAGCGTGGGTGCTTTAGCCATGGGATCAGTATGAGTTCAGGCTGGAAACTCTGGGTGAATGATCAATTTTTCTTTTTGTTCAGAAATATCTCAATTAAATTAACTGAAGCTGAAATTTGATCAGAATTGCTGTAAGCTTACAGAGGCAGGATGCAGTTCTCTTGTCTTTAGTACTTTTTAATTTAGAGATTACTGTGGAAGGAAATAGCAGCAGGATCTTTTCTGAAATAACTTGGTGTTGGGATAATGATAAAATACAAGAGTTCAGTAACAGCAGGAAAATGGAAGACACGGTTTCTGTTGTAGTGGGTGCACTGGCTGTGCTACCTGCATAGCTTCATATCTAGAAGTAGTTGACTTTTTTACCTTTTCCTGCCTCTTTGAAAGTTCTACTCTGTTCTCTTTCCAGAACAGACATTTTGCGTGAGCCTTATGAACCAAGTTGGAGCAATGATTTGTAGAGCACTGTAGAGAAGGCTGAGGATATATGTGTACCATTATTTTGCCAGACATGGTCTGTGTGTTGGATGCAAATTCTGTGTGTGGTTGTGACCCCCGTCTCCTGAGTTACCCTATGTCTGCATTTTTATGCTGTGGATCTTATTGAAGATGAAGCCTCAGTTAATGGTAAAGTCTGCTTTAGCAGTTCTGAGTGTGAGAGATGAAGACAGGAGGCAGTTGTATCAGAAGGACATAAATTTTCTAATCTACTTATATTCAACAAAAGATAGCTGGAGTGATAGGAGAGCCTTGAAGACAGCCTTAAAAAGCTTTTATGAGTAAGAGGGCTGAATTTGGTTGTACTGTGTCTAGAAAAACCTCACTGTTTTGATTCAGAAAGTGATACATTTAGTTACAACTACTTCAAACTTCCAGAATGGACTATTGCCACTCAGAATGTAGTGCTGGAGGGGCATTTTTGCAGAGGGAGTTGTTGAACAGTAATTGGAGGACAAACATTTGGTAGTTCAGCAGTTCGGTTGAGTACATGCCAGCTTTTAATTGTGGTATGTGGATCCCACTGATGTTTCCAGAGGCATTTGAAATGGCAGCAAACTAGTTAGCCAAGTGTAGCAGGATTATTGCTGGGGAAATGCTCCCTGTGAAATTTCCAGATTTCAAAGGAACAGAAAGGGATTTTTTTGTCTTCCTTTAAATGTGACAGATGCCAATCAAGTGGAGAAATGTTAAGACTTTTTTTGCTTTTTCTTGGAATTGATGTGAGATTTCCATTTTGATTGTTTTGAATAATTCTAACTCCACGTTTATCTGCCATGAAGAGGATATAGTGTGATGTTAATATAGCAGTGAGATACCTTAACTGTACCATGGCTTTTGGAATGTGGTCATTGGCATTGTTAACGCCCAGATTAATGTCTTTGTTTTTCTTTCTTGTACTTGGAGGGTCTACAAAGAACATTTTGAACCTCCTGTGCCATAAGGCTCCCTGGTTTTATTTATTTTTTTAGAGAAAGAATCTGAAAAAAGGATCCTAGGTTGTCTGATTTGTTCTCCCTCTCTTCACTTTCCATGTTATATGCCTTGTTTATATTAAATTGAAAAAAAATTAGTAAAGAAGTCCACACATACCTAAGGGTAGAGCTCTTGCTGCTGAGAGCCAGTACAAGCTCTGAGAGTCCATCAGGCTGAAGAAGGGTTTGGTACTGGCTCTTGTCTTGGGGAGCCCTGCTTTGGTGTGTTACGTACAGAAAAGTGTGTTACCACAGCTGTGGGGAACTAATTTATCATCCTGTGTGTTTGCTGATTACCCCTATGAGAAGAGAATATCAGGAAAAAGTTATTCCCTGAAGTTTGGGAGAAGTTAACCAAAAATTGTTCCCTTTTCGAGTGAGTGACGTGATTTTTTAAGGCTTGTATCATCTCAGATTTTGCACACAAAAGTACCAAGTCTGCCAATTTGAATCCTAGATCGCTTTCTAGAGTTCTTTGATAACAAAGTAGCGATATAGAGAGAAATGTATATTTGGATATCCTGGAATCTCTTGCAGTGTTCAGGGATCTAAACCAGAATATGTGTGCATCCTATGCACTCCCCCTTTGTGTTTTCTTTCAAGGCTCAGGTCATTTGCTTCAGTTGGAATCTCTTCAGTGAGGCATGTTACAGAGCAGAGAGGAAAAGGAGCTATAGGAGTTTCTTGTTCTCTCTTTATAATGATTAATTTCTGTTCCTTCCCCTGTAGGGAGGCAAGTGGACAGTCCTTGAGCAGGTTAAATGTCTCTGAACATTTTGACAAAGTAAATAATATCTGCCCCGTGTGGACTTAAATGAAAGCAGGCAATGTGCCAGGAAGCTTACATGACTCTAGGGCTGAAGGTTGGGCCTTTAGCTGTATATGTGTTGCCAGCAACAGTGATGCTTCCAGATGCTCATCCCTGTGTATTCACTAGGTGGCAAGAGACATGGCAAGTGAAACATATGTAGTAAACACTCCCCACAAAGTACAGATGTAAGGAGGTTTTGCACATACGTGGAACATCTGACTTGTTTCTGCTGGATAGTAAAAAAAAATACATGAGAGGAATTTGTAGATAAATGTGTGATGCTTCTGTGCAGCAAGGCCTCCTACCTACTTTCTTCAACTCCATCTCTCCCTGACACATTTGAAAAAAAAAAAAAAAACCTTTACTCATCTTCTCTCAACCATCAGGCTTCCCTTGTTCGCCTCGGAATTATTCTTTCTCTGTCTTTTGGCTGCTTCTTACTCTGCTCCTCCTCCATTTGTTCTTCCCTTAGAGTTCTGCTTCTTTGCCAGATTGCCCTTGTACAAGCTGGATCTCGGGCCTTGTTTGTGAGCATTGCTGTGTCTTTGGCCAGTCTCATCTGGTTGTCATTCCTGGCTTTCCTCATAATCCTTCCCGGGCATAAGAAGGCCCCATGATTCCTTTCTGCATTAGGGGGAGGGTATATCTTGTTTGCTGCTACTGATTACCTTGGTAATCATCAGAAAGGCCAGAGACTTAGTGGGAAGAAAGGAAAGGGGACACACTCAAAAGCTGGAAGTTAGGCTGGCTTTAAAAGAAGTTTTCACAGTCCCTCCCTGGCAGGACAGCAAGTGGTATGTGATCTTGTATGAAAATTCAAGAGCAAACCTCCTTTGTAAGCTGCTTTTTTATCACCTGAACGCTGATGAAGACTTTGGAGATTGCTGTCATGAATGGTTCCTGTATAGTGTTTTAAAGTAGCTTGTTGGAGGTGGTATCAGATTGCTGTTCTGAGTACTGCTGGTGAGGTTTTCTATTTGAAAGATCTTCCTTGAACACCATGGTACTGCTGTCCTCTTCCAATTTTTCTAGTTTATTTGATAGTATGCATACATCAGAATGCTAAAGCATGTAGCTTTGTGCAATCAGATGTAGCCATGTTAGGTCCCCTGGTAGCTTGGAGTCCTTGGTTACCTGAAAAGTACAGTTTGAAAGAGTACACAGAAGCGTGAATGCTGTAGAAATTGTAGGTACACAAGCTGACCCTACAAGCGGATCCCTGACAGTGCCTCTTTGGTTGTCAGGGAGCTTTTGCAGATGACTTGCTCTGCTCCCAGGATGATGTGAGGCACCTTCTCCCTGGAGCAGTTACTTTTCTTGTCAGGGTTTTTCATGGCTCTCAGCCTTCTTCCTCTGCTGACAGTCAGGAGAAAATGTGACCGCCTGTGTCTTGTCAAGGGAACTGGTCTGTAGAGGGGAGTATGAAGGGAGAGGTTACTCATCTTGAACAGATTCTTGGCTCTGTGCTCTTTGTCACTGAAAACCTGTTAGCAGTCCCTTATGAAAGAGGATAATTTGCTGTTGCTGCATAGTTTGATTAACACAAGACATATTTGGGGGCAATGTCTCAAGGTTATATGATGGAGTGATATTTCTGAAAGTCTGAGAAAGGTAGAGTTATTTGAATAGAAACTCTTCATAGCTCTTCTTAAGTTACATTAAACTTACTGACTGATGCATCTCAATCTTACATTACTCTTCTCTATGTTGGTGTTTCAACAAGTGAAGATTAAAAAAAAGTAGATGCAAGTTAAGGCAGCATTTGGTGTCTGAACTGCTCACTGTCAAATCTGTACCACAACCTATTAATTTTCCTGCTCAGTGGTGCCATGAGAGTGGCCACACCAAGAACAGAGTCATTACTCACCTGCAAATCTCTTCTAAAAGTTGATCTGTTAACTGTGAGGGTTGCTCTTAAAAAAAGAGGGGGAGGAGAGAGAAATGCTTACCAAATGCTCTCAGCTTGTTGCAAACAGAAGGCATTATTTACTTTATATAAGCCCCTTTTCTGTCTATTGCATAATTTCTGACATCATTTTTGCTTGCTTATTTTTTTTTTAAAAAAAAGGGGGGGGGGGGAAGGCAAAAATAACCTCAAAAGAAGGTGGCCTTAGTGAAAAATTTTCTCCCAGTGATGGTGTTCTAGATCACTGATTATTTGAAAGATGTCCCCCATATTGAATTTTAGGTCTGTATAATAAACTTAATTGAATGTTTGAAATGGATTGATTACAGTGATGTTCTCTGGGTAATGGCATGTCAGCTTAGTACATGTTCTAATGCTCTTGGCTAGGACTGAATGGAAGTTACTTGAGTGAGAATTTCCCAGTGACACTAGAGCCTGAAAACCAGCATTGTGCAATATGCGTGGTTACAATGAAGTAGCTTTACTGGAATATAACAAAAAGACTGTGTTTTTACTTTAAAAAATTAAATCTGCCTTCCTCTTTTTTTTTCTTTTTTTTGATTGTGTTACACAAGTGATTCAGGAACTTGAACTTTTTTTATATAAAGGATATTAAAGTATCCTTTTGAAATCATTGTAATGAGTAATTCTTACACTGCATTAGTAACTGTCCCAATGAGCGCACGCAAACTAAACTGAGATTTTTAAAATTCCTGCATCAGTGCGATTTCTGCAGTAACGAGAAAGTCTGGATTTGCTGAAATGGACAGACTTCATCTGTATAAAGGATAAATGGCTAGCAAAGAAAAAGCTAGCAAGAACTTTTAATACAGGAATAAAAGATGAAAATACTTCTAGAAAAAGATTTTGCCTGTTTTGTAATCAAAGCCATGTAGTATATAGCAGGAAGAAGCAATCAGGTTCCTGAGGCAATGCAACAGTTGGAATGGAGTATTTTGGTTCAAGACAAAAATTGAAAGAAGTGGGAAGTCTTCACGGCAGATAAATCCAGGGAGTATAAACTATTACTTCTCCATGTAACCTGAGTGCAAAGAGAGATAATTTGATAAGCAGTCTGTAGTACTCGGTAGGGCTAGCAGCTCTGGGCCTCTGTTAATTGTCTCAGACTCTTTGTTTTGCTAGCTTTTACCATTTTTTTACATGTTCTTGAAAAATATTTGCTTCCTTCATGGACTTTTAGATATCTTTGCCCGGCACTATAGTTATTTGCATACTTTAAATAACTCGGTTTAAGACTAAAGATGTCCCGATTCTCAGAAAGGCTGAATGAGTTTAAAAGAAAACTGGGAAGTTTTCTTGTTCATCAAGATTATCAGCTGTTTAGAAAACAAAGCATTATTTTGTGACACTATTTCCATAAGTGTCTAGATTTTTTTTTTTTTTTTTTAAAGCAACCCCACACTTGTAGTTGAGAAGGTAGCGTATGAATTTCTGGACTGAATTTTTGTCATTCTGTGAGATGGTGTGACGATGCCAATCGTTGCTCCTCTTCAGAGTAACTGCTGAGCAGAAAACCAGGCCAGAGAAGGTAAGTGACAAACATCTGCACCTAGTCTGTCTTTGAGCAGGCTCTGCTTATTGCCTTATATCTGCTGACCTTTCGGGAAGGTAGTTATGAGTATTTATATAGTTAGCTGTAGCATTTATACCTCTTTAGGATCAGTTTGAGTAGATATAAACAGCCCTTCCAGGGGCAGCAATGCTGAGAACTGGGAGAAGTCTGTAAGGATCTTTGTGTATAATAGTTTTTCACAGATGCTGAGAAGAAAACATGAAATCCTTGTAAAGGTCTGAAATGCTTGTTAGCTGTGAATGCTGCATTCTGATTTTAATCTTTATATTTGAGAATTAGCTAATATGTGGAATCGTGTAATTTACTCTGGCCAAAGTGATCTGATTTTGTCTTTATAGATTATTTGCCTGTAAATTTCTTGTAATCTTTAAAGAGGAAAAAAAAAAAACCTAAATAACTTAACTGTTATTTTGAAGTATACATAATGTAGTTTGTAAGGAACTGTTCTTTGGGAGCAGCAGTAAAATATGTCATAAGGGAGTAAATAATCAACAGGTTTGGGGGTTTCTTAGTTGTTCGGTTTCTTGTTTTAGTATAGTTAACTGTGTGTGGTTTTTGGCCTCAGTGAGTTGCTGCCAGGCCCTTCACTTTCTGAATATATTATTTTTTAATGTATGGCTTAATTTGGTTTTGTTTTACAATATTGATTGATTCCTGTGTTTTCTTGCAACCAGCTCTGATTACTGAGTAGGCACAAATGGTAGCAGGTTTCCCTGCTGTCAACTAACTGGCTTTCTTCTAGCAAGCTGCATTTTTCTGGAACAAATGCTGCCTCTCTGCTAGGTCAGGAAGACTTCTGCAAGACCTGTTCTACTACTTTATCACCAACCACTTCCACTGCTGAAATCTGGAAACTAGCCACTGATCACATAAGCGTCACACAGAGTGTTTTCATTAATTAAATACCATTATGAAGTTGAGTTGTAGAATTGGTGATCCATCAGAAATTGTGTATTCAGAGGAATGTTATTTTCATTAGCCTGATGGTTTGGTATTTGCCTCACTGAGAGACTGGCTTCATTCTTCTCCCTGTCCAGTTAGAGTCAGTCTGGTTTGGGCTTGCAAAAAAATACTTTGTTTTCTAAACATGAGGACTGTCTGAAAACAGCTTTTCACTCCACTGGACTGCAGCAGAAATTCTGACCGTTCTGTTAGGGATGGGAAACTTCCTGGGGGGAAAGCATGTGTTTATTTCCAAACACGTGGAAGCACGTACCTGGTATCCCTAAGGTTGAAGCCATGTATCCTATTTTGTTGGAGCAGCAGCAGGATTATCACCACTGTACTAGTATTAGAGAGACAAGGCTGTGTTCATTTTTCTAGCTGTACATCTCCAGTTCATCAAAGTGCCTATGTGGTACAACTTTCCTTACCAGAAGGCTTACAGAAATACTTCTTCCCTGCTTCTGAGACTTCTCGTAAATGGATGGGGGACCCCCTGTTAAGTTCTTTAACTTTTAAACATGTTTTTATTTCTCTTTGCCTTCTGTCTTCCTCGCCCAGAGGTGGCCCAAGAGTTTTAGAAACAACATAGTCAACTGGAGATCACTGAATAATTCAACTGTTGCCTGAAGTGATAGTAAAAAGAGGACGACCCATTTAATAAATCAACCAGAGCTAAAAGCTCTGTGGTTTGTAAAAGCGTTCATCTGCCCTCCCTTTGAACTACCTGAATTTCTCTTCCGAAACACTTTTTTTTTTTTTTCTGTCTCAGTTGGATTTTCCCTACTCTGGAATGGTGCCTGATCTACCTGCAGGTTACTCTTGCAAGTTGCTTCTGTTAAGCAGATCTTTTTCAGAGAATAACGGGGGTGTTGCTTCAGCAACATGGAATCTTGTGAACCATCCTCTCCATCCATACAATGTTCCTGGCTACTTGTCCTCTCTCATGGTTGCTTCCTAGTATTTCCTGCTAAGGGCTTCTAAGATACTCTATGCAAACTGCTGCTGCAGCAGCAGGAACTGCCCAGGAACTACCAGTGTTGCCTCTGGAGTTCCTTGACCATTTTTAACCCAAGAAATAAAGATATTTTGGGGGCTACTGAAGTATGAATTCTGAGCAGTGAAAAGTGACCTTTTCATATATGCTTTGCTTTTCTTTAAATAAATAAGAATTCTCTAAGTGCTCTTTATTTCTTACTTGTACATTCTGCCTCTGTTATCTAAAATGGATCTAAATGCAAAATACTGTCTTTAAGGGACATTGAGCAGACATATGATTGTCTAGAGAAGTTCATAAACCTTTTGCTAAAGACATTCTTTTGTCTATAATCTGTGTCAGACTTTTATTTAATCCCTTTGGACAGGCTCTTGCCAGTACATCAGTGTGTTGCTGTATAAATTGCTTTTTCATTGTTGCTGTAATTGTAAAGTAATCTCTCTATTATAAGTACGCAGTGATCACTGTATTATCTTTCTGCTGAGCTGCAAGATTTCTTGGTGCCTGGTGTTGTCCTGCCTATTGAAATGAGAGGTATTTGTTAAATTGGCTTTTCAGTTGTGGCTCAACTGAAAAACTGGCATTGTGATCAGTAGGAGAGTCTTGCTTACATGCCTTGAAACATCATCTCTCTTGTAGTTTATTGCCTTTATTTATTTATTAAAAATAGGCCCTACTCCTTACCTCAATCTATGTATCTAGGCTTATGCTAACCATACTAGGTTACTGAGCTTCATGTTTCAGAGGCTACTGGGGATGAATGTGTGAATGCTGCTGTGTATAAATAAATGATTGTAGGTTTAAAATCAAGATCTGAGGAGAAATGATCCATTTGCTTTTCTTATTTGTTTTGACTGGAGAGTTGAATTAGCAGCTAAAATGTGTGCTGTGGTGTGTTAAACAGCATTGAATAGGAGGCTACAAACATAATCCTCTGGGGACAGGCTGCTGAGGTTGGTACCTTTCAGCCCTGAACCCAGAGCAGGCTTTGCTGTTCTGTTGTCAATGCCAAGGTGGTGGCTTTTTCAATAAAATTTTGTATCCTTTGAAGCATCCCAAACCTCTTCCTTAATCAAGAGGTAGAGTGCAAGGTACCACTATGCTTGATCATTTTCAAGAGCTTTTGGCTATTTTTGTTTTCTGCTGTGTTTGTGGTTTTGTTTTGGGGAGTTTTTTTGTAAATAGTTGGATTGCTTTCTCTCTAGCTGTAAGGCAAAAAACTTCCCATTGCAATGTGAGGCTTCTTCCCCAGCCCCTTCTCACAGGTGTAATCAAAACTAAATTAAAAAAAAAAAAAGCCACTAGGTGTTCTAGTTTGTTTCTCTTGAAACAGTCAAATTCAGATGACTGATTCCGGATATAATCTAGAGAGACTGAACGGTGTGTCTGGATTTTCTTGTACCCTGGGATCTGCTTGTGTGTGCTGGTTGGTGTGCTGTATTGGCAACCTGGGAGTTCAGAAATGACCCAAGTCCAGAAAATAAGTTGACCTAAGTTTGAAGAGTTAAAAAAGCACAAAGAAAATGAAGCATCTTGTGTCTTTTAATGTACCTTCTGCACTTGAGCCTTCAGAGAACTAGAGTTATTGTTTTTGAAGCTTTTCTGTAGAACCATCAGAGTTAACAAGTAATTCAAGGGAATACTGAGCTTCCCTAAGAGATGCGAACAACTTATCAGTGGCAGCTAGTGGCATGGTCCCTTGCCATGCAAAACCATCATTGCAAAAGTCATGGTGAGAAAGTTGCCAGCATCACATCTGTGTGATGGGGAAGGTTTGGGAAAATGATGTGTTATTGCATAATAAATAGAAAGCCAAGGATCATGCATCCATGCTTTACAGACTCTTCTTTGCTTAAATCACCTCCTCCACTAAATTATTATCTCCCTCTTCACCCCCAGACAAAATACTGGGACTTTGTTCAAGAGGGAAGTAATAAATAAGGCAGAGTCAAACTGACATGGGAAGGACATGAAATACTTGGCTTCTTTCAGTTTGTAGTTCTGAAATGAAGCTTCCCCTGTAAGCGAAGCTTCCACCGGGCATGTTGAAGTTCAGGAGAACAGGGCAGGTGACTAACCTTCAAGTGCTCAGTCTCATGTCTACTTTTAGGAGTGGCTTTGGAGCCATTTCTTGTTTAAGAAGCTACTTTAGAGGAAAAATGGCTAATTTGGAGGTATTTAAGAGTGTATTTTTCAAAGAGAGCTCAGATTGTTTGGTTTGGTTTGGTTTTAAGAATCATTTAAAAGTAAGCCTGACAGTTTCCACAGATCAGCTTTAATTTTATGTCCCCGCTTGCCATACCAACAGCAAGATATGTTATCAAATGTATGACCAGGCCAAGTCAATAAATTCTAAATGCATCCTAAATTGTGCAAGGCAGGTAGAAAATAATTTTATGAGGTTATTGAAAGGCTCACTTGATGCATGTTCAGATGAGCAGGGGAAATTAAAATGTTTTCACCTTCCCTTACTCTTCCCTCCCCAGGATAGACTGATATGCTTTGACTTGAAATTACAAAATGTCGTTTAAAGGTCTCTGAAGTAGACAACAACAGAATTGGTCTCAACTGTCCTTTTTCAAAACAGTATTTGTAAATGCTTTTTTTTTTTTTTTTTTTTTCTATTCAGAAACTGAAAAATGTTTGCTTTTTTTTCCCCACCTTGAAACCTTACTCGACTACTTAAAGACTGTGCTTGCCCTGATGGAAAATACTTTGTGTTATTATAGGACAAAACATCCAGGGTGTATAATTTTCATATTGCATCATCTTGATGGAAACATCTTAAGGTAATTATCCTCTGTACTATTTTTGCATTACTGTATTGAGGAATATGGACCCTGTGGGGTTAAGAGCATCAAAAGATTATTATGTGTTTTAGTAAGTGGATGGCTGTTGGATGTGTTCATACAGAAGCTGGCTGAAGCACAAGTCATTCTTTGCTCATGCTTTTGGGTGCCAGCCACAGATTTGCTTGTGCATCCAAGTCACTATAGGCTGCTGTTGTGGAAGCTGGTTCCAGAAGGCTTCGCTCCGTTTTTTATCACCTCCTTATAGACCATGGTTGCCCTATTAATGCTTTCCTGTGCCTAGGAGAGATCTCTTTTTACTGTAAGGTTTATTTGTTTGCTTATTACAATCAAAATAATGCTTTTGTACTGTAAAGGATTGTATTCTTTCCAGATGTGCACCTGCTTACACTGGTGGGAGAAATACTGGGTGTGAGCAGAACCTAGGTGCTTTTGAAAAGGTTGCCCAGTAAACTATAAAGAAAAGTTTTAATCTTGAAAGATATCAAGCCAGTAAAAGTAGGGCTACCTAGTGACTTCCTTCATCTGCATCAAATTAGCATCAAATCAAATAAGTTTTTATGGGTATCATTCAACCACTACATAAATAACTTACTTGGAAAGCCACGCTTTTGACCAACAAAATGTCTTTTTGCTGTAGACAACTGGTATTGGCCTGTTAGTTTGTCAGACTGCTGTTCTGTGCTTGGCGTTGACAACACAGGGGAATACTTGGGTAGGTTTCAGTATGTAACCCGTGACATCCTTTGAAAGCGAAACATTTTGTTGCAAAGCTTGGGATATATCTTCATAGAGTAATTTGGATGGCTCAGTTGGAGAAGAGTTGCTCTGTGTTTGTGGGAGAGGGATGTGGTATTTTTAACAGAGAAGGATGGTGGTGTTGTTAGGCCAGCAGCTATTTGGCTGCCTGCCTTGCAGCCTGCCAGCAGATCCTGTTGCACAAGCCAGCCTCACCAGCGCAGCAGATGGCAAGACCTGTGCCATGGTGAGCCGTGTAGTAACACAGACTGATTGCTTATAGTGAACCACATCTATTGATTAATTAACACAGAAATCAGCAGCAAGGCTGCAAAGAAGATAAATAGTTTTCTCTGGAAGGATCACTGTGAAGTCAAGGCAGGAGAGAGCTGGTTGAGCTACAAGAACTGAAGAGACTTTGTAAGAGAAATATGTAAGCTCTTACACAACAGACAGTTGAAATTGGCTGTAAGACTAGAAAATCTACAGGGTGATGCAGTGTTTTGCAGCTGTTCACCTAAGGAGGACTCATGTTCACATGACTGGGAGAATTCTTCAAGCTTTGTACTTGTTAGGACAGTCATGCTTTTCTTCATTTCAGTGTAAAGAAATAGCAGGGCTTGAGATTTGACATATGGATGTATGTAGAGCTGGCTTTGGTTTGGAGACTAAAAGAGAACTTTTCTATTTCTCTCAGAAAAAGCTTTTTAAAAAGCACATGGATGATCTGCACCAGGAGAAAATACTTGAAAAGTTCATATTACTGTTGAGATTGAGCTGCAGGGCAAGGCTTTTCTTACTGTGTAGAAACAAGAAATGTGGGACAGGGATTGTTTCTGAAATACTTGATCTATCTTTGTAGATAGAGAATTTTCACTTGCTTGCCAACTAAAAGGTAAGAACTTTTCTAAGCTGGATTGCTGTCTCCTTTTTTTGTTTGCTTTAGCCCTAATTTGTTGTTAGCCCATATTAAAGAATCTGAGACATGATTGTGTTGATGCTTCCTTCCCAGGAGGGAAGAAGCTGCTATTGATAGAACAACTTTGAGCAAGAATTGATGTTAGGCTTTGTGGGATTGGAACTGAGACTCTACAAATAACCTGAACTTGAACACTTGCAGGTCATAAAGCTTCTTGTAAAGACAATAAACGTATCTGTTTCTATAGATGGATGTCATTGGTTAGTTGCTATACATCCCTGTTCCACAGGGTCTCCGTTATACTGCTGGTGGATTCAGGTGTCCCACTGCATCAGCCTGTTCCCTATGCCTCTCATAAAACACGCAATCCCTAGAACAGAGTGCAAAGTACACCCTGATATGCTAAGAATGGCTGTGATGAACAGTAAGTTGTAGGACTAGTAAGTGAGATGGTTTGTTTTGACCCAGTGACTTTGATTGAAAGGAGTTGGTAATAAAAAACTCAGAGGCAGAGCTCCTGTGAATTGTATTTGATGGTTGTAAAAGGTTGTTGTGAAAGGGGAGGAAGACATAGCTCGTGTTGATGTATTGGTCGAAGAGCTGGCTTTTCAGTTACTAAATGGGAGGCTGAGTGCTTCAGGCACGTACTGAAGGAGATGGATGTTGGGCATCAGATGCTAAGGTAGGATGGGCAATAAAGAAGCAGAGAGCGAATGCCATTTGAAAATACTGAAGGAGGTTAGAACCACTACAGAAATGGTAGCTGATGTTGAGAATTTAAGAAAATTGACTAGGTACTGAGGACAGCAAGTGTTTTTGGCATGAGGAATGGTTAGGAAAAGTCTAGCAAAGACATCTGAATTGTAGCTAAATGGAAGGAAAAGAAGTGTGAGGGGAAGAGGACAAGGTGAAGCACAGCTTCGGGTCCCAAGCTAGGTGGATCATACCAGTGAACTTGAGAAAACTGAAGAGTTTTTTGCTTTGGTCATTTCACTGTTTAATGCTGGTATGCTCTTATTGCCATGAGAGAGAGCTGCTGTCAAGGTTCATGGGAGTTCTTCAGTTTAAAGTCCTGTGGAGTTAATCCTTCATATTTAAGTCCAACAACATTTTGCATTTTAGCAGGAGCCTAAAGTGATACGCAACATCTGTGTAGAGCATTGCTGAAATTCCTGATAAATGAGTTCCAGAGGCAACCTTCCATTTATGGGACATTTAAAAAAATCTGCCTCACAAAAAGAATATATCAGCCGAACTGGAGTCTTGTCTGTGGATAATGGGAGAGACAGCAGTCTGTCAGGCACTGATGTGCTTGAGACTTACTTGCTGTTGCTGACAACAGTGTCTCATGAGCTCAGTATAACCAGGGGCACAAGACCATCAACAGATTATCCCCAGTTTCCTCTTCAGTGAAATAAGTGCCCTTTAAAATGAATGCTTGTTTTGAACTTCTTAGGACATAAGAAGGTGGTGATTGTGAATTGTAAAGTATTACTGGCAGGTGGTTGAATTATTTCAAGTTATACAATACAAATGAAAACAGGGCCTTTATTTGCTTGGGACATCTCCTGCAGTATTGGAGTTGCTGTCCCTACTTTGCAGCAAGGTCACTTCTGTCAATACCATCCAGATGTGTATCCTCAGGGTTTGTCTAAACACGGTTTTCACTGCGTGCTGTTAATAGCTCTTACGCTGGCTCCCAGCGGGGTCCCACCCTTGTGCTTTCACCTCTGTGTTTATCTACTTTTGCTACCCTCCCACTGCTTTCTGTTTTTTCTTCTCTTTTCTGTTGTAGTGATTTGACCATTTTGGGCAAATAAATTTTGCCTCCTTTCCTTGTATGGGAGAGAAAAATAATTTAAAAAGGGGGACTAGAAAGCCCATTGCAGAGAAACAGTGGATAGAAACAGACCTGAAAATGTCTGCCCCTGGGACTCTAGCAGCGAAGAAGCAGTGTAAATTTTGGAATAGATAAAACAGTGCAGGGTTAACTACTCTGGAAGTCATCTCATATTAAGATACTGGTGGTATTCAAAATAGATTTATTTAAATGGCGAGAAGAAGGAAGCTCAGGGCTACTTTCATGCTGCATGGTGCAACACAAATGGCAATACCTTCATAGGCACACTCAGGCGTTGCAAGAGAGGAGATTCAAATGCCTGCTCAAAGATGTCATTTGACTGCTCTGCTTTTGCTTCTGTTGATGCATAATAGGTGATTTTTACTTAAGCTCAAGAAAAAGTCATGAAAGGTTTTTTCTCTTTGCTGGTGGGTGAAGAAGGGACACTGTGGATGTGCAAATGCAAAGGGATGAAACCAAGCACATCCTCTTCAAAATGTGGAACATGATAGTGTCATTGCTCAAGGCATTTAGTACTGAAGTCAGTGTAGGAGATAACTGCTTCAAGCCAGCATGGCCATAATCCAATCAAAACTTCATTTTTTGCCTGATTGTGTTGGCCTGAGCAAGTCAAATGTTACCCAATTTTCTGACCCAGTTCTGTTTTGTGCCTCCAGGACAAACTCTGTTATATGCTTCTGTCTTTTCAAATATGTGTTTTTGAATGTATGTGTGTGAGTTCCTGAACCATTTCAGAGGTGGGGGAGAGTAGCATAACACTTGGGGAAAAAAATGATAAAAGCTTCCAGTTGAATTCCACTCCCCTCCCCCCCAGCTTTTGTTTTCTTCTGATGGCTTTATCCTAGCAGAAGTGATGTGTTTCCTTCATTTGTACTGTTGTGACATGGATTTAGCAGAGCTGTGCCTGAGACATGCCAGTATAGATGACAGCTAAATGGGGATTCCTGATGAAAGGTGTCCTGCATCACTAAGCTTTGTGTTCAGGTTGGGCTTTTCATTTTAGTGTAGCTGCTGTGGTATTGGCCTGAAATAAGGTTTGTGTGAGGTTGCTAATAGATCTTTTAAATGAGATGTTAAGAAATACACTGAGGGTAATTCCCATGAGTTTGTGAAAAATCAGTTTTCTGAAAGGTAGGTATGGTTCCTGGGACATGGAAGTGGGTCAAAACTGAAGAGCTTGACTCAAACCACCGCTGCTAACATAGCGTTCAGCCTGTGGCTGCCCATCTGCAAACTGGGAGGTGATCAAATTTTTTCTCAGTTCTGTGAAGTGGCTGAGAATCTATGGCTGAACTGTGATGAAGATGCAATTTAAAGATGCCCCTTTTCACTGTCGTTTCTTTATCCTGGTTTATAACATTCAATTGAGAAATTTCTATTCTTTCCAATATTTTGTTCGCCTGATACTTAATTGTGCATTGGCTGCGTGAGCCAGGCTTGGCTCTTGACTTAAATGAAGCCACATTCATTTAATGGAGTTATGCTGTAGATGAATTTTCCTCTCGGTGCTAAATCTGGGACACCAGTCAAGTAGGTTCTGCTGGCCTAAACATACGCTAAGTCCTTCACTGCAAGGTCAAAGGTCCGCACAGAATTGTGTGTGTGCATAAGAGCTTTTTTTTTTTTTTAATAACACAGCTGCTCTAAATAATATGCCTATACAGCAGTTGGGAGGCAAAAAATTAGACCAAGATGGTTGACTTTTGTTTAACATTTTTAATTGGCATTTGGTGTGCTGTGTAAATTCACCCTGGCTGTCCTAACAATAGTTGGCCAGATTTAGGTCTTTTCACTCTCTCACACCCAAATTGTTGTAAGAGCATATTGTTTTATATAAAGCTTGCATACATTGTACTGTGGCATTTTTGTGGCTATATTGCAATACTGTTTTTTGTCTCCTGGGTAAATCTTCATGTTAGCATCCCTGGTGCCTGCTGGAAGTAATGATCTGCATCATTTCAGGTGCTCAGTAAACAGAGTAAACCATTTGGTAGTTCATATACTATTGCTAAATGGAAAAATCAGTTTCACTGCTTTTTAATGCTTTAATTCATTATTAGCTTAAGAAGCTTTTATTTCAGAAATTGAGAGATTTATGTGTTAGTAATTGTGCTATAACTGCAGTCACAGTGGTACATATTCACCCATTCTCAGAGCACAAGTGATTCCACGGCTAAGAACTGCTATGTGAGGAAGGGCAATTAAAATGAGTTATTTAAATAAACAGTTTGTACTGGAGGCTTTGACTCCCCACACACACCCGCACTGACTGCTGTTTGGAGATGCTTGAGGAAAACACCACTCCCTTAGCAGGAACTCAGGCATGGCTGGGGCTTTGTTTTGATTCGTTCCAGTTGTGTTTTGCCACTTGAAGTTGTCATGGGTTTGTCCACAAAATAAAAGGATTGAAGTCACTTTGCCATTTTTATTTTTCTCCGAGGCTCCAGCTATTGCACTCTACCTGAAGATTAGATCGCTCCTGAGGAGTGGAAGAGAACAGTGTTTGAGCCATTAATACAACCTCTCAGGCCAGTGTGTGTGCTAACTTTAATTACCATCTCCGAGAAAGGTGAAAGTACCCCAATTTGAGGCATGCTTAATCATATATTAAAATTGACAGAGAAGGTGTAGTTATCTTCTGAGTTACATAAATGCCAAACTGAAATGAAGCATAGAAAGGTGAAATGGACTTAGTCTTTTTCTTAAGGAAATCACAAATGCCGTGCCTTTTTGAAAGGGAGTGAATGAAGGATATAGTGGAGGGCGTGTGGGAGATGCAGTTGCAATTCCTCATGCCCTCTTGAAGGAGTTTTGTACTTGTTTCCCAAGTGAGCTCTACTATATATTTATAGATTTTTCAGAGGATCAGTTGCTACAGCTGTATGCAAAATAAATAATTCAAAAGCAACAGGTGAGAAAAAAGATGATGGATTAATAATATAACAATTCATGTGTTTTCTCCCAGAGGGGGGAATGTTGTCCTTGTTCATGATGGAAGGTGACCTTTTTTTTCCTGAACTAAAATTGGAAAATCGGAGGTAACCATCCCAAAAGTCCACACAAAGGCTATCGAGGAACTGATGATAGAAGAGACAAGAAGCTTTCATAAAGCTGTGCTGTATTGAGCTGTAGAATGATTGAACAGTCACAAGGGGGTTAGAAGCCCAATAAAGCTGCTGAGTGTGGCTGGAGGGGAGAGATCCACAATGAGCAGAAGGTTAGATAGTCTGAACGGGTGTCTTCAATGTCTCTGATCTCAGTTTATGCTGAATGAGCTTATTATTTAGATGCTTATAATGAATTAGATAAACTGAAATAATTAACAAAGTAGGCACTTAAATGGTTATTGCAGGTTTTAGAGCTGACTTTATTTAGATGAATGAGGTAGTTCTTTCTACCATTAGCTGCGGCCTAGCAGAAAATATTTTTTTTTTCCCCATTTGTTTTTAATTAATAAATACCACAAACAGAAAATGTAGCGTGGCTTTCATTGGAAGGACAACACAATTGTCTGCTTCCTTTATCGGGGGAATATCAGAGTCTTAAATGATTCACGTGCAAATTCTGAAAATACTTGCTTGGTTTTCTTAAATGTCAAAAAATTCTCAGGTTCTTTGATACAGTAGTAGAAATCATCAGTCATCAACTGTTGATAAATGACTCACCATCTAATTATGTGTATAACAGTTTTGAGGTACTGTTAGAGTACACGCAGAAGTCTGAGCTGCCATTTCTTTTCCCTCAACCAGTTTTGAGGCCTGAGCTGTCAGTCAACAGAGTTGCTTCCACTAGAATACTCATGGATTCTTCTTGTAACTCCTGGTTGGTCAGCTGTAGGACTTCAAATACTTCAGACCTTGTGACTGGATCCTAAACTAGAAATCTTTCATGCTGGGACTTCTGGCAGTATTCAGATGTCTTTTCCTGACCAGTGTATGGTTGGCTTAACCAAACTTAATAGTCTCTTCGTATGTTGCGTGGCTTTTATGATTCTTACTCTGTACAGATAATTTAACAAGACTTGCAAGCTGTTTGCTTTGGTTTTCATTCTTTTACATACACCACAGGTAGCCCACTGCTTCTCCCAACATAAAAGAATAGCAGTTACTGGTAGCGTAAACCCCTGACCTCAATTCTGCAGGTTCTCTCTTTATCTGTTGCAATACAGCATTCTCTCTGTGCAAGATTTACATGTTTTGTGGGAAAATGCAAGGGGATTCAGAGGAGTGGTTCAGATTACTGCAAAAGCTGACCGAGTTTCTGATACTTTAAAGTATGTCACAGATGCCATCTTTTTCCCTCTTTCTTTCTTTAAAGAACCAAGGGAAAAAAACCGAGGAAGTTGACTCTGACTGCACAGACCAGTACTGGGAGTGGATGCTGCTCTTTGTAATCTACATGTGGTTTGGTTTCCTTTGTAAAGGTGTTACCAGAGATAAAAAAAATGCAGCTGTCACGCAAAGCCTGTCTTGGGAAACATTATTAGTATAACCCTAGCTGTGAATTGTTTTCTAGCAATGTTAAATCAGATCAATCAAAGCAATTTTATTTCCCTGTTGTCTTCTGCATGGTGTGTGTGTGTTCATTTGGCCTTTTCTTATTAAAATGGTCCAGCCATTTGGTACTTCACATTTCCTAGTCATCCAGCTGTTTTTTGCTAAGACAGTTACTTCCCACTGTTCTCAGAACATCTCAGAGATCTGGAATGATAACTGGATGGGAAAACCACTTTTTTAATTTGTCATCGTGGATTGCTCCATCAGGAAGAAAATTTCAGGCAGGAAACAAAGCATTTAAGCACACGCCATAAAACTGCTTCTTGACTCTTTTTTTTTTTTTTTTTTTTTTTTTTTTTTGTAGTTTGATATTTTGTGTGTTCTATATATCAAATTGTCAAATATTTTCCTGTATATTCTTCTGAATTCTTATTGGAAGCCTTTATACTAAGGAAAATTTGAATTTGGACAGATGTGTTAGGATAGCTGTTCTGGTCTGTATAGTCTATTCCAGTGTAAATTTTATATTATTGCAGTTGTTCTTGCATGGGTTTTATTATTATTAAAAGTAGCTTCACTCCAGAGTAATTGTTCTTTACCAGTGATTTAATTTTGTTTAAAAAGAGCATTGGTTTTCCTTCAGGACAGAGTATTTGCATCAGGAGTTAATCTGAGAAGCTGTAGCTGTATCTTTCCTACAGTCAGCCTCTAGGTAATGTACAACTACAAAAGACATCAAGAACTCATCTGACAACCTGTGCTGTGAAAGCAAAAGTTGGAGTCGGAAACTTTTTGAGAGTTTTTGGTATATTTATATCTTGCAAGAAGTCAGTAGCACATTTTGTCTGGGGAGATCTTTGCAGGAAATTCTTTTTAACTCTGTCTTGAAAAACCTGAACAATATTTGCTTTTTCAAGAATAGACAGACTGATAGGTGAGGTAAATCTAAATCAAATGGCTTGGTTCCACTGACTGCACAAACCATGGATTTATAGAAAAATTAAAATGCAGCTGTGGCTTTTTCCCTTTTCACCAGTCCCTAATTGGTTTTTTCCCTCCCTCCCTTTGTCAGATGCTTTCACGTTCTGGCAGTTGAGTTGTGTTAACTTCTTGTGGCCTGCTCAAGATAGCTGCTCTGAAATATCTTTAGAGCAAGAGTCTGAACTAGTGCTTAATGAAGTGAGCATGTGTTGCTTCTGCTGTTGGTTGCCTTTTGGGGTACATTTAGCCATTCCCCGGAGCTGCACTGCAGACATGAATGAGTATGACATCTTTCAAAGGACTGGGCAGGGAGTTGTCATGGTTTGAGCCTGGTTGGCAACCAACCACCGCAGCTCGTCACCCACCCTTCCCCCTCCTCACCTGGGAATGGGGGAGGGAATTAGAGGGGTAAAGGGAGACTTGCAGGCTGAGATAGGAATAATTTAATAATGGTAATAAAACAAGAACAATGACGATAATAGGAAAAAAAATATAAGCAGGCAATGTACAATGTAATTGCACACCACCCACTAACCCATACCCAGCCCGTTCCCGGCTAGCGATCCCAAAATACCAAGATCCGCAATCGCAATCCCAGAAGCGAGAGAGAGAACCTTCCCAACCACCCCTCCTCTGTATAGTGAGCATGAAGTTCCATGATATGGAATATTTCACTGGCCAGTTTGGGTCAGGTGCTCTGTCCGTGCTCCCTCCCTGCTCCCTGTGCCCTGGTGCACGGTCAGGACATGGGAGTCAGAGAGTCCTTGAAGTCTCAGTGGTAGCTGAAAACATCAGTGTGCTATCAGCATTCTTCCCATACCAAACCCAAAGCTAAATCCAAAACACAGCACTCTTCTATTTCTCAAAAAGGAGTATTAACTCTATTCCAGCCCAAACCAGGACAGGAGTCATGGGTGATGTAGTCTTTGACCACCAACTGAATTGTCTCTGCATGCAAAACCTTCTTCAGCATGGGCCTCATTAACTCCTTACTCCTCAGTGTCTGCTCCTGGGGGTGAAGCTGGCAGTACCAATCACATCTTCACGTCTTTTCACCTAGTCTGATTTATATAAAACCCGGTTAAAATAATTTTTGCAAATTAATCCACTGCATAATGGTTACCTCATATGTCAGAAGACAAGATTTGATCCAGCATGTACTTTGTGTACTTGAAATTGTTTCTCCTAATCCATGTTACTTGATTAAAAACTTTGACTCCCCAGCTATTGTGCTGAGACTGAAAAATATTGCAATTTTTAAATATCTCTAGCTGGATTTTACATGATGTTTCTGTTCGTTTTTCTTCAGAGAGAGCAATGAAGGAACAGAGGAAAGCCCAAAAGCTGTCTATATTTGATTTGCTTGGAAATTAATCGTTAATGTCTTCCAGGTGGACAGCCAATGTGTTCTGAAGTCTTCCATATCTGCATGTGGGGTAGTGAACCAAAATGAAGTGCAAGGAAAAGATCCCCTTGAGCCTGAATCCTTGAAAAGCAAATAGGTGCCACTAGAAACAGCATAGTCTGTACTCAAGGGGCTTACTCAGGTTGTATTGACATGATGTTGTGGGTACTGTGGTTATTGCTTCTTCAAATCCTTTGTATAGGCCTATTCTGTATCAGAGTATCTGGAAACTTGAACATTCATCATTTTTGTTGTCATGTGCTTTTTACTAGCACCTGGAAGAGAAATACCTCCTCCTAAATGAAATGTCAAAGGATTTAATCATTGGATGGGGCAGATACCCTGAATTAAAGAGGAGCGGTTCATAGCTTTAAGAGAGATTTCCCATCTCTCAGAAAGACGAAGTGCTGTACTTAGTTCCATGTGGCATGTTGCAAATCTTTCAGAAAAAACTCTCCCAGACAGGAGTCTTCGTACCTTTTTCATTTGCTGCTTTCCTAACCACTACATTGTGTGCAAATGTTTTATACAGATCACTTAAAAAGTCTTGCTTGTCATATGCCCAGTATAAAATGAAAATATGTTTGCCAGACAGGTAGCAAAGATCCTGCTGAGTCTCATTTGCAGCCTGCTTCACAGCAAATGTTACTTTCTGAAGGTAGCTTTAATTTTTGTTCTAGTTACTATGTACTTGTAAAGAAGTTATTAGCGAAGCCTCTGATTTCGGAATGTCATTTGGAGCAACCCCTTCTGTTTCTTACAAACATGACCTGGTGGCATCTTTCTCTGCAGGGAGCTAGTTTTGAACAGATTACAATTCCACCTTTGTATCCTTATAAATGTTTCTTTTGTGGTGTGCTTTAACCATTTTCTGCAGCAGAATTGTCTTGTTGAAGTTCTACAGGTAGGCTGTTCTCAGCTTCGTTTTCTTGAGGTCTTAAGTGTGGTATTATAGCTGTACCCAAGACGGTTCTGATGTTCTGGGAACAGTTTCTGTCTAAACAATGGTCAAACGACTGATCCTTGGGCCTGTTCAGCCTGCTTGTGTTGGTTTTTAGTGTTGTACTGATGGTACGGTAGTAAAACTTTGGAATGCAATATTTTAATTTAGCTGGGACTGGTTTTCTACTATAGATGTCAACTTCAGAATATTTCTGAAAGGGAGATGGGGCACCTAGCTTCATCTGCATCATGCATGCTGTTGCTGCAGTCTAAGTTGACCACTGGGTGTGGTAATTACCATTATTGGTGTTCAAGTTCCTGAATCAGGCCAAGTGGGTATTATGTACATGAGGGAATGCTGAAATTGGAGACCTGGACTAAATAAACATCAAAGGCCTTTGAATCTGCTAGAGAGCCTGCTGTAATGGGTGCTTGTCCTCCCTGAATCTGATAAAGGGTTTCACTGGGCTGTGTACCGTGTAGGTGCATCCATGGGGTTTGGGAGAGGTGACATTGCAGTGGAGGAGGAATGTCTTGGTGAGTAATTTGTCCTCATGGATGACAATGCCCAACCTGTGCTGGCACGTGTTTACAAGAGGATGGTTGTAGGACTGCTCTCCCTCCTTTGCTGCGGCAGCCTGAGCTTACACAGACACAATGGTGAAGGATGACTACTCTACCAGGAATTACCGGAGTTGTGGACCCTGCCAACTGACACTGATGTGTGATGAATAAAGTCTCTCAATGAGATTGATAACATTGGAAAAATGATGTCATTGTACAGAGTTGTGCCAGATATAGTCAGAGTCCAAAAATACCTCTCCCGCACTGATGAAAGGCCATAGGAGAGGATATGGTGTGGATGTAAGGATTGGTTTGGTAGTAGTGGCACCAGCTACTAAGGAACAGGTTGGTGTAAGGTGTATAATGGTAAGTGTGAAAGGAACACTAACAGTAGTGCAGGGAATGGGCTGGTAGATGAACTGATGGCCTCAGATCAGTATCTTTCTTCTGTTTTTCTGCAATGTGCCACACTCGTGTCTGAAGTAAGAGCATGTGTTGGCTTTTTTTATTTCTTTAAGTTTTAAATGCCTTTTCCATGGCTTCTGCATAGATGAGCATGCTTTGAATTTGGTGAAAAGAAAAACACAATTTATTTTTTGTGGATTGACTAAAGTGTCCTGATGAACTTCCCGGTTAGACATCACACCTGACACCTTTCAGTACTGTCAGTAGGGCTGTGGTCTTAGAAGCACAGCAGAGCATATGGGGAACCAATTAATTCAGTAGATATTAATTAATAAACACTTTTTCTCTGGGGAAAACCTTTTAGCACATTCGCTGTTTGGCCCAAGATTGCATGCATGCATGAATGGATAGTGAACGTGTTTTCCTGAATTGTCACTTGTTATTTCTCTTGATAGGCTGGGGACTGCCTCCTCTAGACTACTGCTGCCAGGCTTTTAGAAAAGCAGACTGCAGTTAATGCTTAAGCTGTCTCTCAGCCACCAGTGTTCTCACATATAACTGATGTCAACACATGCTGGTTTTCACCATTGCCCTGGGGACTGCTTAGCTGAGTCTGGCCAGCTCCTGGCGGTCTATGGTCTCTTTCTTTTGAGAAGCACACTTCATCGGTGGTGTGCATGTGGAATTATCAGCTGTGAATATAGCTATTTTATGTACTGAAGCATATACATACACTTGTGAAAAAGCTGCTGCATGAATACATGGTGTATTGTCAGTTCCTTTCTCTTAATATGAAACAGCTTTGTTTGCATCTGTATGTGTACTGCACTGACGAGCATTGTAGACTGAATAGTTTAAATAGACACTGCAGGGCAATTCAGCTGAATTACAAGCCTCCATTTAATTTATCTTCTTTTAGAAAAAAGTCCATTGGACTGTCATCAAGATCATAGAGCTCTCAGGGAGAATAGTAAACTAACGCTTGTATAGTATGGTGATTGACAGTGAAGATCTTAAAATCTCTCCAGCTGATCCTGACAACAAATTAGTTCTCCTGTGGAACTTTTTTAGTAGTAACAAGATATAATGACTTATAAAAGCTCTTTGCTATTGACTGTTTGAATTTCCTTGAATGCAGAAACTGCAAAATGCTGCTTAATGTTATAAGCAATAGATTTCACTGATGATTTCTTTTGCTGTGGTGTTGCTGCAGGTGTGAAGGTAATGTTCTTGAAGCAATTCACTCAGTGATTTGTTCTGAAGGTTTTTTTAACTGTGTAAAATTCCATTATACTAATTATGTGGGTTTGTATTGATATTTGCTTTACTTCCTGCTGAATATAAAGATAGAAACCTATTATTGGAATGCAAATACCCTATGATGGAAAATCACCTTCATTGCAAAATATGTCAGTGCTTCAGAATTGGCAGTGTGTTGTGATGTGACCTTACTGGTAGAGGATTGAACCAGAAATGTTTAAGTTAGTCACCCTTTATGGTTTCTGGAGTTCTTCTCATTACATGAAATACTCTCCATTAAAAAATGGTCTTATTTCTTGTGGGATGTGTGCAACTATGTGAAAAACAAAGTCTAACAAGAGTGGAGAGGCTTATCTGATCTCACTTTTTATGGCTATAAAATGCATTTATGATGACAAAGCAATTTTATCAATTGTGTCTTTTCAAAAGCAGTAAAATTTTCAGAATATTTGTAATTTCAGTATCCTATTTGAACTTCATGAAAGAAAGAGTGAAGTGCCTCTTTGGTTCTTGTGTTGTATGTATTTATATGGCTTTTGCAGTCAGCTTTTCTTTGGGGATTTTCAAAACATCCTAAGTACAGGACAACTTGACCTTCTCTTGCAGATAAAATTAATTGTAAATCTGGCTGTTTTCTTGTATTGTAAATGATTGGAAGAATGAATGGAGGCATTAGGACTGTGACACAAATACTGCATCAAGAGGTGTATTTCCCAGTAGTAGCCTTAGATTGTGCCTTCCCCAGTGTTATCTTCTGACATTGTGCCACTTTGATACAATCGTGGCTGTTCACGATGGGTCAGAGAAAATAGAGAGCTCAGAGTTTAAATGTCTCTGCTTTTTAGGAGCAGCAGGGTTAGAGGGGGTTTTACTGTAGCAGCTTGTCAAAAAGTTTGACATTTTCAAAAATTACTTAGTTGAGAATAAATAATCTTTTATTAATGTTTGAATATCTGTGGTCATGTATAAATTAGTATGATAGAACAGCTGCCACTTGACCTGTTTCCCTTTCTCGAGGAAAAACTCTCTGAATACACCTATAAATAGTGAATAGTAAGTAAATAAATAATTCGGTTATTTCAGAATAGGATTCAATGCTTTAAGCAGTGCTCTGCAGTGTTCAGTCACTTCTGGGCTGTTATGTGCTTTTTACTTTTCAATGAAAGACTCTGGTTTTCATTAGTCCAATTTATATTTAATATCTTTATTGGTATAGTCAAATTGTCACCTATCAAAATATCACCAGTCTCTTTCAGACACACATGTAACCTTTTCTACTTAGTACTTGCAGCCTGTATCTTTAGCAGGGAAAATTATTAATCTCTCATGAGTGCCACTGGAATGATACATGAAGTCAGCAGAAATCTTTCTACCCAGTGAGCTGGCGGGACATGTTTATAAGCCAGCAAACTGCAGTGCTTTGAAAAATATTATGGATCCAGAAGCACAATGAATTATGTCTACAAGGGTAACAAAGCTCAGATTAAGAATTGCTGTAATGTCTACTGCTGAGGGTATACAGAGTATGTTACTCAGTATATTTTCTGCGTTTCCAAACACATTTTGGAGGTATACTTAAGAGCCTGTTATATGTTGAGTGGCTTTTGTTAAGTGAATGATATGGTTATCCTTAGCTTTCCTTTAATTTTCTAAATGGAGCTGTACTTAGTTTAAACTTATTGGCAAAAAAAATTTTTTTTTTCTCCTCTGTGATCAGAGTTGCTGATGATTCTTTGTTCAGAAGTTGATTTAATTTCTGCATGTGTGAACTGATAAATGGTGGGAAGCTGTAAATACTGATGTGTTTGGTCACTGTTGACAGATAATGAATTAAGTGTAGAATCAGGCTAGTTTTCTGCCTATGGTGTGTGAAGTGTTCCATGGTGTTTGACATAATTTGCCATCCAACATGGATGTCTTTGTCTTCCACCCGAACAGCTAGATTGTTACATTTGCTCTTCCTGACTTGCTGTCATCCCTTGTAAGCAAGATTTATTAATTTGGCTCTGTCTTTGTGTTGTGTTGTTCTTGCACTTCCCGGGTATTTGTGACTTGGGGCAGAACTGCTCCCCAGGCCTGAACTCATGTCAGCTGGAGTGAGCCAGCCTGCTGGGAGGCTGAAAATGGTGTGGCTGGCACATGAGCTTTTGGTGTGGGAGATGGGTCATGATACATCTGGAGTTGTGTCTCCAGGAGAGTCTGAAAAAGACCCTTTATGTCCTTTCCTAAATGAGTTGCTTGCACGGCAGTATGGAACAGTTCAGGCACAATCAGTTCATCCTGAACGTATATAGAAGTATCACTAAGTCACAAGGCATTGTACTGTTGATTGTGTGAAATGAAATGCTGGGTCTGTGTTCAGGTTTCCTGTATTTTATAATCTCTTCCCTGTCAGTAAGTACCAGTACAAGAGATACATCTAATGAGAATTTAGCAACAAAAACATAGTCTAGGCAAACCACATAAAAAGCTTAAGAATGACATTGCGTTGTTTGGAAAGTCTTAAAAAAGAATCTTAATATACTGTCATGTGTGGAGAGAGCTACTATTCATCAAAAGATTTATATGGTTAACTAAAGCGGTGTTAACATGATGAAATTAAAGACTGACATATTTCTCTCATACTTCCCCCACCCCCCATCCCCCTCTTTTCCTACCATTTTTTTTTTCATGTGAAAGTCACTGCTTTGGCTTTCACATGACACTTACTCTTCCCATTTATGGATTCTGTCTTTTCTCATTTTTTCCTGTTCTCCCCCTTCTCTGCCATGCTTTATTGTTCTCCCCCCCTACCCCGGGGTATAGTCATGAATTTTGAAATGCTTTTTTCTTCTGCCCAACTTTTCCTGGTATGCTCCTGGCTCTCAGCATTGCTTTTGCATCTCCTTTCTGCCAAACTTACTCTCTTCCATGATTATGTTTTATCTGTTGATAACTATTGTACTCCCGGATTCAACAAGTTGAGCTGTGGAGTATTATGGATTTCTGTCAGACTGATCTCTAGGATGTCTTAATTTGTTAGGAATGTTGTTATGAATGATGTTAGTCCAGATCAGCAAACCTGACTCATGGGTTCAGCAGCACTTTTTTGGAGATATTTTTGTGCTGCTGGGAACTTTAGGAAGGGATTAAAAGCCACTGTTCCCCCCTTAGAAACAGGGTAAACCTAAAAGCTGAAAACCGGAGAGAATGAAGCCTCCCAGTGTGTATTTCTGAGGACATTTCCAGTGCTGTGCTCAGAGTGGGTCCTGGAGGCAGGAACAGTGTTTATGGCAGGGTGTTCATTGCTGACAGTGGGCTTGCTGCTGCTAAATTTGTACTGATTGAGTCTGCCCAACCCTTTAAAAAAAGGTGGGTGGGATGACTGCCTGCTTATTCTTTGATTCTTTATGAAGAGTTGGAAGAAAAACAACTTAATTTGAACTTTGAGAAAGACAGCTGTGTGTATAGATGATACAAGGACTGTTAATGCTTTATAGAGAACTTTATTCCTCTAATACACTTACAGGAGTTTCACTGTAAGAACCAATTTATTTCTGCCAAAATTTTAGTTGTGGAGGTGGTCTGATGGAGAGAAGGGAAGGCTGAGTGCCTGGATGCTGCATATTCTGCCAGAACAGATGAAAATGGCATATCCTGCACAATCCTAAATAACAAAAGGACTTTAACACGGGAGGCTGGTTTGCATGAAAACGAGGGTAGTCACTGCTGCCAGAGTGTATGTAGGGAATTAGGCACTTTGAAGAGTTCTGGCCAGGGTATGAGCAAGCTGGCTAGAAGTTTGCTAACACACCATATCCTATTTGCAGCCTCAGCTTGGCAGGGCTTCTCTGGAAAAATTAAAGATTCCCTTTCCTGGCATAAAACCACAACAAGGAGTGGGAGTAAAACACAGCTGTCCAATCCTTGGGTTGAAACAGCAATCTTACAGCTTGTCTTGCCAACTGTGGAGAAGTACAGCATTCGGAGCATGAATCTAGTTTTCTGACTGATGCTTGTTAATAGCAAATCCTTAATTTCATCCTGTGTGATCTTTTGTTGTTACCTGTGTGTGTTTAATTGAGAAGTGGCTCTCTGAAAAGCCCTCTGAGAACCTGTTTGAAAGTAATTTAGCTGGTGCTAGGGCTGAGTCTTGTCTTTATCATATTTGAATTCCATTCTGAAGTACCAAATAAAAGCACATCAGAAATAATTTTAAGGATACTATGTAAATATTTGGGTGGTTGGCAAATGTGATTAGATTTTACAATTCAAATGCTTTAATCCAGAATTGCTGGCTGTATACACAGTGCCAATAGGAGTGGTGACAAAGATGCATACTTTTAGCAAGTGTGTGGAACACTTAGCCAGAGCTGATGTATAATGAAAAAAAGACAAACATGTTTAACTAAGAAATTGAGAGCTGTTTTACTAGTGAAGATATTTACCTCTGGGCAAGTGACTTCCACCTTAGCTTAAGTGACTTTTCCTTGATGAGATTCATGCTCATCATGCAGTAATAGCAGTCCTTGTTAAATGGTCAGACTGTTAATGTTTAGCATTCTTACTATACACTGAATGGACCCAACGGCTTCCCATGAATTTTCTAGATGACAATGCCTAGATAAATGGTCCTCATCTCTTCTTTTTTCTTCTGTCTTTCAGTCACTGGTTCCTACTATTATGCAGCCATCTCGGTTATGCTGGCACAACAGGTTTTGGGAGCTATGCTGTAAGGCAGCAAAGGCTGGGGGATGGGACAGAGAGCCATTCCTTGGTGATGGTGGTTTCTTGTGTTGACACAGTGCTCTGGTTTGCAACTTGGCCTTATTTGAGGTAGTGCTGGCCCAGCTGAGAAGGGGGATTCACTGTTGCTCACTGTTGGGAGGAGAGGGAACTCCTTAAGCCAAAAGCATTGCTGAATAGAGAACCTTCACTATTTCCTTCCCTGGCAGACAAAAATCTCTTTATTGCATGTAAGGATAATTTGCTGAGGGAGTTCTCCACAAGCTTTAAATAATTTGTTTTTACACTGAAGAATCTTCAGAGCAGCATAGTAGTCAAGTAGGAGTAGTTGTGTGCATGCACGTGAGCACCTCTGCATTATCAGGTTTCTGATTAAATAGGAACATGTTTCTTAACAGGTCAGACCTATTTATTTTTAAGTGGTTAGCAAAATTTTAGCGTGTAAGTTTTTCTTACTTGCACTGCTTATACTTGCAGTCCTAAAACTAAAACAAAATGCGTGTGCTGTGTCAGCTCTCAGCTTCCTGACACTGGGACTAGTTAAACCTTTATCTATGAGGCTTAAGGGGTCTCTATCAACTTTCTTTTACACCTTTAAGCACTTGAACTGTAGTTGAATCACCCCTTGACCCCCTTTTTGAGGTGAATAGCTTGGACCTTAGGACTGGATGAGAGACCTTTCTGATCCTTCTCTTTAGTTGTTCGATTTCAGATGCTCTGAGCCCACTGCTGTGTATCTGCCTTCTTCCACAGCTGTGGATACAAGAACTGAACAGGTTGTCCTAGTAGTAACCATGTGGATGCCAAATAGGGATGATGAAATGTTCTTACTCAGCAATCCCCCTAATATCCAAGTGCTCTCTTTCATCTTATCTTTTTTTTTATTTTATTTTATTTTTTATTTTCTTTCTGCTGTTTACTGCTAGTTTAACACTGGCTTAGCAAGTCTGCCTGCTATCTTTCCAGTCTGTGAAGACTGTCCATGTGCAAGTAGGGGTTGTAAGCTCAGTCTTACGAAATAAACAGAATGTGTGAAGTAAACGAACTACTGGGAAAAAAAGCCATTGGTGAACTCTCTTGGGTAGTTGAAATAGCACAGCAACTGCCTCGCACTTGAGAAAATGGTCTTTCTGCTGGAATCTCTTCCATTTGCAAGATTAGATTTACAGCAGATGGAGTGGCCTCTGACTTTGTTGGCTTGTTTGTGTCTTTTGGTGTTCAAATGGACTTGTAGTCATCCAGAGACCTCCCGCATAGTTTCTTTCCTGCTGTCACATGCTTGCTCTTTGGGCTTACATAATATTAAGAGCCAGCTCTCTGTTAGAGGCTGTTCACACGTTTCCTGCTATGTTTTATTTAGACGGTGGCTTTTGGTGTGGGCCTGGGAGGGAAGAGGCGAGATGCAGAGGGAAGTAGTAGTATGTGATTTAACATGGGTAATCTTTTGGAGAGCTGTTTGGACTGCAACAGTGCTGCTGTCCTGGTGCCAAATAAACCTGCTTTGGTGCTTAATAGTGGCAGACATTGGCAAGGACATTCCTTATGAGACAGGCGATTAGATTTATTGTCAATCACTTTGTATTCTCTAGAATAAGCAATAATTTATTTAAGAATTGTCTTTCTTGGAATTCAGGCTTAAAAATTCATCAGTGGTCCATTTGTGCTGTCTCCCTCAAGATTATAAAAGCTTTTTTTTTGCTTTTTTTTTTTGCGTTGTCGCAATGTATTTTGCCAGAAAAAGTGTTTTTGTTGCATAGTTCACATCTACAGGCAAGATTGTGGGTGGGTGAGGAGATTAGTTAAATTTAACACTTATCTGATATGGCTGCTAAGACACCCAAATAATGTTCCAATCTTGGTCGTAATTCAAAGAATGCAGAGATGGTTAACATCTGCCTTGAAGTTAAAAAGCAATTCTCTATGGTAGTTTTGTAGCAGTGCAAGTAGGCATGCATGTGTTAGCTTAGAACTGACAGGCTGCGTCTGGCAGATACTGGTTTAACGCAGTAGTGATGTGTTTGCGTGGCTGGGGTAGAGTCTGGGACATACAGACTGCATAAAGAAACTTGCTGCTGTAATCTGTCAAACTGACGGTTCTTTTTTTTGTTTTAGATGAAGGACCTAGCTTGTACTTCAGACTCCTATGTGCATGTAAGTTTGTGGACTTGATATCTAGTAATACACACACCAGTTTAATTTATGACCCAAACTCGGTGGGATCAAGAAGAAACGAAAGCTCATCGCCTGTCTTACAGAAAGGAATGTACAAATGAGTCATCCCACACCACCCTTAATGCCAGCATTGTAGAGGCAGCAGGTGGAGATGAAGGAAAAAGCTCACTGGAAAATTGTAATCCATGATGTAACCTCATCCCACTAAAAATCTCCCTAATTTAGACTTGGTTAGTTCATTTGAAAGTCTCCAGAGAGGAAGCAAGTCAGATATGTTCTGGGTTTGGTCAAAGATTAGGCATGCAGATTTGCATTGTGTTTATCTTTTGGAGGTAGTTTGGCACATCACAGTGAACTTTCTGTACAAAGCTTGGTGAGAAACCGTCATTTCCTGCTCATTTAGTATGGTTTCCTAGTGGGCAAACTTTCCAGGTAAACACTAGCCATACTGTTGACAGCTAAGAGAAATAGGTCTAGCCCCAACACTGTGTGTGCTGAGTGTTCTTTTTTTTTTTTTTTGCCTTCCTCATTTTCATATTAAAAATAATGACTTACGCTTCTGTTTTACTACTTAATCTTGCTGAACCACTGGGGTAGAAAAAGGGCTTGTGACTAAGGGACTGAATGATGAATTTATGATACCCTTCTCTAGTTCTGGGTTCTACCACAAACTTCTTACATTGGGACTCTGAGGCCTGGATTCATCCCCCAGCTTTAATGCGTTTTCAAATGCTTGATGTCATTTCCCTTCAGAATTGGTGGCAAGAGCTGGATGTGTCCAAGGAGGTAATCTAGTCTGTGCAAGATTGGAACTGTTCTCTGAAGCTCCTATTCCTCTTTCTGACTGAAGAAAAAGAATTAAGTTACTGTGCATTTATGTACCTCACTAAGCTGCCTGAAGATAGCTGCTATGAATTTGAACCTATTATGTATCCATTTCCCTACCTGGAAGATGTCCTCGCTCATACCTCCTAGGAGCTGATAGGTCAGCAGACTGCTCTATCCCATTGCAGCAGTATTGGCCTTTTGCAGTACAAAAGCTACTCAGGATTGTATTGTTCTGAAAATCAATGGGCACGCGTGATTTTGCTGAGCATTACCTTTAGTGTAGTGGGACTGATTAGCACCTAAGTTTTAAGTATATATTATTACATCTGTTGACGTTGACTGAGATGTAATGTCTTGACATCTTTGGTTAATAAGCAGTCAATCTGAAAAGCAGTGCAAGGCAATACAGAGCCCTGAGAGATGTCTTACTTGTCAAGAGTGACAAATTGCCCTTTCTGATTCAAAGGACCAGCTTGCATGGCAGAGTTAAGTAGCTGCTGGAGAAAGGGGAGGAGAGCATGGGAAAAATAGCCTATTTGTTTAGGCCTTCCCCTGTATTTTTTTTTGTTTGTTGCTCTAAGTTGAAGCTCTTTGTTCTCTTTCATCTGAAACAACTTAACAGCAGGTTGAGAGGAGCAAAGCCTCTGGGATTCTGCCTCTCCCACTTCTCGTTCTTATAAACTGTTTACAGTCTCCTTCAGTTTTCTAGCTTTGTATGGAAAAGTTCAGTGGGTCAGCTTTCCCTTTAGCTTCATCCATCATTCCAGTCAATTAGAAATAGTTGAGGGCCAATTGCCCGGTCTTCCATTAACTGAGACACTTCAGATTGTTTAAAATAGCATAAAAGCCCTCTTTGTTGACCATTGGGCAAGCACTGTAGATTTCCCCATGATGGGCAGTTACCGCGTGGCTGAACAGAACCCCAGTGTGTCTTGCAGTACTTGAGGGATGAATATTACTACTACAGGCCTTGTCAGGGTTTTGATTCCTTCTCCTTCACCTCCGCCTCTTGCTTTCCCTGAAAGGTGTGATGCCTTCAGATGGTGAATTACCATGCCTGCTTGCAAAAAAAGCTGTTCTTTGTGGCTTTTCAAAACTTCTGTAGTTGAGGGGGTTTTCCAGTTTCTGAAATGTTCCTTTTTAACCTTGGTGCTTTAAAAGCTCTTGGCATTATTTGTTATTCGCTTGTCGTGTGTGTTTCTAAAGGACAAAGGAAGTGTGTAAGTGTTCAGGAAACAGTCAGTGCATTGTGGTGTGTGGCTGAGTTCATTCTGGTACCCCATGCCAGGACAGCCTGCTTTCATTGAAGGGTAACATTTTCCTTACGTTCTGATCTGACCAGCCTTAGAGTACAGCTTGTATGAGAGCTCTGATGGAGAGCTTGAAGCTTGTCATAGGTTCATGTTGTGTTTGGGTTCACATTGAAGTGATCTGCATCCATTGTATGTATACATACTTTTATATATTAACCATATTTTGTTTCTGATGACATTTAACTGGAGAAGTAGGCTTAATAAATGAAGATCAGTTTATCTGTAGCAAAGTAGATATTTATATATTCTTATCTTAAAATTGTTGTCTATCTTGCAAACTCTCCTTCCAGCATTGTATACTGCCTAGGTTTCAGTATGGGCTGGTCCATGTGTTTTTCATTGTTCCAGAGCCATTTTACCTGAATATGTCATGTGATCCCAGCTGTGCAGAAGTGCTCCCCCCGATTTTGTTGAGGCACTTGGATAGGTATGACTGAAGACCTGTTCTTGCTGCTGGAGATCTGGACTTTGCTCTGTTTTTCGAACTGGAGGAGTACAGCATGTGGCAGTCCTTGAACATAAGGCCTTCATGCTCTTCCAGAAGGTGCACTGCCTTGCAGTAGTTCAAGCAGTGCTATACGTGAGGGCTTACCTTTTTCTCTGTTCCTGAAGCATGATCTAAAATGAGTGAGATAGCCTCCTGAATACCTGCCTCTCGGATGATACGGGCTCAGTGTTGTGCATGTGCTAGTTAGCTTGAATCCCAGCTGTTGCACTACTGAGGTGCATAGGAAGCTTTCTGGACAAATCCAGGGCAGAGAGAAGAGCATGGATCTTCAGACAGTGGTGAAAGAAAGGTGGGTCTGACAAGGCAGGAGGATGTGACAGTAATCTGAGAGTCTTCAGCTGCTGGGGAGCTGGATCTTTTACTGGAGAAAGATCTGACACAAATACACCAAATTTGATAAATGCCACCGGTGGTTTTCTTCCTCTTTGATGTCCCATTGGGATACTAATCTGATGCAGATCTCAAGATAGACTTTTTTGACTGGTGTGTTCCTTCAAACTTGCCTTTTTTGTCTTCCTTTCTCCACATATATTCAGCAAATAAGAGCTTGAGGGCATGACTGAGCTGAAAGTGCAGACATAAGTTGGAAGGAGACCAGTGGGGAAGAAGGTCAGCCCAAGACTTGACTCTGACAAAACTGATGTTTGCCTGCTTTGCACTTATAAATAATCTCATGTTTTGCAAAGAGTGAAGCTTTAATAAGTAATTTAAATAAATAATAGTAGGAGGAGAGAGAGTCCACATTTAATTCAATTAACATTGTTGTCCAGTGCCATTAATTATGCCCAGACTTTTAATGTGTTCCATAGCTTTGTCTGTGCTGGGGTCAGATGAGGACAAGTATGTCCACTGGTGTAGAATCCAGCCTTTATGCTTTGTAAAAACCTTCAAATTTGATATCTGACGGTAGCCTGGAGTAAGCAGTAGTCTGAATAGCCTGCATTGCAATCTGCTGAACAAAGGGTGTCTCTGGGAGAATGGTGATTCGATGTACATGTTTTCAGTGTTTTTGAAGAGGGGCTATTTTAGTGGAAGTAATAATCTCTTTCAACTTTATATTATTTCCAGACTGTTTTAAATTGTTTCATAGGCAGAGAATAAAGAACTTTAAGACAGTAAACAAAGTAGGATGTCTGATCCTCCTGGGGGAGTTTATTCTTTTATTAAAAAAGATATAAAATAGCTACTTTGATGGAAATAGGTCTCTAGGAAATGAAATGGTGATGATTACAGAAGCTGTAGTATTCTAATGCAAAATAAGCCCTGGGAGATATGTGCCCTAAATGGTAAATCACTCTGGTTTTTAACAAAACAAGAATTGTTGTTTTACGAGTCTTGCTTATTTTACAAGGTATTTAGCTGTTTCATCTGCACTTAACTTTTACAGACTGGGGATAAATTGATTGTTGTTTTGCTTTTTAAATAGCTTGTTTTTTTTAAAGCACGCTAGAGGTGCAAGCACAGATCAACAGGATAGGATTCATTTGGTACTCAGAAAAGCAGGGAGAAAAGCCGTGACTACTGACACTGTATGCAATAACTGGCTTGGAATCTGTTCTCATAAATTGGTGGTGTTTTGTAATCTTCTTGGAAGGAGGCTAAGATTATTATTGGAATGGAACCTCATGGGTAATGCTTAGCAATTTTGAAGGGGATATCACCTTGAAATGTGTGTGTGTTTATTGTAAGGGAACTCCTGCAATTTTAGAGGGGCTGTGCGGATCCCTCTGGGCCATGAGGGCACTGACACCCCTCAGTGCCCCTGACCAGCTTCACACAGGGCTTCTGCCCAGAGACCTGGGAGCTCTGTTTGTTTAAGCTCAGCCCTGAGCCCTCAGCCCATGGTTTGGCTATGGTGAAGGACTACTGGTCTCCAGCTGAGCTGCAGCCACGCCTGTGCCTGGCCATGAACCCCATTGATCCAGACCCTGACCTCAGACCTGCCTTGTCACTGTGGACCTGCCTGGCTATCACTGGACCTGATCCTAACCCCGACCTGCAGATTTGCTTCCCAGGTTGACCTTGAGTCTCATCACCAGGTCTGCTTGGTTGGACCTGGCTGCCATCTCACGTCTGTCCTGCTTGCTTTGCTTGGGTGCTGTCGAAGTGGGCCTCAGCCGGGGAGGCCCATGCCTAGCCATCCAAAGGATTCCCCCCAGGGAGCTGCTGAAGCTTGGTGCTCCCTGTGACGTGATTTCTGTAGTTTAGCTGCTGTGCCTCAAGTGTTTCAAATGGAGGATCCCTGGAGGAGGAGGGAGTCAACCTGCAGGAACTGTCAAGGAGCCTGATGCTCTCCCATTGAAGAGGACTGGAAAGAAGCCCCCTTTAGATTTGGTCTTCCCAGATGCTTAGCTGATGACACTCATTGCTGTGGCATGGCAGATCCCTCTTGTGCTGGGAAACACCCTCTTGTTTGACAGTAGGGGAAGGACCACAGAGTCTTGGCTAGTGTGATAAGAAAGGAGGAACTGTCTGTTTGCTTTTGTTTTGAAAGCCTCACGAAGGTAAACGAATGAGTGTGTGTTATAAACTGGAATTACCTACCTTTAGCAGGCAGGGAACTACTGGTAGGATTATTTATTAGGGGTGTCATGTTCCAGCTCTATCTGGCAACTTGTGCTTTACTTCGAATAATTAGGCTTACCTGCCAGATGTTTGTAATCTGAGATGATGAGATGTATTTGGCAAAAGAAGGTCCTAAATACTGACTTAGACACTGAGCACAGAGGATGGTGGTTGAAAGGGGTAATGTGTCCCAGTTTCTGAAATTTGTGATGTCCTAAAATCCTTAATGATGGAAACTAAAAACAGATAACAAAATCTTTATATCTTTTCTACATTAATGTCAGCTTGTGACAACTCCAAGTTAGTGATGTGGAGAAAGTACTGGGTTTGGATATCAAAGAACCACCTCCTTAAGCTAATTCAGGGAGTTAACTGGATAATATGCAGTCTGGTTAGTTGTCTACGTTGGGATATTTACCTTGAACTTAGCAAGCTTTTATTTTTTCTAATGCTTAGGACAGTCACTTGCTGACAGCAGTTTTCTCTTGAAGGAATGAAGATCTGTACCATATCTCCCTGAATCTTCATTTTAGAAGCAGCCAGAGGATAAAAACTAGCACGGTGCTCATTTAAAGTCAATATGCTCTAGTTCGCAATTTGCTCGTGTTTAAGTGCCCAGCTTTAAAGGTTCCCTTTGCCCACAGGCAGTCTGAATACAAAGAGAGACTTTATTTTTTTCATAAAGAAAAAGTTTTGCAAAAGCTCAAAGAGCAAAATATTTCTTTCCACCTTCCATCTCCTCAGATTTGTTATCACAAAGCAGTTTGCCTCTGAAGAATCTAGAGGGGAATGAAGAGATGTAAATTCATGCGTTCACCTCAAGATGCAACTAGAAATGAGGATGATGGATTAGATACATGTATGTACATAACTGTGTGAGAGGAGTGAGAAGCTCCCACCTTGAAGCAGTTTCGGCATTCGATGCCTTGGAGATAACGAGGAGGTTTTACAGGGACATGGTGTAATGGAAAAAAATTTCTACAGTATAACTGGTGGCTTTGCTGTTGGCAAGGCTGGAGTTGCATGAAGGTGAATAGAAGTTCTGAGTCTTTACTGTATTGTAATATTGCATAAATTCTTCTGTTTAGAGGGAATTTTTACTGTGTGGTGAGGAAAAAGGAGTTGCAGTTAGAAAATAGTATCTTCAAGAAAAGTTAGACGGGATTAATAGATTTATTCCAGGGCCTAGTTTCCCTTCTGAAGATGTGGGCAGAAGACGCAGTGTGACATCTGAACCCTACCATAAAGGATTCTATGTGTATCATAAGTTATTGCCCATAATAAGAACTGCAGACTGGAAGGAGTTGTTTTCTTCAGGATTTCAGAAGCCTTATTCTTGATTGTAGCCTGAGTTATTCTGTGGTTTCAATAGAAATGGTGCCTGCTTGTGTCACCTCTGGTGGTCCAGCATGTGTTATCTTTGAAGGCTGTCCATGTTGGATTTTGACCGAGGTGATTGCCTGAGGCTTATTGTCATGTTCTTAGTTAATATTTGGGCTTACCTGAAAATAAAAGCGGCTGCCTTATTGAAGTTCCAGAATATCAGAATACACCTGTAAATAGAGGAAACTGGACAGGGACATCTCAGCTTGTTTCAAAGGAAACTACAGATCACACAAGGATTAAAATGACACTTTTCACTGTGGACCTTATTGAGTCTCCAGTACCCTGCTTGTGCTCAGCAGCATGAGGTCACTCATAAGAATACCGTCCTTCAGGGTTTCGAAAACATGGCACAGCAAAAGGGTCAATCCAAAGTTCATCACTGGGATAAAATGCAGTTTTTCTAAATAAAATGTTACAAAGCAAAATGTTCTAATTCCCTGGTGATGGAGCTGGTCACAGGTAGAGAATATTTAAACCTTTATGTAATTAGATTCAGCACCGGCATGGCAACAGTTTTATGCTAATCATTTTATTTTCCTGTGATGTGAAAAGGTATACTGAATTTGCCAGTGGTGTTTTCTTTAGGGAAAGTGCATTCACTTTGCGATTTAGGACTGTGTGCCATTGCTTTTCTTTTTATCCTTTTTCTAAAATATGAAAAAAAAAAAAAAAAGTGGGTGTCCGTGTGTGTATATATTCCTTAATAGAGGGTGTTCTTTGTGTGTCTGCTTGACAAGATGTGCAAACAGAAGCCCTGCTTTGGCTTTGAGGCCTGTGTAGCCCGATACCTTCAGGGCTTATAATGACATGAACAGTCTGTCATTTCTTTTTATGTAGTTGAGGATTCATAACGCTGGGGAAAAGTCTTATTTCTCAGTATGTAAGCCAGTTCTTTATTGGCCACTTGCTGTGAAACTTCTGAAATGCATTCATCTACCAAAGGGAAGCTCCTCTGATATCTGTGCTGAGACACACAATTGCATAAGAAAAAGGAAAATTCAGACGTTAGTGCTGACAAGAAGCAGAAGCATTCTCTTTGGACAGTATCCCTGCAAGAACTGGCCTTTGATCTATTTTCTTTCTGTTTATTGTTTCTTTACGTTGTCTATCTGTTATAAGTTTTAAATAAGCTTATAGCCAGTTAGATTTTACAGATTTAGCAAAGGGAAAATGTCAGAAGGGTAGCATTTCACGTAATTGATCTATTAATCTCTAGCTATCCATTTTTTTAAATTATCATTGCTTTGGACAGTTTGAGAAAGCTGTCATTTAATGACAGGTCTTGATGTTTTATAACTTTCTCTAGTCGGCAACCGAGTTTATCAAATGGAAATAAACTTTTAATGGTAAGATTCACTGCTCTGAAAGCCAGTGGTCCTGTTCACTGCAGAACTGAATGAATGTTTTTACAGACAAAAATTCCACTCCTCCTACGCTGGGCATTGAAGAGAAAGCTAAAAGCAAGTTTAAATATAAGTTAGTAGTCTGTAGTAGGTGGCCTATAAATGTTAAGTCCTTGATAGATGCTTCACATGATTTCTATTTACTGAGCTGATCCCAGTCATGCTACCATAGTTGCAGCATGCTTTTTTGTGAGACAGTAAATACTTCTTTCTCTGAATCTTTACTTTGAAGTTGTTGGGTAAAATGTGCTTTTCAGTTGAGAAATCTGAAATCAATAGAACAGTTATGCCATGATAGTAGAAGTTAAAAGTTTTTGTTTTTTTTTTTTTTACTTCTTTAGGAACAAAGCCCCAGTAACCAGACATCAATAGCAATGATGCAAGAGCCTCAAGAAATGGTGGAAGAGACAGTTACTGTGGAGGAAGACCCAGGCACTCCTACTTCCCATGTGTCTATTGTCACTTCTGAAGATGGAACCACAAGGAGAACTGAAACCAAGGTGAGAGGTGAATAACCAATGTGGAAAATGGCAAAACACCACCTAATCACAAAATAAAAATAGTAGGTAGTAGCACGAGGGATGACAATCATGCTGTTGTGATCCTCAGTGATTTTGAATATTCTGTTTGCCAGCAAAGCTGAGTTCAGGGCTTTTTCAGTTTTACCTCTATGTAGTTTGCAGTAAATTACTTTTGCAGCTGGGGAAAATGTGCTTGGGAATGTGTCTTCAAATTAGTTATGAGCTGTAATAACAATATGTGGTTATACATTGGATCTTTTAGAACAAGAAACATTTTTAATAACCCCATAGCATTTAAATTCCGCAACAATCTCGTGCATGTAATTTTACTCCTGATGCATGGGGAAAACTGGGTGTGGTCTCAAGTGACCTGTATCTCAGGTTTGGCTGCATTACAGGTATTGCATAGGTTCTAATTTTCCTAAAGTCTTTTTTGTTCCCTCGTGTAAGATAATTTTGCAGTCTCTGTTGAGCAGGTGCTGTATGTTCATGGCTGCTGTGCATGCTTTCCAGTACCCCTGGAGCCTTAATATGCCTTGTCATTTGGGTCTAGGAAGTTGAGCTGAAATCTTTGTTAGATTTTGGTCTTGTGAAAGATAAAGGCTGGTTACCTTTTTAATAACTAAACAGCACTAATTAAAAGAAAAAGACTGTCCAACTGCTTTCTGTGTTAAAAGGAGTTGATCAGAGGTCACTGCATAAATCAGTGGTTATTTTTACTGGCGTTCCAGAATTGTAGTCCTCTAAGATATCTGTCGAGGACATCGGATCCTCAGGTTGGAGTAAATGAATGTTGATTTCCTGAGGTCAGTGGGCCTGCACACACTAGTATAAACTGAGTATCTGGTTTAATATTTGTTGCAATTAGTTGGAAGATAAATATAACTGGCCTATTTTCTTATTGTTGGAAGGCGGTGGAGTTCTTAAAATAAAAATAAAATGACAAAAAAAAACCCAGCACATTTTGATTAGCTCTTCAAATAATCTAATGTATTTAGTCTGTGACTTGTTTGAAATAAATGCCATTTTCTTTCTAGTGGCAGCAACAACAACTGTTATTTACAGGAAGGAAGTGATAAAATTACAGTGATGATGGACACCATTTTATATGCTCTAATAGTAGTGCATAGTTTTAGGAGACTGTAAGTGCAGCTATGCAACGGAATAGAATGTTAGCTACGATGGTAAAAATAGAGGGGAGGCCATGCAGTGGTCCCTAGATAATGAGACCATGTGGAATGAAATAGTTTGTCTGAAATAGTCATGCCGCTGATAAAGCTGCAGGTTTGTCATAGTGTTAAAAGGTGTGATTTTCTCTGTGTGGCGTACCTGCTATTCTTCCACCTTCCCACAGAAAAGGACAGTGGCGGCTCCAAAAACAGGCATTGTATCTGCATATGGGGGGGGGGGGGGGGGAAATACCAGCAACCCTAGAGCTACTGTTCCATTTCAAAGAGCAAGTCTTTCTTCTGTTATTGTAGTTCATTCCAGGCACTGAAGTGTGTCCAGAATGGGGGGACAGTACATAGCTGTCTTGCTCTGCATTTCTGTTGTTTCAAATAATGCCACTAACTTAAACTTAAATATTGTCTAGAGGTGCGTTCTAGTATTTCAATGTTAAAAAGACCAACTCTTAAAAAAAAATTACAAAAAAAAAAAAAAACAAAACAAAAAAAAACCACAACAATGCAGTCTTTGAAAATAGTGGTTCTGAAATGTTAAAACAGAGATGGGGTTGGCTTAGCCCAAATTCTGTGAGAAGAGGGGCCATGAGTTTGCTGAGGTGGTTATGTCTCTGAAATGGTTTTGTTTTGACTTTTCCTTGCTGTGATAATACGGCATAGATTTAGCAGCTCTTACATATCAATCTGAGATCAGAAAATTTATTTAATCACATTGGTCTTCAACTTTTTTTTTTTTTGGTAGGGAATATGTAAATGAAAACTGTTGTCACTGAGGTTTAGTAGCATCAGTTAAGTGTTATGGAGTTGACTGTCATTGACTTATTATTTCTTGTAATAGGTATCATCATATTGCTTTCATAGGCCATGCTATTATATATGAAAGCCTCACAGAGAAAATTAAGTTTCCTGGTACATCTGTGCAGTGGCAAAATTCTGACCTTGCTGCTCCGATGAGTATGGTGAAGGAAAGCATTTCTCTGGGATGAGAAATAAAAACACGTCTGTTGGGCACGTGCTGTGTAATAGTAGGATCTTTGTTGAGCCCAGAAACTACTGTTCTCTATGTCTTTGCCTGCTCCCTCCCAAAGTAAAACAAAAGAAAACAAAACAAAAAAAACAACCCAATGCCCCCCACCTCATCCCCCCCAAAACCCCCTAAACAAACAAACAAAAAAACCCCACATGGGTCTGGCCTTAATTTTAGTGTGCGGGTCGTTTTATACTTGTAAAGGAGCAACATTGCCTATAGTAGGAATCCTCACATCTATTTTCAGTAATATCTAATCTGTTATTTAATAAGGGTAACGTTTAAAGTTGAGATGGTCACACTGTGTTCCTTAAATATTAGGGGGGTTAGGTTTATGCTCAGCTTTTATTTTATTTTGAGCTATCAGTTAAATCAAGATGGTTACCACAACATAGAAATAAAGGTTTTTATGCTCTACATTGCTGTATTTTCTCTAGGCTTCTTTGAGGAAGGCTTTAAAACCTATTTTTATTACCTCTGCAACCAGAAGGCTCTACTAGACAGTGCTAGTCACAATCTCCAGCATATTTGCCTTGCAAAGAAAGTGGCTGAACCAGATGCTTGCTCTGACAGAGTAAATAATACAGGTCATGGTTTTTAAGAGCCAGATAGACCAGAGATGTTTTCCAAATATATGCTTTCTTTGCTAGATAGCTTATATGGGGATTTGTCAACCTAATGCCATTTAGTATGCATTCCTGGATTCTTCAAAAGAAAATTGTAATTTATTTTTACTAAACTGTATGAATCTTTAGCTTGCTGGAGAATGATGCCTCTAAAATTCCTCCTCTAGAAATGAAGCATAGCAAAAGCTGTAAACATGAATGCTCCTGTATGCTTTTGTTCCTTTATTACCCTTTCCCCTGTTGTTTCAAAACCATAATTTATAGAGGTTTTCTTCAATAGTGTATTAAGTAAACAACCTTAATCTAGAAGCATTGACAGTTTTGCCATGCTTTTCCCCACATCTCTGAAGATAAGTGTAGCAGTGAAGCAGGAAGAAGGCGTAATACAGAATTTAATATTTGACATATTTTAAATAGAGAACATCTTCTTTTTCAAAATGAGATATCTCTGAGTAATATTCCCCAAACTGTTATTCTCTTAGTACTATACTAAGCCCCTACATACCATTCACCGCACAAAAGATGTAGCAGATAATACTTCATTTCAACTTCATAATCTCTCTGGAAGTCAAATACCTATCATGCTAAAACAGTGAAAGTCACCTTGGGGAGAGGCTACCCCTTCTTGCCTGTCGGCTGGAGCGCTGCCATGTGTTAAAGGGGACCTGTTTGTAAGTGGCTGGAGAACTCAGTAAAGCAAATTAAATGTGTGTGTGCTTGCGTTAATGTTTGCTTTTTTCTTTCTTCAGACACCTTTTATTTTTGTCGCTGAAATGCTGAAAGATTGGAGAGATTTAGGTCACTTCTATTCATTGGAAATTATGTTTTATGGTAAACTGTGAAACTAACCTGCATACAAAGTTGTTTCATTTGTACTCTATCCATTTGCCTTGTGCTTTCTAATACTCAGCAAGGCCAGATCTTTCCTAATTGTCATGAAATGCTGCTCCCATTTCTAGCACCAGTGATGGGGAAGTGCTTGTGACTGAAACTCTTCAGTTGTGGTGGTGCCAGCTACCTCAAGATGCAGTTCTTTGAAACTTTGTAGAAAATTCAAGGGAATTAAGTAATAGAGCAGGAGTGGATTTCAGCTGAGGTTGAGGGCCCTTTCAAAATGTAAAATATTAAGCTTAAAATTGAAGGGGAGAAATTTGATCTGTTGTTTTGAAAACCCACGGGGTGAGTTCTTACACAGCATTTAATAGAAAGGTAATAGCTTCAGTCTGCTTGGGCTGATTAATTTTTACAGTCTATAGTTCAAAAATGAGCCCTCAGAAATGTCAGAATGTTTTTACTCTCCTGCCTTCCTTCTCATCTGTTTTTTGTTTTATGACATAGTTTTCACAAAATTTTTAGCCCTGTCAGCTTTTATAATGTGTTTATCACTTTTTATCAAAAAAAAAAAAAAAAAAAAAGACAAAATAAACCAACCTCAGTAACAAAATGGAGAGCAAAATTGTAGGTACTGGTTAAGGTGACCGCATTTGACTATGATAGCCCACTTCAACAGAAATCTCAGTACTGTCTTTCTGCCTCTTGAGTCTCAGCACTCTGCAGTTTCAGGGATCTACTTGTACCATTTGCACGTGCATCCGGTAAGTTCAGACATTGGATATTTTCATGTCTGTTCTCCCATCCTTCAAGGCAAATAGAAGGATGAGGGACAGAAAAATACAGAAGCCACTTCAAATGTGTGAATATTTCCTTTGTGGTCTGTTGACAAATGTATTTCCAGAAATAGAATTCGTGAAAACATTATCATGGGGCCTGTAGGGGAATTATTTAACAGAATAATTGCTATCTTGGGTGGGAGAACGACGGTAGGGTCAGTATGCTTGACATGTACTTATATTCTGGGGTGGGGAGAGCAGCGATGAAAGCACTGACTTGCAGCCTTATAGGATTTTGGTTGCAGAGGGCCTGAATAAGTTGATATATTGGAACTTTTTTTACTGTGGTTGAAACAATAATATAGTTTACAGGGAATAAAAAATTGCAAATATATTTTAAGCATACACAGACAACCTCTTCATGGGGAAGTAATCTGAAGCTTTTGTCTGGTACTCTGAGATTGTAGCATTGAAACAATTGAGCACCTTTGATTTGTAATCAGGCTAAAAAACCTCTTTAAACCGGTTTTCTTTAGAGATGGAAAATAGAGGAAGTCAAATTACACTTTCTCGAAGTAACTTGTATCTCTGAATTTTTCATTAGAGCATGTCTGTAGTGAGCAGTTCATGCTAATAAATCTTTCTCAAGATTGGGTGCATCTGGAGGATCAGGTGTCTCTCTGATAAGACAGTCTGCTGGGACTCCCATTCGGAATAGTTTCATTCTCTCTGGCTAATGCATCAGTATTAGGAAAACCACAAAAATTTTGGGAGAGAAGATTACTGTGCAGTCAGTTGCTCAAAACTGCCTGTGTGTAAGAAATACAAATGAAACACTCCCTTGAGCTAGATTTCCTGAAATGAAGATGTTTGGTTGTTGGGGTGTGGTTTTTTTGCTTGGAAACCTAATAAACAGACCTTCCTCTGTGTTCTGGATAATTGCTTCCCTTTATTGTCCTGTGGGCAACAAAGTCTGTTTATCATATGATAAATCTTCTTACTCAATGCCTACCCCTGACAAATGAGGCATGAGTACAACTACTCCCTCTCTCTCAAAATATAAAAAGACTCAGTTTGATTGCTCACTGTAACACCTTTAGCATTACTGAATGCTTTTATGCTATGAGAAATGTGTACTTTCATGCTTGAGTGAAATGTTCCTTTTTATGTGTCTGACAAGGGGATTTTGCTTGTCCATGTTCTTTCCACTCATTAATAGGGGCCGCATTCAGAAAATAAGAGGTGAAGCTGTGCTAAGATCGTTAACTTGTTATGTGTGCTGGCTGGCACAGTGTCTCTTCTTGACTAGCCACAGCCATCAAAAACTTGTCTGTGCTAGTCTTGAAGACAGGAAAATAAGGCAAAATGGGAAAAAATTGCAGATTTATCTCCTGCATTCTGTATTGGTCATATTAAAAAAAAAAAAAAAAAAGAAACACCTCTGTAAATATTGTACAGAGTACCACAGCATGGTGAAAAACTCATTAAGTGTAACTGATAAGTCACAAATTGTCTAGGAATTGATTTTCAAATTGTTCTGAAATTCCGCTTTCTTTTTTTGTATACATGTACTAAATATTGGTAGACAATTGTCCTTGCTGTAGTGTTTCTGCATTGTGTTACCTCATCCCGTACAACAACAGAACTGATGCTCCAAAGGAAAATTAAGCAGTCAAAAATGAGCAAGAGTCCAGAATTGGCAGTAGGAATGCTGAGTGAAGACATACAGCAGTGATGCTTCCACTGCAAAGCCTTTGTCCAGAGAACCTGCAGATCAAAGCTTTGTTCCTTCTTTCATGCTATTACTGCAGCCAGACATGATATATTAGGTATCTTGCATTACCTGATCTTGACAAATTTATGAAAAATCGCACATGACAAACTGTGTGTGTATGTATGTCAACATATGTTTTGAAAAGCAAAACACAGAGGTAGATGTAAAATATCTGACCCTGTCGGATAGTGCTGATAGAAGGGGCTTTGTGAGATTATGCAAGTACTCTTCTTGGCATCTAGAAAGTTTCCTCTTTGTTCCTTCCTGGGCAAAAGTATCAATTTCTGAATCATCAAATTGTTGAAATGCTACCTTACTTCCTGTTATTCCCATTACGGGTTCCCAAATTGAAGAATGCAAAGGCCCAGCACTTTGCTTCCTATTTTGCCATGGCTTTGCAAAACTCATGTATTTCAGGCCTGAGAAATGTTGCTACTTCTACTCTTAAAAGATCACTTACCAATATACTACTTTCAATAAAACTATGGTTTCAGACTTCAGTAGGAGAATACTGAACTGTGGTGCCTTGTGTATATCCACTTTACAAAGAGCTACTGTAAGCTATGCCAGCTCTTTTTCTTCTCTAAATGCTGTCTGGTTTTATAAATGCCATGACAGTAGTTGTGCTGATAACCAACTAGAAAGTAGAAGGATTGTGTGCAGGTAATAATCAAAAATAGCTGTTGGATTCTGTCATGAAATAAATGTTTGGGTTCTATTTAGTTATTAAAATATGTGTCCTGGGTGGAACAACAGGCTGTAAATCAATGTCTGCTCCACCGTAGATCTTCATGGGTGGCAGGGGGGCCGCCCTGCTGTCTCACCACAGGACACAGGGGGGTCTCTGCTCCGGCACACCTCCCCCCCTCCTTTCTTCCTCCGTTCCTCCACTGACCTTGGTGTTCATGCAGCTGCAGCAACTCCTCCTCACAAGTCCCACTGCCCGTCACCACGTCCCTTCTTAAATACGTTATTGCAGAGGTGCAGCCGATTGGCTCAATTTCCCAAACAGAAGTGGAGCTGGGGGAGCTTCGAGAAGCTTCTCACAGGGGGCCGCCCCGATAGCCCCCTCCCCTGCCACCAAAAAACTCCACCACTCACTCAACCCAGGACAATATGTCCTTAAAAAAAAAAAAAAAAAGGGAAAAAAAAAATGGAGGCATGAAAGCTAGCATCTTTCCTGATATTTCCTTGCAAAGGGAATCACTTTGGGTTGAAGAGGAAAATTCTTTCAGTTCTAAGGTCATATTGATACCTGGCTATGCTTTATTCAGCATCATGATGCTGTTTATTTGTGCTGTTGGTGGAGAGCTGTTTGTGCTGCTTTCAGTCTTGCAGGATTTCATTACTTCATTAGGCTGAAGTATCATTTGCTCACAGATGTCTCTATGAAAAGAAATGCCGTTTGGGTGGATCTTTTCTATTTGGGATTTTTGTGTGAAAACATCTGTCTAGAGGACATGTCCGGAGCTGCTTCGTAATTATTTTGTTTTAGCAGCAGCTTGGCTAATCTGGTGCCAATCTAAATGTTTAAATCAGAGGCTATAGGTCAAAATATCTATTTGAATTTAAGGGCCACTGAGCAATCCAGGAATACGTTATAGTTACTGTTTCTCTTGATGTACGCATTTAATTCAGTCGCTAACATGAAGAGAAGTGTCATTTACTGATGCTTATTTAGCTCTATAATACTTCAGAAACCCAAAATATCTCTTAACAATTTTGTTTTGTGTTCCTTCCCTCCCTGTGTGTAATATTCTCTGGTGGATTGAGTCTCCCTTTCATTTTTGTGGGTGTGCTGTTTTGTTGCTCCATTGGATTTTTTTACAAAGGGCTGAAAGTCAGCATTTACTGGGGTTGGTAACATTTTTTAGGTTAAAGTATCTTCATTAGGGTTAGGGTAACCAAAGATAGATTGGCTGCTTCTGGACTTCTTACTCTCCCCAGAGTGACCAGCAAGAACTCCTTTGGAAGACAGTACAGAAGTTGATGGACCCCAGATAACAACCAAAACAGAAGGTCCTTTGCTAGTTTGTAAATAGTAGTGGCTGTTGTCTGGCACTCTTATACAGATTACCAGACCTTTCCCATGATGGCAGAACATTCTTGGAAACTCTTGATGAGTCCTTGTTCTTACCCTTTAGCAAGAAAGCCTGAATACAAGCGCCCTCTGGACATTTACCGTTTCCAGTTTTTATCAGTTGTGTGAAATAGTCTAATTCTATCTGTGTTGAAATTATCTTTTCTTCCTATAAATCACATTTAAAGATGTACTTGTGTACAGATTTTTCTTTAATGTTTTAAACAATCTTGTCCAGCCCAGTATGTTTAGGGTAGTTGCAGCTACAAAAGCTGTGTGGTGTCAGTGTTTGTTATTGCAAACTTGTTAATCACCAAAATAATGGCATGAAGACAAAGACCTGCTGAGCTTGTATGGTGATGGTCAGATGTAAGCATATCTTAAGAGAAAATAGTTGTGTTGTGTAAAACCTTGGATGACATAACTTTCCTGTTTTGAGACCACGGTTTCCTAAATATTACTGCCAAATTTGAACTCCATCAGGTTACACAATGGTACAAACTTGATCCAGATTAGGCAGGAGCATATAACTATCTTTCTGTCAAACTAGAGAATGTGACATATTTATGCTAATTGTGGGAGGACAGGCTGAGGCTCCTCAACATCATGAAGTTTGCTCTAGGAAAGATGCTTCCTGAAGACGTTTTGCACAGATTTGGTGTGATGACTTTGCACTGCTTCTACATGCTGTTTTATGGCTGCAGTGTTTTTGATTTGGTAGTAAGAGCCCTAGAGTACACTTAACTCTGGGACTGTGACCTGTCTTTTCAGCTTTTTAGAGAAATATTTTCCCACTATTAAATCCTAAACCCAGTAGGTAAACTCATGAGCACACAGCGCTTCCATTCAACAGGCATGTCACTGTAGTATGCTGTGATGCTCTCACCCCATATTACTGCTCTACCTCCCCATATGTCTCATCAAATTGTGCAGCAAGGAGAAAATTAACGTATTTATTCACTACTACTTCACAGGTTACCAAAATGGTCAAAACAGTCACCACCAGAACAGTGCGTCAGGTGCCACTTGGGCCTGATGGCCTGCCAACAATGGATGGCTCATCTCCCATGGGCAGCTACACAGATTCAATAGACAGAAGGTACATGAAGAATGGGGAGCGGTACATCACACCACAAGCATCATCCACGTTAACCAGGTCTTACAACAGCTACAACGATTCTTACCCTGAAAGCCACGAAGGCCAGTATCGCCCTTATATCAGTCATGATGGTTATGGAGATCTGTCTGATAACTATGGCAGCTTGTCTCGTGGTGTCAACTACCGCCCTCGCTATGCCTATGTGCCAGGAAACAGTTACAGGCCAGACGATGGTAGCTTTACTTTGCCAAGCAGAAGGGATAACTACGGTCCTGTTGCCCAACCTCAGGTGCCAGTGGGTAGCAATGTTGACTTGAACCGCTCCCAGCCAGAACGCTTCCAGCCAGAGCCCTATGGACTGGAAGATGATAACCGCAGCCTTGGAGTAGATGATGAAGGATATGAACTGGATCCTGATTACTCCACTGTAAACCGGAGGACATCTGCAGGTGTGCCAGAGAGAGGAAGACCTCACAAAAGAAGGTAAAAGCCATTTGTTTTTCACAATGCTAATCTGCAGCTGTTTTGCTTATTTGAATGTGTACATTTGAACTCTTAATGCTCCAGTAAGTTCCAGGTAGAACCAATCAGTGCTCAAGACCCTTTCACTATGGTTCTGGGCTGCTTAGTTTAGGTTGAATTTAGAAAGAAAGAGATAGTCTTATAGAAGGAGGGCTAAGGTACTTTTTTTCTTTTTCCTAAAAAAGGAGTTGTGACTGTGTTGTGTTTGTCCCAGAGCCATCCCACACTAGGAAGGTGAAAAGAGAGGTCTCTGATCTGTGAGACTTCTGACAGTTCTGGTTATGTGCACAATCTGCCAAACAAAAACTTATAACAGCTGGCCTGGGTTGCTGACAAGCTGATACCTGGTGGTGAAGGGATCCTTTGTTACATAAAAGCTGTCTTACAAGGTGTTCGGCAGCCTCAGCTTCTGATCCTGTGCTAACCACAGACCCTCAGGTGCATAACCAGGTTGTGCTGAACCTCCCTGAAGTACTTCAACCTTTTGTTAAACCAGATCATTACTTTTCCTGTGCCTATATGAAAGGGGGTTAAGAGCATCTGTGTTGCACTTAATGTAACTGAAGTGACCAGTCACAGATTACTTCTGGTTCAGTTCCCTTTCCAAGAGATGTTCTATTTTATGCCATGTTTTCTGATATTAGTTGTTTATGCTCGGCTTGCAGCTCTCAGCTCTTGCATCTGGAGAAAAAAAGAAACAAGCTTGGGATGAGAGACTTATTACTTGGCTAAAAAGCCATCTTCAGTGTATGAACCTGAAAAACTTGTACACTTTGTTTTCCAATCACCATATAAACTTTCATGTGTGCCTGCATGAAATCATGTTTTGATATTAATTTAGTTCTCATTATTTTCCTTTTAACTTAGTTTCCAGAGATGTAAAGAGAGTCTGGAACTCATCTGCCTCTGAGTGTAGATGGTCTTTAGACTTAATACTTCTGACTGAAGACTTCACTTCATCAGCAGTAGTTGTCAGTGGGATTTGGGTAGGCCTTTTCCCTCACTTGTCTTGGAGCAGTCATACTTGGAGATGTTACGTCATTCAGAGTTCCATTCATACTTCCATAGCTCTACCCTTCTTCACATTTCTGGTAGTTCATTTTAAAACTAAATGGAATCAAGCACCTGCAAATCATTACCTATATTAAAAAAAAAAAAAAAAAAAAAAAAAAAGAGAAAGGTATGGAGGCTATCTCCCAGAATCCCCTTTAAGTCACTTGTCACATCTTTGATCTTGCAGGCTTACCAACCAGTGAAACTACATCAACTTTTTATGGGGATAAAGGGAATATCTGCAGCCAGTGAGTGACAAAATATTGATCAATCTATCAGACTTTAATTGGTGCTCCCCTGAATCTAAGCAAGTTTACAGTTCTTGTTAAAAACAGTCATGGAGCAGTGCTTTTAAATTTTCATTAACAGCTTTCAATCTGTATGCGCAATGAATAATTAAATGTATTCTAAGAACCTACTTATTTGCATTTTTAAAGTTTTTTGGTTTTTATTTTTAAACATCCCTTTGATTTATTGTGCTTTGCGGTTTGGATAGGCCCAATTCACAATTATTGAAGTTTCTTCTGTTGTGAGGTTTTTTCCATATTTATTATGATCAAGAGTCTTTGACAAGTAATTAGCCTGACTGTGGCAGCAGACTTGAGCTGGTGAGAACATAAGAAGATTGTATGAGGGACTCTTCAGAAGTAGTTACTTTTTGACATTTCAAGAAATACTTGAACAGTTCAATAAACCTGCATTTCAGATATGCTACTGATCTGCAAGAAACTTAAACACTACAAATAGTGCTTTGTACTAGATGAGGGTAATTACTACTTGATTATTCCTCTCTAGGTTTTTTTAAAATAACTTATTCCTTGGGATAATGATTAATGGGGTAAATTGATGGCACTTTTGATTTCAGAAAGTTTATATGTGTAGAGTAGGTATAATAACTCTGCTAGAAGCTTTTCTATATCACATGGACTTTCAGCTTGGGCATCTTCGTCATGTCGCGAGCGGAATTCTTCTGTTATCTAACTCGCTGTGGAAACTTAAGTTATTCTCTCATTTTATTCCCAGTAAGGGCTGCCCTCATTTGTTTGTAGTTTAAAGGTAGAATAAGGAACCTAGCTGTCAGGTCCTAGTTTTCATGCTGTCCTTCCTGTCTAATGACTGAATGGAGGTTTTTCATCTGAATCTCTAGGAATGAGTTTCATCCCCTATGTGATAAGGAGGCAACCCAGCTGTGTCTGGAGGGGATCCTAGTGAAGGGGATTACAAGTACAGATTGTTCTTTCCATCCCTTGCCTATTCGATTTGATCACAGAGATAATCACAGAGACAAATATCTACCGCGCTTTCCGTCTGACATCACCAGCCTCATTTTAAGCTACTTACATGAAATTTTAAAATGGGGAATATTGTGCCTCCTCACAAACATTTACAAATCCAGATAAGTGCGCAAAGGCAAATGTTCCCTCTGTTGTCTCTTCAGTGCTTGTGGCTGGGTTGGTTTGGTTTTGGTTTTGTTTATGCTGAGTCCCTGCTGTAGGATATATTATTTTCTGCAAGAAGAGTACCTGGCACTGAATGTCCTTTTCCTCAGCTTGTGCTCTGGTTTGGATGCATAATAAATTGGAGTGAAAGGCATTTGGGATGATACTGATTTAATATTACTCAAATTTACTCTTGAAGGTATTCACACATCTTCAGTTGGGTTTATGCCCTTTTTTCCTTCATTTGGTAAGTCGTCTTTATTAGAAGGTGTTTTATTATAGTCTTTAAAAATATGTAGTCTTATGGTGTAGCTAGGTGTTTTAGATACAGTCCTTTTTGAAAGAGAAGCAGGAAGTACTCAATTTTTTTATTCATAAAAAACATCCCTACTATTATGTGAATGTTTTTTTAATCATTAAATTGAAGCTAGCACAAATGAGCAGGGAAAAATGGCAAGTAATAATTCATCTTATTTTTTGAAATTATCTTCTGTTCAAATTCTCATTTCTTTCCTCTGTGGTAATTTCTTTCCAAAGTGGATCACTGCAGTTTGCACTTGTACTAGCACTCATGGGACTTCTTTTTCCCTAGAAACTTTGGAGCAGCTATTGCCAGTGTTACTATTCCAGACGAGACAGGATATGAATTTTTAATGTTGACTAAATCAACAACAAAACAGCTTTCTGCTGTTAAATTTTCTGTGACAGAAGCCTGATCTAAGAGACTGAGACTATATTTGGTGGTGACTTCATGGTCCAAATTATTATTACCAGGAAACAAGACAGATTTTAGGTTAAATAACTGTAGTACTAGGTTTCTCATACTTATGTATATACAGTGCAAGAATATTGATATCACATACCCATTAGTCATATTTTACTCCTGTTCTGGGGGGATGGTGGTGGTGTTGCTGTTGTTGTTTTTAATTCTGAACTAACTTCACCCATTTCAAGTGTGGTCTCACAGCAGCTCCCATGCAGACATCCTTAAGACTATCACTGGTATCGCTCGTCTCTGGTTTAATGACCAACCATAAGTGTAATACCAGGGTGTAGACAACATGGGGATGTTGTCTAGTTTGGAGCAGGAGTGTATCGGCATGCCTGGGCAGAATGGGCTGTAGTTAAAAATGCAGTCAGAAAAGATTCGTGGGGGTTTATTTGGAGCAAAAGAGTGACATATGGCTAAGTTTTCTATGGCAGTCAGCAACTTGAGTCAACTCATCCATTAGCAGCTCTTAGGTGGTTCCAGTCAAGGGGATTGCAGTGTTCTAACCATATAGCCCATAACTCAGACTTGTCTCAGTGTAGAATCCAGTCCAGTATTGAATCCTCTTGTGCATCCTCGTCTCGGGAAATAGAGGCTTGCAAAATTAGAACCTAATTCTGCAGAGTCTTTAGATTTTCTCTTCAATGATTGGCACAAAGTTCCCTACTGAAATCCCAAGCCTTTCTGGTCTTTTATCCTAAACAGATACCAGCTGCAAACTGTGATGAATGTAACACTTGTATAAATTGCTGGGGATTAAATCTGTAAATCCTTCACCTGTTTACTCAAATGTGTCTATGTTGAAGCCACAAGGAAGATGATAAATCCACAAGCTTTCTCCCAGTTTTTATCTATGCTAGAATGTATTTTGAGACCTGAGACAGGTGATTAGTGAGACCCATGGCATCCTAAAAACTCAGCTGCCTTGCTACAAACAGATGGAAGGCAAGATGCTTGTAGTCAGCAGCTCTGGCATACTACCAAATCTCTTCAGTCCCAAGAGTAAAGAGTTCTTGGCCTCCTGAGCACAGATGACTGTATCTGCTGAAGCTCTCATTAGTCCTTCTTCCGTGTCAAGTGGCTTTCCTTTCTAACGTAGCTGCTCTGCTGGTGTGAAAGTGAAAAACTGCATTTGGCCCCCACTGGTCTGACTCAGGAAGGTAATTCTTTTACTCTCTGTATCTAAGCGTGTTGCTGATTTTACTCATTTACCTTCAGAAACTGAGTGTATTTTAACTCCCTGATAGATGCTTGCTTTTGATTTCTTCACTCTTCACCTAGTCTGAGCTTCTCTGGCCTCCATGCCCTGGGTTGTTAGAAGTCACTTACGGTTCAGAGCCTGTTTCCTTGAAGATACTTTACTTCTGCTGTGGGAATGGGGCCAGCAATGTGTGCTGTATTCACCACTTCACCACAGAGCAGTAGCTGGTGGGTTCTAAATGCTCCCCACCACCACCTGTGTGATTCGTCCTAAACTGCCCACAGCACTCAGAAATACACCCTCTTCCCTGCAGTGTGGAACACTCGGCATCTTCCCATAGCCTGTTCTACGTCAGCTCTGTGTCCTGGGGATTTCCTCAGAGAGGGATCATCAAAAGCAAGGATCTTCAAAGCCTATTGGCTGTCTTTGGTGCGTCGGAAGCTTTGTTTCGGAACAACAGAAGAAAAAACTCGTTTTTAAAAAAAACTGTGTTAGAATAAGTAGCAAATTGGAATGTGATATTCCTTCTTTTTTCTTTTTTTAATGACTGATTCTTTACTTCAGGTATTCTCGTTCATATTTAATAACTAGTGATAGACGATTTTTAAAAATACAGTTACGTTGTTACGAGAGTTACATGGTGCTCTCTCTTGTCATGACAGTGTTGCAATTTAAAGTCCTAATTCTGAAGTTTTATTTTGGGCAAAGGTAACCACAGAGCTTTGCAATTTACCAAGTCAAGCAAGCAACAGCTGTGCAGAGGGAAATTATTAAAATTAATATTCTGCTCCTTTTATGCAGTCAATAAGAATTTAACATGAGGATGAGTTTGAGAATGTTTGTTTTAATGCTGGTTGTCCCAAATTTAAATATGTAAAACCAGAATTTTGTTTGAGGAGTAGTTAAGGGGTTTTGTTACTACTTCTGCCCTGTGTATATACACAAAAGTAAATCTTTTCATTGTTGTTACTTTCTTCTTGGAATGATGGAAACAGCTTTGTTCTGTAACAGAAAATACAACAGCTGTCCAGACATTGTAAATTGCTGTGTAGAGCAAGTACTGAATTATACATACACAAATAACTACATTGATAAAAGGATTTCTTCAGATTCATTCTGAGTTTTGGATAGTGGCCCATTTTTATCCTTTCATTCAGTTTATAGTTTAGAACAGCAATTAAAGCAACCTAAAGTCGGTAGAGGTGCTTTTAACATTAAGAGCGTTAATTGTACAAGACCAAGTTCAGTCTCCACTTCCAGTTGTTCTTCTCCCCAGAGTCTAGTTTAATTAGCAGTCCCTTCAGGAGAACAGCAAGCTACATTTTCTTTCAGAGTTGTAATGGTCTATACTTCCTTCAGCATGACATCAGAAATTGTTTAGTAACATCAGTCAGTGTTTAAAATAAAAGTTTTTAAGAATCATTTTGTAACAATTAAAACTACTTGACAGAGATTGGCTACTATCTCAGTACTGTAGTTATCTGTCCAGGAAAAAGCAGTGAGGCCAAAAGCTGCTGCTGTTTTTTAAAAAAATACATATCTATATTATATATATATAATATGATTATATAATATAATATGATATATGTTTTATATGTATATATAAAAATAAGTCAGTTTATGTTAACAACTTTTAAGAGAAGTATTAGAGGGAAGGGAGGATAAAGAAGAAAAATCTTCTAGACTTGAGGTTTTAAACAGTGGAATTAGTTAAAATATTGATTCAACTCCCCATTGGGTCACCTCAGCTCTTTGTCAGCTGGGTTAGTGAGCTGGTGTGAGCCTTTGGGGCAACGCTGGAGAGAAGGTAGATTGCAATGTTGGAAGTGTTTGCAGGAGTTCATAACTGCTAGGTGCAAGTTGCCTTATTGCCCTGTGGGTTTAGTCACATATAAAATTGAAGAATATGTGACCAGTGGGTCACTGTGCAAGCTTCAGATTTCCTTTTGTACTTCGCTTGAGGATTTAAATATTATCTCACAGATGAGTGCACTGCACATGGACTGAAGCTCCCCTGCACAAACTACGCGTGTTCTGGAGGATGAAATGTGTCGCTTTGAATAAAGATGAAGTATATCAGTGAATCTCAGAAACAAACTCTGAAGTTGTAAATTCCTTTCCTTACAAGTATCTTACAGAAATGGCCTGTCCTTAGCTAGCAGCTAGTTGTAGGAAGTGATGGGGGGGGAAGGATTTTTTTTCTGAAGGTTAGAGGTTGTAGTTGCAGCAGTGGTTGTTAAAGAAAAAGAAGTATTTGTCAAATACTTTTTTTTTTTTTTTTTAATTATTATTCATTTTTTTTAAGAACATGGCCAGTAGTGTTAGAATGTTTCAACTGTCGACTGTAACTTTGCCCTTTGTGTGAGTTAGGACAGTAATATCTAAATAGGTGTGTTAGGTGGTTGTGACTGACCTTACTTCAGTTACACACAGTGAATTTTGGCACAAGATCGATGCTATTCATTCTAATGCTGTAAATGGTCTTAAGAGTGTCTAACATCCAGGTTAGTTGCTGATCTGGGGAGCAAAGTTCATAGTACTGGACTTGTTTCAGATGTCCAGTGAGTTACTCTGGTGCTAAAAGTTGGACCCAAGTCTCTTGACCATCAGCCTCTTGTCTGTATTCCAAATGATTCTGTACCAGATAGACTTCTATTACACGCTTGGATTCAGGATTTAGGTTTTCCATTATTGTTGACGTTTATGCGTATTTGATGGGTTCCTTATACATGTGTGAACATCAACATGGAAATATAGTGGAACTTCCCAGACTTGCTGAAAAGGCCCAGGCCTTGACTTGCCTTTAATTAGAGTTTTGGTTTGTTGCAGAAGTAGCAGCATTAATGAAGCTTAGTGTTTCCTACTAAATGTAATCCACCTCAATTGTAATTGTTTTGCTAAGTGACCAGAATGAAAGTAATCTGTTTGACTTGCCATTCCTGTCATTGTTTCATTGCTAGCCAAACAAATACTGTGCTGTAGTCCCTTCACTGCTGAGTACTTAGCTATAGTTAATTTTCAAGTTACTACAAATAAATTATTTGGAAGTGTAAATATGCTGCCCCTAATGATGTTTGTGATATTAAAAGGCTTGCTTATAGCTGAAATCTCCGTACTGACTCAGAGGTACAGAGTGTTTAAATGTGCTTTTTTTTTTTTTTTTTCTCCTTTCTTTTTCTTGGGACTGTTGCTTCTTACAGGGGCTACGATGACCCCATCGAGACAGAAATGGTTGAAGAAAGGATACCTTATCTTCACGGTGGCTATGCAGCACCGCTGGCACAGCCAGAGAGAGGAAGCATGGCTAGTATTGACCGTCTGGGGAAGCGCTCCCCCTCTATTGACAGCATTCGTAAAGACCCCAGGTGGAGGGACCCTGACCTCCCTGAAGTAATTGCCATGCTCAGCCACCCTATTGATCCAGTGAAGTCTAATGCCGCAGCCTACTTGCAGCACTTGTGCTATGAGAATGATAAAATCAAAAAGGATGTGAGGCACCTTAAAGGGATACCTATCTTGGTTGGCCTACTTGATCATCCAAAGCCGGAGGTCCATCGTAAAGCCTGTGGGGCTCTCAGAAACATCTCCTATGGGAAGGATAATGAAAACAAGGTGGCTATAAAGAACTGTGATGGGATCCCTGCACTGATCAGACTATTGCGAAAAACAAATGATATGGAAGTCAGAGAGCTAATTACAGGTCAGTGTCTGTAGTTTCTTTAACGAATTATTCTTTAAAGGAGTCCTTTCAGCTTCAGAAACAAGAATTTCTGGTGATTTGAGTATCAAAGGAGAATTTAGATCACTGACTGCAGCTGTTTCCTTAGTTGCACCACATTTATGGTGTGAGAAAGCTTAAGGCAAACGTGCCCTTCAGGAGGAAATCGAGATTCTCTGTGTATATAACACACTCTGGTTTTGCTGGCTGCTGAGAGATGAATGATGCTTCTTGGGTGTAGCATGCAACTGCATGTGTTTGAGTTACTGAAGCTTAAATGAGTTATAGCAACTTCATTGACAGGTAATTTGTAGTGCGCTTGCCCTCAGCATGTTATAATCATGAGGTAAAATATGCTAATCTAAAACTTTTCTTGTTAATCTCTTATTAAACAATCCTGCTGCTGTGTCCCCACTACTTCATATTGATGGAACGTTCTCCTCAGGAACACTTTCAGCCCCCAGTGCTGGGGACTCTGAGGCTGTATATAAAGTTAAACACTTCTGGGCTGGAAGACTCACATTTTAAGGAGTGTAGTCTGCTGTGGAGATGCTCTGGACATGGGGTTTCCTTGTTGCAATAATCAGCAAAGGGAGAATTACATTTTGAAGTTACTGAGTTCATGCACGCTTTCAGTCACTTATAGTTCTATTATTCAACCTGGTTTTTATTTGAACTTAGTCTTGGACATCATCCATAAAGAGTAATATAGTATCTGCCAAGTTTCAAAGTTCAGCCATTAAGTGGAAAAGGGTGGGAAAAGTATGTCAGCTCTTAAACTAAGGAGAAATATATTGTTCTTCAGTCTTCCATAACTCATGAGGAGTGAAATGGATTTCCCTTTCTCTTCTTAGAAGCAGCAGGGGATGTTTGGATGGAGACCAGGGCAGTTGCAATGAAATTCAGTGCCAGAACAGAATTTTTCAGAAAGTTTTGTGAGTATGAAAATAGGTACAGGGCTGAAACTGTTTAGCTGCCTCATCAGTGTTGGATTTTCCAGGCAGACCCTATTACAAACATGGATTAAGCCATTAGAAGTAAACATAATTCCAGAATTGCTTCCAAAAAATTATAGCAGCTCTCCAAGTTTTTACTGGTAATCATAATTCTCTGAGATGAACAGTGGCCTTGGGTGTTCCAACTGATCTTCCCCAGCCATTATAGGATATTTAGCAAACTAGGTCTAAATATACAGTGTAGAAACTAGCAGGGGTATTTTTCCAGTCCTTTTCCAGCGAGCTGGTAAAGGAGAGCTGTCTGTTTTGTCAGAGAACCTCTAAGTAGCATGTGTTGGTTGTGCTTTGATTGCTGTCTGTGCTTTGTCTTGTAACATAGAAACTCTGTAGGCAGTATTTATATTCCATTTGTTGTACTCATTTAGTATGATGACTGACTTTTTTTTTTTTTAATAAAGAATATCTGTTTATCTACTGTTCTAGTTTACTCAAAACTCATTTCTGGAGTGCTGAGGAGGAGTAAATTTATTTCTTTAGATTTGAGAAAGGAGAATCCAGTCTATAATTTACTCTGAAGGAATATCATTATAATGCTAAGTGGTAATCAGTCACTTTTGAGATGGCAAAACCAAACTGGATGTTTTTCCTTTTCATTCTAAATGGAGATTGCTTTGATTTCCAGTTGATTGATTAGTTTTACAGTTCAAATACATTGTATTTGGCAATAGCTCCTGCTAATTAAATGTAGTATTTTTATTCCACTTTGGTTTTTGCTATTTAAAGCTCTTTATTTCTCCTTAGTGAGAAACACCAGGATTACTGAGGGCATTAACCTAAACAGATGTCCAGTGACAGATGATGTGTATTTAATCTCCACCTAACCAGGAACAATTTCATTCCACTTCTAAAATGATATCTCTGGATCCGGTGTGAGACATTCAAGCATCAGCAGAGAAGAGAAGAGTATTCCAGCAATGCCACTGTGCCTGATGCTGGTGTGCTTGCAGTCAGTGTTCAAAGCCTCAGCTAATAATGTGGAATTGTCCATTCAAAAAATGAGCTCCAAAAGTCAGTGGAGAGAAACAAGAGCCAACTTGAAGTGCAAAGGGAGCATTCAGCCAGGGCTGCTACAAAAGGACTGTGTTTTGCAGCCTCAAAAATTCCGATGACAATTCTGATGTTTTCATGGTAGAAATCTTGACTTCCTCTCTAGGTACTTTTCCCTCGTTATAAACCAAAGTCTACCTTTGCCATTAAAGTTCTTCATTCTGTCAGGAGTGCAATCTCTGGGGACTTCAGCGGCAATGGAAAAAAAAAAAAAAAAAAGGACAACAGCGTACAGGGTTTGCCTGTTTATTTCTTTTAACAAACTGCAAATTTTAAGTCTGGTTATGACACATTGACTTTTCTGCAGTTTAATATTTCTTTAACTCAATACTGGCTGCTTTATGAAAGCTGATTGATAATCATCAGCTGGGCATCTCAGATGTGCATGAATGATAAAATAGTCCTGCTTTCCAAAGAAATTTAAGTCATTTAAAGAAATTTAAATAATTCCCTTGTCCGAATTCAAGAGCACTTCCAGTCTTGAAATTTTGCTTCTCTGGGTGTGGGACACAGGACAAGGAGGTACATGGGAGCATAAAATAAGACCCATTACTTGCAGCTGGAGAGGGTGCTTCCTGGCAAAAGAACATCATTCTCATCTAATTGGAGTCAGTCCTTGGCTTTAGTACAGCTTCATGACCTCCTTGTTTACTTGATCTGATGCAGCAGCCACAGCTGCCCAGGACAGTATGAATCAGGCCAGCCAGCTGGGTCTGGTGAGTGGGTTAATGGAGTGGAGAAAAAAGTCACAACAATATGTTAAAAATGCATAAGAGGTAGATATAGTGACAAGGGAGCATAAGGGAGGAATTGAATGTGCGCTGCGCAGTGCAGAAAGAGTGAGACGTGATGTGTCAGAAGTGTGTTCACTTGACTACTTTCCAGAATATATGTTTTGGAGAACGCAAGTTAGACAAACGTATTGACATGCAATTTTGGAAGCAGGCTGAGCATACTGGTACAACACTACTGCCAGATGAAGCAAGTCTGTAGCTTTTTTTCTTTCAGATAGCACTGATTTTAGCAGAATTTGAAAACCTTCTCTGGGTTAATGCCATTTCTGTTTTACCAGACGTTCTTGATTGATAGATCTGCAAATGGCACTAAAACGTGATGCCCCTTAAGGTAAAACAGGTATGTGAGGCACGTAAAAATACCTTCCAAACTCAAGATACATTCATAAAATACCACAGATCTCACTTTACTTTCTTTTTAAAGTGTGGAATTACAAAATGTCTCCCATCTACTGCACTGAGAAAAGTTTGAATTAACTGTTACAGTATCCATAACTAAATAATGAGTAGAGCTGTGATAAATATTCTACAGAATTCTTCCTTGCATCCCTTTTTAGTCTTGGAACTGTACTGCTAAACTTTCAATTGATCATTTTCTTGAGAAACGGAGAGAAATGTGGATTAAGCTGATACGGAATTAAATCTGTTCTGATAGGGAAAGCTGCAAAAGTTTTATCTTGAGTGATAAGGCTTTTTTGTGGAGGAAATGTTCCCATCAGATATGCAAGACCAAAATTCTATTATACTCTTTGAAAAGCAATCAGAAGTTGGTAGCTTTAATGAATAATTTGGTTCTTTGTGAGAACACTGGAAGTAATTTTGTTGTTTAACGACATTGCACTGATTTTAAGTTGTGCAGAACATGATTTTCCTGATGTTGTATGCTGCCAAAATGGTTTTAATTGAAAAATTATTGAGCTTCAAAATGCTCTGCACAGAAAATATTTTGATCTAATAGTATAGTAGAAACTTGAAGACTGGTCAACTTGTGCAGAATTCACATCTTCTGAGCATTTGGTAAGATTCTGTTAGCTGATCAAACATGAACTTCTCTTTGAAGTACCATGCTGTCTTGAACTTTCTGATTGCAGAAGAGGTTACTCCTTCAATTTTCTTTTAGAAGGCTTGTCAGAAGAAGGTCCCTTTTCATGGTGTTTTCTGTGACACAGTAGTTCATGTTGAGGTTCTCAGTGTGACCACTACTTAACTTGAAGAAGCAAAGCTCCAATTTTCATGACTCAGAATGATACAGAGAAGTCTTTCAGACAAATGCATACAGGACCAACGTAAATCCAGAAGTCCTCGGTGAATATAATGCAGAGTGCTTTTTTTTTTTCCCACATGGTAAATGATAAAGAATTAACCAGCTGCTTCTAATTTCTTGGTGACATTGGATTTTTGCAAGCACAGTAGGAAAAGACTTCCTTTGGCTTTCAGAAGATAATAGCATGTATGTTTTCTGCCACAATTTACTTAGAAATCTTTCCACAGCTTCAAAGAGGAAGAGCTTTAGGAGATTATGGCTGTGGCCCTAATGACTTTTAATATTACATAAATCATATAGCTACATTTACAGCTTATAGTAATTTTTAATAATTTTTAAAAATAATCACTACTTTTGAAATAAAGACTCGTAGCTATTGTCCCTGCTTAACATGTTGAAAGAATAAAGGTAATGGCTGTAGTTAGAAATATATAAACATATTACAAATAGTACTTATGAATAAAGATTGATCGTGATTGTGATCATCTGAAAAACAATCGTTCATCTTCTTCCTCTAGTCCTAAAATTCATACAATCAGTGGTCAAAAAGGCCAATACTTGTAGTGGAAGTGCATGCAAAATTTAGATAACTTCATTTTCCTTATGCTTCTGTGTTAGTGACTTGATTTCTCTTGAGTGCTATTCATTTGAATTGATTGAAGTTAGAGTTTTAAAATCACTGTTTCCAGCTTCTTAGGTCATTAGTGTGTTATGCTAATAGAGACAGGGAATGATTTTTAAAGGTGGATGTCAAATTTAGGGGGATTTAATTTTTTTTTTTTTTTAATTCATATTTTCTCTAAAATATCTAAAAGCTACAGTCTGATCTGAATTTGTTCACTTTTTTTTTTAAAGTTTCTGTGGCTGTCAGTACCAGTGTCTTTTCCATGGAATTTGTATTATCAAGTGCTGAAAGGGTGCTGGGATTTAGACCTCTTCGTTTCATAACTTTTAAGAAAATGTATTGTCAGTGTTCATTTTTTGTATCCTTTATTGTGCATTATCTTCCCAATGAAGTCAACCTTGAATTAGAATTTTTTTCTATCTTTGGAACCACAAGGTTTCCTCATCCCTGTTTATCTTGGGCTACCTTTTGTTAAGTGCTGCACATTTTCCTTTGCTGAATGATGTTTAACAGGGGGATTCTTTTGGTTTTCCTCATGGAGCTGTCAAGGAGAATATTATAAATTTAAGTGGCTTGACACTTTTGATTGATTTGAAGAGCTTGTGCTGTTTTGGTTGTTTTTTTGGTGTTTTTTTTTTTATTGTAAGACTTGGTTTTTATTTACAGTTTGTTAGTGTTTTCTATTAAACATTTGAGAGATTGTAGATGGATGAGAAGTTGAAAAGCTTGTGAACTGTTGGAGTTTTTTCCTCAAAGAGGGTGGAGGAAAGGCATTCTGTTTAACTTCAGTCCCAGTGGTCTGGTAGCCACTCTGACATCAAAAGTAAAAACGTGTTTGCTCTAAATGGTTTATTGCATAAAGTGCAGTCAGCCTCATAATAAAAATTCTGGATGAGTATGTACAAGAGATCCTTTTGTAGGGGCAGGTAATTCTCTTGATCTGGATGGGGTTACTAGCATCAGTGGAGCTGCCTCCTGTGTGGTAAATCAGTAAATTAGTGCTGTTTTCAGTGTTGCAATCCAGTTAGAATACTATTGAATCCCAGCTGCATTTAGTTTCTTCAATTAACTACTGGTGAATGAGAATATAGGAGAAGAGGGAGTTTGGAGGTAATGGTTTTATTTTACACATTGGGGTTGAAGGTATTGAAATCTAGACACAAATTTCTGAGTTTTAAAACAAGCAAAAGATTTGAGCACTGGAAAAATTTTGTATGATCTGGTAATATTAGGGCTCTTGGAAATTTTATAGGTATTTTTGGCTTTTTAATTATATGTCTGACTGATTCTTCTTAAGCAGTGAAATCTGCCTTTGTAGTTTTGCTATACAGATAATGCATTGTGTCACTCCTCCAGGAAAGGGGAAAACGCAGAATCTCATTTCAAGTGCAAAAGTATTATGTGCATTTAAGGAAGAGCTCTTAAAACTGAAGGGCTGTCAATTTTCAAAATTTAGCTCTTCCACATACAGATGATTTTAAATTTCCACAGTTTCCAGTTGCAGTATTTTGCACCTTCAAAAAAATAGAAATGCAGGGTCCTTACACATGTTATACTAGGTTCCTCAGTTGATGCCATCTTTTCCTAATAGTGTTTTTTTGACTACTACAAATACCAAACTCTCCATTTACGATCCTGTGAGGGAACCCTGACAGAATCCTCCAGAATCAGGGTATTTTGCAGCCACTGTTCTCAGTTTTGAATGTAGGTTGCTCCAGAAATTATTATCCTGTATAATTTCCTGGGATTTATCCATCTTGTTCGGTGCTAGAAGTTTGGATTTTGCATTTGAATTTGAAGTACTAAGCTAGCAATGTGTTTAGGGATTTAATTGTAATCCTTATTTTTATATCAGTGTGTCTGATACGCCTAAGGAATTGGTGTATCATAGCTGAAGAAATACTGTCATATCTAGTGAAGTATTTAAAATTAATTGAATAGCTTATATGTCAGTTTTTATAGTCATCCTATAAATATTGACTTGTGTTTTTTTCTTGTATGATGTGTATTTATGAGCTAATTTGTTGTGAGAAGTAAAGGCTTTCTCCCACAACAAAATGGGGCCAATTAGCATTTTCTGCTTGGGTTTTGTTATTTTACTGTCCATTGTTTGGTGTGCTGCAATGACAAAGGGTGATTATAATGGGTACAAAGAGAAAATTAATTCATATTTCACCTATACTGTCTTGTTTGAAAGCTAAAAAAGCAGATTATAAAAATCTCATACAGTGTGTTGTCTAAGAATGACAAGGGCAATAGGCCAAAAAAACAATATTTTTGTATGATTTTAGAAAAAGACTAGAAGAAACATTATGGTGTTCATTCTGTTGTCTGCTTCAGAGTTTCTTTATTAATTAATACGGTCTCTTAAGTTTGAACAGATGCCTGGATTTTGTAAAGATCACTAAATAAGAGACACCATACCGTTTGACTTCTGAGACTCTGCTAATCAGCAGCTTTTGAGGTTCTTATGTAAGTGCCAGTCACTACTCGAACAGAGATAAAATTCCCATCCTGACCTGGTACCTGTCATGACTCTATATGGGTGTATACTCTGGTATTAAAATAGGATGTTTGGCATTTGATGCTTCTAACTTGTAGCAGTGAAAGCCTGAGTGTGAGAGTCCCCACGAAATAGCTGCCTTTGCTTGTTTGGAGGTGAGGAAGTGGCTCTGGCAGTTCTCCAGCACGGTGGATAGTTGCACAGCTGCAGAGTCCTTCACTACTACATAGTCTCCGTTGATGTGACAGTGTGCAGCAAGTCCCTGTGTGTGTTAAACTGTGTGACAAAAGTAATAGATCCAGTCATTTTTAAAGTTTAAAAATTGTATGTTTTAAAACTTGGAGTGCTTGAAAGTGACTGCAATAAAAGGTTGCACCTTCGTTACTCTTCTGTGGTTTTCTATAGACATGTACACGAAGAGGTGAATATCTATGTTTTTCACTGTGATACGCACAGATTCACAGCTGTAGAAATATAGGTAGATGTAGGTTAATATTGTGTCCACTTAGGAAAGATTTCCTGTGTGTTCTGGGGAATCTAGTTTGTCCATTCAGTCTCTCTGAGGTTTTGCTAGTCTTTACCCTTTTCCTTGGAGATCAAAATTATGCATCTGGCTTCCTACAAGTGTTGTTACTGGTAGTTCTCAAATATTACCAGGCTGGCCCTATGCAGAAATTCTCTGAGGTGAATGTCCTGTTTTAGTTCTAGCCTTATGAGCCGTAACTCTCAAAGCACTGATACAGGTCTGCTGGGAAATTGTATTGCTTCTCTAAGACTGAATATTTTTACATTTGTAAGACTGTTCTTCTGTTACATTGTTTTGATGTTTGACTTCTGTCTACTTTGGCTTATAACAGGTAAAAATGGAGAACCAGAACTCCTCTGTCTTTCAACTTCTTCAAGGAATCATATGCTTGTGGCACCTTGTGATTTGAACACAGATACTACCTGTGACAAGAAAATGTGAAAGTAAATAATAGAGACGAGTCTTGAGTGAAATATTGTCCTGTGCAGAGGATAAGCATAAGATCAATGATCCTCCATAAATTCATCCCTGATTTTAAGACTTGTTCAATATACTTGTCTGCTGCACTGGATTAATTTTTACTTTTTGAGGCATAGCTAGACGTAAAAGTGTAACAAAATGTGTATATAGCAGAAAAATCCTATTAATCTCCAACAGCGCATCGCATTTATGTACCCTGTTGTAGGACTTGATGACTTCAATATCTATGTCTTGGTAAAAGTGTTTCCATGCTTTTGGAAGTGTTTCTGTTACAGTGACCGTGGAATTTTCCCTAAGCTGTGTGCAGGTCTAGAGTCTCATCAGGTGGTTTCGGCTTTTTGTTTAGTTTTATGATTTAACCTTCTAGTGATTCTCTGTGAATCTAGTAATTGTAGTTAATCAAAATATTTTAAATAGTTACTATTCTCTTGTTATATAATAATTGCTGTTTCTCCGGCAGGCACCCTGTGGAACTTATCTTCCTATGAGCCCCTGAAGATGGTCATCATCAACCATGGTCTGCAGACACTTACCAATGAGGTCATTATACCCCATTCAGGTTGGGAGAGTGAGCCAAATGAAGACTCTAAGCCTCGTGATGCTGAGTGGACAACTGTCTTCAAGAACACTTCTGGTTGCTTACGGTAAGGCAGAACTGTGGAGTATTAATCTGTTCACCACATCCTGTGTTCAGGATTTTGTTCAAATTATTTTGATTTGAAATAAAGTATCATATATCTTTCATTTTGGCAGAGATATCCCCATTTCAGTGTCCACAATAGCAGTGCTTGGAGATATTTGCCTGCCATGGACTCTCTTGTAGGACTTGTCAATGTAGGCCTGTCCAGCGGGGTCAGTTATTAGGGGGAGTGGGCCTGTATAAGGTGGTGTATAATACAATGGAGAGTGACTCAGGTAAGGTTAACTGCCAAGCTGAGTACCGAAAAAGCATTTTGCAATGCAAATTGTGCCACAAGTACTGAGAATGACACTTCCATTTTTCTACTGTACTGTGATCAGTGGGCTGTTTCTGCAAATTTTGAGTACCTTCTCTGCTTCCTTTGGTGCTGGTTTTATCTATTTGAAAAGTGTGTTTTCAAACAACTCCCTCCTTGGTTTAGGCCTTCTCCTATCAAAAGGCGTTTTTTTGCAGATGCTGGGGAACTGATTTCATGGAATTACACTGAGCCTGAAACATGGATCCAGTTTGTCACAAACACTTTTGTGGACACACTTCTATTTTAAGATAAAGTGACTATGGACCGATAGCAAATTAGTTAAGAACTTGGACTACTGACCATTTAGGAACCTATTTCTGATATTCCTTGCAAAGGAGCCTTTTCTGATTAAAAATTGTGTTTGCATTTCTGAGAGCACCTTGAGAGTAGGACAGCAGATGCTAGAAGCTGGGGTCAGGAGTCCTAATGCAGTCTGAAGAACCGAAGTTCCCTAACACAGTCTTTCATTTTGCCTTTCTGTGAAATAAAATAGTGGAAATGCCCTCTTAGATTCTTCAGTTTTATGAAGAAGTCAATTAGTTTGAATAAAACTAATAAAGATTCGGCATCGTACCTTCTGTTGCTCTGAAGTATACTCATGTCAGATTTCTACTGATTAATGCTTCTTCAGAAGTTGGTTCATTTCTGTTTCTTGTGGTCTCTAAATTACAGTAACTATTCCCTTGAGTAACTTCACAAATGAAGAAGGTAATGAAAACTGTTCTGAAAGGACCCATTACTGAAATTATTTGCAGTCCCACTGGAAACTAAGGTCCTTTAAGTAGGCTCTAGACATCACAGGTTTTTACTTACTAGTGTCTCATTTTTTAATGGTGTTCTGCAAGAGGAAATTAGTCATGATGGGGGATAAAAGGATTACCTGAATGAATATGAGATTCTCCAGTAAATGTAGACAATAAATTGATCATTAGTAGACTAACCTAATCTACATCATAAATTTTTATTAATATGTGGATCCACTTGAAATTCTACATTCCGTGATAGCTTTGGGGTTTTTGTTGGTTGTTTTTTTGTTGGATTTTATTTTTTATTCTATTTTTTTAATTTTAAATGTACTGTTTTTATGAAACATGCAAAAGCTTCTGCCACTTTGGAGATTGTATTCTTAAGGCTAATGAAGAGGAGTGTGGAGCATGGTAGTACCGACATACATTAGTTAGAGAATTTGAACTTGGGTAATTCAAAGTGGTCCTGATGCACTTCATCAACCACTGAATGGTGACTGCTTCTGTTGCTGAAAGGGGAAAGTGTATTTCAGTCCTTTCATCCATAGTCTCTGCTGTCATAGTCATGTGGGACTACGTGTTTCCTTGTGGAAAATTTGATGCTTCAGGAGGACATGGGGCAAGGTTATTTCATACCTGAAAGTAGTTGCTTAAGGTAATTGGAGACATGATTGCAGGTTAGCAGGGAAAGGTAATCTGAAGAGGTGGTTTGTCCATGTCTCTTGTGCCAAGCAACCACTTGCAGAGGAAGGACAAACTGTCTTACTCTCTCCTCCTTGCAGTGAGATAAAGGGCATCTGGGACAACAGACAAAGATGCAAGAGTATGTGAGATATGAGCTGTCTTTCAGCTGTCGTAATTCTTGTTACAGTGTCGATCATATTACATACCTTTTGTAGAGCACTTCCAGATCTAGGGATTAAAGAGGACATATCAAAAGTAATTATTGTTACTACTGTTGGAGATAATTTACACTGTTTGTTGAAATCCTCTGCAGCTCATACTTAAAAGTACCAGCAAGATAAGGTAGTTAACACCAGCAGAGAATAAATAGTTGCAGCCATCTGTATGACAGACATGGGTGTTTAAACAACGCCTTTGCCTACTATTGTCTTGTTGACACAGTAGCTGGTCTTAGAAATTAAATTTTCCATGAATGGAGCTTATTGCAGACTACGAACTGTTTACCAATTTCATACTTAATTTGGATGTTAGCCCTCCTAATGGTGTGCCAGCCTCCTTTGGAAGTGAGCCTCAGGTGTGTGCTGTGTTATCTTCCAAAAAAACTGAAAGAATCTTTTAACTTCTGAGATTTCAAATGTCCTTGTAGTTTAGATAGCTAAGATACCTAAGCAGAGGACAGGCATTATGCACACAGGATGGCATGCATTTCAGTATAATTTTTTCAGTTATTGAAGTTTATCAGCAGATGTGGGCGAGTTCGTTTCAAACTCAGTGATTCACAGCGTGAACTGCCAGTTAATTAATTGTGTCTGTGTCCATCCCCCCCCCCTTTTTTTTTTACACTGCTTTCTCATCTTTACTTTGTTCTTAATCTAGGTCTTTCCTTTGATAATGTGGAGCCATGGAAACACTTATTTTAAAATAATTACAACAAGTAATTAAATAAAAAATCAAACAAAAAGCACCACCTATTTATCTTTACCTCTTCTTCAAATACTGATTCATTCCATTTTCCTTTCCAGTCCTATCCTGTCAACAATACTTTTTTTCCCCTGTGTAATATCTAAGTCTCTCTCCCTTCTCACTTTGGGAGTTCAAGTGCTGGTGTATATCCAGGTCTGAGCAGGGCAGGACGAATTGTATCCTATGTAGTCAGCTTGGCCTGCATGTGCCTAAGGGTATATTAACGTCTGGTATTAGCAGCACACGTAGTGTAGTGCTGCAGGTGCTTTAGCAGAGGGTCAGTAATTGGGGCCAATATCTTAGCAGACATCTGTACCAGCACCAGAGTTGCTTTACTTGGGAATTAACTTTGCGAGATAAGAGGCATGATCCACACACTCTTTTGTACCATATCCAAAGCTAAGATAGCTTACTGGCTTTGTAAAGCCCTGATCTCTACCCACTTTCTGAAGTAACAAAAATTCATCTGTCATGCTTGATGTTGATTTTGGTCAGTATGGCCAAAGGACTTGCACTCGGGAATGGATCTGTCTGAGCTGCTATTTGAGAGAGCCCTGTGCGTGATACTGAGTAGCGCTGGACCTGGTCATTTGCAAGTTGGAAATCAGAGAAATTGTGCAAAGTTTGTTCCTGTCAAGAAAGCCATTCAAATGCTTTCTCTTTTGCCATGAGTTAAATAACTCTGGGATTACCTGTGATACTTGGTGATTCCTGTACCGAACTACCATAGCTAACTGACAGTGTATACATAGCCAGTAAGAGTCAAAGGGAAAAAATGCAATTGGTAAAGGTTTATACTGACTTCGGAGACCATTGTTTAATGGGTCCTTCTAAAGTCAAGCCCCTCTCCCATGACTGTGGCCATTGTAGGGATCTTTTGAATCCTGATATCATCTGGAACATGACAAGTGGGTTCTGTGTGCCATCCCACTCTGTATTTGACTTGCCAAAAACTTTTTTCAAACAAATGTTTTGCAAATCTTTTATTCCCCTTTGCAAAATAAAGACTTGGCAGCACAGCCAATTTGCAAACTATCATCTGATAATGAAATTTATTGCATTATTTTTCTGTAATCTTTACCAAGGAGCACTGAACTTTTCAGAAACTAGTGCAGGTGGTGATAATTTTGTCTCCATTCTCATTCTGAGATCGGGAAAAAGATCTTTCCTCTTAAATTGCTGTGTTTTGTTTCTAGGAGCAGACCAAATATGATGCATGGATCTGCAATATCAGTAATAATTTTTCTATTTAAAATGGCCATAAGCCTTGTGATAGATGCTACCTTGGGTGTAATTTTATAAAATAAAGGTTGTATTATATTGTGTTGAACCTTTTGAGAGAAATAGGTATGGTGGAAATCTTGAAAGGAGCAGTGAAAAACAAAGCAAAGATTGATTTATTGAAGTTAAGTTGATTTTTGGTTATGGAAAAATCAGACTAGGAAAGTAAGGAAGACATTTGCTGAGAGAATCATTAAATATTCACAGATGTTCCTTTGTTTCATTTGGACTACAAGCTTCATGTCTTCACATTGTATTTTATTCTTCTAGATACATGGAGAATGTCTCTTCTAGTTACTGTCATTTTTTTTTTCCCCCCCCTTTAAATCACAAAATCATACCTGGTATTTGCAATCCAGAAGCATTCATTTTTAAATTGTATTCTCCTCCAGTTTAAATAACGTAATGATTTGGTGCATCTTAACAAGGCCATTTCATGATCCTTCCTGAAACTTTGATCCAAACCCTTTAGGAGAACAGTACAAGCTGAATTGCTTGTGGGACTGACGGAGGTAAGGCTGGCTCACGGGCACCCATGCAGTGCCACAGACCTTCACTGTGTCTCCAGGTTTCTCCTAAGGTGCTTCTCTGCTTTAGAAGGGAACTGCCACATCTGTGAGTCAGAGTGTGCTGCTGCAGTCACATTGGTTTTTTGTTTTCTGGGTAGATATCCATCATCATGATTCCTAGTTCTCTAGAAGCAGCAAGGATTTTAATGGTATAAAAATGAAATTCATCCTGGGCTTAATTGCTGTTTTCTGCCTAATTACTTTTAATTCTCCCTTGAATTTTTCACTTTTAAGAGGACAGTGTAGAACTTAGTTTCTAAATTGCCAACTTTCTAGCCTGATTCCTGTGCTAAACTGACCTGCTGTCAACAAATGTTAAATGAATTAATTTGCATACCAAACAGATGCAAAGTGCTCTTTTTTCCAGGGTACCATCTGTAGTTGCAGCGTTTCTTGTCAATTCTCCAAGTACACAGAAATTCACATTCACAAATAGCCTCAGGGTTCAAAGACCAGGCCGTGGGTGTACGAACACAAACTGCACCCACTTGGCTTCCACTAAAAACATGCATTCTTCAGATCAAAATTGCACATAACAGCTTGTCCAACATCAGCTCCTGAGAAGGGACAACCTGGTGGCTAGAGCTGTAAAGAGAGACTTGAGAAGTATGGGCTTAATTGCTGTTCTGCTACTATTCTGACATAATTACAGGCAAGATTAATGGTATAAACTTTTTTGTGGTCTAGTTTTTAATAGCCTTAACTCCGTCTGGTTTTGGTGAGATTCAGGCTCCTGAGTGCCTGAATGGATCGGGACTTCAGTCACTGATTTTCACTTTGCTGTCTTTAACATGGGATTGGCACCTCTGTCTTTACCTTCCCCTGAAGTTGGTAAATACCAGTAGTTCAAGGATTTTGAAGTGGTTAATCCTAGAGACAACAACTGGGAATAAGCACCTCCTGTAGGTATAATTTAAGAGTTCGGTCACATAGAATCAAAACCTAAAAGTTACGGTAAGTGTGAGATACAGTATTTGAAGACATGAGATAAGGAATCAGTAGATTCAGAGTCAAAAACATACTCCACCAGGATGAGGAATTAGGTATAAGTATGTGAAGGCTCCTGTTAACTTTTATGTACTTCAGAGGAAGGAGGACTGCAGGAGCTTGATGGTAAATCATTAATACTTAGGATGTGCCAAATAGAGTTTTTTTTAATGAGAATGTTTTAAGCCTTTTTCTGAGGAGGACAGACAGAGAGCATTAGGGTATATGCATCTACACCTTGCCCTGCAGATGGAACTTACAGTGCTTCAGTCATTTGTAACACTGCTTAATGGTAATGGACTTATTCCTCAAGTGCTAATATCTTTATATACTTGTGAATATATGTATGCATGCAAACACCTACAGCACGCGCTGTTTGTAGCTGGAGTGTGTGTGTCTGAGGCATGTGGAGGTGAAGAAGGTTTGTTAAACAGAATCTGTGGTCTTGTTTTGTCAGAAAAATTGTCTCTCTTTGCACCCAGGCAACGACTGTATGAGTGTCTCGGTGACCTGGTGTGTCCATTTTTACTTCCCATCTCCGCATGCTGGATTAGAGGAAGGAAAGGAGGAAAGGCTATCAAAGCCAGGTGCATATGCCCTGCTTTCTTATTAATGATTAATGTATGGCTTTTCTCTGAAGAAAAGTGCTTGGGAATTAGAGCTTTTGAAGTGAATTACCTTCAAGCTCTATCCATCTTTAAATCCTGCAGGCATGATAATAGTATGTGGTGACAGTCAAGTAATATTTGTCCTACATGCACTCTTGTATACTTGAGGCAGTCTTTGTCTCCAGCTGACTGAAGGATCACTTCAGTGCAAATCTTTGACCTGGAAACACTGTCTAGAGAACAGCAGGGTACAGGAGGTGAAGCTCAGATGATGCTGCTTCAGTGCTGCTAGCCAAGCTGCCCTTGGTGTCAGGGGAACTTTGCTTATTGAAGCATGACAGGACAGAGCATATATGTAAATATGAGTTTTCAGGTGTCAGCTTTTACTTTCTCTTTTTTCATCAGCAGCAAATTAGTAATTGAGCTTCACAAGTAGTAGCACTAGTAGAGAGCCCTCCTTACAGCAACTAACTTCCCCACTCCAGAGAGGATTCTTTGACAAAATCATTTGGTTGACTTTTCCTCTTAAATCAGTGTGCTCCCCTATCATAGTTCAAGTAGTCCTTTTGTAGGTTTTTGTAGAGCAGCTGTTCAACCAAGGAGGCCTGGACAGGAATTCTTACAAAGCTTAACACTTCTCTGTCCCATCCAGAGAAGATGAAGGCAGATGCTGCCATGTTTCTGTCCACCCACCCACCACGCTTTGGAGGCTGGTTCACTTGGACTGTTTTCATACTGGGTAGAGCCTTTGGGAGATAGCTGCTCCAGAAACTGGAGCTAATGATACTGTCAGTGTTTTGTTCTGCAACAGGTACTTATGAACTGGACTTTCAGTGAAGGAATAGTTCTAGAAGGAGATAAAAACCGAGCAGAAATTTGCCTGTGAATCTTTACTTTGGAGGCAGCAAGCAGCATGGAAAAGGGGGAAGCTTATCTGCCCAACCCAGACTGGAAAAAAAACAACTCAAATTAAAAATCCACACAAGAGAGGAGTAAGCGAAGGCAGTTTCTTAATTAGCTTACTGATACTGTGCAGGATCACAGCATATGGCTGTCCTGGGGCTTATATGATGAGCAGAGCGTTTAATTCGTGCTAGTAAGGAGCTGTTAGGGTTCCTCCTGACAGTTCCTGATGTTTAGCTTGTAATATATATAAATTATGCATAGATTTTAGCAGCAGAGACATAACCTAGTTACATGCAACCTTAATGCTTTACAATCAAATCTGAAGTATAAATTTTAAGTTGTGTACTTGCTTACTGCCTTCTGCCTTTACTTAGGAATGAATCTAGGTCCCTTTTCCCTTGACTGTCAATGAAGGGAATCTACAAACATGTCTGTCACTATGGTGGGAATAAGAGCAAGACTGGAGCAAAGCTCACCGCAGTCACTGTAATGGACATAGCTTGCTTTGGATGACATGTGAGCCATGATCCTTTATTGGATAAATACTGCCTCATTTTTGTATTTTTGAGATTGTTTTCACATTGCAGCAAGCATGTGTGATAAAACAGGCAGAGCCCCTTAGCCTTTCCTCCAAGCAGACACTGGAATAATTTTGGAAGCTAAGTAGCTGCTGGGCATCGTGGAATTCTTGTGTAGTGCATTTCAGCATCGTTTTGCATTACAAGAGAGCAAGCTAAGACCCTCCAAGTAGGTCATGCAGGAGGTAACCAGTCAGCATTTTACTGAAAAGGCATTACATGATGTTTTAGATATAGAAAGCCACAAATTACAAAGGATGGAATTTAAATCTGTATGTTGTTAAACTGTACTGCTGGCTGTTAGGCCCCTGCTTTTTGCAAGGAGCTCTTATAGGCAGTGCCAATATGAATATGAGACAGGAGGCAGTGTGCTGTGTAGACCTCTTGCTCTATGCCAGTATCACTGAAGCACAGACTAAGCTTGCAGAGTCCTTCTTCAGGGGTGGCTTTTGGTATGTCCTCTTTGAAGCATGTGACCAACTAAACAAAACCAATTTCTTTCTACAAATAACTGGAAGGGTTTTACATGCAGGGTAACTGGGGCTGCTCTGCTGCTTCTTTCTTGGGTCTAGATGGCAAATGGAGGCGTAAGCGGAGCAGAAATCTGCAGTGGGATCTCCTGCTCAGATCTGATACACCTTTACTTAGTTGAACAGCTGCTCCCTACCTAATGTCACCATCAGCAGAGCTCCCCTATCTTCCTGTTCATTTCATTTGGACTTTGGCTTCTTCCTATTTTCTTGACCAAATAATCTGCTTAATTTCCAATTCAGCTGTCTGCTGCCAAATTCCTTTGTGTTGCACAGGGCTCTTTGACCATTGCCGCCTGGATCAGGCTATCTTTTTATCATAGGCAGTTTCTTTATTTTTCTCTCTTATATTCAGAACAATGAACTTAAAACCAATTAAACTTTCTGGTATTTCATGTGAGCTGAAGTATTCTATTTCTGCATGAAATGAAGGAATGATTTTAAAATGCTGTATATCCCTCCTTTGGGACATTCAGTACCTAGAAATACACTCAGAAATAGAGTACTTTACTGCAGCTATTATTTATCAATCTCCTTTCGCTGACATGCAAATAAAAATTTCTTAATAGTGAAGCAAAGTGTGGGTGTGGAAGTGTGTTCTTATAGCAAGGGTTCTGACTGTCAGAGTAGGTGGATAGAACAACTAATACATTTAAATTAGGCATGTGAGAACCTTGTAGTTTTATCAGCTGAAATATATAAAACTCTGTCTGGACAGCAAGGCCTCAATGATAGTGTTAGTCAAGATCTCGCAAGATGTATGTACAGCCTGTCAGCTCTGCCACAGCACTGACATAACTCAGCCCACTTGTGAAGTGCCATTCACTCAACCCACCAGGAAACCCCAGTTATTTGTAGTTCTCTGCTTTACAGTGATCACAGGTATCCTTATCTACTTCAGCAGTGCTGAGACAGACTATATAGGAGCCAATGTTACTTTTTAGCCTGACAATACAAAAATAGCTATTAGGATGTTGTTTACAATAGTAAAAAGTACGATTCATTTGGTCAATCTGAGACCCTGCAGTGTTCACAAAGAGGCTGTTGAAAAGAGCTCATCAGTGTCTTGGCTTCAGCTCTTGTCCATGCTTCTTCCAGAAAAAGGTGGAAATATTTCTAGGAGGATATCTTAACAATTTCCAGATCAGCTTTCTATTTATATAAAAAAAAAAAAAAAAAAAACCACAAACCAAAGGCACCAACCTGTTTTCTTCATCCCCAGCTGAGTTTCTAAACGAAGTGCTTTTTACACCTGCTGAACTGAAGTGGGCTGGTAAGTGTTCAGTAGTGCTCTGACCTCTGGCTTTCAGCTTCATCTGCAGCACTGTGGGATAACAACTGATGCCCCTTTTCCAGCCAGGTGGCAGACACAACAATGGTCTTGGAAATCATAGTTTTAATTTTCAGAGAAAAAAAATGTGTCTCCTTGCTTGTATCTTCAAGTTTCTCTTTATCACTAAAAAAACCCAAAATCCAAAACCAAAAGCTCTCCACATGTGAACTCTATATCTTTCAGACTGTTAGGGAGAGCACAGTGGAGACATTTCTACATGATTTGCGTTGAAATAGTGCAAATTAAATGCCATGCATTTAATTACTTTTAAATCTTTTCTCTTGAGGATAATTTTGGTGCATGGCACAAACAGTAGTAACAGCTCACCTATCTTAGAGGTGAGGAATACCACCAACTCTGCTCTGCAGATGTAAATGTTACATTCAGACTTGCATATTATTAAGAAGACTATTTGGTGATAATGATAACCTTATCTAAAACACGAACAGATTTCTTTGCACCTTCCCTGCCATTTTTTGAAGTCTTTAATACCAACAGACTGGATTCCTAGTCTGATGTGTTTCTATGCTGGTAGGTATTTACTTTTATTTAACATTTACTGAGTGCTCCTCTGTTTTATTTTCCCAGGGAAAGCATATATTTGAACATCCTTACAAATACTCTTTCAGTTGTCCTGTCTACAGTTTGGACTCCAAGAATTTGAGGAAGAATCCAGGTCACTTATTCTAGCTTAAGGCTGGGAACTTAAAATCTCTGGAATTATATTTGTGCTTTACTGTTTTACATAGTCAGTCATACAGTTTGTTTCCTTCCTATGTACTTTGAGTAGCATGGACAGTAATTACATGTCTTGCTCCTAGAATTGCTCTCCTGAGTGTGTTGTATATATTTATAGTAAGCAAACTGTGAATTTTTCTGTTTCCCTTTGCAGTGTGATGTGAAAAAGATACTATTGTTGATTTTTAAATACATTTTTCATTGAATGGATTCTTGGAAAAGTATTGAAAAGTGGGGGAAGATGCAGAGGACTCTTTGCGGGTAAAGAGACAAGGCAAGGGAAGTAGACTGTACTGAAACACTAGAGATGAATGGCAGGTATCACTGATTATCATTTTGTTTAAAAGCAGTTCAAGTAGTTCCTCCTCCCCATTCCCACCTATTTGAACAGGCAGTCGACTTTTATTTTCATTTGTAACAGGATTTTGCCCATCATCAGTGCCTTATAAGCCCTGCAGAGTTGCTGTTTCAAGTTGTTGAAACTTAAAAAGTATCTTTGACTTCACCTATAGAGGTTCTTGATATTAAACTGCCCCAGGAAGCAAATTACTGAGGTAACATGTTTAATTCCAAAATCTTTGGGCCATTCCAGTTGCATGGCAACCTAGCTCCTAAGCAACACAGTTAACAAGCACCTCAGCTCGGGTTTTGGCTTTGTTTTCTGTTTGGTGTCTTGTATCAAACACTCCATCCACTGATGAATTAGTTCCCTTCTGATATAAAATGCTTATCTAATGTGTAGAAAAGCTCAGTGAAAAGCAAAACACCCTACCTTATCCAACTCCGGATGCCATATGTTTCATTTCTATCTGTTGCATGAAGTTTGGAAAGTTTCTGCCCTGGGCGAGGATTTGCATTCTTTCTGTGGAGCATTGCCTTATGTAAGATGACTACAGATCCTCCATTAATGTCTGCTGGAATCCATTGCCTATTTGTTGATTTTCATCACTCTTGAAAGAAGGGTATTTAGAAACTTTGCTTTTAAAGTTTCCTTTGGAACATGATTTAGTTACTCTTTGATTCCATAACATGCAATAGATCTGCAAGATGCATCAAGAACAATTCCAGTGCAGATGTGAAAGATTCTTCTTGTCTCTGGTCAGTGGACTGTGGTACTGTTGGCTATCCCATTTCAGTTTCTGTCCTTTTTAATGACCAGTACTGGCACTAGCTCTTTTGTCCATGTAATCACCTTCATCTCCATACTACAGTCCCTCCTGAAGACCAAGATGTGGACCCAAGATCAGGACATAACCTGATGACTACCAGGTTATGTTTTTCAAGGAGGTAGATAAGTATAGAGCCTTAACACCCCAAGGCAGAATTGCAACCTAGCGTTTTCCTCAGTTGCAGGAGTTTGGAAAGTTGCTCAGGATCATGGAAACCAACCCTGGGAGCATTTCTGGGATTGCCAGATGAGAACTTACTCAAGGCATACTGTCTTCATTTTCACTGTGGCCACCTTTGCTTAGTGCTTAGGGATGTTTGGCGTACTTGTGCATATATCTAAAATGCAAATATTCCAATGGGAATTGGGAGATCTTTGCTGCCTTTTGCAGCGTTGTAGCAGCAGAAAGAGCAGATTCTGTGAAGCAGGTACTGATCTCCCTGGGCTTTGCGTTTGAGATCTGTGTTGCCTAGACTTTTTTGGAGAAGAATGTGAACTGAGCTCTCCAGTAGGTCTGGGTTATAATTACAAGGAAATGGGTTTTGTTGTTCCATGTTAGGTAAATCCCATGGGCTGCAGGAATTTCATTACCCAAGAAGAGAGGACTATCAGAATCCCAAGAGTGTTGGGTATTTATAGGGTAGAAGTTTCTCTATGAGGTGCTCATAAGGATACATTTTCTGATGTGTTAGTAACAACATTAAAACTGCAAAGTTTGATATCTGGTTAACTTATTCATAGCATTAATTAGCTATTAATTTGATCCTACAGAGTTTTCATGCTTATTTATGTGTGATGTATGTGGGAACTTTTTCTTGAGGCATTAATTTTCAGTAAATTTTTCTGTAGTTGAAGATCCGGCAGGTGATACACTCTCACTGATGCACTTTCATAATATCTTTTTCAATTATAACCTTATCAATGTCTACCTTAACCCAAATAAAGAAATATGAAAGCAGGATGCAGAATACTGTGATGCTGTTAATTACCAAAGCAGTAAAACAAATGTGCTGCAAGTGTGGTAGCACAAATGGACCATAGAAGAATCTCTTATGAACGGGCCATGGGGCAAGAAAGGTGTGAAGGACATTTTTTGGTAAAATTTGATTTATTAATTTTTTTAAGTCTGCAGGTTTTTCTTGTGTGTTTTCGCTCTCTATTTCTAAGACTTAATGAGAGAATAAGAAATATGTTACACAGCTCCAGATAAGACCATTCTTAGTGCATTTCTGTCACCCTCAAGCTTAATAAGTAATGTTCCACTTCAACAGATGTGCTTGGAGGTGAAGCTGCTATTGTTTATTGTTATAACTTCTGAAAGGTAACACAGAGAATCTGAATTTTAATTTCAGTTTCTTAAAGACTTTACATTAAAATTCACATTTGGGCTTTTGATACAAAAGGATTAGTACAACTGGAGATGGGAAAACAGTACATAGGATTCTCTCTTCCATATACCATGTGGAATCATATGTTAATATCCACTTTACCTGCCTTGTATTGGCCATTGCCAGCAGTGAAGCTGTGTGTTAGGATTCGAGGAAAGGATTTGTTTATCTGTGCATTTCATTTGTGTTCTTAATTGAAAGTTAATGTGCTGTTACAGCAACCAGCTTACAATTAAGTGTCTTCAGATTTTGAGAGGTCTCTGAGAAAATGTGAGTTTTTTCCTAGTCATCCAATTAACATACCAGCCTGCTTGGGTGAAGGGGGGGAACATGGGAGGAGACCGTGATTGATTTGTTAATTACTTGGAGATTGGCAGTCCCTCTAGTTAGTTAAAAAGAAAAATTGGCTGCATGATCCTGATAGCAGAAGGTAATAATTGTGTTCTCAGCTTTTGAGAGTTAACCTTACATTGGTTTGTGGAATTCAAAGACCTTGAAAGCTGGGAGGTTGGCTGTGGTGTTGTTGAAATTAGTGCATTGCAGTGTTTAGAAAACTTTCCATATAGGTTTTGCCAGCAAGCACTATTAAGACTCATGTTGTCACTTCATTTCCCCACCCCACCCCCCCAAAAAATGACGTAATTTAGAAAATTGACTTGAATTTTATTTGTTCATTGGGTAATGGCAGGTTTATGCTTATGCAAGGCTGGGGCTTCACTATGTAGTGTGCATGCCTGCTGGACAAGTGAGGCTAAGTTCATAGCTCCTCTCTAACAGTTTCTGTAGTCATTGATAAGTGCAACTTTAACAACTCCAAGTAGCTGTTCACTGCTCTGTCTCGCGTCCTCTACCTGTGCCATTCTCTTGTGCAATGTTTTGAGAAATTTAAAGCCAGATAAATGTACTGACTGTCATCTTTTACTTTCTAAATGCAACTGATCCAGACTTTGTGCTGAATCTGGTGTACACAGTGTGAAAGATGGGCTTTAAATACTGAAATGTGGTATTTAGATTGAGTGGCAGTAACTTCCAATCAGAAAGCATGCCTGTAGGGCTATGATCTTATTGTCATCACAGGTGTGGTGGGGTGGCTCCTGTGACTGAAATGTTGGAATGGAAGGATGCAGGCACTTTAGGAAGGACAGACAGGGGAGATGAGGGGGGAGGGTTGTCCTCTATGTCAGTGACTAGCTGGAGTGCAGGGAGCTTTGTCTGGGGATGGGTGAGGAGCAGACTGAGACCTTGCGGGTCAGGATTAAAGGGAGGGAGGGGACAGGTGACCTTATAGTAGGGGTCTTCTGCAGGCCACCCAACCAGGAAGACCAAGTGGATGAGGACCTCTGTAGACAGATGGGAGCATCCTCACATTCACAAGCCCTGGTCCTGGTCCTGGGGGACTCCAACCGCACCAATACCTGTTGAAGGGACAACACATCAGGGCATAAGTAATCCAGGAGGTGCCTGGAATGCATTGATGATAAATTCTTTCTCCAAGTGATAGAGGAGTTGGTGAAGAGAGGTGCTATGCTGGACCTTGTTCTCACCAACAAGGAGGAGCTGGTGGGGCGTGTGAAGCTCAAGGACAGCCTTGGCTGCAATGACCGTGCAACAGTGGAGTTCAAGATCCGTAAGGCAAAGAGGAGGTCCCTTCCAACCTAAACCATTCTATGGTTAAATTCATTAAATAAAATATAGCTTATCGTATACCTGTTTTTAACCTTCTCTATTTTTCAACTTCTGTGGCCATGAATACTGCTGAGCAGTCTTGTGATTTTACATGTTTTTCTTAGGATGGTAAGAGTATTTTTCAGATTAAAGTTCTGGCTTTGAAATTAAATTTTTGGTTTGCATACTATTTGCTCTGAAAAATTCTTTACAGTTTAAGGTGTATCACTGTCCATGCTTGTAACTCAGAAAAATACGTTTGTAGGCATCTCTGTGACTGCTTCCCTTTTGGTTCAGATTCAGGGAGTTGCAGATGTGCATTGTCCGTATTTTACTGAGTTTTGATAGGCTTGTCAGACTACATACTACTTTGCCTCCAAATTGTTCATCCGAGGTAACGAACTCTTAATAAATGTAGTATAAATTGATGCACCTTCAACTTTATGGTGAAGGTTAGAGGGCTAAATTTTCTTTTAAATCTCTCCTGTTAGGAATGTAAGTTCAGATGGAGCAGAAGCACGCAGAAGACTAAGGGAGTGTGATGGCTTGGTGGATGCCCTCCTTCATGCACTACAGTCTGCAGTTGGCAAGAAGGATACAGACAATAAGGTGAACTTGAGTATTAAAACTTAATAGATGCTTCCTTTAATTTAGTCTGAAGTATTGCTCTGGGATCTGACTTCTGTTTACTGGTATCAGAAGGGGATTATGCTTGCCTCAGAAAATACAGTAATTATCTTCCTCTCTGTCACATTATCTTGTGTGGCTGATGAGGTGAGCAAAGGCATGTGGTTGCGATAGTTGGAGAGAGTAGTCCTTTATTATCATCAATGACATTATTGCTATTGTTCTGCATTACTTAATTGGCATTTATAAGTGCAGTCTCCAGATGAGAATTGAGTCCCATTGTACTGTGCTTTGCACAATACCAGCAAAGGAGTCAGTTCCCATTTTAAATACTTTATTTAGCATCATGTCTAAAGACTGTAGTGTTTAGACATTAAGATATGTCTTCAGACCTGCAACATTTTCATCTATCCTGGGGTGCTTAAAAGCATATTTATATGCATAAGGAATATCATAAATTTAACCTGTTTAAACAAGAAAGAGCATGCTTTTGCTTTATAACACCAATAAGACTTGTAAAGCATCATTATTTTATTCTTTCTGAGTCCCACCATGGGATGCACTGTACAAGGGTATTATAAAATCCTGTCACTTAATCAGATAATTTTGGACGAGGATTTTGTAACCACATGGTGGTTTCCATTGCAACCTACAGAGCATTGCTTTTGTCAGAATCTGATGTGCTATGGATTTAGCTATTACTACAGGACACGTGTTCTCATTGAAATCCTCACAAGGCCTAGGTTTTGACCCAGAGAAAATTTAATAAAATGGGCCCCTTGGGAATTGTGACGGTTGGAAGAATGAGAGGCAGGCTTGTATTAAAATAAGATCCTTATATGATCATTTTCTGCTGTGTGTTTGATCTTTTGGTGAATTGTATTCTTTATGTAAGATCAGGTGGTATTTTTGATTAGAGAGTTTTCATTTTGAATGGGTATTATTTATGAATTGCTTCACTTCTGGAAGAATAAAATTGGTTTTAGAACAAGAACAAACCTTAAATTAAGGGGTCTTGACTAAATCTTCCTTTAAAGCTACATTCTTTTCATTGGGCAGGTTGACTTTTTTAAATTCACCCAAACCCTTCACTGTATAATACAATGGTTTGAAAATAAGAGGGTGCAATACTTATAATTTTTTCTGTAACAGTCTGTAGAGAATTGTGTGTGCATCATGCGGAACCTTTCCTATCATGTCCACAAAGAGGTCCCCGGAGCTGATAAGTACCAAGAACTAGATGCCAGTCAGACTACAAGCATGGGAGGTTCTCAGAAGAAGAAAAAAGATGATGCTGGTTGTTTTGGTGGGAAAAAAGCTAAAGGTATGTGTTGCAGACAGCTCAGAACTGGAAATGGATTCAGGGGTAAATTTTGCTGTGTAGGCCTAGGGCTCTTGCAAGCACATTTATCATGCTGGTTTAAAATGATGCAATTTGTAGAGGTACGTGTTTGTAGTGTCGTGGCATGTGTTCATCTCCCTTATTACATTACTACTAGATATTTGGGAATTTTTTCCATGATTGCTACAGTTTTGTTTGGCTTTAAGTAGGAGCATGGTGCATGCTGAAAGATGACACTTTTGTTGGACAAAGGGGTTCGTGCTCTGCCTCTCCTCTGCATTGCTGCATTCCTGCATCTGTCAGATCTATGCTTAGTCCACTTGCTTGGCTGTATAGCATGTGTCACGGCCTCTGGAAGCCAGGCCAGCATGCATTCATCCCTGTGCATCTTACATGCCTCCAGTCTCTCACATTTAAAAACAAACTAAAAGCCTACCCTCAAACTCACAACCAAAACATACAACCTCCTAATTTTGTCACTCCTTTAGTAACTTAAATTGCAGACATGATCTTGTAGCTTTTAATTGTCAGTCACTTTTAGACCTGTTCTCTCCTCTGGAGCATGAGTGTTGCAAATGAGTTTCATTATAAGAGAGGATTAATAGTCTCAGTAACCCCCCTTCCATCTTTCCTTTAGAAAGAGACAATCAAATTATATCCATTTTCTTTGTTGTTTTAGAGAAATTACTATTCTAGACTGAATTCAGATATAATTAACTCAGTTTTCTGTCTAGGCTCCATTCTCCTCATTCATGTGTGCTCACATCCTGGCTTACTATTTATAGCCAGGTCTCATGAAAGTTTTGGTCCTGAAGAGCCAAAATGGAATTGTTTGAACTTGATGGACTGTGTGCTGCATGTTACTCTTCCTTTGATCTGACCTGTACATGTTGTTAAAATATTACATGTTTCCATATGTGTTAGGAAAGTCATCACAGTGTGAACTTGGTTTTGCAGACTAGTCTGTCATCAACTATATTTAAACTGTGTTTGAAAATAAAACATAAAATTGATGGGAATCTTTCTGTGACTGGGGGAAAAACTAAAGAAATAATTTCACCTGCCTGGCCAGCCTGTTCTCACAGTGAATGACTAAAACTTCAGTGTGATATCCTTTGGAAACCTTGAACATGTGCTGACTCGAGCCTGTTCCCTGCCACTTGCAGTCCCTGATGTTTTGCTGCTTGAGAGCAACACAGTCAGTGAAAACATTTTTAGACATAAAAGCTATGAGTGTGCACTGTGGGAGGAGGGGAGTGTGCTGATTGAGAGCTGTCATCATCCCCTTGATGACAGTGAAAAGAGCGCTCTCAGGTGGCTGTCCTTTGTCAAGTGTCTGCCTCTTTCCTCCGGGACCAACCTATATGCTTTCTGTGTCTGTATTACCTGGTAGTTTCTGTTTATCAGCCAAAGCATCTGATTGTGTCTTTTTGGACAAATTGGTCTCAAAATCATCTGACACTGAGGATGAACCCACAGATTTCGGTGAGCAGTGCAGGCACTCAGTGACAGCTTGCGTTTGGCTCTGTGTGTTCAGCAGGAAATAACAATTTCCAAAGTGTATCTTAACTTTTTTTTTTCCTTCTTTTTTCAGTGCTCTTTTTAAAGTATGTTGTTCTTTAGAGGGACATCAACTGTTAATAATGCTGAGCTCATAGCTGGTAGTGTGTAGATCAGAAGGATAGAGGGGGACAGGCAACTGTTGGATTTAAAAGCTAAAAATTGAAATCCATTAATAAATGTGCTTTTAAAATCATAAAGAGAAGCTTCCTTTTCTCACTATTAAATGTGTGTGAATACCTGGTCTGAACCTGCTTTAATTTTCTCAGTCTAGGACTTTAAAATAGATCAATTCTCTCCTTTCACCTTGTTCACTTAATCTTGCAGTGTTTCCATGTTTATTTTATTTTATTTCATGGTCATTGATCATAGCATTTCAAACACCTCTGCAAAGGGCTAGTCATCCTTCTGTCCCCTCAATTTTGTGAGCACCTTTTCATTTAATGAAAAGATGAAGAAAAAAAAGCTGTGCAGAGAATGATTGGGTTTTTCCAGCAGGAACAAAAGGGAGAAAGTAGAATATCTTGTTTTGGTTTGATTTTTTTAATTGATGAAAGTTCTGCAGTATTCTTGTAATACTCAGGTTTTGAACCTGTTCTGTGAAATTCTGCCTCTTTGACTGTTCCTTTGTATTTTCTTCCTTCCTGTAAATTTTTGTTTTTCTTTTGCTGCTTTTCTGGTAATTAGAGGAGTGGTTCAATCAAGGTGAGTCTTTGCAATACTTTCTTTTCATCATCGCCATAATATGCTTTGTTCAGCTTCTACGTGCAAGGGTAAGAGCTGAGATCAAGGTCTTGTTCATTCACATTTTCTGCTCCCCCAGTACATCCTCCTGCTCGTTTCAGTAGGCATGGAAATCCTCTAACTGAGTGAGAATTTGCAGTTTGGTCTTCCCACACTGAGAATAGAAAATACAAGGTTTTATTCATTCCTGGTGTAGGTATAGTAAGAGAATTGATTTGCAACTGGCCTGATGACCCCATGAGAGAAGGAACACTTAAATGTGCAGGTTGCTTCCCCAACCCTGTTGTATCAAAGTCCAGCTTTGCTAGCTGGTCTGGGTAGCAGTAGTCATGAAGGCTTAGCAGCTTGGATGTGTGTTCTCAGCGATCCTTGGTATTTTGTCAGCTTGGGCACGCATGCCTGGGCTGCTATGTCTTTATTACTGGCACTCAGGCTAGCTAGATGAAGCTACCCCCAGTAAATGCCTCGGGGGATACGCACTTTAGTTTCTCATCCCTGCACAATAAGTAAAATTGCAATTGCAATATACAAGGCTGAGGCTAAAGTTTGCCTCCCTGGCTTTTTAGCTGGGAAGCAGTTAGGCTGTGAGTGCCCTGGAGTCTTCCAGTTTGTTACTGAGGCAGATTCAGGAGTGAAGGCAGGGTCATTTTTGGTTTGTGACACTTGCTTCAGATCAGTGGGTTCTGGAGGGTTGAGCCAAAGGAGAAAGGTTGGAAGGAAGAAAAGAAAAAAAAAAAAAAAAAAAACACACACACGAAAAAACAAACCATCAACAAAACCCCACAAACCTAATTGCTCCACCCAATAAATGGTGCTCAGTAGTGTTCTGCAAGACACTGATTTCAGACTGTGACTGGTGAGCCTGGGGACTATGGGCATGTTGGCAAGACAGAGCTCAGCCCTTGCTTTCTGTTGCTCTGCTGCAGTTCAGTTCAGTGGGTCTATTAACAAGTACAGTATTGACTGTTGCAGGGGTGGGAGGGTAGGGGTGTTGTTATGAAGAATCTCTTTCAATTCAACTTTTTTAACCAGAAAGAAAGGGTTTGGGAATTAATCCTTCAGCAGAAATGGTCTAGCTGTATAGCTGTTTTGATTAACCGGTAAAGCAAAACAACATCTGAGGAAGATCAACAACAACATTAGTGGTTAGTAGTGCTGGGTCACACTTCAAAGTCTGCACTGAGTTTCTGACAGATTGAAAATGCCGAAGGTCATGTTTTGGTTGTTTCTTACATAATGAAAAGTAGTGGAGGGGGAGAGGGAAAGAATTTTTATCCCACTGTTTCAGAGACTGTAAATTGCATCTTGCACAAGCAAGTCTCATGTCAGGCAGTTTTCCTAAGCCAGAGTGCTGTGCCAATTCCTACAGCCAGGTCTCATAAAACAGACTTGTCAGCAGGCATGTTCAAAGCTGTCTGTCTCTTGGCAAAGTTTGGAACTATGCTTCTGATCCAACATCATCTTTTCTCTGGCATACCTTGAGCTGGAAAACTTGGAGAGCAGGGAGATGCATCGAAGGTCAGAAATTGAAATGTACAAAACCAGGATCTTCAACTACCTTTCTACTGCTAACGTGGCCATTTCCGTGTCCCTGGGCACTAGCATTACTGACAGGCTTGGAGTGTTCAGAGCTACAGAAGTTGGCAGTGAAGCTGGTTTTCTTGTTATATCAGTCAGGCTAGGGGATGGCTGAGAGGTTTGCAGTTGGTAGGCTCTTCAACTTGCTAAATTTGGTCACCTTTTTAGAAATTCCAGTATTTGTGGGTACTGTAAATATCAAATGGGAAAAATACTAGCTGGGCTTCAGATTGAAGCCTTTGCCTTCTAGGTGGATTTCTTTTGGAATCTTCTTCCAGCTTGCTCACCTCCTCTCTATAGGAAGGCCTTGGAAAATGTAGGTGCTTCAGGTATTTCTGAACCTGGCCCATGCTCAATTTGACTAATCAAGTAATTTGTAGAGTTGAAATCCCCTTAGTCAGAGCTCTGTGTTCTGAATTGCTTCCATTTGTAAACAGCTGGCAGCTTCTGGTTTGAACAGATGTGGTTTTGCCTCCGGGGTGGCTGAGTTTCTCAGAGGGCTGAGACACAAGCTAGCAAAGGCTTCATAGAAGGTGGCCAGTATTTGCAGTCTGGCCCAGAAATTTGGAGACAGTGACTGAAGATCACAGAGCACAGGTGGAGTGTGCTGTCTTACTGAAAGATGGTTTAGTAAGTAGGCAGCTGCTTCTTCATTGCCACCTCAAAATATATAGCAGCCAACACTGCTCTCCTGGATAATCTCTTCCTTAAAAAGTGTGCACAAATACATACTGCTTACTAAACATTGCACTGGAAAGAAGGGACCTCTTAACTGTGCCATCTCAGTTCTGCAGGGTTAATAAAAGTTTCAAACGGCAACCTTTAAATTACAGAGAGAACTTGTGAAATGAGTACTTGTGCTGAATAAGGTCTGGCTCTCCAGGTGAATGTTCTGAGGTTCAAACAAGCTAATGCCAGAGACATGAAATTTGGGGTCATGATAAAAAACAGTTTGTCCTACTCGTAGATAAGATGGAGTCACATTTATTGGTCTACCTGAAGTCTATAATCTTTCCTAAACACTGACTTCCTTCAGTGCTTTTTTTTTTTTTTTTTTTTGGTCTCCCTCTGCCCTGCTTTTTCCTGTCAGCACTCTAAGGATCAACAAGGGTTTGCAGCCAGTAAACTGGGTTCAGCTGCCATTATAAAATGCAATGTCCTTTGGTGGTGCACAGCATTTTTTTCTTTCTGGTATTTGGTTTCCCAAGCAACGTGTTTCTCATTCTTTCATGGAGCAAAAACTTGATGGAGGGCTGCAAAGTGCAGCTAATTCCTGTCCCTCCCTTTAGAAAAGATACCTTTCCAAGGACTGGCATGGTACCTGGCTGCATGACATTTTTTGCAGTTAGATGGGCTTTTTCATACTTTAATTAAGCAAATTACTTCAGATTAACAGAACTTCTAGATGTGTATTTTGTTTTGCGCAGTAGTTAAAGTTGGCTGGTATTATTGCAGGGTGTTGCCATTTCAAAACAGAAGTGTGTGATATTTCCAAAGAAAAGGAGGGGATAGAATGCTACCTTGACGTTTGGGGTTTGGGTTTTTTCCTCTTGATGTTATTTCTAAATATTACTACTGGTATTTAAAAGCTTTTTTTCTTTATATAGTACTGCATATGTTTCTCCTTTTGTCAAGAGGAAAGGTAGAGTGGCCTGTTGAATCCACTGTGTAGAAACTGCACTGGCTTCATGCTATAACAGGGCAGGGATTGGCCTTTCTCATTTTGTGACCTATTCCCAGTCAAGAGTCAGACTAATCTCCACGTTACGTTTTTCAAGTACCATTTTCCTGTTTGCTTTTAAGCATCCTGACTGGTGGAGCTTTCCAGCCACCCCTGTAAACTCCTGGTAACAGCCTGGTAGAGTCCCTGTTCAGAAGCCACCTCTGGCAGCTTAAATTGTGTTGTTCTGAATTCATCCCATCACATCTACCTTCCCTGCTCTTAAGGGAGAGGGACTAAGTAACTTGATTTTCCACCTTGGAATAATTTGGGAAAGCTAAATTGTAGGCTGCTGTCCTCAGAAGCCATGCAGATTCATGCACTTCCTTCCAAATCTCTCTCCCTGCTGTCAGTACTTCTCTGATGGCAAGGTGCCTGCTTATCCCACAGCATCCATACCAGTTTACCCAAGGCAGTGTGTCTCCTTGGGGGAAGAAGACGGGATGAAAACTAATCCCTCCCTCCCCAGTTGTTTACATAACCCTGAATTTCCAGCCTAACTAAAACTAAAGTCCAGGATTTGTTCTGTTTTCTGTGAAGGATTGTATAAATTAAAGCTGATGCAATGGTTTGAAACTTTCTCTTAGTGAAAGTATGGAATTATTTCCATTAGCTTATAATAAATAGTCAAAATGGCACTTCATTGATTGAAGGGCAATTCAAGGTTGAGTTGTTGGCTGCTGTCTGTACAATATAGTAAATCTAGGCCCTCCTGCCCGATAGTCGCAATGAGAATAGAGGTTGCAAAGCAAGCCTGTTGTTTTTTTGCTCTGCTGCTCAGTTTCTGTTCCAGCTAAGCTTCAGGTCAAAATTCCTCTGTGAAAACAAGTGAATACCAGGCTGCTGAGGGAGGGGCATAGCTTTGCCAAGGGGGGAAATGGCACAATTTTCCAAGATTTTAAGCACTCTTAAGACCCACTGAAATGGTAGTGCTAAGCATGTCTGCAGATCAACTTGAGAATAGCGCAGATTTTTGTCCCTAAATTGCTCATGCTAGAACCACAGCTATGCAGCTGGATTGCAAGTCAGGTATGTACAAATACAGGTAATAGTCTGTGATTTATATTGTCAGTCTATATCTTCTCTCATCTTGTAGATGCACATGACAGTAACTTACCTGTCAGTATGCTGACAGTCTTTTCCATCTATTGTCTCATTTTTTTTGCACAGGAAAGAAGAATGGAGATTTGGACAGGAATTTTGATACACTTGATTTGCCTAAGCGGTCTGAAGCAGCAAAAGGTAATGTTAATATTTCTGCTTTTGGAAATAACAAGTAGCCTGGGAGCTGGAGGCTCTTAAAGGGTCTTGAGATGTGAGCATATCAGGCTAATCTCTTTCTTTTGTATTCAGTTAATTGAAATAATGGATGTGTCAGTGCTTATTGTTATCCAGTATTCAATACTGGGTATAACCAGCTTTGACATAAAGCTGCTGAATCGGTGGAATCTTGAAGAAGCCCATTTGATTTGGTGTTGGTGATTGTAACTCTATAGAGGGGTGAGTGCATGGTCTCTTCCTTTATTTTGGTTTGCAAATTTCCTGCACTAAACATGAATGTAAGGAGTTATGAAATGCATTGGGTGAGTGTACTTACCACTAACCTCTTCCCTACCCTGGCATCTCTGTAGTTTTTCAGTGTTCCAACAAATTAGAGAGTGATGGCAGGGAATGAATTCAGTTTTTGTTGTCTTTACCGATAGTCGGTCTTCTGAATACAGTATTCCTCCTTGTCTGTAGTGGGTAGTATTTGTAGTTTTCCAAAATCAGGAGGTTCACAGAAAAATTCTTCTGCTTTTCCCTTTTGTATTTCAGTTCTGACAGAGGTGAAATCTTTCACAAACAATCTGCATTCCCTTCCTTCGTGCGTGATACTCTTTAATTGGAGATTAGTAAATGATTTGGGATCTCGTCAGACTTCTTAAAGCATTGGATTGTGTTTTGAGACTTGCACAGGTTTTCATTTGAAGTGTGTGCTATGTCATTGCAAAGATTCAGACATTGTCATAGCAACTGCTGTGGTGCCACCCTGTCAACCTAGTCTTGCAGGAAAAGCCCTCCGATAGCACCCTCACCTTAATAATTTCTGAATACCCAGAACTACCTGAGCATTCTTCAGAAGGAAAATCTTAAACTCTTCCCACATCACTTGTACAATTTCAGAGAGTGTAAAGAGACAGTGTGTCTCAATGGAGGGATCCTGGGACTTGGAATACCTGAATTATGCTGCTTTAGTGACCTTGTTCAACCAATTCATGTTTCAATTTCCTTACTGTTAACTGAGGGCAGCAACAGAGGCCATATCTAACATCCTTAGAGATGTACTGATAATCAGTAATGGCATAATAATTACACATGTAAAGTGCTGCACCTTTACTTAAATTCATGGGCAGTGAAGCTCTGATCAATGATATGCAAACTAATCCTAATATATAGATGGATCTAATCTATTTACAGTCACCCTTTTACAGTGGGTACAGTTTCTAGGCTAATGTCTATTTTTCATTTGGTGCATTATTGCACAAGATACTAATGCACCTCTTAAAAGGTACAATGCTGTCCTATTCAGAGAGCTGCAGGAAACTTCTAAGTAACTTTGCCATCAGTTTAGGGATGGGCATTGGTTACATTGAAGAGCAAAGAGATGTCTTAAGGATGCAGCAAAAGAAAGGAATGCAAAGTATAGCAAGGGCTTCAGCACTTTCATTCCTTTCTAAATGTGATTGGAATGTAGGTGCCTCTGAAGGAAGAAGGTGGAAACCAAGGATTTATGTGAAAAAAATGGATCTTGCATAACTTTCTTTAAGATAAAAATCTTACATGTGGCTCTGTTAATGGTAACATTGTTGTGGCATATCTGATAGGAGACATATCTGCCTCTGAGCTTACACAGCTCGTTATCATATTCAGTTGCTAGAAATCATACACTCTTGAAGAGATTTTGTTTGATAATTTTGAGATACTCCCATTTAATCTAAGATGACTAGATTTTAGTCTGACTACATATGCTATTTTAGGTCAGGAGATTAATCCCACAGCACTTTGAAAGAAGGCCTTTGACTTGGAAAAAGGCATGAGAAACTGTGTGCCAAGATTAAAAAAAAAAATAAATTCAGTGACGCATTCTTGTTCACTTTTTTACTAGTAGTTTCCTGCTAAACATCTAGTTTACATGAGAGTTCCTGGATATTAAAGGTTCTAACAAGATTGCTAGGACTTTGAGTTCTTCAGTACTATAAGAAAAATAAAATTGCCGTTTTAAAACCCTTAAAAGCTCTGGTCAGATCTATGCCGTAGAGTATAATTGGCTCTGATGAGATCAGCTCCCAGCTGAAGCAGAACCTCTTTACTAAAACTGAAAAATCATGCAAGTTTTAATGATCAGAAGCACTCAAGTTTGAGTGACACAATGAAGTGCTATTTCAGAAATCAACAATTATAGATTAATCTCTTTCATGTATTATTAAAGCTATATTAAAGTGAGTTTTCAGCTGGAATCTATGTGGGCAAATGAAACGGCAGTAATAGGATTTGTTCATGCAATGCAACAAATGAATGCTGTGGTAGATAACAGATATTGGGATGCAGTGTATCACATTTCCTGTCATAGTCAACATCCATGGTGCTTATCCAGTGGATCTAAAGATGAGGTTTCAAGAACTTGACATCATGATTTCCCTATGAAATATTCTTAGGTATGATCACTGAACTGAATTGATAGTGTGCTTACAATCACTTGAAAAACCTCAAACTAGAAGTAGCGAGCTAGTTCAGACCTGTTTTCTACCATGTCTGGAAGTTTTGCTTGGTCTCCAAATTACTTTTAAGTTGCAGGAACCTCTCCCTATCCTGTAGCCAAACATCATAAAACCAGAATCTTTGTAGTTTCTAGTTGGGGGGGGGGGGGGGTGTTTGGTTTGGTGTTTGTGGGAGGCAGAGGTTTTCTCAGTCTTTGTTCAAGACACCTTAGGAACACGTTCATATCCTGAACACTCCGAAGGGTCTTGAGTTATTACCTAATTTAAATACTAGTTGTTTTTTGGTTTGTGGGTTTTTTTGTTGTTGTTGTTTTTGGGTTTGTTTGGTTGGTTTGGTTTTTCCCCCTGCCCCTGGAATTTGTTCTTCCTGAAGAGGAATGAATGAATTAAGGCAATTCTGTTTTTTTCAAAGTTATGAACTAGTCTCCTTTTCTTCTGATTGTTCTTGGTTTTTTAATGGAAATCAGATTTTGCTGCAACACAGCTTTTGAGCAGCCCTGAAACCATCTCTGAGCCTTTAATAATTTTATGTGCTAGGCATTCTGGCAGGGGAAAGCCTCCAGTTCAGGGTTGTTATCTGTGGTAAACTGGATAATGTCAGATGGGAGAACTTGCAGTGCTTTCAGAAGCTGTCTCATTTGATATTGTAAAATAAATATATATGCTCTGGCAGTGTCCAGAGTACTACTCTCTTCATGAGAAAAGGTTGTAGAAGAGAAGCTTCTTGTTTCCCCTTTGTTGAAAGGACCATTTTTTTTAATATTTTTTTTATTCTGACAGTCAAAGGGAAAGAGAGGATAAATTTTGGGGGCAAGTGCTAAGAGCTTGCCTAGAGCTGTGTGAGAACAGGACAGCACTGACGAGAAATTATGAATGCTGTAATCAGGACCTTGATAAATTTAGTACTTTCAAAAATTACTGCTTTTGTGAGGGGGGAGAAAAGAAAAAAAAGTCTTGCCGAAATCCCTTCCACAATATAAAGTAGGTCACTGGTAGTGGTGTTGGCTGTCTCCTCTGCAGCGTGTTCTCTTCTGCACTGCCACAGTGTGAATGCTGATTTCTCCTGTGTACATATTAAATATATAGCATAGTACTATTCCTTTGTTTTGTTCACTGAGTCCTTATTTCTGAGCAGGAATAGTGACAGGAGGCTCATGCATTGGGGGGAGATCAGGATTAATCATGCCTGTGCTGTGCAAAGCAGTGTCTCAGATGGCAGACTGTGCAATAAGGTTTTCTGAAAAGAATCGGCATTGATATGTGTCAGCCCTCTGAAGATGTTATAAAGGTGGTCACATTTAATCTTCCTGATGTGAGGGTGTTGGATTGTCCACCTCTGTTTGTTAGTGCTGTGGAACATGGGAAGAGAAAGTCCAGAAGACCAAGACAGCTTTTTGTATGGAATCAGCAGATTATTTCTTATTAAATCCCGACCTCTGCGATGTGACTTAAGCAAATCTCATGGCTTCTTGTTTATATGCACATACATTTAATGTCACAAAAATGGGTGCTCTGAGGTGCTTTGGGTGTTGAAGTTCAGCTGTGATTTCAGTTTCATGAGGGCGTTGAAAATTTTCAGCCATAGAGACACATGTGCAGGTACATTTCAGCCTGGTGGATGAGCTAACACATTCCCTCCTTTAAATCAGTTATTTAAATGGTTAGTAATTTATAATTTCCTTTTGGATTATTTAAGCTTACTTCCATTTTAATGGGAACATAAGTTTAGGAGGCAGTCGAGCAGAAATACTGAGCTAGTGCTAAAGCTGCTTATAGTTGAACAAATCTATTTTGTAGCACGAACCTCACAGAAAAGCTGAATTTATCTGGAAGCTCAGCTTTGTGTGTACACTTAGCCCAATCAGCAGCTTATGTAGGTAGGGAATGAGATTTTGGGTGAGCTTGTCAGCAAGTGAGTGTCTTCTTTCTCCATTATCTGAAATCCTCAGTTGCCTTCCATGTATCCTGATGCTGATGATAGATTTTCTATTCCAGAAGGTGAGTGTTTAAATTCACTTATAAATCTTTGTTTTACTGCTTCAGGAAATTAGACTTCCTGGCACTGTCAGGGTAATGACTTTAACTTAGTAGATTACAAAAATGCTGGCAATTTGTCTTCAGCTAAAGGCAGCATGTAGTGGGGGAAGAGAGAAACTTCACCAAAGCTTTACTCAGACTTTAGGTTTGTAAGTAAGTTTAGCTACTGTTCTCATTTCACTGCTGTTTTAATTTGCTTTCTTTAAATCTTTACAAGTTGACTCAAGCACTCAACAGCCCTTTCCAGCTCCCTTCAATCATTAATTTTGATTGTCGTATACTGAATAAGTGCGTAGAACTGATTGATTAATGGTACCATCCACACCCCGCCTGTGCCTGCTAGTGGAAGTTGAGGGACTGGGAAGATCTCTTCTATGAGAGCAAGTAACATGTTCTTGTATTAACATCTTTTAAGTATTACGTGCAAGTGGTTGAGAATTCCAATCAGAATTATTCAGTATCTGTTATTTCTGTTGCTTTGCTAAGCAGAGTGTTCATTTTGGTCTCATGTGTTTTTCATAATTTACAAAGCAGTGAAAATTTCTCATCTGTCTTCAATGCAGGTCAAGAGAAAATTTATTGCTTTGAATGGGAAAATTCCCACATGGAGCCTGCCCTTGCCAAACTTTCTCCCACTTGGTACCTGTAAATTCTCATTCTTTTTCTCAACATCTGCAAAGAATTCAGAGCAGGCACCTGTGGATTTTTCCTCTCTTGCATACACAGTCTTTCCATAGCTGACTGCTAATCTTTCTGGAATACTCTGCTTTTATTGTCACAATATGCAGTTTTTCTGCTGAGCCACTTGTTCAAAGCTGGGTTGAAATGTGACAGTGGGTCGCTTCCTGGCCTGCTGAGCTGTGCTCTACAGGTGGAAACTCTTACTTGTGATCTTTATGGATCTGTTAAATTTGATCATGCAGAACAGAAATTGTAAGTTTAGGGCTGAAACTGAAGGATTTGAGAGATCATATGGGGAGATGCAGCTGTAATGTGAATTTGAGGTCCAGGAGTACTATTATGTCTTTTGTTTTGTTTCTGCCCTAACATACCTTCTTCCAATGAAAGTAATGAGTCTGAAATAGCTTCTTGTTGTTCTTAACATGACAACTAGAGCAATTTGAACTAACACCAAGTGTATTATAGAACAGTGATTATTTTAATTTCAAGCGGACTGGCCTAAACTGTAAGAAATGTGGCCTATATTGACACACTGACACCCATGTTTTCACAATGTGTGCATTTCTTGCATGAGTCAGGTAGGGAGAGGGTTTAATGGTTACTCACTTAGCATTGATTTTAAATGGAGTGCAAAATTCTGTCAATACTCAACTTGATATAACTTCCTTAAAACAGAAAATCATACCAGTAGGAGTGTTGTTCTTTTTACAGAGTTTTTCTTAACAAAATTTCTCTGTAAACTCTAGATGAGTTGAGCAGTGATGGGTGGTGGTGACTCATGTACAGAGGTGAGAAGGTGTTTTTCTTTGACTTTTGTCTCAATCCTAGTCCCGGTAAATACTCCTGGGTACCTAAAAGGAAGCTGGCTGTAGGATTGTACCTGATTTGAAATGTTTTGCAGTTTTTGCTTGAGAAGTTTTATGTAGCCGAATGAGGCAGAAGTAATGAATAGAAGGATCTGCCTCGCTGTTCAGGGACAGCTGACTTTGAAACCTGTTGAATAAACACTGTTTCATTGTCATGGTGTTCTTGTCACTGGCTATTCTCAGTTCTTCCTGCTTGTTGCCAGGATTAATTGGTTCTTTATGGTAGATTGGTGTCATACCCATGCAGAGCTCCTGGACTTCATTGCTAAAGCAGTCCTACTAGGTAGTGATTCCATCTTGTCTTGTGATAAGCTCACCTTGCTGTGCAGATGTTGCATAAAATAGTTAGCACAATTCTTAAGGGTTGTTCCTTCCTTGTTGCTTTTGTACAGGTAGTAACCCTTGAACAGCTTGGCCTTTGAAGGATGTTGTCCACAGAACAACCTTTGTTTCTTTCTACATAACTCAGTGGCATAAGGTTTAAAAAAACAATACAATCCCTGCTTATTTTTAACAGGTATTGAACTAGCAGCATATTTTCCCCAGATAATGTGTTTTACCCATGGGTACCCATGGTGATTGTCTGTCATGCAATGCATTAAACAGCAGCAACTAGACAAAATGTTTTGGGCTCTTACCTTGGTACATGTTGCTGCAACAGGACTTTGGCAAACATGTAAAGGGCACAGTTACGCTTTTGTACTGCGTTATATTGCTAGAATCTGTATACAATAAAACAGAATGCTCTATTGTGTAGCAGTCAGCAAACTTTTGTAGAGGGAGGTAAGTTATATCACTGAACATCAATGAGTGTCCAAGTTGTTATTACGGTGTGCTTGTCTTGTTATATTACCATTCATTTGTAGGTGAAATGTGCTTTTATTCAAGTGCTGTATCCTTTTAGCTCTCTCTTGATGTACAGGTGACTTAAATAATGTTGGTAGTTCAGTAGTTAGGTATGGCAGTGTTTGTCAACCACTAGATACATGTTACCTACTGATGTCTGCATGCGTTGTTTTAGGATCAGTATTGTCTTAAGGTGGAAGATGCATGTCTGCCTTATCTGTAGTTTTACTGTCATCACTGGTGGATGTGATCACTTGCATTCATGTAGGCATTTAATATCATATTCATAATGGTTATTTTTGCAAGAATATTCAAATATTGGTAAGGACTGGCAGTTCAACCTTGCTTTTCTCAAGTGCATATGACTTTTCTGAATTCTACTGCTAATTCTTTTCACTTTTTAATACGATTCTATCCTACAGTATTCTACTTTGGAGACTGAGGATACAAATATTTTTCTGGGAGAAATACTAATAATATGACTGAAACCTTACACAGTGACTATGTACAGTAGTGCTGCTGAGACTCTCACAGCTCTGCTGTGTGGGGTTTAGCTATTCCACCAAACCATGTGAGAGGAATTTGAGACAGTTATAGGACCAGCTTTTAGTCTGGTGTTATCTGTCTGCTCAGGAATGTGAAGAACAGTTTTGGCTTTGCATTCTGGTAATTGCTACCATGTTTGTGAAGTTCTTGCTCTCTCGCTTCTGAGAATGCCTTGACATTGTAGCTCTGAGCCATGCTTTCCCTTGCTTTGTCCATAGGGACATCCAGACAAAGATTGTATTTACAAATGAAACAGGCTAGGTTTCTGATAAAGGTGAAATGGCATCTGTGGAACAGAAAGCTCTTGCAGCTGTAGTACGGGGCAGCACAATGTTTGTGTGACTAGAGATTTACTTTTGTGTCAGGAAGATTTGAGTTGGGAACTTGAAGAGTTCTGCTTCATGGAGGATATATAAAAAATGTAAACTGGAGAAGAAATTTCAGCCGTGGTGGTTAAATGCCACTAATGCTTCCCCACCCCCAGTATGGACACTTTGTAGTGTTAAATGTTTTTTTCAGTTTTAGGTTATGTAGCTTTGAAGTTTTCAGTTGAGGTAGCAGTGAGAAACAATTGCTGGGACAGGGAGGCAGGAGAAGCAATTGTAGTGATATGATAATTTCATTCAGCTCTATATACAGAGTTGAGAATATGAAGCTCTTTGTGAGGTCATAAGGTGCTTGTTCTTGTCCATCACTACTTGGCTCTGCTATAATTTGTTTGCTTGTAGAGCTCTTCTTTTTCCCTTTGTCTTCTACCTCTGTCTCAACAGCTAGAGGGGTCACATGCAGGATGAGTTAGGAAGACAGCTTGCTTTCTGAATTGTTTCACTCTTCCTTCTGAATGAGAAAAATCTGATTCACCTCTAATGTACTTTGTTTATCCTGGAAATCGTGAATTAACACCCACAACTATTCCTCCTCTTTATTCTTCTCTTGCGTTCTTGAATGTTCAGTCTTCCTCAGTGTGTGTTTTCCCCTCCTGGCTGTCGGAGATGAGATTCTCCCTCCCCACCTTTAGGTCCTGTCACCCGTGGCTCTTATGGGACTATAAAGTATCTCCAGTAGTCAGCTTGCAGCTCCTTCTTGCCTGAGGCTGACACCCACGAATATAGATCTATTACAATAACTAGCAGTATCTTCAAAAGACAAGAATCCCAGGTGGTAAATTCCCTTTCCAACTTGATGTGAATTTGTGGCCAAGTTATAAATGCACAGAAAATGAGACTTATGCATGTGGCTATAACATCTTAAACTAAATTAGCCTATATATACTTGCATAATAAAGTAGCCTATGAAAAACTAAACAGCAGGAACTCCACTCAAGCACGTGGTAATTACAGCTAAGGAGATGGAATGATCTGGAGCTTCAGTGAAAGACAGAGCTGGAAGTAAGAAAGTTATTTTCACATTCCAGCATTGCTACTGACTTGGTGAGTGGCCTTAGGCAAGTTAATTGCATTCAGATGCCAGGGCTATAGTGAACTTGTTCATGAAGTGTCTGCTACTTCCACTGCCTTTGCTAGGATAATTACTGGTATTTTCACTGCTGCTGTGATAACCAGTGCAGATGGAGTGTACATGATACATTTGTAAAAATGGCAAAATTCTGCCAAAGTATTGTGTATCACAACTGTTGCTAGTGCTGCACTGATAGAATAATAAAAACAAAATTTCTGTTAAAGATGGATGATAGTGGCTTGCCCTAGTGGTATATTGTGTGAATGGACTGAGGAGTTCATGTTGTAAAGAGTATTTTGGAAATATATAATGCTGTAAATTGCTTTGTATTCTTGCTATGCATATTACACTTACTGTGTATTTTGATGGAGAAGTTCGACTGTATTATTTATGATGCTCTATATAGATAGATATATACAAAAAACAACATGTAACTCGAGACCGTGGCACGTTTTACTTCCCAGCCACAGCATTTACTTTAGTTATAGCAATGTGTGCTCTCTGGCAATGCAGGATCTTAACCCTTCAACCACTGATTGAATTTTCATGTCCTTTATACTTGGCTAACGTTTCTGATGATAAAATAGTTAATGTTGGAAAGTGATAGTTGTCAGTCATATTTTTTTTCTTTTCACAGCATTTCCTGTACTGTTTGCCCAGCTAAAAATGGTTAATACTCTTCTTTCTCTACCTTTCAGTTTGTGTGTCTCATTTAGCATTTCTGTTCTACAAGCAATTCTAATTGTTACTCTAAAATAGAATGCCTGTTACTACAGAGCACAGTTCATTATACAGATCTTGCTCAAGGACTGTTTATAAAATGGGAATGTGCCATGAAAGTCTTGCAGGAATAAAACCAGGAGTTAGTAGGGAGATGCTTATCCCACATAACCATAACTGCCTCTGTCTTGGGACTTAGTCACTGCAGTGAAGAACTCACTCATTCCATCCATCCTTCTATCGCTGTTGCATTATGTCAGCTTTCTGCCATGCCACTTACTCAGTTTCAGTTAAGAAACAACAACAGTGAAAGTTAAGAGACTTTTTCCCCACTTTTAACATAACTATAAAAAATGAGATGATACTTCGCGGTGCAAATCAGGAAGTCCTGATTGCCTAGCAAATATTGTTGTGAAGCACAAGGAAGAGGAATTGAGTTTCTGTCGGAATTTAGAAATGAAATTTCATGTCAGAATCAATTATAAAAACCTTGTTGCGCAAAGTTACGGTTTTCTCTAGTGTCCATCAAAAGTACCGCAGTGAAGTTCTGCTGACGAAGCTACTTGACAAGTTAAGAGAACAGCAGAAAGTCTCAGAACAGCTGAGGCAGAAAAATGGTGTAATGTTGATTTAAATCCCTTGCCAGATTTCCAGAAATAGTGTGTTTGTAAGTGAGGGAAGTAGTTATAGCTCCAGGTGAGTGCTATGAAGGCTATGCATTTAGGAGTAATAGGAATGTGAATAGCTTTCTCCAAGTCCTGTGTGACTCAGATGCTTTCAGAACTCCGTGCGAGACAGGCATCTCTCAAGTCTTACTTAAAGCATCTGTCTGGGATACTCTGGCTGTCCTGGCTGGTATTCTTTTGGCCACAAAAAATGCAGGCTAATGCCCTGTAATTAAACATTGGAACAGATTCCTCAGAGAGGTTTTGAAGGGTTCTTGATCATTGAAGGGTTTCAAGACCTGGCTGTATGAAGGCATAAGTAACTTCATCTGAATTCTGTTGAGCCTGCTTTGAGCAGGAAGCTGGCCCACTCTCTCTTTCAACCTAGTTGTTCTGTGTGGCTCTTGTTAACTGGTTACAAAGTCAGCCAAAAAAAGTCTGTCTGCAAAAATACAGCACATTTTTTTTAGGGACAGTGTTTTTCCAGAACAACTTAATCCATGACAGCTAGCTAGGTGGCTCAGATGGGAAGAGGAATGGGAGAGCCCATTTGCCCATAGAGCCTGAGAAAGGAGTGTATATGCAAAGCGCATCTTAATTGGTGGATCTTAGGTTAATTGATTGTTTTATTTCTTATTATTCTTTTCCCCCAGGGTATGGCTTTCAAAAAAAGACAAATATATTTTTACTTATAATATATACTTTCTCTGGTGCCAGTAAACCATGGAGTCCTCACAACACTACGTTAATCAATCTTTGAGGATCTGCTTGTAACAGCTAATGACTGGGGAGAGAAAGGGGAGTAAAAAGGAAATAGTGTGATTCTGAACTAATTGCAAATTGAGGTACTAGAGATCAGGCAAGGAGGTCTTCCTTATAATGCAGCCAAGACAGGGGAGATGCACACAGTAAGGTGTCTAGTGTTTTTTCCACTTTTGTTTGAACAGTATTTATTATAGTTAATGGAGAGATTTAATCATGGAGGTAATCTAAAAATTAAAATTAACTGGAATGTCAGATAGCCTGTGCATTCTAAATTGCAGGAGTCACTGATGCTCATTAGCCAGACTGAAGCTGCAGTCATGTTCTGCAGAAAGGCAAATAAAGAGAATGGAAAAATTAAGACTTCTGTTTTCTCAGCATTAATTTCTACTGTGTTTACCTACACAGCTGCTGCAGTCCTATTATCTGACTCATTACTTTGTAAACCACTTTGAGATATCTTGAATGTGAAAGCTGCTATATAAAGCCATATTTATTTCTATAACCCTGAGTACTCTGCAAAGGCTTAAAAGCTCCTGTCTTCTCCAGTATGACAAGGGAATGATGTGACTTAATGTGCCATATACCTCTAACTGTGGCTTGAAGAAAAATGACCTTGAAGTGAGAGGCAGGCATTTTACATTGTAAAGCAGACACTTAAATTTACCTGTCAACTTGAGGCAGGGGGAATCTTACCCCTGCATGTTTTAGAAAGCAATGTCAATCCAACTGTTCATTGCTCTGAACCCACTGAGAGCTTGATTGCTGACCCAGGCATTTTCAGGTGATCAGTGAGAATGTTGATCAGTATGTGGTAGAAGGGAGAGCATTTTTATTGTAGCTTCTCAGACCATTAGTTTCAGCCCTGATTTTTCTGTGTCTTGGTTGTAGGGAAAGCTGGAAATTTTTAATAGCATGATACATTATTTGTCTATTTAGGAATAGACCATGATTCAGGCTTATCTGGAGGGATATGTGAAGAGCAATCCTTCCATCTCATGTCCAGTTCAGTCATGTTTTGCATGCCCTGCAGTCTCCTTTACTGAATATATTGTTGCTTTTGTAGGAGACATTTAGACCAACTTCATATTCTCTTCTAACAGTAGCCTCAGTAAAGTTTAAGTACCTGACACACTGTGACAGGCTACTTGAACAGGCCAAGTCTAGACAGGCAAGACAGAAATAGTGTGGGGAGGGGAAAGGGGGACATGGCCTGCTGAAGTGAGCTGTGCAGTGACATGGCATTTCAGTGGCAAAGCTGAGAAGAGAGATGAGGTTTTCTGATTCCTAAAGCAGTATCTTTCTTGCTGGCTCATGCTAACAAGCCAAGTAGCAAGCCCACTCCATTTGGAAATGTCATTTGTTCTCATCCCTCTCATACAAAGCCAAGAAGAATATTTTGCTTAATGAGTTTTGTTTTGAAATCTCTAAAATCACAACCAGCCAATCAGTAATCGTGATTGAGCGTATAATTGCATCTTGTCTTTCTGAGAGCTTAAAAATGATGAGCAAGAAAAGCGTCTCCAAAGACTCATTCAAAATGTGAGGGGACAAGAATAAGATCTAGAGAAAGGATCTGCCTTAACTGGAGTGTCCCCAGTGACCTTTTAAACATTAAGGAAATGGGAAGTCTGCATTCCTTGCAGATGCAGGTTTCCCACTCCACTTTTGGGAATAATTTGTGCATCGAGTCGTAAAACACGCTAGTGATCACTGCAGAGCACAAATGGCAACTTGCAGATGTGTAAGAGGAGAGATGAGAAATGTCAAGGATGACTGAGGTGTTAGTTGCATTGCAATGTGTTTGGGATTTCTCAAGGAATGAGAAAGCGTGGCTTTTAGGAGCATGAGAGCTAATCCCATTTACTCAATTACATGAGCACTGCTTCCAGGAGAGTACTTCCCTTCAGGTTAGTGCTAGTGTCTAAAACTTAAGACTTGGTAAAGGCATGTGTGGATCAGATTTGGGTAGTTCTGCAAGGTTTTCCTTAATAGTTAAATCCTAACAAGCAGGTCCTTTCCACCTCCTGCATACCTGCTTGCTGAAAGCAATGCTGGGACTAAACCCATTGAAATTAAACTGTATTGGCAGTTTTCTGGGTGGCTGGATCCCAGCTTCCCTGAAACGCTTAAAATTGGTGCCACTCCTCTTACTGCAGTCTGGAGGCCTGTTTCCAGCTGTGGACTTGGGTGGCCCACAAGAAGCTGTCAAGGCATTCATAATGCTACCTTGCATATATGAATGATTAGAAATCAGTATAGATTGTAACCTGATGGAAACTTCAGTACTCTTCAGGAAGTATCTCACCTTATTTACACTTACACTGACCTTTTCAGAGTTTTCTATAGGCATGAACAATCTCCACAGTAAATGTCAGCTTCTGATTAGCATCTCTTACATTGGTAGTTTTAAGCTTAATTTTTAATTACATAATATTATCATAAGAAAGCTGCATTGAAACTGGAAACTGTCCTAAACAAAGTGGCTATTGGGTTAGGGATCTTTTCATTGTTGTAACGGTGATGAATTAGTTTCAGATAAGCTGTCAGAGTTGTTTCGAGGTAGTGTCTGCTGTGACTTTGTTGTAAAATTTCTCTTATGACTTTCTGGTGGTTTGTAAGTGTGGGTCATTCCTGTAGGATGGTAAAGATGGGTCCAGGCTACAGTCAGATGCTCTGTAATGTTCCCCTGTTGCCTCTTGAAAAATGTCTCTGCTTCCTTTGCTACACTCTGGTGCCCCAGTCTCATTTATTTATTTATTTATAACATAACTTGGTGATTGTAAAATATGTGTGTGTTTGGCCAGCTAAGGCTTCAGAGAGCTACTTCTCTCCAGATCATGTTGTCATATCTCACGTTTTGATCCAAATTTAACTTTTATAGCAAGTTCTGTATTTCCAGGAAACCTATAGTTCTGTGGGCAAGCTGGTTTTGTGTCAGTTCTGCCTGTGATTATCAGATATTCAGTCAGTGCATCAAAAACCAGATAAGTTTACATTTAATAGTAACTTTCCTGTTTTTCTAAAAAGTTGCAGAGAATGATTGGTAGAAAGGGAGTACCCCTTAACTCCATGTCTTCAATATGGTAAGTCCCAGTGCATCCCAATTCAAATGAGGGACGAGCAGCAGCATCTTCTCTTACTTCTCACCATCCGTAGTCCCTCACTGGATACGATGCTTTGAGGATGGGTGGAAAGTCTCTGTTCTTGAAGGCATTAAGATTTCTAGCTAATGCTGAAATCCATGAGAATTAATTACCCAAGTACTATACGTTGAAAACCTGGGCTGCGAGGTCCATTTTTTTTTTGTTAGAGAAGTTGAAGAAAACCTTCTGTTCATGCAGCTTCCACTCTGGCCTGACATTTATTTGACACTGAAAACATCAAATTCGTTTTCTTGGATGCTTGGGAGATACTTGAATTGCCTGACAGCAGCATAGTGACTGTAATTGAGACGGATTAGAGGCACTGGGCTGCCTTTGGGTGTGTGTGGCAGCTTTCATGAAATGGAGAGGAATTGAAACACGCTTTTGACTTTGGAAGCTGTAGCAGGAATTAATTAGCAATTTCAGGACACAAACAGGATTGGAGGAAGTGTTTGGGTTGGCATATAATAAATTATTTAATAACACGAGGGAGTTTTTCCATATGGCACTGGCTTATAAAATGCTTATAAAGGCGATATCGCAGGACTCTGCTTATAATGAACCAAACAGGCTTCCATTATCTTTCCTGGTGATTAGGAGTCGCTGACCTTTCATTTCTCTAGGCTGAGACTGGAGCTGCTAGCTTCTTCTCAGGTTAGATTCTGTATAACCTTTCCCAAAAAAGGTTTCTTGTTCATACTGCAGTATTTCCTTCTTACTGGGAAGTGTTTTGAAGTGTTTGATGTTTCTGTGAGGGTAGATCCACTGGAGAATAGACAGATTTATTCTTCCTTCTTATTGAAGGAATCCAAGCTGTGGAGTTCTGCTGTCTTCACTGCCTTAAGCAGACAGGCCTCTAACAAGCAACCGTATTGATATGAATAACCAAATACCTATGTAATGGCTTATGACCATTTATGTGATTTTCTATAAAAAGCATGATGAGAAGTGGAGGTAGACTTGGTGAAGCATGAGTAATCCTGAAAGAAGCTTTCAAATTGTCTTCCAAGTGTAGTTCAGCGTGTGTGAGCTCTGAAAGATTCAGGTTTTTTTCTTGAAGTTGTTTTTCCCTTGGCACTGAAGATAAAACTCAGACAGGCTGCGAAGGGGAGAACCTGACAGATGCCAGCCCAAGTGGAAATGCTGTCTGTCGATCCTTGTCTGTGGCAGCTCGAAGCAGCGCCCATTGCTGATACATCCAAACGCTTGTCAGGAGCGTGCTGGCTTTCAAACCAGAGCAAAGTCCCTCAGCAGCAGAACAGTATTTTGAAGCACAGTCAGTGGAAACCCCCATAGTCCCATAGCTGACAGAGCAGTCCTGCCTCTGTAAAGTCCCAAGTGATGGAGGATTTGCTTTTGCCTTGCTGGTTAAGATTCAGTGCCAGCACCCATTGTGTAAAAGCAGGGAAGAGCTGATCCCACAAGGTGCTGTGGGTCCCCCCCACACCCTCGCTCAGCACAGGCCTGTTAGAGAGAAATAGCATTCGTGGACGTCTGGAGGAGTGTGGCTGCTGCATCCAGGCAAAGCAGCAGCCGCTTGCTGCAGCCACCCCCCGAACACCAGCCAGGCTGCCAGAACCGCTGGCCGCTGCCTTTCTTTGGCTGCCAGCTCTGCAATACCACCCCATGGGTGGGTAGGTGCTAAACTCTCCAGGGTGGCAGCTCATTCCCACCTGGTGCAGAATCTTACAGCTTTGCACTATAGAGCACTGTGGCCTTTCTTGCACTCCACAGCCCCTTATGAGCTTTGATTTACTGGCCTACTGTGTCCAATATAAGTCATATGGGGGGGGGGGCATGCAATGGGACCATACCTAGCCTCATGATCCAGTGCATTTCATACAGTCTCTCTTGGAGACAGGAAAGAAGATACTTAAGAGGTCCGCAGAGGTAAGAAATGAGTTTTCTGTGCTTTTTCTACCTTTTTTGCATAACTCAGTATTTAATGTCTGAGGGTGTGTGGATATTTCAACTAAATAAGGACTGCCATGTATTTTTTTTTTTATTTTGACATGCAGCTGTCTTCTATAGCGTTTCTTCCCCTTTTCTTTGTTCTCTACTTGCTGGGGCTTTCTGACAGTAAGTTTATAAAGCTGTTCAACATCTAAACAGTTCTGAATAACATCAGAATCTTTTTAATACAGTAAATTTATTTAAGTGGCATCTGGAACCAAGGACTAATGCATGATTCCTTTTGCAGTAAGCTTTTCTCTGCAGACAGGTCTCTGCTACTGAGCTGGGAGGAAGCAAAAAGCCCGTTAGCTTCTTGGAGTCAAAGCAGCTGATTGGCATCTGGAACTGCAAAGCTGAGTTTTACAGGGGCTTGAGGCCAAAAAAAGGCAATTTGGAACACATGATCCTTAGTTAAACACACACAAAAGACCAATGGAAAGAAAATGGTAGGTCCAGGCAGCCACAAGTCAAAGGAAGGAGTCCCTTAGCAGTGCTATTGATTTTCTGTGATGACACTAGTTCTGAGACATTTTTGTGTTATGAGGCTCTTGGACTTGTTGATAAGATACTAACAGCAACATATTGTATTTTATTACTGGACATAGCTGTGGTATGATTTTTTCTTTTTATGGGCTTTCCTTCAGGGAATCATTCAGTATCTCTCTCTTTAATAAAAACATTTTATACAGTAAGCTCAAATCTTCTGATGGTTGGGCTGCACAATTAGGCATTTGCACTAGTAACAGCAGTGCAAAGACTCTGTCTCGGATCCCAAGTCTGTTCAGCTGCAACACATGGCAGCTATGATCAGAAAAAACAGTAGCATGCTTTACTGAGCTATATGTGGGTTTTGTAAGGAAAATGTTTTCACCTGGTTTTGGTTTTTTAAGTTTAAGGAGAAGTCCCTGAAAACACACATGTTCTGGCATGTATACATGCCTGTACAGTTGTAAAACCACATTTGTTTATATAATGTGAAAAGTAATAATTTTCCTCAAGTTCCCAATCCTCATTAGCTTTGCCAGCTGTTGCTCTCTTTTGTCCCTTTGGGAAAGCTTAGCTAAATGGAAAAGGCTTGCATTATGCTCCAAAAAGCAGTGAATTCAAGCCCTACCAAGGCAGAGAGTAAGCAAGTTCTAGCCTAGAGATTCCTCCATTTAAAAGCTTTCTCCATTAAGAAGAGAGATCCATTGTCACATCTCCTTGTATCAAATGAGGCTTTCCAGAGTTGCAAATAGGCAGCGATCTTTGGCAGTGCTGTGGGTTTGGATTATTGTGGCATCACCATGTGTTCTTGGCTTGTGGTTGCAGCTCTGAGGACAGTAAGTTGACACCTCCTTAAGTTTCTGCATTTTCTACTGGTGCAACTGGCTCAAATACTAGAAGCCAGACACACCAGACAGGGTGGGCAATGTTCTTATTTCTAGTGTGGATTGTGCAGTCCTTGCAGTTGCTATCTGTGGCTGAATAGGATGGGTGACAAAATAGAGCTGCTTGGTATCATGCACAAGGAGACACCCCTTGGGGCATGTGAGTGGTCACCAAGCAATGTCGTCTGTCCTTTCAGAGAGGAGAAAGAAAACAAGTCAATTGTGTAATTCTGGACCCTCACAGAGACAAGAACAGATGTCAGAAGCACCCGTGGTCAGTAGTAGTAGCAGCAGCACTGAGATCTAAAAGAATAAGCATGGACATTTGCCCTTGTCCACTGCTGTTCTAATATTCCTGTTATGCAGCAGACAGCATCTGGAAATTCAGGTTTTCTCTCCCAGGGAAACACAACATAATCGATGACACTCTTGGTGCTGATTTTATGTGCATGGGCCAAATTTCTATCTGTTTAAGAAGTCCCCAGTACAATGGCATCATCACTGTGCCCAGTGTTTTTTTGGTATCAGCTCTTCGAGGCATGTGTCCTCTGGAAGCTTCCCTGGAGGCAGCAGGCAAGATTGCCCGCATCTAGGAGCGTTTGCATTGCTGCTCTCCTGGCATATTGATCCACTGTCGGTGACATCACCAGCCTGATAGACCTAATCTGTCTTTTGTCTTAAAATACTGTAGTGGTTGAGACAAGAGTAAGAGACAACCCATAAGACTACTGCAGACACAGAATTTCTCCAGGCGAGAGTGTTCACCCCTGGCTTAGTCTCAGGTGTGCCCGAGCTACCAGGAGTACAGTACCCTTGCACAGCTAGCAACATCACACTGTGAAACCCTGCAGAGCTGTCAGACCTTTGGTGCGAAGTAGTTTCCTGTTCACTTGCATATGTGAGCTGGGATTTTGAACGAAGTCCCATTTTGAGATTTTGCAGCGGCAGTGCAGGGCCTGGAGTGCATTCTGGGAGCTTGCAAACATCATGGTAAGCTGGTTATGGGAAAAGGGGAACCTGAACTTCCAAACAAGTTGTGTTTGGTGTGCAGCTCACAAAGCAGAGACTCCAGTGTATGTTCTGTGTGTGTGAAAGAGGGAGAGAATGTTATTTAATGCTTGATTTTTACATACAAATTGCATTTCAAAACAGTCTTGCTTTTGGAATAATATGATTTTCCTGTTCCCTTCAAAAGAAAATGCATTCAGTTATCACTGTGAAGTAAATAAAAATAACTTTGGATCAGAAAACCTGGCAAGGGAGCAAGTGTTAACATTTAATGTACTGTACTTAGAATCTCCAAGGTCAGATGCAAGTCTTCTGGGACCAGGGTAAAGGAAGCTATTTACATGAACCATCCGTTTTAATCATTCAGCCAAAGGGCTTGATATTAACTTTTGGGGCCAAAGCATTGTTGCTTGTAACAGTGGTGTTTCTCAAAAACAAACAAAAAGCACTGCCAAAGGTGACCTACAAATGCTTAAATGTACTGCAGTTCACCCACATGCCTCCTCTCCCTTTTAGGGGAGACCTTTAGCAACTCTCCCTTCCCTGCACCAGCCTGGCTGTCCTCCCCTTTAGTAGCAGGCCGATGGGGACAGCACATTCCCCTTTTCAACTAGTAGCTTGGGTAGTGCTCTAGTTATCTGCAGCAGCTTTCAGATCCTTATTAAGTATTGGTCCTCCAGAGCCTTTGCTACTGATGAGTGAACAGAGGAGAAAAGGTTGTTAACGGAACATCTCCAGTTGCCAAGAGACTTAGCTGCATATGCTTGAAAAAAGCCTTTGTTATTGGGCAGTGTGTCAAATGCTGTTGAGAGAAACACAGCTTGCAGATCCTTTAGAAAGGGAAAACTGTATCAGCTTTAAAATGTCTGCTCACAGAAAACAGAAGTGCTGGGACACAAGGTCAAAATGGGTTGTGTTTAATTGAGCCATCTCTTTGTTGAATTGCATATTCTTTGGATATGAAGTGGAATATAACCAACCTCTAACAAAGCACTCTCTATAAGAGAAGTTACTTTGACAGCTTGTGGAGCTTGGGAAATGTAAGGAATAATAGAAATAGCAAAAGGCAGTTTGCTTTCCCTCCCATTTCCTTTCCTTGCAGATTTTCTTTCTTCCCTGCAGTCAGTTTAACTCCTTCTGTTGTTTTTTTGCATACCTGCACACTTGGTAGTGCTGTTAACATTCCTGTTACATCCTTTGGGGTGGGGGGTTGCTTGCTTCCCTTTTAACTAGCGTACCATTAGTTTGTTCATTGTGGGAGTACATGGTAAACTGGGAAGAGTTTACGTAATTTTAGAACTTGTATGTGACTTAATAGATTACTTGAAAAGGTCACACACTATGGTGTTAATTTTCTAAATAGAAGAACTCCTCTTACACATTCCCTCAAGCCTGATTTGAGTCTCGTGTGTCCTGTATTATTCTGGTTGTTCTTTTCAATACTATTCAAAGGCTGTTCTCTCTGTCTTAAGAGCTTCTGCTCAGTGGTGGATGCTGCATTCATGATTGAATCTCTGCAGTAAGTGTAATACCTGTCGTGATTGTACTGTACCTTGAAGTGAAAGCTATAGGGACTATCCAGAACTTTCCACCTATTATTTCTTCATGCACTGCAGAAGTTTGCTATGCCTCTGTTGTATGACACTCAGTATTCTACATGTATCTGCATCGAGCTGCATTCTCGATCGATTATGCCAGGCATTTGGCTCTGTTGGAGCTGGCTGCGTTTTCGCTACTGGTAAGCCTTTCAATTAGAAGAATCTTGCAAGTTTATGTTGGCATTCAAGCTGCTTTGTGTGCAGGGTGCTGAAGCACAGCATACAGATGGAATGGAGCTGATAGGTCGTTTTTTTAAGGGTCTGATTACTGTTTTTATAAAAGTAACCAGCTGCCTCCCCCCGGCCTTCTATGGGGTTTTTCATGTAGTCTACTATAAAACCATACAGCAGGGCGAGGTGTTCTGGGATGGGGAGGGTTGAACTGCCAGACTGATTTGCTGCTTACATGCTCTGAAAACATTTCTGCAGCAAATAATTCTGAACTCTGGTTTACAACTGTTTAACTTGCAAACAATGAACTACACAGGCTGTAATTAAGTTACCAGCCTGTTGTCGTCAGAGGGCAGGAATCCAAGATCTGTGGAGCTTTTCTTTCTTGTGGAATCAAATTGTTCGTTTCTTTTACTGACATGATTCTTTGCTATTCTTTTTCCCTTTTTTTCTTTTCTTTTTTTTTTTTTTTTTTTTTTTTTTGGCTCATAGCTTCATAGTTGCTTAGGGAGCTGCTTTCTTATTCTACAAAGTCTGTTAGTATATGACCTTGCAGGGAAGTTGCAGTTTGGGCTCCTCGCACTCCATCTGCCGGTAGCTATCACATCTTGTGTTCCGAATTGGCCAGCACAGTGCACGTGGCTCAGGGTGAGCAAATTGGCCCTTGAACTTACCTATTCCTGGTCAGCACACCCTCAGTGTGGTCCTGGAGTGCATCTCTTGGTTTAGCGTCATCCTCAAAGGAGTCAAAATAGTCCTGTAACTTCTCTGTATTGGGAATCAAAGCACAGTAAGTGGGAAATTTGCTTCAAAAGTGATCCAAATAAAAACTAATGTAAACATGGCTGGGGACACTGCAAGAATGAGTAGCTATCAGAGTTCGCTTTAGTGATTTTTTTTTTTTTTTTTCCCCCCCCCGTAGGTCTAAGGGTTTTTTTCATTTTGCCTACAGTGTTGCCCATGATCTTCCAGCTTCATATGAAATTTGCCTCTCTTGAAACAGCAACTCAGAGTTTTTGTATGAATAGAAAATGAAGCAGCAGATTTTTGCTACAGCAGAACTCTCATCTGACCAGTATCCACATGTGTATAATTTCCCATGACTATAGGAGGAGAATAAATCTTGAATGGAATGGGTATGAAGGGCCATAGATTTGGCAGCCTTGCTCTGAAGAGAGTTATCTGAATTTGGGGTTAAGCTGGTGTGTATCAGAGATAGGCAGCTGGTGTGGTATTTTGTGTTATTGCCAGAATGTAGCCAAGAATAGGCACAGGATCAGCATTGCCGAGATGAAAGCAAATAAGTTTGTGGATGAGATAATCCAGGAACTGCTGCATCATTCTCAGCACAGGGACCAAGGGTTGAATGGATTAAGATGGTTAATCAGCCTCAGTTAATTCCTCAGGTGTTTTCCATTCAGGATTGAAATTGCTGTCTGTGCTGTCACTGTTCTGTGGGCAAATAAAGGATAATCCACTTGGCACCTCCTGGTAGCGTGAACTTCACACAAAACTAATCCATTTACCAATTTTGAGCAACTCTGCTGCAAAGAAGCTCATCTTCCTTCTTTTCCGAAAGATGAGACTACAGCATGTTGGTAGAGATGAGTCTAATGTGGAAGATCTTCCTTTGTATACACATTGGTGCCATTAGCTGGGGGGAATGCGTAGATGCTGTAAAATGTCTGATGCTCACAACAGCATCAGTGTCAGAGGCATTTTCCATTTCTCTAAAAGGCAAAAGCTAAAGTAGTGAACTTGTTTACTTCGCTTTCTGAAATGAATAAAAGCAATAAGCAATAAATGACTTATCCCCATGCTTTTCTAGGAGGAAATGGTGTAGATTGCAACTCGGCACAAATCCGTAACTGATGGAAGAGTCTCATTTATTACAGGAGAAATTATTTTTTTAAGGGCAGTGCTGAATCTGGCTATAATTAAGACAGCTTTTTAAAGAAGAAGAAAAACAGTGGATGTTTTTCTTGTTTGATGTATTACCTATCACTAATGACCTCTTTTCTCATTTTCATTTAAAAAATGGATATAAGCAATTAGCCATATATTGCACAAAAGCAGCATTACCTGAAAAAATAATTAAGATGATCTTGAAATTAAGGAAATCAGTTTTGAAGAGAAGCAGGTGCTTAATGGAGGTGAGACCAGCTGTGCTTCCTAGGAATGTGCTTGAAGCACTTCATGGAAAAATGTGTGAGGCCTCCATGCAACAGTGGAAGGAAATTTTTAATAATTCAGACAAATTGCATCCTATAAATAGCATAGCTGGCTTCATTAGGACAGGAGGCAGATGGAGAAAATATAAAGCTTGTTTGTTTCCTTTTAAGGGCCTATAACGCTTATGAAAAGTGTCAGCTTGCTGTCAGTGAGGGAAAAACCCTCCGGTGCATCAGTAACTTTCTCGCTATTAGGTTCTCATCTCTGCTAATGAGCAGCTATCCATGAGGGGCATTCATATTGCTTTGTTTTAGCAACTCCTGCCCACCTTTTTTCTGGTATAACCAGGCTGCCACAGCAGTCCTGCAGTGCTGGAAGCATGCAGCAGTTGAGGGGAGCAGGGGAGATGTGAGGAAGGACAGAGTTCCATGTCTGATGTGTAGCACTTGCTAACTCTGTTTAAAACAGATGCTAATAGGACAGAGACATAAATGTAGTTGGAAAGTGGGGATGTGTGAAGTGAGATGGGAATCATCCACCAAACTGGCTAAGGGGTTATGCCCCAAAGCAGAAATGTACTGGTAATTGGTAAGGGAAATGCTGTGCATTATTGAAGAGAGAAGGTGAAGACATTTTTGAGATGCTCTTACATTAGTAAGTAGGAAAAAGGAGAGGCTTTCATGCATGAAGAGAAGTAATGACAGACAGCGGATGGGAGGTGCGTGACTGGAATGCAGATCTGTCCACAGGAGGTAAGCAGAGGTGAGAGGGTTGTTCCATCTTAGTATTCATACACAGTGAGGTGCTGCAAAGAAGGAAGAGTGTCCAGCCAAAAAGGAACATACAGACTGACAGAAAGAACGCGTTGTAGAGTGCACTTAAATACCAGCAAAGGGTGAACATGTGGGGCTGTTCCCAAAGATGCTGAAATTACAACTAGGCACTTTAAAACAAAGTCATCAGAGAAGACTGGCTGAACTATTCAGCCATGGCATACTACTCAACCACAGGCAAGTCTGAGCTCAAATACAGAGCAGTAAATGTTCTGTACAAATATTATCTGTTAATGAACCTGCTTTCATGCCTTTTGCTGATCTGATTTGCATTTCAGCAAAGCTTCCTTAAAAGGTAACGGTGTCAAAATTCCAGTAAGCTATCCTAAGAGATTTTTTTGAGTATTAGTGTTCAGGAAAACAATACTGCAAGCATGTCAGGCAGTGGTGTTTTTTCTTGAGGAGTTGTTAGATTGATAATTCACCTACTGAAGTGGCAGAGGAAAGAGGTGATATGAAGGTCATATTGGAGTCAGATTATCACAAACTTATTCGAGGAATAGAGAAAAGCTATAGAACTGTTCATGCTTCATGTATTAAGTAACTACAGTTTTTCTCAGCATTCAAAATAGAGGGCGGTGATCCCAATGTAAGGAGATGACATCGGAGAAGAGGAAAGTAAGTGGTATGGATTGGCAGGGTGCCTTTGGGGATTGCCAGCTGTTGCGGCTTGCACATATCTGTAGGGTGTCGTGTAGCGAGAAAGCGGTGGCATGAAAACCAGTCACGGGCATGGAGCAGGTTATCCAGTCGTTTGAGAAGAATGCAGGCGTGCTCGGATGCGTGTGAGAAGCTGAGCAGGGAAAGTGTGAGCCAGCACGTGGGAGCTCATGGATGCTCATGAGTGGATCAGATTTTGGTATGGAACAGAGAAACCCTTGGCTTAAGTGTGTTTTCTTGCTTTCAGTATGATAAATAAGCCCTGTATATCCACGGGGTTAACATGGCCTGTGTTTATGGGTAGTGTTGTACAAGGTTTAAAGTATTGAGTTCGGAGATCTTGACTCGTGTAGCCCCACAGCGTTAACTAGTATGAAAAATATGGAAAAGCAGTTAGATTTGGAATATAGGCCTTTAATTTCAGAAAGCCTTTAGCAACAGACCTTTTTTAAAATAACAAAACGGATAGGATAGCATTGTCCAGTTTTTGTGCTTCTAGGTTTGATCCAAGATGTCTGAAATATGATAATCTGCGATATGTGCTGAAAAATACATATATGAGAGATGGGTGATTTTGAGGAGAAAGTACCAAAGAACTAATTTGTGTTTGTAGGTTTCATGTCTTGCTAGGGGGAAACTTGCTTTGAATTATGCTACATTTCTAGGACAGCATTTTGATATGTGAAAAACTTTCTTTTCATGTGTACAAATAATAAAAAAAAATCTGCTCAAAACAAGCTTCAAATTTCCTCTTTGCCCAAGCTCGTTCACACCTTTATGCTTTCTTTCATGTCATGTTTTTCCAGAAATACTTTCCTAGGTAATGCCTGCTGAACTTTACTTATTGCAAACACCCCAGGAGCCACCAATTAAGAAATATCTTGCAGCTACAGTGACTGCAGATGAATCTATGTTGACCATAGGTTGCTTTTACATTCCTACCAAAACACCTTAGGAGATTTAGTTTTTTGTTCACACAGTTTGAACAGCGCCATGATCTTTGAGATCGTGTTTGTCTGGCAAGGCCTATAACTGGATGCTTACGTACTCTTCCCTTATTGATGTAATTGCTTCAAAATATGCAACAAACTGTAATGACGGGGTTCTTGCCAAAGATCCCCTTTTTAATGTGGGCAGATGGATAAATCCTAATCCTGTGGGTGAGGAAGTCAAGACACGGATGCTACTGTCAGTTGCCATCAAAAAAGGAAATCCGTGGTAGAGCTGGGAATAGTTCTCATTCCTGTCATGCTTAAACTGAAAAGCTGATGCAGTGTCTTGGGATTTTTAGTTAACATGGGTGTCTGTCGCGGTCTCCCAGTCTGGTGTATTTCTTTACCTAGTATCTGAACCAGAGTTAGCGTTTCTCCCTGCCCTTACCTATTGGGGATCCTAGTCACTTGGACATCATCCATCTCTCTTGTCACCTAGGTGTGAGGGAGGGATGGCTGGTGTGATTGTGTAACTTGCTTTCTTTGGCCCTGTTGTTTGTGTCTGTAAAGATACTGAGATAGATTTGAAAGAAAACAGGAGTGCAAGCTGAATTTGCAACCCAGTCTAGAGATGCAAAGTAAGAATTTTTGCAGGCAAACATTGTCTCTTGTCACCTTGTTATTACATACATATACTCAGCCTGCTGGGCAGTATATAGCATAGATTTCAGAAAGAATTGTCACCCTGAAGACAAGTGAAGGGACCTTCAGCCAAGGTGAATGTCCTGTGCACGAGTTTCCATGTGCACCATTTTCAACAACTGTGGATAAAATGTCCTGGACATGGCAGCAGCCCTTCTTTCAGTGGTGTAGCTTTCTCTTGGCTGTTCTCTTACATGATTAAATAAAAGTATGTTATGTGTTTATTCATATATTGTCTTCTCTGCTTCTCTTGCTCCTGTTTTCCTCTCTCTGCACCTGCAGGATTTGAATTACTGTACCAGCCAGACGTGGTCCGGCTGTACCTCTCCATCCTCACCGAAAGTCAGAACTTCAACACTCTGGAAGCTGCAGCAGGGGCTTTGCAGAATCTCAGTGCTGGCAACTGGACGGTGAGCACAGTCTTCTCTTTAGTCTCTTTTGTTTCCTTTGTGTAAGTAAAGACCAAAGCTATGTTCCATTTTAAGTGCAGTTACTTTGTGCCTTTACATCTCCTTTAAAAATGAAGGATGTGGGAACTCCAATGAAATTATTTCCATCTTATTTACCCACTTAAGATGTTTTGCATCTTCTGGACAGATGGTGTTTATGTAGTGGAACTGTCACTGAGCTTATGACAATTTAACCATGAGCAGGCTTTTACTTAAAGCACTTAACCATTGCTTCATCCATTCAGAAAAGCCTGCTGTTAGATGATTAAGTGTCCTGAATACTTAATTCATTGGATTGTCAGATTGTTTAGGAAACTGCACTCTAAAGTGTCCTCTGATATCCTTCTCTCTGAAGCATCCCCAGCACTACTCGGGCAGTTCTCTCAAAGGTACGCCTGATCACTTCTAGAACCACATGGCAAAGTGGGACTGATCAGCAGGGTGGTGGTTCATAGCTGTCTTGAATACAGTTTATTTTAAAATCAATCATGAAAGAAGAATAAAAACACTGAAATTGGAGGTGGGGAAGATAACAGATGCCTTGGATGTTTTACTGTTCCCTCCCAGTGACCTCTTTTTTTCCCTAATCCAGAGGGATTTGTTTTCACACTGAGGTGTGTACAGAACAGATGCTGGCGGATGATGCTTCTTCCTTCTATTTCTGTCCTTTTTCCACAGCAGCTTGCTAAGCTGTAGGATAAACTTCTACATCCTTTCTTCCTTGGTTCTTGATGAACTTGAATGATGGGTTAAGTTACAGATGCATCAGTACACACAACTTAACTAATATTTGCAGGAAAATAAATTATAACACTGAGAGAAATGTCAGGGGCAAGGAAAGGGCAGGTATATGAACTCACAATGCTTTGTATTGTTTCTTTTCCCTTGTGTGTTCTGATCAGTGGTCCACATACATCCGTGCAACAGTGCGAAAGGAGAGAGGCTTACCAGTGCTTGTGGAGCTGCTCCAGTCTGACTCTGACAAGGTTGTGAGGGCTGTGTCAATTGCCCTGAGAAACCTTTCCATGGATCGTCGCAATAAAGATCTCATAGGTATCAGCTGAACTTTTTTAACCAGGCTGGCATCTTGGATACGCTTGAGAGACCTCACATTTTCTGTCACTTGTGCTGAGGATTCATTTTGTATTCTGTTTCCATCCGTGCTATCCGAGATTACTCTGCAGCCATCAAGTGGAGGGATGTCATCTCTGAATGTATTTCCAGCCCATTCAAACAAGCCGCAGTTTGAGGGAAATCTCTAACTCGGGAGTAAAAACAGATGTAGATTTTTGCAGAAGAGGGTAATGGGTAGGTGGGCAGAGGATTGGGTGGGTTAAGAGGCTTTTTGCCTCTTCCTGAGCTTTGGCTGACATGGCACTTGTGCTCCTAGTCACACATGGTGGTTACAGGGACATTGCTCCTTAGACCTGCCATTTAGAATAGACTGGGAGTCTTGCCCTTGGCATGCAGAGCTAACCTGGGGAAGCACAGGGGGCTCTAAAGTTGTCCCTTTTTTCTCACATCCTCCTTACATTATCATCCTTTTGTGTGGTAAGTACTTGTAGAAGCTGGACACCAAACAAATTGCTCTTCTTCAGGTTAGTTCTTCAGCAGCTCACTAGCTCCTATTCAAGAGGGTAAATAAGCATTCACCTGCCCATAAGCAGGAATCGAAAGATTTAGCTGTGAGTTGAGTTTTCCTCTGGATGCTTCTGTATTTAAGTGATGTATTTGTTTAAACTATAACCTTGTCAGGCCAGGAAATATTGGTCACATATTTAGGGCCATCATGGAAGTAGATAGTAACAAATAGCAAGGTGGGATTCTGCCTTAATACATCAGGTTCTTTTTTTAACAGTTCAGAGGTGTAGCTAGGCAAATGGTACAGAGAGACACCTGGGAGTGATAAACTCCGGACTCCTTGTTTTTTCTCCAGTACTATACATTGAGAAGGCTAATGGCACCCAGGAGGAAATACTCTTACCTTTGTTAGGGGAAGGTTAATAAATGCATGACTGCACACTTTGCCCCAGAAGGCCTATTACAAGGCTAAGTTGAGTAAGCCATATGTGTGTATTAGCATGAATATGTGGCATTAGCAGCAGCTACTGGATGCTTTTTGCCTCAGGCATTGCAAAGTATGATAGATGCTGGCTATAAAATTCTCAATAAAGATGGCTTTTTTTTTTCCCCCCTCAATACTTTTAGCATTCATAATGAAGGACTTTGTCTTGGGTATCAACTCTCAATCACCTTGAAATAATGAATGATAAATACACTCTTAAGTTACAGTCTTGAGGTTCAAAACACGTACATTATAAAGCTTTTCAACGTGACAAACACCCTTGAGTTTTATCACTCAGAATGGGAAGCTGAAATGATTGTTAGGGCTGACTACTGATATCTCTTCCCCTTATCTAGGTAGTTATGCCATGGGTGAGCTGGTAAGAAATTTGCCCAGCAGGCAGCAGAGATCTGCAAAGAACCTGGAAGAGGATACAGTGGTTGCAGTGTTGAATACTATCCATGAAATCATTACTGACAGCTCAGAAAATGCAAGGTCTCTGATCCAGACACAGGGCATTCAGAAGCTGGTAGCTATCAGCAAGTCAAGGTAAGTGACAGTTGAAAGCAAAATGCTTAAGAACCTGCTGGAGACATGAAAATGTCACTATAAACAGCAGCTTTTGCTTTGTGAAAGTATTCAAGCATCCTAACCTTTCAGAGCCTTTAATTTCAGAGCAGTTAATATTAAAGGTGCTGACTTTTTACTGCATATATAAGTTTACTTGATTAAAATAAAACAGAAGTTAATTGAGTAGTCACTTCAGTCATGTTAAGACATGCTCTCTCCTTGTCAGATACATTTTAGCACCATGTATGCATTTAGCAGACATCATTTGCAGTGAAACCATGATCTTTATTTTTAGCGTGGGAGGCCTTTTTCCTGTGGCAACATTCCATTCCTGGAATGCCAGTGATGAAATCTGTTTCTTTTAAGTAAAATGGTTAATGATGTGCAGTAATCCTTCTGGCTGAACGGCTGGTGGTGGTAATTTGAAGGGACAAATTTTCACTCTGTAGTTCTGTTGAAAACAGTGTTCTGACTGCTTTAGAGAAAAAAATTTTTCATATAGTTTAGCCAGTTAGACAAGAGCTTCTTTATAGGTGTGTTTTCAGCAAACTTTTGGGAGAGTAGCTGAAGACTCTGGGTTGCATTGTTATGAAATGAAAGCTAACCAAGAATCTAGTCCTGTATTATTTTACAGAAGGTGCTTGTAGTAAGGAGTGGATAAAATTTCACTTTCTGTTTAAAAATAGCTTATTTTCTGCTGACACAAATTGCTTTGTAAGGTATTCTAAACCACAAAGCAACTTCATTGAGTTGTGAGGAATATACGTAAGTTGGGGTGAACGTTTGAAAAGTGTTTTAGAACTTGGTTTGGTTTTTTTTTTTCCAAATAAATCCAGGCAGGATGGAATCTACCTATCTTTTGTTAATGACAGGTGCAAGACAAAAGAGTCACCCTGGCCTCAGTGCTTGTGCAGCAATACACATGAAAACCCAGAAATCTGCACAATTTACAACTTTTTGATTGGATTTTTTTTTTGTCATCGAATACCTATTGATATGAAGAAGTCACTGAATGATTTCACGTATATCCTGTAGCTTATAGGTTCAAAGAATGGCTGTATGGATTACTAGGTAACTCCAGGATATTACTTTGATGCAAAGAACTCAACATATGAATAGTCTTATTTATATTGCTTGATAATTAAGTTCTAATTTTATTTTGCAAATCAGCCAGTCTCCCAGAGAAACCAAAGCAGCATCTCACGTTCTTCAGATGATCTGGAGCTATAAAGAACTACGAAATGCCCTGCAGAAGGATGGGTGGAACAAATCACACTTCCAGGTAAAGATGCTGGGTCTTAGATCTAGTTAGTAGTTATGGAAATGATAGATTGTAGGCTTTGGTTCTGTTCTAGGTGACAGAACAATGTATTGTAATCTCTTCAGTCACAGCATCATGCATGTATTTGCTGGGTACATTTTTCAGTGGTCTATGAAGTGTAGCTCTTCAGGTTTTGGAAGTAATGCCACCTCGTGTAGGCCAAATGTCTGTGCTTTATTGGAGGAAGAATTACAATGTCTTCCCTCAGTTGTTTCTCATTTGAAACATTCCATCCAGCAGCGCAAGGCAGCCATCTATTCTTGACATGCCGCCGCCTCGCCTTTCCTTGTGAAAAGGTTGCGCTCATTTACAGACCAACAACGCTGCCATTTAAGTAACAGGAAAAATATTCCACCAACAAATCTATATGAAAGTAAAAGATACTCCAGTGCCATATTATCAACAGAAGGGGGGCTTAGCAGCATTCTGTAATCTCTCTCTATACTGTTCATTTGTTTATTTTTCTTGTTCAATTTCCTGAGTATCAATTTCATATTTATGTGATTTTTATCTTGTAGTCTGTTTCTGCAGCTCCAAAGGGTTCCAAAGGTACTGCTGGCAGGTCTGGCTATGATGACAGCACTTTGCCTCTGGTCGATAAAAGTCAAGGTCACTTCTGTTTTTTACTTCTATTGTGCTTTGCTTGCTTCTTTTCTGGATTTGCCACATCTGTATTATGGGAGTGTTAGGGCCAGGAGTGAGGGAGTGAAAATATCATTTATGTGGTGCTTTTTACCCCACGGTTCCTATTAGCTGGATATGGACCATATATCCTTCCCATGTGGAACGTACACTACTCATTTTGTTTTCTCAACTTGTATGCAACGTAATCAGTTAAATCTTCTTGGGAGAATTTGGAATAGATGCGAGTTGAAACTCTGAAAGAAGAGAACAGCCTTGTTTGTTATGTATTAATAAATCCAGCCTTCAGCTAGGCAGTGGGCTTGGCCTTATCTGTACTCAGTACTAGAGTCTTTTCCTTTCTAAATAAATGTGCCTGTTTTGGCAGTGCTTCTTCCTCTCCTGTACAGGTTTTTTCATTGGAGATGGTTTATCCAAACTCTAGTTAAACCTGTCTGTGCTTGTTCTTCAGGCCTGGTGCTGCTGTACCAACACTGGTGTAGCTCCAGCTTAAGTTTCATTATAATTGCTTTGTCTCTGAATCTGGTTCTAGTTTCTAACACTGGGATGTCAAAATTTCTTTTCAGAAATCTTTAGTCTCCTATGGCAGAGTTTGCCATGTTGCACTTTACCTGGTTTAACTGCAGACTACTGCAGAAAAGGCAGCCCCACACTGCCTTGCCTGTTTCCAGCTTGCCTGTCTTTGATCAAATCTGGCAGAGAATGCAGACAGGGGATGATGACTCAGGTCGGTTTGCTGATCTGACAATAAACTTCTTGTTTGTGGGTTAGCTTTCTGTTGGTTCAGCAAGCTGCTAGATTGGATTGTGTGCCATGTGAACCTGCACCCTTACCTATTTTCTTTCTCTTTTATTCTGGAGAGACCAGAGAGAAGCTTATTAACAGCAGTAGGTAGTCCAAAGCAGAATTGTGGTTTCTGTTTTCACTGCGAGAGAGGGAGATCTATATTACAGTGCCAAAGCAGAACATAGAAGGATTATGTGCGCTCTCTGGAGAGTTTAAGTCAAACTTCCCTTTCTGATTGGGTAACAGTTGAATAGTTTAGGGTTATTCACAATAGTCTCTGTGTTTGGTACTTTATTGGACCTCTCTGGCCCTGTGACTAGTTTAAAACTACCAAGTGTTGAGAAAAGCAAATGCAACTCAAGTTGTTTCAATGTTTCTGTTTTATAGATAATGAGAAGTCTGGGAGTCGTGATATGATACCTATGGATGAACTTGGCCCAGGTAAATTCAGTCATAGGTCAAACCCTCTGCCTGTTTCAGTAGAGCACACTGTCACTCACAGGAAAGTTCAGCTGTTTCTCTAGGTGATATTCTTTCAGATGGGTAAAGCTGACATTTAAAAACAGGACGTTACCTTACAAAAGATTGGTCATCGTCTTTTTTTTTCCCATCTTTTTTTTCTTTTAAATACATGTAGAGTGTACACACCAGTTTCTCCACTACTTTACACATATAGAGGAGATACATTGACCTAGCTTTCATACTAGCCTCTGGCCTCTGAGGCAGTTGCTTTCCATATTACAGATCTGGAATCTGGGGATTCAGAAGGAAAAGGAGAGTTGAAAATTTACTTCAATGTAATGCTTCTGTTTAAATCAGTTCTGCCTTTGTTTTCTGTAGGTAACACCAAAAATAAGTTAGTATGTATGATATTCCTGACTCCACCTTTCATTTACCTGCATCTGGCCAGGCCTGGCTTTTCCTATAGACTGAGGACAGCCACCTACTATCAATGAAGTGCTTTGAGATTGATAATCTCTGTAGTTCAAGACTTGAAGAGGGTTTTTTTCTTTACTGAGGTAGATAAAGGTGCTGTGTGCTCTTGGGAATTCGCTTCTTCCAGTTGATATTATTTTTATTTAAATACCTGTATTAATGCCTCCAAATCAAACAGTTTGGTACACTGCTATTTGTGATTGTAGCTGAAAAAAATAGCAAATTTGAACCAAGCTGAAAACCAAGCATGTTCAGAAGTTAAAATAACAGGTATGTATTACCTTTTGTATTCTTAGAAAAATGAGATGCCACCTGCCATGAATCAACTGCCCATATGTATTTTGCCTGAGGGAACACTGAAACATTTGTTCTTACAATGGAAGAAAATAACTTCAGAGAAGACTGCCTAGCAGGATAGCTGTGTGCTAACAGGTGCTGCAGTATGGGCAGTGCTAATTGTTTATAGTCTCAGTATTAATTGTTGCCTTATGCTTTCAGGAGTTACTGGTACAGCTCTGAGTACAAAATTAAATGCAAATTAACAGCATATGTACATCAATCAGATTCTCTGGGCTGTTCTGTTCTCTGATCTTTCTATCACTATTAGAAGATGAAAACTGTTAAGTCTTCCTGACCCCAACTCTTGAGTGCTTTTTAACTCCAGTATGACTGTAACTTTGTGCTGTTTCAGAGGTCAACTGAGAAGGGAGTAAATTGATTTATCCAGTTTACCATCCTTAATGCCAAGGAACTGGAATAACAACTTAGTACTTCACCTCTTCCGGCTCTTCCAAGTGCTGTATGTTTTTTGTCTTATGGGCATATTTACATGAGAAGCTGCTCTAGACTGTATTTTCTGATTTTAAATTCATTGTGGACTGTTGTATTCTGGAGGTTTTGTTCTTTTTCCACTCTGGAGTGAACTGGCAGTGTGCAGTCCTCTGGGTTTGTAGTTCCAGTAAGCAGGTATCCTCACATACTCCGCACCGGTCTATGTTGAGCCTCCAGAAGAGACTGACCTCACTTATGTTTGCAAAGAAAATGCATGACAGAATACCAGAGAAAGTTATTCAGCATCCCAGTTTATATTTTTATCTCTTTTTATTGCAGAAAATCCTGTGCCCTGGTTTCAGTTGTGTGATTTTCCCTTGCCTTCCTCTCTTTCTGACTTCACTTGTCCTAAGATCTTTCTACTTTATATTCACTGTCTTTTAGAGAATTCTCATCTGTCTCTAGCTTTGTTGTCCATTTCATTTCATTCAGATGCTTTCAGGTTGCATGGTTGTCTTTCTGCTGTACAGCTTTGGTACTGAACTGTAGTTGCCTAAAACATATTAAGAGTGTGCCAGTACAGAACTCTCTGAGTTTCCACACCACGTGCGTGTTAGAGGTACCCGTCCATTCAGCCGGGCCCTTCCAACCCAGATGTTTATCCTGCTCCCCTGCAGTGTCCAAGGCTGCTTGTTCCAGAACACCACTGCCTGTCTGCCGCTCATCTATTGCCTCTTTTTATCAGGATTCAGCTGTCTTGGCACCTGGGCCTTTACTGTTAACACATGTTGACTGTTTTTCAAGATTGCAAAACGGAAGTTGCTATAGGTATCTCAGCTTGTTTGCTAATGCTGTGGGAGTCATCCTTCTCTATACAGGAAATTAATTAACTATCAGTGTGGCTAGGAAGGCAGAAAGGTTCCCATCAGCTGGCAGTACTAAAGCAGTCAAGTTCCTGTTGTCTGGAGCAATGGGAGTACCTGAGTAGAGCATGGATGTCCAGGGAGATGGAATAAAACATGTTTTATGAGTTACTGTGGGATGCACTAAACAGCTCAGTGCAGAGATGGTTCAGGTCTGTCTGACCTCATCAGCTCCAGACAAGTGGCTCTGCACCGAGTAATCTGAAGATAATCAATGCTTATTGTCACTGTGCTGCTTGAGGGTGGCTGTGACCCTGAGGTGTCTGTAGAAGCAGCAGAACTGTGAACTCAAGGCTGCATGCCAAATTTGTGACTTCTCTAAAACTGATATCTGTGCCTCAGTTAACCTACAGTCAGTCAGACAAACATCTGTGAGACAACATAGTTCAGATGCCCCTGTCCTACATGCCCATCATCAGACATAACTTCTCCTTCCTCCTCCTCCTTCTTTTTGATGGGTCCAGAGGTTTGATCTTTATTAGTTGAGAGCTGTGCAAAGGCACAAATGGACTGACACTCAGCAGGCAATTGGTCCTGTAATCTGTGATAACATAAAAATGTTGCTGCAGAGTGAATGGGAGCTATGCAGTGAAGCAATACAGAAGACAACAAACAAATTTGAGAGAAGTAAACAAGCCAAGAATGGGATGTGCCCCTATTGACCAATGTAATTTTTGTCTATACATTGGATTGTATTAACTCAGAATAATGCACTTGTACCTTTGATCAGTAAGATCTGTATAGGTCTCCTTTATGCCACAGAAATAGAGTTCATTCTAACCACTTTTTAGAATTAATCTGAAACATGGGAGAAGCAATATTTTGTAATTGCTTTGGAGAGCTGTGGTCCTTGTGGTGCTGAGGTAATACTTCTCTGATGCAGCTTTCTTCAATATATTTCTCATTTTATTAGGTCAAATCATGAAATTCTTCTCTCTGCTGCTGGTTATCTTGACAGAGTCACAGCACAGTGTGTGGTTTTTAGAAACACATAAGCCATTGGTGCTGAAGTGTGCAGCATCTTTAGCATGCAGACCACTCAGCACTGGGCTGACAGTATGAATTGTAAATTATGTTGGAACTTAGATATGAAGAACAAAGTTCTTGACCATTCTTTGTTGTTAGATTACTGCCACTGTGCAAAATCTTGATTTTCCTGTTGCTGCTGTCCTGGCTAATTTTTTGTGATTGCAGTCCTTACTTCTGACCTTGCTCCCCGGGCAGTATCACAGCTGCCATGCTTCACTTAGTAGCTGTTGCTTTCTGGGGGTAGGTTAAAGGTTTCCTTTGTATGTTGGCAATTCATTCAAAAAATATTTGGGGATCACCCACGATGATGGCACTACAAAAATGCAAAGAGATCTGTTACATCATTGTGAGTATAATTAATATTAGATTGTAAAAAGCTATTACTCACTTGTGAGTTTGATTTTTAGGGGGAGGTGTGGTATTCAGCATGTTTCCGTCATTTCAATACCTGTCTATATGAACTGTTACCTCCTAAATAAATGATGAATCTTAAGATTAGGATATGACTTACTAGCAGTATTAATGCCTGTCATTTGAAAGAGAATTATTGGTCATGTGTTCCTACACATATGCTTGCTGGGCAGCTGTATGCAGCTGATAGGCTTTAGGTTTTTTCTTTTTTGTTCAAAAGGAAAAGCCAAGAATGTTAGGCATCTTCATTGTCAACAAAGAATTGTGAGTAAAGCTTTGTGTAGCAATTATTGCCATGCTTTAAGATCCATGTACTACATGTATAACTCAAAATTCTTTAGCTGTTTTAGGCAGCAGGGTTAAATAATCTGTTACTACCCATGATGTCATAAATATATGCTACTTCAGGTACTTGCAAGTCTGTGTGCACTTTGATTCATGAGATACATAGGAAGACTACAGCTTTTTTTAAAATAAAACTGGCTCTGGCCAACATAAACATCATTTAGGGTCCTGCTCTGTGACTCTGTTGGGTACAGGCCACTCGAGCTGCATGTGCTTTTGTCATGTGGGCAAACAGTGCCTCTTTATGCCACGGGAACCCCACAAAAAAAAACAAGACTTTTTCTTAATGACCTGTTGCAGGCAAGTAATAAACCCAGAGGAGCATTTTGATAGTTTACGTAAAACCTTTTTGTGGTATTCTAAGCACCTAGTTTGTCAGGACATGAAAACAGTAATGATCCCTCAATTACATGGGGGAAAACAAAAGCCCACAGTGAGTTATAAATTTGAGTGTCATTTACTCCAGGTTACAATGCTGTCAGAGCAGGTGAGGATCTATTTGTCACTAGTAATGAGGGAAACTTGATGCATTGGGAAAACAAGATTCGCACTGGCTGACAATGATTCAGAGCAAAGGTTCTGAAATAATTAGAGCCATTTCTTTATAAAACCATCTTACACTTTTGTTCCTTGTGTTCGTCACGCTTTCATATTGTTTCTTAGTTGTCAGGAGAAAAAGCACCAACAGGTGCTACTTTGTAGTGAAAAACGAGTCTAAGCACAGCAGGGTTTGCATAAAGATTTTTTTTCCAGCCTGGCAGGCCCTTTTTCTTAGTGCTCTGAAAGGGACTCTCCCAAATTATTGTCATGTCCTGCTAGTAGTCAGGCTCAGGAAGAGCAGGAACATGCTGCAGAGCACTCAGGGAATGAACACAGCCAATTAATCACGCTGCTAAGGAAGGAACACAAGATTTGGGCTGAATTTGGAGCTCATTAGCCACAGGGCACAAGATGAAAACTTGCTGCTTTTCTTGGGCACACTAAAAATTGCGGCAGGCTGGAATGAAAAGTGCTGCTTGATAATGAATGCCAGCATCTGGCAGTGATATAAAAAGAGGGCTTTTCTGTTTTGTTTAAGCTGGTAAAAATGAAAATTCAGAGCTGGAGCACATGTGAAAAGCAGGCTGCCAGCATCTTTGGGTTTCGATGGTTTATTTTCCTGTTTCTTTGCTGAAGAATTCTGCTTGCATCAGCTCTGGTTTTGCACTTATTTGTGTTTCATGCCTGATTGTGATGTTATTTCTCCTCAGATGGGTACTCCACCATCGATCACCGGGACAAGGAGCGCAAATACAAGACCAGTGATAACACGGGGGATGCCTCAGAGAAAGAGCCTTTAAAAGTGAGCTTCCTCTTACTGCTGAATGCTAATTAGTGCCTTTAAAAGAAAGGAAGCCTGGTGTCCTCAGCAAGAAATACAGGGTAGTTACTTACCAGGGGTCTGAAAAGGCCTTTGGTTTTGTTTTGGGTTTTTTTAGATAAAGGCAGCATTTCCTAACTTAGCATATGGCTAGCTAGAAATAAAAACACAATGCTGCTTTCTAGTGCAGGAGCCAATGCAGGCAATCACTGTGTATTCTTGTAAATTGATGAGGTTGTAAAAGTAGAAAGTGTTTGTTCTGTCACCCTTGTCCAGGCAGCATTCCCTAGCCCCCTTAAATGTGTAAGTGTGCTCAGGCTTTGTTCCAAGAACAGTCACTTCAGGCTGTCACACTGCTTTACTGTTTTCAGCATGAGAGGTAGATGTGAGCTTGTGTGTCTGTGTACAGCAGTGCAGGGAACAGTGTCTGTTCCCCCAGCGCTCATTCACAGTCCTGACGGTGGACTGTGGGCACGGGCCAAGGAGATGGAGAGGGAGGGAGACACATGCATAGTTATGTGTGTGCCTTCTAAAAACAAATTTAGACAACTTTTTTATTTTTTTTAATTATAAAAAGTCTTGCTTCACAAAGCTCTTTGCACCATGGGTTGTGTGCAAATGGCTTAGTAGGCTCTGGAGTTTCTGCTGCATTGCTATGCCTTTTTTTGACAGACCTTTTTAAAAGTCACTTAATGCTGTGGCCATCAGTTCCCCCTGGTTGCAAAATAAACTCGTGTTTTCCCTTGGGGAAGTAATTTTGAGGAAGAAGGGGAAGAAGAGGATTCAGTGAAACAAGAGTCAGTGGTAAACACAATAGTGTTAGTCTGCAGAAGGCTGTCCTTAGCCTTCAGCACATTGCTGATGATTTCAGAAAATCCAGGTGATTCACGTTCAGTGGAAACACTGAGCTTCAGACAATTGAAAGGAAAACCCACTATTACTGAATAAGGAACTAAAAATGTGATTTGGAGGAAAAATATTTCCATAGATCATGAATTAGGACTATGTCCTGCTGCATCAGTCTGCCTATATTAACTTGCCTGGTCATGCATTTCAGGCTGTGTCCTGCCTTTCTGTGAAGGTATACCTTGGAGAATGGCTTCAATCTAGCTGGGCTGCTTCTAAACACAGATCATTCTCTTCAGTGTGCCAGTTCTGGGTATAGCTGCACCCTGTTGCAGGCTGCCCAGTTAGACTTTTTGGTAGAGGTGCTTGTGCTCCTTCATTTGGTTTTGGAACTGATAAAGTTGGGCTGATTACTCTGCTTGTGCTGTGTGCCCTCCCTGTTCCAATGTGGCAAGAGATGGCTCCGCTCGAACCAGTGTCAACTTTCTAGTTCCCTCATCACAATTCTAATACGTTTTGCAAGGATGCAGTGGGAATGGATGCACTAAGTGACATAAGAATATTGAGCAATAGGAACTTGACAGAAAATATCTAAGGAAAATAGGATAAGGCAGGAAAATTAAAAAATACTTATTTTCGCCACTCAAAATTTATTAAAATGGTCTGATACAACCCTCAAAATCACATTAAGCAGCCCAAACTCCAGTGTATGTCTGAAGTGAAGCACAACCCAGAGTTCAGTGCTGCTTTGCTTTCATGAGAAAAAGAGAACAAACATTTCACCTTGACAGTGTGTCTCCCCAAGTCCGTGCTGCCTCTTGGTTTTAAGGACAGAGGGTAACCTGAATTCAGCCTGTTGTACACATCAAGGGTGTGCGCTGCTGTGCCCTCAGCTGGGCAGAGCTGAGTAGTTGCTACTCATCCTTCTCCCTATGCTGTGAAACAGAAATATATCTGTGGGGTCTTCTGGCTTGTGAACTGTTTGATAACTGTGTCTCTGAGGCTCAAGAGTGGCCAAGAATTGTGAATAATGATGGCAGGGAAGTGCAGCCTTCTGGCTGCTGCAGATGCTTTTGTTAGTATTGTGCCTTTGCTGATCTTGTTTCTTTGTCTACCACTAATTTTCCCTTGTGCTCCTTCAAGCTGACTTGTTTGGTGGTTTTGTTTGATTAATCCGCTCTGTTTTGCCTTTAACTCCTCACCCTGTGCTGCAGAATGACACAAATAGGAAAAACATTAACAGGAGTAACAGGGCTTCGGTGAATCTGGTGGATGCCCGTGACATTAAACCCCAGCCTGTTGACTCCTGGGTCTAATTTGCATGCATGGTAGGTCCTTTTAATGGTAATTGGTGCTAGTGATTAACTTGTCTTGTGCATGATCCATATCACTGTGGAATCTCTTCAGGGCTAACTGCTAACTGGGTCCTTTCAGACAAATGAAAACACGTTTGAAAAAAAGTGGTGTTTGTATTACTCAGTGTATCTTTAATGAAATACAATCAAACACCATTGTTTGATTAAAAAATAACCTGTCAAATAACCAGGCAGAAAATTAATTATTGTGAATGATTGGTTGTCAGCTGAAATGCAAAAGATTTCTGAGTTAGGCCATGTGAATGAATTTGAATGGTGTGTTCCTGCTTACAAGCATTTTTTTCCTCTCTATGCTCATTATAAGGATTAGCCTGAGACTTAAGTAAAGCATATCTTTGACTATTTATGGATGTCCCCTGAGGTTCCCATGAATTACACAGCCCTGCCCATCTGAAAGAAAGCTGCTAGCTGTACACAAGTTATTTTGCAAGTAGAGGTGATTTTGCTTACACAATAAACATTGACCCACAAGTCCCACTTCTCAATTCCTTTTTTTTTTTTTTTTTTTCCCCTTCCCTGTTGCTAAAGAAAGGTGCCTTTTTGTTGCTTTCTAGTTCTCTGCCTTTTCCACATGCCAAGTTCCTCCGTAATGTCACTGGCCTTTCTTCACTCCTGCCACTGCTAATCTGTCTCCTGCTGTTTAGCTAGACAGCCCTGTACCCTGGTTATACTTTCTGGCACTCCGTCAGATGTGATGCTCCATTTGGAACAGCAGGTTCTGTCCACCTGGCTATGACTAAAGGAAGATCTTAGTGACTGTTGTGAAGGCACTGGGCAAGTTTCCCATCAGAGTGGACAACAGGCTTTCAAAGCCCCAAATTCCAAAACATGGAGCATGATCCACCCCCGTTATTTTACATGGAAATCACTTGCATTAGTGAGAGAAAACTCCTGGTTTTGGGTGCTGGTGTTAGATTATTCTTTTTTTTCCCCTCCTGCTTTTAAGAGTCTTCTAGTATAAGTGCTGAGTGTTCACATACTGCTTCTGTTCCTGGGTTGGAAGCACCTGCCCAGAGCAGTCTTGCAGCTTTGCTGGGTACTCTTATGCAGCCCTGGAGCAGACCCTGGTGCCGCTGGTGTCCCACAGCTGGTCAGCATGGTGCGGTCAGCCTTGCGGGCGCAGCCAAAGGGCAGAGACCAGGCTGTGTGTGTAGTGCCTGTACGCTTCGCTCCTGCACTCTTCCCCTGAGCGGTGGAGGCTTACAGCTGGGGTACAGACTTTGAAGAATGAAGTCTGTGCTCATTTCTGCCAGTCATACCTTCAAGAAAACCATGTATTGGGGATAGGTTGGCATTTCCAGTCACTGTCCTACTGCTGGGTGATGGAGATCACCAGGCTCATGTTACTTGCTGGTATTAATCAGTTTTGACTTTATTTTGCAGGGCTAGAGTCCAACCACATTTTTTTTAATTGAGGGGGAGAAACAAACATTGAATCGACACAGAGGATCTCATCAGTCACCACTGCCATTCAGATTCGGAGAGCGCTGCATCACTGACCAGGCTGCAGATTCTAGGAGGATGTGGGGAGAAAACACAAGTGACGGCCATCGCCAACCCGAGAGCACCATGCCTTACAGCGAGACAGTTTGCTTTTTAACTCAGTTACATTCCCACCAGAAATAGCCACCACCTCCCCCTCCCTTCCACTCCTGCAAGAAGAAAGAAAGAAAACTGGAAAAGAGAATCCAAGCTTCCATCTAGGTGGCTGCGTTCTTAGGTGACTCTTACGTGTGGATGGTGCCAACTGTGAGGAGTGAAGGTCATGCAGCAGCAAAGATGACAGCTTCACGAGTGAAAGAGAAACTGCAGAATATGTGAAATAACATCGTAGGTGTAGCCATGAACATAATAGCACTTTTCTGGTTTGGGGCTTTTTTTTTTTTTTTTTTTTTTTTTTTTTTTTATGGCGGGGGGGATTTCTTTTGAACTGTGAATCTAACATTTTTAAAGGCTTTTGAAAAATGTTTAGGTTTTCTTTATTGTTTCCACAGAAAGTGCGGGAATGTTGAGTGAGTTTATTGGATTTCAATGAAGGGAGAAAATGCAGAACAAAAACTATTAAACTCTGGTCAAATGAACTGGAGAGTGGATGACAAAACTGATGCAAGCTGTATAATCTGCTTTTAGAGTAAACTATATCAATGACAGTGCTATATTATCATTATAATCTGGTGTACAATACTTCTGCCTTTTGAATTCTGTAATGGCTCTGTTTTTATTTCCACATATTGAAAAGCAGTTTACTGAAGGTTTCAGTGTCCCTGGTTCAGAAATCTATGCTGAGAAATGGAGTTGGCTGGCTTTTTGTTTTCTTGTTCTCAAAGATTGCAATAAGGAGCTTTTACATTTTAAATATACCAGTGTTGCATTGATGATTAACAATTTCTTTTGCCATAGCTGTTAACACATTGAAAGAAAATAGAAGCTTTTTCGTAGGATGTCTTATTTTGAACACACTATAAATTTTGGATGGGTCTGTCACTTAAATCTGATGGTAAATTTATCACTGTTGGATCCATGTTTGCTTTGGGCTATAGATCCTGATGAAAAATGCCACAAAGGGAACTGGTTTGGCGGTTTTTAAATCATCATCATGATTTCTGTGTTCATTTGGTTTTGTTTTGAGATTACATTTTTAATTTGGTGTGAAAATCACCCACATGCAACAGTTCTCCTCTAAGATGCCAAGGCCTGCTTTGCGTAAGGGGGAAATTTTACCTCACAAGAACATACTCTGCATGTATGGTATCTGGTAATGCCGTGAACTGAACAACTTTGGATCACTGATTTTCTCCAGGCATTGGTCAATGGAGGGCAGCAGATGAGAATAGGAAGTAAATGTCCGACTATTAGCATCAGAGGACTTTTGCAGATTTTATTTGGTTGCCACTGTTCTTTGATTGCCACATTTAGTTTTAAACAAGCTCCTGAAAACGGTGTGACTGGAAAGCACATTTTTGAATCTAGCAAACATCATTTGCGATTTTCAGTGCCTGCCATTTTCTTTGTAATTAAAAAGGGGAAAATATCCAACAACCTCACCTCCACCAAAATATTACTGTAATAGCAAACATCTAAAATTTTTGTAAAAAAAAATCTAAAAAAACTTTAAAAAAAAAAAAGGCAAGTACCAAGAGCTTTGTATCTTCTTGAGTATATTAAAAATTTGACATGAATACATATATATAAATAAATAAAAAAATCTATATATCTATATATATATATTGTTGTGCAGAGGATAGGTTAACGAAACCATTTAAATAGTTTGCAGGAGAGGGAAGCATTTGTTGATTCAGGGAAAAAGACTGATGCCAGAAGCTGTCAGTGATTTGGATGATACATGTGCTCCTTTGCACCCTCCCTTTTTGACCCTCATCTTCCACATATGTTGCAGTGGTCGCTTCTGGATCCTGGGGGAGGTGAAGCTGCTTGGAGCAAATTAAGATAGCAAAGGTTTGGTTTTTCCACCTGCATGAGAGTCCTGTGGGGCCAAAGATGCTCAGCGGATCAAGGGAAGCAGAGATACATCTGTGATTATCTGTGTCGGGGCAGTGTCTCTCTATGTGTAGACATAAAGTGTGGCAATGAAACCAGATACATAGTCTGACTGTATATTATCTCAATGGTGCTCTTTTCATACTTGTTCTGCCAATACGCGGAGACCCTTTTAACCAAGCTACACAGAAGAGTTTTGTATCACTTTTGGTCATGTACTTGGTGTATTCTTTTTGTATATGAAAGGATTTTTTTAAAAACATTCAGTAATTAGCAGTGGAACCTGCTTTGTAGCTGATTAGAGCAGTGTAAGAGAAGGGCCGTGCTGTCAGTCTGTCCCTGATCTACTTCAAACCATATATTTACCAAAGGAGTCTGAGCAAAAGTTCACTTAAAATAAAGACCTGACTGTTGAAAGGAATCTCTGCTAAAACTTTGATTTAGTTATTGTACAGATATTTCAAAGCCAGCAAGAGGTTAACAGAAAACTGCAGGAAGGGGGAAGTGAAGTGACTAGGGGCCAATTATGTCCATGACCGCCTATCCCCGATATGACATGGCTCTCAGTGGGGCACTACAGGGACACCTGAAGTCTGGACTGGAATCTTTTTTGGTCTCTGTCATTAGTAGGCTAAAAACACTGAGGAGTGTTTGAGAAGCAAATTCAGGCCCTATCCCACTTTTCCCCAAAAGTCCTTTTTGTATTTACACTGCATCCTGCAAGCCCCCCTGCCAGATTAGATGGCACTGGCTGCCCAGGGTCATTGTAGCAAACGGTTCTTTTTCCTGGGGGTGTTAGTGGCAGCCAGTGTAGTTGTGAGCTGACAATATGGTTTATTGCTGCAGAAAAGCAAAGGATGGTATATCAAGAAGTCAGATACGAAGTCCATGGGCCAAGACTTCCCCTGGGAATCACGTCTTACCCCTGCCCTTCCCATGCCTTACATTAACAATCAATTCCCAAGTATGTAGCAATAACCCATTATTTACATTACTATGTTTTTTTTTCTTCTCAACAACTGTTGTTTGGATGTTGAGGGAAAATGGACTGGGAGGTGACTTGCATGTGATATATTATCAGTCCACCAGCTGAAGTCCAAAGCAAGATACTTTGACCCAGGTCTGGTGCTTTAATGTCCTTTTTATCTCTGGCCACAAGCTCGCTGGTGGGATGTGTGCCCTTACCTCTCCCCTTGTTGGTGCAAGTGTGACTGGCTGTTCGAGCTGTTCTGGGACATGGGTAGATGAACCCGTAATTGTTAGTGTTTTGGCAGCAGGGACTGTATGTAAAGAAGGGAAAGCGGCAGTGTGTGTGACTAAAGCTGCAGTAGGGTCTAGCATCTCCTGCTGAAAGGCAGGCAGTGCTTTCTAGGGCTCAGGTGTGTGACCTCTTCTTTTCCACTGTGGAAAAACTGGAGGGAATCTGCCTGCAAAGGGCTGGGGTAGAAGAGATTTTCTACTTGCAGAAATTCTAGTGGGAGGGATGGTTGCAGAAGGAAGCAATGGTGTTGCAAGACTCCTGCTAAAGAGGAGGAAATTTGATGGCCCAGTGAGGGCTGAGGTAACAGAGGGGAGAGGGAGGCTTCCTATGGCATGTAATTACTGCAGAACTTTCTTTCCAGGCAGTTGGCTCACACATCTCCCAAGTGTCTTCACTAAGTTGTGGAGGTTTTTAAAAAAAGCATTGTGTGTCAAGACTTTCCTGGAGAAACATCAAGTTTGGTTTTTGAGTGTGTGAGCAATTGTGCTTGTGCTTACAGCTCCCAGGTCGGTTGGTCTGTCTGCAGAATCCATGAGGAGAGTGGCAAGGCAAGGCTTTAGGGCATTTTGTTTCTGTCTTGGAGTTAAGTAGCAATTTAAACGTAAGTGTAAGTTTAAAACTTGAGATGTGTTGCCAGCTTGAAATACTCCCCAGAGAACAGCTTGGGTAGTCATAGGTCCTGATTTTCAGTATCTTTGGGGTAAAACCACCTGCCTATCCTAGTTCTGCTCTTGTGCACTCAGAAATGCCCATTCTGAATGCATCTGTATCAGGAAAGCAAGTCTTGTCTCTATTGCCAAGACATCACAAAAGGGACTGGCTTGGGGACTGGGACCTGACTTGTGTTAAGTGACACATCAAGAAAGCAGGGGGTGGCATGTTTGTTACAGCAGATGAGTGAGTTCTTGCCAACTCTGAGAAGTAGTTTTCAGTGATGCTTTCTAGCATGCAAGGCTTCTGCTAGGCAAAGCAGTTTTTGCTCCTAGAGCAGTTCCATGAGATTGAAGGTGGTGAGTTACCTTCTGTTACTTGCCTTAAAATTGAGCGTGTAGGCTCAACTACCTGTGAGAGAGGCACACATGTTAAACTCTTTGAGTAAGCAAAGCTTCAGAAGCCAAACGGGCACGTTGGAGTGGTTATAGCCTCTTCTGCTGTCCAACTGCCCACTCAGTGAAAACTATAGTGTGCCAATAATTTCAGCCAGCATTTTTGTGCTGTTGGGGTGGAGTCGTGCTCTCACAGTTTTTGAAGGTGTTTTTATAGGCATAGTTTCTTGCAAAATTTGTTTTTATGCCCCTAAAATCTGGTGTTTCCTTTGACACAGAAGTTCTCTGATTTATTGGTACAATAACTAATCTAGCGCGTTTAAGGGGAAGGTATTACGAACCTTTTTTTTTCTGTCTTAAGTTTTACATCAGGGTAGGATGTTCTGAAGTCCAAGGTGAGGAGGAAGGTAGCGCAGATACTACAAGGCCTGCCAATCTGATTCGTACTGTTCAGAAATACAAAATAACTAGACTAAGAAGCTTACTGGTAATTAGTAGCTAATGTGTTTGTAACTATCATGTGCCTTAAAATTTTCATGGTAGGAGAATAAAAAAAAAATCAACAATGTGTTTTCTGTAATACTGCTCAACATTCTCTCTGTAGTTTAGACTGGTGGGATTTTGCATTGTATTTACACTGTACTATAAACTGGAACACTTAGAATGGTTTGATTTTAAAAGTATGGAGAGGAAAAAAAAGGTGGGTTATGCTTTTCATAGAACAAATGTTACCGTGACAGAATGTATTATTATTATAGGATCTTTCCATAATGCAGACAAGTAGAATGCTTGTTAGAAACCAGGTATGTAGGATAACAATTTGGTGTGTTTTCAATAAACCATGCCTGGAAAGAATATATGTGCTATTGGTTATCTTTTTGTTACGTCAGGTATCTCAAATACTCTTTGGCTTTACAATAGCAGTTTTCTGTGGCAGGGGATTACTCAACCCTAGCTCAGGACAGCACTTGCTGATAGTAAAAGGTCAATGGTAATGAGGGCAGTTGGAATATCCTTTAAACTAGTATAGCTGAAAATTTTTGATAGGTTGCCATATGCTGGAGTTGTAGCACAAAGTGCTGTGAGAACCCTGAAGCGTAGATCACGGGGTTTTTCTTCCTTTTTAATATACAAGCATATTTCTGTGGGAAAGACATTGCATCACTGTTCAAAGGCCTGCACATTTGGGACCACAAACCTAACTTGCTGATGGCTTTTCCATTTCGGAAGTTTTTAACCTTTCCCAATTTAGTCATAAAATCCATGTAACTTTACAAAGATTTCACATTTCTGAAATACATGCAAGTATTCTTATAAATATAAGCGTGTAAGAATAACAGAAAATCTTTAAGTTTGTTGTAGCGATGTATGAGGTTTGGTTGATATGAGAGATTGTTAGTTTGGAGATGTGCCAAATAATTTACATTTGTTGCTGTGTGGGGGAGAAAAATCCTGATACTGAAAAGTCAACCATCTATTTCAAGTAACAGCCAGTTACCAAAAGATCTTAATTCTATGAGAACTGCCTCTCCCTGGCACGTTCATCAGCGTTGATGAGATCAGTCGGAAGACTGATGCACCTAAACACATCATACTTACCACCCTGCCTTCATGAAGTGTGACAAAACCCGGTAAATTCTAATGTGTGTGTTCTGCAAGGTCTTACAGATAGAGTGAAGGTCAAGTTCTCTGCAAGTGAAAGGTTGATGAATCATTGCCAGTAAGAGAGTTTGCCTTATGTTAATTCCTGATTGTACCATTCACAGCACTATAAGGCTCCGTTTACTTGCGAATGCTTGCAAACAGCACTTGGAAGGTCATCTTCAGCTTGCCTTCCCTCTTTATTTCAGATGTCCTGAATGCATCCCCAGGAGTTTTGTAAAATCATCTCCGGATTCTGTTTTTGCAGCTGGAGGATTTGGTTTCACCATTGTTGTGGTAAGATATGGGCCCCTGGGCTTAGCATCTTGCTCCTGGGTATCATCAGTGTTCCGCTGCAGTGAGGAATCTGATTTTTTTTCTTTGTGGGTGCACTAATATGGCAATGAATAGAAGATGCTGTAGGTAAGGTACTGAGCTAAAACAAATATGTTATTTCTACAGCTGACCTTTTATAGCTGTCAAAGTGATTTCATTTCCAGCTTATCACAGGTTGTGCAAATGGAAGCAGCAAGTCCTGCAGGTGAAAGGTTAACCTGGTAACAACAGGCCAGAAATGCCACAGCCCTCATCTGCTTCAGGTTTCAGCAGTGTCTTGGGGGGAACATTCTGTCCTTATGGGTTTCTTCCCCAGTGTCTTACTGTGAAGGTCTCTGTGCCACTGACGCACAGCAATGGCAGGATCTGATTCTGGTACAAGCTGACAGAGGGGGTTTTCGCAATGGAAAGTTGTTTTATAATGGGACCATTAACCGAGCTGTAGAGACAGAGGCAAAGACTAAAAATGTTTTACTACATTTAATGTGCATGCACAGCAAACATAGCTAGCTGTTAGCCATCAGATACTTTATAATTGATTCCTAATGGATTGACTACTCAACCAAATAAGCGTACATCACTGCCCTGGTGGTGTCACCTTTGGTGGGAGCATTGGGATCTCAGTGGTCTCTCTTGCAGTTCTTGTAGGGGTTTCTGTATGTTCTCTTCACTGCATTTAATGTTTGACTTCTTGATCAAAATTCTTCAGTGGGCTGCTTTTCACTTCCTCATACCAGTGGGAGGAAGCACTTAACTACTGCACAAATGTATGATGACTGCTGTTTGCTCTGATGAGTACTTCCTGCTGCAAGGATTACTACATGGGTGCTGTTACACTCAACTTGGTATTAAATTAGGAAGCAAAAGGGACCGGTTCTGGGTTTTATTTCCTTGTAAGCCCTCCTTCTCTCTTGTACACTGATTTAAAGAATCAGTTCAATATTTCAAAAGACAACATCATGTCCCTTTGAGGTAACAGAGAGGCTGTGGCAGAAACCAGACCTCACTTTCATGTGTTGCCTGAATCACTAAGACAACCTAAGGAGTAGCTGTCATTTGGAGAACAGATCCCAATTACAAGTATTTGGCGGGATCAACCCTTCGCGACATGAGATGTGAGAATCTGCTGAATGCTGTGTGTTGTTCTAGGGCAGTTCTTTCTATTGGAAGCTTTCTACCAATGGTGCTCTCTGTCGGCAGTCTTTAAACACACGCTGCCAGATGCACAGTTCCATACCTGTGTTGTGCAAGAGTAGGTTGTGTCTTCTAATTGTGATAGGCTGATGTTGCAGTAGCACTCGATTGACAATGGATCTTTTAATTCAAATATATTCTAAAAACCTACTTTTTGCTTCTCCCAGAATTCAAAGCATGACTTTACTTTGAAAAATAACTCCTCTCCCTAGGAGATCTCACATTTATGTGTCAGTGACTCCAAATCATATTTGCTCAACTGACCAAAAGCCTTTTTTCTAATCGTCAGTCATGCAAACTGAGTCAGGGTTTTTCCTTTTCATCCCTTGCCACCAATAATTAAGAGCATTTCAGAAGTGTGATGAAGTGGAAACATTTTTCTTGTGTATGGAATTCTGTAAATAATGTTATGATACATACACTTTGTTTATTTTTACAATTTGCCATGTGGGCGAACCTTCTAATGAATTAAAATACATTTTTTTATACTAAAAGGTGGCTGCTATATTTGCACATACATTACACGTGTGTTATTCACTAATGCATCTTTTGAAATACCCATGCTAACTCTACAGGTTTCCTCCTTCTCTAATTTTCTTGACAGTCTCTCGGACAGTGATTTTGGCCATTAACTGGCAGTAGGAATGTATTTTCTGATCCTCTCTTGTAAAGTGCAGAACAGTCTACCTGTTTGCTCTTATGCATCCTTCAGCATCTATCTGAGACTTTGTTTATCAGTATGTGTTAAGTGCCCTGCTATGGCAGGAGTGTGTTTAGGTGCAGAGGTGTTTAAAGCTAGAAACAAAAGAGGATTCTTTGGAGTCATAGCCTTAGGTATACAGAAAAAATTCCTGGTCAGCCATATGTATCCAGATTTTCAGTGTGCTCTAGAAACTTGTGTATGCCAGTAAATGGATTTGAAGATTATTTCCTTTTGCCAGTGTTGCAAAAATTGCTTGGAATCACCTGAAGGACTTTTGCCTAGTGACTTTCAGTTGAGCCTGACTACCAAGAGGGCATGCTGCTAAGCAAGCCTGCAGAATACATCACTGATTTATTCACAGTGTGAGAGGGAAATGTTAGAATTGAGGGTCTGCTCCTATGCAGGACAGCACAGCAGAGTCACAAGAGGCTGCTTCTGCATAATCTAGTATAGTAAATCTTGGGTCTTTCTCAATGTGACAGAGTTTCAGTTGTTAAAGAAACTGATAATGTTGCCTTCTCACATTGCTGTGAAATGCACACATAACAAGCTGGCTGGGCCACCATGGTTTGCTTGATCTGTTTCTAAAGTGATGCTGTCACCTTAGCCTGTTCTAGTTTTCCTTTATACTGTCAGGCAATTGTCATTATTGATGTCCTGGAGGTGGATTTTCTGAGTCACACAGGCCAGGGTAGATACCACTTCAGTAAGGTGGGCTGTAAAAGGAAGCTAATAACAGGTCTGAAAGAATCCCTAATGGGAAAGATGAGTATGGTAATCCCTGATTTTCACTCTGATTTTTAGCTGTTGGATCTTTCTGTGCTTGTTCCAAGGCTGGAAATCCCAAGTGCAGTGCAGAATTCATGGGAAACAAAGGAAGTCATGTGTCTGCTCTATTGTTTTTAGGTTTTTATTTTATAAATGCAACCATTGCCTCATTATATAATCACAGCAGGACATGCCAGGAAATGCCAGTGGATTTTTGCATTGTTCAGGTGAGTTATACTTCAGATTTGGCTTTGTATCTTCTCAGTGACAACCCTCACTATTCACATGGTGTTAACAACACTGAAGTTAACCAGGCTGTGCGGGACCCACCTGGTAAAACCCATTCTCTCTGGTCTTTATTTTTATTTAGCATCTTAAACATGCACAGCATTCAGAGTAAGCAGCTTGCCCTGCCCCTATAAAGCGTACACTATGTATATACAATATAAAGAAGGGATAAGTAAATATGAGGGGATAAACATAATTTTCTCATGGTCTCTGATATTATGTAGTTTTGGTGGTTTTTTGTAAAGAGCTTGGTCCTTTTGTTATTGTTTGTTACTGTGTTTATTTAAATCTATTTATTACTTCAGTTTTCCTTACATCTGCATGGGCAGATTAATAATTTTATTTGTTTGTCTTCTGCAAAATTCTGGTTTATTTTCTCGTCACTGCGTGGGTTGGTCTTCTTTCAGTGCATGCCCTTTTCTCTAGCATAGAGATGATTAACTTCTGCAGTAACTATGCAAAAATGTATCTGATATCACAATAGGAGCTTTTACAGCAATAAGTGGAATGCTAGTAATTTAGCAAAATCAGGGCTCCTGAAATGGCCTTTCCTTGCCACACACATGCTTTTTTCCACTCTTGATAGTAATTAGTCAGTTTAGCTTAAGGACACAAGTTTTCAGAAGCTGCAGCAACTTTTTCCACCCCACCCTGAGCCCAAATTGTGGCTGTTCAGGTTTGAACTCAAAATAACACTGTGTTGTTTAATGATGGTCAAGGCAATATGCATCACCTTGGGTTTGCTGAATTATGTGAAACAATGGAACAGACCTTTGAGCAGTTACCCTACTTATTCCCAATCTTGGTTTCCACCTGGTCTGATCTCCACTAGTGCTTTAATTACAGACTCCATAATCAAAAAAAAAAAAAAATTAGAGCACAGACAAGTTAACCTGTGCAGTTGTGTTTACATCACTCGAAACAAAGGTTGAGTATAAATGGCTCTCTTTATCCCAAAAACACAGCCTTTTCCATAGCATCCCCCACTTCCATATATTCCAGATGAGATGGATAGTTAGTACATTGGAAATGGGGGTTGTTGCGGACATAGTTAAGGAATTCTGGAGCTCCTGGGACGATGACATTGTCAGCCAGAAAAACCGATCCCTTCCGCAGCAAGTTGCATTCCTAGAAAGAAGAGAAATTCCTTCATGGTGGCTGTTAAGGAGACATTGGCTAGATGTAGTGTGCTCTCATGTTAACCAAGTCATACTGAAGTGCCTGCATCCAAAACCCCATTGTACTACGGGTTTGGAGGGAAGAAAAGACTCGGGCGAAGCCGAATAACCTTCTGATCCTTTGTGGTCATGTTTAATATGCTGACTTTTTCTGTTAACACAATCAGTAGAACATTAGAGATGCTGATGACATGTTGCGTCATCCACGTTCTGAAATAGCAAATCCAGTGCAGTGGGGGTGTGCAGTTTGCTGCTCAGATTGTTTCCAACTATGTCTACATGATCAGTAAGATGGTTTTGTTTTGGTGCTCCTGCCTAATGTTTGAAAACTTTTTTTAATATTGCATTAAAATGTTGTGGTAGCTCCTAAGGTCACCTGAGAGACTGGCATGTACCAGTCTGCTTTGCCAGTCTCAGACAAACTCCAAAACCACTAAATGAATAAAAGAGATTTTTCTGTGCTGCTTTTCCTTTCATGTTGTACAACTTTCTGCCACGTTCTTCAGGAATTGGGCATGAAGCAGGGTTTGTGGGCAATGAAGATCACTGATGAATTTCCACAAGTCATAATTAACTTGCAATATTCATTTCAAGTGCAATGTTTATCCTCAGTAAACCTACAAACCTAGTCTTTACCGGTATTTTTGTCTAGCAGAAGTTGCTTATCTGAGCTTACCAGCAGTTTTAAAACAGTCTGTAGTTAATCAGGCTTGGTATCCTGTGCTTACAGGCAGTGGTTGTAGCCAAAACATGGGGTCAGTTTTGTGTATCCCAGTATATTAGAGAAGTCCTGCTGATGAGTGTGCTGCAGAGGCTGTTTAGCTTACTGCTCTTGCCTCTGGTGACTGAACACCAGTCAGCACAGTAGAAGCAATTTTATAGACATGGCAAATATCCTCTGGTCTGTTGTTGCACAGTTTAGAGAAGCCTACAAGTGACAACATGCTGGTTTCTTCCACTGGTCATCAGGATTTTAGATGCTTTTTGTGACAGCCTTTTCTAGAAGTGCATGAAAAGGAATGCCCTCTGGACCACTTTCAAGATACATTTAATCTGAATATTTTATATTCAGATTTCATATTCACTATTCATATTGCAATACATGCCAAAATTACACATTAGAAGGTTTGTAACATCTGAGAAAATGTGGGGATCTTCTCTTCATTTTTCTGCTCTTAATTTCAGATGGGTTTTTTTAAACAAAGCAACTTTGTCACAGTTGCATCAGACTGACCACTATAATGGAACTGAACTACCTGTTTGTTTTGGCTGTTTTGTGAAGGTTAAGCTCTGATAAGGATGTGCTAGCTCTTTCCAATGGAAAGAGCTCAGTCATCCTTACACAGTCAGTTTCAAAGAAAACATTCTCTGGGTACAAAATAACTGTAGGGGGGGAACATTTTCTTCAGCTACTGCTGTGTAAATTTAATACTGGCTGTTCGTAACCCCAAACAAATTTCCTTTTCAAACAGCTATCTGGAGGACAGGGCTGAAATTAAAAAACAGGGGAGCCTGGATGAGAAAATAAGGTTGTAGTCCTCAAGCAGAGGTCAGAAAGTAGTTAGCAGGTTCTCAATGTAAGAGGCAGCCTCAAAAGAAGTGGCTTTATTTGTGAAGAAAATAATTGAAAAATGATACTTCCATAGAAAGAGTTAGGCAGCTGTAGAAAATTTTATCAGCCTGCAGCTCCAAAGCTAGGAGAGTATCTGTATGTGCTGTTGATGGATATAGATGTTGTGAATCTCAGTTATTTAACACTTGAAAATACCCTCCTATCCAGAAGCTCTCTAGTAGTTACCTCACCTATTATTGCCTACTGCTGTTACAGCCGACTTGTTTTATAATGCTAACAGTAATGGTTAAGGTGGGTTGGGAAAAAACAAGCATAAGTTTGACACGTTCAGGGCTGGAGATAGAGTTGGTCAGCACTTCCCTAGCAAGTGCCTGACTGGGGCATTCTGCACTCCTCCAAAGGCTGCTTTTCAGCCAGGTGGTGTAAAGACTCCCATAAAGTTGATACCCAGCTGTGCTACCAAAATAGTTTTTCATCAGAAGGCTCTGCTGGCTCCACAGACCCAGGCGAAAAGAAGGGGTACTGAGGAAATTAGAGAGGTGCAGCTGGGATATGCAAGTCCTAAATCTCACCTGCTCCCAGGATTAGGATGTTTTGGGGCGAAGTGTTTCAGTTAGTGACCATGCAGACAGTCCTTCTAGGGACCATAAGACCCAGACTGTGCACTCCTCCAGCTGGGATTTCTACTGCAGACCCATTTGTTCAGGAAACAAAATGGTTTAACAGTATTTGCCAGATCCTGAGCTATGTAATGTCAGCAGTTGTCCCTGACAGGAGTTTGGCATCCTATCCCCCTTGTAGGTTGCTATATTGGCTGCCATTGTTCATTTTACAGAGGATGAGGTCCTTCATAAAGAATAGAGGCCTCACGGCTATCAAGGCATTTGCTACTTTATCTCTAAGACTGGAATTGTTCAAACTGACCTGAAGCAGGATGGTGTCTGGTGTGTATCTGTCTTTCCAGTGGTCCAAGAAGACAAAATCCAGAGTATCCACTTCATATTTTTTCTTCAGCTGGGGGATAATTTTCTCTGAAGGGCCTTCTAGGAGTTTTACCTGAAATGCAAATCCATCTGATTAATTGTGAACCATTAAGAAAAAGCAAATGCCTCTAGCTCATTTTAAATTGTGGCCAGACATCAGCAATCCTGATCACAGCTCAATATTGCCTCAGTTGAATTATTTCATAGAGTTAGATCAAGTGTACTTTTTTCATTTTGACAAATCAACTCTGTTGTTTTCCAAAGTATGGGTTTGGGTGCTTTTGGTGTTGTTTTAATAATGGCAGAAAAAGTGATCTGTTGTTTCTGTTGGATAATGTGATCCTTTACTGGAAACATGGGAATGTCCTGTTGAAAACAGTACTTTTAATTACTTTTTTAGTTATATCTCAGTTGAATCTTGTAGTCCAAGAGAAGCAAAAACTACAGAGAACAGGTTAGTTCAGAATAACGCTGGAGGCTACAGTAGGTAAAATTGATATGGCCCATAGAGGGAGGAGGCAGGACAGAGGCTATTATGTCTTCTTCACAGATTTATTGGCATAAGTACAGTTAAACTGAAAGAAGCTGCTGCACATTGATTTGTTAAGCAAGCACCATATACTGTGAGTGGAGGAAAAAAGTGGTAAGGAAATCTGTCTGGTTTATGACTCATATTTGATCAGAAGATTAAATCAGACGGGGAAAATGCAATTTTAGATGTCACTAGTACTTCAGTTTCTTCAAGGAGTTAAGAAATACATTAGAAGATCTCATGGTGGGATTTATTTACTCTAGTTTTATCATCTACGTTGGTGTTGTCTAGTCAAATAGGCATTTCTCAGGCATGAATCCCCTGACCTGCTGTAGGTGTCTGCCTTGGGCTGAGATGGATTATAGGCTGCATCTCAACAAACTGTAAGTACAGACAGTCAAGACACCCCAGATTGCTCAAAATTTAGGTATACATATTGTGACTGATTGGATTTGGGTAAGTACATCTCAGCTGAAGGCCATTGCACATAATGCAACTGTTTCTTTTGAAATTTTGTAACACATCTTGTAACAAGTTTTGTAACAAATCTTTTGTAACAAATTTTTGTAGTGAAGAGCTTTGGAGAACAGCCCTGATTGTTTTGATCACACACACAAACCTCAAACTCCACCCTGACTCTCAGCTGGGTGTGCATCATACTTGGACCCCTGACTGGTGCTGACAAAATTAGCTCACTTGCACTGTATATACAAAAGAGCAGACACCCTTGGTGCCCTGCATGGACACTGGTAGTTTTTCTGTGCTGTTAAGCCTGATGGTTAAACTCTGCATGTTCCCACTTAGGGCGCTGTACTTGGCTGACAAGTAAAAGACAAATTTAAACCTATTTTTGTTGTTTTTATGGATAAAGTCCCACTAGCAATATATTGCTTCTTCATACCAACCAGAGACAAATGGTATTCACCTTGTCTTGTACTCCAGCAAACTCAATGATCTGTTTAGCTATAGCAGCAAATTCTGGGTTGAACTCCACAGTGAGAAGATGAGCTCCTGCCTTCAGTAGCCGAGCAATCCTAACTGCTGAGTAGCCACAGTATGTTCCCAGCTCCAGTGCAACTGATGGATTGACCTCTTCCACTGTCTTGTCTAGAATTAAGCCTGAATAAAATGGAAATAGGTTAACTTTTGACAAACTGGTTCACATACAGAAGAGCAAGTTAGTGACAGAAACTTACAAAGTCCATGTACTGAATTGCTTAGGATATTAAGGGGTTGATGTCAAATAATATACTGTATCCTTTGCAAATTGGTTTATCTGTGGTCAAGTTGATCATGGATATTCTAAGTTTCAAAATGCAAACTTTGAATTAAAAAAAAAATCTTACTTTCACAATATAAATATTTCTGAGTAAGGAAGTACCTGAATGAACTAAAATATTTAAAGTGTTCCAAGGGAAAGATGCAATGTTTTTTTTTCAAGAACTTATTGCAGAAACTGGCCATATTTGTGAAATGTTTAACTCCTGAATTTTGAGTGCTCATATTTGTTGCAAATGTTACATGCAGCAGTCTGATAGAAAATTTCTTATCCTAAATACTTATTTCTAAAGGGAAAAAAAAAAAAGGGTCTGGTTATGAAGTTGCAAAATATTTGGATTCACTAGATGAATTTATGGGATGGAAAACATTAGTCAATTGTTAACAACAAAAAAATGTTTCCCAAAAGAAGTGACAGTGTATTATATTCAGTCCTTCTGAAGAAAAGGATTTATTAGTGAGAAAATTATCTCCTCTTACTTGTATGGCTAGAAACTAAATAACTAATCTGAAAAAGTATTTGAAGGGTTTTTACATCGAGCCATGGAAATTTTCAATCTACATATGCATTTCATTACATGATATCTTCCTGGGTGTCATTTGTTTATGAATAGTGTGAAGATGATGCATCTTGAGATCATGTGGTCACTCAAAAACTTAGGGACTAAAGATGCATTAACTTTAACTCTTATCTGATGAAAGGTCCTCTCGTCAGAGCAAAACTACGAGTGAAATTTTTAAGAATATAATCCCAAATGATCAAAGTTTAGACCTTCAAAAATTCCTACTCAGCCACCACCTACTGTTCTGTTGCCCTAAACATCCCAGCCTGGCATGCAAAGGAGCTAGTTCCACAAAATGTACCCATGACAGGGAAGCATTTTTATTACAATGCTTACAGTTGTATTTCATTGGCTATGTTAATCCCAGACTAAGCAAATTTCCCCTGCAATTTCCCAGCAAGAGGTACTTTTGTGTCTAATTCATAAGGGAACATGTTAATGTTTTGCCTTTACTGTTTTTTGAAAAGATTGTCACTTTCCTGCAGCTAAGAAAATAATGTTTTGTCCATGTATTTTCCTTTAGGAGGCAAGAAAAAGATTATTTACTCACTAAGTAGCAAGACTGTGTGATAGCTGCTTTTGTGTACTACAGGGGTAGGATTTCTCCCCTCAGTAGTAACATATAACTTATGCTTGCATATATAAAATTCACAGTTTAAAATACTTTTTTTTTTTTTTCCAATTTACTATCTTTCAGTTAAGGATCTGAAAGTACTTAATGAATTATGTCTTAAGGCCACAGTGTATAAGAACTGAGGTGTACCACAACCCTATAATTTTCCCGTAAATTGTCAGCCTCTGCTTACACACTTGCAATGAATGTATACAACATTCAAACCCAGATTTGGGCCTATGACTTCCTGGATTACTCACTGGATACCCCTCCTCAGAGACATCTGCACAAGCATGCATTACTGGTTACAGAACTACTCTGCTGACCACAAGGCTGTTGTGGATTTTTTTATGCAGCAGCAGCTGGAAGTTACCATGTGAATACAGTAAGATGTCCTGTACTATGCTAGTCTTGAAGGATCTTTCAAGTGCTGGTCCCTGCCACAATTACCTTTCTCATTGCCCACATTCATGGCCCACTCTTTCTGGGAGCAGTACTTATCTATAGTGTCCAGCACACTACAGGGGTCTCCTCGGACTGCATTCTGCAGCACGAAATTTAAAATCCTCTGTTCTTTGCTCTGATTCATGATAAAATTGGTTATTTTCTCCCGGATTATTTCATTCCAGAAAATGGCAGCAGTGCCGTTTTTCCTGATGAGCACCCCAAAGAGCAGCAAAATGAAAAGCAGGAAGAAGACAATGAACAAAAGGACTGAAGAGCTCTCCAGCATCTGGAAGGAAAGAGAAAAACAGCCCAGGGTTAAGGTGGCACAGGAGAGAGCAATCTTTTTTGTAAACATTAAGCTGAATAACACACAACCAACCATGCTGAACAGGAACACACAGAGTTTAATTATGATGTTGTCCAGAGTAGCTGAAAATGACACTCTGTTACTTGGTAATGGATGGTGCTCTGTGGCACTCCCTTTAGAAGCCAGTTTTCCAGGCAGTCAACAAGTAGCTTTATTTAATGCTGTGGTCCCTTCCCCCACACAGCTGCTTAGTCCTGGCTCCAAGCATGCCACTGCACAAGGGGCCTCTCAGCATCAAAGCTGTTCTAACCATTTTTCAAAGGATTTAAAATCTTAAATTAGAGCCTGCATATGATCCCACTCTCCTAAATTTTGAGCACTGGGCAACTTCTAAGCTGGCCTTGGTAAGAAAATATGGAACATCTCACCCTTTAATTTTGAGCACACTAATAGCAGAAACTGGGCACTTAGGTAAGTTTCAAATCAGTCTGCAGGTCCTAAATTACTACCCCTTTGCTAGCACCTGCCCTTCTTGCATGCTCTGCAGAGAAGCTGAGCCTGATGTTTCAGCAGGATTTGACCTCCCTCTTTCTTTTCAGAGCCTGCAGCAGTGGTACCCAGGTGGAATCATTTACAGAAGACTACACTTTTTCCTGCTTATAAAACCTTTGACATGACTCATCAATGTGATATGTTTGAGATCAAAAGATAAAATTCCTTTTATAAAGTAGGGATGTTTTCTCACTGGTTATAAAAACATAAAACTGATGCCTCGAATCAGAGAAGAGCCCAGGCTCATGAAATTGAAGAGATGTAACAGAAGGGCACACTGTAATTCTCTGATGGGCCAGCTCAAATTATCGAATGGGATTGTGCCTATTCTCCTCCTGAAATTTGGTGTCGTAGGTGCCTAAGTGTGTGCAGCATGGGTGGTGTGTGTTTCTGTTTGAGAGTTTAAGGCATCTGAACATAAAGCTCAGCAGATGAGGTACATGTCACTGTGGACAGCTCAAGCAATAAATCCCATCAAAGCCATTTACTCTGATGGATTTCAGACAAGCCGCAATACTGGAAGGTGCATTTACTTCCATGCAGGAGTCACAGCACAAAAGATCTGATAAAGAACAGGTTCTTAAAATTAAGGAATTGATTTAGCCTTTGAGAGGGTGCCAAACTAAGGGTTGTGGTTTGCCTGAGGATTCTCTGCATGTGAAGCTCCTCTCATACAACCCAAAACACAACTCATCTCTGATGGTGGAGTTTATAACACCTCCACTTTTCCATGTCTACTTCCCACAAGTGAGGGCTGACAGTTGCACACTGGGAGGAGAGCACAGGTTGGAATATGCTCCACTTAGTTCTGGGATGAATGAATGCTATGTTTGTTGGTTCTTTATGTCTAATTAGGCATTTAAACAGAGATCTGAGCGATTCAGAAACAACTGTTTAACCTTCAACAAGATGACTTGAGTTGCACTGCTTTTTGAACTGTTATTCTTAAAGAGCATGACACTCCTTTTCCTAGTGTCTGATTCTTTCTACTAAGTCTCTCCCAGCTTGCTAAAAATGGTGACTAGCTTCCGCCTGCACTTCTATTAATGTTCCACCAACCTGGAGTTCAGCATTGCTCCAACCGGAGCTACAACATCCTTAATTTTACGAACTTGCCCAAGACCAGAGGTAAAGGGGCTATGTGATTAGCCAAATATTCCACCAGATCTCTTCCTACCTCTTCTTGCTTCCCTTTTTTGTTTGTTTCCCCAAAAATTGTCTGAGGGACATCCTAAATTTCATGGGTGGTTGGACTTTCACTCTGTAGTGACACTTGGCACATACACATTACACATGGGAAAAATCTATCCAACTGCTTTAAATTTTGAATCATCATGCAGGACACATTTTGAGTTCAGATGATGACTGAGTTTCCATGGAGATACGTTCAACCTACAGTACAGCTGATGTTTGTTCACACATCCACTTATCTTAGTTGCACAGCAAGTATGATTTATTTGGAGCAGTTAAAAGTCTATTTCTCTTGCTTTTAAGTAGTCACTAATGTTAATACCTACCTTTAACGCTTTCCTTGCAAAGTCTGACCCAAGACATTTACTTTCAGGGCTTGCCAGCACCATTAGCACATGAAAATCTTACGTGGGCTTTCTGAATTTTGTTTCCTACCTAATAAGGACTTGCTTCTTTACCTCAGCAGGATCACAAAGGCCTGAATTTCATTTTATTTCTCTTTCATTCTATGTGCTAGTAGTTCTACTGATCAGGCCCAAATGTCCTGCACCTCCGAGGTGGGACCTGTCCTCCTTCTAGTTCTTCTACGTGAAGGTGTTCCACATTATCTTTCCACTGAGAACTTGAATTAGGCTATGAAAATATCATTAGTTTAACAGAAAGAGATCTCTCTAGCTTCACTTGGCTTTCATGTCTTAGTTGATGGTCATTGTTGATGGATTTGGATTACTGACATAGTTGAGATATTTGTTCTGAACTGCAATAAACGGATGGAGCCAAGAAGCCATTTACTGATGCCAGCAGGTACCTTACCCTCCTGCCTCCGGACAAGGGAAACTGCGTGAGCCCCACATACCAGTGACTCACTTGTTGGCAGTCTGACTGTATGCAGGTACCTCTAGAACTGAAGACTGTTGGCATTCAGAATTATTTCAAACTACTTCCAGACAGAGTCTTCTGGTTACGATGGCATCCTCTGAATACAACTTGTTACAGGCTGTTGCTTTGGCACTATGAGATTCTGCCAGTGTCTTAGGGGCTGCCCTTCAAAGATCTGTCAGAGAGCAAGAATGGATGATAGCTGCAGGATGAACTAGGTGGAGCATTTTTTGAGGAACAGCTTTCCTCCTTTACTGCTTAGTTTAGATATGAGACCATTTGGTGACATTTGTCAAAAAAGGGAAAGAGAGCATCTGTAGGTTAACTCAGCCCTGCTCCCTGTCCTGCAGGAATGCTGAGACTTCTGTTTTGCACAGGGAACAGAGTGTGAAGACTTCTTTTCATACCTTAACAAAAAGGACCTGCTTGACAGTAAAATCCTGTCCCTCTATTTTCACATTGCTTCCCAGGCATGGAAGGGTATACCAGCAAACCAGGTTTCCGCTGTTTTATTTTCCCACACTGCTACAGGCCTTATACACTAAAATAACAAGACATCACTTGCTCAAAAGCCCATGTATTAAAGAAGGACAGCTTCTTCATTGCCTGCAACATGGGAAATGCTATTTTTTAAAATGTCACTGTTAGCCAGAGCAGACAAAAGCACTCAGATTAGACCTGCTGACTTCCAGTAACTTCTGCTGATCTCAAACAAACCAATTTTTAACCATCATCCTTGCTTGGAGAACAGTATCCTTTTAAAGATTTTGTTGATTTAAAAGAGCACACTTTGTGTAGAGAAAAACGCCTTGTTTGATATGTACATGCCTTATCTTTTCAAAGGCATAGACTGTATTTAGGCTGCTGAGACCCACAGCAGGTACTGCAGTGTGACACCCTGCTACCAAGATGCAACTAGTTAGGCAAAATGTGTAAACCAGGATATCCTTCTGAACCACGCAGTTAGCCATAGCCTTCTATCTCTTCTAGCCCTTCCTTATGCAAAAGCATGAGCAGGCTGACAGCCCTTTAACTTGTCTGGAAGGGCAACAGCTGATAGTTCTGCTGGGCCAGCTGGGAAACAAATTTGGGATCTTCAGCTATGCAACCTTATCGCTTCAAGTTCCTCCAAGTACTGACCTGCATTTCTTTTCATGTCTCTTCGGATCTAGACTGGTGAGTGGATGTTAGCACTTGTCTGCACGTTTGGTGTAACATATTTGTCAAGAAGACAAAATATAAATTTAAGCTCAAATGTGTGTGATGTGTGGATGGTCTTAGATCTAGAACTTAAGCAAGCAATTCAGCTTGGCCATTCCTATGATCAAGTGCTCACTGGGATCCATTTCTTACAGTGCCTCAGTTAGATTTTTGCACTTCTGAGTCCCACATGTATGCTACCATACATAACAGCAGAGCCCACCTGCCTCCACAGATCCTTAGAGGTTGCTCACAGGTACCAACAACCTATATAGTACATGCTGCTTTTTTCCATTCCTATACAAATTCACTTGGTTTTGCTATATTAAGGAATGTTTTTCAACTACTGAGGTTTTTTTAATTAGTATTATTATTTCTGTATAACACTCTAGTGCCTTCATAAACTGGCAGCATGGGTTGTTCTTAGCCAGAGCTCCTTTAGGAGGCAGTTATTCTGAAAGCCATTTTCCAGAGAAGGTAACTTTAAAAAGGAGCAAAACAGGCGTATCTTGGTTTTCTTTTATTTTCTTTTTTTGTTTTTCCTTCTTTTTAAACACAGTTTCTTTTTCAAAGCTTGTTCCTCTTAATTTTTGTCATCTTAGATGTAAAAATAAACTTAGTGATAGCAGTAGACTGTAAAAGCAGCCTGCCAAGAGCAAGATGCATTGGTGATGGTCATGCACCCAGAGGGAAAAAAAAAACAACTGTACCAGAATAGGCAATTGCTTTCATATTCTTAGATGGAAAATATTTGATATGAAAATTAAGTGCATAATTCAACCAATTTAAAACTACCACTACCTAAGAGACAGTCATGTTATGACATCTTTAGAAAATGCAACTGTAATTTTAGCTTTAATGTGGATTCAGAAGATTCATTAAATATGCAATAAAACTGAACTTGCACAAAGTCAAATTTCCCATAACCACTTATTACAAGGCAGTCACTCTTAATACTTGTACTGAGGTTCCAGATACACAAGTTAGCACTGCAACCTCTTCTGTGCATTAGAAACACCATGATAAAGTGAGCCTTCACTTTGAAAGCTAAAATTTGAAGTGGAAAGCAGTAGACAAAATGAAAAATTCAGCCACAGAATAAACAGAAAACCGGAGGGATGACATTATGGAAAGGAATGAATAACACATATCACTAAATCTGTTTTTGAGAAGACAGAGTTTAAAAGAAAACATATTAAAATTTCATGCCCAAACCCGTCAAACTACTGACGAGTCTTTCTAAAGCACTGGGTTATTTTCTTATGCATCTAATCTTACTCATTTGGGAAGGTTTCATAAGACCAAATCATAACTTGATAATGCAGTTCAGCAGTTTTCCCCTGATGCAAACCATAATCAAACAATCAGCATTTGAATGGGAGCACCTATGTTTCAGCTTGCAGAGATTCAAAAAGACACTTTCAAAGAGAGAAGCAAACAGAAATTGTGGGAATCTGCTGTTCCAACCTAGCTGCCTTTGAAGATAAAATACCTAAGTTATTTCAGTGGCTATAAAAGAAACCTCAGGAGACTGGCTCAGACTTAGGGATCTATTATTATGGCAATAGTTGTTAAATTAGGGGATTCACTACCCCTTTACTATTATATAATCTCCAGTTTTTCTAAAAACATTAAAATGGCCATGTGCTGAAGCACAAACCAATACATTCCATTCTTTATTCTTGTACAGGTGACTCCAGTCATTTCACCAAAAGCTATGATAAGGATCTTTGAATAATGTTATTTATCAGTTCTTCTGGTAAATTTTTCCAAGTGCTGTTAAAAAATAATTGGTCTTAGAATTCCCTGAAGTGAAAAAAATAAGGATTAGAACAATTGGTAACATCATTTTTTAAGGTAACTCCGAGAAACCAGATTAATTCAAATTGAGATTTATCTCAGTGTCTCATAAAAACTGTATGAAATTTTCATAACACTGTTAGAGGAAGGCATATGGAGTTTTGATCTAAACTACTGATTGGTACTGTTTCAGATTCCAAAACAACCTCCCTCTGCTAAAAACTGATATTTACTGAAAAGAAAAATAAACATGTTGAAAGTAAGCACCTTTAAATGCTGTGAGTTTTAATAAGGAAATATGCCTTAGTGGATTAAAAAAGTATCAAATTTGACTATTTAACTATTGTGAGGTTTATTTAATTTTGAATAATTAAAAAGGCCTCATTTCCTACAGATGCAAAAAATAAGAGGTGACAGGTATTAAAATATTTGGGAGATTGGAAACTGTTGGCTAGAACATTTTTCTAATCAAGGTGAATCCTTATAAGCCTAATTACAGAACCTCTCGTTACAATTTTAGCTTGGATAAACTGATACTGCTTTGCTTTGTACTGAAAATGAAGTCTTAAACATAATCACAAAAAAACCTCTTCTACAAAGACAGCATGTACATTAGACTGAAATTCTCCAGGACTGGAATGAGAGTAAGTTTTGTGATCCTGAACCAGGGAACTTAGGTTTGAGTCTTATGTTGGCAATATTTTTCTGATCTGATGTTGGGTGAGCTGGCTTATCTACATCTTTGTTGCCACGAGAGTAAGTTAAAAGTTACTGCTACTTCTGTAACTTTCAAGGTGTTATAAAGCTGAATTAATCTTTGTCAAAAGAGTCTATGCTATGGATAACACCTGAAGAAAGGCAAAGTGATTTTATCTGCATTAACTAAATAGAACAATTTTAGGATACCAAGACAGCAAACACCTATGTGACATTACTATTACTATTCTTGAGTTTATGAACAACAGTGTAAATATAGAGACAAACCGTGCTTCAAACACTTTCCTCAAGTGATTTCAGCCTGCTGGAATATCAGACCTTTGAGGAAAGATGATGTTATATCCAATCTTGCTATAATTTTTAATGCATTTAATCTAACTGCCAAGTACTGGTTGGTTCTTTAAGAGTTTATTACGAGTCTCCAAGCATCCAGATAGTACTTTAGCATTTTGATGCTAAAGGATTTAGAATCTAATTTAGACTTTATTAGCTCACATAACTTTGTGAATGGGGAGTTCTTGGTATATTTATACCATTCAACCTTTTTTCACAAAAGACTCCATCAGTCTCATGGTATTGAGGATAATAGAAATGGTCTACAATAGTAGAGTGCCTGGGGACAATGGGGCCTAACTCACTGCAGAGACACTGCTGCTAAATCTGCAGAGAAGAATGTAATAAAGCAAACAATTTTCTAGAGGTTTTTTACAAACACCATACAAATTAACAGATTAAATCCTCCCATACATATACCTGTGTGAAGGAGGTAGGTGTACCCCCTATTTTTAGAAAAGGGTTAAAAAGGTTTAAGTTCAAACTCTTTAAAAGCTTCTGCTGAAATTATGCCTTTAATTATCTCATGCAGTAAAGCATGTAGAAGATTTGCATGTTAGTAAGGATATATTAGCTGTTTAAGAAGCATTGCAAAAACAATGCAGAAGAGTCAGCACATTTCTACACATATTTTAACAATGTCTGTTGCTCTGCACTGGGCCAGAGGAGATCTGTGCTGTGCCATGACTGGGACTGGAGTTCCTGACTTTGTTTTATGCTGTCTTGAGTAAGGCAATCTCTGTTTCATGGCATTTTGCTTTTCTTGATCTTTTCCCAGAGCAAGAAAGGCAGAGTATTTTGGTCAGAAAGTCTAAACTGACTCCTGCCAAACATATTGTATCCTGTTGCTGCAGGCAACACAACTCAACAGCTTCATATTTTAGAACTTTTAAAGGTCAAAAAAATATCTTTTTACCTCATGTTCTTTTGTTATTGTTTATGTATTTTCAAATGAGTGCAACACTGTGAAGAATAATCAGCATATTGCCAAATGTGAATAGCTTGTATTTCAATGGAAACTTAGTCTGGGAGTTTGACATTCAGCTTTTCCACTGACATCATGAAAACAAGCTGAACAGACTTTATATAATTTTTCACTAAGTATTTATTGCATTAAATCTAAATTTCCCTTTTTCTAGGTTTTTTCAAATTACTGCAGTTTAGCTTCACTACCATGACTACAAAAATTCAGACTTCTATAAATGTAAAGTTCTGATGACATTTTCCCCTCCCCCAGGCCTTTTGTCTTGTCTTTTTCCCTCTTTTCAGCTTGAAAGGAAATAAATACAAGTTTCTTACTGAATGAAAAGAAAAGAACAGAAGAGTTCTGTTGCCTACTAGGGAGTCCCCTCAACTAAGCTTCATAAGGGTCTTTAAATCCATTCTTCCCAGATAGGTTTCAGTTAGGATAATTGCTACCCACTTAAAACTCCCTTCACAGTAGCCATTGCCTAAGTGGTATTCGGTGCCATCAGCCAAAGGAAAAAGTTTGTATAATGCTTATGTGCCCCATAAAGAAAAGCAGGGTTTAGAATAAACTGGCCTCAGTGACAGGCCATGGATCTGTAGCGTTCTGTTCCAGACTGGCCTAGTGAACACCCTGCATGATTAAAGCCAGAGTTTGGGTTGAGAGAATTCTTCAAGGATAAGAAATGCACTTTACCTGGCCTTGAGCAAAGATAGCTTTTGAGGAATAAGATTCTTCTAGGTAGCCCTAGGAAGTGCTTGTTTCTAATAGATCTTATTCACACTGCAGAACTGTAGATGAGTTTGTGCTATTTGTATTAGTGTCTGAGGCCCGGGGGTTGGTATAGCTCTCCTGAATTGTACAAATCCCACCTAGGATGCAGTGGGCTGCTAAAGGTATAAAATGCTCTACCCTGTCAGCACAGTACAAGCTGATCTGTAAAAAGTTGTCTTATCTGAGATTTTCATGTTCCCCAGGGGGGGTAAAACAAGCTCCTATTGAATGATTTTACCCCAAATAGCAGCAGGGAGAAAGGGCTAGAAGATGAAAGTCCAAAATGGCTAGTTGTCCTCTTCATAATCAACTGTGACAAACCTATTTCACGTTCTCTCGTTATATCACGAAGATCAAGGGCTGAATTCTCAGTGTTCCAAATCCCCACTGCATGCTCCTGCCCTGCTTCCAAGGCTAGCAGTTAATCCAGTGTAAATCTGTCTGCCTCCCGGCACAATTTTCTGCTCTCCCCAAGCTGCTTTTCAGGCAAGGGGGAATGCACAAATGAAACTTGGTAGTGAGGACACCCACTGAGGGATCTGAAAGAGTAGGAAGGAACTTGCTGATGGAATGCTGGTTTATTTCTATGGAAATGAACAGCTCTAACAAGCCAGGCAAGGTGGGATCCACCACAGCACAGTAGGTAACCAAAGCACTGCATGGAAAAAGGCAGCCTGAGACAGGGCAGAGCATGAGACCTTGTTCTCAAATCCTGAGTGAATGCCCTCCCCAGAAAGGTAGTTGGACTGGGCACAGAGTGTCTCTTACTTTAGCTAGAAATTGCTTTCTGAGAAATCTCTCCTGAGAGAGTTTTAGCAAAACCGGTATGGATGGCCTCATACATTAAGGTCTGGTTTCAATGACTGCTGCCAAAATTATGTTTTTTTCAGAAAATTTCCAGTCAGTTCTAATTCTAGTGATCCTGAAGGAATGCTGAAAGACAACAATGTGGGACTGGCAGAGATAAATCTGATACCAGCTGCAAGCTGCTAAGAAATATTGCTAAACTTGAGTGACAAGTAAATTGTTTGCAGTGTTAATGTAGTTAAACTCTTTTTCCACTGATGCAAACTAAATCTGTAAATCAGGAAATTTTTCTTTTGCATTTAAGTATTGCAGTGCTGTGCAAATGCATGAGATTCTGAACCTGAGGGCTTTGTTAGAGGAGCCCATGGCTGAATAAGCGGAAAAAAAAGTAAGCTTAAGTGCAGAGATGAAGTAAAGGTTGTTTATGAAGATCACCAGTAAGACGTGTGGTTGACAGTATTGGTAAATATGAGCTTGTTTTTAAAGGACAGAAGGTAAAGAATGTCCATAAAGGCCATCAGAAAAATACTCTGTTAGCAGCAACAGGACTAGCAGACAAAAGTACTAGCTTTTTGTCTGTTCTTCACAGGCATTTTGCTGTAGCAGAACTCCCTCTTGAGAATGAAAACCCCCATAAAATACAGCTGCAGGCAACACATTTGTAAAAGCAGCTATTCAGTTAAATATGACTGAACTGAAGCTTGACTTGCATTCAGTTTCTTGAATACCAATGAGTACCAAATTCCAGCATACTTATAGCCATAAATTACATTTTCAATTTAGTCAGGGTTATCTCATCTCACTTCTTTCAACTGTCAAGGTTTACAATACAGTACAAATGCATTACACACAAATATGTCCTACTCTTTCTCTGTGAAAGCTGTTGCTGCCCACGGACTGGCTTCCTAACAATGAGTACCAGTCAGAATGTGGAAAACACTGCTTCTTTCATATTCACCACTGTTTAAAATAGTGACATTATCTAAGATAGCAAATCATGTCAAGTCTGAGAAATAAGAAAATATAAATATGTACCTTTCTCAGTACAGCAGAAGCTGTTCCCTCCGATCTTTTCCTGTGCTGCTCTGATGTGGATTTTATAGAATAAGAGTCCAAGAGCCTGCAGTATTCAGTCACTTTCGATCACATCACAGGAATAGCTTATCAGCTCTGTTATACAGACTCTAAAAGGAGCGGTGTCCTTTTCCCCAACTCCTCCTATCACAGATTTCTGCACTCCTTAAAGGTGCTCAGTGCTCTAATAACCTTAAAGAAAGCTATTCATCCGTCCCCTAATGACAGTGTTCTTGTTACTTAGTTACAGCACAGCGAATGCTGACAAAGTCAGGTATGAGCTAAATCTGTGCTCAGTGTAAATGCAGTGTTCAATCAAACAACTCCAGGAATTAATTTGGCCCAAGGGATTTAGTTCTTTTTTCAGCTCAGAAATGGCATGCTACAGCCAGTGCAGAAGTCGTAGAAACAAGACCGAGGCATACTGGTTAAATATAGAGTGCTGCTGGAGGGAGGGGAGGCACGTACAGCAAATCGCTTAACAACTACAGAAAGAGGTGAAATCAATACATTATAAATAGTACACTTGAATTTCTATAGCTTCTAGTTGGAAAAATATTCTTCTACAAACAGGCCTAAGATAAAAGAAGCAGCTTATTCTAATAAATCTTGTTCTTGGCTTGACTGTCTATATTGTTTCCTCAGAGGTAGAAACAATATAATCAAGCTGCTATTAAACTGCACCATAAAATAAATTAATAAGAAAAAACAAAACCCAAACACGATGTAGTAGCAGTTCTCAGCTATATTCTCACTACAAAACTCAGATCTAGTCATCGAGCATTTGAAGCTCTAGCCTAGAAACTTTTTAAAGATTCAAGTAAAGGGTTTGTATCAAATGTGGCAGACACAAGAGCTGAAGAACTGAAAACAGGCTTTGTCACATGAGGGGGGAGGTCCTTAAAAGAATTAGGGACTACCTGAGAGCATGACAAGAGGAGAATAAAAAATTTGAAATGCATGAATTAAATAAAGAATTGTGGAAAAAAAAAAAAAGGTAGGTGAAGATCAAAGTGTTTTTAGTTACTGTAAATAAAACTTAACTAAGATCCTGCAATATAGCACAGTGCCCAATGTCAATACAGAATAACTCTGAAGTATCCCTTCCATGTATAACAGAGATTTAGCCCAACAAATATTTTCTTATAATCCAGACATCAAGCAGAACAAAGAATGAAATAAGCAATACTGCACTCCAGCTTCACTGAGAGCAATTTCCTGTCTGGTCAAAAGCTGGTTTAGAAGCCGTGACAGGTTGTGTCTGCACGATCCCTGATGCCATCCACAGTTAAAATTAAATGAGAATTTCTTTTGCTGCTGGGCTGTGGAGAAAAGAACTTAAAACAGTAAAACTTATTCTATGCACTGACCTGGTTCTGTAAGCATTCAGCTACTCTTTGGAGATGTCCTTGCAGTTAGCTATAGCTAGTTGTAAACTGGTGGGTGGTATCAGCCCAGCTTCTGTTTAGCAGCATAAATTAGTGCCAAGACTTACCAGATTGTGCAGCATCCCATGACAACACTACTAAAGGACTTCTTACTTTGAGCTGAATCATATTCTTCAGGCTAGAAGCATGGGAGGAGCAAACTTGCTTCTGCCTGCCCACAACTGTTTACTTGTATGATAAAGACTATGCCTGCAAAGTAACCCTTTCTGTTGTCTAGCTATTTCATCACATAATTTAAAATGGAGAATGGCAATAACTGCAAACTAGATAAAGCCAGAGGTTCAGTTAGTTAAACCACCCAAACTGTGTGATAATGTCCATAAGTTGCTTCCAAGTTAATAGAAAGTTGAAAGCTTGTAATACACTATTATGGGATATTTTTCTTCTCCAAGTTTCTTTGGCAGGCTGTTAGACATTGGCTTATGCCTTTCTTTAATTTACCTTTTTGCCCAAGACAGGGCCTATATAGGTATGGATATTTTTGTAAGTTTTTACTAACATAATAACAATGCTACAAACTCAACAGTGCATACATTTATATGCTATTCACATGAATTTTCTAGGTAGCAAAAATTTACCCTGATATTAATACATCCCGGTTAGAGAACTGTGGAGAGCTATAAATGTATTGGTGTAGTAGAATTTTTATGTAGACACAAGACCTTAAAAGATGGATTTGGTATTGTAGAATGTCCAGATACTGCATTCACAGGGCACATCTATGGGAGGATGTACACTCGGGATGTCTTAGCTTGGGAGCAACATCACGTGAGTGGCAACAGGTCAGAATAACTGGCTAGTTCAGACTGACTCGCTTTGACAGTTGACAGAGTTAAGCTCAGATCTATCTGCACAAACTTGAGTAGAATTCCTCACGTACAGAGCTCCCAGTCTCAACATGGCAGTGCTATCCCCACTTGCTGTATATAGCATGGAGCTAAAGCCTTCCCACTAAATCCATGCCTGTCATAACAACAAATGGCATTCCCTTCTTCTAATAATCCTGGCCAAAGGCTAGTTTTTAAAAGCCTAAACAAAGGGAGACAGGAATGCTAGCACATTATCATAAATCCCACAGATCATGTGAAACACTGAGTGGAAGAAAATTCCTTTGAGTTTGCATTTTCAGAATGGCATGAGGGATTTTCTTTTATGTGAATTTGCTGTTTTCCACAGTCAAAGTAGTTTCTCTTGCTGAGAAACGTGCAAAAGAGAAATTTTGAGAAAGGAAGCACCACTCATGTATGCATCAGGAAACTGCCTGGAGATATCTAAAATAGGAAACAGCTAAAAGAGACAAAAGATGTACAGCAAAAGTTCTACTCTAAATGTTAACAGATACTACAAGCAGCAGACTATTTTGTGTTTACTATGCATCTTAAAAGGTTATCATGTAGACTGAAAATAACCTTTCTGCTTTCAAAGACTTTATAACTCCTTATGAAAACTTTGAGGCTCAGATAAGCCTGTCATATTTCTGTCTTTTCTCCACTCACTTTTTTGGTAATATATGTTGAAGCATTTGAATTAAGTTAAGAACTTGTGTTACTTGAAGCTTCATCTGTTTCTGCTGGCTTTTTCCCTAACTTGCAATCAATTAGTTGTTTAGGATAAACTATGAATACAAGATTCTATGTTAAGGAAGGAAGGAATAAAATGGCATAGACTAAAATCTGAATAATGACAAATCCTAATCTCAGAGAAATTTCGGAGGTGGGAGGGGAAGGCAAACAAGACGGAAATAGCAACAAAACTGAAATGTTAAACCATTTTTGATGGTTTATGAACAAATGTTTCCAAAAGATGAAACATTGTTAACTGAAGGATGTATTCTTTGTAACAAGACGTCATTTTGGGGCACTTAGCAAATATTAGACTGGTTGGTTTTCTTTTAGAAATGGAATTTAAATTATGACCTCATTTCGAGTAATTCTATGATGTGTGTACTTTTCTTAGCTTTCTCAATGTAGTTGTTTTAGATACATTTACAGACCTCACATAAAAAATTATTAGCTAATGGGATATATTTCTCCCAGTTTAACAAAATGTTGTAAAGTCTGTAGAATTCACATAGAAATCTGATCATCATCTTGATCTCATAAACCAAAATTAGTAATTTTCTTCCCTTATCAGTTTGACTTTTAACTCTCCTGAAGATTGATTTGTCAAAGCTATTAAAAGCAGATATCAAAAAATGCAGAAAAATACAGCAGTTTGATTGTAAGCAAACAACCACAGATTCCTTCATGCCAATGTAAAGCAGTACTCAACAAAAAAAGTAGTATTAGAAAATTCTTACATGACAGTTAAGAAGCCTCAAATAAAAGTGGTAAAAATACTTCTGTGGTTTACCCTGGATCTGTGCCTTCAAACAAGGATCCTCACTTGTCAGAGCAACCCCCACATTAGAATTCTATCCATATATGTAGTAATTTGAATCATAAGAGCATTTTACCATCCTCTGAAAAAAGACTGGTAACGACCCCTCCCCTGCTACCATTTATTCTGTCCTGTTTGTAGCTCTGGGATATAGTTCTCTCAGTCACCAGGGACTATGTCAGTACTTCCACTTTTGCATTCACCGTTTGACATGCCTGTCTTCCACATGCTTTTATTTTCCCTCCTCCTTGATGCTAAGGACACCATGCCACACACTAGCAGAGAAACGAGAAGAAAAAAAAAAAATCCAAAAAAAACCCCCAACTACAATCAATCACAAGAGAGACGGTAAGAAATCAAAAAGTCCTACCTCATGTAGAGACCTCTTAGTTCAACCAGTGATCCAGCACAGTTCACTGACACTCTTATAAATTATTAATTAGGTCATGCCACAAAATGCAACCATTGATGTAATCCATTTCCCACCCCCCCACTAAAAAAGAAACAATATTAGGACTTCCAAAAATGGTATCAACTATCTGCCTGAAACCTCTCTTCTTTCCCCCACTCTTACAGGTCACTAATCTGGCAACATAAGACATAAAGCAAAATCATGCCGGAAAAACAGGGAAGACAAGGTGTGTTTGAAAAGTCAAAATTTCTAAAATGTTAAGTATAAAAAGTATTGGTCCTGGTTGTCTTCATGAGGAAGAATTTAAGTAAGCCATCGATAAATCTAACAAAAAGGGGAAAAAAGTACAGAATTCCAAGCTGTCCTTACAATACATTCAAAAGAAGAAAGTCCGATCACTAACAGTATCAATTCATGCCTTGCAAAACCTGTATTTTGTTGAATGGATTTATACACATTTCTGAAACATATTACAGTGGTGTATCCTTTGCCCTCTTAATAGCCCACCGTTTATAGTACACCGAATAAACACCTCTCCCTGGAAATCGACCAGACCACATCTAATGTATAAAGTTAACTTATGACTTTAAATATGACTAGCCACAACTGGCAAAATTCTGTGGAAATATGATTTTAAGTCTGATAGCTATCTTGTAAAAAGTTCTTTTTAATCCCAAGTTTTGAAAAAATATGCTTTCTTTGCAGAAACACAATGCTTCATGTAAATGATTCCTGATACTAGAATGTATTTGACACTAATGGAATTAATTCTTGCTTTCTTAAAAGAAACTGATATATATTATATATATATATATACAAAAAAAACGTGTATCTCAATAATTACTCTGATCAGCTTAATGCTAACCACAAAAGAATTAAGAGACTAGAAGCTATAGGAGATGAGCCAAAGACACATTAGAAACCCTGTCTGATAACCAAAATCTGTCTCTGTTCCCTGAGAAAGATTTTTGAAGTGCAGTGCAGACATACCTGCTCAGTGCTGACTGCAGCAAATATCAGTGGCTACTCCTCTTATTGATATTGTCACCATGGGCAAAACCTACTCCTCATTGTTGATGTTTGCCTCTAGTGGTCTCAATGACTAAGTTCGTGACAACGTGCAAGAACAAGTAGAGTAGCATTACAGACTTTGTATTTTCTTCTGAAGATGGTGGTCCTGATGGGAAAGCCCTGGCCTGTGTAACAGCACAGTGTTTTCTCATTAGCTGTGAGATACACCCAGGGGGCTGGTGACACCCCAGCTTCACACTGTCTGCCAGTGGCACAGTAGCAGCTGTGGATAGTTCTGGTTCCCAGATGCCTTCAGAAGGATGCCAAGGGAGACCAACTGATTCGCTTTCAAGAGAGAAAAAAGGGTGTGTGATGACGTGTTTAGGAACACACAAATGTCTAAAAGAAGCCAAAATCTCACCACTGCTGTGTAGGCTGTGGTTCACTTAGACTCTGAGCTCTAAAATAATGAAAGCAATCAGTAATGCTAGTGTACAGTGTGGCTGTTACAATTAGCACTTGGCCAAGATCTTACCCTTAAAAGAGTTTAGGAGCATTACCCCAAATTCATCAACAATTCTTTCCTAAACTGCCACTGTAGGTGCTGCTTAAAGGTACTGCTTTCTATCAACAGCTTTGCTATATTTAAGGCCTTTCCTTATTAGTAAAATACCATAATGCTGCAGGCACATTTCTTCACATAAACTTCTTTTGTGTTTGGGGAAATTTAATTTTACCCTTGATCCTACGTGGATCCTACATGTCTGAACTTCATGCTGTGTAAAGAGCATATGCTCAACACTGTCTGATTCAATTCAGGATAGTGGCTAAATTGAACAACTAAAACAACTTTGCATGCGTGTACCTGCAAAGCATAAAAGATTAGTATCTGAATATGCTTGAGGTTTCTTTAATTCAAAAGCCTCTCAGTTCTACTGCTGCTGCAGTGGGTAAGAGTGTTTCTAGAGATTTATTGATTAGTGCTGTTGGAGGCAACAGAGGGGAGTTTTGCCTTTTTTTTTTTTTTTTTTTCTTTTAACAACAATGATACTGGACAAATTGTCAATCTATTTCCTGAAGTGATAGTAATTTTCTAGTATTTTCAAACATTAATGGAGTGAGAAAAAAAAATATTCAGACCTACACTGGTGGTGATGTTAGTTCTACAAAACTTGCTTTTGAGTATTTTAATTTCCTGCCATTTCTCCTCAACCGTGTACTGGATGATTGATGGTTTCTGAAACAAAATGGTTGGATGCTGCCCCCTTGTGAGGCAGGCCCTTGCTCCGGAGCCAGCTGAACCATGACTGCCTAAAACTTCTGTTGCCAGCTTCCTCTCCCCAGGAAAAAGCAATTGATTCTTTGTCCCAAACTCTGACTTGGCTATGGTGGTATTTATCACATACGATTCACTATATACAGCAGCAGGGGGGGGTCACTAGTGTGCTTCGGTAAAGGACAACAGCCAGCACTTCCAAATGAGAAAGACCTTGTTCCCTGTGGTATTGTTTTAATCAATGCCTACTTTGAGGCCTTTTACCTTAGGCTGCCAAAATACATTACAAGCATTAATAACTCTCACAACTCCCATTGCCCTAGTTTAATCAATAGCTGGCATGTGGCACAGGGACAGGAGATGCTGCCAAAGGCTGTGAATCATCTGAGGTGCTCCGACAGGTCATCTGCACCATCACTGTTAAACCAAGCTGTTTGCGCTGGTCTGGTTCACTGACCTGTGTAGCACCGGCTCCACCATTTTGGTTGAGGAAGTCGTCTTCTCTCAGAGAAGAGTTCCTAGTGTCTCTCTCAACACTGATGTACCTTAGCCACAGGAATCCGAAGCAACATCACGTGTTGCCTGTAATACCTCGTGGAAGTGAGAGGCCTTATTCAAACCATCTTCTCTGAGGTTTTTAACTTCCAGCCCATGCGCTGCATCTGAGGAAGGGGCTGCGACATCCCACCTCTCACCGTGTCCATTACAAAGGGATGTGCGGTTTCAGAGCGGGAAAAAACAGGGCTCTCAATATCGGTGAAGGTTCTGGGCTGTTTTCATGCTTCTCTTCTTTCCCGAAAGGCTTCCCTGAACCTCTTTTGCAGCAGGATCTTGGGAGAAAGCCAGTCAAGCAACGCGGGGGGGGGTGGGGGTGGTATTCCCTCCCAAACGTTTGATTTTAGCTCAAACTCGCTTCCCTAACGCCAGAGCCTGTGCCTGCCATATCAAAAGGCTCCAGAAGCCGGAGCTCCGGGCGCAGGGTGGACATTGTGTTCGCACCCGCGACACGGCGATACTCGACCCCTTCACCCCCCCGCCATCCTGCGGCCCTCACCAACCCGTCATCGCCGCCCTCTACTCAGGCGCTGGTCGGCCACCTCGCGGGGGTCCTGGTTCGGCGCGGAGGCCCTTTGCCGTACAGCATGGCGGCGCTGTGGCGGAGGCGGGAGTGTCTCCGGCGAGTGTCGGGGCTGTGCTGTACGGTGCGAGCCCTCTCAGGTACGGGGTGTCCGCTGGGCTCGGGACTGGCAGAGGCCGTATCTCCGCCTTTCCTCGCGGGAAGCGAGCTGCCCTCTCCCCATGACGCCAAAAGCGGCTGGGGAGGGTCCCCCGAGCCCTTCCCACCACCCGCACGGCGGGGAGAGGGCCGCGGACGCCTCACTTTAGCGGCCGCTGTGGGGACCGCAGACCGCTGCCCTCCCCCCGCCCCGCGGCGCCACTCTCCTCCCTCAGCGGCTGAGGCGGGGAGAGCTGCAGGCTGGCTCCATCCGTAACGGCTTTCGGCGCTACCCCTGCCCGGTGCCTCTCTCGGAGCCCGTCCCTCGGCCCCCGCGTTGCAAACGGAATCCTGGGCCGCAGGTGGCTGTGAGTGAGGCGAGGCCTCCTGCGCTCCTGCGATGGGGCTTTCTGGAGCGGCACCGGCACAGCCCGAGGGGCAGCCAAACCTTTCCTCTAGGCTTAACTCCCACGACCGGCGGCGGGTCTCAGCCTTACCCAGCCCAACTGCCCAACCTGAACGGCCAAGAAAAATCCCCCAGCCCTGTGGTTGCACAGCTATTGTTAGATGCTGTGGGCCTCCCCTGTCCTCCCTGAGCTGCTAACAGCTCTGAAAGAAGGGGCTGTCCTGATGCTTGTGCAAAGGAAAGAGGCACTGCTCACCTATGGGCTTCTGCCACTTCAGAACTGCTCTGGGAGACTGGGCTGATCTGTGAGGAGGGTGAGGTGGCAGAGGGGGGCCAGCTTCCCTCTGACCAGGACAGCACACCCCTGCAAGGCTTACTTACATTGTAGCTGAAGCTTTGCAAGTCTGACAAGGTGACCCTAATGAAAAAAATCACTGTGTAGAACTTGCTGCTGTAATGCACAGACAAAAGACCCATGCTGGATCCCGGTTGCAACTGTATAATCATGTAGAAAATGCTTCTTGGGACATTGTGTAAAAATCTAATCTATTTCCTCAATTCTTTTGGATTACTGTATTTTCTATATTTCATTCTCAAAACCAGACCAGATAGGTTGCCAATTTTTGAGGAATGTTTTGGGACTTCGAAAAAACACAGTGCTCTAGCAAAGTAAAAAAATCCAAATCAGCAATAACCAATTGTAAAAAGTAGTGTACATTTTGATGTTTACCTTATTACGTACCTCTCCCATCTTCCTTGATTGTTTCTTTTCTTTCTTTTTTCACATCCTCTTCACAGGAAAAAACGAGTATGATCTTCTGGTAATTGGTGGAGGATCTGGGGGCCTTGCTTGTGCAAAAGAAGGTTTGTATGTATAAACTTAAATGGTGTTTATGGAAACTAAGAGAAGTGTTACTGATAATACTAAAGCTTTTTAAGATACATAGTATACTTCAGCCCCTGCACATTAATCATTAACTCAACTCCATACAGTTAATCTGCAAATTAATTCACACCCTTAGGTGGGGTGGACTTGTTCAGCTTTCCTGTTAACCTTTTAAAAAATACTTATTTTGTCATGGGAAAGTCTAATAAGCTTTTATTTCACTGTCATTATGAAATATTCTGAGTGCCTTCATAGATACTGTATTTTATTGTTTTTTATTTAGACTGTTTCCAAGAAGTGTTTAACTGCGGTAGAGAACCTTGCCCTTTTGTAACTCAATGTAATGTGCTCAACAACCCACATGGTTCTTAAACATCTCATTTGGGTTCAAATTACGTTTTTAGGATTGGTGGAAACTGGAGGCTCTAATCTGAGTTGTTAAGTGGTTTCTGGAGATCTGCTGACTACTGGGTCCCTAGTCTAGCACCTTGAGTTAGACAATAAAAACCACCAGCTGTCATCTCCTGTACTCTTTATCTGTATCTGTGCTACTAAAAGTGTTTAGGTTTGTGCATTTCTTATTTCTCTAAATAACTTGTCTTGCTTTTTTTTAAAAAAAGCTGCTCAGTTTGGAAGGAAAGTAGCTGTTCTGGATTATGTGGAACCTTCTCCACAAGGTACGGAAGAGAAATACTAGGATAATATTTGGACATGTGTATGGAACGGTTGCCTCGGTGAGCAGATTGCTCCAGGCAGAAAAGTGGCCAAAGTCACACTGTCTGTTCTGCTTGTAGTAAAAGTCCTTAAGCCCAGTTTTCTGTACTGCTCGTTCCCTCCAATCATGTCCCAGCTCTGCCTGCTTCCCCTGCACATTAAGGTTGTTAGCAGTGTTTGATGCTACCATTTGTAGTAGACTTTGGACTTAAATATGTAAGAATATTGTCTCTGTGAAAATGTCATTTACAGTTTCTAAAAATTGTGAAGCACATCATGCTGAGGCTCTGCCTGTACAATATGTAAAATAAGATCTGCAAATGCAAGTAAGCAAATGTGGATGTGTAGTGACTGGATCTTCATATAAACATGTTGAGATGGTTTGAATTTTAGAAGAAAAATATATAGGAAAGGTTTTTATCAAAACAAACAAACATAAGCAGAGTTAGAAACTGATCTGTAGGAGACAGTAAACTGTGTGTTGTTTCAGAATTTTTTAACTAATTGCATGAACAATCTAATTCTCTAAGTAACAACCTGGTGCATTTACTTTTTTTTTTTTTTTTTTCCCAAGGAACCAAATGGGGACTTGGTGGGACTTGTGTGAATGTTGGCTGTATTCCTAAAAAGCTTATGCATCAAGCAGCCCTCTTAGGGAGTGCCCTTAAAGATGCCCAACGCTATGGCTGGAATATAGCCCAACCTGTTCATCATACCTGGTAAAGATTTAAAGATTATTGCCCATATCTGCTCCTATGTGCTGCAAATACAAAACAGCTTTTCCCAGTTGGTGTTTATTTAAGAACAGTTAGGGAAGTCAATTTTGCATGAAGCTTTTTAGACTGCTCCCTGTTTAAAACATGAAACTATTTACTGGTTTATCAGGGCAGATTCTATGTTGATTTGGACTTGATAACTGACTTTTTTAACAAAAAGTACTGTAGAACGTTCCTAATTTCTAGCAATTACCTGTATCTTTGTGTTGCATAATCTGAATTTGTAATGTGATAACTTCGCGTTCGGTTTCTTGTTTTGTGATAGGTCTGTGATGTCACAAGCTGTTCAGAATTATGTGAAATCCTTGAACTGGGGACACAGAGTGCAACTACAAGACAAGTAAATAAGACTCTGAAGTTCATCTTTCTTCCCATAGTCAAAGAGCTCTTTGCCTTGTAGAATTGCTGAATTGCCTTTGGAGTTTCTCGTTAGAGCTAAAACTTTGAGTTTACAAGTCCTTTCTGTATAGAGGAGTTAACTGTGACACAAGAATTAAGTGACTTAAATCGTGTGACAGAGCTGCAAACAGTCCTATGACATGAAATGCTTTCTTCTTTTTACTTTTCTATGCCTGTTTGCTATCCTTTTTAGCACTTCAGATATGGAAAGGGTAGCTGATTGTATTTCATTCCTGTTCTTCACTAAGTGTGCATTTATGTTTCTGTTTTCTTCTAAACAGGAAGGTGAAATATTTCAACATGAAAGGGAGTTTTTCTGACCCGTATACAATCCGTGGTTTAACAAAAGCAGGTAAAGAGGTGAGCTGCTGTGCTGATTTCTGTAGTATCATTCACTTCAAACATTTCACATCTTCATGTGTTGATTTTCAGGTCGACTGGGAGCTAGATTGTAGTTTTGCAAATTTCTTTAGGTATTCAGTATTGTTTTGGTGAGGGAGATTTGCATTTTCCACCTAGAGAAGATGTTTATGAATTTGACTGTTGCCTACTGAGTTCATAGCCCCTAATCTGCTAGATGCCATGACTTTTTTTCTGCAGATGAAAATGCTGAGACAAAAGATGGCAATTTTTTTGGTCAGAGTCACACTGCTTTGATAGATATTTACAGAGACGTAAAGAGGACCAACATCTCCTTACTGCTCTGGGCATTAGATCAGTCTGAGATGTTTTCCTCCTTCAGACGAACTGTAAGGGTGATTAGCTTTCTAATACAAACTTGTGTGTGGGAGGCAATTATACTGAACGCACAGCTTCAAGCAACTGGGTCATGTAACGGAATGGTGGCCATTTTTGTGTATTTAATGAGACACTGAACATGCATTTTTAACACCTTTTTGAGGGTAATTATATACTATTACTGATTAATATCAGCTTGAGAGAGCAAAAGTTTTTGGGCGTAGATGCCTAGCGTTTTCTATAAACATATCACTTTTGAGGTAGCTTAACTCCAGGCCTTAGAGTCAAAATTCACTTGCTGTGATCTCTGTGTATTTTGTCCTAAGCAAAAATTGATTTTAAAAAGCTGCCTTTTGTGCACAACTGTTGCTTCCAAGTAGTCATCGGAATCTTGTCCAGTATGGGAACGATTGTAAGCTTAACATTAAAACAAAAACTGATAGAGAATGTGTAGGAGAAACTCCTGAATGTATTAGTTTATCTACATCCTTTTTTTAATGCATTGCTGATTATTATGACATATCAGTAGTAGATGGTAGTGCCAGCTTTCTCATTTATCACTCATTTGTACATAGATACAATCTAAAGACAGATAAAAGGATTTAAAATGCTTGATTTTGATTTTGTATTTTTGTTTTTAGACTATTGTTACTGCAGAAAATATTGTTATTGCTACTGGAGGAAGACCAAAATACCCTATGCACGTAAGTTACCCTTGCCATCCAACAACTCCAATGGCTTTACTGATTTTGTTGCAGTTAATAATGAATGTTTGGAGAATAGACAATGTAAATATAAAGTAACACAAGAGAGATCTTTGCATCCAATTTAGTATGTAGATGTAGATGTTGCTTAGAGCTTTAAGATAATTCAGGTTGGAAGGGATCTCTAGAGGTCATCTAGTTCAACCTTCTGCTCAAGGAGGTTGGGGTCAGCTATTGAGTCAGCTGTGAGGTCAGATCATGTTGCTCAGGGCTTTTTGCTGTCAGGTTTTTCAAATCTCCAAAGATGAAGACTGGATAACATATCTGGGCCACCCCAGATACATTGCCCTTGATCTCCTGGCTATACCTCAGCCATTACAGCCCAAGTAATGATTAGCTTTTTTGCTGCCAGGACTTGCATTGTAGATTTAAGATCTTACCTGTGTGATCGTAGGTTGCAGGTGCACTGGACTATGGAATTACAAGTGACGATCTATTCTGGTTAAAAGAATCTCCTGGAAAAACGTAAGTTACCTTACTGTGGCTTTAATAGATGCTGACATTTGTACTTTTTCTTTATGGCAAGGTGAAAAATGTTCAAAACTGCCTTTTATACAGCAGTTTTTCTGTCCTCCTCTTTTCCTTATGAGAATTTATTTTGCTATGTGTCAACATCACACTGCCAACCTTCATTAGTAACTAATAGATTTCCCCTCCTCCCTGTCTTATGAAATTCACTTCTCACTTCTAAAATTGAATTAAATATGAATTTTCACCATCTAAGGTAAGGTGACTTGTTTGCTGTAGCAATTATGCATGGAAGTCACAAGAGGGCAGCATAAACTTAAACAAAAGTTGTACTGTCCCTATTTGATACCAGCGTATGTGAAATAGCTCTTCAGCTAGGCAAGAAACTCCAACGTAATTTGATGTTCTCTTAAGTGATGTCAGTTTTGATAACAAAAGAAAATTGAATTAATTTTACCTTTTCTTATGCTATGGGAGCTATTATTTAACTGAAATACTAAAAAATTTGCTTTAATGAAAATACTAAAATGCCATAGCAGATAGCAGAGAGATTCTGAGTCCACATTGCACTAGAGTAATTTCCTGATGCAAATAGTTGTCATAGGAAATGCACATTTGCTAGCATGAAAATCAGATAATACTATTTTTCTTTTCACTATTGAGCAATTTTAGAAAAAGCAAAGAATATTTAAGAAAAAAATAGGCTTGAAACTATGGTGTTTTGAAAGAAAACAAGGCTGCCATTCATGGCTGTGACTTTCTAATACAAAATTGCACTGTGTTAAGCTAAACATCAAATAGATAAACAGGGCTCCTTGGTACAGTTTAAAAAGGAAAGTAAATTAGCTGTTGTTTGTAGTATATCAGTCACCTCATGAATTTTGAGAGCATGATTTATGTGAGGAAATTGTTTTTTTTAAAAAAAAAAACAACCAACACCAAAACCCCCCACAAAATCTAAACATAAGGTTTATCCCTGTAAGATGTTTCTGTTAAAATGTGGCTTTTGTCCAGTTGCTGCTAATGCAAGTTGTAACAGTGTAATGTGGGAGTCTAGTGTTTATATGTTGCATTCCTGAGATTTAGTCAAAATAAGCCTGCAGGGGCTACAGTAGCATTTCTGTGCTTTATCAGGCTGTGTCTTAGCAAATGAAGGAGGGGGTTGTTAAAGGTTTGTTTCTGTCAGATTTGTTTCTATTATAAATATTGCCAAGATTCAGTTTAACACCTTTTGTTTTCAGTCTGAGCTGTGTTGTACTCATTCTTTCTTTTCTCCCTCTCCAAATGTACATATCTCACCTACAAATTACATGCCTGGGGGGTTATAGAACTGTCAGTCCTGCAGTTATTCATATTAACAACAACAACAACAACAAAAAGGCGCAAACCATTAACCAACTTAAAAGTCCTTTAGATATACAAACATTGTGAATAAATTCTTGCTCCTGAGATGGAAGTTTTTGGCAGAGTGAATTAGAAAAGATACCTTAAAATATGTTCAGAATGAGTGAGAGAGTGAGCAGGTGTGAACAAGGTTAGGTTCTGCTTTCTTAACTTTTCTGTTAGACACTGACAGTGCCCAGGAACACTCTACTCTGTAGAATATATTGTGAATAATGTGGTGCTGATACTGTGAATGAGTGCCAGCTGGCATCTATTTTTCATCTAATGAAAAAGAAGAGCAAACATATGCCTAAATTACAGATATTCTCATTCTGATACTTGTGAGTCTCCAGTAGATATTTCTTTATGGGCAATGTGTGGCTTTTTGTAGCACTTCCCAGGAGCTACATGGTACAAGAGAGGGCGGTCATCCATTCACAGACAAATCAGATGCCCTAGGGCTAGAAGAATTTATTTCCCACTATGTTAAATTGTTTGCCAAACATAAAACCCAGACTAGCAGATTTTAATCTCTTTAGCTCAACCTGTTCTCTGTACACCTTCAGAAGTTGTATGTTTTTATTATAGGATAGATAGATGTTATCTAGGGTCTTTGGTGAGAAAATGTGTGTTATGCTGACTCTGTAATCCCTGGGGTTTACAGAGCAGCAGCCCCCATGTCTGCACTTTTCAAAAGTTTAAAAGGATCTCTGTTAGAACTAGGAGATGGTGCAGATTGGTAAGGTACAGGCCACAAGCCAGTGTTTCACCTACTATTTTTGATCTCTTAGCATAGGATAGACTGTGTATGAAGAGCTTTCCAAGTATCAGACTTGTTTCTCTCTTGCAGTATTGTGGAAGAATAACTTTCATAGGGATATGTGGTTAGTCAGTGGCAGGGCTAAAAAGAGAAACCAAATTTGCTGTCTGTAGAGCTCCATCATGCCTCTAACATTTGGTTTTAGTTGCCATATGTGTTCACATATAAAACATTTTAATTTTCTAAGGTTCTTGATGTCCTTCTATGAAACATATTTCTGTCTTTGTAAGCGTGTATACCAGTAGTTTGCCTGGTAACAGGGTGGAGGGAGGATCCTTGCTTTGTAAATTTTAGTTAAAACTGATGAATAATACCTCCTAATAAAGAGGCTGCAATGCATGTACTACTTTGTGTTAGCCTTCAGTTTGTGTTTCTCCATGGATTTAACGGTTTATGTTAATTTGGTGAAGCATCATACTAGCATATGCTACTTTGTCCAAGAATCAGTCAAAATGTAGAATACAAAAGAGTGTGGGAAGTGTAGGCCATAGGTTGATATTTCAACTGTGTTCCTTCCTGTGATCTGACTACTTTGAATTTTCACCTGTTTGAAGCATGTTCTATCAAGATAGTTTTGCTTTGTTGCTTAGAGTTTTTGAATTCATGGAGGCACACCTGCTGAAGGAAAAGGTCATTACTTAATGGATTATTTCTACGCAACTGTTCTCTCTGCTGGCATTGTCATTTGTGTTGCTAAAATTTACCATCCTCAAAACAGTCAAACAAGGTTGGATATGGGTAGAAGAATATGATAAGTTTCTGTGACTTATGCTTCTGCTTCCTTGCTTATCCTCCTAACTTTAAATAACATATTTAAACTATGTGATTATGTGAGTTTGTATTTTGAATTTTTAAAGTAGATTTCTAAATTCAAGTAAACTTCTAAAATTCCTAGCTTTCCAAAATGGAATTAGCAAACTATGTCTTTCATACCCCAAAATCCAGTTCTTTTTTTAACTTTTGAACATGACAGTATGAGAGACACCTGCTTTTTTTTAAAAAATGCCCAAAATAAAGAGAAAAATTGTGCCAAATATTCAGGTAGGTTCCAAGTGTTGTGTTTTTGTGTTGCTGTTTTTTGATTAAAAGTTCTTAATAAAGCATGGGAATTAAAGTTCTTTATAAAGCATGTACTTCCATAGAGGAAAATCATAGTCAGAAAGAGCCTAACATTCTACACCGTTCTCTCAGTAACTAGAAATTTTGATCCCCAGTGGTGTTTTGTTTCCTAATTCAAAAACTTAACAAAAGACTTTGTTGTAAGTGGAAATATTATGTAGAATACATCTCCAGACTGTGAGATTTTAACAAGTCTGCATAACACATGAGTAGCAAAGGAATACGAGTGCAGCCTGTCCAGCAGCTGTGCGTCAGTGACTGGCAGGTTGAACCCACTTTTACCTCCAGAACAGTGACTGAGCATTCTGACTTTTGTGTACCCAGCAGACATGGGGAACCAAGGATGTGGTTGGAAGAGAGAGGACTGCTCCAATGTATAGGGCATCTGGGAACAGGCATGGAAACTGCTGTGCTAGAGAGCTGACAGCTCATAAATTAAAGGTGTTAGATGGACGTTTTAATTATATTCTTGGTTGAAAAGGGGTGAAATATGGGGAGAGGTGGGAGCTGGAGTTATATTTAAGATCTAAAGTCAATGTAATTTGTAAATACTAGTTTGGGTAAATCTATTAAATGGATTTTTTATAACTGCATACTCAGATTTTTTGAAGGCAGGAAGGACAAGTACTTGGCATTTGGAAAAATAAGATGATTAAAAAGCAGATGGTTATAGCTTAAAATTAAATTTAGCAATGAATAAAATCTTATATTGGGAACTGTAATCTACTTGATAGAAAGATGATGCATTTCAAATGTGCTTAACTTTTGTGTTAAGTTTTTTAAAAAATAATTTTAAATATATATAGAAATTAAGGTACCTCTAGAAATTTTGTGATATACTAGAGTTCTGACAAGACTGCTGCTTGTCCTTATGTTTATATGTTGCCTACTGTCTCAGAGGCAATGGTGCTGAGACACCCTGTAAAGTACCAGTAGACGCTGGGTGAGAACCTGTCAGAGTCCACTCCAGATGTTTCCAACGGAAGTATATCATAGAACACAATTGACATATTTGTGATGACTCTTAATCTTGCTACTTTTCATGGCTTTCTTCACTTTGTTTTTCAGAGTATGTATTTAAATGTCTCTTTACAATATAAGAACAATTCTTTATGTCTTATAAGTCTGTTCTTCTTTTTTCTGTTAAGATAAACCCACATGTTGTAGTGTACATACTTATTTTTTTTTTTTTTATTGTGCAGAAATATGCACAAGCTCATTCCACTGGTTTATTCTTTTTTTCTTTTTTGTGTAACAGGTTGGTTGTTGGAGCCAGCTGTATCCTTTCAAAAAGCTGTGATGATTTATGATTATAAATAAAGCATAGCTATCTTTCCTATGAAAGCTCAATTTTTGGAATTCCTTTGCTCATGCCCTGTAGTTGAGTTGGTAATAAAATAGTAATAGTTTTCTATGCAGTACCATCATGAGAATTAAGGTCAGCTGAGGATAAATTCTCAGGATCTTAAAACCAATGTTATCTATGAGGAAAATATTCTAAACCTTTGGAGTTTTATTCTATGCACCCAAAACAAGCTAAAGATGTTGTCTGCAAGGAGAATTTGATATTTCTAGGTGAAAAGCCCACTTGTATACTATCCTTTTATATTGCATTTATATGAAATTGTTGTTTATATTTCCTTAACTGATGCTTCACCAGATGTGTCACTTGAGTGTGCTGGCTTTCTAACAGGCATTGGGTTGGATACTACAGTCATGATGAGAAGCATCCCACTTCGTGGGTTTGATCAGGTGAGTACAGAATATCTTACATCTCCTTATATATTAAATATATTTGATAAGTATATTTGATTATTTTTGTTTCCTAAGAAAATTGTCATAGGCTTCTCCAATTTCTATATGAATATTAGCTCTTGTTTTGTTATCATATCTCTTGATACAGTACTCAGAAAAGTAAGTCTTTGGTTTTCTTCATACTTGATTGAAAACCAGATTGGAAAGGTTAGGAAGTAGGGGAGGGATTTATGCCACTGCTTAAAACATGAGACTCTTTAAAGTAATCCTGAATTTCTAGGAGATACAGATAATGATTTTTAAAGTAAATTATTCAACTTAACATGAAGTAGTTCAATGTGGAGTTCATTATGATGAATATAAATAAATCACTAAGCTGGAAGTTTGTAATGACAATAGGAAGTGCAAATCTTGACCTTACCACTTTCAAAACAGTGGTGGTTATAACTAGGTAAAAAAAAAATATATAGTGACTTCAGTGGAATTATCGACCCTAAACTGGAGAAAATTAAAAGCAAAAACTTTCAGGCAGGGAAATTTAAAGAGAAAAAATGTGTTTCAAAATTGGGATTTTGAGTTTTATTTAAAAGTATAAGTGGTCATAATTGTGCTGACAAAACAGAAAATGGCTTTGGCTAGAAAGCCATTCTTGTATAAAGAGAGTAAAAGCAATTAGAAATAACAATGATAAAAGTCAACAAGAGAAAAAGGTTTTATGTAGGATTTTTGTAAAAAGTATAACTGCTTAAAGAAGAAATAGAAGGTAATATAGTAGGCTTAGGTTAAAGACAAGTTACTGGATCCAGTAAAGGTGTTGCTTGGATGTGAGTTTGTAGCCTCTGTTCTATGGGTCCTTTTGGTCCCTAAATCTGTAGGGAGACTCTAATAAAGGTGATTGTGAATCTTCTGTCCCTGAAGATTTGATGCTAACACTACTTTGAAGGAAAATATTCTGTAGTATTTTTAAAACAGTGAGAGACTTCTGAGTTTTCATGCACATGTGCAGTGAACTTTTTCTTTGAAGTTTGTAACAAATCTTTTCTTAGGCGAATAACTTTAGAAAATGTCAGCCTTGAGAATGAGACTGTCATGTTAATCACTTGAAAATAGTGTTTTCGGAATGGGAATGAAAGAACATTAACTTAATTATTCCTGGTATCATAAATTAGGATTTTTTTTAATGCTTAATTGTAACAGTGAAAAACATTTACAGGCCAAAGTTGATGAAAGAGTGATAGAACTGTGGGTGTTGTTTTGTTTTTTTTTTTTTTTTTTAAGAACTTCTTTGCACACACAGTGTGTAGGAAAATTATTTTCATGTGTAACAGCACAGTTTTTGAGGAGGTAGTATTGCTGTTAGAAGCAGCAGTGACGAGTACCACTGCAGGTAGTGACAGCTACTGGTTGCATGCCAGCCACTCCCACTTTGAAGTGGCTTCCTTAAAACTAGTGGTATGTGTACCAGAATTTGCAGAACACTGTATAAGAATGTGTCTTGAGATTTGCACTCATCATTGAAGAAATCTAGACCTGTAACAGCATGAGATCTGAAAAGGGAATAGTGTTAAGAGTGTGTGTGGCAGTTTATAAAGCAGTTACAGTAGGGCTTTCCCTGAGAACTTGATACTTTGTAGACAGGAGAAGCACAATGGACATTTCAAAGTTAAGAAAGTACTAATAGAGATAAAATAATTATGTTCCGTCTGTAGCCACGCTGAGTTTGATGGAAACTGGTTAGTGAGCTATCGTGTTTCTGAAGAGATATAACCCGGCTGTTGCCTTCATATTCATTAATATCAGCTTCAAAACCAAAGTTTTGTAAGCTGAGAACTTGCATGTATTTTTTCTGTGTGAGTGGTTTTGTGATAATATCCTTTAAGTAATGAACATAGTCTTTGACAAAGTGCAACCTGAATTACTGCAGTCAAGAGCAATGACATCTTTGGATAAACCTGTCAATGTGACACTTTACTACTTGACTGTGGTGTGGCACTAATTCAAAGAGGCTCTGAGGAGAAGAGCATTATTTCCTTTTTGTAGTAGAACTTTCCAGGAAACCTTAGTGATTCATAGTCATTGCAGAGAAATGACAGACGGCATGGCAAAGGGAAATACTTTTATTCTTTAGCTTTATGAAGGTATTTAATTCTCATCAAGCTGCCAGAAAATGGTAATTATGGTAATGTTAAATTGAATATGCTCTAGATGCTATTTTTGTATAAGCAACAAATGATTTAAAAGCAATCATTTTATTCATATACTATTTTACTTTTTTGAAAGTAATTTGAATATTCAGATGTAGATGCCTCTTGGAATGGAGTTGCAGGTTATATTGGCTCAATAAATGATCATGTGTTGACAATGCATAGTAACAAAGTGACAAAGAATGTTTGAAATGTATAGTGTATTTACTGTATTTTCATGAAATCAGCTGAAGGAGAGTTTTACGTTAGAAAGGTCATATATCTAGGAATCAACAATTTTTTTTCCCCTACTCAACAGCAAATGGCATCGTTAGTAACAGAGCACATGGAATCTTATGGCACAAAATTTTTAAAGAGATGTTTCCCAACCAAAGTTGAAAAATTGGAGAGCAACAGATTGCAAGTTACCTGGAAAAATACTGACCTGGGCACAGAAGAAACCGATTCCTTTGACACAGTGATGTGGGCAGTAGGTAAATTTGATAATGTTAACAATTATTTGCAGTGCTTTCCATTATGAAGTCCCCCATCATGTTGTATAGGGCCAAACCCTCCTCCCTTTTTTTATATTAAATATTTAGTGACCTACACACTGATAGTTTTTTAATTCTTTTCTTGCATGCATTACTTGATCATCTGCAGTCTAAAAACACATGAAAGTTACAGTGAATGGAAGAAATCCATGGTAACTACTTTTGCATGAGCTGCAATAAATGGGAGACCATTTAGTCTTCCTTACATTTACTAGAGGGTGAGAGCATGAATTCCAGCAACCTCTGTGGTACGTTATGTCCCCTAAGTCCATACTCTTGACTTATTCATGAAGCTATTCACTAAAAGTTCCTATTTATCCTGTTCAAGAGGTGACCATTTCTTCTAGAAATTTTTCTAAACCATGCTGAAATAGTCCCTAAAAATCTGAGCTCATAGCAGGGAACCTTGGAACTTTAGAGTTTTTTGAAATCTGGTTAGGAATTTTCACGTATCTCGGACCCCTCAGAAGTGACATATGATGTCAGTGTAAATCAGTTTAAAAGAATGTTGTGACAAATGGCTATGGGCATAATCACCAGAGATGGGAATTAAATCTGCTTTTTGCCTCCTTTGAGTCAAATGCTACTTCTTGTAAGGATTAACACACTAAATGATATATGGTACAAGGTTCCAGCCCACCGGAACAAAAGTACTCTTTCAGCATTGCCCCCCAAGCTGCTCATTTGTTGCTGTTGTGAGTGGGCCCTCAGTTCCTATATTGGTTCAGATGAACTGCAAACCCACCAGAATAGGAGACCTCTTGTCTTCTGTGCTTATAAAGCTTTGTGACTATCTTTAATTCTGGATAAATAATGGATGGCTAAAGGTAGTAGTGATGTTTGGCAAGCGGATATCTGGTGAACAAGTAAATAGGCTTGATCTTACTGCACAAAAAAATCTGTTTTGATGCAGAACAATCCATTTTACTAGCAGCTTTAGTAATTCCTTTAACTGCTTCATCTTTATGCCCTTCTTTTTATCTGACACTACTGTTTTAGAGTAGCGGGAAAGTATTACTCTTTCATTTGTTGATAACAGATAAAGTTAAATTCTTATGGTCACAGAATAGATCCATTACAGGAAACAAGAACAGATTGTTTACAGCATTTTATATTTTGCCCAGTGGACTAAATCTGTCGACCTGTTGTTCCTTTCCCTTGGTTAAGTTGGCTTTGTATCTTCCTAATACCCCAAACAGAGACCAGGTTGTGTGTTGTGACAAACATTTTCTTTCACTTACTCTTAGAAGTGCAATGGGCTTCTATAAACTGTAAAAACAGCCTATAATAATGGATTATGTTCACCAAAACCATTCAAAGACACTAGTGTTTGCCAAGAGTAAAAAATACCTGAAGATGTGACAATCCTGAAACTGTAGAATAATATTTATGAGGTGAGATGAAAATATTTCCAAGAAGTGGGTTTCTAAATGCCATATTTGATTTTTCTCTAGCTTTATGGTAAAAGTACACTGAGTTGGAGTCACAACTGTGAAATGTCAAGTCAGTTTGTTTACTTTTGTCAAACATGGAAAAAAGAACGATTAAATTGAAATAATAATAAAAAAAAATCTCAGTTTAGTGTTAATTATAATGGAATAAGTTTGCACAATATACTATTGCAGCTCAGTTATAATGTGACTCCACTTGCTATTTTGATATAGAGGAGCTACATGTAATATCATTTTTGTCATAGATTTGAGTTACAATCCATATCTAGAAACTGCAAAATGAATAGTTTGAGGACTTAGGGGTTTTGGGTTGACTTTTTTTCTTAGTGTTCAAACTGGTGCTCCACCCTTAATGATTAACCAGTTTTAACTGTTAATGTGTTTAATTGATGTGCAGTCCATATGATTCATTGTTTTGCTCTGTATCAACACACCCACACCAGGTGTCTCAGATAATAGGCTGGGAAACTTGGTAGTGTTAAGGATTTCCTGTCTGCAGATGTGCCAGTTACAATACTGATTGAAGAAAGTCAGCTTGTAGAGTTAGTTAAAAAGCAGCCACTATTGTTAACTAATTGTAGCCTGAATTATAGTAGATATTTCCTTAATTTTTCTAAATGCATTGTGAAATTTTAGTAGGATTTTATAAATAATGGTAAAAATATTTATTGACAGTGGGACATAGTTTGAGTTTGGTAAGCTATTATCTCTTAATGTAGGCCATTTGAAAAAAAACGTACGTTGTGTTTCAAGTAATAGTTTTGTTTATCTTTTGGAATGTGTAATTTTCTACTTGTATGAATAAGCCAATAAAAGCAGGCACAATGCTCTCTTTGCTTTTCTAGCAGCTTTTTTGAACCAATGAAAATATTTGAAGCAAAAAAAAAAAATATCATTTTGATACTTTTTAATGTAATTTAAAGCTTTCAACCCAAAGCTTTTGTAGGTAATTGTTATGGGCCTGTGTTACCTTGCTGAGTGACCATAATATTATATTCCAGATCAGTGAAACAGCTCTTTCTTAACCTTTATTTGATTCTACCTGTCTAGTCCTGTAATGTCCTTCTGTCTTTTACTAGTGCTCTGTCTTCTGCTTTTGTGAGAATTCTCCTGAAATGATAAACTTTTGAGATTTTTTTTCTGTTCAGCATGGAACGAATAAACTTTAAATATTATATAGTATTCCCCCTGCCCTTAAGGACACAAAAAAATGTATATGTTAGCTTTATAGCTCAGGTATATAAGGCACCTATGGTAAGTGTGTGCATGTACAGATTGCACAGGATCTTCATCCAAAGAAAAGGGTAGCAACTGACACCTTTATAAACAAGTACAACTGCTGAGCTGCAGGACAAAGTTGCCAGGTAATCAGGCTTTGTAAAGTAGGTTTGTTTCAGCTATTGGAGGATTGAAACCTGTGGATTGAATGCTGCAGTTGCAACACGGCTAATAAATAAAAGGAATTGGTGTGTAGTATTTCCAATTAAATTCGCAGTAAATGGCAAGAGATCACTGCTGTAACTGGAATTTGATTATTCACAAAGTTCTGAGAAAAGATACTGAGTTACTACATATCTAATGAGGTCTTACTCTATAGAGGAACAACCCTGAATTGATGATTAAACTAAGCAAGTGTTTACAAAATATCCTAGAATTATTCTGACAGAGAAAGTGAGGTAGTGTGCTAGTAAATTGTTAACAGAAAGAGTGATGACCAGCAACAGGTCTTAAATTTAGCTTTGCAAAAAGAGTTTTCTCTCTGATGAGATAAATGGAACAACCATTCTCAGGTTTCTTTGCATTCATAAGCTTAGATGAAAGCCAATGTGTCTTTGAAATAATATCATCTTTGCTATAAAAAGGAATTATAACTTTAGCTTAATGTAAATCTGAACAGGTATCAGTTTTTACACATCGTGCTATCAAGCATATTGTCCTTTGTGTCAGACTGGATACTTGGCAGATTTATTTTGTATTGTAGTAAAATAAAATCCTCACGGTTCAATACCAAGAAAGGATTATGTATATAACTTTTTTGTTTAAATATATACGTAGTAGTTTTCTTCAAGTCTTACAACCAAATCAGTTTGGATTAACTAAGAAAACAGAAATTTTGTTTGGAGATTTTCTTTGAGAAGTCCCATATGGTTAAATTTTGCTGTGATCTCCTGTGAGTATCTCTGGCAGCCCCTACAGAAAAGGGGATAGGCTTTAGATTCATCTTTGCAAACAAAACCTTGTCATCCAGTTTTTAACCTTTGTACTGTTGAGTGAAAAATAATGCACCTTGGTTGATCTTAGACAACTCTTAATGCTAAAGTGATGTGGTTTGCTGAGACTCTGGGACTGTTCTGAACTTCCTGTGTCTTGTTCTTATTAATTTTCATTAATTAGTATCTTGGTAAGATGTGGTTTCTACAGTCCTAATGAAAATTGTCATTCCCATTACGTCAGCCAGTGCTTTTAGGTTCTCCCCCAATATCTAGTTCTGATGACATTGTCAGACTTTATTCAACAGGGCTGTTTTTAACGTGCTAGTAATTTGTTTGCATTGAAAGAGGCCTGGATGGTACTTTTTTCTTCTTTTGTTTAACCCACCCATAATCTTTGAGTGTAACTCTTATTTTATGCTACTTATTTTGCCAGCTTGTAACTACAAAAATCACTTCATGTTGAGGAAAAGTTGGATGCTAAACTATGCCTGTAATCTGCATGTGAGAGAACATTTTGAGGGTCAGAACTATTTCAGCACTAAAGTGCTATTTAAGTTAATAGATGATGACTAGCCTTTCCCTGAATGGTGGTATAAATAGATTTAAAAATTGTGGAAAATGTTCCAAAGTAATATCATGAAACCAGTATAATTACGGTGACATCTTCTACAGAATACAGGTTCTGTTCACCCATAAGTGTCTAGGAGATTGAAGCCAATGACCTCACTTGGGAATGGTTGTTGAGTACGGGTTTTTGAGACTGTAGAGCCATCCTTTAAGTGTGTACAAAGCCTTTGGTTAAAGCAAGCTTAGTGTAGGAGTATAAATGTAAAGGTAAAGTGTAGCTTTCCTCAGAAAATGTTTCCAGCCCACTTTACCTTGTACAGGACCTTGAGAACAAAACAAATAGAATTGTTAGAAGGCTGTCCCATGCTGTAAGGTTTTCATTTGGTCTCACATCATTTGAAGTTGCTTTTTGTTGTTGTTTGGGTAGGACCAAAGTGATGTGTCTCCAGATGCAAGTAACTTCAGGTGTACTGTGGATGGTGATGACCAGGTGTTTACTGATTGCCCCATGGCTGCCACAAACTTTCTGCTGAGATTATTCCTCTATGTAATAAGTATTACTAGTCAACGTTACAGGAGACAGCACATCTTAGCAGACTTGGCAGAGAACTAGTTACTGCCTTGGAACTAACTACGGGTCAGATTTCTTTTAAATTGTGGCAGACATGCTGAAAGTTTATCAGTAATGAATGAAACATTCAGAAACATCCTTGTAAAATTGGTGTATGGTGCTATCAATGTGGCAAGGGTTCTGAATTTTTTTTTTTACCTTAGTTAATCTTACTGTAGTCAGTATTTTCTTGTAATCTGAATGTTAGTTATGATGAGTTGGTCTTTATTAGTTATTATCAGCTGGCTATGTTTTAGTGAACAACTTGTGGGTTTTGAGGAGAGCTTTGAAGGAGGAAAGAGTAGTGGTGTTTAATTTGGGGAGTGTGTCACACACAGAACAAGGTGAGAGAGACTATCAAGACTGGGAACACAGATGAGATTTTCATTAAGGTCAAGCAGAGGTCAGACTGGGTAAAGTTATAAAGTGATGTGTCAAAATGCCCATGTATAGGGAAGAAGTGGAAAAGACTATTGGGCTTTTAAGTTCTATGTCAGAAGAACTATCCTGTCACACTACAGTATCTTCACAGTGGCCATCTGCAATATCATGTCTGGTAATAAAATGCTGGGTTGGCTCTAGTTTGGATTTTTCAAATGCTGGGGGGCAAACAGACATTCCAGCTTCTGTGATTAAGAAACTGCAGAAGACCCATTATAAAATTCTGCTGTCAGCTGCACCTTTATCACCCTGGGAAATCTTAATTGTATGCAAGAGTATGCTATCACTTACTGCTGCCTCTTACTTGACTGTGCCTATTTCCATGGTTTCTTCTCAGTTTAGCTGCTTCAGTCTCTACTGTTGAAGGTCCTGCACCTGAAAGTCACAGCAGCCTGATATTGCCTTCACCTTATTCTGTGTGCAAGTGTGATTACTAGAGCCTCTCAGCAGATGATGGGACAGAAATGCCACATCACAATATAACCTCTTGTCACTCTCTGTAACTAAGCTGGCTGGCAGCCTCCTTAGGAAGCAATGTTGTTACATTTTACAAAAACCTGTTTTTTCTTTTAAAGTTAAAAGTGAATGGGGGCGGGCCCTGAAAGCGGGGATCTGTGTGGTTTTCACAGCTATGTGGCTATTGTATGGGTCTATTAATGATGAGATTGTGATGTGGTATTAAAAGTACAGGTAATCTTTTTAAAGGTCAGATTTGAATTGGCACCTTTCTTCTAGATGTCTGGCATAATATCTTCCTGTCTTGAATAAAAGCTAAATTTAGTCTTGTGTCTTACACAATCATATACTCCTTGTTCTGTGGTGGTTTCAGGGCAGTGAACATCAAAATAAAAGCACATGTGCTGGCTTTAGAGGAAGCAGGGGGGCATCTCTGTTTTGCATGCCTCATAGGATTTGATACAGTTTTGTATTGCACTCTGGATCATAGAAATAAGCTGTAAACTCATGCTTTCTTGAAGCTGTAAATCTAAAAAACTTAGGAGTTACGGGTATGAAACAAATGTCCTTCTGATCCAATACTAGTGGGAAGTGGTGAGAACTGATTCTATAATACAAATAAGTGAATGTTGGGAAATATCTGAATTTCCCATATTTGACATTAAAAGGTGCCAAGACACAAAAGATAATCATGAGCCTAAGATACTGAATTTGAGGTGAAGCAAGATCAGTAAGTGTAGTTCTGGCTTACAGAGGTGAGCCAGCATGAGGCTAAAGGCCAGTAAAGCTTCAGTTCAGTTTTTTAATGTTTTGGTTTTGCTTTCAGAAATAATATTTAGGCAGCAAAGTTGAGAGAGAAATTTCACTATGAGTAGCAAGACATTTTTTGCAACTCTTAGCTATTAATACCAAGCTGTACACATGTTAAAATAGACTGGAATTGAAAGGTTAAGTGTTATCCTGCAGATTTGATAAACTCAGCTGTTGTTGTCACAGGTCTTTAAATGACTCTATTGACAGTTTTTCTTTTTTTCCTCTTTCAGTGCCTGCCATTGCGTGCTAAGCTTTCTCTTGGCTCTGCCTGGCAGGAAAAAGGGGAAACTAGAAAACCCCATTAGTTGTCCATTTGCAGAATATCCAGGCTTTACTCTCAATACACAAAGAAATACAACGGTAGGAAGTTGTTTCACATCCGAGCCAAGATAAGGTCCTGGAGGTTTATTATTTTTGTTGCCTGATAGCATCAGGACTGGGGAGCAGGGGGCAGAGAAGGAACAGCAGATCAACATCCCATGGGGACAACAGAAGGGAAGACAGACAGATAGCCAAGTGCCGACAGCTTCAGTCAGTACTCCCAGAGGAAGTGTTGGTTTCACCAGATGAAATTAATACACAGAAGTCTTTACAGAGGCATTCAGATGTGACATTGTTTGGGGGGCCTGGCTATATGGCAGATGTATAAAGCAGTGAATCATATGTTTACATATAATTAGGTCTGTATTGACAAGCCAGGTTTTCCTTTTGTTTAATAATTTCCTACATTAACATCAAAGAGCTTGTTTTCATAATGAAAACACATTTCCCTTTTTGTTTTGCTTTGCTGTAGCTCTGTATTAACATCAAACACAAAATCATGACTCATGTAAAGGAGATCTATATATGTAGATATAGATATATCTATATTAATTTTTAGCCTCTAAAAGCAGATGCAATGTTATAAAATTTTCTTCGTTTGGATATATTCAGGTAATCTTTTCTATGTGATCCTGTGTGTCCCTACAAATTTGGGGAGTACCTGATGATTTCTTTCTGCTTATTAACCTTCAAATACATTTGAAAAATTGGATAGGATTTAAGATTCCAATTTCTGGGTCAGGAATTGCTTTGTTAGATACTCTATAGAAAGCTCAGTGTAATGTTATCAAGACTTCAGTGGTCTAAGTGGTAACTGCAGAAAACACTAAAAAATTATTATTTCTTTTCTAAGGTAATTTAAAATCTTTGGAGGACGAAGCTGTAATAAAAGCTAGGCTTGGTAGAATTTGCCTCATTTGTTTTAAAATCCATTTAAAATAGTGTTTCTAAGCTCTGCAGAAATAGCTCAAATACACAGTTTGAGCTAAATAACTCAGCATTGAGGAATTAAGGACTTGAGAGCACAGTTGGTAAACTTTTTCATCCAAGCTGAGGGAACTAAAACAGCTTTAAGAAAAGTGTGTCAGATAACAAGGAAAGAGGCCTTCAGGAATGTTTAACATTGAACAGCATTATTAATAATTTTTATCCACAACTGTGCACAACAGGCTGTTTGTTAGTATTGAGCGCCATTTGGTTAATGTTTATTGGAAATTTTCAGTGTAGAAGTTTCTTAGTTGTTATATGCATATTCATGCTATATCAGGAAATTTAATTTAGAATGTTCAATAAATATTGAACCATGTGTTTTTTGCAATGGATGTTGTCCTGCACATTAAAGAATAACTTCCTCTGAAATAGTCTGAGCAAAGGCAATAGTAATAGAGCTCCTTTCATGAAGAAATTAGTATCTATACTTTCCACCCTTACAGCTTTTTCAGTATGAGATAAGTTTTGTCATGTTTCTACTTGGACTATCAAATAGAACAAAACTCTTGGAAACCACAGTGGAGGATTCCAGCTTTTTAGATTAACACTGCTGAAGTTTTCCAATAGTTTTCATTTTAATTTCTTTTTTCTCCTTAAGGCCGAGCCCCTGACACTGAAACTCTCAATTTGGAGACAGTTGGAGTGAAAACTAATTCTGAAACTGGAAAGATCATTGTTGATGCCAGAGAAGCTACTTCTGTTCCTCACATTTATGCAATTGGAGACATAACAGAGGTACTGAGTCTACATAAACTATCTTACAATAACAGGAAGCCAACTTTGTTCCTGACTAATAACTAGTCCCCAGATGTCGTTATGCTCTAGCATATATCTTGGTGTTTTGCTCTTTTTCATTTTGCAGAGCTATAATATTTATGACAGCCACCTAGGTCAGAGATTTCCTTCACATGGATCTTGTGAAGTATCTCAGCATTAGAGATTATTACTGATGTTTATCAGGGAATGCATCATTGGTCATAATAATGTCTTTATCACTTCAATTATCTTTCTAATAACGTTTTTATCACTTCAGACATATGACTTCATACTGCCTGTGAATGCTGAGTGAAAGCAGTTCCTACCTTTGGGAGTTGAATACACTTATTGTGAATGACTATGACAAGTTTTCTAACTCCATTTTTAGTATATTAGGGTTTAATTGAGACTAGTCACAGGACAGCATTTCTGTTCTCTGACACAAAATGCTTCTGACAAAAGTATCTTCCTCTAGAATAAAAAAAGGTAACTGCTGCAAATAATAAATGCATTTGACTTCTGATCGTGATTTGTGAATGATTATGCCAAGTAGGTGTGAGGTTTGGGTTTTTTGGTTTGGGTGTTTTTATTTGTTTGTTTGTTTTGGGGTTTTTTTGAAGGAGGGGACTTTATAACTTAAGCAAAATAGTTTACTTCTAGATGCAAAACGAGAACTCTGTGGCCTTAATCTAGTGCTATTTATAATCTACAGTTATTTATGACAAGAATGTTTTATCTTGATCAAAGTATACTCAAATACTTTCAATCCCTCAATTTTCAGTTTACTGAAGAACTCTATAGTATCTACTGAAAGTTGGGCATCTTCAAATATGTTGTCTTCATAAAATAGAATGTTTGTCTGGATTCTGAACTATACAGTTACAGGAGGATGTTTTAATAAGCTGCCTGCTGTTCCTGAAAAACTTGGGCAATATGTAGAATGTAGAGGCTGGGCAATGCAAGATGCAGAATTGTCTCACCTGTTGTTGAATTTATTGGAAATGAGCACATACCTTCCTATCAAAATTGTTTTTGATATAGTGAAGGGATCTTTTTTAAAAATCTGGTAAATCTAAATACTGTAGCAACATCCAAACACCATATATACTATAATTTGAGATACTTTTAAAAGATTTCTCATTCTGCCATCTTTCAAAGGTGTCTCAAATTTATAAACCCTACAGGTGCTTTGAGTTTTTTTTGAAGAGATGCAACAGGTTACAGAATGTCTTGGGAATAGCCCTGAAAATTTCTGACTGCACTCTGGAACTGCCAGAGACACTTAAATCTCATAAATCTGCTGACCATTCCTGACCTCTTCCCCTCTATGTAGACATGTGTTTCTTCCTGTCTGTCTCCATCTTCATGCGAATGACTTGCCATTTCCTTTTAAACTGTGTTAAAACTCTTTCCTGCTCAGCTATTTCTCCTTTTTTTTTTTTTTTCCTCCTTGCTCTCCACAGCTTCTCCATCCTATCCAGTCACCCAGAGCTTTGGGTTTATGTACAGTTCCTCTCCTTTCTTCTCACTTCACATACAGGTTCCTTCTGTACTTGTCACTTCTTGCTCTGGGATATTTCCTGAAGTCTTATGTCTGCTCACAATGACCTCCTACAGCTGCTTGTCCCTGATACATGCCTTGATCAGGCCTGCCTCCTACTTTCCAAACTCTTCTTTATCATTTCATCCAAGAAGCAGTTGTTAAGAGGCAATGCTGACCGGGCCTTAGATTCTATTGCTCATTTTACTGCCAATATTCAGTGTTACTTTGGGCAAGTAATTTCCTTTTGGGTGCTTTTTGTCTTCTGTCCTTTGAGGATTTAGTTAAGTAATAAATATAAAGTTAGAGGCAGGATGCTCTCCTCTTTCCTACTCTGGATCTAAAAAATCAGGTCTTAATTTATTTGTCATTTTCATTTTGTTGTGAAAACTTGGATATCCTTTTCCTGCTTTTGTTATTATTAGTGCAGATTTTTGAACCTGAGTTGTTCAATAGGCACTTCTAAATGTAAGTGTTAAAAACAGCAATGCAGTTTTATACTGTGTCCAGTGTACAATTGGGGAAAACCAGAAAAGTTAAATCCGTGCTCTGTAGAAATATTCTCTTAATCTTTTATTTGCATATAGGCTTAATATAGGGAATTAAAGAAATCATAGTATTGTATTCATGCATTTATAGAGTTTAAAGATAGAAGGAATTATTGCCTTTATCTGATTCCAGTACAATGTAATTCTACTTGCTAAGCAATGAAGTTTATTTAATATGAATATTTAAATTAATTTTGCCTTTTTTTTAAAAAGCAGAATTAATTTAGATAATAAATTTCATTGGCATGGGAACCAGAATTTAAAGTAAGTTCTGTGTTGGTGCACATCTCAAAGAATATGCACAGAAGAATCAAGTGCATCCTGATAAGAACCACAAAGCTCTAGAGCATGGTGTGTGATACTTCCTGGGTGAGACCTACCAAAAGAGCACAGGAAGGGGAATCTTGTTTCCTGTGAATGAGCATCAATGATCCCTAATATTGCTTATAAGAATAAGATCTTTTCTTCTGTAGTGTTCCTGCTCGGAATTTCTCTTTGTTCTTCATTCTCCCTGTCATAGTCTCTTTGCTACCATAAGATGCTATTGCTCATACCTTTGCAAGCAGTTCTCAAGCCCTTCTCCTCCCTCCTTTACCACGCCACACCGAATAGATACTAAATAGATACCAAACAGCAAGAACTACTTTTCTTGTTTTAATTCAGTGCCCTGGCTGGAAGGGGAGTGAGAAAGGAGAAAGGCGAGTTTCCTGATATGCTCAGAATGGCTGTTTTCATTTGGGAGTCATACCCAGCTGGCACAAATGGGAAACTATGTGTGCATGGGTGTCTTGTTGCACCCTTGTATGGCAAATGGAATCCTAATGTTATTCAAGCTGTTCATTTGGAGAAAAGGGGAAAAAAAACATTCTAGAAGTCAGTTAGTCAGTCTACCCTCAAAAAAAATTTTTCAAGCTTTTGCAAAATGTTATTTTCAACTGACAGGTGAAATTGCATTTAGACATTTTCATCTTCTGTAATCAGGATGGGGAAGATCAAACTGGAATTTTAGTTTGAATATTTTCAGTGCCGATATAAACTCTCTATATTAAAATTCTTCCTCCAGTAGTATTCTTGTTGAAAAGCATGACACACACTATAAAGAAGTTCTCTCAGAAGAAGGTTTATCATATGGTCATGCTGCTATACATCTGTCATATTTCAAAGGGTGTTACAACAAAGATGTGTAGAGAAGGTGGAATGTACAGTATGTTGCTTTGAATAGAAATAAGACCAAAAAGAGTTGTGTTAGAACAAATACACATTACTTCAAAGCTTTTTAAACTCTCTTAGGAGCCATCTCGTTTAAATGTATAATACATTGGAGGATTCTTGTGAACAATTCATATCCATAATAATCAGCAGAGTAGTTCTACACATGACTGCAAAGTGAATGTTCATTTCAAATATTTACCAAGGAAGGTCTTTAAGTCATTGTTTATGAGAAATTGGTCTTTATCTGCATGGATGTTTTAGTAATTAGTTGGGTTTTATGGAATGCGTGGCAATGCTTTCACAATTTTATCTCTCGTTCCAATCTTCTATTCAGTTCTGGAATGCCAAAACAACATCTGTATTTCCTGCTACAGAAATGATTGGCAGCCATGTTTCAGACAAATGTGTATAAGAAAAAACAAATGGCAAATTTCATCTGGTAAATGACATTTACAGACTTGAAAGTCAAAATGCTGTATTTGAAAAACCATGACTTGATGGATCTTGGGGGTAAAAAAGGGATAGACTTGCAGTTTTGTAATTTGTCGTGAGCTGTGGGGAAAAATAGGTTAGTCTTCATTAACAATGAGAATTGTAGTTTCTGTTATCAGGTTAGACATAATGTTGTTTCAGTTTGTTTTTTTGCAATGGAAATTTAACTTAAGTGGTTATTAGTACAGGTAAAAGCATAAGTGCATATTAATATACAGATATGTGATACAGTATGTGTATTGAAGTAAATGGTAGCTAATACCATGTACAGAATCTATCTAGCAACATAGTGAAAAGATAACCAGGGAAAGAGGAACGGATTCCAGTACATGCTGAAAAACTTCAGGATAATGAAAAAACAGTTTGAAAAACTTGAATGTGTGTGATGGGGAATCCTTATTTTATTTTCTGCTGAAGACTGTTTTAGAGGGCTTATTGGATGACTACCTCCAAGCGGGGCTTTGCGGGAGTGTGAGAAGTGTTATATCTAGATTGCACCATAGGACCTGTATGAATCAAAACTTCACGCGTTTTATAAAGCATTCCATGTTGTCCCACAAAGGTGTTTTTTAGTTACGGCTTTCTTAGGTCTCCACATAGTTCTTTCTAGATTTGTGACCTTTTTCCTGATCTCAGACAAGCACCTTGATGATGTGTCTTGGATGAACTCTCAAGTAATGCTTTTTACTGGATTTATGAAATTTGTTAGATCTTATTAACATAAATGGACTTCAAAAAATAAGTGCCTTACTTCAGTTTGCAAAAACTTCCATCTTCCTTAAAGCTAGCACTAGAGTTCTGATGTTCCCGTGGTATTGTGCTACCAGTACTCAAAATTAGGGTTCTGGCACACTGCATAGTCCTGTTTGGATATAAAAAGTAGCCAGGACTCATGGCTTGAACTGGATCATGTCCTGGTCATATTCTGCTATCATTACATTTCTCACTTGCAGGAAGTTAGTATTTGTCAACAGCAATTCTTTTCAAGCCCCTCTCTAGTACCAGAGCCTAAGACTAGGACCAACTCAACCTGTAGGTTGCAGTGCTAGCAAAATAGTGTTCAACTTCTCTAATCCAGAACCAACATAGGAAGTCAGTAATAGTTTCTACAAATAGCTAAGTTTTGTGCCTGTGTTCTGTAAAAATGTGACAGACAACTTGTCTTAAAAAGATCTGATGTTATAAATACACTGTTGCTTTACACTAGGCTTTTCCCGCTTTAAAAAGACCATCTGAAAAATTTCTTGATGACTTATTGTGGAAAGAAAGGGGGAAGTGAATGGTTACCATGTGAATATCCTGTGCTTTTGAGGAGGTGTTGTGATAAGATATAAGGTTTTGATACATTCATGGCATTTGTTCCCCCCCATTAAGACAGATATTAAAGTCAGAGACTTAAAAGCATGTTTGGACAGAAATTATTACTGCCTTCTCTATTTGGAGCCTTGGTTACTAGGCTGGAATTCCAAAGATTTGGCCTTCCTCTGACCATTGTCCCAGGAGAAATCCTTGGATGCTACTTCTCTCTTAGTTAGAACAAATCTTTGTGCTTTCTTCTTAGGGCCGTCCTGAACTAACACCCACCGCAATAGCTGCAGGAAAACTGCTGGCTCAGCGTCTTTTTGGCCAGTCTTCAGAGCTGATGGACTATGACAATGTGAGTTGTTATTTCTTTTTTTCAATAATAAACCCCAAATCTTATGCCTTTTTTTTTTTTTTTTTTTTCTCTCATGAATTTTTAAATAAATTGCATTTTGTCATCTGGAATCTAGCTTTGACAGTAGTCAAGTTATGGGTACAAGTTACTCCTGGGAAGATTCTGATTGGATGCAAGAGGAAAGTTTTTCACAGTGAGAGCAATCAGCCATTGGAATAATTCCCCAGGGAAGTGGAGAATTCCCCAACATTGGACACTTAAGATTCAGCTGGACAGGGTGCTGGGCCATCTTGTCTAGACTGTGCTTTTGCCAACAAAGGGTGGACCAGGTGATCCTTGAGGTCCCTTCCAACCTGACATTCTGTGATTTTAGATGTGTGTGACAAAGCTACACTTCTCGGTCATGCAAAAGTCTTCTGTGTATCTGTCCACACAGCTACTTCATATGGTTCAACAGTAACACTTCTTGTTTCCTTGCAAGCAGGTACCTACTACAGTTTTCACTCCCTTGGAATATGGTTGTGTTGGACTGTCAGAAGAAGTGGCTGTGCGATGTTATGGATCAGATAATATTGAGGTATGAAAACATTTTTAAATTTATAGTTGGTGTCAGAGTTACACTATGAAAAGATAGAGGTATCACTGTTCTATCAGGCAAAATTTTTGGTCCCCAAAATACTATGTATGCAGTTAGGGAGTTGGTGTCTTCAGAAAAGCTCAGGACTTTAAAAGTATTGCAGCAGGTCACCACGGAAACTGTTACCTAATGGGCTTAAAATTATTGATAGGGTGTGACAGCTTTAAACTAGCTGCCTTTTTAGTAAGTTATATTGTGCAGCATCAGTAAGTAATGGTTATGTTCTTTTTAATTTTTAGAATTGCTGATCAGATTCTTTAGTCTAAATTTTTGGGATGTCCCCAGAAATATTCACACAAGCTGCTAAGTGTCATTGTGGCTGAAATGCCTTGATATAGTATACCTGAGGATTGCATATTGAGGAAGAAATCTGTTATGGTATATATTCGCACCCAGTCCTCTGATATGAGGAATGAGATTAAGCTACTTACGATGAAGAAATTTACAATCACTATATAATAAGACAAAATTCAAACAAGTTACCCTTGAAAAGATATGTTGTGTTATCTTTATGTATCAGAAAGACTGTCATCATATGACTCAGTAAGCTATGGAAATACAAAATGCAGTACTTCATGTCCAGTCAGTTATTAGTTTTGTCTTTTATGATTCAGAAATACAATTTATACTTCAATAATCTGTCCCAGAACTCTTATCTGGGTTTCTGGATGCTAGTGCCATCTAAAATGATACAAATTATGTAAAACAATTATTCTCATCTGATTAAGGCAGACAACTGATGTGTGTGTGTCATAAGATGCTGATGTCATGTATGTGTTGGAGAGCAAGTCCAGCTGATGGTTTAGCTTGGAGCCCCAGGCAAAATCATTAAGGAAAAAATAAGCATTTACTATTCAGAATGCAAAAATTACAGTTTGGGTTGTATTGTGGTATACATTATTATAGATATGGAAAGCTTCTTGGATTTCATTATTTTCAGTAAACAAGGTATTAAACTTCTGGGAGAAGCTTAAGGCAACGAAACTAACATTTTTAATTTGGGGCACTGATTTGAGTAACACGATTATTTGTGATTTTTTTTTTCAGTTTTGTTTTTAATTTAATTGTTCTCTAAGAAAGGTTTATGTTAAACTCTTACTGTGCTTTCCATATTTTTCCTTAAAATAATTAACAGGTTATAAATATTTTTTTTCTACAACTTTATAAATATGTAGTAATAGTAGTCATAATACTAAATAGCAGTTTTTGACATAATAGTACTCTCTAACACAAAATGTTATTGTTTCCCCTACCAGGTATACCATGCGTATTATAAACCTTTAGAGTTTACAGTGGCTGAAAGAGATTCAACTCAATGCTATATGAAAGTGAGTGTTTTGAGCTTTTAACTTGCTTTTAACTTAAAACAAGAGATATGGTACAGCCAGCATTAAGGAGGACTGTTTGGCAAAAAACCCTCTCAAGATAGATCAGATATTTTCTTGGTGACAGCCTGTTTCTCTAGTGTAACTTCAAATGTTTAATATTCATTACGTATCCCATTACATCTTGAAATTGCTTTACAGGTATTAACATTTTTCAGAGCTGACATTCTACGGATTGGTACTGTCTTTGAACTGCTCTTAAGGTCCTAAGAAATATTTCAAATTCTATAGAGATGAATCTCTGCTTCCACCAGAAAGTTGTTAACTAGTTACATGTAATATTTGAGTTGCCATCTCTTGGGGGAAGTATGCTACCTTCAAAAAATTTAAGCATAAGGCTTACAAAACTAGAGTAACTGTTTAGTCTTACTCATTAAAACAAAAACCTCCTGGTTTAGACCAAAGTGTTGGACTCAAAATGTATCTTCTCCTAGAGCAATCCAGTTGCTTCAGTGTTGAAAAGGTTTTTGATGCACTTGCCCACAGCAGAGAATCTCAGATAAGATGAAATACAGTGTTGGTATAATGTATCATGCATTTCTTTCTCTTTATTTTCTCCTCAGTATCAGGGAACAATCTTTTTAGAATAATTGTAGTAACTTCTGTAGGTCCATCACAAATTATTATGTTGTTATTATTGTGTTATGTAAAGAATATCCATTGTCAGTAGTTGCAATCAGCTTTTCAAACTATCTTTTGTTCCATCTGATTTATGTAATTGCCTTAGTAGCTTTCCTTAACTGTCCCAAGTATCAGTGCAACTAAGGTGGTGCTACTTCTTTTTAGCTATTCCCTTAAAATTATGTCAATGAAAGTGAGTATTTGAGGATGAAGTAGTAATAGCATAATAGTTATTGGATTACATTGAATATAGTCAATATCATGTGGTCCTGCACATGGGCTGGGCAATCCCAAGCACAAATAGAGGCTGGGCAGCGAATGGATTAGGAGCGGCCCTGAGGAGTACGACTTGGGTGTGTTGGTTGACAAGAAGCTCAACATGACCCAGCAATGTGTGCTCACAGTCCAGAAAGCCAACTGTGTCCTGGGCTACATCAAGAGCAGTGTGGCCAGCAGGTTGAGGGAGGGGATTCTCCTTCTCTACTCTGTTCTTGTGAGACCCCCCCCCTGCAGTGCTTTGTCCAGCTCTGGGGCCTCCAACATCAGAACACAGATCTGCTCGAGCGAGTCCAGAGGAGGCCACAAAGCTGATCAGGGGCTGGAGCACCTCACCTACGAGGACAGGCTGAGAGAGTTGGGGTTGTTCAGCCTGGAGAAGAGAAGGCTCTGGGGAGATCTTATAGCAGCCTGCTGATGCTTAAAGGGGGCTACAGGAAAGGTGGAGAGGGCCTTTTTACAAGGGCATGTAGTGATAGGACATGGGGTAATGGCTTTAAACTGAAAGAGGATAGATTTAGATTAGATGAAAGGAAGAAATCCTTTCCTATGAGGGTGGTGAGGTGCTGGCAGAGGTTGCCCAGAGAACTGTGGCTGCCCCCTCCCTGGAAGGGTTCAAGGCCAGCTTGGACGGGGCTGGGAGCACCCTGGGCTGGGGGAAGGTGTCCCTGCCCATGGCAGAGGGGTTGGAACTAGAGGATCTTTAAGGTCGCTTCCAACCCAAACTGTTCTATGATAGTCCTTACTAAACTTCCAAAACACATGAACAAACACTAAACTTGAGAGTTTCAAACTCTATTGCAAGAGGGTTTTTTCTTTAAAACTTTATTTAAATATTTAAATATTAAATATTTAAAGTACCGCATCAGGATTGCTGCTGTTCCTGGGATTCCTAATGAGAGAATCCAAACCTTTAGAGTAGTGATGATTTAATGCTTGATGGGAAGACACAGAGAGAGGCTGACTTTCTTTTCATAATTATAAAGATGGTGTCCTTAAAGGAACTAAGAATTTGTCATTAAATTCTCTAATAAAAGTTAAGTGTACAGTGACTCTGGCCGTCCCACATACTTATTAACTCATCTTCATCTTTGGCTGCTTCCAAAGCTTGACTCCTTTTTAGGTTATGTGGCTGATGTGGTAAATTTATCTCACTGAATATGCTGCTGTAAGTGTTTACTGACTGAATCACAAAGGCACAAAATAACCTATAATTTCTAGTGGTCATCTTTGGAAATATAGCTGATTAGCTGCTGTGGGAAGAACTGCACGACCTTGGAGAATTGCTAAGGTATAGCAAATAACACTGGTCTCGTTACTAGACTACAGAAAGTATTATGAAGATTTCATACAAACAACGAAATGTTCCATTTACCACCAATTATCATAGTTAGTGGCTCCCTGAAGTCCGAGACAAATGCACTAATAAAGCTTTGATTCAGTGCTTAAGGACAAGCATAAGACCGATTGAAGTCAGTAAGACTTAAGCATGTGCGTAAGTTCTTGGCACACTAGGAGTAACCAGCTGAACTAGGATTTCAGGGCACTTCAGTTTCATTTAATTCAACTTCATGCCTTATCTTTAAATGTTCTAAGAAAAGATCTCTATGTAATGTATTGTTTTCAGGTGGTGTGCTTACGAGAGAGAGAGCAACGAATACTTGGCCTTCATTTCATTGGACCAAACGCAGGCGAAGTTATTCAAGGATTTGCTCTTGGAATCAAGTAAGTACAAAAGAATGTCTCTAGCTTCTAAAGCCTGCTTTTTTACGTTATTGTAAGATTATAAAAGATAGCTGCCTAGTTTTGGCAACACTATAAAGAATCCAAGCTTTTTGTTACTTTTATGTAGTATTGCACATATTTTCACTAAAAATACCACAGTTCTTCATTAAGATGTACTGGATTTAGTTACTGGAATACTGGATATAGTTAAGGAACAACTGAGGAAAATACAACGTTGGCTTGGTATGGTTAAAGCAGAAAATAAAATTGTACATTAACTTACTACCATTAGTTTTCTCATTGTAGCTTATTTTGCATTCTGTGCACAGGATAGAAAATCATCACATAGTTTTACAAGTCATTGCTTCAAAAGGATATTTATGCTCTTCAAAAAAACCTTTCTTTACACCTGCCAAGCATTTCCTTTCCTAACCTCATCTTTAAATGTGCACAGCCATTGCTCCTCAAAAGCTCAGCAAGGACTTGCATTAATTTTTATATGTCTGCGGTATAAATTAACCATAATATGATAAGATAAGAAAGAAACCTCTGTAGGATGATGGGAGATGGGAGGTACTTTTGTCTGGAGCTATCTGATAATTGCACTAGCAATCTTACCCAAGTAAGTGAACCTTTGTGATCTGATCTTTAAGATTTTGCTCAATATACAACTCCTCCCTTTGAAGGAGTAGGGAATGATTCTGGGTCTTCTCTGGTTAAATGGAGAATTCCTGCTATGCCTCTTGTGTGGTACAATTATTTCTTGCTTGCTTTTTCACTTCCCTTCTTATTGCTGATTCGCATCTTCAGAAATGTTGATTTGTATACTTACATTACTAAATTATAGTTTATAACTCCTCTTTGAAGAAAGTAGGCTGGGACACAAGAAATCACCCCCAATCGTGGTGTTAGTTCATTTTCCTAAATGTCATCACCATTTTACTGCAGTTTTAGTCTTACAGTTGTGAGTGACTAGCATAAATGAAAAGCAGAAAGGATTAAGAAGGCAGGACCGCAAGTATCATGCAAGGAATATCTTGGAAATCACTGATTGCAGTGTACCCTCAGTACACATTTTCAACATGTGTTTGTAGTCCATTAATTGCCAGTGGTATAGCTTTTAGAACTACATTTTTTAAGATGTCATTGTTTTGAAGTTTTATCCAAAATAACCAGTGAAAAAGAAGCACATGAAACTGGAGTGCTTTTCTGCCTTGCCTGAGGGAAATTAAAACTTCAGCCACAGTAAGAGGTTTTCTGCAGGTCAGATTCTTGTATTGGTTTCTATTGTATTTCACAAATCCAGAGCTTTCAGTGTGGAACACCCTCTGTAAGAGCTGCTGTTCTCCATTGTCAAAGACTGGGTCTTACTTCAGCCTCTCCAAAGGATGATTTTCCATCTTTCCTCCCCACTTAGCACTCCAGTAACATCTGTGCTCAGCAGCAATTTTTTTCTTGTTGATGGTTTTTTTGTTGTAGGTGGGGATACCAGAAGACATCTATGTCTCTTTTCCCTGTGTTTTGTAGAGGGAAGTAACATTATTCCATAGAGAGCTTGAAACAATTCTTAAGTTTAGGGCCATTTCAGCTATTCCTACAGCATGACCTGCCAGGAATAGCAGCTCAAAGAAAAGACATCATGTCTAAGAATCTTATTGGATAAGTAAAGAAATTAAGCAAATGGGATTTTACCTCAAGGGGATTTTGTTGTTTGTTTTGTTTTGTTTTTTCAAAAGAGATATTTCTCCTGCTTATAACATTGATGATTTCGGTGTAAGTACCAGACTTTCTCTAAGATCATGGAAGAATATTCTGGTATTACTTCCTTCAGCAGATTCCTTCCAGCAGTTCTAAATAAGATTTTCTTCTTCTGTATGTGTGTATTTTTCTGTCTGAAGTCAGAGTTAGTGAAACACACATGTATGTACAAGAAAAGCTGAAGGCTGCAGTTCTGTCATATGTTTTTGCCATAGGTTCAGTTGTGACTTGGGGTAGATTGCTTAATTATCTCTGTCTCAACTCTTATGACAGTTCTTCCTTAACAGTGTTGTGAAGCAGGGCATTTAAATGTTGTTGTGTAAGTGCCTGAAAAATAATAGACAGCATTGTTTGAAGAACAAATGCAACTCTTCTACATGATAATATGGACAAGAGCAGAGTTACTTTGATGTTTTAGGACATTCTAGCTGCTACTGGTGAATAGTGTTTGACTCTGTGGGTCTTTTTTTTTCTTTTTTGGTAGATGTGGTGCTACATATACTCAACTAATGAAGACAACTGGCATTCACCCTACCTGTGCTGAAGAAATTACCAAGTTGCACATTACAAAGCGTTCTGGCTTAGATGCAACAGTCACAGGCTGCTGAGGTTAAATACCATCCCTGGAAAGTAGGAAAAAAAGCACAAAATGTTTGTAAAGAAAAGGGGCACTTAGAGTTGAAACAGTTTTAATGGTTCGAGTTCCAAGAATCTTTCTCATTCTCCCAGTAGACAGCTTTTTCTCACAGCCAGATGAAGTAATTGTCCTTGCACCATCACAGTTCTAAAACCAGTGCAGTTCTGCTGTAAGAAATCTCTCTCTTTCAAAGTGCCTGTAACTCTGCTGTGAGCTAGGGAATAATCACAGTTTTATATATGTAAATATAACTGAAGCCAGTGACATCTGAGGCCATCTACAAATTAAACAGTTTTCATTTGAGTTTCTCTGTTGGCATGACTGACTGTCAACCAAAGTGTCTCACATAATGTTCATACAGATGCTAGGAATTGGACAGGGCCTCCCTTAGATTTTTGGTGATGATACTTTCTCGTAAGTACTTAGATAGCTCATTACCAATACTAATTTTGAACACTGAGACTCCATACTCACTAGTAGAAACAAGTTCCCAGAGTGTTTAACAATGGGTAAGCAGTTATCTTCAGGTTTCTTCTTTAGTAGTATGTACATGAGTTTAATAGCAAATCACTTATCACTGAAGCTGTGTTGCTACTGGATGAACCCAATGAATCGGTGGCAGCCTGGTCATAACCTTATGGTGGTGGCTGAGAATGAATGAGCTCAGAGGTGCTAAAGAAAGAGTTGGATTTTATGGTGACTTCTCTGCCTGTTCTTGGAATTTCTAATTCAGTTCGGTTCAAATTAAATTGACACATCTCACATATTACTGCTCGAACACCATATGTTAAGTAATGCTGACAAGTAGAATCAAAACCACTAATAAACCAACTCATGCAGCATTTTCTAGTTTATACAATTTGGAAATCTGGCTGACACAGAGATATATTTTGTTGGTTTGTTTTTAAGATTTTCTCAGTGATGAGCTGGATACTATATCTGGATTGATTTAGGTCTGGCTTTAATAAAACATGTTACTGAAGGGAACTGTATTAAACAGTGATCTAGAAAAGAAATAGTCCTGCTCAGAACAAAGATACAAAATAATTATCTGCAATTTTTTCAGTATTGGACAGAGTAAGAAAGGATTCATCTGTTGCAAATTTCTGCTTATTTTCCTGCTATCCAGAAGGGGGAGATGCTGGCTAATTTGTGGCAATAAAGAAACAGAAATCTTACAGTGAAGTTCTTTTACAGAACCCTGTTAAATAGGTAGCTTGACAAAGTCAAACACAAAACAAACTACACTGTATTTCAATTAAAGTTGCAGTTGCCAGCATTTTGATATGCATAGTTTCTTGCACCTTTTACAGTAGAACAGTGAGTGTAGGAAAATAAGAGATCAGCTTGAGGTGAAACAAAATGTATCCTCTGCAGTTAATTTATATCAGTGTGGAATTTCATATTTTCATAGCTGTCCTTCTGCTTGTTGCACAGTTTGGAAGAATAGTCTGATGATCAGGTATATTTTTGCTATTTTTAATTTGATTGCTATTTCACTACTGCAACATGCAACACAGACAAATGGTTGGTTTATTTCAAGTGTGAAATCTACTTTACCATGAGAATTGTAACTGTCAGAGAAACTATTAGACAAAAAGTGATCAGAACTTCCTTATAAAATATAATGCAATAGCATTTATCACACTCTCATTGATACTAGAATACTCCATTTTCAAAGATTTGTTCTGACTTTAACAACAGCAAAAGAAATCTTAAATGCTTTATTTACAAAGTTCCCTGATTTTTGATGCATATTTCTGGTCTGTAAAAGAGGAAGGAATGATACAGTTTGACTACAGGTGGCATTCTCTATCAGATCTGGTGATAGATCTGATGCCATTTTTCATCTGTGAAGTCATCCATAAGCTTGTAGTTGAAAATAAATACTTTGAGTGGAAGTGTTGTTGAAACACTGCCTGAATATTGCAACTGCCTTTAGAAGAAATGATGAAAACTTCATATCTGTATATAAATGTGTGCATATTTGCACATTCAGAAGTTCCTGTTTCCTTTAATAAAGGTCTTATGAGTATGATACAGTCAAAAACCCTACTAGATTTTCCCAGCTGTTTACAAAAAAAAAAAAGTTCATAGTAAATTAGGGGTTTTTTACTTAATATTTCAAAGCAGAGATACTGAGCATCTTAGTCTACAGAGACTTTGTTGTGAGAAATATCCCACCTCTGACTAAACTGTAATGTGTATGCAAGATATTTTTTTTTCTAGTGATTACCCATTACAGTTCCTTTTATACCCATAAATGAAAATGTTGGTGTTTAGACATATGCAAGTTGTTTCTCTGTCCTACCAATGCATCCAGCAGACTGAGTTGTCTGCCCCTACATACAAATCAATAGAAAGATGACTTAATTTCATTCATTATAAAGTTAAAAATAATTATTTGGGATAACAAGTAAAGAGATCTCAAGGAAACATGTCCTCAGTGTATATGGGGTGTGAAACCAAGGCATGTCATCATTCTCAGAAGTAATAGAACTCTCTTGGTTTTAGAATTGCTGAGTGGACTGCATGAAAACTGATCCTGTATCTTGAACAACAGCCTAGTTCTGTTCCTCATTTAGTGGAAAATGTTGTTGCTCCCCTGAAGTAAAACTAAACATACATTCACACCTACATAACCCTAATGTCAGAATCAACAGCAAGACAGAATAATGACAACTACTGTGATTGTGCTTTTTTTCCTGAAGGATTTGCCAGGGATGATCCTTAAGAATTGTTTTTAAAAGCCTGACTAATGTTAATTGAAATGATTGCTGTACACTGTGAATTACTGGTTATATGTGAAAATGTAACAACAACAAAAAAAAAAAATTAGTCAGGCTTCTTCTCAGGATGCCAGCTGATGAGGGCTTGTTTGTCAAACCATACCATGGTGCAAAAAAGTCTGAGCATTGCTGGGTCCCTCATATGTATGATCCCAATATTTATTGTGTTGTGAATTAATAAATTAATAAATTTTTTTTCCTAGTAAATGTTTGATTGTATTTATTTAATTCTGTACATATGATTCTACTTACAAAAGATTTATTTTTGATCTTAATGCGGTTTCTCTTGGTTTAGGTATGTGTTAAGGAAATTAAGAAGTAGAAAGACTCAGACCTTTTAATAAGAAAATACTGATACTTCTCTGTCTCTGATGTGTAAACTGAATAGCCATGGAGATTATTCCAGGCTGGATGACCTTCTTATTTTAAAATAATTAAATTAAGAGAACTTCAAGGCTTGGTAAGTATAGTTTCAAATGCTCTCCCATTTATTTCCAGCTAATGAGGTCTAACAGGTATTTTCACTGTCCGTGTGTGTTGACATGCTTCTTGAAGACTCGTCAAGAGTAAACTCCCTTGAAATACAATGCAGTCAGAATATTATACAGGGCTAAACTAGTCTACATTAGCTATTCATTTTGGGTTTTAAACTAGAACATGAGTAGCAAAAATGCTTTGCATTAGCAAAGACAGTTAGTAGCTATGAGGACCACTAGTTAAAAATCAGGAAATGACTAGCACTGATATTACCTCGGTATATGCCCTGGATTTGATGCTGAGAAGGAATATTAACTTTATTGTATTTAAAGGTATTTTTGCTGCTGCATTTTTAATATATTTTAATTTCCTGGAGTAGAATATTGCAGGTTCTAACTAATTAGGATAACTAGAAACAGTGGCTAAAAAAAGGGAATAAGGTAAGCATAATTCTTGATTTTTTTTTTCTCCTTATTTTCATATACCACTTAATCCTGAAGCAAACAAGAATAACAGACAATCATGTGACAATAATCTTTATAAATTAGGAACTGCATATACTGCATTATTTATATTGTACCTAATGATAGCTTGTTCTCAATGCTAAGGTATTGTGTACAATTATGTTTTGCCTTTTCTCATTTATGCATGAACTGTATTTTGTTATACCTACCGGAAGATGTTTCTACAGCATAGATTCTTCCAGATCAGGAGCTGGAAAAGATATTTCAGTACAGTAGATACACTTTTTTTGCTATCACAATTATTCTGATAAAAACATATATGCCATAGTGCAATGCATTTCTAACCAAGAGTTGCACATTATACAGACTTTTGAGTTTGAAGGCTTCTCTTCATATGCTTATGCCTATTCAACAAAGTAGGCAATTCTGTGCCTATGTAAATTGCCATTTGTCTAAATCCCAGAGAAAGCAAGGTACTCAAAGTTAATGTTAGCCATTAATTTCAGTGGGATGAAAATATGTGTCTTAAATGCTTTGTTAAAGGGGAATCAATATAAGCATATGCCAAAATGTCTTTCATTATTACAGTTGGGGAACAGACTGCAATTATGATTCAAAACATAAAAGGTACAATAGACATCTATGATTAGGCAATGAAATATGCCTTTAATAAGCATAGTGCAGACAGTTTGTTTTGCAATAAGTAAACTTGTATAAAATTCATTGACTTTTTCATTCTTTCAGATCTGTGTGCTCTGTTTTAAGAGAGGTTTTTTAGTTTTATGCACAAAGTTTTCCTGATGTTCTTCCAACAGAAAGGCTGGGTTTGTATGCATTTATTCTAGTGCCAAACTTGAATTTTAATGGGAAAAGAGGAAACAGCAGAGCAGATCCCTTTTTTTTTTTTTTTTTTTCCAGGGCAGCATGCAACAGATATGGTGTAATTACTCTAACTTATTTTTTAAAAATAGAGTATTTCTGTCCACTACATGTCAAAGAGCTAATTATGTTTCCATTGTGGCACTCCAAGTCAATATTGTCAGCTCTTCTTATTTCTAATCCTCTACACTGGGTTTTGATGGGCCAGGTGAAATATCCCCTTCAGCACCTTACTGCAATTCTTGTCAATCATCTTGCCATGAAAAACATGCGTATTACAAAGGCTTTGGCAACACTGCATCTGATTTCAGTCTTTAATCTTACATGCACCTTAAGAAAACACCGTTCCAACTTCTGACGTTCTCTTTGGTATCCTATCTGCTGTGGGAAACAAAAGAAAATATTCCAGTCTTTAATGGATATAATGGAACTCTTTGGCCATCACAGTATAAGGCTTAGTACTAAACCACTGATCTAGGAAGAAAACAATTAGGATGGTAAATGGTGAACTGGTGCAGAAATTAAGCAGAATATGTGAAGAAGTAAGAAAATGCATATTTATTTATTCTTCATGTAATTGTGAAGTACCTTGTTTCAAGCACTGTTGAAGTTAGGAGAGTGTCTTTTTTTTGTAACCCCTAGACTTTTTTTGCAAGGAGTGCTGTTCACTGAAGTCCATTTCTAAGCATGGTACTGTGTGTGCCATTTTTTTGTTGTTGTTGTTCTTTATAGACAAGATCTAGCACATCTAAAATCTTCTGGTCCTACAATGGAAAATTAACATCATCACTAAGAAGCTGGAATATAAACTAATAAGGCAGGTTTCCAGAATCTGATTGCATCAGTCAGGAAGATATAGTATGAAAAGAAAAGTGGATATTCCCTGGGGGGTAGTGTGAAATGGAGACCAGTCTTGTTTGAACAAGGTGCTCTGCATTGTTAGCTAGGTAGAGGTATTGGGAGTTGCAGCCTGTCAGAACCAGCATCTCCAAGGAGGTGGTGGTCAAATTTTTCCAGGTAAGAGTCTCAGCAGTTTGTAGTAGAGTATGTCCAATATACTAATAAAATAATTTAAGGAAACTCTTTATACTCCATGAAAGATGAACTGTAAAGATACTCACCCTTTCTGCACCTCCTCCTGTTTTCCTTCAGATGATAAGAAGACCAGAAAGACTGTTGGGTTTTTCTGTCCTTCTTCCCTTTACTTTAAAGCAACCTGGGAATCAGGCTTGTTCTTCCTTGTTTAGGCATAAAACCAAACAGCAAGATATCCCTCTTCTTAAATCTTTCATGAGGAAACTTCTTTCTCCCAAGGATGCATGAGGTGGTAATGTAGCTCAAACAAACTTAAAACAAAAAGACTATAGATACCTGTTCAGTCTTTGTCTATTAGAATATCATGTAACTCCAGTAAGATAAAATACCAAGGGAAAGAAAACAGTGAAGAAAGACTGCTTTTAGGCTTTAGACAAAAATCAAGAAAATAAATAAATGTTCCTTTTTTTTCAGGCTCCCTGTGAGACAAGGTCCAAATATATTATTTCATGGTATACTCATCACAAAACAGACAAAATTGAAAGCTCATTTTATTTTTATCTCTCACTAATGCGTGAATGACTGTAATGCAGTCAACCAGTATTCTATTCACACTGTGTCAGAGCAGCAGGTTATGTAGCAGCTTTTCACTTTATGCAGGAGGCTAGAGCTGTTATACATGACACTTTATTTTTTAACAGAATTAGTGATGCACAGCAGTCTTTATTTAAACACCTTTGTTCAATTGGGACAAAGGATTGGGTTTTGGCATTTTTTTTTAATCTTGATAATCTTTTTTGTCTCTCAAAGGATCAAGAGGAAGTGCATTAATTTTTAACTTCACACAAAGGCAAGTTGTACAAACACAGCTGAAAACATCAGGAAACCCAGGCATTTTCCTTAGAGAAATAAAGTCAACTAATGTTCTGCTGGCAATAGACTCCTGAATAGTTGGGAAGATGATGTTAGACACAGTAGTTTAGGCAGCAGGGTGTTCACAGTCTGATAGCACTGTACAGTTTGGCTCGCTTAGATGAATGATTCCCATAATGTAGAAAGCAGCGATTATTAACCATAAAACAGGAAGCAATTTAAAGAGTACAGGCTGCTTTGGAGACTAAAGAAATGGGTCTCATTGTCAAAGTGTTTATTTTCTTTCTTTTTTCTTTTTTTTGTTCATTTAATTTACACCACACTGGGATCTAATTAAATCATGAGAGCACTTTTGATTTTTGCCTCTTTAATTTTCATTGAGTTTATTTATTAGGCATATTTCAAACAGAGGAAAAATAAGGAGGATTCTCTTGACACTTAAGACTTTGCTTGCATTGATTTCTGGCCTTGTTCATTCTACATATACCCAGGATGCCTTGAAGTTTCAGGTCAGAACTTTGGTTCTTGTCCTTAATTAGGGATTTAATTGTATTATTCCTTACTCCTTGAATTTTTCTTTTTCTGTTTTTTTGTGAGATGCTTATTCTATTTTACTTAGCTACTTTTAGCACTATTTAAGTGTTAATAAGTGAATTCCCTTTGGATGGGATAAGAGTCCACTGTATTTATAAGAGAGCTTTACAGGATTTTCTGCTTGTGCCTTCCTTTAACACCCTTTTACTTTCCAAATCTGGAAATACCATAGCACCAGAGGAGGCAGTTCTAAGGACATCCTGTCCTTAGCTGTGGTATAGTCCCTGTTGAAGAATAAGAGACCAGCCATTTGTGAATGTTTACAGTTGGACCTTTTGAAGGGCATCATCTTTTCTTAATGACAACATGCATCAAATTCACAAGTGGTGACAACAGCACCTCAGGGTTTTAGTGACAGTGGCAAAGTGGAACATCTGATGAAATCTGCTTGTGAAATGCAAAGCTACCTTCTCTGTCACTGTGGTTACTGAGAGCTCTAAGGTCTTGCATTTTTTTTTATCAAGCAGCAAATTCTCAAAGTCCAGAAAGCTACCCTGGAGTAATGAAATTGTCCCTGTGTTGGGCTTAAACATCCTTGTGAGGTCACCTCATTGTCTTACACTCTAATTCTGGAAGTCCTAATATTTCTCAAGTTCAGAACTTGAGTGAACATTTGCTTTAAGCTATTGAGTTGATGCCTAAGAACAGCAGAGGGAGGTGATCACTTGGATCTACATTATTGATTGAAGCACTCTTCCTCACTGTACTTCAGTGAAGTGTAGCCAAGAACAACAAGATAAGAATTAATGTAAGTGACAAGGGAGTTTCTCAGACTGTGCCGCTGCGTATTATCCTGGCTGAAGAGAAAAAGAAGCTGATACTTGAGTCTTTTGAGTTGCAAAGGGTCTGGTCAGTCCTTGAAGGGGAAGCACATGAATGGCCCAGTTGTCATCGCATTTTATTTTTCCTCCAACTTTGACTAATGGTGCATTTCCTCTGGCCTCCCACGGGCCATCCGTGGCTGACTTGCTTTGTCACTCTTCACATCTAGTCACTGCCTTTACTGTCCATGCTGTTCCCATGGCAGGAACCCGGTGTCCTCTAAAAAAACGCCCAGGCACAAACCATCTGTCATTCTTCCCACTCCTCTTTCAAGCAACCAGTTCCCATATTGTGTGGCCTTGCACGCCAAAAGCAGTCTGCCTCCCCCCTGCATGCCTGGAGTACATGCCAACTCACTGGGCTTGATAAGGGACCTCCCAACATTCTGCCTGTAAAAATACTAATGGGCATCTCCCTGTTGATAATCAGCTCTGCCTTTTTATTGTGTTCATAGGGGGGAATAAGTTGTCCAGATCAACAAGGAATTGTCCCTTTTGCCACTTTGCTGACAAAGTTATTAGGGTCAAATTAGGTGTGAACTTTGAAATTAATCATTGCAACCACAAATAATTTGTAGTGTGCTATGGACAAAGGGGGAAAAAAAAAAGATGGAGAATAGAATGAGAAATTATTGTAGGGCACGAAGAATCAAAGTGGTTGGGAAGGAGGTAGGAGAGAATGGCTGGCAGTGCATTACAGGATGTTGACCTAGGTCTGTAGGCTGTATTGGATTTGTTTTCCTGCACCTGCAGACTGTGAAATCACAGTAGTAGTCCGTTATTGTCATTTGAGAGTCCTAATTAATCCATACCCAAGGTGTCTTCTATCTTAGAAGATACCTCTCCAGAAACAGGGGGTTTATGCATATGCTAGTTGATGATATTCTTTGCACATCTCTAGATGTGGCCCCACCAGAAGCATGCTCGTGGGGCTTATAATAGGTGCTTCAGGAAAATCTGCAGCTATGGCCATTGATTCAGACCAAGATGTGTCTAAACGGCATCTGTCAAGTGGGCAACACTGATGGTATAGTTAGATATACTGTCATCTATAAAAACTATTTTTAAAATAATCATACAAACACCTATTTTTGTACGTTTAGTAAAAAAATGGAAGCAATTTTGTTTCTTTTTTCAAGTACTGGTTTGTGTCATAATCTGAATTGCTAATCTGAATTACATGGATCTAGTCAGTCTCTGCTGGAAATAAAGTCCAACAGATTTAAATTATAGCTGGAATTTCTAAGCTAAAAATCCAGTCCATCCTTCTGAGGCAGTGCTTAATACACATATGACTTATGTCTAGGAATTATGTCCTATGAATTGTGCCTTTTCCTACAGCATATTTTAGACTCACTGCTTAGGGACACAGCTACTTGGGTCAATTGTCGCCAGGGCTGGGGCTGCACTTACAGCAAGCAGTATTTAAGAGAGTTGATTAGAAGAAAGCAATGTAGATAAACTTTCAGTTTATGTATATAAACAGTGTAACTGGCATGACCATGTTTTTCTGGAACCAATAACCATGTTTGGGAGAAGGAAGATGCAACTCAGAGGTCAAACCTATGAAAGAAGAGTCTGATACACCAAGAGCTCTGTATGAATTTGGTTCTAACTTCAAAATCTGGGGACCCGCGAAGGGAAGATAGTGCAACACCCACTGAAAAGCTTCCATTTTGTTTTCTGAGGTGAGAAGCCTGAATTTTGTGCATAAAATACAAAGTTGAAGGTGTGCTGGATTTGCCTGGAAATGCTGCAGAGCTATTCTCATTTCCTGTAACTATTGCAGGGTTGGCCTTCTTCCATGGCTAAGCCTCAGTTCTTAGCTAGCCAGAATGAAGTGGCGGGGGAAATTCACTCTCTCTTTCATCTTGTAGTGTATCTAGGAAGGCAAGAACCAAGACTTTGAACCATTAATTTCTACGTCTGTGGCTTGATTTGCTGCAGTAGAAATTGTATTTTAAGGGTTTTGTCTTCTCTTACCAAAGCTAATTGTTAATTGTATCTTATTTTCTCTAGCCACTGCCACAAGGAATGACTGCCTTCTGTGCTGATGACAGATCTGCCCCTCTGTTATCAGACACTGCTCTTTTGCCATCTCAGTTTCATAACAGTTGCCTCTGCCTGGGAGCCAGTGGAGCAGCCGAGTTGGGCAAAGCAGTTCTCTGAGGAGGAGAATGATGGATGATGGAGTGATTCCCTTCGACATGGCTGAGGCACTGAGGTTGTGTTAATTTTTTATTCTCTGCCCCCCCGTATTCCCCTTTTTCCTGCTCTGAATTCTTAAAATGAATCATGGCACTGCTGTATTAACACACACAGATGATGCTATATTAAGTTGAAAAAGCATTTTATGGCACTGCTATGCATCACTTTTGTCAAAATCGTCAGGAAAGAGATAATTGCTACAGGTGGCAGAGGCTGCTGGATGACCATCAGAGGGTACATAGGAAATAAATTTGACTGCCTCTGCCAAATTTCTAGTGTTTATGCCAGCAATACCACTTCCTTTTCTCTCACCACTGTCATATATGTCATTTTGCTACAGCTTGCATACTGGCCTCCCTCCTGCGCTCAAGGAAGAAGCAGATCTGGCACTCATACTGTGCTGAGGTTCTGCTCAGCCCTAGGGGATGGGTTTGCAGTGATGCAGTTATACTGGCACAAAACTAGAGATGTTGTACCAGCACAAAGCAAATTTTGTCTGTAAGCAGCTTGCTCTGAATAGTGTCTGCAAACAGTACTGATGTCCACATGGAGACGGGTTCTCAGGACTGGCTCTCAGCTGTATTGAGAATCAGCTTTGTATTCACACACTTCCCTGAAATATTCTCTAATAGTTGATTTGAACAGTCTTTAGCAGAGATCATATTTCTAGTTTGGGATTCCCTTTATACATCTTTCATTAATACAGGGATTCTCCGCAATCAGAGACCAGCACCGCAGAACAGCTGGATCCATTTTGGCTTGACAAGGGGCATGGGCATTTTTTTATATATATTTATGGCTCTTATGAACATTTAGAATTCTTTGTATAAATATTAAAAATAATCAAAGGTTCTGGAAAGAATTCATACTGCATTGCCATCATCTGCAGGAGTTCTTCCATCTTCCTCTAGAATATGTATTACTAGCTGACACTGTGAACTAACTGGTCCAGTCTGGGAATTTCTAGCTACAGCTAGAGGAAGAGGGAGGCTGCAAAGGGAATTGGTATCTCTTGATCATCAGAGAGAGCAAATATAATACAGGCGGCAGCCTGACTGCCCCTGGAGCAAGTCAGAAGCAAGAAGCTTGCAAGCAGGCACCTCAGATAGCTCCCCAGAGTTTTGCTCTGCCTGCTGCACCCGCTGTGGTTACTTGGTAGGTTACTTGCCCTGCTTGTCTTGAGGTAGCTAGAGTTGAAGCATATGTTTTCCATTTAGAGCTTGGAGGATGCCCAGGTCCGACTTGGCATGCTGTCTGCACTGGGCATCAGCAGTACAGATGTGGAAACCACAAACCCGATTAATATGAGCCTAGAGTAAAAACTCAAATAAGCTTATAAATAAAACCAGACTTGCAGATTATTTGTTTCCATATTAGTCTATAATAGACCCTACTCAATATGTTTGTTTTATTTGGTTTGGTGACCGACATAGGTATTTATATTTCTAATAAAAATTTAAATCAGAATACAACAGACGAAGTAAGCTTAAATTATTTGTGCAGAAGATGATTGCAACTGTCTGAAGCATGTAATTCTTTACATGAAATGTTAGTCTGCTTTGAACAGAGATGTGACAAACTTCTCAGTATTTAATTTACCATTCCATCATAGTTCCAAATCCTACATTTATATTTTAAAATGGGTTCCTAAATGCACTCTAATCCTCAACAAACAATCCAGAGGCGTTGGATGGCTTGGTGGGTCTAATTCTTGGTGTAAGCACCATCTGTGTGATCTTGGGTGAGTCACTAAATGATCCCCATGTCTCAGCTTAAAGTGGTGACTGTCTTTTTTCCCCTTCCAGTCTCCTGCTAAGATCTGGGCATGTTTGAGGACCTCCAGTGCTCCTTTCCAATGCAACTTCAGCTGCTCCAGCTCAGGTAATGATACCATACAGAGAAGAGAGTTCTAAAGAACCGGTAAGATTTTTCAGCAGTGCTGACAGATGTTTTACTCAGTGGAGAAGATCTCTTCCTGGGAACTGCTGGCTCTTTATCAAGGTGAGCTTGTCTTGATTCACTTCCATATAAGCACAGCTATGCCAGAAAAATCTATGGTTTGGCAACAGTAGGGCATCTAGTTTATTTTGCCTGTACTATGACAGTTAGGATGGGACACCTGCACAAAGCCAGACAAGTCTTTGAAGTGAGACTTGTTGTACCAAGGCCTTGTACACATCTGTGGTAAGTAGTATCTACAAGTGATTAGGTCTACCAAGCTTTCAGACCATACCAAGGTGTTGTAACTGGAATTGTGCTTCTCTCCCCTAGACTCCTAAATAGACAATAGAGGGAAATAAGCACTTCCACATTCTGGTTTGGATCTCACATAGGTTACCAAGAGAGCATGCAGTTCTTACATCCCAGTGGGATGAACCTGAGCTGAGCCTTGGATAGGTATTTGCAATTACTTTTTTGTGCTGGTGGGACAGTCTAAGACTAAGAATAAACAAACAGCACTCTCTTCCCATCTTCCTCTTGCAAAAACATGAGGGAAAAAACTCTTGCACCCTTTGTTAGGATGTCAATGCCAGAGGAAAGACACTAGCAGTTATTCCATTCAAATGTCCAGTTTTTCTTTCCAGTTGTTTCTTTCGGTTCCTTTTTTATTTTTTTCTCAGCTTCAGCTGGTTGAGCAATGGCCTGTTCTTATGAAACAAGTTTTCAGCTTCACAATAGACCTGACTTCTCATTGTTTGAAAGGCAAGAGGGTGACTTAAAGTAAACTCTCTCGTGCTAGGTGGTGTTTTTCCACATGGAAATGTTGGAGGGCCACTCTGTGCTGTCAGCCCAGAAAGGCCAGAAGATGCCTTTAGACTCCCCAGGTGCCTCTGTGTTTGTTTTCTAATGTTATTGCACATACAATATCATTAATATTATGTCCAAAGCTTGTCTCTTTAAACAGAGTCAACACATCTAACCTATTAGTCAACCATAGGGAAAAAGGAAAGGATTAAGTCAACACTGTAAGGAATTAACCCTTTCCATTGCCCAGAGAAGAGATTAAAGATGATATGACCTCCTTAAATTTCAAAAGGGACTTGATTGTTTTCTCTCACAAAGTAGTGGAGAGGAATTATTATTCCTCCCACTTTGGCACTCAGATGTAAAATGCAACAGTCTGTGTTCTATAGGAATCAGAAAAGACTAGTAACTTACAAGGTATCATTCTCTTTCCCATGGTACATGCCATTGAAGGGCAGGAAATTTCCCTCCCACCCACCTTTTTCTTTTTTTGACTCTCCATTTCCCTGTGGGCTGCCTCAGGTAGTGGGCTAGGCTTGGCATGTAGACACAATTAGAAATATAGGCGAGACTGCACGGAGCAAAGTGTCCAAGTGCTGAGTGAGTGCCCAATGGGCCGTAGCAAAATGCACAACCAAGTCAAAGAAAAATGGAAAATATTTCATAAAATTCATCTTTGCATCCCTTTTTCCTCTCTTGATATATGGCCCCTTATTCACAGCTGCCTAGGCCCCGGCCCGCATGTAAATATGTCAGTGCACCAATGAGACGGAACATGGTCGCAGAAATGCCGGCGGCTGTTCCCAGATAAAACGCTGAGCTGGAGCCGAGGCGTTTATTGTAAATAAAGATCAAGGCAAAGCAGCAACATTTCTGTTCGACTCAAGCCTGCCAAGGTTGCTGGTCCAGCTTCTTTCATGACTACCATATGTCCACATGGATTTCCCCTTCCAGAAAGTGACATGTTACTCTTCTGACAGCTCTGTAGCCATTGCAAATTCCTCGATACTTTCCATGTGTTGCTTTACAATAACCTGGAAACACTGGTGGCAGATGGGGCAGTGGGTGCATGTCTGGGCATGGAGGGGAGAGGTTCAGTTCTAATACTGCTGTACCTTAACGCTAACTTTGCAGGGCCCCAGAACACATTAATGCTTTTTTTGGTTCTGCTCAGTAGAGGGCACTGGATCCTATAAATAGGAATTGATATACTGAATCACAAAGGGCCTGATAGCTTTAGCAGATGGACTAATCTTTTTTCCTCTGGATACTGGTGGTGTGGAAGGGAAGTCTGCGGTTCTGTCTGCTGCATGCTGATTGACCAAGAGATGACCATGGCATGTGCTAGCAGGTGATAAACTCGTGTCTTTTACATATATTTTATATTTTAATTAAAGTGGTAGCTACAAAAATCGGTCATCTGAAAATCAGGATGTCTAAAGTACTAGCCATCTGGCATCCTTCTGAACAGTAACACCAGCCAGCTGGCACAAGAGGGGGGAGGTACAAGCATCTACAAACTAGAGCCTGAACAGCCAGGCTGAGGTGGAAACTGGTTGAATTGTGCAAGCTTGTTCCTGCAGTCCACAGGGGAACTATAGGAATGGTATGAGGGGAGTTGGCTGAATCTGGTAGTTTAGCCTTCTTTGTAGCCTTTGATCCACAGTTCCCACAGTTTCACTACAAAGTTATCATTTTTTCCAGTGAGTTTGTCTTGTTCTCAACAATACCCACAAACAACGCACTGTCAATCTGCTCCACTCTCCCTCTTCTGTCACTGAGTTGCCTTTGCTCTGTTCTGGGGTTTGCGTTTTCCTCACTCATGGCTTAGATGAGCTGTAAGCTAAAAGGACTAACAAAAACCAGTAGGAATATAGGTTTTTTCAGATGATTTTTTTTAATTTTAGATGGATCTTGTGCATGTATGTTGTAATATAATTCTTTTAATAATAGAAGTTTTAATGCTAATAAAGAACATATATTAAAAAAACTTCCTAAGCCTTCATCTGGCACTAGTCTAGTATGTTGAAGATTTGGCACAATTTACTCATATAATTCAAGAATAAGAACTGAAATTATTCATTCTCCATAGTGACAGATACTGACCTAATTTACTGAGCTGACCTCAGATGCTTCACTTCAGATGACAGCTCCAAATGCAAGAAAATTGAATACTACCACAATATATGCTTTAGCTCTGATGAAGAAAACTGCAAGGCAATGGTGTTTCCCAAAAAGCAGCTATAGTTATTGGGGGTTTTATACTTCTATAGCAACATATCTCACCACACCCTAGCAATTGCCAGACCCAAACTGGAGGTTAAATGTGCTGGAAAATGTGGCAGTAGCTTCCAGCATTGGCTGATTCCTGAGCTTAGTGGGTCTCAGGCATGCCTGCCTTGCATAGCAGTAAGTCTCCAACCTGGGAGAGAGGAGCAGCTTTTCTTTCACACACCCTCTCTCTCGCAAGTCTGAGCTCCTGCCTTTGCCTTGGCAATGCAATGTATGGTTCAAGAGCTGCCCATGTACCACAGGTGGCTGGCCCTTGGCCTGTAGTGTTGTGCTGCTGTTCCCATTTAAATCAGATAGAAGGCATGATTGCTAAGGGTTGTGGGTTTGGTTTTTCTTTTTTTTTTTTTTTCTTATTAAATAGGTCAGCAGGCCCTAACAGTTGGCAGCCATCTCCAATCCAGGAGCTGTGTGATGAAAGGTCATATTATGGCAGGCTCCAGTGTATCTTTTTATCTGTCCTACTTGGTACAGCATGTTCCAGGTGGAGACTGGCAGGATGCTAGTGCTAAACCCTGCCCTACTCCTGTTCCCTAGTGACAACAGCACTATCCTGGCTCCTCGTCCCGTGTTCAGATCCCAGCTCCCTTTGACTACCCTGGAAACTACTGCTCCCATCACAGTTCTTTGATACATGGAGACTTCCTGACTTGGGCACGTTATTCTGGGAAGGGAGATTAATCCCTTTTAACTCCTTTGCAAACAGATGTGCTCTTGAAGTGGTTCCTATTGTCTATATTAGGCTACACTTGGTCTGCATTTTGTAACCAACTTCACCTTCCACTGCAGAAGCCTAATACTGTACCTTCCTTTCTAGTACAGTAAATCATTATTCCTTAACACTGCTCAGTAGAGAAGTAGGTATATAATAAACTTGGCCATAAGTTGGTTCAGTAGCAATTTCTCATAGCAGTTTTAAAGTGTGATTTAAATTTTTTTTTTAACAGTTCCTTAACAGGTTAATGGGATACATGGACCAGAGACTTCTGCTTTATCCCCTGGAGCCCTGACAATTTGAGGTATTGTCTGGCTCAGCTCCTAGATGTGTGAGGAAGGAATAACTTGCACTTCTCCCCAGTGATTTCCTGATGCTCACTGGTGGAAAACAGACATGATTCCATCCAGAAGGTACTGCCGAGTGCTCCCAGGTGTCTGATGTGCCAAGCAAGCTTGGTAGCATCAACTCCTATAAGATTTCCCTCTACTAAGGAGAGGTGGTATCAGCCCCAGCTAACTCTGAGGCCTGACATCAAACTGTGTAGACTTTTGTTAGAAGCCGACTGAAAACGTGGTGTTGTTATTATCTGACACTGGCTGAAACAAAAGCCAAATGTTGATGAATGTCTGATCCTAAAAGTAAACAGTTTGATTTTTTTTTTTCTTTGCAAGTCAGAGGCCCTCTAGGGTTTTATCTGATTTTGGCAATCTCCTGCACATTTTGGGGCCTGGAGCATGGTTTTAATTGTTACATCACAAAAGTTGCCAAATAACGTTGAATGCTCCTTAAAAACTCTCTCAATTTTATGGAACTTCTCAACGGCTTGACTAATACAATAATTACTGGAACTCAGCTATGTTGCCTAGTGGCAAATGGAATTTTTTCATAATGATGCTGTCTGTCGTTAATAGCAGGATTTGTTCTTTCTCTCAGCGGGAGAGAGGCCAGAAAGCCATGGTATCTGTCTTTTTTAATGACAGCCAACAGCAAACGGATAAAATAATCAATTATATCTACAGATAGGTAGATAAAGTATAATTTATCTTGTCAAAAACAAAAATGTTTTTAATTGGGCTGTTAATCATTTTGTAATTTTAACTAAAGAGATGGGGGCTCTACTTTGTGCTCAGACATCACTAATATTTCATACCACATTAGCTGATCTTATTATAGCTTTAATAATAGTGTTTACTACTAACTGCCAAAATATAAAATACGATTTTTGCTCTCATTAGCCAAAGCCTTTGCAGCTATAAAGGGATGCACTTCTCTTTTATTTTTCTCCTTCTAGAAAGATCCAGGGGAAAAAAAAAAAAAAGTGTTCAGCTAACTAATCAGCTGTAACAGTTTCTAGAATATGCTGATCTATTTGATTATAAGTACCCATACTAGTTAACAACAAACATGTTACTGAAATGATTTTTTTTTTTTACAGCAAAGCATATAAGCAGATTAGTATAACACAAGAAAAATTGGAAGCTGGGAGTTTTGATTTCTAGCCACACTTGCACTGTCTTGTGGGAAATTGGGCAGATTATTTAATCCCTCCTAATTTGTTCTCCCTGTCCATAACACAGGTATTAGATAGCTGCCTCATCAGGTAGCTGTAGAGTATGTAAGTGTTGTAAGATTCCTGAAAATCTGTAATAAAGATGGCAAATATCTGCAATAGCAGCCCCTCTGACAGCTAGCTCTTTGAGGAAGGAAATAGGAAGTTTACGGCTAGACTTAAATCATCCTCATATTATAACTGAAAATGTCTTCACAATGCTGCCTGATTTCAGGACCAGTGAGGGATCATCTAGCAAAAAAAATCTCACAGCACTGGGGTATTTTGGTTGTCTACTCTTCTGTGATTATTCCTACTGATGTCATGAGCAGATGCTGTGTAGGACCAGATCTCTATTTTACCTATAAATTCTACATTTAAAAAATGCCAGCATGCTAGGAAAAGAAATGTTGTGACTCTTAAGCACCCCTTCGCCTCAAATAGTCTGGAATTACTTCAGAAGTGTTTTGCAGAGTTAAATTAATCTCCATTCATTTCTATTTGGTTTCCTTCTGAAAAGCTCTACCTGCCTTAAATCAAGAGACAGACTCTAGAGTACCTGTTTGGGAGCAGAACATGCACGTAATGTTGTTTGGCAAGGGCAGATTTCACTTTCAGTGTTACAGTGGGTGTTTCTGGCTATGGGTTTAATTTTATGTCCATAGCATCCCCCAGTGATGCATGTAAGAGATAGGGGCAGAACTGCCCCTCCTGTAACTGGATCTTCCCTGAGAGTGGGGGAAATTTAGTGAATTGAGTGGATCTTTTACAGGTCTAATGGCAGGAATGAGGCTGTATTCATACTGGGAAACAGGGAGGAGAGGCTCTGAGGCTGGCTTGCCCAAGCATAAATAAATTGGAGGTCCACGAACATTCAAAAAATTCCCAGAGAGTCACATTGCACAACTTAATGGGCCTGGTGCCTTCACCTGTGCCAATTTTATGTGACTCTTAACTCTGGTGTTAAAAAAAAAACGAGACTTGCTCTAATGACATCAACAGCCTGTGGTGAAGAAAATATGCTGCTACTTTGATACAGATCCCCTTTTAAGGAGGACACAGTAGACAGCCAGGGCTCTTTTTCCCATCTGTTAGGTAAATGTTACGATTCCCTGCTCAGAAGCGTGCTCTCAGCAACACTCCTCCACTTTCAGTGTTACAGTAGATGATTTTTTAATAAGAATATGGTTATCTGCTGCCCCTGGTTTTGCTACCTTGATTTTACTCTCCTCCATTACATGAAAGGTTGGAAAAGGGGGACATGAGTTGGCTGGGGGAGGGGAGCAAACAACATGGGGAGGGTGTTAAATGAACCAGCTGTTATGTGTGAAGTATCTGCTTTCTAATTGCTTCTGTTGGAATTCAAGGGAAAAAGGCACTGGCTACACTTAATTAATAAGGCAGGACTCACATAAACTCCAGCTGTGAGCACAGGACTGGTCTTTAAAGGATAAGCTCAGAAGGTGGGGCAGAGAGTTTGATTTCTTTGCACTAAATCCCATCACATGCTGCTGGTAGTGTGTGTGTCCACTTAAGCCTTTTGGTTGGTCTGTCTGAACCAGACATGAGGTATCTGTTGCTGCCCACGTGCCCCACCCCAAGAAAAATGATCTGTCCTCAGAAATCAAAGGTGTGAGGCTGTGTTTCAAGCTACGGTGAAACTGGTGTGTTTTCACTCAAGTTTGGAATGCCTAAAAAGTGGGGATGTTTGGATCCAAGGTTTTTGTTCAGACTTAACAAAAGCATGGGCTTTTGCAGCTGGACCCAGATATAGGTTTGCCCTTTGGTCTTCTTTTCTGACTAGTTCTAGGGGGTTTGGATTTGGCAACCTGTCAGCATCTCTCTCACCTGGGCTCTGCCTCAGGAGCTTTGCTGCAAGTGTAGCACTGGTGGGGTGGTTGTGCTGCTGATGCCTCCAGACCATGTCCAAAGGCCATTTTCCAATGATCGCTTTGAGAAGAACAACACCCAGTTAATTTTTATTTTTTTTTTTTTGACAAGGGCTCAAAAAGATCATCAGGAATTTCCCTAAATTATAAACAGTGTCCCTAAAACACACTTGAAAATGCAAATGTCACAGTGTTTCCCCATTTGATCCTGCTCCAGGTCTCACTGCTGTAGGATGCCCCACACCACCAGTGCAAGGTCTTCCCAGTCAAAGCACAGCAGTACTGGGGTCTGTGCTGAGACCAAAGTTGTTTTCCACTTTCCATGGGATGGCATCTCTGGATTTCAAAGCTTTTTGTTTAAGTGTGTTACTCTAGGAAACAGGAGAATCGGAAAAAAAAGGTGGAGGGGATGTTCCCATGTAGTTAAGGGCCTGTTTTTCCTCACTGGCTGTGGAGGGAAATGAGCTTCCTGCTTAAGGTGAGGTGTCATTTGCTGGATGGAAACCTTTGTGTCCCAGCTGGCTGGCTCTTTCTGGTGCCACTGCTCAGGTCAGGTCTCTTCCAGTGTGATCACTTTTGCCCCCAGGCCCTCTCCTTTCCTGGCACTGTGCTTCTGCCTTGCATCAATCCTGGTGCTCCTCAGATGAGTGCTAGGGTCAGCCCAAGGGAGGGGACGTGCCCATGTAGCTGCAAATGAGCTGGGAAAAGAGGAGTGCTCATTTTGGTGCAGAGAGTCCAGCTGTCCGTTCTCACCGCACCCTTGCTCCCCAGGCTGGAGCTGAGCAAGTCTCTGCTTGACGTTGTCATGCCCCTTTTCCCCCCTCTCTGCCTGGGATCACCCATCACCTTCCATGAGCTCTGAAAATGCAAGAACCCTTCAGATTTCTGGTCAGAGCCCTTTGTTGTTTTGAAAGGTAAAATAATCCAAGGCTCAAGCATCTAGAAGGATTTTGTTGCTCCACTGCTCCTGATTTCAGTGACAGCTAGTCCTGGTGTGGGACTAAACACACAGATACATTGATAGCCCCAGTCCCTTGAGGTAGCTGCATGGAGGTGGACTTCCCACCCAGAGAGAAAAACAATTCTCGGGTGTTACAGCATGTTTCCAAGCAAGCAAGGTGGGGCCTCACCTTTCAAAGCTCTATAAACAGCAGCTCTTTGTCTCCTCCATTTCTCTTCACCCTGAACTTGTTGCCGTTTTCAAAGGTTGGTTGCAAAGTGCTGATTCACAGCCACCAGCCTTTTTGTTTTATCTGAGGAGATTATGGCTGAGCATGTTGCGGTTTTGTAGTGAAAAGACTCCAGTGGAAATAGCAGCATATTTGACATGAGACTGTTATTTATGCTTAAATAACCATCTCATTTAAGCATGAGGAGTCTTTTTTTTTTTTTTTTTCTTTTCAAGTTTAGATCAATCATGTATGAAGACAAACTCCCACTCAGCCTCCTTTGGCCCTTAATACTTTCATTTAATTATTTTTCTGCTCATTATTTTATGATTTTGTCCTTGACTGGAACATTTCTCTCTTGTTCTTCCTTACATGCACCATCAAAGAGGGAAAGAACTTACATTTAAAGCTCAAGCTTAGTGTAGCTCTTAAGCCATAAATAATGTTTTATACAGATTCTAAGATTATTAAATCCTTCTAGTTAGCCTCCCTCATACTTTTACAGCTCATCTGATTAGAGGAGACATATTATTTTGAAACTTGTCTTAACTATTTCTGTTTTGCTTTTGTAAGCAGACATGAGAAGACAGGATCTGGCTGTATGCATTGCTGATCAGAAGAGTTGCCATAGGAATGCAAAAAAGCTTGACTGCAAGAGAACTGATTTTTGGCATGGGAAAAAGCTCTAGAGAAGCCCTGTAATTCTGATGTAGTTAACTTTCTAAATACAGGCAAGTATACAACAGAAATTGAAATCTGTCTATCTGGGGAGAGAAATGTATTCAGAACACACTTTTCTGGAGAGGACTGACAAGCATAGAATCAGTAATGTTTTTTAAAAATCATTTAAAAAAATACTTTGGTATGAGGAGATAGTTATTCTCAGGTAGTAACTGATTTTGGACAGCTGTAGGAACTAACCCATTGGGCCCTGTGCATCGCCCCCCCCCCCCCAACTACGTATCTGTCACCTTTTGATACCTGGGCCAGGATCCCCAGAGCCAGGCACATGAAGCTCAGCCTCTCCCTACAAATGCAGCCAAACCAGCTGCTGCAGGTTGCAGAGATACTGAGACTATAGCCCTGCTCAGCTCACAGTACCTTAGGGGTATGGCCAGTTAGTCAGGCTTTGCCAGTATTACAAACTATGGAGTTGAGCACATAGAAGAAAAATAACCCTATTACAGACAAAGCTAGTGAGAAGTGCTGAAAAGCCTCACAGTAGACAGCCTACACAATGAAACTATCTCCTCCAATCAGTCCATGGTCATCAAAGAGGCAAATGTCTCTGCCACCTGGGCCAGACAGGGTGGTGTTTTAATAATAGGCATAAATCTATTGTGCTTTTCTCCTCGTGACCTTGCATAGTCTGTCAGGACAATGCATACCTCAGAGAAGGAGTAGAATTTATGTGTACAATAAAACAATAGAGCTTCAGTGATATCAGCTGTTTGACAAACTTTAATATACATTTGCTATAAAATAGGCAGTGATTACCAGAATGTGATACCCAAATAAAATTCATGATCCATTTGCACGACAGATCTTCAATTTACTCACATTCATGTGAAAGAGACACATAAAAATTATATCCGTGCTTAAAATCACTTAGCAGCAGTCTGAAAGACCCCACAGTTGCAAGTGATACTGAAGTACTTAGCTAATACTCATGTTTCGATGGCTTTGCCTTCATGATTCTTCCAGTGGTTCCTTTATGTTTTCTGGTATTTTGCCAAACACCTGTGAATCAGTGCACAACAAATATTCCTGCCATTTAATTTAGCCTTGCACAAAAAAAGCTATATTAGGCCTGATGCAGACCTAATCCCAAACCTCTAAAGAGGTTTAAGGCACTCTGGTTTCACCTAATCCCGAAATCTAAACCAGAATCATTGAAAACCTCCATAACACCACAGGAATGGGCAAATAAAGGGTTTCCACTATGAAATTATTAAAAGGACACAGTGTATCTTTTGGATTTGAGACCTAAAGCTTTACCTAAGGAGCTTGGACTGTCCACAATAAAAGTGTTTATTTTGAAGATAGGAGGTTGAAAGGTTTATTTGACTAGAGGGCTGATTTCACCTCTCTCACCCAAAAAAAGAAGAGGGGTGATCCCCTAAAAGAGTCAAAATGGGAAAAGGGATGAACAAGTAACAAGGCTGGGGCAGCCCAGCAAAGCAGCTAAAGTAAATGAAGTGCAGGTTTCTGTTTAAAGCATCTGTCATGGCCCCCTGTGAGAATGAGCAAGAGCACAGCCCCTGGTGCACAACTGGGCTGTTGGTTCCCAAAATTCCTTGCAGCAAACTTGTAAGGAAAAAGTTATTTGTGATACAATGAATACATTGCTGCTGCTCAAAATGGAGAATCTGCTCTTTTGAGATTGCTTATTGATGGGAGATAACATGTAAAAATGCACACTGTAATGGAACTTTCAATTACATCCAACTGTATAATTTTGATCTTGCATTAATGCATGTTAAATTAATTGGATTCTGTCATTCCTGAATTCTGGTAACCACCTTATCTTGCCATATAACTCATTATCTTTGTGTTGTGAAAGGGGTATTTCATTTTCAAGGCGACTGTAGGGAATATTAACTGTACCATATTCTAATAAACATTTAGCTCCTAACAAATTAAAGACCTGAAAGTATACTGCACATGTGGTTTCATTATGCATAGCATTTTATAGCAATGATCTGCTCTAAATATCTTAATTCAAATCATTTCAGCAAAACATGTAGGGAAATGGTGGACAATATTTGTGCATTATACAATACTGAAGGTATTTATCTGTGCTTAGGACATTACTAATAATGAGAGGCACAGCCTCCTCAGTGTACTGCATTTTCATAACCATTGAGTGCTGCTTAAGAGACCTTTAGAACAAGGATTTAAGAATAGGTGTTCCTACTGATGAGAGGTTTGATGTCATTTGAGTAGAAAAGCAAGCTCCAGATTTACCATCATGAACTCTCATAAAAATCTCCATGCCTTTACATCAGAAGTGGAACAGAATAGCATTTATTTAAGAGCACTTTGGTACTCCAGCTGTAATTTACCTTTGAAAGACTGGCTCTCTAGACAAAAATAGCAGGAAAACTGAAAAGCATTTGTTCTACGAAGTGCCAGTCTTTCTACCTGGAATTACAGCAGTATAGCCTTCTGAGAAACTATGTAAATGACAAAGCTTTTATCGCCTAGCCAGGTGACACAAACAAGTGATTGTTTATTTGCTTTCCTTGAGCAAATCTTGGTGTAGCTGGAAAGCAACAGGGGGCTCTTAAGGTAGAAGACTGTGCCTTTCTGTGGTGCTGTCCTGTGTACATGTACACTGAGCTTGCCATCACCCGTCTGAGGAGAGTGTATGGCTATGTTAGCAGGGTATAATGCCAATTTCACATAGCAGTTTTGTTCCAGTAGCAACAATACATGCTGTGTTAACTGTTGCCTGATGTAGTCCAATTATGACACCTAACCATAAACTTCCATTTGGAACCACTCCCTAAAGAAGCTCTCTTGCAGGACAGCATCTGGAAAACTAAGTGTGACTATGTCGCACAGAGACTCGGGTCTGTTTATCCCCAAACAAATCCAGATCGACGGCGGTTGCCGGAAGAGGCAGATGAATTCGGCAACATGATAACCCCGCGCTCAGCAGAGCTCCTGCAAATGAACGCTGCACAAGCAGAGCAGAGGAGGCCCTGAGACACTGCCTGCCGTGCCCCACCGGTCACGGTTCGGATGGGGCGCCCCGCAAGTCGCTCACGGCCTCGTTGCGCGCCCGACTGCAGCGCCAGCCTGAGGGCAGCGCCCAGCCGCGGCTCCCGGCGGGTTCGAGCACTCCTCCTCCGCTCCGCTCCGCCAGGCCCGGCGCTCCCCGCGTCCTGCTGCCCGGGCCCGGCCCTACGGAGCAATGACACGTTTCACCGCCCGGGTTACGGAGCGGGTGGGGGCGAGAGCGGCCGGGCGTGAAGCCCCGCGCTGCCTCCCTCACCGTCCGGGCCGCACCCCACCGTGCGGAACTGGGGCCCGCCGGGCGCCGACAGCGCATGCGCGCCCACCTGCTTTCTCCCCTCTCCCTCCTCCCCCCCCCCTCCCCGGCTCCGTGACGTCAGGAGCGGTCCGCAGGCACCCAGCTCGGTGCTCCTCTGCGCCCGCCTGGTTCGCGGGAAGCAGCCTTAGGTACAGCGGAGGATCGCCGAATCATCGCTGCCTTCTCCCACACCCTCCGCCCTCGGCGGAGCAGCGCTCGGTGAGAGCGGGAGGGGGTCGGGGGGGGGGCCGCCCTGCACCGCCGCGGGAGACTCCCGGCCCGGCCGCTAGAGACGCGCTGGGAAGACGCGCCCGTCACCGGCGCCGCGAGGGGGGAGTGGGGGCTGTGCGCCTGCGCGGGGGCGTCGCCACGGCAACGGCGGGGCGGCGCTGCGCCTCGGGCAGCCGCGTGCCTGCCGCGCGCAGGTGGGACCGTTACCCGCCACCCGCCTCGCGCCTCCTCACACGGGCGGCAGCGGCCGGCGTCGCCCCGGGCGGGCTCGTCCAGGGCCCCCGAGCCCGTTACTGACACTGGGAGCGGCGCACGGAGCTTGTCCCGGCCCGGGGAGCGAGCAGGGGTGGGAAGACACCCAGGACGGGACGAGCGCTCGAGGGAGCTGTAGCGTCTGTGGCTGACGTGAGGCCTCTGCTAGAGAAAAGTAATATTTTGATCAGAGTCCGCATCTGCCTCATTGTGGTGAGGCTCTTTGCAAGGTCTCTATGGCAGCTGTAGTGCTAATGCCTTGTGCTTTGAGTTCAGAATACATCCGATCAAATATTTAATATCAGTGAGCCATAAATACCAAACCTAGTTGTAATGGAGCTTGCAGTTCTAATGTATTGAATTTTACAACTCTTCCATAATAATCCCAGTGCTTTGCTTTTACGACCAACAGAAGTGAGTGTTTTTAAGGTATTTAAAAGTGAGCAATGGTGGACGAGCTTACATGAACACTGCTTGAGCAGATCAAGGTGAGGCAGGGAACTGCATCTGCTGAATATTGAACCTGCTTCTGCCCGTGGAACGCACAGACCCGGGTGGGTTGGGACCTACTCTGTGTCTTCCCCCCACCATCTGCAAAATGGTAACAGCAGTCCTCAGGAAGACTTGTTGATGAGTAACCTTTTAAGCTTTTTAATACCCCTCAGTTGAAGGCATTTACAAAAGTAAAACACAGTACTGTTAGCAATGTATACAATATAGTACTATGAAAAAATAACTTTGTATTTATCAACTGGATAAAGCTCTGATCAACCTGGGCTGGTCTCATAGCTGAGCCTGCTTTGAGCTGGAGATCAGTCTGCAGACCTCCTGAAGGTTCCTTTCATCCAGAGTGTTTGTGTGGCTGTATAATTAATGCACCATAATTTCATAATGAAAACTTATATTCAGATACAGCCTACAGAAGTCCATAAAACTAGCCTCATTGCAACAGATTGACTCGAATCCCTAGGTGTTTACTTTGATTGGTATCAGAAAATGAAGGGAATCTTGCCTTAATTTTTCACGGATTGATTCATTGAAGGGGAAAGGAAGAGATCAGTGCTGCTCGTTTGCCTTCGCACAGTCCATAACCTGGGTGTGCGGCTCCTCAGGGATGGAGCGGCAGCACGGGCGCTTTCGGTTTTCGGGTGACGGGGGTTTAATTGCTTTTGCTCCCTCTACTGGCAGCCTGACTCGGCAGCAAAGCGTTGCACGGTTAGCAAGTATGTGAGACGTAGTCTATGTTACAGATACTCTCAGCATGGGCGCTTTGTTTGCTATGTAGCATTTCATGGGCCTAGCTGGTATTCTGGATGTAATCCTGCAGTGTTTGGATGATGTCTGCATACTGATATCTGACATTTGGATTCTTTTATTGTATATTTTTCTTCTCAGTAGTACTGGTTGTTTGAAATTAAGAAAATAACTTGTACGGCTCCTTTATATGCCACTTTACAGTAGAAAATAATCTACTGTCCAGATTCAGTAGCTTAATTTTGAAATGAACGAGGTAAAAACCAGGCATGGTGTGTGCTCTGGAAAAAACAGAGGACACAAGAGATGGAAATCTGTGTGTAACTTTTACTCTTTCTCTGAGAATCGTTTTGAAGAGCACTTCTCCATGCTTTTTAGCAGTCTCCTTGTGACCTGTCATTCTTTCAAAGCTCCTTCCACCAACCCCCAATTTTAGTAGCATTTTTGTGAGACTTTTAGAAGCGACTCTGTGACTGGGAAGTGTTTCATTAATAATTTGTCCTGTCTGAATAAATTACATGGAGCATAAAGGACATTTTATTTATTTTGAATTAAATTACTACATTTTAAAGAAATTACTGGAGTAACTTCTTGTTTTTAAATGATTCCTATTAGCATTTTTATTGATTTACAGGTAGACTATTTTTTTCTTGTTAAAATATCCTGTGATCAGAAAATCCAACTGTTTGTTCTGGCTTGGCTGCATCATTATCAGTTATAAAGATTCTGCAAATGGAAATTATGTTGATGCATCTACTGGAATAGATGCTAGTTTCTAATATCAGGTAGTCTGGTTTTGGTTAATTGGTGTAGAGACTTACTTTTAAGCATTAGAATGACAGTGTTAGAATCATAATGTATTAGGGAGCAGATCTGTTGGTTAAGTTCTGATCTTGTTGACCATTTTAGAGTACTGTGTCTTTTTGCAAAGAAATGCTAAGCTACTGACCCGTGTATGTTCTTACATTCTAAAAAGACAATTTTTTTGTCTCTCTATCATGTAGTACATTAGGCTATATTACGTTTTGTGATTGCATACCTTTTATTTTTAATTTGAGTACTATTTATCTTCAAGCTCAGCCATAAAAATGTACTGTTTCATTGGAACTGTAAGAACTATAAACCAGCCAGTGCTAATTAGCTTATATGGGAGATTTAATGCTGAAGATTCTGGTTTTCCAAAATTATATTGTATGAAGCACTATCTTCACTAGGAGAATAGCTACTACGACTACTATTCTGTAATAAATTATTTTGTTGTAGCTACATTGGATTATAGATGTATGTCAGTGACATTTCTGGAATTGTGAAGACAAACTTAGTAATGATTAAAAAAAAGGTTGAACTTTCCTTTTTGGACACCTTTTCTGAGTTGTAATGCTGATGCATTACTTTTGTAAAAACTTGAAACCTCAGCACAGTATTACGTGTTTGTGTGTATGTCTTTATACAGGAAAAAAAGGTAAGTTTAGTAGCAGTAATAGTGTTTTGATCCCCAAAATATCTGTGTGGATAGATTTATGCTTTCTTTGTAAGACTGGTGTTTGACTGCACTAGAATATACTTGGTAGTACAAATGAAGGATTTCAAATTAGTAATAGCTTGAAAACTACTTTAGCTACAGTTTGTTTTGCTGCTTTTTTTTTTCCAAACTATTGGTCTCTGTGGAGCAGTAAAAGTGATCACAAAGCAACGAGAAAGAAATAAATCTACAAAAAAACCTGCACAATTTTTGCCCAAGCAAGCCAGCTTCCTTTTGAGCTCAGTGCTGGCACAGTTGTACGATAAAAAGTGGATTTTTTTGCTGTTCATAGGCAATGCAGATAACTTCACAACTGTAATGAATTCATTTCCTATGGTACATTTTAATTGTATGCAGCTAATGATGGCATAGCTCATCATTTCAAAAATTGTTTCAGTGGCATTCATGATGGTGTAAATGCTCATATGTTACAAGATTATTTGAAGGAACTGGAACTTTGAGACATGTCAGGTCTGTCATGTTGAGAAGAGTAACTCATTAAACAATAGGTGCTAGTTATCAGGAGTAAATTGTAGAGCACGTTTAGGGTACAAATATCAGAGTCAACAGATTTACCTAAAAAAAGAGGTATTACTTGATGTAATTTTAAAAGGCATATGTTAGCCTTGAAAGTTTTCAGACCACTAAACTAGAGAATCCAGGCTACGTCATGATTCAGAAGCATTTAAAATATGAATCAGTCTCTTCTGCATCTCAGAAGTGAAAGTTATAGGGGAAACCACCTTTTCTATAAATGGATTTACCAGCACAGGTCTTTAGAATTGTAATATCATGCTGTAAGCGAAATAGGAGTCTTAGGAGCAAAAAAACTTTTAGTCAGCAAATTTTCTCTTTCATGATTTATTTTTAAAGGTCAAAAGGTGACCGTTATAGTAAAAAAATAGTAATTTGTACAGGAAAACCTTCCCAGATGAGATGCAACCCTGTCCTAAACCTCTGAGTTTGCAGCCTAAGTTTTCCAGAGCTGCTGGGCGTAAGGTAAAGCTGAGCAAAGACTATTTGAAAAGAAACGTAGACTAATGCTTAGATATATATGTATTTTTTAATTATTCCATAGTTTTTCAGTAGATGATAAATTTCTTTGATTTGGAGGAGGAAAAGATTCTGCTTTAAAACATACCAGATAGGAATCTTAGGACAGACTTTTTGCACTCAGACAGCTGGAGCAGCTCTAGATTCCCTGCTGAAATAAAAATGCTACAGTTCAAGATTTAGAAAGGTAAAAAGTGTGACCAGAGCATTAAATAGAAGGGCCATATGATACCAAAATTAAGCTCTGTGTTTATTATAAAGAAAATCCTAGTTGTAGAAGGGAAAAAAATGAACTTGTTCCACCACTTTCTTTTTTCCTCAGGAGAAAACACAGAATATATCCTAGGTAATAAATCTGTTTTATGGCTCACATGAGAAAGGGTGGAGAAACTCCCATTATTTTCTTCCCAGAAATTGTAATACACATGAGCTAACATGGGAGACACTGGGGTTTTCATCCAACAAATGCACAGCTGGCTTCTGCTTTTATTATTTTTCTAAGCCTAATAATTTTTCATTTGATTAGCTGGTGGCTGACAAAACTATCACTTGCTCAGTGTTTTGTATATTTAGTAGAGTAGGTGTGATGCGAAAAAGATATTGTAATATGTACCCAGAAGCATAGCTGAACTTGTTCCGTTGGTGAGAAACTTCTACTTGCCTCTCCTTAAAATGCAAGTTTCTATCATCAGGATTTGAGTTTAGATATCAAGAAAGTAACTTCCTGAGAACTAGAAACAGAATTGTGTAAGCATTTGAGGATTATTTTTTTTTTTAATTCACATGTAGAATTGCATGAAGCTATATGCATATAAATAAATTGTCAGGAATCAGTTGGCTGTTTACAGTGCTTTTTTTTTCCATGAGAAAGTGGTGAGACTATTTGAGGGGAAAAAAAGTCCTAGTTTTAGTGTTAGGATGTGGGAGAGGTAGAGCTGCAAACAAGGTATATCAAGGATTTGAAGTATGCAGGGTGAGCTGTGAAGAAGACCCATGGACACAATGTGAAAAAAAAAAACAAAAACAAAAAACACAACAACCCACAAGCCCACCCAAAATGATGAGACAAAGTGATAAAGCGGGCACAGACATAAATATGGAAGAATAGGAGCCATCTGAGAATGAGGTTGTTTAGAGCCATGTCTGTGCAGACCTCTGTAAAGCTGTGGACTCTCATTTTGAAATCATAAGGGAGAGTGGCCTGTCACAAAATTTGTGTCTTCTGCAGAATAAAGAAAACCTATTCAAGAACTCAGTATTCTGGTCTGTTTTGCATTGACCATTAATACCAGGGACAAAGCAGACTGCTTTCTTCTGTATTGACTTTCCTGGTGTTTAAAGTGCTAAGCTATACCAAAGCTTGCTATCTTTGTTGGCCTGGGCAAAGCAATGCTAACACCTTTGCTAAGTAAGCAGCAGAGAAAGAAGAATGCAATTTTATCCCAGATTGGTAGGTCTGTGTTGTCTGAGTGTTTAGTGTGTTTCTAATTGTTATTTTCAAAAATTATAAATAATTTGATGTGTTCTAGGAGCAGAGAAGAATGCAGGCTGTCTGCTTCCACTTGAATACTGTGTGATGTCTTCTCTGATTTTAATTTGTAGTCATTTACAAGTGGTAGGTGTTCAAAACTGTGTAAGACATTTTTAAGTGAAATGACCCTGAAGCTACAGGTTCATTACAAAGCTAAACCTCTACCTAATATGAGGTCAGTTTTATGTCCTTTTATACTGTGGCTGGCTGGGGAAGGAATCATTTTGTAAAGAACAGTAGAATCTATTTACTGTGTATCTATGTTCTGACCTAGCTCCATTGCACTCACTAAATAATTGTTGACAAGTTCAAGCTCTGTAACTAGGTGGTTATGCCTTTGCTAAATGCCATGAGCGAATATATTTTCATGGATATGGAAAATTACCTTAGTGGAAAAATATGAGACTACTGAAGTGGCGATAGATCATCATAGGAATTCTCTTTTGGTTGTATCTCTCTTACAAACTTAATGTCTGCTAGGAATCAGAATACTTGGTGTATGGGACTGTTGCTTGGGACATGGAGGTGTATGGGTCTGTTGCTTGGGACATGGAGGTGCCTGAGCCTGTATCAGTGATGGCTGGTACCCACTGGGTGTTGCCCAGGGCAAAGACCCATGTAGCAGTCTCTTCAGAGGAGATATAATCAGTGCAGCCTGTCTCCTTTTTCCTCAATCTGCCTTGTTAAAATTTGCATTTCTGGCCTGCCAGTACTTAGCTATTTGTTCTAATAAATATTCTCTTCTGTGATGGGCCTGTTTGACTTTCTGAAGCTGTACTTGCACCTGTGTTAGACCCTTTGATTCTTTTGTCCTCTGACATATGAGATGATGCCATGTTGGTTCCCAGATGAGCAAACATGTTACTGTGTGACTGGAGGGGACGTGTTCCTGATGTGCAGCTAGTGATACTGCTGGTCAGTAGAGGCCGTTGCAGCAGAAGTGGTTTGTCATGGTGGCACATGCTTTTCCTGCAGCGCAGCACCGTGACCTTTCTTTTGCACTCTGATTCCATGTTCCAGGTGCAGAGGGCTTTCTACTCAACTTGCAGGACACTGCAAACAGGGAGAGAGCCCATAGTGCTGTGCCACATAAACAGACGATACACCATCTTTACTGCAAAAAGGTCTCTAGCCTGTTGCTGTTACACAGCATTTATGCTCTTTGCATGAGATTTGCCAGATCTGCTGTTGGTAATAGTTTGACCTCATCGAACAAGGCTCTCAAATTTGAGAGTAATTGGGAACATGTGAAATATTCAGGACTTTTTTAATTGTTACTTTTTTTTTTTTTTTCCTAGTTGTGTGTTTAGGCCTCCCACCTTTCACATCAACAATTGAGGGTGTTGGTTACTTCCTTCTGTGTTTGTGTAAGAAAAGCTTTTTATAGTCCATTTTTCCAGTTGGCGTATGTACTTCCTCCATTGCAGTCTAACACATCATTCTTCCCACTCCCAACCACTGAAGGTAATGGAAGACCTTTGGGTTTTTTTATTTATAATAAAAATGGAGCTGTGGGGTTTGGAATGGTCATTATTCCTGCTTTGCAATCTGTTCTTCGACAAGTTGTGTTTTGTTCTTGGTAAAGGAGGCACATGTAAGGAAGCAAAGAATAATCAGCTGTATTTAGTTTACAGGACGTTTGGTTTTAATTGGACATTTCCAGGTCAGTTTTTGTTTAGCTGCAAATCTACCTAGAAAAACAAAAATCTGTCAGAAACTTTTTGGAAGTGGGCTGCATTCTATTTTTTAACAAAAAAAATTCTTAATGTAATGTCTGATGTGAAGAATTTTTTAGTGTCATCCATCCCAGTTTCTGGAAGGATCACAGCTGAAGTAAGGACAGTCTAGGAGCTCCACATCCACCCATTATTTTGCCCTGTATGAATGAGTCTGGCACACTGGCAGCACTTGAACCTTGCAGATTTGGAGTTGCACTGGAGGTCTTTCCTTTAAGCAGCACCAGTTGCACCAAGAAGGAATGAAGGTGGCATGGCCACTTCTCCTTCATTGGCTGACAGAGGTATCTCTGTGCAGGACAGCATGCACTGCATCCTGCTTAAGGATAGTACAACATCTGATTTACTACCGCTTCACTCCTGCTTGCTGGATGTTTTTATCACCATTTGTCCAACACTGTTATTTAGCCACAAAATATAATTAGTAATATTTAATATTGCCGTCTTTTTTTTTCCTCTATGACAGATAGCTTATTGAGAATATCTACTGGGAATGTTTTTATTTCCTATGTTTTGGATGATATTTCTCAATAAAGGTTATGTTTCAGAACTAATTTTCCAATTAAAATTATTTTTTTAATATAATCTTGCAAGGTTTTGCAACACTAATGAACATAGCCCAGGTCCTTCAGTGGAGAGGCATGTGCAGACATGGCCACTCTGGAACTATCTCACTGCTTCAGATCTTTAATATTTTTAGTCTCTATATAAGTCTTTGTTTTTCCCCAAGTGACTAGTTTTAAGGTGACATGGTAACTCTAGCCCAGTCAAGACAGGAATTCACTCTTCTCTTTTCCCATATGCTAGCTCGACTGTAAGCTTGCAGCAAAAAAGATCTGAGGGAAACGGAGCTTAATTGCGACACTGAGCCTGAGAATACTCACACTTTAAATCTCATGTCTTGCCATGGGACATCTGAGGTCCTCACAGATCATTTTATACCTCCTTTTGTATTCTGTGATTATTCTGTGAAAATATAATTTCAAAGGAACTTACTTATTTTATTGCTCCACTGCTAAATAATTGAAAAAAAAAAGAAACCTTGGCATTTAATTACAGTGGTTTTATATCATAAATATTGTATAGTGCCTGACGATGTAATTGGCTATTTTTATAATAACACCCTATTTTTTTAAAATAAGGGGAAAATCTCTGAAATTCATACCTTTGTGCTTTTATGCCCATTAAATGTGATTATCATTGTCTAGTGACGATGTATGTTCTTCCTAACTAGGATTCTCTTTCATGCTGATACTATTCCTGTCCCCTAGTAGCACCTCAGGGCAGGAGTGGGAAGTAAATGTGTCCCATATGGCTACTTTAGACAACAGTTTTGGGTATGGGAAGGTGGGAAAGGAGAGACAGTGGGGTGGAGAGATAATGGGGTCTTCATGCCTGATGCTTCCCTCACTGTCATATGAGTAGGGCAAGCAGGGCCATGGCTTATTTTACTATCAAGCTAGTTAGGAGTAACGTGGGAGTACATTGCATTCAGGACGGGGTGAAATTATTTGTTCTCCTGTGCAAGAGGAAGGGAGCCAGGGAGGAACTGTGACTCTGAGTCACCCTTTCTTCCTGGAGCACCTCCTGGGGTGGTGCCGCTACATGCAGCCCAATACAAGACTGAGCCTGAAGGCTTGAACTAGCTGATTGCAAATACTTTACAGAAGTCTTATTTTCTGGTAATTACTTTAATATGATTCAGTGTTTTCTCTTTTGTCTGATCTTGTTGATGATCCTTCATGCCTGATCCTTCCTCTGCTATTGTGGGAGCCAGGCAAGCATTCCCATACCATCTGTATCATTTCTGCCATGTTTCACCTCTTGGTTTCAGTGGCTGCAAGTAGGTGCATTTAGAAGCATTGATGCTGTTTAATACAGCAGATCAATAATGTGTCCTTGCAGGAAAATGGCTGATCAGCAGAATTGGGGTCCGGGTACTGTTTGCCAGTTCACATTCCTAGTGATTCCTGAAATTAGAGCTCCTGTTGAAACCTGGAACTTTGCTTCAGAGGCAAGTGTTGTGTATGAACTGAGTCCAAAGCACCCAGTGTTCAACAGATATATGAAGAATGGCTAGGATTTAGGTTCCAGTGGGTCACCAACAGTATTTACTAGAGAATAATAATAACGGTGAACAGACTCATTCCATTCCCAGATCTCTAGGGTTTTAAAAATCCAGCAGAACCAGCAAAATACCTAAAGCCCAGACACTGAAATCCAGCCAAGTTTTGTAAAGATTACAATGGTAGCTTCAATTAAATATAAATTGTGCACTTTAAATGTACAATTTATTTAAAAAGAGTTATTTTGCCAAACCATAAATGTACCAATAACTAAACCAAGAAATAACAGATTAAGAAATCTAAGTTTATAAGATTTAGAAAAAACCTTTCAGATATTATTAATGCTTTTGTTTAACCATGTGATTCATATTTAATCCTAGTTAGACCTAATTCATACATGCATATCTTTATAGCAGGCTGTACACTTCTCATAAGCAATTGACTGGTCTGTGTTATCACATTTTTTCAACGAGTAGAGGGGGAGAGGTGTAGGGTACAACTCACTTGCATAATCTTTTGCATGTAGTAGAAAAAAATCTGTCTCACATTAAACCTACAAGAAATACATGGGTGCTCATAATTCATATTATCCCATAAAATTTAGAAGAGCATCCAGAGACTGCAAATGAAGGTAATTTATGTATAAAACCTCATCCATGAAGAATTTATTGCCATAGTAGGTATAATATACTTTGGCACAGACTTCTTCCCTGAAACTAGCACTTGCAGACTTGAAAAAGGAACATGCCAAAGACATGGCAGGTTAAACTATAGTCTGGTTTTATACAAAACACATTATTATGAAGACTTTTGTGTTTGAAGCCAGTTGCTAAGTTAATGTTCCATGGCTGTTGCAGATGTGTGTGAACATCTTCACTGTGTAAGTAGTCTCTTTAAAATCAATATTAGTTTAGTGGTGCTACCTTTGTGTAATTATTAATATATGTTAGTATTCTGGACCTTAGTTGGAACTGAGGAAACTGCAGAAGTACACTTATATAAAACATTCTAATATTTAGCATCTAAAGATTAATATCTGCTTTGCAGAGGTAGTTTGCTAGCAGTGTCATGAAATCCAGATCTCATTGCCTCCTGCAAGGACCACACTGGGAACATGGGATCTCATCTTCCTCTCTGCACTTGGGCAAAACTGCCAGATAAAGGCGATGGGATCCATCCATCTCATTGCTATTTTGAGACTGAGGCATTTCTGAGTGCCCACAAGGTGATGTGGCTCCTGTGTCCCATTCGATTCTTGCTGGTAGACTTGGGCATGTGATGGCAGAAGCGAGGCCAAGGCAGGGCTGTGGCTACATTGCAGTGATGTTGTGCACAGTCTTGGGGAGATTTCAGTGCTGTCTCCTCAGTGCTTGGGTGGCTCATGCAGCTAGAACAAAGATATATTTCCTTTTGTTCCTCCTGCTGGGATCTGATTTCTTTTTTCATTTGAGATTACATTGTACACATATGCTTTTATGAAAGTTAATTACATGAAATGAAAATCAAGGGAAAAAAGCAACCTGTTCCCACTCCAATGTTTCTGTGTAGTTACAAAGTAACCTTAAAATAGGGACAGATCTGGTTTACTGTAAAATGATAGTGTAAATGCACATAGCTGGGAATAGCTGCTAGCATAATGTACTAGAGGGATTTTGGTCCAAATCAGCAAAAGAAGCTACAGGGTTTATTGCTGTAAAAATGGACCAAAGTTCTTGCACTGATGTAGAGCAGATAGGACCTTTAAAATTCTTCTCTGTAAGGTACATGGTATAGGGAAGCAGTCTGCTAGGCTTGGATGGACAGAGAACATTATCAGTTCCTCTGGGATTTTAAGTAGGAATTCCAGGAAGTCTAGGTGTTTCAGGAAGTACTATTAAAATATTATGCTATTTCTTCCGGATGTAGATCCTTGGACAGTACACTTACACTTAGCTTTTTCTCTGTTGGCTTGTACTGCAGCAGAGATCCTAAACTATTGACAGTAAAGATAACTTCCTTTGCCAGGTGTATTAGCTAGAATTAAATCTGTTGCAGAAAGAAGTAACTTCTCTCTTGAAAGTGACATGTGATTTCTGAGGTTAGTGAAGATTTATCTTGTCAAGGATGTAATTTTGCTACTAAGGAAAACCTCATTGGGCTCATATCTGAAGTACTGTGTTCAGTTCTCTGCTTTTCCAGATGGATGTAGTGGAGTCAGAGATGGTGCAGAAAATGGCAACTGAAATGGTTGGGGGAAATGGAACAACTGCCATAGGAGGAGAGATTGAACAGACTGGTACTCTTTAGTTTAGAGAAAGACAGATATTTATCGCTGAGATTTATAAAATCATGAAGGTGATGAAAAAGCTGAATGTGAAACTGTTGCCCTCTGAATCCTGGAATGCGAGAACTAGAGGGCACTCAGTGAAACTAGTAGGAGATCAGGTTTAAAATAAATAAAAGAAAATACTCCTTCATTTTGTGAAACTTCAGGTAGTGAATTTTTTGCCACAGGAGATAGTGAAGGCAATGGTATCTGCAGGTTCAAAAGGGATTAGACAATTTCATAGACAGCAGGACTACAAAGGGACAGTGAAATTACATGCCCTGTAGCATCATTAATACAGCAATTGTGCATGGAGGAGCATGAAGGGGAATGGACTGCAAAAGCAGTCAGGCTTCTGTCTTCTTCCTAAATAGCATCTCTAAATAGCATGCCACCGTTGGAAACAGGATACTAGGCTAGATGGACCAGTCGTCTGTCCCTGCAGGGCACTGTTTTCTGCAGTACTAGAGCCATATGATGTTTTCCTTTGAAAAGTTGTTATAATTAGAACCGAATTCTCATAAGGATAATCAAGGAAAAATTGGTAGCAAGTGTGTTAATGCTGCATTGTTGATACCTGAAATATCGATGTATTTTAAAGTCTGATCCATTGATAGTCAAATGCCTGCCTGTTACTGTGCACTTTACTAGCATGGCATTTATTTGGAAAATGTACAACTTGGAAAATGAATTTTAAGTTTGTGTGTTTATTTTTCTTGGCAGTGAGTTTTAGTTATCTCTGAAGTGAAAAGCCATCCAGGTGCAGTGAAGCTGTATGGTGCCATGAGTACTCTAGCAGGAAGGTATGCAGGACAAGTATGCAGGAAGCTGAATCAGAGCAGTTTCTTCATGCTCCAGTACTGTGTGCTACTGAGATGTCTTTGTGCTAGTTCCAAGTAGGCCAAGTGGAGAGAATGAGACAGAAAAGGGACTTTGAACTAACCATATCCACAGGTTAGGGGCCCAGAACTTTGGACGTGGCCCCTGTTCCAGGCACTGGGCTTTAGTGACGCCACAGAGCTGCAGTGACATCCCTGCAGGTTTGGGCATCCTTCCCATGGACTCTGCTCAGTGCCTGCCCAACTCCTGACCACTCAGTCAAACCTTAAATATTTAGGCTACTGCTTCTTACATAGCACCTAGTTCTTTTATTATTTACATTTAAAAAAATTTACTTAGATACGGTTTGTTATTAACATCTGTAGCATTTAGAGGAGACCTGCAAAGAGGGGGAAAAAAAAATCACTAATTCATTTTAATATAGGACACAGCAAAGTTCTTTAAAATGTTTGGGTTTTTTTGTTTGTTTTGTTTTGTTTTTGTTTTGGGTTTTTTTTTTTGTAAAAAAAAAAAATATATTTTGCAAGCTTTATTTTTTGAAACATTAAGTTTATCAACAAAAATTCCATGTTTTAATGAGAAGCAGTGGGCTTTGTTCACATGGAGACTTTTGACTATTTCTGTAGCTCCTCTGCTCTGGGCACAAGCTTTTAGTAGAGAAACTTACACAAGCCGTAAACTGTATCATTGCGGCTCAGGTCGGCTCATTGTGTCTGAAGAAACAGGTAGTGCTCTGCTATTGATGAGAAATCCAGTGTAAACAAATCCTCACTAGAGGTCTCAGATGTACTATTGGGAAACATGTTTGGCTTTTAATCAAAAGAAGTGGAGTGTTTGGTTCTTAAGAATATCTTCTTTTCTCTTTTTTTTCAGTTAAATAAATGTTAACACAAATGAAGAGCTTAAAACTGTCTGGCTAAACCCTCAGCTAATTGAGCTTTGGTTTTGTGAGAGTTTCGATGTCATCGTCTTTTTTGTTTTCCAGTTTTCCAGGGAAGTTACTTCAGCTATAGGGCAAAAATAAACAAAAGAAACCTTTTAAATCTTCTTCACACTTAAATACATTCATGCATATTTTTAGTTACTATTTACTTCTTGCAAGTTTATCTTGGTCTGAAAAAAAGTTTCAGATGTATTATTTCCTTAACAAAGTTTTGACCTTCATCTTTTTAGACACAGTTTCGCTATTTTTCCTATCAGCATTTAGTTCAAAGGAGCACTTCTAAACACGCAGGCAAAAAACAGTTCTATTGTATAAAATAGATATGTGTGGTTTATATCATGGGAGTTTAGAGAACAATGCAAAGGTCAATTGTGTTGCTTGCTCTCCTGTCACATGATGTGGGTGTGTATATGAATGCATCCCTGGAATTCCACTGTGGGATCTGCATCTTTGAAGCTGATGCTAAAATTACTGCCGAGGCTCTTCCAAAGGCGGATACTGATAGAAGATTCAATGAAATCGAAGGTCGCCAGTCTGGTAGGCGTTGAAAGATACCTGGCTATGATACTATTTCTGATTTAATAATGCGAATGGGAGGCTAGCCCTTTGTAATAATTAGGACTAATTACTGAAGAGGTGTTGACAGATAGGCTAAGAGGAAACAAACTGCCTTTATCCAGTGGCTTAGAGTCAGATTACTAGTCTTGTGTTATCTGTTTCTCAGAAAGTAGAAGCTTCAATCATTCACTAAGTCTTCAAAGGGGAAAGGGATCCTAACAATATACAGGATTTGGGATGAGGCTATGAAATACGTCTTTGATTCAAAATGGCTAAATTAATCTCCTTTCCGTGAATTATCATACTTTTAAAGTTTGAGTTACAGATGGAGAATCTGATTGTAGTACTGAAAAATATGTGAAATCAATATTGATGATGGTCCTGTTGTTATTCATTGTCACTGTTCTTGCTCATGGGTTAGTCTAAACTCAGTTCCTTGCTGGTAATTATATTAATATGAAATATTTGATTCCCTCTTATGCCATGCTTGCTATCCACCTGAAATGGAGACAAGGGAAAATATTTAGTAATGTCATATTTGGTGTTTGTTTTATGGTGATGTTGTATCTGCTCAAAAAGCAGAAAATACATCTTCCAAGCTTAATTACAGTTATTTACTTTTTTTTCTTTTTTGGAGACAAGAGCATTCATATCTTAGGAAGAAAACAAATTACAGTATAATTGCATTTACTGAGAAATTACTCGTTGATGTAGGATTTCATTTGAAAGTATTTCTTCTCTCCATTTGGATGTAGCGTCCACCCAGTATATCTGCATGAAGTAAGTAGATATGATTGTCCGATATAGAGTTAGCAAAGACATTCAGGGGTTAATGCTTTGTCAGTAGAATGAGCACTCAGTGTGACTTACTTTAGGCAAATGATTTAAAAGTCTAGCAACCCTCCATCTTCTCGAATGACTGCTTTTAAGTGCATTTCTTCCCACTCTCCACCATACATAGGTCCTGTTTTTCTGAGGAGCATGAGATAAATATGGTTGCATTCAATAGCATTTATAAGAAGAGGTAGCTTTCAATTATTTATTTACTTTTAACAGAAGAGGCCTTTTAATTAGTGTTTAAATATTTATAACAGTTTTATTGTGCTGTAAAATCGGTTATACTTTGATCTAGATTTTCTGGTTTGAGATAATAGGGTTGGTAAAAGTTTTCCTAATGAATTTGGTCAGAACATGACATAATCTGATTATCTGATGAAAGATTGACACTTCAGTTCCTGCCAGCATAAAAGTGCGGTACAATAGGGGGCTGTTCAGTATACATTCAAAGGCTGGGAGTTCAAGTTCAGGTACTGCGGTATTGTTCAAAGTTTCAAATTAAGGCGGTGAAACAGTTTTGCATTTTTCACTCCATTTTTGGTCAGGGGTATTTTATCGTGGATGAGAGGAGTGAAGCTTGAAGTTACATGTGTAAACTATGTAACTCTATTCTGTAACTTTGGTTTTATTTCTCTCCATTTGCTAAATAGTAGATCTTGTCTCTCCTTAAAACAGAAACTAACTGGTTAGAACATAACAGACATTGGAAACAGTCAGTACTAGAAACTGGGAGTTAAACATCATCAGTCTTCAACCACTATTAAATGCAGGACCAGCTTTTTATTAATATCCCTCACATTTTAATAATTTAACTGTTTAACATATGATTACTTTTATCTCAGAGCCCTGGAAATGAGCGTATTTAACTAGTGCATCCTGTGTTCTTATGCAAAATTAGTATAGACTTCTGTGATGAAATTGGCATGAAAGAACAATTGTGGGTTTGTATCTAAAGTGTAAACTTAGCCTAAACTGTTAAAATAAACTCTTTTTTTTTTTTTTTTAATTTGATATTCAGGTAATATTTGCCTTGTAAATGTCATTCCTGTTTGCACTGGAATTATAGTGATCCTTATTAGATTTCTTGGACTAATTTGCTCTCCAGTAACTTGGTTTATCCAAATCTTGTGCCACATTAGGTGGGAATGCTAATAGACAAATGCCACATACTATTAGTAATTAAGCTTGAATTTTGGGGGATATTTCACAGCACAAAAATATTTTATAATCTGTAACTGTGGCTCATATATTTAAAAGTGCTGTACATAACACTAAGTCTTCCCTTTTTTTAAATAATGAATGGGTTCTTGGAGAAAGTAAAATGTATGTACCAAATGGTATGGTCTTTACTGAAATGCAGTTGCTTCTGACCTTGGTGGTTCACTTGAATAAGGATTTAAAGCTTTAGCTTAATGAATTGATGCAGATTAAAATACTGACTTCATTGCTTTATTTCTTAAAATATTATATGTCATGTGAATTTCACTGGCCGTGGGAAGGGACTCTGTGCGTGGAGTCAGTGAGTGGAGTTTTAACCCTAGTTCTAGGGGCCGTGCCACCTTGGGAGGTCATTTCCTGTCCCTGCCTCAGTTTCTCCATCTACAAAGAATGATCCATAATAATGCTGGTCCCAGAGACGTGCTGTAGTTTACACAGAAGCAGAAACCTTCCAAAGAGAAAATACTTTGACATACGGGTGTCATGAATGAATCCTGCAAACCCATCCTCTTTTGAGCAGTCTCACCAATATCATGTAGCAGTTTGGACAGGTATAGATCAGATCCAAAATGTGGAATTTGAAACATGAGCTGGACACAAATAGGAATTGCCCTCGGCTATTTACTATTCCTTCTATGTTTATGTCAGTTTATCCCATTTGCTATTTACAATTTCAAAGTATATTTTTTAACTGTTATGAAACAAATGTGGAGAATATAAACATGGGGGCTGGAAAACAGGTACAATATTCTGATACAAATGTATCTCCCACTATGGCAATGCTGGTAAAGTACTTTGCCTGCTCAGTTAAGTGCAGAATTATTTTTTTTTTCTTTTAACAAATATGCATTTTGTGAACATATTTAATACTTGTCTTTTTAATTCTATGAGATGCAAATTGCGTGATTAAAGTAAAGGGAAATAATTTGGAAAGCACAGTCAGAGCTCAACTTGCAGTGCATTTTAATTTAATTGCCTACCTCTGCAAGGCGTCTCAGATTGGTAAGGCATATACAATGGGGGGTTATTTCATAAGCAGAAGAAAGCATAAAGCCAGGAATACAAGCAGAAGTTTTAAAAGTATACGAAAAGTAGATTGCTTCATTGTGTCTTCATAAGAGTCACTACACAGTATCTCCTCCCACCAAATGTGCAAGAACAGTGTATTTCAGGAATATTCATATTCAAAGAAACTTGAGGACTTCTGACTGTAAATGACGGTCATTTTTACTTCAAGTATGGCCAAAGCAAAATAAAATACAACATTCTGTGTGTGATAAAATACTTATATATATTTATTTTATCAGTTTAATCCTAATATAGTATTTATAGAGTAAGAAGAGAATTTAAATACTTTTGTTTTAGTTGAATCTGAGGTAACTTGATGCAGAATTAAAACATAGTGTCTTGTAAAACTTACTGAGATACCAAAATGAACGTAATTTTAAGATAAGTATACAAATGGAATTTGGTCTCTTTCTCCCTCTTGTTGACTCTATCAGGCCAGATCCTGAGCAGAGCTCAATGTCAATGGAAACAACTCAGTTTCTAGCAGCTCTGGACATGGTCCTGTACATCAGGAATCAATTGATAAGTCATTGTGTGATCTATTTCAGAATTTCCTATAGGTTATATTTTTATTATGTAATATCATGTTACCTTTACTGTTCCTTAATACTAAATACTCTTAAGTTATATTTCACACTTTGAAGAGAAGAGTATAGAAGACAAAGTGCCATCCAATTTGTACTGTGTTTCATGTTCCTATGCCCTGTGGGAGGAAAAGAAAAGTAATAGAACAGACAAATAAATAAACGTGGTGTTGAAATTGGCATGACAGTTTCTGCTCTTGCACAACAGAACTGCAATCAATTTATTGTCTTCATTGGTCAAATGCCAGAATAACAGCATAATATTATATAAGAGTAGATTAATTAAAGTGTAATTAGAATGGAATAAATTAAATAATCATAAAAGTTTGTCATGGGAAAAATATGTGCTTAGAATTAATTAGTTTTCAAATAAAGTGATATTTTAATTGCTCAGAGTTACAGAATCCTTAATTGCAGACATATAATTCTGGCCCAAGAGCTTCAGTTGCTGTAACAACTTGATATATTTCTTCTCTGTCAATTCTTTTTAATAGTTTGTTACTAAACAACATTATTGCAGGAAATGTCTGCTAAAATGTCTGAAAGATGTTTAATTAAGCCCGTGCTATCTGAGGACATTATTAGCTCTTGGCACCAAAAGATTTGTAGCTGATGCTGCACTATGCAGCACCCCTAATTAAGGAGGATGGGCAGACAGAGCCCCGTGGCTGACAGGTTGCTATGCATGGCTGAACTAGGGGCTACTCAAAACAATCTTTTGATGGTCCTTGGCTTATTAATTTTCTGCTAGATTACAATGATATATCAAGTGTACAAACTTAAATTCATTTTGGGTCTGATGGTATGGTATAGCGAGACAGTTGTAGAAATGCTTCTTTTCACTTATATTGTGCATTTTCTTATTCTTCAAGTTTTCAAAGCGATTAGGCATTTGGTCTTTTTGGTGTTTGTTTTTTTTTTTGTGTTTTTTTTTTGTTTGGTTGGTTGGATTTTTTTTGCATTAATTTTATGGAGAGTGTGTTGCAGAGCTAAACTACTGTGGACTTTTATGCGGGCTTTCTTCGAACAAGGCTCTATGTAGTTATATCGCTGCAATTTACTAAGCAATTAATGGTTTCAGAAAGTAAAACAGATGGGTGTCTTTTCCCTCATCTGCAAAATGAGCCTGTTCATGAAACTCTAGAATTTCATCTCTTTCAGCTGTATTTCATGCTGTATTTTAGACTCCCCTATTAAAAGCTAGTGTAATGGCATGTAAAGCAGGGGTTCTCATGTTTTCAGACCCCATATTTTGGCATAAACATATCCATGATATTTGGCTGTCTCTGAAATGTTTACTTCAGTAAGATTTGCAATGCCCAAAATGTTTAACTGTGTTAAAAAAGGTCAACCAGCTGATAGCTGAAGGCGAATATGTCAGAATGAAAGACTGAAAAAAAATTATCAGTCCGACACAGTGGGAGTATTAGAATGATTAATGTTTATGTTAATTTATGGCTTTTACATATTGATTAATAGCTTTTTGTTTCAGTGACCAAAATGTGTAAGTGGCAATGAGATCCATATGCTAACTCAGTGTCTCTCAAATAATTACAGTCATTCCTAGTTTTGTTCCCATGCTGAATCTGTGTTTTCATATAGAAAATAATTACTTTAGTGACTTTTTTAAAAATTGCAGATGGAAGTATTTGAAGGTGAACCTCAAGACACAAGCCTGGGTTGCAGTATTCCTGAAGGTTACACGGTGACATATATATACATTTTTCTTGCAAACTTCATTACTTAAAATTGTAATATATTGTGGTTTAGCCTCATTCAGTTAGGGGATGCTTAGAGACAAAAAAAAAGGTGCTAACAATGTGAGGAGCCATTATCTGACTGGAAATCACTAAAAATGTGTTGCATTGCATGATGGTTATTAGTCATTTTCTTCTCTGCTCCCATAAGATTTCTAGGCATATCACCAATTGCTGATAAGTAATTTTGTTTGCTATCTGTCCATTGACTGTTACAGTTAAAATGTGGAAACTTCCATCATTCATTGCCTAAATGTCAGGAGAGAAGGTAATTTTGGGGAGCTCCTGAGAGAGGATGAACTCCTAACTTCCCTTGAAGTCAATGGGAAATGGAGGTTCTCAGTACTTCTCAAAATGAGACTTTTGAAGTGTTTTTCTCAGCAGGCAGTCATTGTTAGTAATTATAAGTGATTTGGTGACTATTTAGAATGAAAGCTCTGACAGTATTTAGTCTTCCCAGCCTATAAAAGGAAGGACTCTTGTCAGTTGTAATGCTGGCTGTGTGGCAACAGGTTTGTGATACCAGTTAATAAAGGATTGTATAGCTAGGTCATACAAATCATTGCATTCTCTTGGACATTCATGTGTCTCTAACTAGCAAGTTTTTCAAATAAGACAATTCTATCTAGAAATCTAGCTACACTATCTAGATACTGTATTTTCCAGTGCAAACACAAGCACACTAATGAATGCTCCCAGTCCACCATTGTGATTTTTTTTTTTAAATTATATTTTTAGGTTTTGAAGTCACATATGAAATACAAGTATACACCCCTGGGCTTAATGTGTACTTAGGTGGGTATTAATATGAAAAATAACCAATTTAAGAGAAATCATTTAGTTATCCTTACTCCTGAAAATTAAGAGTGCTTTATTAGTACATTTTAGTGGTCGAATCAAAAATTTCTACTAATTCTAGTTTCTGCTTGAAATCAATTTATTGATTTAAAAATCTCTACTGATCTCTAATTTCCACTTGAAATAATTTTTTTTTAAACCAGCTTTAAAGAAATCCTAGAGGTATAATACAGTTTATATCTTAATTTAGCACCAAAGATAGCAAAGGGGGCTTTAAACTGAAAGCTGTGCTGTTAGTTGACTGATGAATGAATTTTCATATATTCTGGGTCTCTGACCTTTGTGTAGCACTCGCACAACTCTTGATCTGTGCAGGCAGTTGCTATACAAGCTTCTACTGATTTTATTTTTACTAGAGCATGTTTCTGTCTTTGCACACAACAGACATATTATATGTTTTGGGAGACTGGGGTAAGGATGCGAAAAGCAGGCTCCCTGGCTTTTAATTTCAGATTTTAACCTAAATGGATGTTTCATTCTTCCTTAAGTGTTTTGTGTGTGTTAGCTTGTTACAGGGCACAAAAAGGTATTTCTTTGTACCTCAGGTGCAAAGAGATTTCTTCAGAAGACTGTCTCGCAACATCCTTTTCTATTGCTGACTTCCCCATTTCAGAGTGTTCTGTCATTTTTTTGATTTGTACATGCAAAATGAAAAGCTGGGCTTAAAAATTTGTCACAACATGTCTGAAGAATTGTTTACCAAACCATATACCTGCTTTCAGACCTTTTGTAGTCAATAATTTACTAAAATTCACTTTCGCAGTCAGGTGAGGCGAACTCTAACTCATTCAACTTGTGCAGATTTGTCTGGCATCTCTTTTAATTGTGTATGGAAATGCTCCTCATTAAATGGGTTCTTGTAGTCCTAAACTCTTATTCTCCACTTCCTAGAAGTGTCATATAACCAGGCAACATTTTGCACCAACTCAGGATATCTAAGATGTTTGCAAGTCCCACTGTGTTCTGGCATAATTCAGTGAGGTGAATCGGGTGATGTTGGGACCCTCCTTATCTATCTTTGCTACTCAAGTAACACACACCAGCCAAGTGATAGTCAGCTGCACAAGGAAGGCCACAGTACTCACAGGCAGCTGTGTGATAAGGGTATTTCTTCGGGAGAGGATAGTTCATAGTTTCACCACTATGAAACCCAGTTGTCTGCAGTGGGTTACAGGCTAGAAACATGGGAATATGTGTTTGGAAAGCTCATACTGCAATGGGTGCCTGCTGTATTTTAATGCTGGAGATTGTAAATGTAATGGATTAAACAAAACTGTTTGCATTGCACGGTTAATTTGAGGGAGTCTTTAATTTCCAGTGACTTCCTCTGCAGTTACAGCTAGCAGCCAACTTCAAAAACACACTCATGCACTAGAGCTATGCTATACAACATGGCAGGGTGTCACAAAACATTTGAGTGAGTGTAGGTAGGCACGGAAGTGCAGGCTAAAAAAGGGCTTTTGTATGAATGAAAAAGAAACAGTCTGGAAAGGGGGAAGAACAATTTATTCACATCTTTCTCAACTCATTCTTTGCTCTGATTTTTCCTTTGGGAGGGTGGCACCTGGTAGACTAGGAATTTTCAAAAAATAACAGGGATTTCATATATCTGTTTGTGAGCACACCTGGATGTGTTGAATATTTTGCAGTAGTAATTATGTCTGCACACCTGCTAGTTTCAGTCCCAAATCAGTTTGCAGACGTGCCTAGAGAGATTTATTTCTCCTATACCTGAAAAAGCTCTTTTACCACTGAGTTTTTACTGCTCTAAACAAGCCTAAAAAAAAAAAAAAAAAAAGAGGATTTTTTTCTTGTCTTTGCTTGAGCCATTGGTATCTCAGACTGAACTGTGGAGTTTGTAGGGGGAGGAGGGTATTTGGATGATATTTTAATAGCAATTTGTTTTTGCTTAAATGTGTGATAGAAATACAAGTGACAGGAGTGGGAACAGGAGAGTTGTTGAATTCTGCTGGAATTTTTCCTGTGGGAATCTGTTAATGTTTTTAATTCTCTCAGAGATTTTTCTAAGGTAATCCTTTTGACATTTACATATTTTAAATGACTCTCATTAAATAAAAGCTTAACTTTTTTATATCAAATGCTGAAGTGATGATACTGGAATACCTCTGCATAGAAATTCAAATGGTTTGAAGATTATTCTAATTGTAACCTAAGCAAAGTAAGTTTTGTGAGGGATATTAATAGTGAATTGTTCTTTAAAATAATGTAATTTTGAAGGAAAAATCAATTGTTCTTGCATTTAGTAGAAGCATTTTTTTTAGACAAGGCCTTTTTTAGTACCTAATGTGGGGTGCACATAGCTGTTTGTTAATTGAAACACTAATTTGAACAGCTGGGCTTTCCACTCCTCGCTTGCATAGCAAATATAATCTATGCAGGAGCCTAAGGGTTTGCAGTGCACCTTGTGAAAAATACTTCTAGTTGTCTGTATCATATCGGGGTGTAGGTCAGCCCCTGAAGGAGGATGCTGTTACCAGCACAGGGAAGGCTGGAAGAAATAAAAAGTGGAACATCTTTTAAAAAATAAGAGCATGATGACGAGGTGTTGCATCTCTTACTGGTGATACCCTCTTGCAAACAAACAATGCCTTGAGAAAAATACATATCCTTTAACTTCCTTTCACGGGAGGCAGGAGTCATAGTATGAGGGTATCTCAGGGACAAACATGTAGTCTAGCTCTGAGATGCTTTTAAATGAACTTTATTCTGTAGGTTGCACTCTGCTTGTTCAAGTCCTTGAGCCAGATTTTGCTCTCAGACCGGCCTAAGTACTAGGTAAATTTATTTAATTAAATTTGCTGCAGATATCCCCAGTTAACAAGAACAGATTGGTCTCCCTGAGGGCTAGATGGAGTTAACAAGAAAATAAATGTTGTGCTAATTAGAGAACTCATTTTCAGACACCTGGGGTAAAACTTTAAAAAGTCCTAGAGATTTAGGATTGAAAATTCATTTCAAAATGAATCTTAGGCTTCTAAATCACTTGGGCATTTTTGAAAAATTTACCCATGGGCTTTAAGCATTGCAGAGTCATCATATTTAGCATGTTTGTAGCTGTCTGCTTAGCAAAGCATGGTTATAACTGTTATCTATTATTATCAGTATATCACAATGTTTTGCATTATTCCTGTAAGTAAACTACAGATACTGAGCTACCTGGTGAGTTGAAGATAGGCTAAATGTCATTTTTTTGAGGATGATTATGTGTCAACAGGAACAGATGGATGCTTTCTTAGAGTTTTTAAGGCACTGGTGCACCAAATTTCTATCAATTTGCGAGCTCATGGGACTTTCTGTTGATTTAGGTAGCTAAGAACTTTTATTTAAATCTTGGTCTTGAGTGACTTGTCCAAGCTTATGTATGAAAAAGACAGCACAGTTACAGTTTTATAGTTCAGCACTTGCTGGAAGAAAAATGAGATGCTTAATACTGTCACAATGCTATTTATCTGCTGAGTTTTGATAGGAAATAATGAGGAGTCATAAGCCAAATAAAAAATGACATAGGTTTAATATTAAGCCAAATTTCCAGATTCACATATCAGATTAGCAAAAAAAGCAAGCGAAGAACCAGACTCCAAGGAGCAAAATGCCACTTCATTTGCTTACAGCTTGAAAGCATGTTTTCAGTTCTTGTGTTTTTTTCCTGTAGCCAGTCTGAGGATTTTTCTGAAATACTGTCCTTGTAAAGACATGCATTAGTAGCGTCTGTTTCATGCCAGGTAAAACCCTTCCCACAGCCACGCACACACTTGCTGTCTGTCAGCAAAAACTTCTGTGTCAGTAATTAGAAAAACGCTATTAAAAACCTGCCTTGTAATCCCAGATAGCCTCTGGGTTGACTCAGTTCTGTTTTGTCTTCCTTGCTCAGTGCAGTAACCCAGGACTGTTTCACCATGAAGAGGGACCCTGCTCCTCTGACAAGCTGCCTAGTAACTATATTATTTATGTGGTTCTACAAAGTGTCATTTTGAGGGCAACAGCATACAGATGGAGTGTCCTAAAGAGGTGACCTTTGGTGACAAAATCCTTAACCTAACAGGTTTATAATATGGGTGAAGCACGTTACAGATGGACACTTGGGAGCTGGATCTCACCATGGGGTACCTTACCTGTACTTCGTGTCATCATCTGAAAATTTACTCCAGCCTGTCATGAGTCTAGATCATCAGACAACATCATAAAACACATGAGTCAGGGCACTCAAACATTGAGGTTATCCACTGAGCTCATTATTTTCATACCTAATTAGACAGTGCTATTGAGGGAGAACTGCACATTATGCTGAAGAATCCTGTTTCATCACTAGTCCTAAAAGATAATTGTGTTTAATTAGGACCTACAGATACCATGGTGATTACTGATCTATAAACACTCAAAGTAGACCTGTGAATAAGGTGCAATAGCAAGTGCACCCATTAAACACTATTCAAAAGCTGATACTGAGGTGAGATGACAAAGGTTGAGCTGTTTTTATTTAAAATGTAACTTGTAGCTCTAGCGCTCTGTTGTGATTCTCTGCAATTCCTCTGCTGTGAACCAGAAGGCAGAAAAACACCCGCTGATCTTCCCTTTCTGAATTTAGAAAATTTTTTTGTTTAATACAGTGCAATATATGCATGAATGGGAAAGAGGGCTGAGAGTTGACATCTGTAGCAGCAAAAGCTGTCTTTTTCTGTTTGAGATCAGGTCAGAAATGAAGAAGCAGAAATACAAGCGTGGCTAGTAATATCACAGATAAAGCAGTGAACATACTTCTTGTAATGCATGTTATAATGCATGATCCAATTAATTGCATATGGTATTTATAGTCAAAGAAGCTGCTGGTTACCTTGTCCCAGCACAGGTCTGAAGGGTCATTTGCAGCAAGTCAGAATACAGAAAAGTCATCCTCGTCCTTTGGTGCTTGTGCACAACTGCCTGCAAATGTGTTACTGTGAATGGAAATACTTGGTGAAGGTGCCAGGTCAGTAAGAGTGTGCCTAATCAGGTCACACAAACTATGTCTGTGAGCTTATAATAAATTGTCCTTCACATTTCCATGTCAGACTGGACAACATGCTTCCCTATATACTCATCCTGTTCTTTGCTGACTCAGACCACATTTGAACTGATGACATAAAGCTGAATGCATTCATTTCTCTTTATTGATCCTTTGGGGAATACAAACCCCTTGGAATAGAATGTTTAATACAGTAGTCACTAAGTTAGTGTGAAATACTGCATTTCTTTTCTGAAGTAACCAAAAAGTCAAGCACTTGGAAGTAATGGGATTCTTGTGTAAAAATTATCATAACTTAATCTCATTGGAAATTCTTTGTGGTTGATATGTTCCCTGCAATACTTTTCTGTAAATGATTGTGAGTGGAAAGCACAAAAGTAGTACTTTTATGGGTCGGAAGGGGAAAGACTTGCCAAGAGGCTAAGTGGAATGATAAATTGCTTGCCCACTGAAATTATGGGTATCCAGTTTCTTGCATTTTGTAGCTCTTCCTTTCTGCAGCAGGGAGAACAGCTGAACAATTTTGTATTTACAAGTGCACAAGAGGTGCATACACATGACCAGCTCAACACTTCCCTTAAAAAGCAAAAAGCAGATTTGACAGCTGCTTGGTCAGTCGATGGTAAGAGGAAATAGTTTACACTGCAAGTGGCAAATATAAATAACATCCAATAATGACAATCTAAAGAGGAAGTAACTAGGAAAAGCAAATGTCCTGATCAGAATATATTTCAAGTTGTAATTTCACTTTAGGCTGCCTTACCCTCTGTGATATCTGCATCTTCTCCTTACTCCCTCAGTTCATTACTCGGATGGCTCTGCCCCCTCCAGATCCACAGTTTGTTCTCAGAGGCACCAGTGCTGCAGTCCACACTCTGCATTTTTCCTGTGAAGGCCAAGAACATGATGTCCCCATTCTTTTCTCTGGGTGAGTAACCCGGGATTTCTGGTTGAGTTGAGCATCATATGGACATTTCCTTTTAAAGTGTATTATTTAGATAAATTGTATCTGAAGAAAACAACAAAATGCATGTTTGATGAATGATGAGTGTGTTGTCTTCGTACATACAGTTTCATTAAAAAAAAAAAATAAAACAAACAAAAAAACCTGGAAACTATCAGACTGTCTTATCAGATCATCTGCAGTGGTCACTCTAAAAGCATCTCTTCTTTCTGTCAGGTCTGAGAATGGATTTATCCATGTCTGGAACCTGAAAACACACAGAGTGGACACAGCACTGGATGGCCATGGAAGAAAATCTGTCTACTGCGTCAAGACAATGGGTGGTAAAGACAGGCTTCTCAGGTTAGCAAAGCAGGCAAAAACCAGTGAAATTCTTCTAATTTCTGTGATGATTGAAGAAGATTTAAAAAAAAAAAATAGATTAAAAAAAAAGCAATCCCTTATTTCTGGAGTCACTGAAAGTCTCTCCAGCACATATGGAAATGTACAGAAGTACAGAAATACAGAAAAACTGTAGAAAAAGTGTAAAAAAATATATGATTAATTTCTTTATGATATATATGTGACAACATTACAACTTGGGGTCCATAGTCTCTTTATTACTGCACTGAGATCAGGTGAGGTCTTTGGGTAAATACACTTGAATTTGAAGTTGACAAATGCTACACAACTGGTTCTCAGGGAAGATCAAAATTGATATACAGTTTATAAGTAGAGGGGAGAAAGAGAAGAAGTAAGGAAGGAAGCTGAAAAATCAGAGATGGGGAATTGAAGACTGAAAATGAGCAAGAATGCTGAGTTGCACACCTTTGCTTTGTTGCAAAATATCTCTTCTCGTTTAGCAAGGGAAGATTGGGAAGATTTGTGTACTTTGGATTAGACAGGTGATCTAGAGTAGATGCCAAAGTGTCTGTATGACTAGGAGTTGTTCTGACATGTTTATCTAGAGAAGACATCTCTTATAATATACAGTGGAACTCATTAGCATTTATATTTGTTATCTGCTTAAGTACAATTATCAACACTCTCCCCCATAAAAGGATATTGGATGAGTATTGTTTGCATAATTATAGTTTTTCCATAGCTCTATTTTTGCTGTATATTTATAGCAGTGTGATTTTAGGACAGCAGTTACCTGTATTTTTTGTTTCTCTGTTCTAAAGCTAAATCACAATTTCTTGCAGTACCACATTGTTTGTATGCCCAGTGCTATAAATGTTTTGACAGTTTGTCACTCAGCTGAACAGCAGACAAGAGTTTCTCTATTGATGTTGAAGTCCCAACATTCTGTAGATTTGCATCTACCTCTCTTTTGGTTTCATATTTCCATCAGGTGGTACTGCTAATTAAAATAAGGATAAGGGATTTTTGGTCACTCCTTGTCCCAGGTGATAACATAAGGATACATCCCAGTGCTACTGTAGTTTGTGGACTGGAAGCTTCTCCACAGTGGTACTTTGTTCCAGAGCCAGTGGGATCATGTACATGTGTAGTGGTTAACGCTGTGCCCTTTGTCTGGCCTCCTTGGTCTTACTGTCTGGGATCAACACACAGACTGTTGTGTGGGATGGAGAGGTGTGCAGAGGAGCCTCTGCATGAGCTGCACTAGTACATCAGTGATGCAGCTGCTGGTTCTCTGATTTTGGATGTTTTAACCACAGCGTTTCATTGTTCAATTCCTGCTACTCACTGCACTGCCAGTCCCTCTCCTGTTGTGTCTCCACACTTACACAGTCTTAACAGTCTTCTGTGCCCTCCCTGTGGCTGTGGGAAGTTGACCACTGAATAACTGTAGCTTTTTATTGGTCTTTGATGTGACCTTTGTTGTCTTGCTATTTGTCTTTCAGCTGTCAACACGCCTAACATTTCCATTTCATTGCTAGGCTGAAAGAGTGTTAAATGTGTTACTCTCTGGACACTCTTGTTTCCTTTTAAATTGCCATCTAATCAATCGTAAAATGTAAGTTTTTATTATGAATATGTTCAATTATGAGACTCCATAAATATATACGCACATATAAATAGCATAACTGTGATCAAGCAAGGAAACATGGCTGGCTGTGACTGCAGTGTATCTGACTGACTCGGGTCCTCCCGGTAACTGTTGAACCTACTGGCCAGTTTTGCAGTCAGCACGAGGGCGCTGGTCTCGGGGATGCTGAGCTCCCACACATTTCATGAAAGACCCAGTTAATACCCCCCCAGAAGCTGTACTAAGCTCACGCCTTTACTGCATGTTGAAGACCCAACTTTGAGGTACTAACCTGCAGGAAGCCAGGCTTTCTCAGACCTGCTGCTCACGGATAACTTGCTTTATTGTAACAGTCAGGGTCGTGACCAGAGGATCTGCTTGTGGGATTTAGCAGAGGGACGAACTTCGGTGACGGATTCTGTCTTCACAGAGAATGTGGGATTCTGCAGATGCTCGCTGTTAAAGGTGGCACAGGGACGCTGGCTAATGGCCATGGCAGCCAAATCCCTGGAGGAGGTAGGAAACATCTCTTTTTCTGGTGCTTGGGTGATTGCTTTTGGTTTTGAAATGAGATAGTTCAGAAAGGGAAGCATCATTGCTCTCAAATTCTCTGCTCAAGAAAGGGCAGCATGAGGAACCTTTGGGGGTTCTAATCACTGATTTTACCTGCCAGAAAGATGACTGAATTATATAACTCATGCTCTAATAACAAGGATACCACCCCAAGATTCGTCTGACACTTAAGTATTTGCAGCTGCTGCTGGTCTTTCATGTGCAGGAGTTTTGAAAACTCTTCTGGTGCTGCTGAATGCTGTTAATGGGGAACAAGAGTCCTTCTGGGGAACTAATGGTCAGAAAGTCTGTCATCAGATGGAGGTACTCATCTTCCATCGTGTTTGGTGAGAGAAGGGGAGGTGCAGGTGATTTGTAATGCGATATGTGGTCTTTCACCCCAGGCTAATTCTTTAACTGGTACTTTGGCTGGAAATAGTTGAATTACTATTAGCGGCCAGAGGTTTGCTCAGTGTGAGATAATTGTAGGGTCCGTTTCAGTTCCCACTGGATAAGTCCACATCTAATACCCATTATCACAGCAATCACTGACTGACAGCTGTGTTGGCAATTTCCACTTCTGCTTTGTAGAAATCATATTTTTGTTTTCTTTGAAGGATTGTTTGAGGACATCACACAAAAATCAATTATTTCAAATACCTGACATCAAAATACCAAAAATATGAAAAAAAGGAAAAAGTGGCTTAAATATGAAAAGAAATATTGTAGCTAATTGCAAATTGCTCATGAACATAAAAGGTCATATGCTTTTCTGGCCTATAGGATGTGTATCTTGAAACTGAAAATTGCATTTTTATATACGAAGTAATAAGTGGGAATGGTGCCTGTATTGCAAGAAAATGTGAACTTTTTATTATTATGAAGTTAAGCACATATTTAAGTACTTTGTTGGCTCATAGCCAGAATGTTCAGCCTTTTACAGAACTGAGTAAGCCTGTAGACACAACCACTGTACCAGTAAATACAACCATTCTACGTCCCATACATTGTTCTGATCAAAGAAGGAACTCCCTCCATTTTAGAGCAGTGCTCAATAGTATTTAAGTTAAACAAAATTGTCAAGTACGTTCTTGTGTCAGCTGGAGATGAGTTTTTGTGTCAGTGTGTACACGCACACATTCTGGTAGTGAAGAATTAAATAATCACCTGATCCAGAGAGGAAACATTTACCCCAATGTCTCTTAAAGCTCATCTTTGTTTTATTTTCATTTGTTTGCTTGGACCTTGCAAACTGGTAATGATTTGCTGTCTCCTGAGGTAAAAGAGTTCCACTCTGTGTATGAACCTTTACATTAGGACTGTGTCAGGTTTCAATAAATTCACATAAGCTCCCATAATATATAGTGCTTCCAAATAGGCAGCACTGTGTGAGACACAGTACATTTGCAGCTTATGATTAAAATTAAGACTTAATAAGTGTTTATGCTTGGCTGGTGCCCAAAAAAAGAGTAATTTTGTCTTAAAGCAGGTTCAGTCCATAAATAATGAGATCTGAACAGGCATTTATTTGTTCATGATTGCATTTAAATCACCAATTATGAGTTACATGCACTTTTCTTGCCAATTTGCCAGAAACATGTTAAAAGCTTTATTAATGTGAAAAAGAAAAAGGGTGTGTTTCCTTGTGGCCAGTTTTAGCCACCCAGGAACACTATTAACCTCAGGCAAAGGCAAATCTTTCTCCTATTAAGCAAAACCAATATAAACACAGAACTTCAAGTTTTAGGTTACAGTTGTCAAAATACATGAAATAGTATTTATTTCTAAGGCTCAGTTGCCTCTAATGCAGACGGTCTCTGGAACTGTCAGTCTAGTGCAGGCAGCTCATGCCTGCCCGCTTTCTGCGAAAAGCTTTTCTCATCTTTGTGGGGTTTTTTGTCCTTCACAAGCCCAACTGTAGCCCTTGTACCAGTTAGTCCATTTTTAATCAAGGTAAAGCAAAGGAGGCTTGGTTGTTTTGTTTGCTTTGTTTCTTTTAACCTGCAGAAGTGCATTTATCACAGCACACTTAGGCTTACTTATTACGTAAAAGTTGCAGTTTCAGTCTTGTCTAGGAGGCAATGTCCTCTGGAGAGCCAGTGATGAAAGATTCGAGATGAGAGCAGGTCATCTTCGTATTTACAGCCCATTTCCTGCAATACCCAACTCAGTCATTATGTTGATAGCAAGAAAGTTGCCAAGAGAAAAGCATCTTTTGTTAAGAGTGTAGCTCCAAAGAACAAGAATTCCCAAATGATCAAACTTTGGCCTGTTCATAGCTTTGGTCTACATACTGGATGGCTCTCTGCTGTAGTCTCCATTCCTCAAATCTGGAGAATAGTTTCCTGCTTCGTTGCTAAGTGGCTTTAGAAAGCATTCTGCATATTGTGTTTAGTACATTGTCAACCTGCAGTCCTAGAGTGCAGCTGGCTTTTGGCAGGCTAGCTGACAACCTCTAGAAATAGGAAGATGTCCTGGCAAGCTTTGAACTAAAGGTATGGGATTGGAAAGCCATCGCAGCTGCCGTGGTCTTGACTGATGGTTCCCAGAGGAGCCATATTTGTGTAATACCTCATCTCGGATACTTAAGGAAATTCGCATGCCTGGGGCTGTCCAGCAGCACTGCTGGGCTTTTCCACTTTCTGAAATAGTCTAGAATGGCGGGTGATGCTGGATTTATCAAATGTTTGAAGTCCCTTCATTTTATGAAATAATGCAACCATTGTTTATTTAATTAAAATAAAAGATCACTTTAGTGATTAAGTATGCATTTGGGAAACAGTGATGTTCCTGGCAGCAAGTTTTTGATACCTAAGAACTACTCTTTCTCCATAGTTCCAGGCTTGAGAATCAGCCCAGAGTGAGGCACTTCCGTGTCAATCAAGAGACTCAAAACCTTCCAGTGCCAAATTGCAAAGGCAGACTCCCCTGATCTTGTCTGCCATCATCCTGAGGTGGAAATGAGCTACTTCCTTGGCAGAGGAAAGACTTGCCCAATGCTTAAAAAAAAAAAAAAAAAAAAAAAAAAAAAATCAGATCCATAATTCATTACCATCAGTACAAGCAACAGTGGAAGCTGCTCTGTAGACAGAGAGCAGGTGTTTAACACAATATTGTCTGACCCTGCCTCAAACAGGGTCACACAATACCTGTATGTGTTAAAAATACCAATATGCCATCATTGCACCAGCCTGAGTTAGCAGATAATTCTGGGTTTACATTTTGTTAGTGCAGTCAGCCAGTACATAAAAAACCCACCTTAGATATATATATTGCCTATATTTCCATGCAAGCTCTGTGTCACCATGACAGAACAAAGGAGACTATGCAAGTGTCCACAAGTGAATATAACCAAAAAACTAGCAACATAAATGGAAAAAAGGAAAAGGGAGAGGTAGCAGGGAAGTGTTTTCAGATTAAGTAGTCGGCAATATTATCTGGTGTATGCACAATATCATCTACTGTATGGAAAGAAGACTGTAATACAGATTAAATAGAAGAGTGGAAGAAGAGTATGTGATCATTCTAGCAGTTTTTTCTGCTCTTTCCTAAAACAATGCATTTATTTAGATAGCTGTAGATTCCCCTACAGCTCCAACTTAACATACATTCCTCAGTTTCCTCCAGACAGTTTTTACTGGAAGAGCTTATACTAGCTTTAATCACCTTAAAAAAGTTGTGTTTTTAAGAGCAGCATTTTGACCTGGAGCCTCACCAAGTACTCTTGTTTTCCTGATGTCAGGTTCAGGTTTTGGAGCTGCCATCCAAGACATCAGTCTGTACCTTGAAGCCAGAGGTGGGTGCCAAGCTGGGCATGCCCATGTGTCTGAAGTTATGGCAGGTAAGGCAAGAGTGCCTGCTAATTGTGAAATGTTTTCCCTCTGATTCATTTTATATGAAGCACATGAATCTTTCTTCACTTGGATTTTGATTTATTATCAAACCAATCAAGTAATTATACTATTAAAGGGGGGAAAGATTTGTGAACATCCTTAATGTAACTTTCAAGCTTTCCAAGCTTTAATGGAAGATTTGCAAATACTCAGGGAAAGCTTTGTATCCTTAGGATAGATACGTTTTTTACATCAATCAAGAGGAAAATGAGTGACTTACCAAAGCCAGTTGTTTGATATGGTTTCTCACTGCATTATGAATGATGAGAAATGATTCGGTTTCTTAAAATCACCGATTTTAATGGCAGGTTACATTCACTTCAGTGCCCTCAGGACAAGGAAGCACTCTATGAACATTTCTATTCCAGACATACAATAGGAACAAAATATTTATGGTGGTATTGACTTTGGACAAAAAGGTAAATAAAAGCAGTTAATGAAAAAAGCCCACCTTTGTAGGATATTCAGCAAATAACGGTTATGGAGTGCCATCAGTGGAAAAGTAATACAAAAAGGTGGCCATGGAAGGAGGAAAGGGTTTAGGTGATTGGCTCTAAATCTCCAGAGAATTCGTGGCAAAGCTGATTTCCAGTTTAACACCCTGACCACATGACGGTTACGGGTCTGCAGTACCATCCAAGCTGATTTCAAGTATGTTATTCCTGGAGGTTCATCTGAACATTTGTACTGGTTTCAGTTGAAAAAATTATCTATCAGTTGTGAATTTGAGGCCTTCGTGTCTTCACTCAAAGTCCTGAACTGACTGAAGTTTAGAGAATTTCAGTTGCTGACTTCAGACAAAAGTAGAAGAGGCTGATGCTGTTCAAGTCCCATGCTGTAATTAAAAAACAGAAAAAAAAAAAATTAAAAGGAAAATTAGACTGATCAGGCTTTTATTAAACAGAAAGTTTCTCCTAAAAATGCAATCAGTGTTCAGTACTCAATGAAATGAATGGGGCTTTCTGTCTCCTGGACATTTTTTAATAAGATGAAGATAACTGAGGAAATGTTCAGTGTTGAAAATTTTGTTGCCTGTATAAAAAGTCCTCTGTCTTGCCATATTTTCTACATGCATTAATATTGCTATTCCTCTAGGAAGCAGAGCAGGTGCAGAGTCTTAATTTTATGTAGGTTTTAATTTTGTTGCCAGTGGGGATAAAGCAGAGGACTGGGAACTGGGAGAGGTAAATTATTCCATGCAAATTCTGACTTTGGGAAGTCACCACAACTTCCTAGACTGCAACAGGCAAAGATAGATAATCCCTTAAGGTCTCACAGCTGTATTTGCTCTTCTACAAATGTATGCAACTTGGTTTAAAAGCATGGGGGAGGAGGATACTCTTAAGGGCAAATAATTATATGTGGTGTACCAGAGTGATGCTCTGCATTCTGTTTTGTGGTTTCACTGGAAGTGGCTCACTGAGTAACCTGGTAACCATAAAAGCAGAACAGGAGCTAACCCAGCTGCACCCCTTCCTGAACAGAGGCTGTCCAGGATTTCTTTGTACATTACTGCATTGGGCAATATAGACATACCCAGGAGATGAGCACTCACCAACCCAGCGCTTTTGGGAAATGTGTTGCCTAAGAGACTATTTGATGTTGCTTATGGCACAGTAAATTAACAAGTTGAAACAGAAGCTGACATGGAGAGAGCGACATAATGGTCTGAAGGAAGTCTGCTTAGGGTTGTTGTCCAACAAGAGTTTAGGGGCTGCAGCCATGTATCGTCCTATTTTTCTGCATGCCAATAAAAGGTCCACCTACCAGAGAAACAACGCGCCTTACCAGCAGCAGCATGAATTAGAAACTTTACTGTAGTGTAGAAGGAAAGTAAGGCTTAGGTTAGGCTTCTAGATTAAGCTTCACTGGCTTCTCCTAAGCAGTTAAAAAGCTTTCAGCTGTTTTATTTTGTTGTTTTGAAGTTTTTTTCCCCCCCCTCATTTTACTAGGTCTGTCCGTAAATGTATTAGTTCATTCAGTGGGTTTTTTCATTGTGAAGGTTCAGATTCTTAAATACATTGTCCCTTCAGATTCACACCTTCCTGCTATTAGTAATTGGGTGGAGTAGGATTTGCAGGAGTAAGGATAGTCTTCCCTTAAATTTTTTGTACTCCTTGGGGAAGGCATCACGTTGCGTAATGGTGCAAACAAAATAATTCAACAGGAATAATACATGTAGAAACTGGAAACACAGAGTTATTACTTTATATAAACTATAGCAATTATTCCTGTTGAGTTGACAGTGGATCACCTTTTCTTCCTTCCTTGACGGTTATCCAAATGCAACAAAATGTTCTGCCTAGGAAGAACAATGATTTATAATTTCATTTTTTCCATTGAAACAGAACATGAATGGTGAAGACTTTTCACCAGAATTGTCTGTTATTAGGAACTGAAATAAATAGGCCGTTGTGAACCCCTGCTTGGTGAGTCCAGGCATCAGACTGAGAGCTCCCCTGATCTTTCAATAGCTTTTATTGTTTAAGTTCAAGTATATGTACTGATTGAAATATTACACTTAATATGGTTAGGGAAAGTCAGGAAGAAGTAGTGTGGGAGACCTTAATTTCATAGAAAACAATACTTTGTTTTTTAAATAGACCAATCTCAGATCTCACTTGCAAATTACTGGTTTTCAAACCTAAGATACCCACAGCACACCACAAAAAAAAAAAAAAAAAAAAAAAAAAAAAAAAAAAAAGCTTTTGCTTGGTATTTCCCATAATGGTGGGCACTCACCTGTCTCTCTTACCTTAATGTGGATTATGAGCACTGATGAAAATCTGGTCATCCTGTTTTGAGTAAGGCAGAGGAGCTGACCCCGCCCACCCAAAACTTGTTTCATTGCCTAAGGAAAGCTATCCCTTACCTTCCATGGAGCCTCAGGGCTCTGGAGGGGTCATGTGCTCAAAGAAGAGCAGTACAAATAATTGTGGGGGTGTTTTATGCCCAGACTGGGGGCTTTTTTAAAACTTAACTGAAGTACCTATGAAATACTTTGTTTTGCTTTGAAGGTTTTACCCTTTATTAAATATAAATAAAATCTGGAATGTTCATTTAATTCAGATTTTTTTTTAACTTTTCCCTGGTATTAAAAAACAGGTACTCTTCACCCAAAACACCTGATGAATTAACATTAGTTCACATATATTGACATATAAAACATCAGAGCAACGTATATTGTTTTAGCAAATCAAAAATTTGAGGGAAAATTGTGCACAGTTCTGAGCATTATGAGAGATGTTCTTTGTGGGCCCTTCTAGCCAGAGCATACTCTCTGCCTTTTCAAAAGAAAAGGGATCTTAAAGCAAGGAATGAGACTCCTGTGGGATCCCAGGTGTGGACAGACCTGTTCAGAAAGCTGGTGTAAGTGATTTCCCCTTGGTTTCCTTCTTTTAAGCGGCTATTTTCTTCCCTGCTCAGTGAGATCCATTCCTCATTTAAACACTTCTTTAGGCTGAGTAAATCTGAGAAAGAACATGAGGCTTTTACACAGCAGTCTTATTACCTAGACCACCCATCTCTTGTTAGTTTAACTCCCGCTGGAGCAAATAATAACCAGTGGGAGAATAGTCTGGACCATTAATAGAGGCGGTGAGCCTTTGGCCACTGCAGGCTTGTATCATGACATTGACAGCCAGCAAGTTTGAAGAACTTCATTCAATAATGTGATACCGGTAAAAAATAATTCTTTATAGATGTCCTTTACCTTTATTTTGTATTGAGTATCAAGTAAACAAATCCTGTAGGATCAGACGGTGTTTGGAAAGAGCTGAATAACCTACTGGATGTGTTTCTTAGTTGTGCCTGCATGAGATGGTCATAATCCTAATGTCTATTTTGGTGTTTCTTCTCCTGTTAAAGAAATAACTGCTATTAACAGTTGCCTGGTTTTTAGTTGCTTTTCATTAGGGATTTGCATCTTCACTCACATAACCAGTTACTGCTTATGGAGTCATTAGTCTTTTGGCTGGAGCAATGATGAATATTTTCCTTAAGTGTGACATGTAATCCAGTAATGTTCCCTTCTTTGAGTTATTTCAGAGGCTTAAATAAATTAGGTGTCTGCCCAGGGTGCCATGCCCTTTGGCCCATGACATCATTAATCAAAATAGCCTTCAATTGGTTACAGTGGGACTCGAGCGCCTGTTAACCCCTTGGTGACTCACCCAGAGATTCCTGACCAGAGGCTCAGTGTTTACCTTTAAGCACTGTGGTGCACTTGGGTAAACGATCCCTATGTGTAACCCTACACTTGGCAATGTGAAACTGGAATCTTTAAGCATGGCACTTCTTTCAATGTCCATATGGGTTTGTATAGCTTGATAGTAACTCATTGCTCTAAGAAATTTTTTTTAAGGAGCGCTAACAAAGTTCAGGCCGTGAAGTAAAGCTTCTGAAAGGGTCAGGCAGCCTTTTTTCGGGTGTTGTAGAAGCCAATAGTTTGTATTTTCAGAGAGAAATTTTCTATATGTGTGTATATATATGTGTATGTTAGGTATATATTACATGTACTAAAGAGAATTTTATATGTAGATATAAAAACCGTAAATGCATGTCAGCAGTTACCTAGTAACGCTTTTTGTGAGTGGATGGACTATCAAGATTTGACATTCAGACTTCCAAACTTTTCACTTCTATACCAGTCAGCATTTTAATTTATTTTCTTGGTGCTTGGACTGCAACCTACCTGGGGATGATAATTTTCCTAACAGACTCTGTACTTCTCAAACAATTTTACTTTTCCCTTGATCAGCTCAGCTGTGGTTCACAACCTTCGCTTCTGGCTGGCTATGAAGATGGATCAGTGGTCCTTTGGAATTTGTCAATGGGAAAAGCGTTGAGCCAACTTCTTTGCCACCAGGAGCCAGTGATGAGCCTTGACTTTGACTCGGAGAAGGCCAAGGGGATCTCGGCCTCGTCTGAAAAGGTGCTTAGCATCTGGAGCCTCAATGAGCAACAGAACCTCCAGGTCAGGATCATTGGCCCTCTAATGTCATTTATCCCACTTTGCACTAACAGTTTGATAGACTAAAAAAATATTTAGTCATGAAGAGGAGTTGTTGCAGATCTCTAGCTAATTAATCACAGACTGGTTAGAATGTCTGTGCTATGTGACTAGACTTAGCAAAAGATGGTGAGGATTTAAAAAAAAAAAAAGAAAAAGAAAACCTCTCTCACATGTTTCTGGTTTTACCAAAGTTGCAACAGGCACACAAGCCCAGCATTACTCAAGCCATTGCCTCTGTATCTTCATTTATCACGTCAGTAGTATCCAGCTCTCAGAATGTCCTAAACATTATAAATGAGTTATAAAAATGAGAAACAAAGGATTGCTTTTCCAAAGGTTCTGCTTGAATGGATAGAGCTTTCTTTCCACTGTGGGAAAGACAGAAATATTCCATTAAATACTTCATGAATAAAAGGAGTAAGAGTAGCCCAGCTAGCAGCCCTGCTAGGACATGAGGTTTAAGCAACCAGCTTCCTTTGGCACCTTTAGAGCCCTAGCCGGAGACAGGGAAAATAAGTTAATTGGATATATCAGTTTGTGTCTGAGCTATGCATACCTGGAATGGCTGGTTTAGGAGGTCTCATAATCACCAGTTCAGGCTATGTGAATGGCAATAAATATTGCAAAACCTAAACAACTTTAGCAAGTGTTCCAACAGTGCCAAGGGGTTAAGTAGGTTTTAACTAGGTGTGGAAATAAAGTACATAAATAAGGCTCATGAAAAAATTAAAATGGCCCATGCATAGCCTCTCCACTTCTGAGTGCTTTAACTTTTTTAAAAGTGGTAGTTGTCCCCTGAACACACAATGAACGAGGACCTGAACCAGCCCTTGTGTGCCCCCATATCAACCTTGAGAAGCGAGCTGGTGGATACACCAATCCATATAAGAACAATAATTTCTCTTCTAGCTTGCAGCTTTTATGGAGATTTTTAGGTAGTGTGGCAAGTTAATGCTGTTTTCTGACAGGAAGAAAAGCAAGTGCTTGGACATCCAATGGTGAATTGTCACCTGGGGGACACTGCAAATGTGTATAAGATGTTAGGCATCACCACAGAACTAGCACTTATGGCATGTTAGAGCACTAAGACTCCAGTGCATGTAGTGAAAATGCATCCAACTGAGATGAAGTTTGGAGGACATGGTGCTCACTGAGAATGTCTGAACTTTAATAAGCAATAAGACACGAAGTAAAAGAGGCACTCTAGGCTCTGAATAAGTAGCAAAGGCATTCTAAGCAAATGTGATAAAGAAGAGTGTTAATAAGTCTGGTACACAGTTGTCACAGTTTGGGGTTTTTTTGTCATGTTTGCCCTTTCTCTGCCCTGGCCTTTCTGTCACTGTTGGAACACATCTGCACCTGGTGTCCTTAGCTTGGAGAAGCAGAAGGAAGGTGAGCAGGTAAGTCCCAGTAAGAAACTTGGTATTAAGACTAGTTTTCTAAAGCCAAGGTGTCAGAAATCTTACATCATGACAGGCTTCTTAAAGCTTCAAATATTCTGGTATTGGAGAGGAAGCTGTTCCTTCATATTAATTATAGCATGGCTTTTTCCTAAATTCAAAGAAAATATTGTTCTCCGCAGCCCATTTCAGTTATGAGTTAGCTGTAACGCAGGGCTACAGGTATGACTCATGGGAAAAATAAACAGCTGATCACCCAAAATACTCCAGGTATTGTTTTCCACCGGGTATTCACATTCCCAGGAGATGTAGGATTAGTTCCATCTTCAGCACATCACACTGCAAGATAGTAGCTTTTCACGGAAGAAATTAAATGCCAAGTATTATAAGTAATGTTTCTGTGCTTCATTCATAGTGTGAATGCCCTAAAAAAATGCATCTTTCATATGAGCACTAGAGATTGTCAAGGACCTAGATTAAGGTTTTTTTCCCACTATTGCATTAATAATATAAACCAGATGGGGATTTTTTTTTCCTGACATTCCAGGTATCTGAGGTAATGGTAGACGTTGGAAAGCCACTCAGTGGCACATTATTTTTATTCTAAAAGGTTTTAATAAGTAAACGTGGTGCATAGCTATCTGCTGTTGGAGAAATAATGACTCAATGATGGTACTTCAGCTCTGTTTTAAGTGGCAGTGATCCAGTGTGTCAATGAATAGATGATGAAGGTAACTTCATAGTTTATTGCTATGAGGAAAGTTTGGTGTATTGTCTTCTACAAGAAAGTTGCTGAAATCATCACTGTCAGCAAATGACTGGATTGGTTCTGAGCCTTCTGATTTGGACAAGATAGTGTAATTATGTGATGATGTTTGTGGTAGAATGTAGAAGGTAAACAGCTTCTGCAGGTGAATAAACAAAGCAGAACTAAGAAATCTGATAATCATGGAAGATCCTTTATATATGACAAAAAACCCTAAAACTATAAGCTGTAATGTAAGTAAGAGCACAAGTTTTGCTGGTTAGGTTGCTGTGGATTTTCCCTCAAATGCTGAAGCTAAGGCTGCTGCTGTCTTGGTTATTTTTCTAATAAGAAGAGGGCTTAAAGAGATGATTTGGATGTGGGAGAGTAAGATTTAAAAAAAAAAAAAAATCATAGATAGCATGTGTTAGGGAAGGAGAGGTAGTATTTGTCGACCTCAGCATGTCAAAACTTCTTAATGCATCTACTAGTAGATGCAACTGTCCCTGGCTATGACTGGCTGAAAGCAACTCACCTGTTTTTACCTCTTTGTTTTCTTAATTACAAGCTGGTTTTCTGGTTAGGAAATTATGTTGGTATGCATTTGACTATAGTAGTTGCCCAAAAGTGACTAGATGGTACAAATCCTGGCAGCAGGATTTCACCTGGCTGCATATACCTTGTTTTGTTTTTCTCTCTCACCTCTTGTATTTGCAGATCATGCACAAATGCCCACTGTTCACTCATGTTCCATAGCCAAAAGGCATCACCATTACAGGCTTCATTTTCAAGTTGTAGCTTGCTGATGACATGCAATTTCTCCCAGTCGGCCTGATTTTGCTGTATGGATCTTGCCCACATAATTGACAGTAATGATGGGAAGCACCACACCCAGGATTGGTTATAGCCATTAGCTAATAATCTCAGTTACAGAGTTAGGCCCATCTTACATTTGCCAGGCTGATGATGTAAGTAATAAATCCTTCCCTTGCCAGTATGCATATGCCAACAAAAATCCCACTGAAGCCATGCTAAGTTAGTGTAACTGGGGAGTTTGGAAGAACATCTATACTGGCAAAAAGCACAGGTTTTACAATAGCAGCCCCACAAAAAGGCCCACATAGAGCCTCCTACTGTCCATCAGGCTTGAGCAAAATTTGCTGTCCTCTGTTCTAAGTAGACACAGTTGTCAGGCCCTGATTAAAAGAGAAATATACGAAACATGCAAGAAGCACATCAAGTTTTATCTAGCCTTTTTTCTCGTTGAACATCTCTTGCTGTTTGAGTAAGCAGCTGGGCAGTTGTTATATAGTTGAAAAATAATTGCTTATGGCTTTGTGCCTGTAAGATTCTAAGATGTGTTCAACTGCATCTGAAACCAACTTTGACTAGCATTTTTGGAGCTTTAATTTTCTACATCCAGTATTATAGTTAAAATTATCTGCAATGAACAAATTCATTATAATTGTGTACTAACTGTGCATCATGGAATGTCCTTTGAGGAGAAAAGCTATTCGGATGTAATATACTTGTCAATCCCTTCCTACACCAGAAAAACAGCAAACAACATACAGTGTATTAAAAAAATGCACTGAATTACAGTTTTTATGAAATTTTCATAAGCTGTGGTACAAGATAGCTACAGATTCAGCCTTAGGTAGATGGTGACATTAATGCATCATTTCCAGTTGTGCTTATAAACAGCAGTTTAAGGTCAGCATGCACTCAAAAGGTGTTTTCCACATTGTGACAAAAACTAGGCTATTTCAACAGACACCCATGCGCGCGCACGCACACAGACACGCACACTGGTGCATATACTGGATGTGTTTCAGAGGCAGACTGCTGATTAATACAAGTTACCTGAGGTGAGAACAGCAACAATGTATTAATTTGAGCTTTTCCTCTGTGCTTCAGGGGAAACTCATCTCAGTGAAGTGAAAACTTTTCTTTCCAAGGTCTAAGTTCGGTGCAGACCCAGTGCCTCCTAAAGGAAGCTAAACGCCTTCCAATTTAATAGTGCCCCTAAGAAACTTGTGCCCAAGTAGTCTCCAAACAGTAACAAAAGGCTTCCAAGATTGAAATCAATAACTTGGTCATAATCCCCTTCTTGGAATTTGGTGTAAATAAAAGTCTCTTGAGATGGAATACTAGAAATACAGATTTCCTGACACTGTAACCTAATTCCTGGAAGCATTCCTTTCTCAAGACTGTGGTAAATGCTACCACAGCTTATTGGGGTTTTTGTGAGGGGCCACAGCAGTAGAAATAAGTAGCAGGTAGTTTAAACATCAGCTCAGAATCTCAGCATGGGAATATTGCAGAAGCAGGGAAAATATATGGCCATAGCTCTGAACATTGCAGCTCATGCAAGAATAGCTGGAAGAAAAGAGTAAAGCTGTATTCTCAAAACCTTGACTGAGAGCTTCACTTGTGACAGAACAGAAATAGCTTTAAATGCAATATAAACTAAAAACATACAAAGGCTGCTTTTACGTTTAGAGAATGGTGCTGGAGATAGATAGGCTCAAGTTAGGGTCTTTTCCATCTCCGTCTATAAGTGTTCTCACTAAGGCATCATCCACCTCCATACTACCTGTGTGATACCAGTATATATGGGTGGGTACTATACCTTCTAAAATCCCCAAAGGTTCCTTTTTCTTCTGTTTTAAGCCATTAAACTCATCTACAACTTTCTTACACAGGTTTACAAAACACACACACTTGTCAATGCTGGCATATCTGATATCACCATCCGTCCAGACAAGAAGATTTTAGCAACAGCAGGGTGGGATCATCGCATCAGGATCTTTGGCTGGAAAAAACTGAAGCCCTTAGCAGTGCTGGACTACCACACAGCAACCGTCCATTGTGTGTCCTTCTCAGATCACAAAAATTCCAGTGAGAGACTGCTGGCAGCTGGCTCAAAAGATCACCGCATCAGTATCTGGTCAATATATACTCAGACATGACATGTTCTGCACTGTCATGGACTAGGAAAACGGGATTGGCGAAGCAATTCTTTACACTGTAATTCAAACCTGGATCTGGGGAAGTAGGAGAATGTATTTCCAAGCTGAAGTGAGAGTCCAAGATTAATTCTTATGCTGCTTGTTCAAGCTGCGAGTTTTGTTTTTCTGAGAGGGAAGTGGATTTTTAAAATTCATAACAAGCAGAGCAAGGGCAGTCACAAACGAAGACACAGAACAAGTCATTCTGGGTTCTGCTACAGGTTTTGCAATAGCTTTTCTTTGGCAGGTTGCTTAAATAACTTGTGCCACTATCTTTTTTTGTGAAAAGGACTGGAATCGCTCAGATTGCAGTGGGGGCAGAATATGTCTGGTTTTAAGTCATTTATGTATGCAGTAATCTGAATCAGTGTAAAATACCACTCTTTCTTGAAAAGTAATACCCATTAAACCACCTCCAGTGGTTTCTCATTGTCAGTTACTTTTTCTTCCCTGTAACTGAAAGGCTATCGGAACAACCTTGATTTGTTCACAGTTCTGTCAGTGTCTAACTTAAACCAACAGCCAGGAATGTGACTAGGGACGGCCTTTGGCATTTATGAATTTCATTATGTCTCCTGTCACCTCAAGCCTTACAATTAATCACAAGAAAGAAAGGGAAAAAAAGTCTTCCCTGCACTGCACTGCAAAGCTATGTAAAGCCTTTTACAGAGCCAGTGCTAAATCCTTTCCATAGACTGACGAGCTGAAGGATTTAAACTCACCAATCCAATTAGCGCTTTTCTCCTTGGAGAGTTAGGGGTAGGTTTCAGTGTGGCACGTCTGGGATTCAGCTACACAAGTCCCATTAACATTTAGGGGAATTGCATGGATAAATCCTTATCCGCACAATGCGAATGGCTCCATTAACTTGTGTCTACAGTTATGGAAGCTGAAATTCATTCATGAAGGTTTTTGTGTTTGAATCATGAAGTAGCGTTTGCATTCTTTTAAAGCATATTAGACATTCAACAGTCTGTTCATAGACACCTTACTGTTGTATTCAGTCACAAAATTGCAGTTACAACTGTCCCACTGAAACAATTAGCAAGGGCCAGTTTGTTCAAAGGGAGGTGGCCTGAAAACTAGAACTCAGCTCTACAAACTGGTCTGTGACCAGGCTGTGCACTGTTGATACTTTATTTGAAATATTTGTTTCTACCTCTGTACAGAGCTGGACATCAAAGCAAAAGTCACCAGAAGTGTAGTAAACAGCAACATCAAAAAACTAGAAATTATTTCAGGGAAAGCACAGGAGCAAATTAAGGTTTGGGTCTGCTATCCAGCTGTGCTTTACAGGCAGAAAATACTGTTGGACTAAAAGTCTTAAGCACCAAGCTTGATGGTCGTTTTGTTATAACACACAAACAGGATACTGTTGCCAGACTTTTATAAAAAACTTGGCCTTACACATTTTGGAGTGTGATGACACTTTAAATAATGAATTTCTTTGATTATTTCTTTACTATTTGGTAGCTGCATGGAGGATCACATAGCAACTGAAAGCTAAAGCCTAATTTTGAGTGATGCTGAGTCAATGGGAGGTGCTGGTGTTCATTACGTCTCGAGTTGCGCAGACGGTAAAAGTGCTCCATCTCCACCCATCATCCACCTCCCACACTGAGGAGGAGCTACCAACACCATACAAGAGGCTCCAGCCAGCAGCCTGATGAAATGAGGCAGGGTCCCTCTCCACAGACCTGCTGCTGGAAGAAACCTTTTCTTTTTTTCTTTTTCTCCTTTCTTAAAGTAGGTCAGAATTGACATAGATAAACAAACAAACAAATAAATAAATACAGGAAACATTGCCGTGTGTGGTCCAGGGACCTGTGATAGGGAATTTGCAAAGAGATTTCCTTTTGCCTGCCCTGTCTCACACTACACCACACATGAAGCCTGTCAGGCAGCCTTGAGATTGGTGTCTTCTGTTTGAGTGGTGCTCTTGAAACAGAACTTAGTGAAATCCTGCTGTACGGGAACAATTTCACAATCATGTCATTTTTAAAAGGACATAATGCTGTGGATGCATGCTTAGGCTTTAGTTTCCACTTAGGTTATAAATAAATAAGTTAAATATTAAATTGAATAAGTCTCCATCTGTTCAGGAGAGTACCCTGCTCTGCACTGTAACCTATAGTCACTGCACCTTTTTAATCAACAACCTTGAAGGGAGAGCCGATGCCTGAAAAAGCACTGTCAAGACGGTGATTGGGCACTGTCCTGTAAGGTGAAAAAAAACAGCTCTGCATCACCTCAAGCATGGATGTAGGTGTCTTGTGTCAAAAATCAGCAGTTTATCCCCCGTTCAACACCAAGGTACAGAGTTAGAGGCACGGCTGCTACCATCATTTTGCATGGATCAAGGCCAGGGATACCTTCTTGGGACTCCTAGAACAACAGGCATGGGAATGCTCAGTGCTGGAGTCCAGCCTGCATTTTGAACTATCTGAAAAACTTAGCTTCTCATAAAAATTTAAGTTTCCACAGCTTATCACTCCAAAACAAAACAAAACCAGAACAGCCCCGACCATCAAGACACATAGTCTGTCTCTGCATCGTGAACCCACACTCAGTTTCTTCTCTCAACTGTGCATCCCCGCTATTAAAAGTTGCTTTTCCCCCTTCCTTCCCACAGACTTGAGCTGTTCTGCAGCAGCCCTGGGGGTGGGGAGTGGCCTGGAGGCTGCAAGCATGCCTCTTGTCTATGGCAGCAAACAGCAGCCTACCTGTTGGGCAATTTCCACATAATTAAGCTGTAGGTTTAATGCTCATCCAGCAGAAAAGGAAAGGAAACCCAGGGCTCACACATCTTGGGCAAATGGTTATGGTAGGAAATGAGAAGGGCCAAGCTTGGTCCCAGTAAAGAAGTCCTCCTCCCTCCTCTAATCCTTTTGACAGGAAAAGACAACTGTGCCACCAGAGATTATTCTAAGTGGTAAGAAGCCAGATTCAAGGCTGGAGCAGCGATTTAAGATGCAAAGCTCTCCATCATTTCAGGGCAGCTCCATGCTCAGCACACTGCTTGTTCTGGATGGTGGTTACGGGCACCTCCTGCTCCAGGGCCGCTGTGAGGCTCCGAGGCATTGCTGCAGCCTGGCTGGTGGCTGGGCTCACAGCCACCCCCACCCCATTCTAGACCTCCGGTCCCAAAGCAGTACACAAAATGTATCATTAATGAAGGCCTGAGCACCTTACATCCACCATAGGAAATAAATATGCAAATACTGTGATATTGGCACAGTGGCAGCCCCCTAAAAAAAAAAAAAGGGTTAATACCCCATGTCTTAAGAGTGCTATTAGATCAGAACCTGAAAGTTAGTAACTCTTGAGTATATTCTTTTCGCTGGAAAATGCCATGTACTGTCAACATCAGTGGCTAAAATAATCATGGAGACTCACAAGGGATATTTAGATTTACTAATAGGTCTTTTGAAAGATATGTTAAGGATTACTATGTGCATTCACATCTTAACCTACCACTCTTTTATGGGGTTTAAATATTTATGTTTGTCTGACTAGGTAGATTTAAAAATAAACTCAGTCATGCAAGCACAGATCGAAGATGAGGGCATGAACTGCATCTGTAATCTTACTAGCAGGCAGACACAGAGGTAAAGAGTTTCATCAACTTCAAGAGGAAGGACACATGTTGTAGATCTGCTTGCAAGAACAGACCCATCCTATCCTTATTTACTTCCCATTACCAAAGAACTATCCATGTGATACTGCTGCACATTACAACAATTAATTCACTAACACTTGACGTCACTACTGATTTTATTTGAATACCCCATAAAGGGATTTTTTTTTTTTTTTTGCATTATAGTTTCCTTGAAATGAGCAACCAGACTACATTAGTTTGATTTAGAGTTGAGCCTAGATGCCATAGTATGAATGTGAATTACAGTCTTCTAAAAGTTTATTTTCTTAAGGAACTAACCCGGACTTTCCCAAAGTAGAATGATTTCCAACAAGAAGGACAGGCTATATTGCTATAGACTGCAAAATACAATTGTCTGATTGCATCCAGGATTTTTTTTTTTTCTGCTGGGAAAAAAAAAAAAAAAAAAAAAGCAAGCTCTTTACAATAGTAACATGAGCATGGTTATCACTCAAGATTTCATCTGACTTGCTAGCAGGAAGGTTGTGAGTGAAGAGCCACCTTAAGCTGCTGAAGTTAGCTCTGGAATCTCACCTGTCAGAAAGGAACAGGGCTAGCCTGTACCTGGCCTAAAGGATTCAGGAGTGAAGGTGATGACAGCTGAATGATTACAAAAGGCTTCCTCCCAAGAATCACCGTCTTTGGCACTGTGAGAGGGAAGAAAGCAACCGGCATTCATAAACTAATAGAAATAAATCCCAAACACTAGCATTTGTGCAGCAATTACATGGAATATTTATCACCACTGGAATGAATGGTGATCTCTGACCCTCTAACATTTTTTGCAAATAATCTATTAGTTCCAACCCCTTTCTCTTATCACTACATAAGCCATAAAGCATTGCAGTCCTAGGTGCAGATGAGCAAGGAAAGAGGAGATTTGTGTTTGTATTTGTAGTAATGTGTGAAAAAGGAAGTAGGCTGAAGGCCTACAATGAGACAGCTGTTAAATTTAGCCCTATACAATGCAATTGCTTTAGTAGGCCAATAAATTACTCTCTGCAGCTTGACTTGGATTGTTGCAAAGATCTGAGTTGTAAAGAGCAGATTTTTATAGTTAAGTAAATACTGGCTTCTGGACTGCTTTGGTTTTTAGTACCTTCAAGATGCATCTGCAAAGCCAGCTTACAAATTAATAAATCTTTCCTTTAATTCAATCTGCCAAGAACAAAGATAGAACACTGACTACTGCAGGAGCCATGTTAGTGATGTAAACCAAAGGACTGGGGATTAAACAAGGATTACTGAGCGCTAAATCAATGTGTTTCCTTTTCTGGCTTTGTGTCTGCGGTGTGAAAGTATGGATCATTACATAAAACAGGGCACATGACTGCCTGGATTAATACTAGACAATGTTACAGAAATGCTGAGACACAAAGTTTGATGTTTAAGCACAACCAGTGTGCTACCAAGAAAGTGATGGTGATGACTAAGGAGGAAGGCATGGTTTTTCTGGTGCTTGTAGTATTCGGAAATTCCAGCCTGGGTCACCCTACTAGAGTAATTTTTCCAAGTAAACCTGCCTGTGTTTAATCCATGCCCTACTTTTCTAGGGCATGCTGGAGACTTCTTTTATACTGTGAAGAAAACTATCAAGAATTAAGATCATTCCATTTTTTTTGCAATTCATTTAAAGATCTCACAGTATGAAATTAAATGCAAAAACCCATGTCTGCACTATCAGATACAGCAAATAGAAATGTAACTTTCTTAATAGACTTAAATTGAAGCATACCACTTGCCAACATCATCAAAGCAAGCATGGAGCAAGTAACTGTACTCTGGATACCAAATTCTTTGTCCCCTGACCTTACCACATACTCTCATCCCTTTTGGTCAAGACAAGACCAGCAGCCAGAGTTTGGGCTGGTTGATCACATAGCCCTTCTTGTGTACGGTTTTATTTACCACCACCTCTTATCAAATACCACAAAATAACAGGTCTGCTTGGGTTGAGCCATCTGCTCCCCTATGCATTTTTAAAGCTATCATCAGCTGCACTTACTCAGCCTATTAAGAATTTTGTTCCTGAGTAGTGACACCTCCCCCAAATACATTTAGTAGCGATACACACCCCCAAATACATTTCATGCTTATGTCTGAGGAGGTATATTTTGTTTTAGCCATTAGTGGTTTATCCCCCTTCAATACAATCCATCGCAAAAACTTTGACACTAATCTATTATTAAACCACGTAGTTGGGACCATAGCAACATCATCTCTCAGCTGTGAATGTTTTGCTCATCTGATTAATGGTATGAAATATATCGGTATGTTTTATCAGCGTTACTGTGTACTGCCTTATTCTTACTTATCTCAGAGGAATTTCATTTGCAGTTTGGTATTATAAGAGGAGGGGAAAGGGGGTTGAAGGGGCAAATCAAAACAAAGCAGCAGCTTGCCCTGGTAAAGTAGGTGATAAAAAATTCTGGAAAGCATGAAGGACCTTGAAGCAAACCACCTCCAGCAAGGCACCAGATTCTTTGTGGGAAAAGGATGAGGATGACACCGATGAAAAGTACCTAGAGTAAGCATACAGCAATAGGTCTGTCTTTGTAAACTTGTACACCAGCTCGTTTCAGTTTCTCAATTATTTTCTTTTATCTCCCTAACATCCTTATTTAAAGGTGTTGGAACACTAGGAGATCCTGTAAACCTCAATCTACACCACTAAATAAGCCTGTGCTCACCCAGAGGAGCATATATTTATTTCTCTACTGTGAACAGTCACAATGCCAAAAGTTACAGTGCCACTGGAGATAGCAGCAGGAGAGACTGAGGTCTTGAAGCACCCACATGTGCTGCAGAAGAACCATCCCAGAGCAGTACTGACTATCTCCTTACAGCTGAGTGAGATGGCAGTGAAAAAATATTAATTATAACAACTGTCTATGAAAAGGTGAAGTTCTAACAACAATAATAATTTTTTTAAAAAGCTGTTACATTAGACTGAGATTACAGTTGGATGCCATTTCCTCCTAGTTTTTATTCACAGTATACATAAATTAGGGTAGCAAAAAACTATAGAAATCCTTTGGCACTATCTGGACAACAATGAACTGTCTTTCCTACCAGCTGCAGGGTTAATTGATCCTGATTACGTCCAGATCAGGGAATCTAGGAAGGCTGTTAAAATGCTGAGCCATTATTCTGCTCCATAGCTCTAGCATCTCACGCTTGCAAAGGTACGTTTTTCAGGCACCCATGGCATTGCTTGTATAAGCATGTTCTGACATAGGTAGGAGGAAGGTTGGTGCATTGGACCTACATAATAACTTTAAACATGGCAGAGAACATGGACATGGCATTTGTCTTGATGGTAATTAAAAAAATTGCTGATATGAAATCTCAGTGATTCATGGATACGTTGTGTTCACAGAAAAGCATCTAGGATACTTTTAACATAATACTTATGGGAAGTATTGTCTTTTCAGATTTTTTTGCCTCAGATATTTTGATGGCATGCAGACTTGGCATCATGCTAAATAGAGACATTGAGCCTTTATAGTTTTATCTCTTGAGTCCATCTGGTTTGAAGTAGTTGACAACAAGCAGGAAAGGGAATAGAATGAAAGACTCACTTCATGTTTGCTGAAATAAAAGAAATGTGTAAGGGAGTGCTCAAATAAAATCAGCCTGGGAGGAAGGCCACTGGACTCCCCTCTCACACCCCTCCTCTGCCCTTTTAAGATGATTGGAACAGGACGGCTTTGCCTGCAAACCCTCCACTCTCAACGCTAGCTCTGACTGTGCTGCTGTCAGGCAAGCTGGAGCACCGAGGGAGAAGCGGAACTGTCTGCCCTCCCGGAATGAAGGACAATGGGAGCCCTAAGCAAGCAGAGTGAAAAAGCAAACACAAAAGCAGAGCCCTTGTCCATCAGTCAAGCTAAAACCATCGAAAAACTAATAGTGCAAACACCTCACACGAAGGTGCTTCAGTAAGTTTTACATGTTGTTTATTCTGGTTTTAACTTCCTTTTGCAATTTACAGATACAGCCCAAGGACTTCAGTCTGAGCACCTGGGCGCTCGTGCAATTGCCCACATTACAGGCAGGTACAGAACACAGCAATGGCCCTAGCAGTGTCCTGCCCTGCCCACTGAAACACCCCGTGGGTTAGTTACCAGAACTTCAGTGAGAAGTATTTGGTTGCAGGAAAACATACCCTTTCCTTCACTGCCTACCAATGACCACTACAAGCTGTTCATACAGGAGCCACAAAACTCTGTAACTAGAACTCAGGCTAGAGCAGACGCTAAAGGGCACTTGTTTTCTCAATGAGGCACACTGTATGAAATGTTCATCCTCTCACAGAGGTGATGAGAGGCTAGCCTTTATCAGCTACAAAATCACTCCAGGAGCATAAGGTGGAAGTTGCTATACAAGTTTGCATCATTTTACACCATGTAGCAGCTAGCATTGAAAAATGCGTATGCTCTCTTTCCCTTTATGCTGTTTCATCTCTTTATAGAATTAGGTCCTAAATATGATTTTTCTGGCTTTTGTTCTTAATCACTTTGTTACTAGTTCTAATTTATAATTTTAACCTAAATAGAAGTGAGTGATTTATTGTAATTATTTTGTATAGGCTGCTCTTCATAAACTTTTTTTTTAAATCTGGAAAAACATTTAATTTCCCATATGGAAAGAACACATTTATCATACTTTACTCGGATATACTTGGCCAACTATTGCACATATATGCAAAACATATGTGACATATTCAAGGCTGAATTTCATAAAACAGAAATGCTATGAAATGTGATATAATAAATATATTATACAGACATATGTGGCCAATTTATAAAGCTATGATATCTTTGGTAAATTTATAATAGGTCATTTCTATTAATGGGGGGGGAATGAGTGCATTTTTCTAGCATATGTAACACATACAGTACCTTACATAGTCTTCCTGAAGGGAGGCGGACCTCTGAAAAGCAGATTTGTACATGTACATATACAGTGTATATGGGACATGTCTATATTTTTCAAAATTAACATATAACTCCAAAACTAGCTCTTGCTTTTTGCATTGATACAACATGCAGTACAACATACTGGGGGGAAAAAAAAAAAAGGTATTAAATACTATTCTTGGAAATTACCAAACCTTTGATGCAGTAACTAGATTCCCACAGTCAGTGGGTGTCTCATTTTAATAGAGAGCACATTTTATAAGCACACACTGTGCTCGTGCTAATGGCTAGCAACTGAAATATTTGGGTACGACTGCTTTCCTCTAGTTGTGTCAAACACTCATGTAAATTAAATATCTTACTAATCAATTGAATTAGAAAAATCAAGGGGAAAAAATCGATACGTTTAGAAAAAAGTTGCATACATGCACACATACAAGCTGCTACACTAGTAAACTGGATTCTTCATAATACCAGTTTATAGCAATGGCTGAATTATTGCTGGCTGATTATCCTCAAATTGTAAGCACAGATTGCTGTTCTTCCTTATTGATGCCTGTGTACTTCAAAGATCAAATCCTTGCTTTACAAAACAAATCTATATTTTTCTCTCAGATTGCCTATTTACAAGCTCTGGCAAGAGCTCTCTCAGGGCTCCCTTTCTGTGTGCGTGCAGCCTGGCCCGTGCGATGCCCAGCTCTCCCCTCCGGAGGGAGCCTGCTCTTCAGGGCCGGCGAGGCGCGTGTGCCGCGGGCTCGCCCCCGGGACCGCTCTGCAGCGGGGGCACACGCCCCGCGGGATCGCGATACAGCGGGGGCACACGCCCGCCACTGCACCCAGTGCCAGCAGTAACGCGTTTGTTTTCAACCCATCACGAAACCGAACCGCACATACTCTTTCCCCCACCCGCCACCCCAGCCCTGTTCAACCCGCTCACAGCAACTTTTTGAACTCCTTGGAGGAGATGCTAAAACTCGCTTCGCAAGTAGCGCTGCGCTGGCTCTCCAGCACTCCTCCCGGCAGCAGGGCTCAGCTTCCACCCCCCAAACCTAACCTGTTCCCCACGGCTATAGGGATCCCTTTACCCAGGCAGACCGTTGCACAGCACGAGTGAACCTGCTTTTCTTATTCGTTTCAGACCAGACCAAGGTGCGACCGCACCTTGGCCGGGGATCCCGGCATCACAGGCTGAAATCCGCTTGCTGGAGAGAATGAGGTCTGTTTGGCAGGGGAGGACAGAGCCCCGGCTGAGGCGACCCTCAGCCACGCAGCCCCACTAGCCACGGCTCCTTGCAGGGATGCACCAGGAAGCCCCTAGCTCATGGGAGACCCACACTGTCCCCCAGTGGTCCGGCGGCTGCAAAATGCCTTTTTATGCTTACTGCATTCCTTGGGCCGTTCCCCACACTGCAAGCCACTGTTACACCGGCTGTAGCATGAAGGAAGCCAAAGGACTTGCTCCCCTGGCACTGGCTGTGCGTATGCACACTTGAGATTGACTGAAGTGATGCCAACGCCCCCGGATGCTCAGAGGCACCTACTGGGGACCACCTTCACAGTTCCACCCAAAGCAGTTCAAGGGTGTCCCTGAACAGGAGGAAAGATTACAAAGAACATCTGTAACGCGTGTAAATGGTGTGCATGAACACTGCAAGCACACAGAAATCTCATCCTACACTGAATTTAGTCATATCCATTAGCGAGGAAAAAATAAAACCAACAATAACAAAAAAAAATCCTGAAAACCTGAGCTATCCCTAGCATTTGTGATAAGTGATCAAGTAAACACCTGTGGGTGCCTAACCCTGTATTTAAACACTGAGGTAAGTGATGCAGTTTTCAGACCTTTGGAGCAATCAGTAAATTCAGCCTGTACCTCTGAAAAATGGAGCCACATGGCTAATTTATTCTCTAGACCCGTTTGGAAGAGACAAAGGGTGCTTGTAACCTCTGTGCTTGGGCCTGTTTTATCATCAGCTTTTAAATACACAGTGTTACATGTGACTTGAGGTGACTATAAGTGGAAGTATTGTCTGGAAATGCTGCAGCCTTCTTTCCAAGTATGTGCCATGGACCTTTGTGACAGCATGTACTGAGTGAAGTTTAAACATACATGTAATCAAATCATACAAAGTCACTTGTCAAATGAAACTGCAAAACATATAGATAAGGCATGGCCTATACATGATATATCTTGACTAAGTGGCTGACAGGTAACATAAAATTAAAGTGTTACAGATTTTCTGTGATTTTCAAAAGGCTTCTACTAGTCACTATGCAGAGTTCTGGGGTTTTTTGTTTGTTTGAAGTGGATTTCTTGTTGTGATAGAAAAATAACCCTGCTTGCTTTCCATATCTGAAACATCCCCATCCAGTGAGATGGACATATGCAAGGAGGAAACACCAGTCAAAGCCCCAAAGCAGCTTGGTTTCACGACCAAAACACGACATGAAACGGACTGCTAACATGCTTAATACTAACATATATAAGCACCTTGCATGTTGATGGCCTAAAAGCAAGGTTGGAAATACCATTTTCATAGTTAAAACTGTAGTCTTGATACAGCTGCATGATCTCTCCTTCCCATTCAGACACAGGACTTCTGTAGTGGTTCTTCTAGCACAGATAGACTAGTGATCCTGAGGGCCTGCTGCCCGCAGCCATAGGTTTAAGCTCTGTGATTTTCTCTTCTTCTGATGGAGATAAATTAAAATTCCTACAGTCAAGGCAAGGACCTCAAGCCACTTTCTGTAAGAGCACAGTTTAGTCCTGGCATCTTTCTTGTGTCATGCAGTCCTCTCGGCTCTTGTGCAATAAAGTACGTTTGAAAAGGTGTGTGGCCAGTCTGCAGAGAGCCAGCGCACGTCTTGCTGCACTCTAGGTATGTTCAGAAAACCAGGTGCTTACCAACACAAACAGAAGTGTACAGTATCCATTTCAACCTGGGATCCCAACCCTGAAAGGGACAGATCACTACAACCATGGGCAGCTCCGGCAACCAGGTTGAGAAGGGAGGGAGCAATCACCTATGGGGATTCCCTATTTGCACAGACTAAACAACTCCAGTTTAGCATCCCTCCTTATTTAAATTACCTCATTTTGTAGGGGAGGTTTAGACTTCAGAGCAGACAAACTGACAAATACACACAAATAATCAATCAAGAAATGAAAGAAAGAAAGAAGAGGAAAAGCATTTATAAATGTCACTGTCCAATGTCTTTTCAATTTAAATGAAATAAGATTATCTACATATATCTACAAATATCTACATATATCTACACTGTTTGCAGATATGATTCTTTGGTTGTCTTCACTTTTTTCCTACAATGCAACTTATCAAGTGAAAAAAAAAAAAAGTGTGTAATCTTTGAAAGAAATAATAAATATAACAACTTCATTAAACGTTTGACCAAAGCTTTGGCACTAATCAGTTTACAGATAACAAATCATACTGAAAAATCTGAAATAATAGCGGCAAAGCAACAAGGCACATCCAGGAGCCGTTTCCCACTGACTAATAATAAGCACAAGGCTATTTTACATCAACCTTGCTGAGAACATTAGTTATGGTTTACTCAGACACTAAGAATCTCACAATTCACTGCAAATGTCAAATAAAATACATATTTCTTTCACAAGTCTTTTTCATGGATCCAGATATATTTTTTTTATAACAGACAAAAAAAATACATAAAATATTCATGTTAGCCTGTATCCCTTCTTACACCCTTCCATAAAGTTTTGGAAGCCCAAAGCCCACTGCCAGAGATGAAATAAACATTGCTGCTAACACTGCCACCTGCACAAGGGAAAGATTATGTTTTAAAAGTTTTGTAGGGAAAATGTACAAACATGGATGAATAGAGGACTTCAGAAACAAAAAACCCTCTTTCCATAGAGTCACTTGGAAGAATCAGAAAAGTGTTCATAATACTGTATACCAACTGAGGAGCTGTTCAATACCTTCTCTGAACACAAAGGGACTGCTATTCAGTGAGCATCTGACAAAACACACAAGCCAACTATTCAAAACACATCACTAGAGAAATTGTGATGAACGGGCCCATCTTTTCAACAATAAGGAAAGTGTAGTCTTTCTACTACTTTCTAAGATATTACGGCAAAATATATTAAAGGGAAAAAAAAAAAAAAAAAAAAGACAACAACTACTTACCAGCTTTAAGAGGGAAGATGCAGCAAGCAGGTAGGTGTAGAATAGGTACTTTGGGATTACTGCGGTTTGGGTCAGCCAAATATAAGGGGTGAGGCATTCTGGGGAAAAAACCCTGAAGTCCCTCTATAAGGCACTTCTCAATGGGAGAGCATCAAGAGCTCAGGAAAGGATGTAGGAAGGCAGTACTGTGAGGCTGCCTGGGAAGCAGCCAGTTTACAAACTATTGCTGAGAATACACAGTTTAAACTCTGCAGGTATTCCCCCCACCCCTAAACTGGTTTTCAAACCTTAGCTTCCACTGTTGTGAAAACAAGAAGCTGGACATAGCTGTGCTCTTGGCCATAGGCTCTTCTCAACAGCTCAGAAAATGCTGTTGTGGTTAAGTTGCCCCGGTGAACCCCAAAACTCAGGAGCAGGGCAGGACTGGAGGAGAAGTGGACAATTTGTTCTGACCGTGAAGATTCAAAGTGTTCCCTTAAGCTAAACTCTGCCTCCTCTAACAGCCTCCTCGAAGAATCACCTGAGCCAACTGTGAACGAGGCCAAGCGTCCCCGAGGTAAAAAAAGACTTCCACGTGTGCAGAATTACGCTCCATCCCTAGGGCCCGCTGCTACCGGGGCTGGTGTCCGCCGGTGCTGAGGGCCAGCCCCACAGCCCTCCCTGCTTCATGCTAACGTTACACGTCCCGCTGAGCTGGGAAACACCCGTGCACCGGCCGAACTGGTGGCAACACCAGAACTCCATCAGAAAACCCGGCGGGAGAGAGAGAAGGGGGCAAGTCACCTCACCGCTGCGGCTTCCCCGTCCTCCCACCGCTTCCCGGCGGCCCTACGGTCCTCAGCGCCCGGCGCAACGGTGGGGCACCCGCAAGATCGGAGTCGCGGAGGTGGGGAGAAGGGAAATAACGACATATGGCTTCATTTATCAAAGTGCAGCTGCGGGTCACACCGCGATGGGCAGCACCCGCCAGCCCCTCGCCGCACGCCCTCACGGCCCGCCGGCGCGTGGGGAGTGGACGAAGGGGGCCCCGGCTTCCTGCGATTGGGCTCTCCAATTGTCGATCAGGTCAAGCTGGCCTACCAGCGCACTCTTAAGGCGGGAAGAGAGGGAAAGGCGGGAAAGGGGTGGAGGGCGGTAACGTCGCGGCACGCGCGGCTGCCGCCCAGTCTCTCGCGCCGTCGGCGGCTCCGCGAGGGCGTGCGCGGCGCCGTTATCTGGGCCCGTAGTCGTAGTTGGCGGGCGCGCCGGCCGACGAGTACATGTTGGCGGCCGCCGCTGCCGCCGCCGCGTTCATGTGGTGGTGGTGGTGGTGGTGGTGGTGGTGGTAGCTGTGCCCGCGGATGCTGGGGAGGGGGTAGGGGGCGGGCCGGCTCTTCGCGCCCAGGTAGTGGTCGTAGGCGGCGGCCGCCGCCGGCGGGTACTTGTAGGGGTGGTGGTGGAGCGGCTCCGAGGCTGCGGGCTCCAGGCGCAGTTCGTGGTGGGGCGGGCTGGGCCGGCCGCCGCCCGCGCCGCCCAACGGCACCAGGCCGCCGCCGCCACCCGGCAGCGCGGGGCTCAGCACCCGGGACATGAGCTGCTGGTGCGCGGCCTCGGCGTGCAGCGGCGTCCCGCCGGCCGCCTCCCGCTCGTACTCCCGCCGGCTCTCGGCAGCATCTGCGGGGGCACACTGCGTCAGCGCCGGCGGCGGGCCAGGCTTTAAACCACGCGTTTAAATAAATAAATAAATAAATAAAGGAATGAAAAAAGCGGTGCGCACAGAGAAGAGCGAGGCTTGCAAGTGAAGAGTGCGGCAGAGTACAACAGGAACCGCGGCTTGTGGGACAGGGCCCTCCGACTGTGATAAATGGAGCTGGATTGACTGACAAGCTGGTACACGCCTGAAATTTTTGCAATTGTGTAACACTAAACAAATACAGACTTCCCTTTATTTTGCAGGCCCGGAGTGTGCTGGAAGAAAGGCTCTCGGTTGCCTTTGCAGTTATTTGCGTAATGGAAAAGGAGTCAATGGGCAGAGGTGCTGTTCGACCTGACTGCAGCTCCTGAATGGGAGCGGGCCGGCCCGCAGCGCGCAGCCGAGGCGCGTTAAAAGGGCAATGCGAGGGGGAGCCAGCAGCCCTCTCTGCAAAGCTGAGCTTGCTGCCGAGAAGCCGAAAACGGGACACTAAAGGAAAAGGGTGGCGTTTTTAAAGCAGCAAAGTTGCCTAAGCACAACAACAGTGAGTGGTTTAGACTTACAAAGAATGAATTAGGCTACAAAGGTGGCTATTTTTGTTTAAAAAATAGGTGATAGCGCAAAGATTGTTAGCAATGGAGCTGTACCCGCTGCAGGCGGCTGTGCACCAGCACGGCGTGCAAGGCTGGCCCCAAGCATGCATGTGCAGAGGCTGGCCATGCAGGCCAGCAGGTCCAGGCTGACAGGCTGGCCCAGCCGTTGGGGGCTCTCACCTTTCTCTGTTCCATTCTGGTGGGCTGGGGAAGAAACTGGATTCCGGGATCTGGCAAAAGCACTCATGAGAGGAAGTGCCCCTGGCCTGTGATTCCTGGGCCTGGAAGAAGACAGGGAGAAGTGATACAGTGCTGATGGTCCAACAGAATCAACACTTAAAGAATTTGCTGCTGGCAAACGGGCCCTGACCCGGTGTTCCCTGAACTCCATGCAAGCCTTGTGCAGATATAAGCTGGGCAGGTGCATGCTAAACTGGGGGTGAGAGCGAGGTGTAGTCGTAGTCAATAAAGACACAGCCTTACCAGTCCTCTGGGTCACAGTCTCGGAATCCCTTGGCGAAAGGGTTGCTGGCAATCTTCAGCTGCGTGATCTGTAAAGACAAGGGGGAAATGTCTCAGAGCAGCATACGTGGGGCTCCCTGGTGGGCCAGTCCCGTGTCTGACTCCCCTGTCCCTCAACAGGGGTTGGGAGTCCGCGGTGCCTGGTGTAACAGAGAAGGCCCAGGTGGCCACAAAGTGCAGACGTGCTTTCCCTCTGTTAGAAAATGTGGGCTGGTACACTATCTAATATGAGCTCAAGGCAAAGGGGGAGGCAGCCTGAGTCGACTGCAAAAGCTGTGTAAATGCACTTGCAAGAAAATGCCACATTATATGGGTCACCACCAGAGCAGCTAAGACAAATCACTGGATAAATCATACTTATGTATTTATTTAATTCGCCGGGGAGAAGGCAGGACATTTTCTATATTTAAGCAAATCCACGGATAAAGTATGTGATTGTGAGTTTCCGGAATGGGTTGAAAAACAAACTTTAAGCCCCTCAGTGACAGTTCCAGCCTTAGAGGTCAAACTGATAGAAAGCAGGAGAGAAAGAGCAGCTGTCCGGAGCCATCAGGCAAATGCCAGCCGGGGAGGGACTCCGGAGCCCCTTAAAGGCACAGCCTTGCTCCGGCCCTGCCGCTGCTCCGTGGAGGGCTGCTGGCCCCACCGCAGCATCCCGGGGGGATCCTGGGTCTATTTGCTCAGAGTCACCGTAGGGGTGGCACTGCCACCAGCTGCTGGGGACAGTCCCAGGACCCAGCCCTAGCGAGGGCTGTGGCATCAGCAGCCAGCAAGGCAGTTTGGAGCAGCGCTGAAAAGCCCCGGCTGTGAAATCGTATTTACACTGGCGGCTGGGGTTCTTGCTCTTTACATTACACAGATGTGATTTAAAGAAGCAATTGGATTAAATGCTACCCCGAAATCCACATCAGATTAGGGGGGATGGGTTGTTTTGTTTCGTTTTGTTTCGTTTTGTTTCGTTTTGTTTCGTTTTTTTAACATATAACAGTATTCTGGGGAGGAACAGACCGCTGTGAGCTTAGAGAAGTAAAAATGCAGATTTATCCAAACAAATTGTGAGTGATATGTCGCAGAGGGAAGCCTGTAGTTTCCCAACGAGCCCCGGTCTCGGGTTTACATAGGTAATGAGGTCCCCTCGGGCGGGGGGAAGCTGGCGATGAGGCTGGAGCTCTCGGAGCTTCCTCGATGTGCAGCGAGGCAGCTCCACGCAGCTCCCTGGCTATCGGGTTCCTTGCACTGCCCCGGAATGGGTTTAGCAGATGGGGAGGAGGAGGCGGGAACACCCCCAGACACCTCCACCACTGCCGGACACCCGGGGCCCGGGAGCCAGCGCCGGGTGCACCTGCGCCCGTGGTGCCTGCCGGGGGGTACCCCAACCCCCACTTTTCGTTGCCCCGAGCCCTGCTGCTGCCTCACCCGGTGGTTCTGGTAGGCGGTCACGGCCGTGAAGCGCGTCTCCTCAAAGACAAAGGTTTTGAAGTTCTCCTCTGCGTATTTCTCACTGTCTTTCCGGGGGTCCACGTAGACCACGTGAAAACGTGGCTGGTATCTGTGCATGGAGTTCAAAATGATCTGAATGATAAAATGAGCAAGGAGACAATAACTGATCCAGGCGGAGCATCGAGAGAGGAGAGCGCAGCCCCCGGCCCTGCCGGCTCCCCTGGCCGGGGGCAGCCGCGGTGCTGGGGCAGGACGGGGACGCAGGGCCCTTGGGGAGGGGCGCGGGCAGAGGCACCCCACGGGAATCACAGCGCAGGGAGTTCCCCCCCTGGTGCAGCCCTGTGTTTGACACCTTCCCCTGGAATCACTTACATGCCCGTTGTCATCCAGCAAATTGTTGGTCAGTTTGAGCTTATCGAAGGAAACGATCTGCTTCATCCACTGCGCCCCTTTCGCCGGGGAGTCCGGGTGGTAGTGCACCCTCCCGGGGGTGGCGGGGTCGGCCTTGCCAGCCACCAGCCAGGAGGAACTGTGGAAGGCATACCTGTCGGGAGGGGAAGGCACCCTCAGCTGCGGCCCTGGGGGTCCCCACCACCACCCCCTGCAGCAGCGCCCCGCGGGGCTGCAGCACCCCACGGGCCCGCAGGATCTGGCCCGGGAGGGTCCCCCCGGAACGGCGAGGGGGAAGCGCCGCCCCCCCCCATCACTCTCGCTTCCTACGGCAACGAGAGGAATGAGCTCTTCTCAACAGCCAGGCTCGTTGCAGGAGGGAAAGAGTGTTTTATCAGGTTGCCGATGGAACTGGCATGAGAGAAATCTGCAGGGCGGGGGAAATTTATAGCTACCTGCACAGGTTTGAGAGAGAAGCCACAAAAGTTCTCCCTCTAAAAAAACAGGGCAAAACGGAGCCCTCTATGCAATAATGTTCTGGCTTTAAGTGAAGAGTGGAAAGTTATGTGTAGATTAATAGCAAGTCCACAGTTTAGCAGCCTTGTTTCATTCTTTCAAAGTACATATTCAACAGTAACATTTAAAACAGAGAAACCAATCTTCTATACACGTGTTTACTTTAAAAGCCAGTGTTTGCACAAGGGGAATTAGACACCATTGGACTCGAGCAGAAACATTACTTTTTAAAGATATACTCAATTGGATGTTATATATCCCACTTCCCTTGACAAGCAAACATTTCTAGGACGCCCTGAGAATTTGGATATCTGTCTAAATATTTATATATCGGACCATGCGATTCCTACACGGGCTGCCTGCTCGGCGTCCTGATCTGAAGCTAAATACATAATGCGCCTTTCACTGTCTTTAATTTAAAGGGTTCCCCACCAGACCGCATCGCTGCCTTGTGAGTCGCCAGTTTCCAAGGCCTTCCTATGCTGCTGCTGGAAACAAGGGCAGGGTTTTGTGGATCGGATGATTGGTGCCTTTCCACAGCACAAAACCTGCTCTCTTCACCCAAGCGCCCAGCGGGCTGACGGGCACACTGCAGCCCCAGGACAGCCACAGGGACGGCACCACCGGGCCACCTGCCCTGGCCAAGAGGCTACAGCACTTGAGGAGCACCAGAGGGATTTTTGTAAGTGGGTAACAGGCATTTGCTGGGTGGAGACGTGGAGCAATGGAACAGGGAGGGTTTTTGTGGGCAGCACAAGGCGGCTCCTGCCCTGCTGCCCCGCGGAAACCTGGCGCTTCTGCCCGCCTGTGAGCTGCTGCCAGCGTTGTGTGAAAGCCCCAAACTCGTTGCAACGGTGTGAAACAGACCCCAGGGCGGCCGCACCCCTCATCTCCCCCTCGTCTCCCACCAACAAGTCTGGGGCCCAGGGGCACATCCCTGAGCCCTGGGAGAGCAGCGACCCACTAACCCCTCCAGCACCGAGCACCGCAGGGCGGACAAGGTGTAACTTGCCGGTATCGCTTGTCGTCCACGGGGACGAAATCCATGAGGAGCATGTAGTCAGCCATAGGGTCCATCCCGAATATCTTCACTTGGAAGGTGGGGAACATGCGCCTGGCACAGAGAGGAGAGAGAGAGAAGAGCTGAATTGAGGCACAGCAGGGAGCTCCAAGGGGCCGGCGCGGTGGTTACCCGCCCCCGTCCCCAGCCCGGAGGTGCTCAGGGCCGGGTGCGGGACCCCTGCAACCTTCCCAGCCCAGTCCCTCCAGCTGCACTGGCGTACGGCCGGTTGCGGTGTCAGGTCCCCTCACAGGAACCACCGGCTGGAACGGGAAGAAAAGGCAGATGTGGCTGGGCAGCGTGGGGAGGAGGGCTGCCGTGTCCTCCGGTCCCCGGCAGCATCCGGAACGACGGCCCGGGGCAGCGCTGGGCAGCCCTGCCTCTCTGTCGGCTCCGGGACTGTTTGCGCCAGCCAAAGAAATGCCCCACCACGGTGGGACGCAGAGGCTAGGGCGGGGGAGCGAGGGAAACAAGAGCCACTGACACCTTTGCCATGGGGAGACACAAGTGAAAATAATTTCCTCTCCACAGTTTCCCCATCCTTTCAGCTTCCCTGATCTGAGGCAGATGCACGGAATTAACCCCTATCTGCACCCACACCTGAGCCGGGAGCAGAGTCCCGGGAGGCTCGGGCAGCCCGGGGGGGGCATGTCTAGAACCTCCTGAGGGGCAATGTGAGGGGACTGAGCTCCCACTTGTGCAGATTCTGCCTCCCTAAACCTGTGTCCGTTTTAAAGCAGCGGTTAGCAGCAATGTGGTCCCTGGGGCCAGCGGGAGATCTCCCGCAGCCCGGAGGGGCAAACACACCCCCGCGGCGAGCAGGGACTAGAGGGCAACGGGAATCTCCCGGGGATTCCCCTCCCAGCTGGAGTTCGTTCCCAGAGCCCGGTCGGGCTCTCGGTCCCCTCACCTTTGAAGGGAGAAAGGAGATCGGGAAGGAGCCCGGGGCTTCCGGGCGGGACAGGTCGGTCCCCGGGGCTGTCCCCACTGTTCTGCCCCGGGGACCCCAGGCTAAGCAGGCGGCTTGGGTCCCACTCTCAGGGAGAGCACAATTCCTTTGAGGGGCTGCGGGGCAAATGTGATCGAGGGTTGGCCAAGGGAAAGGGCCGGGGCGTCCCCCCTCCTTCCCTCTGTACACACCAGGGTCAGGGTCCAGCCTGCGGCTCCCTGGCGGGACGCGCCGAAGATGTGCCCTCGCATCGGGGCTCGTTATGGCTTCGGTTTTGTTTGATTTTTTATTTATTTCCTCAAGTAGGAAAGCTCGAGTAGGAATGAGAGCGGGCGGCATTCCGGGAAGCCGTTGAAAAACTAAACTACTAACACCCCCTTAAAAAAACAGCCCGATCAAACCGGGACATCGAGAGCCCCCCCTGGCTCATTCTCGGGGCGCATGGCCGGACCTGCTGTCCGTCTTCTCGGGGCTTTTTTGGTTGTGTGTCACTTCTTCGCTGCCGAGAAAAGGCTGCCTGTCAGGGAGATTGGGGCAGCGGGGTTCTGGTCCCGCAGCTCCTTCCAGTCCGGGGCCCGGCACTGCCAGGCAGCATCAGGCTTGGGCGGCTGCGCCTCCCTCTCTGTAACGCTTTAGCAAACTTTGGAGGACATTTCCAATCCCTCTCTCTGTTATTATTATTTTTAAAGGTGTAAAAGCCCCCATTAGCTCCAGTTCCGGTGTTTCTTCTTTTAAAACTCAGTTTTAAAACAAACAACTCGAAATGATAAGACCCACCTAGACAAACAGCAGGGCCAGCCCAGAGGCGCTGGGAGAGAACAGGCTTCGCAGAGCCTTCCCTAAGACTTTTCCTGCTGGTTTTACCCCATTTTCTCCTGTTTTTACTCGCCTGTCTGGAGATTTGTCGGTGTCATAAAATAAACGAAAAGGAGGGGCAAAAAGCCCCTGATTCAATTCGAGTTGGTTCATTTTCGAGCCCTTTTGGAGTGGGGTATTTACAATCCTTTCGCTGTCCCGGGAGAGCGAAGAGCGCCAGAGCGAAGAGCTCCTGTTTGCAGAGAGCCTCCGCCTGGAGCCTGAACGGCCTTTTCCGCTAAGGAAAGCACCGCCGAGCCCGGCGCCGGGCTCCGGGGCCGCGGCCGGAGACAGCGGGCTGCGCGACCCGGCGCCGGGGCAGGGACCGTCTGCGGGAAATCACTCCCGGGCTCCCGCAACTCAGCGCCGGCCCCTCCGCCTGTCGCTTTTCCACCGAGCACCGCGGTGATTTTTTTTTATATTAGCAAATTGCTAATTTAAAAAAAAAAAAAAAAAAGGGGGGGGGCAACTAGATGAAATTTTTTTTTTTTTTTTTTTTCATCTTCGGGATCCTCAAAACCTCTGCAGGGAGAGCGGGAGCGCACGGCCGCGGTCACCGCTTTTGCTGGGCCCTTTCGGAGCGGATCCCGAGCAACCGCGCTGCGCCCCTTTCCCCCCGGCGACGGGGGCTGCGGCAATCTCGGGGCTCCAGCTGCCGCCGCTGCAGCCATCCCCGGAGCTAACTGAGAGCGAGCACCAGGGGATTCGTTAATTTGTTTGGTTTGCTTTTCTCTTCCCGCCGCCGAATCGCCTTAAATCAAGGGAAGAGACCAGAGCCCGAGCAACGCTCCTGCCTCCCGCCCCACAGCCGAAGGCAGCTCTCGCCCGGAGCCTGCGCGGGGAAATCCCGGCAGCTCTGCCCGAGCCGCCGCGGCCACGCCGCTTCCCGGAGATCGCATTTAAGTGTACTAATTAACAACCGTAACTGGGACTCCTTTTCCTCCCACACGCTTTCCTCGTTTCTAACGCGGTGGCATCAGCCGCTTCCTTTGTTCCCCGGCCGGGAATGGGGTCCCTGTCCCCGCCCGCCGAGCCGAGCCGCCGGCGGAACCGCGCCGTGGCGGCCGTAGCAAGGCCGAGGGAGAGCCGGGCTCGTAACGCAATAGTTGGAAAATGCAACGCTCCTAGAGGACGTCTCAAGGTGCAGAATTGGGGTCTGTTTGCGTCCCCACCGGAAGGAAAATACCTGCCCGTGCTAAAAATTTATTTAGTTACAGGTATTGCACGGGTTGGTTTGTCAGCTTTTTCTTCCCGCCCTGTGCCGTTGCTGTCCGCCCCGTGAGCAGTGTCCTCCGCAAACACGGATTTAAGTCCCCGTGCGGGGTAACCGAAAGCCGACGGCGCCCGGCGGAGCACAGCGGGAGGGAAACCCGGCGACGGAGCGCACGGTGCGGCTGCCCCGGGCCTGGCCGGGCCGCCCTGCCCGCCGCCCCCAGCCCGCAGCAGTCGCGCGTTGTGCCCCGCAGCACCCGAGGCCTTCGGGCATTAAGAGCTCGCAGATTCCACTCGGGGAGAAGCGCTAGGATCAAATGACGGCAACCGCCGGGCCTGGCCGCCCCGCAGCTCGCCCTTGGCCAGACTCGATTTTCCCCCCAAAGCGCGAATTTAATCGCTTCCAGCCGGGCCCATGGCCGGGCACTCCCGCCCCGGCTAGCCTGGGTGCCCTCGGCCCGGGGCGGGGGAACGGCTGGAGAGCTGGGGCCGCTCGGGGACTGACCTGCCGGCCTTGGTGACGATCATCTCGGTGCCCAGCTGGTTGAACTCGTCCCACAGAGCCTTCATCTCCAGCTGGACGCTCACGTTGGCCACCTTCGGGTTCTTCTTCACCGGCGCCTTGGCCGCGGCGGCCGCCCCCGCCGAGCAGCCCGAGACGGCGGCCGGCCCCGAGGCGGCTCCCCCGGCGCCCTCGGGCGGCTCCGGGCCTGGGGGCGGCGGGTTGGCCCCAGCCGCCGCCCCGCCGAAGGGATAGCCGTGCTGGGGCTGGGGCGGCGGGTGCGGGTGCTGCTGAGCCGTGCAGGGCTCGTAGTGCGGCGGCTCATGCTGTCCGTACGGGTCCCCCGGGGAGGGGGAGAGGTGGTACCCCCCGGAGGCGTTCAGGCTGCTCAGGCTGTTGGCCGTGAAAGCTGCAACATCGCAAAAATGGGACAGCTGGGTGAGCCAGGGGCTGGAGATAGCTGAAATCATTCCAAAAACAGGCGGTCAGGGCTCCGCTCCGGCTCCCGCTTTCCCCGCAGCTCCGCGCCGCTCCGCGCGGCCCCCGCCTCCGCGCCGCGCCGCGCCGGCTCCGCGGGGTGCCCTCCGCCTCCTCTCCTTGCCCCGCGCCCAGCCCAGCGGGGCGCCTCCCCCTTTCCGCTTTCCTTGGCCCCAGCCCCGCTCCCCCCGGGGCAGGCGGGGAGCTCGCTGCTCCCGCTGCCTGCCTGCCTAGGCTCTCTTTTTTTTTTTTTTTTTTTTTTAACTTTTTTTCCTTATTTTTTTTTTTTTCTCCTTTGCAAACCCGAGAGATCTGCCAAGAACCGCGGCGGTGCAGAGTCCGTGCTATCTCTGCAGAAGGCCTCCGTCACTGCACACGATTTAGAACAAAGCAAACTCTCCCTAAACCCCCCAAAACGAAAAAAAAAATATAAGGGGGGGAACTCAAAGAAAGAAACCGGTTCTTATTTCCGTGTAGCTACGGTGCTGCAGGTAACATCCCCCGCTCTGGGGCCGCGGGGCCGTGGCTGACAGGGGAAGACGGATCTGGTTTGGTAATCCCCCCCTTCTTTTCATGCCCGATCGAGAGAGGGGGAACAGATGGGGACCAGAGCAAAGCTCCGGGCCCACGCCGAAGAGAGCCGGGACACGCAGCTCTCGGCGGCCGGCCCGAGCGGGCCCTGCGGCGCATGACAGGCCGCCCCGGGGAACGAACGGCTCCTTTGGATCCCCTCTGATGCTGAAAGGCTCCTCGAGGTCCTGAGGGTCTCTTGAGTTATTTCTGCCGCCGCCCCCCAGGACGGACAGTGGCTGCAGAGCCGGCGGGAGCCCACCGCGGCCCGCCGCTGCCCTGGGCACAGCCGGCGCTGTCAGAGGATGCTCCAGCACCTCCGAGGAGCCGCGGGTCCAAGCGGCGGAGCCGTCGGAAGTCGCCACCGGGACACGGGCAGAGACTTATTCTCCAAGGGAAGACTGCGAGGTCCCTGGCGTGCCGGGGGGGGCACGGCAAAGCTCCCTCCGACCGGCCCCGCGGGCAGGCCGTGCTCCGTGCGCTCCCCCCGGCCCTGCCGCCGGTACGGGACGCGTGAAAACACTCCCGAGACGCGGTGACCGGGGGGGTCTCGTCCCCACAGCCCTGCGGGGCCGAGCGCGGCGCTCACCTTCCATGTCCCTGGTGACGGTGCTGAAGTGCATCTTCTGCGGGCGGCAGCCGGGGCGGGCGGGCGCGCTGCGGCCGCCGCGGGGCTCCTCCAGCGCTCCCTTCCCTGCTTGCTCGGCGGCGGCGGCGACTGAAATCAGAGAGGCGATACTGAAAGCATTTGCCTTGGGAGACAGAGGGCTGTTTTCGTCCATAGAGGAGACACCAATGCAGGAGCAGCAGCCGCGGCAGCCTCCCACCACGAGCCCCCCCTCCCACCCCCTCACTCCCCTCCTTTCTACGGCACCATCCAGGGAGGTGCGAGCGAGACCCCCCTCCTTCCAGACGGGGGGGAGGGAGGTAGGGGGGGGGAGGAAAGGTTAAAAAAAAAAAACAAAACTAAACCAACAGAAAACAACCCAAACCCTCTGTGTATCCCGTCCCCCCCCCCGGGAAGGGCGTTGGGGAGCAATAAACTTCCCCGGGGCCCTTTTCAGTCAGCGCCGAGCACCGCAACGGCCGGATCGAGCCCTATTAGCGAGAGGGGACGGGGACGGGGGAAATAAATAACCCCACGAAGTTCTTCCCCGAGGTCTCAATTTCTCTCCCCCCAACTTCGTTCCCTGCGATTTATTAATTTATTTTCTCTCTTCCCTTCCCCCCAACCACCACCTCCTGCTTCTGCCCCCCCGTTCCCTCCTTTTCTTCTGCACGTAGGGAAAGTGGCTCCCTTATAGGCGCTTTCCCCCATTCAGTGGCTGGGAGGCGTCACATGGAAGCCGGGGGTGTTTGCCTGCAGAAGCGGCGGCGGCGGCGGCGAAAGCGAAGTGAAACTCCTGCCGAGACGGTGTCAAAGGGCTGGGGAGGCCCTTCCCCGCCTCCCGGGCACGGCGAGCGGCCGGCAGGGAGGGATGGGATGTGTGCTGCGGGGCGGGCGGAGGGGCCGGCGGTGTCAATCACGGCGCCGGGAGCCGGCGGACGGGAAGGGCAGAGCCGAGCCCAGCCGAGCCAAGCCCGGCGTCACGCTGCGGATGTCCGGCACCGAGCAGGGGCATTGCTCCCTTCCTCCAGTCCCCATCCACCGCGGGGCTGCGGGCTGCCTTGGCCCGGCCCCGGGGGCTCGGCGGCCGCGGGGACTCGCAGCTCGAACCGCCGCAGCAGGCGGGGGCCGGGCACGTCGGGGTGCGCTGTGGGCACAGGTACCGCTGGCCACCTCGCCGGAGCGGTTTGGAACACCTCCCCTACACCCTCCCCAGCCCCGGGCCACCAAACCCCCAAAGCATCCCCTGCAACCGGCGGAGCGGCAGGCGAGCCCAGCCCGGCGTGAGAGCCCACTCTGCCGGCAGCACCTGCACGGCCCGCCCGGGCCGGGGGCCGCTCTCCGCCGGCCGCCGGGGAGAGCCGCCCCGGTTCCCCGCTCTCTGCCTCGGCGAGGGTGAGGCGCTACTCACCGCCCGGCACCGGACCCTCGGAGCACCGCGGCGTCTCCCGGCCCCTTCCTCCGCATCGGCTCGGGGCGAGGCGGCGCGCCCGCCCCGCCGGGCCCGGCCCGGCCCCGGTCCCAGCCCCGGTGCCGGTCCCTCCGGGTGGGTGGCTGCACCGACGTCCCGGGGGAAATGTCCTGACGGGCGGGCGGAGCCGTGGGGCGCGCCGGTGGCTACCGCCGCGATGGGGGTTGCATAACCCGAGCTGATGCGCGGAGAGCCGGAGTGAGCAAGCGGGTTATATATAGCTGCCCTGTCTGTAGCCTGCGGGGCTTGATTCTTCTGTTGAAATATTATCTTTGGATGTGGTAAAAATATTTGCAGAGAAAAATCTAGACTACTCTTACATATTTGAGCATATGTTGCTGTAGCTAACGGCATAAGGGCAGAGCGTGACACGATCGGTGTTTTGTTTCTTTGCTGGTGCTAGCAGCGCGATTCCCGGCTGGGGCAGTTTCTACCCCGAGCTCAGGGACACGTCACAGAGAAGAGTGTCCCGGTGCTGACCCACGCTGCTTACCCGACAGCAATATAAAGAGGAGGGGAAGGGATTTCGTTAGGGCATCTCGGGGCAATATCGCCGGACTGCCGGGGGAAAGCGAGGAGCCGCGGGTGAGAGCTGCTCAAGGGCTGATGCAAGAGGGATGCAGGGGGCCAGCCCGTTCCCCGAGGTGTGCCCGGCTCTGGGCAGCCTCTGTCCCAGGAGGAAAGAAAATATTCCCTCCCAGGAAATTAAAAGAAGCCTCGAATCCAGCGCCCCAGCAGTGTCGGGGAGCTCGGGGTTGCTGCCCGTGCCTTGCTTGCCCTCACCGTTTCCCAGGTTTATCCCTTTCTCCTTCCCTGCTCCTTTGATAAAGCCCCAGCTGGAAGCGGCGCCACGTCGGGGGCAGCCCGGGAGCGTCCAGGCCCCGTGGTCTGTCCGCCCGCCCGGCGGGGTCGGGGCTGAGCGGTCTCTGCCGGGGCTACAGGACCCGCCGGGAATCGTTGCCCGCCGGCCCCCGGGCGGCAGCGGAGCGGCTCTCCGCCGTGCGGCGGGGCTGCAGCCCCAAGCCCCCAAATCTCTGAGGCGAGACCCCACTGCTCTGCTCCCACAACCCGTGCCCGGCCTCGCAGGCCACGCGGGGCTCCCACATGCGTGAGCGGCGCTGGGCGGAGCTGAGGTGACGAGGGTGAAACCAGCCCCGGCTCCCCCGCGATGGAGGAACTCCGCAGCGGCCGAGCAAACCCGAGGGAGCTGGTGGCACGGCTCTGTGCTGCAAACGGGGTCGCCCCCTCTCTTGCACCCCCAAAAGGGCCTAAACACAGAGGCCACGTTTGCCAGGCGTCTCGCCCAGCCTCGCGGGCTCTTGTTCCGTTCCCCGGCCGCTCCGCATCGAGGCACAGCGCATCCAGCCTCGACGGGGGGTTGCTAACCCCGCCGTTAGCGAGACTGCTCTGCCCCCGGCTCGGCAGTCGTCCCGGACCGGGGGGGAGGGGAATGGACCGAGCCCGGAGGCTATCGGAAGGGCATTAGGGAGAGGGCGAGGAGAGGTTTCTCTTCTCCCCCAGATCACACCTCGTCCGAGCAGGTGAAAGGGAAGGTCGGGGTTGTCCCGCTGCCTCTCCACCGGGAATGGGTCCACGCTGCAGAATTGCCGAGAGCTCGACGAGGAAGAAGGGCAGGAACCTGCCCCTCACTCGGACACAGATCTGCTTTGCCCCGAAACGCTCGGGCCCCAGCGGTGCAAAAGCCCGTGGCGGCATCAAGGAAAGCAACGCGTTTTAACGATTCCCGCGTTCCCCCGACGGCAGCCCCCAGCTTCGGCGCAGTCCTGGGATCCCGAGCATCGCCGCCTCCGCGTTGCTTTACCACCTTCCCCGGCCACCGCGAGGTTGCTCCCCACAGCAGGTATCCGCTGCCGCCCCCTCCCCCGTTTGGGCCCCACACACCGCAATCCCCCAGACCTTTCGGGCGAGGCGGGGGCAGACACCGCGGGCTGCTGCCTTCGTCCTCCCTCGCAGGGTTCTCCCTGCCAGCACCGCTCTCCAGGGGCCGGTCCGGGTGCCCTCGGGCTCGGACACCCCCGCTCCGCTCCAGCGCCGGGGCCGTGCTCACACCGGACCCACGGCCCTTTTGCTGCAGAGGTGCCAGGGACCCCAGGCCGGGTACCCCCGTGCACCCTGATCCCAGGCTGTGCTGCAGGTGCGCCCCGACCCCGACGGGCTTTCCCCTCGCTCCAGGGGACCGGCTGGGACACAGAGCCCCACAGCCCGCCGCCTTCTCTCCGTCCGCCCTTTGGACTCACCTCTCCGCCCGCATCTCTCCTCTCGTCCCTCCCGCGATCCCTCCTTTCTGCCCGCTCCCCCGGCCCTTGCCCGGCCCCGCTGTCCCTCCCGCCCCCCAACCCCTGCGCCCCGACGGGCCCCCGGCGAGCCCAGGCTGCGGGAGGGGGGTGGGGTGGGGTGGGGGGGGGACGCAGACTCCGCAGGGGAGCTGGGGGCGGCCCCGCACGGCCCGGCTCGGGCTTGGCACGGTAGCCCCGGCTCCCCGCTGAGCCCTGAGACAGCAAAAAACTAGCAGGAGGACAGCGGCAGCGAGCCGGGGCTGGGGTCACGAAGTCACCGCACTCCACGCACACGTCCGCACACGCTTATTTCTCCATACGCTTCCCAGATGAACAGCCCCGCGGCTGGACGCCCCGTCCTGGCTCCACGGCCGGGTCCGGGGAGGGTGAACCCCGCGGCGCCCGCGCTTCCCCGCCCGCCGCCGCAGCACCGCCCGTGCGCTGCGAGCGCTGGAAAAGAGCGGTATGGGGAAGGCGGGCGAGGCCGGCAGCGATGCTGCTGGCGAAGCAGTAATAATTCATAGAGATTCAGCTAACGGGACCCGCGGACAGTTACGGATTCGTTGTAAGGGGGGAGATAAAGAAGAGACCGTGGAGATCTCTGCAGGTGAAAAAAGCCTGCAGTTCCCGCGGGTCCCGGCAAAAACGAGGGTTTTCTGGCGTTTAATTTGAGAACGTTATCGATGAGTACTGTTATTATAATTACAGTAATTCTCGTTATCACTCCGACTATGGCGACTATTAGCGTTATTTTGCAACTGACGTTTGAAGTATAGGAACCGAAATTAACGAATCTAACAAATACACAAATCAAAAGTGTTAACAAAGTTTCACCAAGAAAGAAGGACAGAAAGAAAGTAGGGCAAGACCGACAGAAAAAAGAAGAACGAAAGAAAGAAGAAAAGAAAGAAACAGACGTAAAACCAGAGAAAGAAAGAAATTAATAAAAGAAGGACAATAGAAGAAAGATTAGCAAAAATTAAAAGAATGAGAAATAACAGGATGGAAAGAGAAAAGAAAGAGGGAAAAAAAGGAAAGAAAGAAAGAAAGAAAGAAAGAAAGAAAGAAAGAAAGAAAGAAAGAAAGAAAGAAAGAAAGAAAGAAAGAAAGAAAGAAGAAAGAAAGAAAAGAAAGAAAGAAAGAAAAGAAAGAAAGAAAGAAAGAAGAAAGAAAAAGAAAGAAAGAAAGAAAAAAGAAAGAAAGAAGAAAGAAGAAGAAAGAAAAGAAAAGAAGAAAACAAAAGAAAGAAAGAAAGAAAAAGAAAGAAAGAAAGAAGAAGAAAGAAAGAAGAAGAAAGAAAGAAAGAAAAGAAAGAAGAAAGAAAGAAAGAAAGAAAGAAAAAGAAAGAAAGAAAAGAAAGAAAGAAAGAAAGAAAGAAAGAAGAAAGAAAGAAGAAAGAAAGAAAGAAAGGAAAGAAAAGAAAGAAAGAAAGGAAAGAAAGAAAGAAAGAAAGAAAGAAAGAAGAAAAGAAAGAAAGAAAGAAGAAAGAAAGAAAGAAAAGAAAGAAAGAAAGAAAAGAAAAGAAAAGAAAAGAAAGAAAGAAAGAAAGAAAGAAAGAAAGAAAGAAAGAAAGAAAGAAAGAAAGAAAAGAAAGAAAGAAAGAAAGAAAGAAAAGAAAGAAAGAAAGAAAGAAAGAAAGAAAGAAAGAAAGAAAGAAAGAAAGAGAAGAAAGAAAGAAAAGAAAAGAAAGAAAGAAAGAAAGAAAGAAAGAAAGAAAGAAGAAGAAAGAAAGAAAGAAAGAAAGAAAGAAAGAAAAGAAAGAAAGAAAGAAAGAAAGAAAGAAAGAAAGAAAGAAAGAAAGAAAGAAAGAGAAAAGGTGAAAGAAAAAAATGAGAAAAGAAAAAAATGAGAAAGAAAAAAATGAGAAAGAAAAGGAAAAAATAAAAATGAAAAAGAAAAAGAAAAAAAAGAGGGACAGAAAAAAGACATCAGAAAGACGGCTAGAGTGGTAAGGACAGACGAACGGCAAACAAGGCAAAGCGAGCCGGCGCGAGGGCGGCCGCGCTCTGCCGGAGCCTCTTTGCCCACCCGCCTTCCCGCACCCGGGGCGGTGTGGGCTGGGGGTGCCGGTCTCACTGCTCGGTGCCAGTCCCGTCCCTGCGCGGGGCCCCGCGGGGTCCCCCGGCGCTCGTCGGGTCTCAGTCCCCCGGTTCCGGCTCGCTGGTGTCTCCGGGGCGTCCCGACCCCGCTCGCCCCCGTTGTGCGGCCTCCAGAGCCCCCGCGGCCGCCCCGAGCAGTTTCCCTCCGGCCGCCGGGACGGCACTGCCCCGGCCCGGCCCCGCCGCTCCCCGGTGCTGAGCGGGGATGGGAACCGGCCCGGCCGGGCCGGCGGCAGCGCGGCAGGTGCGCGGCCCCGCGAAGAGCGGCTAGTCCCCCTGCGGCGGCGGCGGCGACGGGATAGAGACCGGGACCGGGCACCTGAGGCCGCGCCGGGAGCGGCTCCCGCCCGCGTTGCCGCGATCTGCGGCTCCGCAGGGCAGCCCCGCTGTGATCTGCTCGTGGGTGCGTTTGGGACTGGGGATCTGGGGAAGGAGGGAATGAAAGGAGAGGGAGGAAGGGGAGGAAGAGAGGAGAAGAGAAGAAAGAGAAGAGAAGAGAAAAGAGAAAGAGAAAGAAGAGAAAGAAGAGAAGAGAAGAAGAAAGAGAAAGAAGAGAAAGAAGAGAAGAGAAAGAGAAGAGAGAAGAAGAGAAGAGAAGAGAAGAGAAAGAGAGAAGAGAAGAGAGAGAGAAGAGAGAGAAAGAGAAGAGAAGAGAAGAGAAGAGAAGAGAAAGAAAGAAAGAAAGAAAGAAAGAAAGAAAGAAGAAAGAAAGAAAGAAAGAAAGAAAAAAGAAAGAAAGAAAGAAAGAAAGAAAGAAGAAAGAAAGAAAGAAAGAAAGAAAGAAGAAAGAAAGAAAGAAAGAAAGAAAGAAAGAAAGAAAGAAAGAAAGAAAAAAGAAAGAAAGAAAAAGAAAGAAAGAGAAATAAAAGAAAAAAGAAAACAAATTAAAGAAAAAGAACAGAGATAAACACCCTGAGGAAGAAAGCATTCAATCATAAATAATTGTTCTAAATAGCACAATCTTCATGAACAACCGTTGTTTTCTTGCTAATAGGCTGTAACATGCCTGGAAATCTGGGGCTTGTGAGGCTCTGTGGGCTGCCTGACCCTGCAGACGGGCACAGTGGGGAGCCCGCGGCTGTACGTGGGCTCTGTGGGGCCCAGGGGAGCGGGGCTGGGCTCCTGCACCCCCCTGCATTCCCTGCACCCCCACCAGCTCCTGTTTGCCAGCCTTGGCTCCACGTTTTGCCATGGGGATTTCGGGCTGGTTTTATGGGGCCACTCGCCTGCAAGTCCCAATGTAGAGATCACGCATGGGGAAATTCTCGGAAATAAAACTGTCAGCCACTCTCCCCCAGCACACAGCCGGTGGGGTTTCTCCCTTTCCCCCTCTTTTTTCCTTCTTGTTTTTCTTTTCTTTTTTCCCCTGTAACAACTGCTTGTGCTTCTCCAGTGCTCTCCTCCAGTGCAGCTGCACTGTTTGGTCCACAGTTTGGGGCTGTGAAGTTTTTGGAACCCCGCCCAGTCCTGGAGCACAGAGCCCCCTTGTGAGCTCCAGTTTGGCCTGGGCAAGGGGACCTGGCATTTGGGGTCATTGCCTGGGGCTCCCCCAGGAGCCCACCCCAGCTCATCTGGATTTGAGTGCACTAGGAGCTGTCTCTAAAACCAGACACTGTCTGCTCTGTATGGGGTGCTGTTCTGCTGCCTGGGGCTGACACACACACTGGGTACTCGATATGCATGAACAAATTTGTGCCTGTTGCCTCTGGCTTGGCCCCTGTCTCACTTGCACCCCAGCTCTGGTGTGGAGGGGGAAGCTCTTGCTTGTCTGCCTGTGCTTCTTGAGTGAGCAGGGGCTGGAGCTACAGGGAAACGAGGTGCTTTTAGTTTGAAAGAAGGATCCCCCCACCCAGTACTGAGGTGCCAAAAATGGCTCAGTTGAAGCGTATTTCCTTATTGCAGCGCAAGTTTGGAAGTTTGGGGAAGAGCTGTGAGGAGCCCCACAGAGTGCGGGAGGACACTGCCGCTACGCTGCATCCAAAGGGAAAGCAGCTGCCTCGCTGCTTCTTGCTTCTGTGGAACAAGAATCATTTTCAAGCCATCCACTTGCAACCGAGTCACTAGAGGGAAGGGAGGCATTTCTCCATGACTCGGTTGTGGTTGTTGCACCGAAGGTTTATATTCACTCAGTCCCGCAGCAGCATCCTGTGCAGACATTTATTTTGGCTAAAGGCAGCCCGGTTCTCGTTTGGATGCAGTCACTGAGGCCTGACCCACACAGGCGCTGTGTGCTGGTGGAGCTGCTGTGGCCATGCAGGTTGGCTGTGGGGGGGCTTGCTTCCACGCAGGGGGGTCCAGATGGTGCACCCTACACGGGCTGCAGTTAGACAGGCACAGTCCTCGCATGGAGGGGCATTACAGAGCTCAGTCACTGTCAGGAGAGGAGATGTCCCCCAAAGCTCCCTGCCTGAAGTTACTGTAGACTGTCCTGTAAGGATTTTTAACTTGCAAGGACTTTTTCCCTTTTCTGTTAGCTAGTAAAATACCTCTGACATTCCTTGTTGTTCCACCTTGTCCCCTGTCACAGCAAAGAACAGATCAACATCACTTGTTCTGGAGCTCATATGTTTTCATGAGGTTTTGATGTGGCAGATGATGTTATATATTAATCAGTAACATAACACAGTATGTTAGCACAAACAAATTAACACAAACAATAAACCACAGGGCTCTGCATGTTAATGGCAGGCTGCACAATTTACAAGGCTCCCACTGAGATAAATCCTCTCCCTGCATTGCCGGGTATTTCATTGGACACGTTGCAAACTTAACCCAAGCACCATAAGGAACTGATGCTTCAGCTGACGTCATCTGCTTCTTCAAATGCAATCCAGCATAAAAACTAACTCCATCACGGAGATTTTTCTTCTTGCATCAGTGCTGGAGCTGTACCCTCTGGAACGCATCCAGCTGGGAGGCAGCAGGCTCTGCACTGTCACTGAGGGCAGCTCACACATGTTAAAGTCATATGGGAGAGTGCAGTCTCTGAGAGCAGGTCCCTTCCTGGAGCCTGTGCTTGTATGCAAAAAAGCAGTGTTGCTTCTGCCAGCCTGATCCACTCTTTTTATCTTCTCCATTCTCCTCCTCCTTCTCCCTTTCCCTTTACCCACTTGTGGATGTGCCAGTTCTCAGGGGATTTTGTGACCTGTAGGTTGTTCTCAGATCCATTAGCTATTTCCTCATGACCTGGAGGACACCTCACCCCTTTTTGGAGTGTTATGGTGGGGCAGGTGAGGCAGGAGTGGTGCTCCCTTCTGCCTGCCTGCAGACCCACATCAACATTACTGACAGCACATCCTTCTCCCCAGGCACAAGGAATTTGAAAATTTCAGGCCATTGCTCTTGGATTCTGCTTCCACCATCCCATCAACCTAGGCAGATATCTTGCTGCAGGTGCTGGGGACAGGCAGATTGTCTCTGCTGGAGCTCAGGGCTGGAGCAGGCAGCCACCGCTGTCAGGGCCTTCCAGGCACAGGGACCAGCCGGCCAGGTGGCCAACTCTGCCCTCAGACATGACGTGCCCTGCACCCTGTGTGCTCCTGCCTGCAGAGTCCTGGCCGGAGACCTGGCACCCCTTAGCAGGCATCTCATGGAAAGGAAGGGGCAGGGACTTCACCAAATGCTGTGAAGCCCTTACAATAGGCTTTGTAATACCTGCACAAGCCCTGCTAAGGGCAATAGTGTGTTACTAAATTAATTAAGCATAATGAAGCAGAGCAGAGTGAATCAAGGCTCAGTGCTCCCATTCTTGCCTCTGCGATACCTCCAACAACTTCAACACAGGGTACCCAGGGTTGCTTGGCACATTTAAATCCCTTTTCTAGTTGCATCTCAATGTCCTTCTGGGCAGGCAACAGTGATGATGTTTAGTCACCTTGTAAAAGCTGTTTGGCATTGAAAGGGATCCAGGATAATCTTGGCTTAGGTTTTTATAATTTATTTGTTGTATTTTTAGGTTCTGTTGCATAAAATAAGACTGCACCTTTTCTAGCTCTTCTCTGACGACATTGTAGTTAGCTCTTGTTCTTCCTACTCATTAATTCAATTTCATCATTTTTAGTTGAAATGCCAGCCTGGAACTGTTCAGGAATCCACATTCCCATGGAATTTTTGTCTCTTGTGATTCTCTCAAAGAATATTTTTAATTGAAAATGAGTTTTGAATCTAACCTGTTCTCATACATATGGCTGATGCACGAGGAACATCCTTCTTGTCCTGCTGGGCTCAGAGACAGGGTTTGGAAATGAGATGTGAAGGCGCTCAGTCAGACTCCCCAGAGATGAGAATAAGCACAGCTGTTTCCTTCCTTGTGGCTTTTTCTGGAGAAAACCTGGCCTTGGCGAAGCCAGTAGTGGGACCCCTGTCATGTCAGGAAGGCACAAATATAAGGGGACCCATAGCACACTCGGGGCCTGAACTGTGCTGGCCACTGGCTCTGTGGGGGCCCCAGCTGCTGCTGGCCCAGGAGATGAGGGCTCTCTGCCTCTGCCATGCAGGGCTCACTGTGGTCTGTGAGTGCTTCCCATAGGCCATGGCCTGGGAAACACCGCCATCCCCGCAAATAGAATGAACTGGCTGGCACTGAGGGGTGGTTTGGTTTCAGGAACTGCTGATGCTCACGCCTTCCTCTGCAGAATTAGCACAAGGACAGATTAAAGAAAGCCAATTTCCTTTCTCATCAAATCAATTCCTTCTGGGGCAAACAAAGCCACGAGCGCAGCGCTCTTGTCCTCCCGTGATCTTGTGGTTTGCTCCGGCTGGAAGAGGCAGCTTTGGAAAACCCGAGCCCATTTCCTGCTCTGCGTGCTGGAGTGTATATCCTTGCCTCAGCTCTGGAAATGCTTTGATGGGTATTATTAGGCCCGGAAAGCATTTGGAGCTCCTTTCTTCCGTACGAGCTGACCAAACTGCTATGGGATGAAAGAGGGGCAAATTGGAAGGGTCTGTGGATGCTGTGAGCAGGCTGCCTTGCTTAGGGAGCTCAAGTTGTGCTGCTGCCTGCGATAGGGACCAGAGCAAAACAGCTGTGGGATCAGTGTTGCTGCCAGTCCACAAGGAGGGGGCACATCAATTTCATACACTCTTGCCAAGAGTCAAAGCTGTGGTGGAGCACCAAACTGATGCCAGTAAAGTCTGACCCCGCCTGACTGGATCCAGCCCCATGCAAGGCATCTTGGCCACTTCTTAAATCCATATACCAGGTCCAGCACATCCCATTCCCTTCTACAACCCACCCTCATCAAATCCTAGGATCAAGGGGAACCAGCCTTTTGCCCCTCTCACATCAGCCATTGTCACACTGGGTCTGCACGCCCCCATCCTTGCTTGGCCTTCCAGCCATCAGGAGCAGGAGTTTCTCACTGCTTTGAAGGGGAAAGTGGCTGAAAAGCAAAGCCAAGCAAAACCTTTGCTTTGTGAGGGACTGGAGCCCTGATCGGTGTTTTGCTGCTAACACAGTGAAGAAATGACAGTGCGGAAATCTTGGGGAGCGAACAGCACTTGTGGTTATTGGTGAAATCCCATATTAGTAGAAAGGTCTGGTAAATGGAAGCAGGAGTCGCTCTGACTACAGCATCTGTTGGATGTGGAGAGTGGTTATGACTCTCTCCAAACAATGCACATGTACTGGGAAAATGACTGCTACAATAACAGGAATAAATCTTAATAGAGACTTGGGTGATAACAGACACCATAGGGGAGTTATCAAAATGAAAAACATATGGCAGTGTCTCTGCCAGACCTGCATGGAAACCTCTTGGAAGGACTATCAGACCCTGTACCTGAAAATGAAAAAAGAACAGGGGAGACAGTGACAGGGGAAGGGGGCTGAGGGAACAAGATAAATCCCATCATTGTGCCCTGCTGAGAAGCTAGAGCAACGGGGGTTTGGTGTCAGCGTCCTGCTGCCCGTCTCCCTTCTGCACAAGTCTGGGTCTAAAAACAGCCTGGTTCAACTGACTCTTCCCCACTTCTCTCAGCTTTGGCAAAGCAAGAGACTGCAAGTCAGGCTGGACAGGGGCCATTTTTGATTGTGTTTGAACAAGATCTTGACCTGGATTGCTTATTAGTATGAGATCCCATTTTCTCTGCCTTTTGGCAGCAAGCAGGGGCAAGGCTGGCAGAGTAAGAATAGTGGAGGTGCAGACTCAGGGCCCAGGGAAGTTCAGGCACAGCCCTGGGCTGCGAGGGCAGGATGGATTTGTTTTCCTGCAGTTATAGGAGCTAAAGCTGAGCCCAGACTTCATGGTATGGCAAAGAACAAGCAAACGGGAAGCTTGGCTGGAACTGACAGTTTCTTGGCAGGAAGCAGTGAAAGACAGGACAGAGCGATGTTAAATGAAATCGCACCTTATCCCAAGCACTTAAATGTCTTCAGCAGAGGAGAAACCACAGATTATCCAGAGTGTAGAAACCCAGATTTGCTTTGCTCTCCTTGAGAGCAGCCTGGCAGGTGATGGATAAACACAAGCGCAGCAGATACAGAGCAGGTTGGCATGAGATGAGAGTATCGTTTGTCCTTGCATTTGCAGGAAGGGAACAGGAGACATGAAGAGCACCCTCATGCTCCCCAGGGGCAAGGGGAGGCATCCAGCCTCTGCTGATCAGACCCTAGACTTTGGGGTCAGGAGTGGGATATGTCTATCGGTTACCTGGGAGGATCCTCACCACCACAGGGACTGGCCATTGCTCCTTGATTCTGTTCAAAGGCTGATCCCACACCAAAACCTGACTGCACAGACCCCTGCAGCCATGTGATACTGGGGGAGAGCCCAGGGGCAGAGGGACAGTCTTGAGCAGGGACTGTCACCTCCTCCTTCACTCTTGGTTGTGACTGTGCAGGCTACCATCATCCAATCCAGGGCCAACTTGACAAATGGGGATTAAATAGTGGAAAATTCAAAAGACAGCTGAGGAAGGGGCCTATATTAGTCAAGACACTCCGCACGCTAGCGTTAGATGACCAGAGACACCAGCAATAAATAGAGATGTTGTTACGGCAATGGAAACAAGTCTGGAGGGAGGGAAGACCACAGAGCAGACCCTAAGTGCTTAATGCCTCTAAGTTGTCAGGGATTTTGCCCCTGGCTGTCATTATTTTAATTGCATCCTAAATCTGCAGCCTCTGATCAGAGCAGGTGTCTGAGGACACAGGATGGATTGACTCTGGTGCCTGCCACAGCCAAGACTGTTCTGAAGAGAGAGTCGGACATGATCTTGGCTACACGAATCATCCACATTGATATAATCCAGAGTTAATAACCCAGACTGACTAGTTTGCTTACAGTCAAAAATCACCTCTGTCCAGGGGATCAGAAAGAAGGAGCCTGAAGGTTTGAGCTGGTCCATTCCAGCAGCAGAGGGGCAGATCCTGCTCTTGCTTCCCCAAGATGGGACTCACTAATGCCCATGGCTGAGATAGTCACTGGGATGAGACTCTGTCTCATGGACAGGCAGGGACCGTCTGACCCCAGACGGATTGCAGATGCCTGGTTTTGGCTCAAGTTAATGTACATCAGGCAAAACATTTCAGAGATCAAACAGCATCTTTATGCCAGCCCCGACCAGAAGGTTTGCTTTATTGTGTGCTTAGTCACAATAAACTAGCCAATGAAGTAGTAATAAACGGTCACCAAAAGTTATTTCAGAGTCAATAAAACAAAAATGGAGTTTAACAAGGAGAAATGAATTGTTAACACTCCTCCTCTTCCCTGTTCTATAAAACACGTCAGGTTTTACAGGTGACTGGTGAATTCAGAGATCCACTGGTCATGCAGGACAGGCAACATGACCATCACTGCCTTTTGCTATGAATGATGTGACAACCCCAAAACCCCATCATCAGCACAGTCCCAATTCCCACTTCTGCTGCTGGCTGAGCACCCCTCCACAAGGCTGTGGGCTCCCCACAGCTGTGGGATGTGCCCACACCCAGTGTTTCCCTTCTGCTGGTGACAGGAGTCCTGAGGTGATGCAGCCTTTCCCTGCAGCAGTCACAGCACTGTCAGGAGCCAGACAGTAAAACCGTGGGGCGCTGAGCTGAGCTCTCGTGTTGAGCAAACAAGCCTTTCTAAAGGTTTAGAGGACCACCTTGATGCACAGAATGACCCCCCATGTTTAAACCAAACAATCTTGACCTCTCTATGAGTTTTAACCACATAAAAGCTCACCTCTTGGACTCTCCATTAGGTTTTATGATGTGCTTCCATATTTAAATGGACATGACTCACACCAGGGTTTCTGCTGTGTATGTGAAAGAAAGAAAAGATGAATGCCAGATGTTACGTATGAGTTATTTCAGGGAAAAAAAAAAAAAAAAAAAAAGAGAGAAAAGGAAATTAAATGTCGGGCTGGGCTTTCACAGCTCTTCCCTGCTCAGGTGAGCATCAGGCTGGTATTTGAATTTGCTTTAAAAATGCAGCCTCCTCAGCCCAGCTGCACTCCTGGCTGCCCTGCAAGCACACAGTCCCCCTAGCTCGCCCTCCTCACAACGGGGGCTTCAATTTTATGTCAAAAGTCCTCTAGCCAAACCTGGCAGCTGTCAGCACCTCCCTGTTTATTTGTGGAGCAAGAGGGGGCAGGAGGGGGAGGGGGGAGGGGGTGGAGAACAACCCCGCTTTGGGGTGACACATTCCCTCACCCAGAAAACCCTGGGTAAGGCAGGCAGGATGGCTGTGTGACGCAGAGGAGCTGCACAGGCAGCGCAGGGTGGATTCAAGGGTGCAGGCTCCAACCACTGCAACTGGAAAAACACCTGACAAGCTGCCAGCCATCCCCACTGGCTGGTGGCTGCTTTCATCCGGGCTTCGGTGGTGTGGAGAGGTAGGAAGGGCTCAGCAGCAGACCACCTTGCAGCCTTAATCCTGCCTGTTCTGTTACTCCCTGAAAGGACCATCTGTGCCAGCACAGACCCCTGGATGTCAATGCCCCCCCCACTCCACTCTCCATGTCTCATCTGGCACATAACTCGCATTCCCACCTCAAGGGGATGATGGCAGAGCCTCCAGCCAGGCAAGCATGAAACCTCCAGGCTCATGCCCATGGGTTAGTCCTTCCCTGCACTTGGTGCCGTACACACAGAACACAAAGCATGGCCATGCCCATGCTGAAAGTCATGGTCACCAGATCCTGTTCTCAGAGCCAACATGAGAGCACAGGGGCTACAGAAACCCTCAGCACGACCCATTGTGAAAGAAGGACCACTCCATCCATTACATCTTTTCAGCACAGGTGGATACAACCTTAAAAACCTAACCAGCTATGCATGCTCAGCTCTTCTCTGGAGTCCTCTCCTGGGAGGGCCCAGTGCTCCACGTGGCCTCTCCTCCCTGCAGCTGGTCAGGGGACCAGCACATCGACATGAAAGGGGTCCTGCTGCTCCCAACCGGGGCGAGCTGTCCCACTACAGACAGATGAGGCTGAAACTCCACACTAAGCATGTGTAAGGACATTAAGCTGTTGGAACTAAAGGATAATTTGAAAAGTATTTTTCTTAATACTGGCATTAGGTTTCCCCAGCTTTGCAGTTGGTAAGGAGAAAAAGAATGTCCTTACTAAGGGAAAGCAAGTGAAAGCTGAACCAGGGAGGAATTAGAGGGTGGTGGATGCTCGGAGCTGGGTCTCCTTCTTGGCTCAGGGGTCTGATCACGCTCGGGGCAAGAAGAAGGCCTTTTCCCAGCCCAGACCCTGCTGAAACACCCCAGAGGTCACTGGCTTTCCCTTGCTAGCAAACTGCAACATGGCGAGAGGGAACCAACATGGCCACACACACTCTCTCATGAGCAAGAGCATCTGTGCTGCATCCTGCCTGCACCGAGGGTAGGGCTGCACTCCCATTGGGGTCCTGGAAACATTCACATTAAACAAAACCTCTGTTTTTCCAGAAGTGATGAACTGAAAGATTTTCATCTTCATATCACATAGAAAGTCCCCTTGGGTACCTGGTGAGCTCTGCAACTTCTTTATATGGCTGCTGAGTGACCCGTCATGAATAGAAAGCACAAAACTCTGTAACTTTTATTTTCCTTCATATATTTAGACTTCTTTCCTTAGCTGGGTAAATCAGTGCAGGGCCAGTGAGATCAGTAGTTCTGCAGTTACAGCAGCTACAAGTGGTATCTGGTGAGTTATGTTAGTTCTCAGCACTATCCTGTTCTCCAATCCTCTAGCGATGGCAGCCCTTCCTGATGCTCTGGGGCTGCTCAGTCACAGTTTTATGGTGCAGCCTCTCTGCTGCCTCTCTGCATTCCTACCTCTGCCCCTGCAAAAATCCCAGGGCTGTGGGCTCTGCGTTTGTCTCTGCTTCCACTCCCTGTCTCTGCCACCACAGGCCAGGGCAGTGGGCGGGATGCGGGGCCTGACACTGCACCCCAAACTCCTGAGTGCAGGAAGCTGATAAATCAGTGGGTCGGGGAGCACGGAGAGGCATGGTGCCGGTCGCGGGGCATCAGAAGAGACCACGTCTCTCATAGAGGAATTCCTGTGCCCTTGCAAAATGCCCGTGTGAATGGAGGCAGGAAAATTAGCTGCAATATGGCTTTTTGTGATCGCAGAGAAATTGTGAAAGGAAGGAAAATAAAAAAAGGTTCCGTTTTCCTCTTACTCCCCTTCCCCACGATGCTGGAAAGGCTCAGGAAGTGCCCAGCCAGCAGGAACAATGTGAAAAAAGCCCAGTACCATTTTCCCTGGTGAACCTGGCAGGATCCCAAGCAGGGACCGTAACACCCAGCAGGAGCGGGGCTCCCTCATACCCCTTGTGGGGAAATAAGGACTGGGCTCCATCATTTCATTTCCTCCTCTTCCTCTGCTGAGCCCTGCTGCCACGTCCCCAGCATGACGAGGAGGGATGTCTCACCCTGCCTGGGCACACTGGAGGCAGGGGGTTGCCAAGGAGGTCCGCATCTCCAGCCTGATTGGGGAGTGGTGGCTTGTGGAAGGACACATGCTAGGTCACTCCATCAGCCTCTTTAGCTTCCTGTCTCAACCCCAAAATACTTTTTGGTTGATCATCAAGGCTGCCCCAAAGTTGTCTCATCCTGAAACACTCATGCTGATTACAGAGGTTGTTGCTGTGACAATGTGCAGAGCATGTCCCCAGGAGCATTCAACAAATTTTGAAAGAGCTGAAACTGCATGAGTGTCTGGGCAGAACCCAATTTACCACAAGCCACGTTCTTTCCCTGCCTGTCCTGCCCATCTGGCACAGCTGGGGCAAGAGGAAAGGCAGGACCTGATTCTTGAGGTCGCAGCACTAGTGCATCCCTCACAGTGAGCAGACATCTGCACATAGGCTAGGCCCTGCCACATCCCCATATTGGGTGTGGGGTGGGCCCAGGATGATGAGGTGCATCTGTGTTCCCAGTGAGTGCATTGACAGGAGCAGGCACCATGGCCTGGCCTCCTCCAGGGCCTCATACATCCCATAGGCTTGTGTGTAAATGCTATGCTTCCCCAAATAGATGCTTTTCTGGGAACATCCCATGGCCCTATGGGAGCTTGGCTGGTTGGCATTGGATGACCAAAGCTGTTGCATGCTCCCATTGTTCCCCAAGGCAGTTATTAACAGAGCACTGTAATAATAGGAGATATTTATAAAACACCTCCATGCCTGGTAATCCAGAGCAATCTGCAAACCTATGTAGGTCTGTCTGTCAGCCCCAAACTGCTCTGGTGATTGCCCCAAAGGGAAAATGAACCCTATACTCTATTGAGTGGTATAAGAAATATTCAGGTTGGAGGGGCTGCTGCAGAGGTCCAGTGCAAGATTTGAGCACCAGCACTGTGGTCCTGCAAGGGCGCAGGGACAGGGACACCCCAGCCCTGGCCACCTCCCTGCCAGCAGAGCGGAACAGAAGAGCGGGGGTCATAAATGCTCTTCCCCTGGACCTAGCTGCATCCTGGTGCTTGGGGGAAAGAAAGATGACACTAAAGAAATCAAATCTGGCATGGTCTATGGGATCCCAACCATGCCCAGGCTCCCCAGGACTGCCCACAGGGCCAGGGTGCAGCTGGCGAGGGAGGCTGCACTGGTGCCACCTAGAAGGACCCATTTGCTGCCCTGCTGTGACATCTGGGCTGCAGGGATCAGGATCAAGCTCTAGGGACAGGTTGAGGATCTGTAATTAAGTAGTGGAGTTTCACACTTGCAGCAAGCTATGCAAATCTCTCAGGCTCTGTACAGAAAATGCACCAGAAATGCACACCCTTCCTTAGCTTTATAGATGGAAAAAGTAAATTGAGGTGCAGGATTAGAGCAAAGTCAGACCCTCTGGGCTTTATGGACTGCGGCCAGACGCAGTGCCTGGGAGCTGCCAGGTAGGTGTCCAGGCACCAGCCACAGTCAGGATGGGGACTGGACAGAGAGGTGAACAGATAGCCTTGCTGTCGGGTTCTTCTACTAGGATCATAAAAGCCAAACAAATCCAGTCCTTCCCCAGCCTTGCTTGAGGAATTAGAGAAATGAGGCCATTTATGTCTTCACACGGGCGACTGAGCCTGGCAATGACCTTTGGTCACTTCGGAGCGGGGCTGGATTTGAAATGTGAACCAGAGACCAGGAGGTGAAAACCTCCATATCCCATTACAAATCCCCAGGGATGCCCAAGGCTTGTCAAGTCACAGTGCTTTGCTGCTTATTTATTACTATTTGTCTACGATTGTAGCCATTGCCAGGGCTCGCGTTACTGCTCAGGCAGTGGTCAGCTGCCAAGTGGCCTCTGGGGCCAGCCCATCTCCCAGTGAGGCTGGAGGCTGGCATGGCCACAGTGTCACTTCTTGCTGCTGGGAAAATACATTGATCCTTCCTGGCAGCAAGCAGGACCATCACAGTGGGTGACATGGTCCCCAGGATGGTGACAGCCATGAGGAGATGAATTCACCCTTTAAGATAATGAAGTGTACAGCCCTACACAGTAAGGGGTCCACATAAAATATCCCTGAGCCATATTATAGTAAAATTAATTCTATATATTGTATATGCAATATTGTATACTGGCTTATTCATAACCAGACAGTACTTGCCATTAGATTATTAATGCTCTAAGATAGGAAAATCCTCTGTCTAGCTTGAGTTTGTCCTCTGAAATAACTGCAGAAGACCTGCATTTATTCAGCAAGTGGTTAGACCGACTTAAGTTTTCTTTTATCCAAAGAGATCTGTGACCTGTCAGGTAACTGCACCTTCATGAGAAAAGCAAGTCAGGGATAGTGTGCATTTCTTACAAAAAAAAAAAAAAAAAAAATCATATCTTTCTATAAAAAGAAAATTTTCCTTCATCCCTTTTAAGCCTGCTTCACCCCACTCCTCCTCACTAATCATCTTATTTCTACTTTTGTGGTCTAAGAGGTATCGGATCATTTTGCAGAATGGGGGCTAAGGCAAGCCCCTGGGTGGTCAGAGGCAGTCTCCTCAGAGTGACTTTGCTGGATCTGCTCTCCAGAGAGAGGGGCAGGTTCCCATAGCTGAACAATGGGGTTTGCAAGAAGATGTTTTATAGAAGAAGTTTTAGCACCCCTGTGTGGCATCACTCTGCTATGTGAGAGCTGAGCAGCACACGGAAAATCTGCCTGAAGCTTTGGGGAGTCCGCAGCAGCCTGTGTCTGCTGATGGAAACAGTCTGACAAGAGGCCCAGCCCAGGCCATTTCCCCATTAAGAGTTCAGCCTCTGAGGGAAGTTGCAAACCCACCTCATGGCAGTGACAGACACTGCAGGGCTCTCTGAGGTAGAGTTTCTTAGAGGTACAGTAAGGTCTCTTGAAACAAGGGAGAAACAGTGTGTAGAAAGCATGCAGTGATGAACTCACATAGATCTATGTCTCTGGATGTGACATTAAATGCTTTACAGCAGAAGTGATGATAATTAAATTGCTTATGATGTGGCACAGCTGATGGAGGTTGCTGAAGCTGTCAAGAGTCAGTAAGGCTGCATTGATTTCCTTGCAGACACAGGGGCTCTGTTTATTATACATGATGGATTACTTCCCAACAGGACCATGGTGATTTAGGAGGTGGAGCCCCATTTTCAAAGGTGAGAATGTATGTTTGATAAGCACCCACAGGTTTGCCATCTGAAGGTATCCAGACACTGGTCAGTGATGGAGAGAGAGAACAAAGACCAGTAAAGATGAATAAATCAGAGCAATACTGTCCTGACCTCTTGTCTGGTTTATTAGTTTCGCTAGGCACTATTTGCATTAAATAGGAACCCTTATACATTTCTGCAGATGTGATGCAGGCTGCCAAAATGCTTGCACTTACTTGAAAATACCATCCCGAATCTCACTGACGTGGTGGGATTTATGCTGTTAAGTCAGTTCTGGAAACACCAGCCAAGAAGTGTGCATTTCTTCAGGGTCCAGCTGAAGTGCACTATCTCCAGGTGCAGGTAGAAGTGTGAAAAGCAGCTCCAGCAGCTCAGCTGTTAGGAGGTAAGTCGTGTGTTGATGATTCCAGATCCCATGTCTATTCTCAGCCTTTTGTTACTGGGAAGCCTCTTTCTCCTCAGGGCTGTCCTGGTTGGTGCTGCAGCACATCTTGTTAACAGTCTCTTAACCTCTGAGCAGCTCTCCAAGTCCCTGCTGCTGGCAGAAAGAACCTATGGGGGGGTGAAACAGGGTGGACTGCCTGCTGCTCAACAGACCAAATATATTTTGAGGGCTGTTCATCAATAATAAAACTACAGAAAGAGAAATATATGACTGTAAGAAAGTGCAGCACAGGTCTAGTGCTGAATAATGGAAGTTCCCAAGAATGGGGCTTGATGGTGGCTCTTCATGCTTGAAGTTAATCCAATAAAGTGAATTGTCCAGTGCAACCTTTCCAGTACAGCAGTCAATATATGGAATAGGATTAACTTTGGGCTCAGAGTGAGTAAACACAGTCTTTGTATCCAATGCTGAATTATTCTGCCTCAGTGCACTATTGGAGTCTGAATTTCTTATTTTCCATTTGCTTTCTTTAGCAGAAGCATATTGTGGCCAACCTGAAATGACAACCTTAGCAAACACACAACAGAAACTTTTAGGTTTCACTGAAACACAAGTTAGTTGAGTATAAATTATGATTATGCTGTTTATGATCCTAAAACTTAGATTGGCTTCTAGTTAAAATTACATATCTGTTCCAAGTGTTTGTTTTCGTTACTTGTGTCAGGAATGGAGTCCAAAATACCTAGGACTATATAACAGCTTTGGGAATATCACATTTTCAGCCCAGTGGCTGAGTTGTGCTGTAGTGATTTTAGACTTCTTGAAAACATGGACAAAGAATAAATTGGCTAAGTAGAAAAAAATTAAATGTAAAATCTCCTTGAAACAATCAAAGTATGCAGCCATTACAAAATAATCTGCAGGAACTCTGCTTTTCTTGGTGGTGTTGTGCTGAGAGCACTTCCATTTCAGTGCCAGGTTTTAGCAATTTCCACCTCATTTCATGCTCTGACAAACCTGCAAGAGTTTCATCTGGTCCGAGGTGAAGCTCTGTGCTGTGCCAGAAGAGGCAAGCAGCTCTGAAGGCGAGTGGAGGCAGGAAAACATGCTCAGCTTTTAGTGCAGTGCTCTCTCTTGCTGTGTGCAGAGGGAGATCTTGGCACAGGACAGCTTTTCTGTACGGTTACTCCATGCCCAAAGGCTTGTACAAACCTCCCCTTTGGCCTGAGTCAGCTTTGGGCTCCTTTACTGAAAATCTTCTTCTTCCTTGCAAAATCTTTTGTGCAAGGCCCATGGTTGCCATAAAGCATCTCTGGGTCCCCGCAGCAGCCTGCCTTGCCCTATTTGTGGAGTGAGTGGGGCTTTAGCAGGTGGCCAGACTGATGCTATGAAGTCAAAGTGTCAAATTCCTGGGGGAACTGCCTGCCCTGGAGAGGGAGGCAGGCTGGGCTGGGTGCTGCTGCTGCTGAGAGCAGGTTTTTGGCTTAGCAAGTTCATCAGGCATCTAGCAGGTATTCACAGTGTCTGTGGGGGGCTGATCCAGACAAATTTGACCTCCAGCATGTGGAGAGCATCAGGGAAGGGCCTTGATTTTACTGCCATATCCAGGAGGAAAAGCTTAGTGGTTTTGGGAGTCAGACCCTGCCTTGCCCCCAGAGCAATGCAATATGCTCTGGCAGGGAGGGCATGGCAAATTGCTGCTCAGCCAATCCCAGCTTTACTTAGAGACTTTTTAATCAAGGGAAATCCAGGGGACAAATGTCCAAGCAAAAGCAATGGTATCTGTGACTGGAGAGAAGAAGACTTTGTGGGAGTAATTTGGGGCCCAAACTGATGGGCCTTGTTCTGGTTTTGCAGGGGGTGGCACTGCCCCAGGACAGGTCCCACCACAGCCCCCACAGTGCTTCTCCAAGTGCCTCCCAGCAAATTATGGGAGAATAGGTATAACATGGGGCAATGATAGATTTTCAGTATATTTCTGAAAGTCTTGGTTTAACTTCTTCTGCCTTGAATTATCAGGGCATCTTTGGACACGGGACTTTTCATCTCAAGTGCTTGTGCTGCCTCCAACAGGCAGGCAAGATGTCCTGGTGAGGGAGAGCTGACATGGAGCATGACGGGTGCTTACTGCAAACAGAGACATCAGATGCCATCTCAAGGCCAAATTTAAGTGTCGGTAATTACATTTCCCCATTTAAACTGCCGGCCAGTCTCAGCTGGATAAAATGTTCCCTTCCTAGCTGGAAGTGTTGCTGTGTCCTGGGAAACAGCTGCTGTGACAAAGTCAGGGGGCAGCTGCCATGCGGAGAGGACTGACGTGTTCATGGCACAGGGCCACCGGAGCCCAGGTACCCAGTGTCAGGCAGCAGCGCTGCCGAGGGTCCACCTGCGCTCTGGGAGCCCCAGGAGCCTTTCTGGGCTTTGGTATAGCTTGAACCAGTGCCTGGCTGAGGAGGGAGAAGTGGAGTAGAGAAAGACTTAAAGCCAAGTGCAAATGAGATTTGTGAGGCCGGGTTAAGGGGCCGTCATTGCCCTAAGCACTGCCTGCAGCGGAACGCTTGGTTTGGGACAGGGACAGAGGCCTCTGCCCATCTGGGTGCCCATGATCCTTGCAGAGCACACTGGCTCAACTACATGATTTTGATACAGTTAAATTTGCAAATGAAACCAAGTCCAAAGACATCTGAGTCAAAGACAAGCTGAGTCAATGGCCCAGCTTAGTGAAAGCTGGTGAAATACAGACTTTGTCCTTTTCCTTCCCTGCAGCCCTGGTGAAGTGCATGGTCTCTCAAGTAGGTCTTTATAAACGATCAAAGCATCTGTGTGGCTTTTCAGGGGGTTGAGCTTCCACTCACAACCCAAGGTCCAGTTTAATAATGTAGCTTGTTAAATAAACAAGTGGCTACACAGAGCCCCAGCACTGTGACGATGGAGAAGATCCGGTGTTCTCTTCCCACTCCAGCGCCAGCTGTTGATGGACATCTGTCTGTAAAACATTGGGCCTTTTATTGTTTTTAATGCAAGAAATGCCTTTTCCTGGAGACCACCACTGAGTACTGCTTTGGTAGAAAGGCTCCTTCACAATCCAAACAGAGAGCAAGTGAGCATAGAGGATCCATTACCCAAAAACTCAACAAAATCTTCCTCACCCATGAAAAGTGTATGCACAGAGGAGGACGATCTTGAGGACGGGGCTTGGAGGAGGGGGGAGCTGTTCCTGGAGGGCGGTGTTCTGGGACCCACCAGAGGAAAATACTTCAATTTTTCTATCCAATAACTCTACTGCCTGGCTAACAAAAATAATCCCTTATTAAAGATAACAGGAATCTGGCTTGTATAATGCATTCACAGAGATTGATGTACTTCCAGATTTCAGAGCTTCTATACCTTCAGAGAGACTAAAAGTCACAATATTGGCATGATGGCGGGGACAAGCTCTTTTGCAGACACAGTTTGGGTTCATGTTTTTGCATGTGCATTTGAATTGCAGGCTTAAATCTGATCTCAGTCACCAAAATAGAGTTATCAAGGTCTTAACCTGCCTGAAGGGATAGCCCATTCAGACTTGCATGTGCCAAGGAGTCAAGGGGGGGGATGTGTGTTTGTAACAACCTCTTTTTACCAAAAGCATGGAACCACATTATCTTAATTATCATCCTATTGTTAGACCAGAGATTTGTTTTACTAAGAAAATATGGAAAATGCGAATGCCAGTAATATGTTCCTCTAACTGATCCAAATTCCACATTCTCTTACACTCTCAGATACCTTCACCAGCAGCATTATTTTGTCTAGTGTACGAAAAGCACAGCAGGCTTTTAGAGCAAGAAAGCTTGGCAGAGCTACTGCTACCATCCCTGAGGGGGGCTGCCCCAGAATCTCTCGCTGTGGGACAGAGGCAGCCAGAGGGTTACAAAAGCACTGTGTTGCCACAGGTCACCTAGAGTCACCTCAACACTGGCACACGTCCCCCGCATCTGTTTTGTGTGGGAAGAGTTGATTTCAGCCTGACAGGTAAAATCAGACATTCTTACAGATCGGTCCTGGAGGAGATATCGGTGTGAGATAGATGCTAATTGCTAATGAGAAATGGTCCATCGGAACTGGCAATGGCCCCAGCTCTGAGGTGGTTAATAACCCTAGTGCTTTTTTGGCAGTAAAGCAAAAATCTGTTTTTGTGCAATGGTCAGCAGAGGAGAACTCAACCGGAGCAACCTGGGGTATGCAGGGGGCTCCCAGGGAGAAGGTTAATCCAGGGGTTGTTTTACTGCCTCAAAGGATTTGTGATCCATTTTTGTGCCTGGAAAAGGTTTACTTCAATATAGGAAAGTTCCACCCATCTCAGAATAGCTTTGGTTTTCCAAAAACAATTTGTTGTCATCGAAGATGATTTCACCCTTTGCCTCTTCACGGGTGAAATTGCAGCTGAGTGACATTCTCACGTTATGCAGGGACAAATGAAACACAAATTCCTCTGAGTGAGGAGCACTAAATTGCAGGGTCACCTTGTCAGTGTGGTGAGGAGATCCCCATTTGGCTCCCACTGAGGCAGGTTTGAGAGGGGCCTCGACCCATGCAGCTCCTTCCTGGGACTCATCTCTCCCACCCTGAGCTCCCTGTGCAATGGCAGGACCATGAAAGCGCAGAGCCCGGATATCCATCTCCTGGCTCCTTTCATTCCTGTTTTTCACAGATGAAAAGCACGATTTCCTTCTGGTAACACCCAGGAGCTGGCACGTTTCAGCCTGGAGTAATTTTTTTTTTTTTTTCCTCCAAAGAGCTGTGTTAAAAATAACCCCTGGAAAAAAAATTAAGCACTTAAACACTTGAAGGCCTGACACAACCTTCACACATAGAAGCACTAGGAACGACAATACCATAATAAAGATCTAAGGTATCACCAAGAAAAATAGGAAGCAACCAAAGAAAAAAAAGGTCACCGCAAGCTTGCTGTAAACACCCTTGCTTTGCACGTATCTCAGCTTCGCCAATTTGATTGCTAGCAGGCGAGAGTGTGACGCTGCATTTTCGGTGCTATAGGTATTTATTTTACACTCTGGCTCCGAGTCTGAGCCTCCGAATGTAAAAACAATCAGAAGGCTGAAGTGTAAATTCTCCCTGCTGATTTATTTACTGTTGTGTTTTTATAGCACCACATGGCTCTAAGTTTGCACTGGGCCCATTCAACCAAAACCCATGTCATACACTTCCAGAGAAATGAATGACTTTATAAATTCTCTACAATAATAATCCCACATACAGGAATGCATGCAGAGAACACCCAGACGGGGCTGGAATGTTTTAAGAATATAATATTGTGCTTTTTTGGTCAGGGAAACACATTTCTCTCAGGGATATGTGGTGTGGCCCAGGCTCCAGCCCTGTCTGCCTACCACCTGTAATGAGCCCTTTGGGAGATTTCAGTTCAGGCCACCCAAACTGTGAGCTGGGCAAAGAGACATCAGTACTACGAAGTTAACAGCCTTAATGAAGCCCGGCCCAGAGGAGACTCAAAACATCCACAGTGGGGAAAAAAAAAAAGGAAAGAAAGAAAAGAAAAGGCTTTGATAGGAAAAACATCTGATCCGTGTTCTCTAATCTTTGCTTTGTTAGTTAAAGCATCTTTAAAGGGCTTAATACCCCTGGAACAGGGACCTCTTTCTCTCCCTTCAGAAACACCAATTAGAAAAGCAGGAAACTGCTTCCAGAAAGGGGTACTCTTTAAAAGAAAATTTAACTTTAGCTTGAGGGATCTGATTGCCTCTTTTTCACAAGCTATTTTTTCCTCCCTGTTGTGTGGCTGAGCAATGGTTTTCTCCAGAGCAAGAAAGCAGCTCCTCATGCCGATCCTGCTGATGGAAAGTGAACATAGTGGGGTAAGGAGAGGGGAGATTCATGGGATAAAGGGATGAGAAGACAAGAGGGTTTCTCTTTTAAATACAGTGAGAATTATACCCTTATGCTGTGGCAATCTGAGGAGCAAGTGTGACACACGTGGGGAGGAGGGAAGCAGCGGGGTGGGTCCCAGCACCCATGCCAACCCTGTGCCCAGCACCCCAGCCACCAGCTGAGAGCAGGGTCGGTGCATGGCCCCTCCAGACCCAGCAGTGGAGGCAGTGAGGGCTTAGTTGGGTAGAGGTAGTGCTGATGGTCCCAGATTACATTGCCTTTGCACCCCTCTATCCTCCACAAGGAGAGAAAACCTGTCTTTTCCCTTCTCTGGGGGTCTTGGTGTTGGGAGCATAGGGACAGCAGCTTGACAGGGCCAGCACGGGCACAATCAGTGGCTGCACAGCACAGTTAATGGCCAAGGGGCTGCACCTTGTTGCAGCACAGCATGGCCAGCCAAATTTTGCTGCCAGCAGAACTGGTCGCAGGAGTCCTGGTGGCAGCCTGGGGGCTGTGAGCCATGCTCACCCCTGCCCCAGGGTTTGGCAGTGGAGCAGAGATGCCATTGCAGCCCTCGAGGTCTTGGCCAAGCAGCAATCACCTGGACAGTGATGGCTGCTGCCGCCATGGGAGTCCCCACAGTCGGGCTGGATCTCCGATGGCTGTCCTCCCTGATGGCGACCCTTCCTCAAGGCTGTCCTCCATGCCAGGCCATATTGCAGCCAGTCACAGCCGTTACAAATGATAAACCCTCTCATCCCCACAGCCCCTGTTAACCCACAGCCTAGAAGGGAAACATCTGAACAAGCTCCTGGCTCTGTTCATGAAATTCCTGGACATAGTCCATGCTAAGATCTTTCTCTCTCTAGCAGAGTATTTTCCTTTGGACCTCAGGGATGTTACAACAGCTGTTTGTAAACAGTTTGCATCCAAAGTTAGCAGAGGGGTGAGCAGGGGATTCACATATCAACTTTGTCCTCTTGAACATCTAAAAAATGTTTCAGCTACATTGGCCCTGCTATTGCAGATTTAAGAAGTCAGCCAGAAAGGCCAATAGCCATCAGGCAGCCACCCATGCCTGCCTTTGCCTGCTGACACACAACCAGGGCTGGAGCAGATCTGCGGGATGCAGCCCTGCAAGGTGCCTGCCTGCTGGAGGCACATGCTGCCTCTGCTCAGGTTGAAATTCATCTTGGAGCCTGTGATCAGGTAGAGACCAGCAGCGAGAGGTTTTCTGGGGAAGGAAGAAGGCAGAGGCTAATAGGAGGGGTTGGAGACAGAAGCTGCAGGGCGGGTAAGTGCTGAGGAGGCTGAGTGACAAGCACTTTGGAAAACCTGGTGTCCCTCTGCAAAAGGCTTGATGGCTGTGGGGTTTCATAAAGCTGGGCTTGAACTCACGCCCTGACTCCCCTCCTCATGCCTGTGAGCTCCTCGCAGTATTCAGCCTCAAAACCAAGATACAGACCCCGAGTCCTTTCCTGTCCTCCTTTCCACCACGAGTCCCTGCTCAGAGACAGATGAGTGTTGTGTTGAAAAGAGAAAACTTGCAAAAAATGCACATAAACATCCTGTACCATAATGGGGGGATCTTGTAATTGCTGTGTAAATTGCTAAAATCTTGTAATTGATGCGTAAAGGATTTCTGGATTTTAGAAAGGTTTTTGCTTTCCTATACAGCCTGAAATGGTCTGGCCCCTGTGAGAGCTCAGTCCCCCTGCATGAAACTGTTGCAACAGTGGACCCTGGAGACACATGAACTGGTGTAAAATGGGAGCTCTGCATGTCTTATGGCCCTGACACAGGACCTCAAATCTAGGATAACCAGAGATTGTCACCCTTGGGAAGACTTGCAGGGGCCACAGCACTGGGCACAACATGGCTGGGGGACATCTGCAGGACATCTGTATTGGCAAAGTTTTTTCTATCTCTTTTTCTTCTTGGGGTGCACCTGAGATTGTGTTACCTGTTATAATTTCTGGGAACAAGTGTATTTTAAGAGACAGCTTTAAAACTGTGTCCAGCAACAGGCTCCCATTTGTACTCTGACCAGAGTGCATTGAGTAAATGAAACATCAGCTTTTTCCAGGGGCAGTGTTTGCTCCCTCAGGCTTTTCCCTCTGGAGATGCCTCGGCTGCCTGACTTCTCCTGCTGTCGAAGGCAGCACAATGCCTCCACACTCCTCCTTGCCAGCCCTGACTAACTGGCACTGTGTGCTGGCACAGCCCAGCCATCCTGACAGGTCCTCAAATGATTTTATGGACATGATGGATTGGAACAGGCCATCAGCAGAACCCAGAATTTTTCTTTCCATCCCTTGCTGGCAGTCTTTCAGCTGATGTTGGGAGGACCTTATTTGCTTTTCTTCAACTAATGCTTTCCCTTGGTGTTAAAAATATCAGCAACGGTGATGACATTGGTAACAAGTCCAGAGTATTTTTTCCAGCTCCAATGAAAAGGTGAGTTATGATTCATTGTGCTCAGCCTGACATCAAATAACTCGGGGTGTAGATGTGTGTAAGGTGTGAAAGTGTTTTGCGTACATCAGCTGGGGCTGCTGCTTGTTTTCTGATGCTATTAAAGGCAGCCCAAACTGAAACACAGAAAGATGAAGTACATGATCTCTGCAGACCTCTGGCATACAATCAGCACAGGAACTACCTGAGATGGGTCAAGGGGTTTTGCAGGTTACTGGCCTGGTGACTGGCCTGGTGACAGGTTAGTGCCAGGCATTTGTTGTGGAGGGTCACTGCAGTTTTCTCCCGCTTGCCAGACGTTTAGCTAAGGATCGAGCCACATGGTCCTGGGTACAGCCCTGGTGCAGCCCTGGATGCTGAGACTAGGTTAGGGTGTAAGCATGTGTAGAGAGGCTTGTGGATGTCATACCCTGAAGCAAACTAACTAAAATGTACATTGCAAACAATTGCTCAATAAGAGAAGGGAAACTAAGGTGGAACTAGCTCTTGGGCTTTCCCACAGCACAAGGCAGAGGCAGAGAATTATTTTTACTTGCTGCTGACCATGTCAACCTCCTGCTTTCTCCTCTCCGAGCAGAGACTCCACTCGGTACCAGATGCACTCCCTCCACTGCTTGCTGCCACTCAGATGCTGCCTTATTTTTGCTGCCTGACCCGTCAGACTGAAACAATACAGGACATGTTTTACAAGGTAATTCTGCAGTGGGGAGGGAGAATTTGTAATTTTATGGATCTTGTAAACTGAACTTGTAAAGTCCTTTAAAGCCCATAGCTTGAGCATTTCATCTTACTGATGCTTAGGGATAAAGGCCAGCAAGGGCAGAGGTGAAAGGGGCCAGATTCATTGCTGAGATGACTACAGGCATGGCAGCTTACAGAGGGAATAAGTTTGTTTTGTTTTAACCATTAGCTTTACAAAATTAGCCTAGCTTGTCTTTTTTGCAGCTCTTGAGAGTCTCTCAGAACTAGTTATATCCTTACGTGGATATGTGAGCATACAAGACTCCAAGTTAGCGCAGCTGAGAAACTGGAAGGACCCGAATGAAGTGCTTTTGGTTTGCATTTCACCAAATATGGCAGCATTTGTCAAGACAACTTACACCTCTGGGAAGTTTTGTTTACATGCCTCAAGGGCTGGCGTGAACACCCCTGGACTGTGACACTGCAGAAGTGTAAGGTACCTGCTGAAGCAGCCCCTGAGAAAGAATAAATAGCCATCTATTGCAAAGCACCAACCATGAACATAATTGAAGGCAAAGGATAATAACAGTGAGTATTACAGTGGGGCTTCTAATAAAGCCTGCTCTGTGTCCTGAGCCAAGTGCTTTACCTGCCACTGTGGGCTCTGCAAGGTAATTATTTCACAGGCAGCCGGGATGATGATGGAGATATTCATTAAACACAAACCTGACACTTTGCTCTCTAAACCCAAATAATCCAACCAGGCTGTCTCTGAATAGGGCACCCTCCCCTCAGCACGTTTTTAATGGGGGGTTTCAAAATAAAACCGACAGTCAAGTACCAGAGCCCAGACCCAACGGGGGGGATCCCGGCTCGCTTCTGAGGGCTGAGGGCAGGTGCTCAGGCCAGAGCCAGCTGTGCACACACAGACCCTAAGCAGAGAGTATTAGGCTGTGACAGCTGCAGCTGGCTCTGAAATAAGCACTGAGCATGAAGAGATTATGATAGATTTTGCTTGTATTAAGAAACTGATTTTACATCATATATGAGGCAAAAAATGTTTGTCTCTCAAAGGGATGGAAATCCTTTTGCAGGGCCAGAGCCGCCAGTGAAGCCAAGCTCAGGGCTACTGGTGGGGGTCAGGCTAATGGGGCATCTTCTCTGCACAGTGGCTGGTATGCAGTGTATGGCACAGAAAATAATCTGTGACCAAGAACCAAGATGCCTTGGTCCAGCTGTTTTGTCCATAGCGGCAAAAGTAGGGGACAAGATAGGAAGGAAGGACTCATCTCTTCTCTCCTCATCATCACCAGCAAGCGCCATAATTCCCATCAGGCACGATCACGTTATGTTTGATGCTTTTCTAGGACAGTGCTCTAATGATAAGTCTGTGGGTTGCTGGGAGGACCTGCCTGACTGTACCAAGGGTCTCTGTTTTAAGCAGGTTTGGAAAGAAATGCCCTTGGAGCAGAAGGGAGGCCAAAGTGATGGGATCTCCAGTGCAACCCAGCCCAGGGCCCTTTCTGTCACTCTTCCACAAGCAGGGAGATTTGGTCTGTATCAGCAATTCCTTGTGCCATACAGACATAAGTGTTATTTCATAAAGAAATCAATCTTACAGTACTGAATAATATTAATGGCATAACTAGTACCACATCATTAGTTCTCTGGTACCTGTCCCTTGGGAGAACAGTGTTTAAGAGAATAACAAAATCCAACTTTTAAAAAATACTCTCTTTTTTACTAGTATATCTGCAACTATTAAAATGTCAGAGTTCCTAGTAAAGGGCTTCTGTTACTGGTAACAGGCTGCACAGCTGGTTGTGAATTTTTATGAGTATATTGAAATATGTGATTTGGGATCAAATGGGATATACAGTCATTTCTGAAGCAGGTCATTTTTGTGTGACTGAAATTGTGCCTAATTCCCCTTCAGTTAATACCACAAAACAACATCCATATAAAAATTGAAGAAAAGTATTATCATATGATTAAAGTGCCAGATTGTAACTTCAGACTTTTAAAAACCTTTGCTTTTATATGTCTTAACAAAAGGAAGTTCTAGGTTTGGTCTCCATAAAGTCCCTGCAAAAATGCTGTCAATGACTGCTACCTTTACCTGAAATTAGATTTTTTTTTTAATAACTCTGCTGGGAACTGGCAACAAGCATGTCTTGGGCAGTCACCAGCTCCTGGGACAAATTTAGCAACAGTTCTCTAAGCAGGCTAAGGCACTCCAGGAGCAGGGGAAGAGCTCATCATAGGCACTGGGGAAAGGAAACTGTGGGGCCTCAGTGGAGCAAGTAGGCAGGTTTATCTAAGGGTGGATGGTACACCAGCAGCAAGTCACAGAATTGGAATGTGGTGATAGAAAATGGTGACTTAAACACATGATTCAGAGGAACATGTGAAGTAGAGATGTCCTGATGGGTCATAAGATATTTATCTGAATCCTTAGAAAGCTTTAAGAGGGTTTGTCTTTCTAGATGATCCATCAATCAACCCTGATGCAAGAGCAAGGATTCTGCCATGGGCAGCTGGCTCCACTGCAGCCCTTCAACTGCTCCACACGTTCTTGCCCTGCCCAGGTCTCCTGCTGCTTTTACACAGCTGAGAGTGGCTGAAGAGAATGAAGCTGCAATTCCTTGCTGTCAAACTACTGGAAAAAAACCAAGTAGGGTAATAGGACTGGAAAATAAGAGCTTGTAAATTCCCTGCTGGATATGGGCAAGTATTTGAAGCCTTGCCTGTCACCTGGATGATGCAGCTTAGTCCATCTCTGGCCAGGTCTGTGTCAACAATCTTGCCACTTGCTCCTAGAATAATGTGGATGTGAAGGACCAGCTTTCTCTGTGGCCAGCTTCATTGCTCAAAGACAAAAAAAATGTTGCCTTTGCCCATGATCAGCAAGAGGGATTCCTTTCTGCAAGTCTTACACAGGACACAGCAATCCCCAAAATATTAAGAAGTCCTTCAGATAACTCATGTCGAAAACCTGCAGTTTAGACAAAGATAACCTCTGGGTCAGGAATTTAGAGTGATCTGAGCCACAGATTTCTAAGCAATAGGGTGTTTCTGGTGTGAGCTTGTCCTGCGCTTTCCTAGGCGTTGGCCACTTTTGGAGGCAAGAGATGGGCTTTGATGGAGCTGTGGTTGGATGCCGTGCTGTCTCCCTGCACCTTGCCAAGACCCTGACTAGCAAGTGCAGTGGGTGAGAACCAGAGTCTCCAGGCCCCTTTGCAGGACAAATACTCCCAAAGATGGATGTTTTTACTTGCTCTTGACTTTCTTTCAAAGCCAGTGAAAGGCTTGTTGTTCCTAAGGCACTTCCAACCCCTCTGGGATGGTTTCTCACTTCCCACATGAACCAGGTGTCAGCTTTGGTGCCTGGGGAAATCTGCATGGGGAAGCAGGATGCATCACAGCTTCATGCTATCCTCACGGCACTATTTAGTCACTGGGGTTATGGGAAATAGCCTGAGCTATCCAGGAACTGACAGTGGGACCCCATCCTGTTATCATGCTCTATGATGGCCCATCAGGAAATGACATAAATACCCTTGTTACTCTCTATTTTATTTTTCACCATTGTGAAGCATCTTTTTTGTTTTGTTTCTGCTGGTGGCAGGTGACCAATCGCAGTGTCCTGGCTCCCCACATCCTGCTGGGCAAGGTCTGCCTCCATCCCTCTGAGAATCAGGCAAAGGATGTGCTTGTTTGCCAGTGTTTTTTCTTGCTGTCCCAGTGATGTTGCCTGGGTCAGGAAATAAACCTATATGGATAGTGGCAGGAGGACAGGCTTTTATTAAGCTGCCTGTATTGAATGTCCACAGCAAGATGGGCACCATGCATCAGCTGGGACAAGCACTGTGAGAATATGAATTCACACAAGTCTGGATGTTGTGATCCAGAGAGATTCCAGGTCGCTGACTCCTAGTACCTGACCTCTTCCCTCTTGGAAACTTGCATCTGTCTGGAGTGACCCTCACTGCAACATATTTAATTTAACTTTTGCATTTTGCATCCTGCCTATCCTGAGAGGGAAAGCTCCCTTTCTTTCTCTCTTGAAAATATATTAAATCTTATTGCAAGTTAATTGCCCTCTGAGAGTTATACACCAAACTGCTAGCCAGGGGAGAACCAGCCTGCCCAGTGAATACAGGAAGGACATCCACCAGCTTGGTGCCATAGTCTTTTCCTGTTGTGGTCACAAGCTCTTTGAGGACAGCAATAAGGATACCATGGGTCCAGATAACATCTTGCACTGAGCAGTCACGAGTCTGAGACCTAGGAGAGAGGAACCCTCATGCTCTTGTCTGCTTGTCCTGCTCTGAACAGCCCAATGCACAAAGAGTGAGGCAGAACTATCACAGGGTGATTTTCTCATTTACAACAGGACTGTGGTAGAGTATTTCTAGCTTAGTTAACAGCTGTTTTGTTAATTCATAATTTCTCCCATAATCTGTATACTTTTGTCCCAGCTATGGCATGGTCTATGATACATGATGGAGAGTTTTGCCACTAATCATATGCAAGTGAAAGTATAAACAGGGTTTTATTAGTTTTCAGAGTGCCAGGTCACATAAATTAACCAGAGCACATGTTTAACGTGTCCTGAACACTGTCTCCTACTTTTTCTGGTAAGACAACATGTCGTAGAGGAACTTGCTTTACCTGCACTGGCAGCAGGACCACAGATTCTCTCATGCTATCCTTGGGGTGACTTTTTGCTTACACTGTCACACTGGCATTTGGCTGAGCAGTAAGACAGGCACCCTGAATGCGGAGATGTACAGGTGCTGTAGGACAGGACCAAGGCACCCGGAAGCGCACTGCTGAATGGCTGTCCATGCTGGGACATGCACTGGTGGGCCCAGGGCCCCATCACTGCTGGGACCCCAGAGGAATGTGTTTGAGGTCCATGGCAAGGGGCAGAAAGGCTTCAGATGTCTGGGTGATATTTGCGTGCCACTTTAGCAAGCACCTTGCGTGTTACTATTGGTAGCCAGGCCCTGTTTGTTGCAGGGCTCCTCTTCCTCTTAGCTCTCACCAGCCTCTGCATGGATGAGCCACTCCTCCCCATGCAGCCAGCTGGGACGTGAGCTCAGACACCCAGGGCTGCAGGAACAAGAGGGTGATGGCAAAGCTCAGTAGAAACAACATGCATGACCTCAGCAGCAAGTTCCAATAATGGGAACAATCAATCTTACAAACCCCAGCCCTAAGGGGAAGCTAGGAACTGCTGAGGTTCAGCACCCTCTTCTTCTCAGTTGGGGACTGTGTGGTGACACGTGATGAGGTTGGCATGGGTAATATGTCCTGATGTCATCCCAGGGATCACGTGTCATCTTTAGTTATTCTTCTCCTATACAAGTAAGAGGGGAGGCATATGGGAATGGTGTCCAGCTATTGTGTTTCTTAAGCACTGACTTTCTTAAAACTTCAAGAAACAAAGATTTCCTCCATTTTAATTGCAATAGCATTGCTGGGACTGTATTGGCACTAGATGCTATGTTTGTTTTTAGGGTAGCCTGCCTATCCCTGAGAAAAGTTTTTTTTACTGTTACTAGAGATTATAGATTGGGGAAACTAAGGCAAAGTAAGATGATAAAGTGGGTGTGCTGCCAGTGTGTGCAGAACCAGGAGCCCAGCTTGTATCTCTTGAGTCAGACTTGAGGGACATAACTGTGAGACCAAGGAAAACTTTCTGAAATAATTTCACTGTAATCCAGCACGCTCCTGCATCTGAAACTCTGCTCTTTAGGTCAAAGCTGTGCTATGAAAAAAATAGTGACTCAGCCCTTTACAGGTTCCACTGCATTTGTGTTTCCTATGGCACATGGTGAGTATCCCTCCAGGGGCTTGGGTTTTTTTGAAAGGAAAGGGTGAAGCCAATTCGTTAGCTGACCCCAGCATCCCTGATTTGCATAGGATGCCTCTGCTCTGTAACTCTAGAATAATGGTGGTGATTATAAACACATGACAGAGAGGGGTGAGGGTGGTGAAAACCATTGTAATCACACATGGGGCAATGTGCTGATGGACAGGCTGTGATTGCAGGATCCTGGGCTCTGGGCAGCCTGCTGAGCTCCCACACACTGCAGGAAATCCCCCCAAAGTGTCTCAGCAGCTTTCCACGCAGGAATTCAGCTGCCCCCATGAGGGTCCTCCCAGCATGGAGCCTTTGCTATTGGGAAATAGGGAAAATGTAATATTGCCTATATGAAATGTTGTCATCCAACTCCCAGATCAGATCCTGTGATCCTGCACGTGCAGTCTAGACAGCCTGTGTCTCAGTCCTGCGGCTCAGAGCCCCTGGCTCAGCAAAGCCCAGGCAGCTGGAGCACACAAACTGGCTGGATAATTTTTGTGTACTCCTGGCCCTCAAAGGATGCAGAGACTGCTCAGGTTCTGACACAGACAGGAGCCATCTTTGGGCTGATCTAACCTGTGCTGGCTGCCAAGCCCCTGAGTGTGATCTAGTATCATAGGTGGGCCCGTGATCTCTCCTGACCTTAAATATCCTCTCTTGATCTTATTTGGATATCCACATTTTGCACAAAGCACCCCCCATTCTTCATAGTGCCATCAGAAGAACCTGAGCATGAGAACCAGATGTGATACCTGCTCTCCTGTCACCCATTCACTCATACACAGACTATTAATCTGTGCAGAGATGTGTTATAAATGGTTTGATATGTATGTAAATCCCAGCGCTAGAGTGTTGTTCTTGGCAGCCTCTTCCACAAGCTGATGTGTAAAACTTTTTTCTTTGAAGTCTGCAAACAATTTGCTGGATCTCAGCACCTTCCATATGAACTCATGGGGACTCAGTAGGAGAGAGATGGACAACACCAGACTAACCTGCCTCTTGTTTTGGGGAGCTGTCAGATCTTTCTCCTCCCTTATGCCAGATGAATGGATTTTTCTGGCTTGCCCTGGTTGCCCCAGTGTTCCCAAAACAGCTGCAGGTAAGACTCCAGTGATTTCATTCTCTTGCTCTTTTGAGGAGTTTTCACCATGATTTTTCTATTATTTGCTCATTTTGTTTTGCATTTGTCTTCTGGTTGCACTTGCACAGACAAGCAAAGTGAGAGAAGGGGTATATAGCTCTGATGGAAGAGAGTATGGTCTTAAGCTCCGGAGTCCTCAGTACATTTGGATTTTCCTCTGCTTTTCCCTTTTAACTGAAAGCTTGCAAACACAGAAATAATTTACACTTAGGTTACTAATGCTCAAAGCATTAGTGAGGAAAAAAACCCCCAAATCTGGATATTTCCACTAAGTCAGCACTTATTTAGACAGTATGAATTAGACCATTTATTGTCTAATTGAGTATTTTATTTCTGATGTAGACTAGGACCTGTACATCAAAGGAGAAACAAGAATCCTTTTCTGGGATTAAAAAATAAAGAACTGAATAGTTCATGTAGAAAGGAAGATGTTTTTCCTAACACTGGTAATTAGCAGTTAACTTTTATGCTTTGAGGCATAAGTGTTTCAAGCATCATCCATCTACCTTGTCTACTTATCTCTGCCCTAACTCAACAAACGTAACTATCCTTCTCATACATTAAAATGTCCGTGATCTTGATATAAAATGACCATTTGTTATCCTATGGCACTCCGGTCTCAGGTGATTCTTTCAGGAATTACTTCCATGATCTAATTGCCACAATAGAAAAAGATTTCTTCTTATCATATTCTCCTTCCTTTTGACAATGGACATAACTAACCCCTCACATCCTTAAAAGGTCTCACATAGACTCTTTGGTAACTCCCATTGGTTTGGGAATTGTTCTTGCAACTTCCTAGCTACTGACTCAGGGTTGCTGGATATTTTTCTGGTGCAGAAAAGAGGATGGGAGCAGGTGCTCCTTACTGCAAGTAGAAATGTTTGAAGAGCCATTTGAATAGTTGGCATATGCTCCAGTGCTTAAAACACACTCTTATTTCCAGCCTAGACCCTATCTTTCTCAAAAACATTCCCTGATTTGTGACCCATTTGTGCCTGGGTTTTTGTTGACTGAGTGTACATGTCCTGAGGTGACATCACTGACTATGTGAGGTTTTGCTCCTTACATTGCAAGGGCCTTTAAATTTCCAGAGTGAGAGATCCCATTAGCATGGGTTGCTGATCAGGCTTGTTTTCACATTCAGAGGAGATGGGATGCTGCAGACTGGATATTGCTGGAGTCTCATGCCTGACTCTACTCTGGAAGATGCTTGGGTTGAGATCATGCTGGGGAACTTGAATTGTTGCTAAATTGGTGTGACAGACAATCATCTCATTTGTCTTTCTTCCACCCAGCTGTTTTATGGGATCTGTCATGTGTTTGTCCTACTAGGCCTATCTCTGGCTCACACACCAATACTCTGAGCACCCTGGCCCCATCCCACATACATCCCTCCATGTTGGAGGCTCATATTTTCATTTTCACAGAATGCTGTGTCTACTGGGACTTTTCTAAAGTTTTCAGTCCATTAAGACTGATTTAAGCTAGAGAACACCTTAAGCGTCTCTCAGGACTTCATTTCTGTCTGTCATGGTCTTAATGGTCTGGGCATGGGGTGACTCATGGTCAGCTCTCCTAGTGATCCTCCTGGCTGCCACTGTACCATTTTATCTCTGGAGGGGAGCTTGCAGCAGTAATTTCTGTTAACTTCTTTGTAACTTCCATAAATCATCCAGGAGGCATAGTCAGCAAAGAACAGTCTTTCACTGTTTGCACCAGGCTTTAGATGACCTGCACACTCCACAGTTGCAGAAAAACCAGGGCCGACACAGACGTGTCTATATTCAAAAATTTTTGTTGAATCCCACCCATTCAGTACTGCGTCAATCCACCCAAATTCCCTGTGAAGCTCACACAAGAAACACTGGTATGTCTAATGACTTCGTGTCAAAACTGTCCCCAAACCTGTAAACCCTGTGAAGACACTGGCTCCCTCTAGGAAGTATGTTCATACATGAAACTGTGACACACTGAAAAAGAGATTACTGGACAAAGAGCTCTGTTAGCTTCTTGCTCTTCAGTGGTTATGGATTATGTGTTTAGCAGATTTCTACTCTATTGTCCTATAATTTCCCTCAGTAGGAAGGCTTATTTTAACCAAATGGACCACATTTTTACTTGTTTTTCTAAGAGCAAACCATCTATGCACTAGGGAAGTTTTGATGGTCTACGAAGGAGCACTTATAGGTGCAAAGTATCAACATTCCTGTAAAATTAAATTAATTACCTGTTGGGAACAAGGATTCCTTTTTCACTCGTTTGACTAAAATTCCCAGGTCTGCCCTCCAGTTCCGTTTCAAACTGGGAACTCGATCAGATTAATCAAGGTTAAAGGCATTTCCGCTTGCTATTCAAAACACTGCAGCTCCCCTTTGTCTGTATCATGGTGCTGTTCAATCACTCACTGCCACGGAGGAATGGGTTTGGCTGGGGGACGGGGACAATGCGTGTGCTTCCTTTGACTCAGATCTACCTTCCTTCCCCCTGGAATCACTGTGGCACCTTCCATTGCTCAGAGCCCAGAAGTAAAACCTCCTTCACAGAGATGCAACAAGATGGTCAGAGCTGGCAAATGTACTTGCCAAGGTGAAGAAATCTGGATTATAATTTCACTAGCTCATCCTTCCTAAGAGGTCTGTATCTTATTTTTGCCCTTCTTCTCTGAGAAGCATGACTTTCCTACCCTTCCTTTATATTTCAGGTGTCATCAGCTATAGTAGATGGGCTGCCATCACAATCTTTCCTTTTGTTTGAACAGAGCGCTTAGCCTATCCTGGCAGACAGCTCCACTTTGGCAGGAATATGCTTAAAATTCAGCATAAATTGTACTGGATATCATGATGTGGAAGGAAGGACAACATGCAAAAGAGATATGGAGCTCTGCAGGAAACTGTAAATCCAAGAAGCCACCTTAGTTTAGAGCTGGGGAAAACTTTTTTTTGCAAAAGTCAACTAGCTCCTCAGAAAATATACTCTCCCACTTCTGATAGCAATATAGACTTAACAGCCAACTGCCCAGTTGTCATTTGTACTTCTGAAAGCCATTTTAAAGTCAGAGGAATTTCAGAAGCAGCTAATCAGTCAATTAATCGCTTAACCATAAATATGGTGGAATCTCTAGCAAAGCATTCCCAGTTGTTCAAGTAGTTCAAGGATCTGGAGAGCAAAAGCCTGGCCAGTTTAGCTTATGCAACCCACCACATAGCAGCTGTCTGATCACAGCCTTCATGAGCATCTCCAGAAAACATGCATGTGAGAACATTAACTGCAAAGATGAGCTGGCCAAAGGGATGTACTGTGTTGCTAGGATAACACGCTCTTCTATACTGCAGCCTCAGTCACTGGAGCAAACCCTCTGTGGTCTTTGCAGCAATTGCAAGTTATAGCCATTAGAAACAGACAGAAGCACTTAGAGCTAGAAGTTATGTATTTTTACATTTTTACAGTTGGCTCTGGGGTCTTTATGTAGTTGATTCGAGAGATGGAGAAGACTCCCTCTGTGTGTCCCCAAGTCACCCAGTACAGAACCTTTCCTTACAGTCTTATGTGCAACTGGCGCTGGCAGAGTTTTAAATGTCTTGGACAAGGGGTTTCTGTCACTTCTCTTGGAAGATGATTAGAACCCATCAGTTGGATGTCCTTTAGCTTTAGCTTATTATTTATCTTGAGCATACTCATGGTGTTAGTATAAGTCCACAGCCAGGTGTATACATAGATCTGAGCTGGCCCAGCAGGAATTATCTGCTGAGATGGTCTGACTGGGGTGTGAACAGTGTGTGTTAGCATGTTGGTTTGCAGGAACTCGGCACCTTTAAGACAATTCTGTGGCTGTGTTCATGCAGGAGGAGGAGTTTCCCCTTTTCTTTTTGTCCATGTGACACACACCGAAGGATCCCTGAAATATTAAAATAAACAGAAATCTTGACTTGCAGAACCTGTCTGCTAAGCCCGGAATCACATTTCTTGCTGCAGTTTCAAACTGTCATCCAGAGACTGGTAAAACATTGACAAAAACCCCTTTGCCCCAGAGCTTTCAACAAAAACAACAGCCCAGTACTTGCACCCATCCCTGAAAGAGCAAATATATTAAAGTCTGTTCCCACTTCATTCTCCTTGCTTTTACCCCTACAAAAGGAGGAGCTCTGAGCATATTCTCCTTTGTAATTTCAATTCATTTTCCATTCTTTCTATTATCGCTGATTTAAGGATTAGAAGACCTCAACCTGCCAGATGTGGGGAAGCAAGCTTAATGGATATAGTAAAAGAAATGTGATCTAAAGGCTCATTTCTTGCTCTCATCACTCCCTGCTTTCAATGAGGAATGTATAATCTCTTGTTCAACAGAGCACTGTTAGCTTGTAAAGTGGGACTGATCTGAGGCTAGTTTACTACTACAAGGTGTAGTAGAGTAAAGCATAGGGTGCCCATGAGATAGAGACCTCTAACCAGGCTACAGAGGGATCAGAGCAGATATTACGTATATGATGGCGATGTAAGCTCTCTTCCTCAACAACCTGCTGGACTCGATAGCTACCACATACACACACACACAAGGACAGGGCAGGCTTAGTTTGTGACTCACCCACGAGGTCTGTGGCACAGCCAGGAACTGAACCCAGGTCTGAAGGATGACTGTTTATGTTCCGCACAGTAGGCATACCTGTTTCTTCACCATTCTAAAAAAATGCCTGTTGCCATCTCTATTGTGAAAAGAGAGGGACTTCCCTAAATGACTTTGTTTGAAAAAATTCTGAGTAAGCAGAAATCATGAAGAATATTCATGGCTAGGGTGTGAGCTTCATAATAACTGAACATTTTTTTTATCCCCAAACACTTCTTGGTACTTAATAGATACTCAGAAGGATGCTGGAAATGTCTTATTTGACTGAGACTCTTGTGAGTTTATGTGGGGTTTTTGGATGATGATGTTTTATGGAATATATCCCACAGCCTTCTCTCCTCGTGTATGGAGAGAAGGTTCAGCTTATATGCCAGCCACAGGAGCCATCAACTCTTACACTGAAAAAAGATTGAGTCATTTCCAAAGGAGCTTGCTGTTCTCTTCTATACTTTGCCCTTCAGCAATCTTAAGTAGTGGGATTTGAGAAGATATTTGATATGAAAAAGCAATTTAATTCTATATCCAAGCAAGCCAACTAACACTAACCCACCCTTAGGACCAACAAGTTTCAAAGTACATGCTGGCAGAGTATCCCAGATTAGATGTCCAGTGTTTCTAGCAATCCACAGTCAGCAGCTAGTTTTGAAGCGTGAGTTTGTTTGGTGAAGAAATACCAGTCATACACGGACAGATTGGCTCTATTCTCCTCTAATTTTCTTTCAGCTGTTTGAACACACAGTTCTTGCTCATCTCAGAGGAAGGTCAGCAGGGGTAGAGATCATCCTTCTCTTGCCTACCCACCCAGCAGGATCCAGCTGGGGCTGTTGGATCCCTTTGCTGAGTAGAAGGAACATTCTAAGATCTCTCCAAATTGTCAGCCTAGACAAACTTTGAGAGACAAATTGGAAAGTTGGATACACCCAGATGAGACATCCAGTCCTTTTGGTGAAAGACAGAAAGATTTCAGACAAGAGATAAAGCCTTTCTAAAGCATCAGAGAGGGAGGGGTCAGCTGGCTGGGCTGCTGTGCTCTAGGTGATGGGAGAAAAAAACATCCAAAAAAACATCCCAAGGAGATAGGTGGTTCAGACTCTGATAACTCCCTGCTGGGTGAGTACCTCAGCACCTAGAAGTGTTTCCATTTTCTCCTGTGCTCCTTTCCTTCTCCTTCTTTCTCTTTCTTCATCCTCATTTTTCCTTTTTCACAGGTGTGTTGCTAGCCAGGTTTTCCTATAACTTGGCTGGCTGTGCTTTGTATTCTGTTGAGCTCATTGAAAAAAATGTCTCCTTCTGCTTGACGAAGGAACCTAGAGAGCCTGTGGATACCTGGGGCTTCTGATGTGGTTGAAAGACTTTGACCCTGCTGAAATCCCAGGATTTCACTGATAACCCCCAGCTGTTCATTGTTTCCTTTATGCTCAGTTCGCTTGAAAAGCAGAGTCCAGGGCTACAACTATCAACAGTTAATATCTCACATTGCAGTAAAATCACAACTCTGCTCTAGGTCTTCTGATGTACAGAGATTCAGTGTCTACAGAGAAGGTTGGATGGTTGACGCCTTCCTGGGGACTTGTTCTCTGGGACTTCTGCTTGCACCTGCACAATACTGTGCCGTGCACAGCAGATGCTGAGACCAAGCATAAGAGCTTTAATACCAATGAGTCCAGTGGATGACATCAGGAACTAATCTGGTTTTGGCAATAGATATAAACCAAACCAGAAGTCATCTTAAAGTCAAGAGGCAAGAGTGAGAACAATTGGTTTTGTCACATGGAGGAGAAGTATTTACATTGGTCAAGTCAGGCCAAGCAGTTTCTACCTCAGTGATAAAAGCTGCAAAAGATGAGAACTGGGCTGGATTTCACCAGTAGAGCTATGGTAATCTCACGAATGGGAAACCTTACGCCTTGGGGATGTTCACATTCAGTTTAAGAGAGAGGACTGCCCATACAAACCTCAAAAACTGCAGAGGCCAGAAAAGTACAGACAACACTTCAACAACTCACACAGGAGGTGATAGAGAGATGGTGGAACAGAGGAGGGCATAAAATTGTAAGCTTTTATTAGGTGCCGATGATAACAAACGCGCTAGGTAATTCCTGTGTGTTTGGCATCCCAGAAAAACTGACTCCAGAGCAGCACCTAGGGAAATGAGCCCTCCAAACTGTAAAGCTCAAGAGCTTTGCTGAGAATGTAGTCAGTTCCTTCTTTATCAAATGCTGCAGGAGATCAAGTGAGAGAATTTGTTTCACCTGAATCAGAAAATCATTACTAAGTCATTGCCTGCGCTCATCTATATACACACTGAGAGTATGTCTGGCTTGTTGGGCTCCCTAAATGCTGGCTGAGTCGTTTGCAGCTCTTCAGCCATAACTGTTGGGAGCAAGGTATGAGATGCAATCACCAGCTGACAACTTCCAGGGAAGCTTAGGAAGCTTCCTTCAGCCTGTTCCCTCTCACACTGACTCCCATGACCTCTCCACATATGTGAAAATGGCACCTGAGAGGCCTGTGTGCAGAGCTGGTAATTTGTCCTCACCCGGTCTATCCCCCACCGGTATGCAGAAACATGCTTGGTGTGAGAAATGTATCCTTGGCACAAAGCCAGGGCCCAAACAGACAAAGAAATAATGTTTACCCCCAGGGCCTTTCTGACAAACAATAAAAAAGCAATAGAGTCAAGATAGATTACGCGTCAGCTAAAATATTACCTCTTCCTGCCAATTCTTATAAAAAGAGGCAAAGCTGCTCTTCACGCTGAACTAAAACTTCTGTTAAAATACTCAAGGAAAACAATCATTTAGACAGCATCTTTCTTTCTAGCCAATGACATTAATATTCTTGTTAAATCTTTATTGTGACAGTCTGCTTTACGGGATGTAGCAGACAGTTTGCTTTGCTTGAATACAGAGTCACACAAAGGACTAGAGGACTTACAGCCTGAGATGAACACTCTGGTGATAGCATCTTTGCAAGCAGAGGAATGGCCTAAATTCACCTCTAGTAGGTACAGAAAGCAGCTTTAGGTTTGTTGTTGGCTTCTTTCTGCCCTGTGCATAATCCACTCTCAAAGGCATCAAGGAAACCATTGTCACTTGGGCATCAGAGTGTATGATAAGTGGGAACCCCAGGCTGCCTTCACCTGAGCCAGCAAACAGCATGCCAACTGCTAACTGGATGCCTGTGCTCACCTGAATGGGTCCTAACCACAAGGAGATGAATAGGCACCATATGAATATTTTATTCAATAAACTTGGCTCTGCTGTTGTGTGGCGGGAGTGGCATGTGATTTATTACTTACAAGAATTTGGACAGCCCCTGGCTTAACGTGAAAACACTAGCAAGTGTCAGGAAATTCATGAACTTTACACACATGATTATCGATGACTTTTATTAGCAAACAATTCTGGATATCCTCCCTTTTGAAACAATGCCACCAGCCAAGCAGAGCAAAACACCTCTGTGAGCCTAAGGTGGCAAATCACACGCTATCATCTGCAAATAACCCATAGTCAGAGATTTGTCTGGGTAACATCAGCAAGAAGCAAAGGTTCTGCTTTGGAACAGATTGAGAAAAGAGCTTACACTTCTGCAAAGCCTGTGTGGGTTTTCAACAAGCACCACCTGTAGCAGTGTTCCACACAAATGCAAAGCTTCATCGAGCCATAACTCTCTCCATTCACTTTAATGAGCATCTCCCAGAGTCTCTGTGAATGTCTGTGCCATGGCCTGAGCTGACAAAGGAGAATCATACCTTTTTCAGTGAAAAATATGATCAGACAGGTGAGATAAGCTTGAGATAGCTGTCTTGGCTTGGCAGACCTAAAACTTCCTGTTACAGAAAACTACTCTCTGCAGTCAGCAGAACCCAATTTTGAATACTGAGCTTCCATGTTGGTTACTGGATGAAAAGAAATGTTTCTGTGAATCAGCCAGATCCTACTTACAGCCCTCCATACTTGTCTAAACCCACAGATCTGGCAGTGAGACAAAATGTTTACTGACAAGTATCTGTACTTGAAATGAAGAGTTCAAAGTGGCATATATAAAGTAAGTATTTACTATATAAAGTAATATATATTTCAATAAAGACAACTGAAGCATGGAGTCCTGGCTCTCCCAAAGCCCATGGATAGCATTTGCACAGTGGAGATCAGATAATACAACATCATGCTGTGCACAGACACTGGATATTAAGTTCTTCAGAAAGGGCCAACTGTTCTGCATGAGAGTTCAACACTTGCTGGTGTCCAGATTTGGAGTTAAGAGATCATTCAAATCTTAATTAAGTACTTAAACATATACTTAATCAAAGCTATTCAAGGACAAACTGCAATGTAAACTAAGCCCCTCCAGTTTAATGGTGCTTAAGAGTGCAGTTAACTGGGGCTATTACCCTCGGTAAGAAGGAAACTAAAAGCTGCCTTTCAAAGTAAGAGTAGCAATGGAAAACTAAGAAACATATGCAGAAGTAATGAACCCCATTATAGCCAAGTATGACCAGTCCCTCAGTCAAGAAGTACTCATAAATACCTATTTCTGTTCTGAGTTTGAAACGGAAGAAAAGTGGCATATTTATATCTTTCAGTGACAATGACATCCTCTCTGGTCCAGCAGAAACCAGGGAGAACTTTCAACAGGATGCAGTCAAGTGCTTTAAGATTAGCAGAAGTGGGAGCTGTATGACCTGCTACTGTTGGTTTTAAGGAAATTTTGGAACATGAGGGAAATTCCATGCGACTGAAAGGAATTGAAAATTGTGCCAACATTTGTACAGGGGTAGACAGAAAACCCCAGGTGGTATTAAATCAGTTAATCTGATATTGATTCTGGGTTCAGTTGTGGAAAGACTGATACTGAATACAATCATTGAAGAATTTAAAGGTAGCATATTTCATGTCAGCATAGTTTTGTGGAAAACAGGTGTTGCCATACTAATGTTATATTGTTTTTTGATGGAATTACAAGCTTCATTAATAAAAATGCTTGTGTTGATATAATACAGAGAGTTTCCTGTAAGGCATAAGGTTTGTCTGCAAGACATTCTGATAGAAATAGTAAGCCCTCTACAAAGCAGTATAGCATTTCTTAAGTTGATTACAATTAGGGAACTGATAGAACACAGATGCAAATGAGGAACTGCAGTGAAATGGGACTGTTTCTGGTGGTGTCTTATCAATTACTTCTCTTGACCAAATACTAGCCAATTTCTTTCTTAAGGATATTGAACCAAATGCAAATTTAAGTAAGGTTAACACCTAGAACCGGCTCAACAAGAGAATGTGGTAGTTGGTAACAAGGATGAAGAGAAGCTCCATAGACTGCTGTGGAGCTCTAGCTCATTTGATCAACATGTACTTGAATTTGACCAAATGAAAAAACAATCAGAGTGAAAACTGGAGGTCCCATTTCTAAGATGTGAAGCCCTAAAAACCTTAGAAGGGACCTAGGAAGCACAAAAACATCAGTACAAAACTATGACTATGAGCATTTGAACTCAAAAAGAAGAGACTATCAGGGGAGATGAAAGTGATATTATCTTTGCCTGAGGAATTAGTGAGACCACTGCAAGAATATTCCGTCCTGTTTTTGGACGGACCCTTCAAAAGGATGTGGAAAAAATTGGGATGCACTCAAAAATGTATATCTAAATGAGACCAGGTTTGGAAACTACGCCAGATAATAAAAGGCTTATGGAACGTAATCTATGTAGTTCATTGAGGAAAAGCTGAGAACAGACTTTGAGGAAAGCTGCAATGTTTTCCGTGTTCATTTTCACTTGGAGTGAAACCAAATTTTAAAACCTGACATCTTTCATGAAATGGATCTCCCACTCTTTGAGCTGTTCTCATCACAGTGATCCTAAACTCTAACGAATCCTATGCCAAGGGTAACATGAAGCTGAATTTTAACTGGAGATTGATTACATTTCTTTGTAGGCAAATCATTTGCTGGTGTGTGCAGCTACAGAATTACACACCCTGATGTCATGACCAATTTCTCCTTGCACCCAAAGAGGCCATGTGGCTGACAAGTGGTTAGAGAAAGTGAGGACTAAACTGTGAGCAACCTAGGGTCTAATCCCACCTAAGCCCCTGCCCAACATTTTGAACCTGAGCAAGTCATTTAACCCCCTCAGCCTCCAGTACAGCTGTAGTACTGTGCAAAAATAAAGATTTTGCTGAAAACCAGATGTTGTATCTCAGATGAGCTTTAAATTTCTAAAAAGTAACTCAATGAGAAGACCTGCTGGGGAATGCAGGCAAGTAGATGGACAAGGACTGTTGCAAATATTGTAAATTCACATTATTCACATGGATTCTTAGGGATAAGGGGGGAGAACCTTTTCCCAGATCATCAGTTTTTCCCAGTAGCATCCCCAGCATCAAAATCACAGTGATAGCACATACAGTGCTGCCAGCAGCCAGATTTGAATTTTGTGGATTGACAGCCTGGGCAGTCCCACTGCCCCAAGTAGGGATGGTGGCTAGTAGGTGCTTTCTTGCTAGCATCTGGTTTGGAGCAGACCAGTGAGCCCTGCCACCAGAAAGCCCTCTGTTTTAGTTCATATTTATTCATATGCTTGCTTTTCTTGTTTGGTGAATGTTGCATGTCAATATTTAGTCATTGCTGTAGAAACAGCAACACACATGCAAAGGGAAAGGAAAAAAAAAAAATAAGAGGAGGGAAAGAATAAACCCCAGTATTTTAAGGCACAACCAGTTTGGCTGTGTTTGCCCATTTGACTCAGGAATGTGAGTTCGTTTTGCCCATGTGCCTGCAAAGGGAAACAGGAATTGAAAAGGGAAGTGGTACCAAACTGTTTACTTGAAACTGTGGGCAAGAGTAGGAGACAGAAGGTCTGGGAATCCCATCAGGCATCCTCTGCGCATGTTACAGCTCCCAGGAAGAGCTGCCTGGGGCCAATGCTGCAAAAGAGCTGCTGTGTTTTCAACCTACTCCCTTTCTCTCCAGGGCTTACAGGGTAGCTTGACCTCCTCTCGGAGGAGTTCCCTTCCTGATGTGAGGGCCTTGGGCAGGCTGTATCAGAGCTGAGGGTGGGCAGCAAGGACCAGAGACACGTGCAGGAATCTGAGGCTCACTGAGTTGGACATGGAAGGATATAGCACCTTTCACTCATACATATAGCTTCTCTCCACAGCTTCTCTGCTTTCAGGTGGGTGTTATCTGCAGGGGTGAACTGATGTAATGCAAAGGCTTCCTAGATTAGATGCTAGAGGCCAATACAGAGGAGCTGTTACCTTTAACAGCTTATGTGTCTGCCCTGCCCTGCTTCAGTGCACATGATGTCTGTGGGCTGTGCATCTCCCGAGTGTGTTTCTGATCAAAGCTATGTAACTCTGAGTGGTGCTGGAGGGATGCAATGGATCTCTGGGGCTCCTGGCCTTCCTGTTCATATGCAACTTCCATTGGAAAAGAAGCGACAACAAAAAGATAATACTCAAAAGACTTTTGCTCAAAAGACCTGTGAAACACTGTTTACAAATGAAGTTTCAGTAAGTAACACAAAAAATCACCCAGCATTTTTTAAACTTAATTTAAATTGCCACTGCTAATATGTACCTGCTGCATAATAAAGCCTAAATGACATTGGGAAAATAGTGGATTTCAATTACAAGAAAGGACATAGGAAAACTCCATAGGTTTTATATTTGAGTTATATTCAATTGGAAAAAAAAAAAAAAACAAACCATGCTGATTGTGATCTCCAAGGACTATTATTTGTTTCATACGTACCAACGAATTAGGGGAAGTCTCCCTTGTTCCTGTTGTTGAAAGTGGAAGAGGGATAGGTAGCTGTGATTTGGAGGAAGAGCCATCAATACAGTGAAGAGTAGTTGTTATCTGTTGCATTTGGCAATGGGTATATCCTGAATAAAGATACAGGGATGTGCATGCAGAGACCTGAGGAAAAGTCTCACCTGAAAGAAAGGTCAGCTTGTGCCGCCAGTTAGGGCTGCAGGGTTTGTTCTGCTAGGGCTCTAGTCTTGCAGTAGGTATGACATTACCTTTTGTCAAAAAATGCCGAGTCTCAGTGAAACCCTGGAGAAAGGGGAGACTGCAACACTCCCTCAGGCTTTGGCAATAGTTATAGAAAATATGTCTGTGTGTTTAGATCCTTGATTGCAAAAGAAAAATGGCATGAAGTTGGCACATAAAAGGAATTTTATACCTGTCAGTTTTTACACAGGTCTGTAAATGGCCGAAACTTTCAACTTCTGCCAGAAAAGCATCAGGATTCCCAGGTATAAAGCCAGAGAAATGATGTATCTAGACCAAATACAATAATTTGGTTTTTATTTTAGTACAGTCATCTGGATATAAAAGCTGAATAAGTTTGCAGAGACTTAATATAATCTAAAATGGAAATAATTCTTGGTATGGAGAGTCACATCTTACATTTCTGCACTCAGATCAGCCTGCAGTGCGTAAGCACTAACATAAGCCTCTTTAGGAGATGTATCTGAAAGCTACATCAACTTATAATCACTGATGTTTGGGAAATGTCTAATTTGACATCTCAGGAGTTAGAATGTTGGAACTGGAGACCGAGCATCATTAAGCACAAAGCAAAGGTGACCTGTACTTTTGTCCTCCCCATGCAAGTGCTCTCCAGATTTATATGATGGTATTTGTGCATTTGCTGCCTTCTCATGTGGGCAGGGTCAAGCTTCCCTGTTTGGGCTACGTGTGGCATGCAAACCCCAATCACCATCAAAGCTGGCCTGTTGGCTCCAGCCCAGCAGTGCATGGGGCTTTTGATGCAAGGTCCTGGAGTGGCCCAGTGCCAAGGAGCAAGACACAAAACTGTTTTGCAGCAGACGTGTGGGGAGGATGCCCTTTACATGGGCCTCATTGTGAATCTCATTCTAGTAACACAGGGTTGACCCAAATCTTCAAGTCCTTCCAAAATTCAACAATTAAAGATAATTAAATACAATCTTTACATAGGTGCCAAGCCGCTTACAGGTCTTTCTAGAATTCAAACTAGTGCTGCTGGGTCCCAGATCTAAGGAGATGTGTGGGTAGCCTCCAGACAGGTATCTAGGGTTGCCTTGTCACCTTGTCTGTTCTTCCCTGTGGCACTCCAATTTCCCTTAAGAAACTGTAAAAAGCAGCTTTTTGGTTTCTGTGCCGTGTTCCCATCTAGACCAACGACATCCTTTCTTAGAGAGGGTGGTAACTTGTGCCAGGTCTGCACTGAGAATGTTGAGTACATGCAGTCCCTTTTGAATCACAGGAAGTATGTAGGCTTTGGAGATTATCAGCCCATTATTAACATTTCAGAAAAATATAAAGTGGTTTCCGCTTTATCTGTTTACTCTGTGACTGATAAAATATTAACATTTTTCAAACTCCACTGAATAATCCCTGGTCCCCATATTCCCAGACAATATGGTGTGTGGCTTAAACAGATCACCCAAAATGAAGCTGTTTCTCTTGGCTACTGTCATACAGGAAGCTGGTGAGAAAAAGGTTGTTTACACAGGATTTAAGCATTTGAAAAAAAAAAAAATTATGAAAACGTGATGCTGAGGAAAACATCAGGCAAGTAGTAAAAGTGCTTTGCATGTGCGCAGCTGTTTCCTGGACATTTCTTTCTATTGCAGAGGCACTTGGTTTACAGGAAATTCCAGTTCACATACAATGCCAGTCTCCCCAGAAAATGGGCTCTGGGCTCAGCTGTATTGATCTGCTTTGTGCAACTGGTGGTGCCGGTGATTTCACCACCTGCACACCCACAGGCAGCAGGGACTCTTTTGGTTTGATCCTAAATGGTTTGCAGGAAATAGTAGTATATTCACCTCCATCTGTTTTATAGCAAGACTGTTGTTTCTCATGGTTAGTTTTAGACCTGTCTTTAGATCTTAGATTAGATATTGGTCCAGATATAATTTAGCACCTAAGCTCTCCGGGCAAGTGGCTGGCTCTGGCCTTGTGCTGTGTATGCCAAAGGAGCTTTTTGGTGGGTGCTCCAGTAGAGAGAAGCAGAACTGCAAATCCACAAACTAACACATTGGCACAGGCTGAAGGTCTCACATCAGCCTTCTCTGTGCATCCAGAACTTGTACCAAGTTTAGGGGTCCTGGGAAATTAATGGTTTCTACCAGCTAAACTTTCTGGTCTGATTTTTCAAGTTTTGAACAGTGACAACAGGAGATGGGTACAGAATCCAGCAAGCCCAGATAAACTTTACATGTTTAGTATCTTCTGTTGGATAGAAACACTAACATGCTCCAAGCACTGGTATGGCTCATCACATGGCAGATCCAGCCATGTTCAGTTCTCATCCGGAGGTGCTGGGAGCAAGACAAGTGCGAGCAGGGTTAGCTGGAGTTCCCATTCTGCTGAGTTGGCAGAAAGCCTTGTAGCAGCAGATGCAGGGGACCTGAGATGATAAATGGACTTTGGAAAGCAACCCAAACATGTACATACAAATTAGTATTTAACATACAGTTGCTATTTGCAAATTATCCCCTTGTGATTTAGCTCTTGAATGAAAGCGACTGTGTTAGCTGAACAAACAGTAGCAGAGGGAGCTGCAAAAATGCACTTATACTCCCACTCACAGTCATACCCTGGCGAGTCCATATGCCAACCCTGTACACGTGTTCACATGAGGCACACAAACCCCTTCCTAAGCATGCTGCATGAGCCACCTAGCCGTGGTCTCTTCTCCCAGTCTACCAGGCACTGTAAGCCATGTGAGCCACCCTCACAAGACACCAGCCACTGAGTCAGGGCCCCAGACTGTGAGGAAGGGGCTAATGGCAAGTTGAACTGTCAGCACGCAGGTCACTGGTGAAAGGGAGACCAGCAGCTGGGCGTTCTGCCAGGTGCTTTGACGGAAGACAAGCTCGGTCACTAGCCGAGGTTTTTAATGGGAAGTGATGTCATGGCAACACATGAATCATAAATAATTTGACACCAAAAGGAACAAGCCACAGTGGCCCAACACCTGAACATCTACCTTGACATACAGAATGACGCAGTGGGCTTGATGCAGCAGTCCAAGCTCTGATGGGTGTTGTGAATCCTCCAAAATCCCAGAACTCCTTCAAACCGCAACAATTAAAACCAGACCCTCCCAGCCTGGCCTGAGAGACCCTGTGCTGAGAGCTTGCACTGCCCCTGGGCCTCTGGGAGGGACCAGGGTAGAGGTGAGGAAATCAAGGCCGGGCAGAATAGTGAGCATCCTCCATGAGCATTTGTGGTGCAGCCAACTAGTTAGCCTGCAGGGTGGTGGGACTGCATGTCCCAGCTAAGGAGCCTACTTGCATTCAGCAAATACGAAGAGCTGGTGAATAGCTGCCTTCTGCCATTGCTCTTGGTACCACGTGCTTAGGGCTGAGCAGGGCAGGCAGACCACACAGCTGAGTGCCCAGATGAGTGCTGCCTCAACTGCGCTCTACAGGGACCTACCAGGAGTGGCACAACTGTCCATCCTCCCCCTGACCCCATGGGCAGGGCTGGAGTTTTGAGGTACCAAAAAGGTGGTGTTGCTCAGTGGCCCACATTTTGCAGGTCAGGTCTTTCCCAGCCAAAAAAAGAGGAAAAGGATTACATTTCAAAATAGTTTCTCTTCCCTTTGGAGGGAGAAGTCAGAGGTAGAGCCAAGCAGCTGCTACTATGCATGATTTAAGGAGATAAGAAGCAGCAGCAAGAGGGAAAGACTGGGATTTATTGTATCAACCCTAAAAATAGCTGTTTAGAGAAATCCTAAGCCTGGCAAAGCCTCACTGGGGGTTGCCTCATTCACAACAGCTCATCTCAGCAGATGGCATCTAGGTGGAGAAGATTTGGCTTTGAAGAATTTGTCTCCACCATCATCACTTTAACTTAAGGTACCATTTACACTTGAGGTCAAAGTGGCTCAGCCCCTTGTGTGGATGTCCCTGGGAGACAGGTCACACTGAAATGTGCTGAAACAGAGCTGTCGACACAGCAGATCACACTAGTTTATAAAAAGAAAGTTCAACTGAAGACTGAAGCCAATATAATTTCCTCTTTGAGCATCTCTGAGCAGGGAAGTGACTTGCCCAAGCAGGTTGGTGGCAGACGTCAGCATGGAGAGGGGGTCTCCAAGCTGCATTTACAGCCAAACCCAAATTACATGCCCAAGTTGGCAACCAGGCCTGGAAAGATTGTCTGCATGTTGAGTCTAGTCCTTTGCAATTGCAGACAACCGTGTCATATAAAACCATTTAACTTTGCTAACTATGCTGCTCATCCCTTCAAACCTACCAGGAGTGTTTTTAGACCTTCTCTTGTCTGCTGGAGTCTTTGCTTTTCTTGCCAAAATGAAAGTCCCTAGGGCAGCGGGACCAACAAATACACATTCCACACCCAATCAGGAAAACCTGTCTCCTCTAAGAAAAGAAATATAAAGACAAACCCTAGTGAGAGTGAGATCAATACATATCAGTAAGTTGTCAGCTCTTCTGCTGGAGATGAACTTTCTACTTGCATTTGCACTGAATGTCACCCACATGCATAAAAAGACACTGGGGTTGTTGCACAGCTATGTATTATGTATTCTGTACTATGAGGAAATGTGGCTTTATGAAGTATTTGGTTTATAAGTTGTTAGGAAGTTGATTTGCTGCCCAAGAAAAAATACTTTTCTGTTTACTTTAAAATCTTTGATATTTAAAAAAATACCAATTTCTTTTCAGTGATGGGAGAGGGGCAGATACTTTTTAAGGGAAATTTTGATGGTAAAGAGAAAAAGGTCTATTTTCCACTAAAGGAACATGAAGGTAAAATGTTTGATCCATTCTGTGTTTGGCTGTTTCTCCCTCTCCACTCACTCATGATGCTGAACATCATGTAATCCCAGTCTCTGCCCTGAACTAGCCTGGCTCTGAAGCTGTGTCCTGCCCAGCTCAGTCAGAACCTGTGAGAGTGTGCCAGGCATCACTGCATGCCTCGTCCTCCTTGCCGGCCGCAGCAGAGGCATGTTCATAATGCTGGTTTTGCTCAGACTGTCCACATGCTGTTTCTAATAAAACCTGATTTTGTTCCTTTTGACGTAGACGACAGGAACTGGTCCTGGTTTAAGTCACTCTGCTGGAGAGCGCACACTACACCCAGCCTATGATAACACTGTGGAACTGGAGAGAGGGACTCAGGAAGCAATAAATCAACTGTTCTGAGTTATGACATTAGTGACAAAGGAATGGTTACTCCTCCAGCAAGCCATGCTGAAGGTACTCGGTCTTTGGAGGCACTGTAGGGGATGGGCTGGCAGGCCCCGCAGTGGGGCAAAGGGTGCTGATTTGTCCTATATGCACTCTAGAAACAACCAGTGCTGCTGTGGGAGGTTTACATACACACCTAATAAATAGCATCAATAACACCAAAAAATTCAATACTTTGGTAAGACTTTGAAGTCCCACTGAAAATCTGTATGTTACTGCACTAGGATTATACAGCATCCTAATAGGAACTAGTTCACCCCTAAACAGGGAAGATGGATAAAGAGTAAGGGATGCAGACAGGGCAGAGAGCAGTGGAAAGATGTTCCAGGTCACACAGCAGCTTGTTGGTTCAGCAGTCCTTGTTCAGCATGTTACTCACTGCTCCTCACTAACCCTTCTATCATTGTTCATACTGTGAAAGTGTCTGGTTTTGAAGCCTCTTAAATATTATTTGGCCATTAAGACCCATGAAGGAGCAGAGACAGAAAGAATGAGACACAGGGAAGCCACAACCAGTGTCTTGAAAAGCTACGGCTGGTAGAAACAGTTCCTCTTGCAAATGTGTTCCCAGAGGAGCTGCAAGGCTGGTGTTTGGCTGGGCAACATTATCTGAGCTCTGAGAACACTTTGAGCAACCACATCTAACAAGCATAATTTTTCAATACAGCCCCACAGTACTTCCAAGAGCAAGCGCTGTGACAGCAGCAACTTGTCACCCGTTGACTGACTAGGGAAAGGAACTAGGAGTCCAGGTTGCCAGACATATTTTCTACTTGATAAATTTACCCCAATCAAGTAATGATGTGCTCATGCAGTACTATGTGGCATCAGAGACTCATCCGCACAAGGGGTCTGTAACCAGAATGAGGAATCCATCTGCATGGAAAAACTGCATCAGGGAGAGAAGGCAGACAAGCTGGTTTGCCTGCACACAGATACAGTGGCTGTGTGACTTCTAGGAACAAAGCATGTAGAGATCAGGGTGATTTCCTCTGTGCTGCCCTTACTGGAAAGCTGAAGGGTCTGTGCCAATGTAACACCAGTGCTGAACCTGCACACCCTGGGCCAGGCTGTACAGAGCATGGCTCCCTCCAGGGGCAAAGGCTGGGGTAATACTCCATTTTTCTTGCTTGTCTAGTTTGTCTATGGACTCCAAAGCAAATAACTAAGCATGCATCTTGAACTCAGTTTGTAAAAATGTCATGTCTCCCTATTTACAAGAGATTTCTGTGTGATATTTGATCAGACAGACAGTAAAGTCACACTAGTGAAGTAAAAAAGAAAGGAGAAGGAAGTCACACAAAGTGGTGAAGATTAAGGTCCTACTCAGCACAGGAGAATAGAGGCTGTCATGCCACCTCCCTCCCTCTCTCCCGTGCGTCAAGTTATTTGTGACCATTTTAACAAAAAGAGCCTCCCAGGGAAACCTGGTCTCAGCCCACAGTGTGAATGTGATCTCTTGGTCATATAGGTTCCTCTTGTGGAGCCAGGAGGACAGGATGTGTCTTGTCCACCCTAGAAGAGGAGGGGAAATCTATGCACAGCACACCAGAGCTCCTAGGCTTCGGAGTGAGGCAGATAGTGCTCATCTCCTGGGAAAGGTGGCAGCTTCTGCACCTGCAAGGGAGAGCAGACCAAAAGCTGGCAAGGCTCTGAAGAACACTATGGCAGTATCAGGAATGCTTTTTATTCCTGCTGCTCCTGTGACAGAGACTCTTCTGCCACTGAGAAGTGAGCTGTGGATTCCCTCCCTCTGCTCCTGTCTGCTTCACAGACAGCAGATGATAAATTGAATACATTTGACACCACAGAGAAAATTCAGAGGTGATATAACACCCAGTGTGCATTAAATGTTGGGTGCATGTTGGTCATAAAACAGGTGTAAGTGGCAAAGTGCTATGATTTGACATGTGGCAGATATGCACTGTGTAACTGACCCCAGCTGGCATTCTGCGGGAGCCCTGGGAGGGTGCAGAGATGGATGCAGGTGGAGGTGAAAGGCTGCAGGGTAACACCACCACTCCTCTTTAGTGATCTTCCTGTAGTACATGGCATCTGCATGGGTGTAGGAGAGTTTCACACACCCACTGAATGCCAAGCCCCAGCGAGATACCCTCACAGCAGCTGTTTCCTGACTAACTTATCCCAGGGTGTAACTGATACTGCAGCTTTGCCTTCTACACAAAGGGACAAGGGTCAAGATGTTGGGAGACTGAGGGAATCAGCCCTGTAACCTGGAATATCACCATGTTTCCCAGGTAGGTTTGCTCTGAGATCCATATATGAAAAGCCAGACCCTTGCCTGTCTTTTTTCACAGACTCCAATGTGTAGCAGGCTACTGGGCAGATCCTAAAGGGCCTATTCTCCTTCTCCCAGGACAAAAGGAAAGTCACTGACCTGAATTCAGTATGAAGATGACACAGATGTATATGAAAGCTGAGCAGGAGACTTTGCTCATTTACAGCACTTTGAATCCTGTGCAGCAGTGCCCATGGCACTGAGAGTGGGCAAAAACTAAGCATAGGTCTCAAATCTGATGCATTTAGGTTGGGCAAAATCATCACAAGGCACACGGCACCTCTTATAGGCATAGAGTAGGCCCTGCTTGAGCACAGCAAGGCTGCTGTGCTTCAATCATCCTCCTTTGACCAGAGCACCAAATTCCCCATACTCCTTTTGTCCCAGCTCTGTATATGAGGTTTGAACTGCTCAAGCCTACACAAACAGCTCCCTTTGAAATGAACCTCACCTTCCATCTCCACCTGCACAGGAGATTGATCCTATTAGGGTATCAGTAACTATCTGTGATGTTATGTGTTACACACAAAAAGTTGTTCCATCAATTCAGGATCATGTTTATAAATAATTTTAAAAGCAAGCACATGGGCAGGCAGAGAAGTAGAAGAGGCATCTCTATCCCTCAAGAATTGCTGGCTTCTATCCATGGGATTTTCACAGAACACTTTTATCTCATTAAAATTCTGTTTTTTCATGAGCCATGAAATGATTTTCCATGCATGGAAAGAGTTCGTAGTGCTCTCAGCTCTGAGCAAAGGAACCCACTAAGGATAGTTGGAAGAAGTTGATGTTACACCTGGCCCCATACAGAAAAAAGGGAGTGAGAACAAAGCCATCAACTCTGTGGTAGCCTCAAGGGAGATGTTAGGAACACCAGCATCATCAGCAGGATCTGGGGTCACCTGGCAGGCACCACTTATGGCTCCCAGATCTGGCTGACAATGAGTCCGAGGAGCAGCAGCAGCTTGTTTTCCACAACAGGAGCCCCTCACTTGCCTTGCACTTTACCAGATTTTTGGGTGAGCTCCCTGAGGAGGGAGGCCAGCCACACTGCTCAGCAGGGTGAGAACCTGTCTCCTCTTTGGGGTGCACCGAGCATCTGGCTCTGAGTCTCCTGCATGTCCCCTCGGGCTGCGGGCTGGCAGTGTTGGACACAACCTGGGGCAGAAGGAGCTGCCTCAGACTCAAAGCTTCTCTCTATCCCTTCCAGCTGTCTCCTCTGCAGAGCCAAAGGCCCCTTTACAGTACCCTGGAGCTGCAAAACTCTTGGGGAAGAGCCAGGGTCTGCTCTTCAGCTGCTGGGGCTCCAGGACTCTTCAGCCATCTGGAAAAAGGAATCTAAATACTGCTCACGTGGAGAAGGCACAGTCAGGAGGAGTACCTCTTCCCTAACCCCTACTCAAAACTAGAATGCCGATACTTGCTCCCCTGCACTGCCTGCCAGCCCCATGCAGGCTGCAGGCCACAGGACCTGTCAGTCCTCCTCCAGTTCCTTGTCAGCAGGTTGGTCCATCACTCAGCCTTCAGCACCCTGCCACCTTCTTCAAGCTGCATGTTTTCACTCCCTCAAAACTGCTCTCAGCAAAATATTTGAACAGCTCCTTCTCAAAACACCAGGAGATTGATATGAGGCACATGCAGCACTGTGGAGACATCTCTTCTATCACAAGGAGATGAGGACAGTACAGTGAGTCCCACACTCCTAGTAGGTGCTTCTATTTTTCCAGGTATCTATGGTCAGGGCATATCTCCCAGCTGCCACTCAGGAAATCTTAACATTGCATAAATACATCAGCTGGATTGGACCTGTCTCCCATTCTGTGAGCTTGACACTCTGTCCTTGCAGGTTATGACAGCGTCAGTCCCCAGTAGGTGATGGAAGGGCTCTTTCTGCCCAGCTGCTCCGTGCAATCCCCACTGCAGCCCATGCAGCACACTGTGCACTGTACACACACGTCTGTCTGTGGCCGCTCTGTCTCCCTTCCAGCTCTTTGCTCTCTCCTGTCTTTTCCTTTCTGAGGGTGTTGATGTTGGATCATGAAACACTTCTGATCACCTTGTAATAAACGAAGCACAGTATTTTAGCTCCAAGAAACTTTGGAGAGACTCACGCGAGGCTAGAATTTGGCTTTCATTCTGAAAGACAGGCTGTAAGAAAAAATCCTTTGAGATCACTTTACTATTACCTGGGTTACTTCTTCTCACCCTTTGGCAGGAGGCTACAGCGCCAGAAAGTGTCAATTTATTCTTGCTATTGGGCCAAGAACATCCCTGGTACAAATTTATTGCTCTTAATAGGGCTGGGCCTTTAATTCCTGGTGCATACTTGTGAAGAATTTTGGCTTGTCACTGAGGAGTAGGAATTATTTTCTTCTCTACAGGTAGAGGCAGGTCCTCCTTTGGCTGAGGGCTCTACACATCCCAAGAGGATCATTACAGCAGTGCCCCATAAAGGGGATTTGAAAATCCCATAAGCACCTGCCTGTGCTGAAACCCAGAAGCAGAATAGTTGCTGTTTAGCACATGGGATTTTTTTACTTATTCCTTCCCCCTTTTTTATTGCTGTGCTACTAGTTGAAGTGCTACTGTGGGATCAATCTGCTCCCAGTTCTCTGGGGAGTAAGACAATGAAGTAAAGAGCTCCTATAATGAAGACAGGGCACTTTCACCATTAAAATCAGTAACAGCTGAAGCTAGGACTAAGGTTTCACAGCAGATTTTATGACTTCTTCCCATTTGTAAAGGGATCTGGTTTAAATGCTCGTCAGGCTCAGCTGGCTGGGGTTTCTGCCATGCTTCTCTGCACACAGTGCTGATGTTCTCACTGCTGCAAAAGCTGCTGCTGGTGGCTCCCAGTCACTGATCTGGGAAGTGGCCACCAGTAATGGCAGCTGATTAAATGTTATTTCCTGAGAGAGGCTTTCTGGCAACTGGAAAGAATCTGCCTCCTACATTCCAGCTAACTCAGTGTCTGTAGGACAAATCTGTGCTGAATACAGATCTTTTCAGATCACAAAAATACCTGCCTCACATGTAGCAAAAATCAGTCTGAATGAAAGCAAAGAGCAGAGATGAGCACACTGCCAGCATGTGCCAAAAATTCTGCCAGTTTGTTGGTGTCTCACCTGCCACCCACTGCAGTGTCCCCAGCAGTGCAGTCTGGGAGAGATGAAGAGATGTCCCCAAGCAAATGCCCTTCTGCAACCCAGAAGGCAGGCAGGCCGGCCAGGCCAGCAGTTCTGCTCATGCCTCCAAGATAAAACCTCAAAGGCTGAACTCCAGTCTCCCTGAGATCACAAACAGTCACTATTGAGGGATACACCTCCCCCAGATACACTTGGCTACAGCTTCTCCTTTACAGGCACGACCAGCATGGAGACTATGTGGCTTCAAGCAGCAGCAAGGGGCTGTTATTGCAGTCCCTTTCTGTAAGGGTCCCTCTGCATCCAGCTTGGCAGCAGAAGCAGTTGTACACCACACCTAAACCTGATCCCAGTTTGCAGTATTCCCCTTTTAACATTTTTCCCAATAACACCAGTAACTTCCTCCTTCCCTGGGGGTTGTTACCTTGTGAAACCACCATGATCAGCACACAATGGCTTGCAAAGTCAAGTGAAAGAGATTTTGTTTCAGTTGTTCACATTACTGAAATGTGGACAAGAGATACAGATAATCAGACATCGCTTTTCTTCTGCAAGGAACAAAAACCAGTCTCTCCGATCAAAAATCCTCTTTGGATTTCAGCTGATGGGTGCTCCAGCTTCATCAGATCTACAAAGGAGGATTCGTGATGGTTGGAAAAGCCCAAGTAAGAACACACAGGAGAATGAAAAATGATGAAAATTCAAATGTCTGCCTTTACCTCCCTTTCAAACTCATCTGAACTCAGTCATTATGTAACACTTGTGGGTAGGTGTAATAAAAAGGGTCTCCATTCTTACAAAAGGAAATGATGCTTACAAGAGGTCC